>NC_140992.1:227853911-229071466 GCF_052327205.1 Somniosus microcephalus
CCCTTTAATGGAACTGGAAATGGGGAGATAAGTAAATCCCTTGGTAGGACTGAATTCTGAATTTCTTTGTTTTATTTAATCCAGTAAAAACCATGCTTATTTCACAGTTTCCAGATCTGTAGCGGGATCTGCACCTTAAGCCCTTCTTTCCCTTTACAGATTCTGACAGACCTGCTGCCTATTTTGCATTTTTCTCTTTTTATTTCAGATTGTTGGTGTTTATATTTGGGCTTTTTATTCTTGTGTCTAGACCCATGTCTTGAACAGTCTTGCTTTTCAACAGGCCATTAAAAGTTTATGAGAGCGGTGTAAGTTAACTCAACCTTTGCATTTCCTCTCATTTCTATAGTCGAAAATGTAACTTCTGCTAAGAACTCCCCCCACCACCCCCCCCCCCCCCCTCCCCATGGCCTGTTTGATATTGGGAACTCGCTATGCGGGGAATCCGTTCAGATTTTTAATTTTAAATGGTTTGTGAGCACTGTGAACAAATTGCAGCTTAAAAAGAATTATGAAAATTCAGCATAATTGTACCATATATAATCCATAGACTGGTTATGATATGGTATTTTCGACAGCTACGAAAGCGCAAGTCTGAAAATACAACCTTTCTGAAAAAGAGTGATTAATGATTGGGTCATTAGGTGTTTTTTTTAATCATGATGTTCTACATACTTAAAGTAACTTCAAACCGGTGCTGAAGGATAATTTCAGATCAGGAACAGATGTTGTGCACTAATATTAAAGAGGCTGCAAAGAAACTGGAGGAGAAATTAATTAGTAGTTTCAGGTTGTAGCAAGCCTTGACTTCTTGGCATGGTCTGGAAGCAAAATCATATGCATTACCCTGAACTACTGTTCAAGGAGCAGTTTTATTATTGACTTTATGTCTGAGTTAGTTAGCGGACAGCCCACTGAAAAGATCTGATTGATGAATTCAACCAATTACAACATCCAAAACTACTTCTAAGTGATGGAGTGATTGTTTTAATGCAGTATTGGGTTCCAGTTGCACTAATGTTATTAATGGAATGAATACTGATTAATTTCAAGTGCAGTGCACATTGTAATAGCTGTTCTAAGAACATGTTTTTCCATCCTTTTTTCTTTTAAATGCAGATTTATTCCTTATGCGTGCATTCTTTATGGATACAAATTTTAAATTGTTAATTTGCTCATTTTTAATCTCAAAAACATCTGCTTTTTTATTTTCTCTTGACTGCACCATTTTTAATTTGGAGCACAGAAAACTGCTGATGTCTATGATCTACTTCAGTAATCAGTATAAAACATATTAATCAGCAGATGGTCATGAGACGACAAAATTAATTCCAGAGGAATAGATACTGTGATTGAATGAAATAGGTTATTCTTCCTGCCAGTATATTTGAACTACTTTAATATTGTTGCTGGTGCTTTTACTAGTGCTGTCGGTTCCTGACTTGGGCCTTACACAGATGATGACAGCACCATGGATAAAATTGCCAGATTTGCCAAAGCCAACAGCCAGGAAGACCGAATAAAACCTAGGTCTTCCTGATCTTCTGCCTTAGCGAAGTTTATTTCTTGTCTTGCCGCCAGCTGCACGAGACCTGCACATCAGATACTGGCCGCACACTGATAGTATGAAAGCAGTTTTAATTGCAAGTGGCGGCGGTAAGAAACCTGTCATAGCCTGGAGTTGAAGAATTGAAGATTGTGTGATTTTGCTGTAGACTTTTAAGCCGCTTTTATATTGCGTGAATGCCACCGAGAGGATTCACACAGTCTATGGCACCCGAAAGATATTGATAATCTCCCAAGACATGACATGAGCCATGACTATTCTCAGGCCCATGATGTCATTAAATTGATTTAAAATCCTAAAAGGAATTGTCTATATTGTCCTTTGTCTAAGCTGTCCTAAAGGCCCAGGGTTGTCAATTTGGTAATTGGAGACCTAGTTTTCTGCATGCAGAGGTTTCTGGTGGGATACAAATTTCCCTTCACAGTCCCCTTATAATGAGAACCTTGTTACCAGCATACCTTTAAAAATTCCAGCAGTTAATGAGAACAATGTTTATTTTCTAAACATTATTTTCTGTCTACTTGCTGTCTCAATTTTTTTGATTAAATTATGAGTGCTGATGACCTCATCCAGGAATGTAACAGGGAGGAGTTACTGTAATCAACAGAGAGCTAAATTAATATACGCACTGGTAATGACAGAATCACTGAAGCACTCTTGAGTTAATAACTGCGTCTGCCTGGTGCTGCACAATGACCAGCTCATTATCTCCTTCAGTCTACTTCCTACATTATGTCATCAGCACTTCAAAAAAAAAAAAAAAAAATGAAATTTATAAAACTTAAAATAGACCAGTAAAAATGTATGTGAAAATGGATCACACTGCATGTTAACTGATATTTGGAACATAGACTTAAATACTCTTCTCAGGATATCATAGTTTGTTGTAACAGTTTACCTTTTCCAAAAAGAGTACTCACAGAATCACAGAAACCCCACAATGCAGATAGAGGCCATTTCGGCCCATCGAGCCTGCACCGACACATATCCCACCCGATCCCCGTAACCCCTACACCAACACATATCCCACCCTATCCCCGTAACCCCATGTATTTAATCCCCCTAACACTAAGGGTCAATTTATCATAGCCAATCAACCTAACCCGCACATCTTTGGACTGTGGGAGGAAACCGGAGCACCTGGAGGAAACCCACGCAAACACGGGGAGAATGTGCAAACTCCACACAGACAGTCACCCGAGGCCGGATTTGAACCCGGGTCCCTGGCGCTGTGAGGCAACAGTGCTAACCACTATGCCACCGTAGTATTGTAGGACCATAAACATTTACAACACAATAAGAAGCCATTTAACCCATTATGCTGTGCCAGCTTTTTGCTCGAGCTAACCAAAACTAATCTTACTGCCAAGCTCTTTCCCCATTGCTCTGATCTTGTTCTACTTCAAATGGTTATCTATCTTCCCTTAAAAGATGCAATGGTCTCTGCCATAACTGCTCCCTGTGCCCATGCTCTGACAAAGACATTTCTCCTAAACTCTCTCCTCAAACTCTCTCCTCAAACACTTAGTGACAATTTTAAATTGAGGAGCCCTCATCACTGACTTCCCAACTAGAGGAAATAATCTCTCCCAATTCACTTTATGAAAACTTTTTGCATTTTTAAAAACCTCGACTAAATCTGCTCTATCCTTATCTTCAGTTGAAATAGTCAAAGTATCTCAAGTCTCTCCTCAAAACTATAATTTTTCATTCCTGTTATCTTGATGAGGCGATCACTTCATATGAAGGTGTTGCACAGTAGTACTGTGTTGATGTCTGTACATAATTCTTTTTGGTAGGTTTTTTCTGCTTATCAAGGAGACTGCTGTCGATGCTGAAGAATTGAATCTTTCTATTTTGAGCACCCAGTGTCATAACAAGGATCATAGGTCAGAAATTACAGTCAGTTAGTAACTAAAGCTGTCCCTACTCTCTCCACAAAAGAGAGGGACGATGAAGACATTGTAGTTAAGGAAGAGTGTGATATCTTAGATGAGATAAACATAGTGAGAGAGGAAATATTAAGGGGTTTAGCATCTTTGAAAGTAGATAAATCGCCATGCCTGGATGAAATGTATCCCAGGCTGTTAAGAGAAGCAAGGGAGGAAACAGCGGAGGCTCTGACCATCATTTTCCAATCCTCTCTAGCTACAGGTGTGGTACTGGAGGACTGCTAATGTTGTACTGTTGTTTGAAAAGGTAGAAAGGGATAGACCGAATAATTACAAGTCTGTCAGCCTAACCTTGGTGATAGGCAAATTATTGGAAAAAATTCTGAGGGACAGTATTAATCGTCATTTAGAAAGGCACGAATTAATCAAGGACAGTCAGCATGGATTTGTTAAGGGAAGGTCATGGCTGACCAACTTGATTGAACTTTTTGAAGAGATAACAAGGAGGGTCGATGAGGGGTAGAGCGTTTGATGTAGTCTACATGGATTTTAGCAAGGCTTTTGACAAGGTTCCACATGGCAGACTGGTCAGAAAAGTAAAAGCCCATGGGATCCAAGGGAAAGTGGCAAATTGGATCCAAAATTGACTCAGTGGCAGGAAGCAAAAGGTAATGGTCGACGGGTGTTTTTGTGACTGGAAGGCTGTTTCCAGTGGGGTTCCGCAGGGCTCCATTCTAGGTCCTTTGTTTTTTGTGGTATGTATCAATGATTTAGACTTCAATGTAGGGGTGTGATTAAGAAGTTTTCAGATGATACAGAAATTGGTTGTGTGGTTGATAGTGAGGAAGAAAGCTGTAGTCTGCAGGAAGATATCAATGGACTGGTCAGGTGGGCAGAAAAGTGGCAAATAGAATTCAATCTGAAGAAGTGTGAGGTAATGCATTTAGGGAGGACTAACAAGGCAAAGGAATACACAATAAACGGTAGGATACTGAGAAGCGTAGAGGAACAGAGGGACCTTGGAGTGCATGTCCACAGATCCCTGAATGTAGTTGGGAAGGTTGATAAGGTGGTTAAGAAGACATACGGGATACTTTCCTTTATTAGCCGAGGCTTAGAATATTAAGAGCAGGGAAGTTACGCTTGAATTTTATAAAATACTAGATAGGCCACAGCTAGAGTACTGCATACAGTTTTGGTCACGACATTACAGGAAAAATGTGATTGCACTAGAGAGGGTACAGAGGAGATTTACAAGGATGTTGCCAAGACAGGAGAATTTTAGCTATGAAGAAAGATTGGATAGGCTGGGGTTGTTTCTTTTGGAACAGGGGAGACTTAATTGAGGCGTATAAAATTATGAGGGGCCTAGATAGAGTGGATAGGAAGGACCTAGTTCCCTTGGCAAAGAGGTCAATAACCGGGGGGCATAGATTTAAAGTAATTGGTAGAAGGATAAGAAGGGAGTTGAGAACTTTTTCACCCAGAGGGTGGTGGAGGTGTGGAACTCATTGCCTGGAAGGGTGGTAGAGGCAGAAACCTTCATCGCATTTAAAAAGTACTTGGATATGCACTTGAAGTGCCGTAACCTACAGGACTACAGGCCAAGAGCTGGAAAGTGGGATTAGGCTGGATAGCTCTTTTTCAGACGCCACAGACACGATGGGCCGAATGGCCTCCTGCACGTAAATTTCTATGATTCTACTCTGTCGCAACCTCAATAGAGCATCTTTATGACGGTTCCACTTCTCGCACAAGCCACCTATTGACTGAAAGAGTGACAATTATGGGCAGTTTTGCGCTGTGAAACCATATCAACTAGAAACACGGTTGAGCCTGCAAAACTCATTTCACATAGACCCTTACAGCTACCAAACACGGAAGGCTTGCACTATATCAGTCTGGGCTGAATTCAGTCTGAGGTGAAAAGACAGTGTACTGATCCACTGCACCAAAAAATCCCATTCTGATTTTTTTTCTCCCAAGTGAAAGACGAGTGAAATATGCTACCGGCTATTACACGTAAGCAGCTAATGTGTTTAATAGCCTGAAGTAGATTTTTTTTTGGAAGAAGAAAGTAAAAGGTTCTACTAATCGGCAATGGTCAACTAAGTCAGGCTGCAAAAGAGCTTAGAAAGATATAGGTGATTTTTTTTTTAAACTCAATGGAACAGAACAAAGTGGATTGCAAATCGGAGAAACTAATAGAAAAATAGGGGAAATGGTTAATGTCTGGTGTTGCTAAAGTCAATGTTCAAATCAACGGCCTGCAGAGTGCGTAGGTTGAAGATGAGGTAGGGTTCCTGAAATTTGCACTGAGCTCGCTTGAAGCATGTAGGTGGCCAAAGTGGTTGAAGGTGATATTTTGACATAATTGAGGCAACTGTCTTATGAGTAAAGAAATCTAACGGTAAACAGTGTGCAGCATATAGGAAACCCAACATAAACCATATATTCACTATGCAGGTTTATATCTTTACAAGCTACAGTACCTACAAATGCTCACATCCAAACTATATAAGCAAGCTTATTTTCTAGGAGTTGTTCAGCTTTAAAGTATGATGTAATTCTGTTTTATAAAGTAACAAAAATTATATTGGTATGGCCATGAAGATTACACCAGGCTAGCAAAGACCACACTGCTCTTCAGTAACTGGCAAATGAAAGAGAAATGATCTACGAATTAAGTGAATTGAGTATTTACAGTCTTCACTGCAATGATAAATTTCCATTGAGTGCACAAGCTCTGTATAGTGACCAGATTAGACTTTTTTTATCTTCAGTCTCCAGTGGCCACTGGAATTTTCCCATTTAAAGAAAATAAATAAACCAAGCACGTGATTTCTTTTGAACACAAAGCAGAGCATTTTCATCTTCCTGCTCTCCAAATTTGCATAAAACATTTGTTCTTCTGGATTGCATGCTGTGTGGATAGAACGAGTTAAAAACAAGATAAAGGAACCAGAAGTTTCTGTACAAGGCAAGAAATATTTATTATAATCAAAATGTATGCAATAAGATTTTGCCTGCCTCTTCCTGTATTAGTGATTTTAGCTAATGTATTGATTGATTTGGGATGTGGTAAAGTACTCTGACTAACATGCCTTTTCAAAAAAATCTTAAATCTCATTGAAATTTTTTTTTCTCAGTTTTAATCTCAAATACATTTAGTAAGAACCGAAGGAGGAAAAATTGTAAAGCAATTAAGTCGAGGCACCAGATATTAGTTGATGGAGAGCTTGTTTTGTATTTGAAACTAAGTGCCAGCTACTAAATTTTGGCTGCAACCTGAATTCAACTGTAAGTGATGGCACTTAGGCCTAGAAATTCAGTTAAGGCCCGCCAGCAGACTAACGGCCAAAAGTTAGCGCTGCGCGCGGAGCCCGTTGCGACTGCCAGAAATTCACTTTTAGCGCCCCAATTCGGAACCGGGCGCTGTTCCAGGGTGTGCCCGCCTCCGCTTGGGGTGTTGAAAGTGAATTTCAGCGCTCCAGCTGCCGCTGCGCCACCCGATGCGGTGCGGCAGGCTGGGGTACTGCAGGCCTCCTCCTTCTCTTAAGGAGGAGCTGCCTGCAGTCGTGAGATCGCCGCTGGATTCTGCCAGCAAATGAGCCCAGCACCACGGAGAAGTGCCGGACTCACGGGAATCAGCCACCAATGCCGCGGGGGGGGTGGTGGAGGAGGCCGGGGAGGGAGGTGCGGGCAGGCGGCCGCCGAAAAAGCGGCCGGCCGCACCTCCACCTTAAAGCGCCCCAGTAGCGCAGCAGTACGGCCCCGTTTCACGAACGTTGTTTGCGGCCGCTGCAGAAGAGGCGGCCACAACTAAATATGGGGTTTGGGCCAGAAGCGGGGCGGTACCGGGGCACTGCGCACACCGATGACGTCATCGGTGTCGGCGCAGCGCTACCGGCTACCGCCGCCATTACCGCAGCGCTGAATATCAGCGCAACCTCTTATACTGGCACAGAAACCCTCTTTAGGCGCCAACTGGGCGCAAAGCTTGCAGCGCCCAACTGAATTTCTAGGCCTCTATCTTTGTTGCAGTACAAATAATTCTTTTTTTAATTAGCGAGTATCAGAAATGATGGGTATGGAGTGTTTTTTGGTGAAATCCCTATTCTGCTGTTTAGGTCCCAAGATATTTCCTTTTTTATTAGGTTAGTTAATGAAATTTAGATCTAGTAACCAAAATATCAATTACATTGGCTCAAACACTAGCTTCTAGTCACAGCGTGTGCAACAACTGATTGGAGCCTCATACAACAAAAGTACTACAAGGAAAGGAGCTAGTTCCAACATCCAGTCTATGCAAAGGTTTAACGGGTTTATCGTGCAGTAACGGGTTTATCGTGCCTGCTAGTAAATTCTGGCAACAGTGTGGATTGTACAGTTGACATCAGAGTCCCTGCATTGGGGAAGGGGAAAATTAATCCGGTTTGCCATTCGGTGACCACTGCTAAAACATGCATGTGTGAGGATGTTGAATGAAGCCAGAATTGGGCTCAGCTGTGCTGCATACTTGGACAAATAGCCTGCATAAACTTGTCTTCTGAGGTTGTAGACAAAGAATGGCTAACTGGGTGAGGTCATGGAGGACTGAGTGGAGCCTTGTACCCCAGCGCCTAGAGGAAAGAACATTTGAGCAGTAGTTACTTGTGTATAAAATGTTATTTTGAAGGCCAGCTACGTAAATACTGTAATCTGCAGTCTCGAAGGGAGAAAATTTGGCTGCTTTTATAGAGGAAGAATTACGTCAGACTCCTTTACACGCTTATGTCGACACACATTTAAGGTCCAGTTAATCGGTTGCTTTAGCAATTACTTGAGAAAGGCCACCTTGGTGTCATATTCGATCCAGAGATGAGCTTCAGGCCATGTATCCACTCCATCACCAAGACCGCCTACTTCCACCTCCGTAACATCGCCCATCTTAGCCCCTACCTCAGCTCATCTGGTGCTGAAACCATCATCCCTGCCTTTGTTACCTCTAGACTTGACTATTCCAATATTCTCCTGGCCGGCCTCCCATTTCCACCCTCCATAAACTTGAGCTCATCCAAAACTCTGCTGCCCGTATCTTAACTTGTACCAAGCCCCAAACCAATCCCCCCTGTTCTCACTGACCTACATTGGCTCCTGGTCCGGCAACGCCTCAATTTTTAAGATTCTCATCCTTGTTTTCAAATCTCTCCATGACCTCGCCCCTCCCTATCTCTGTAACCTCCTTCAGCCCTACAACCCTCTAAGATCTCTGAACTCCTCTAATTCTGGCCTCTTGCGTATCCCTGATTTTAATCGCTCCATCATTGGTGGCCGTGCCTTCAGCTGCCTAGGCCCTAAACTCTGGAATTCCCTCCCTAAAACTCTCCACCTCCGTCTCTATCTCTCTCCTCCTCCTTTAAGATGCTCCTTAAAACCTACCTCTGTGACCAAGCTTTTGATTACCTGTCTTAATATCTCCTTATGTGTCTTGGTGTCAAATTTTTGTTTGATAATGCTCTTGTGAAGCGCATTTATTTGTTAAATACTTATTTCCTCCTTTATTTAAAGAGGTACTTTGAATCTCAACCCCATCAGACAGAGTGCTACGATAAAGACACCATATAAATGCAAGTTGTTGTATCTGGCTATATATTTTGCACTTCAAAAGTAATTCTTTGATTGTTTGAGCTTTAAGACATCCTGAGACTGTAAAAGGTACCATATAAATACAACTTTGTTCTTTCTCATCCCAGGGTTATTTTCAGTTAAGTATAATAGTTTTCTCTATATTTCCATAACCCTGCTTGATGATATTTCATATTTGACATGTTGCACATATCCTTTGGGGGAAAATGCATACTTTAAAAGCTGAAAGACCAGTACTAAAATATCTTTGTCTGCCCTTCAGTGGAGCTGAATGGTGGAAGGTTGATTAATGTTTCAAACAGTATCCCTCCTTATTGATAGTTCCCTTGGTTTAGTTTCAATCTTACAAGCCCCTTGTGCCTATTTCCACCTGCTCTCTTCCAATACCTTTTTGGGTGTGCTATGTATGGAATGTAGGACTATGTGAAATCCACTTAGACTCTTTAATGAGATGTATATCCTTCGACCTTCTTAGATTTAATTTTCTGCATCTAAAAGAGTTTTCTTGAAAATTTGATTCTACAGTCTGGTGAGATTTTTGCTGACACAGCAGTGAGCTGATAGATCCAATTTTAAATAGTTCCTTGCTACTACTCTTCCAGTCTTGATGTTATTTTTTTTTACCCAAACTCTGCAAACGCCTGAATCCCGTGAGTGCAGAAAATTCTCAGTCCAGTGTTGTCCAGTAGAAATTGCTGATTACCCACAGCTGTAGCTATGGTGACACCATTCAGGCAAATGCACTAATTTTAGTAAAAATAACACCTTACACACACTAACACAATACAGGAACATGTACTTCAAATGTGTATATTTACTTAAAATACATCTACCACCATTCAATAACCAAGGAAGTAACACACTCATGACTATCAAAAAAACACTTGCACACACTGCTTATCATTTTACCAACAAACACACAAAATGGTTAAAGTGCGTATTAGATGTATTAAGATCACTTACTCACTGGCTGCCTATTACTCATTTTTAATTTATTAGTCCAGAATTAAATTAGCCATACCTAGCTACTGGCTAATGTGTTGGACAACACTGTCTTAGCCATGGTTCAGTTGTAGCAATCTTGCCTCTGGTTAGAAGGTTCTGGGTTCAAGTTCCACTACAGAGACTTGAGCACAAAATCTAGGCTGACACTGTCAGAGGTGCCATCTTTTGAATGAGATGTTAACCCTGTCTGCCTTCTTAGGTGGACGTAAAAGACTCCACAGCACTATTTTGAAGAAGAGCAGGGGACTACTCCAATATTGGCCAATATTTATCCCTCAACCAACCTAACGGAAATAAATTATCTGGTCATTATCCTGTGGGAGCTTGCTTTGTGCAAATTGGCTGCTGCTTTTCCCTACATTACAACAGTGACTACACTTCAAAAGTAATGAATTGACTGTAAAGCGCTTTAGGACATCCTGAGGTCATGTTGGACACTATATAAATGCAAGTCTGTCTTTCTTTAGTCTAGTTTGCATTTCAGTACTCAAAATTAATTAATTAATTAATTCAATATTTAGAGAAATGATTGCGAAGCTTTAAGTTGCACTTATCTAATATAATCTTTATAAGCTAGATACCATTTCCTTTCCTGCTTTGCATTAGTTAGCTTTCATTGTACATTATACAAGCTTGATATTTACAATTTCCAGGATATTTTGATGAAAACCTCCTTGTCTTTACTTCTCAAAGTTAGAAGTCCATTTTGAATGGTAACATTGCAGCGCCTTTTGGTATTACCACAGATAAGCACAGTCTCAATGCTGCAGCCTCATCTCTTGGTTAAGAAAGTCTGAATTCTGAAAATGTACCTTTATTTTAAAGTTATAATTTTTCATAGCATTTTTTCTTTACGTTTTTATATGAAGATATCAGAGTACTATAGTATTTGTTAGTGTTGTACAGCAGTTACATTTAGATAGTAGAGGGTATGGTAGTCTTGTGGTATGGTGCAGGACTGAGAGGTTGAAATTTCAAATTCCACCATGGCAAGTTGAATTGAATTCGATACATTTGTGGGATAGCACCAGAAAATGAGATTGAAAGCTGCTAGATTGTTGAAGTACATTAATGAACCAGTTGGATTTTTATGACAAAGAGAATCTACCCAGTCTTCTGGCCTACACATGAGTCCGGGTCCCACATCATGTGGTTGACGTTTAATACCCTTAGGACAATGAGGGATAGGTAATAACTACTGCCATACCAGTGTCGCTCACATCCTAAGAACAAGTTAAAAAATCTGTTGACTTAATCTGAATGGCCAGAATATTAAAATAATTGTGTTTAAAATTAAAATTAAATTATGATTGTTGAATGAATGTAGACATTTTCCCTATTGGAGTTGGTTCAGCAAATTCATTTGAATTCACATCACATCACATCAGATTTCTAGTTAATTATCACCACCCACCTTAAAGCTGCTCCCACTACATTAATTTTCTTTTTGGATCTCTTTTACAGTGATTTGCTTCCTATCCACACCCTAACTACTCATTAAAAACAAATGCCCACCAGGTTATATTTGCTCCTGTTAAACATATTTCAGAATTTGTAAAGTTGACCTTAAAAGGGGATTTTAATTAAAACAATCTCGCAGCTTTCATGGTAATTTTCTAGTGCTAGCCAACAAATTTATTGCATTCCGTTTCACAACTTACCACGATGGGATTTGAACTCTTAGCCACTCGGCTACTCTACTATCTGAGGGAACAGGTTTACTATATTAACAAATACTATTGTACTCTGGGAGCATTTTTCTTTATACATTTCTATGAAGATATGAGACTTAGGAATAAGTAACTCATTATCAAAATTTGCAGATGATACCAAACTAGTGGGTATAGCTAACACTGAGGAAGAATGCAGCATAATACAAGAATAAATTAGGAAACTTGCAGACTGGGCAGTTAAGTGGCAAATTAACTTTAACATAGATAAACGTGAGGTAGGAAATTTGGTAGGAAAAACAGAAACATCACCTACATCGTAGAAAATAAGTAACTGAATGGGGCAGAAGAGCAAAGGGATCTAGGGATACAGATAAACAAATCATTAGAAGCAGCTTCGCAGGTCAGCAAAGCAATGGGATTAATTTCTATAGGTATAGAATTCAAAAGTAGTGAAGTTATGTTAAACTTGTATAGGACCCTGGTCAGGCCACACTTAGAGTACTGTGCACAGTTCTAGTCTCCATACCATAAAAAGGATTAAGAAGCACTGGAGAAAGCAGATGGTGCTAGAACTGAGAGATTACAACTACTGTGTTGGGAAAGATTGAATAGGTTGGAGCTTTTTTCTTTAGAAAAGAGAAGACTTAGAGGTGACCTGATAGAGGTCTTTAAAATTATGAATGGGTTGGACAGGGTAGATGTGGAGAGAATATTTCCACTTGTGGAGAATCCAAAACTAAGGGCCATAAATACAAGATAGTTACTAATAAATCCAATAAATAAGGAGAAATTTCTTTACTCAGAGTGGTTAGAATGTGGAACTCGCTACCACAGTAAGTGGTTGAGGCGAATAGCTTAGATGCTTTCAAAAGGAAACTAGATGAGTACATGAGAGAAAAGGGAATAGAAAGATGTGCTGAAAGACAAAGATGAGGTAGATGGAATGGGAGGAGACTTATGTGGAGTATAAACACTAGCACAGACTAGTTGGTTTGAATGGCCTGTTTCTATGCTGTATATTCTATGTAAAAACAAATAACTTAAAATGAATGACTATTACAGGTTGAAAACGCCATCCATTTGTATGTTGCACAAAGAAAGAACGATTTATTTTTTTTAAGTATAGATTTGTGAGAGGCACTGCAATTGGTGTCTGTTCCTGGCATGGAGAGACAATGAGCCTGATATTTTGAATAGTACATACTTGTTTTTCTTTGTTTTACACTTTCTTAGCAGGAATTCACAACATGGCAGACTTCCCATAAAGTTCAACGTGGTGTGCTAGTAAGCCATAAACAAAGTCCAGTCCTTGGTTTGTGCTGAATTAGCTGATCTCAGCCAGTACAGTATTAGAGGCACTACAATTGCCTTCAATCTCCCCAAGCTAGGGAGGGGGGAAATCAACTGGGACTCGTGCTATTCATTGAACCATGCTAGAAAGTGCATGTGTGTGAAAGGAACATAGGAGCAGGACTAAGCCATTTAGCTCCTTGAGCCTGTTTCTCAATTGAGTGAGATCATGGCTGATCTGTATCTTGACTCCATCCACCTGCCTTGGAGCCATATCCTTTTATACCCTTGTCAAGCAAAAATCTATCAATCTCTGATTTAAAATTATTGAGCTAGCATCTACTGCTTTTTGTGGGAAAGAGTTCCACACTTCTACCATCCTTTATGTGAAGAAGTGTTTCCTAACTTCTCTCCTGAAAAGCTTGGCTCTGATTTTAAGATTATGTCCCCTTGTCCTAGACTCCCCCACCAGCGGAAACAAATTCTCTCTATCTACCCTATCAATTCCTTTCAAAACCCTAAAAACCTCAATCAGATCACCCCTAAACCTTCTATATTCCAGGGAATACAAGCCTAGTTTATGTAATCTCTGCTCATAATCTAACCTTTGGAGCCTTGGTAACATTCTGGTGAATCTGTGCTGCACTCCTTCCAAGGTCAATATATCCTTTTGAAGGTGCGATGCCCAGAACTGTACACAGTATTCCGGATGTGGTTTAACCAGGGCTTTGTATAGCTGTAGCCAAACTTTATCCCCTTTATATTCTAACCCTCTAGTTATGAAAGCAAATATTCCATTAGCTTTTTTGATTATTTTTTGTACCTGGCTACTACATTTTAGTGACCTGTGTACATGGACCCCTAAACCACTAGCTTTTCACCATTTAAGTAATACTCGGATCTGTCCTTTCTTGCTCAAAATGGAACAACCTCACACTTGCCTGTGTTGAAATCCATCTGCCACAGTTTTGCCCACTCACTTAATCTATCAATGTCTTTGTGTAATTTTATGCTCCCATCTACACTACTTACTATACCACCAATCTTTGTGTCATCAGCAAACTTGGAAATATGGCTTTCTATTGTCGGCTAAAGACCAGGTTCAGCTCTGATGCATCCATGGTCAAATAGCCTGTCCACACTCTAGTTTCACACATGTGGGATGGTCCTATTGCTGAGTTAACAAAGGGGTATCGGGGCCAAGGGAACCGTATCTTCAGGAAGGAGTGGCGAAAACTGACACAATGAAATGCCATGGCAAAAATAATAAATCTACGCAGCTGAGCTAAAGGGTACCTTTTATTTATAGAATAATGTGAAGTTAATTTGCCATCATCCGAGCTATTTCTGAAGGACTTAAAGATAAAGCTTCCCACGAAAATGAGGTGCGTTCGGGCGAGATGCCCGATGTACACCCTGCCCGATTTTCAGCTCCATAGAGGTCAAGGGAACGTAAAATCAGGCGAGGTGTAAATCGGGCATCCAACCCAAATGTGCCACATTCTGGCCGGGAGAGTTAGGTTAAAATCGGGG
This sequence comes from Somniosus microcephalus, assembly GCF_052327205.1. Taxonomy (NCBI): domain Eukaryota; kingdom Metazoa; phylum Chordata; class Chondrichthyes; order Squaliformes; family Somniosidae; genus Somniosus; species Somniosus microcephalus. The sequence goes on from NC_140992.1 coordinate 227,868,500, forward strand.
CTTTCGTGCGTGTAGTAAAATGTCATTAAATATTTGATCTTCCATTGGATAATTAATTGACATAATTTCACACTGACCCAGTGGTAACTTAAAAGGATTTTTTGTTTATATTTTTTGAAACGTAGAAATATCAGACAATATTATTTTTGAATTTATTTAACTGAATACTCTTAATTGCTGTTGAAGAGGAACATAAATTAGCCAAGATGATGACTTCCCAGTAACCATTGCTAGGTGACTTTTTATATTTAGTTATAGAAATCACAGTTTGTTATTCAGAAACATAGCTAGTTAGGTTTTCTAAAAATGTACATTTTACCTTAAAAGAGCTGTTGCCCTAGAAACATTCTTTAGAAAATGTCATCAAATTGTCATATTCTAGGGCTCCAAATAATTGTATTGTGTAGCAATTTATTCCACGACATGGTTGCAGCACTGTGCAGCTTTTAGGTTTGAATTGTTCCTGCATTTTGTGATCTGTAACATCTGCCTGAAACCAAACAGTCTTGAAAAATTGCTGATCAAGATCCATAGAGTGTTAATGATTTCCTTGCAGTGTTGTTCAATATCACTTCTGTTAGCACAGCCGCCTCCTATCTTTAAAAAAAATGAGAGCAGTAATTTAACTTATTCAAGATTTTTAAAAGTGACTCTCGAAGTATTTACAAAGAGTAAATTCAATTTATGTAACATTTACAAATGCATCATTTTTTTTTCTAATTAACTACACATCTGCAGTCGAATTTTATTGTTCAAAGTGTGTTTGCCTGGCAGTTTATCAGTTTAATGTTCTCAAGACTTGAGCATTTAAGATGAATATATATGGTAACATGTATGTTTTAAATCTGTGCCATGTATTTCTGTGGTAGTGTTGTGGGTGGTAGATGGCAAGAATCTGAGTTGAAGCCAGGAATGATGAAGCAAATTGCTTTTGAAGCCCAATCTGCTGTGCGAGATAAGGGGAAACTCATTTTAGATTATAAGTTAAAAGCTGTATAAATTTTAGCATGCTAGACAACAACCACAAAAGCTGTTTTTGCAAACTTTTAAAGTCATTAGCACTAATAGTATATAATAGAATTCCTTTAAGTAATCATTAGTAATTTTCATTCATTTGCTGCAGAATTGATCTAGAGGATTGAAGATATATGTTGATATTTTTTAAGCATTTTGCTGTCACAATGCAGAAGTAAAATAAAGATTTTGAAAAATGAATCTAGTATATTAAATCTGTTTGCACCTTCTGTCTACAAAACCCTACTACTTATGATTTTGTCATACTTTTGTATCAGCTATTTTAACTGCCTATGGAATTTATCACCATGTAATTACACTCTCCTGCCAGTGGTGGCACTATACAGCCTGATTTTGTATCTTCCCAATTCCTCGCCTCTATTGTAGAGAAACTTCAATTTTCCAGCTAACTGCTTCCCAAATTGCAGTAAGTTTTGCTATTTATTATATAAAAATTATTGTTTCTAAAGTTAAAATGAGGATTGAATTACTTCTGTGCATTCTGGTTATCCTCTGCCCTCCAAACTTACTTCACCTGAAGACTACATTTGGTCTTGACTCCCCATGTGCAGAGCCATACTTGGTCAAAATTTATCTCTTCAAATGATTTATTAATTACTGGGCTTAAACAAAGTTTAACAACAATTGTTTAATTTCCTCCTCCAGTTCTCAGTGGATTGTGTTCCAACGATTGTCCACACAAGGTCACTGTAAGTAATGCTTTGTTATGTTGTCTATATTAGGCATTGTTGTTTTCATTTTAGTTGCAAAATTTAAAAGATGGCAGAGAGTGACACTTGAAAAATGTTTAACACACAGCACAATTAAGCAGTTTGCATTCCAACTAGGTGGCTCTAAGAAAAAAGTTCCCCTGTGCATCCTACTGTGAAATTACAATACAAAAGTTATATTAGAAAACTTAAAAAATCTAATTATTATGTGCTGTTCTGTTGCTCAGAGTATGTCGGATATTTACCATATGTTATGCAAGCTAGAGTGATGGGGTTTATTTGAACACCTAATGCTTAACAACAGCATAGACGTTGAAAGTGAACCCAATTTGGAAACAACTACAGGAAACTTTCTGATATCCGGCACTGACGGGACCGAGCTGGTGCCGTAACATCAAAAGTGCCGGACATACCAGAGTTAATGTTTAAACATACAGAACTGAGAAGCTCCGTGTAAATCAACAATCCCTGTTGCACAGCTTCAAAACAGTCGGCTGCAGCTGCAAGCGTCTGTAGCTGAAGCTGTTGCTATAGCTACAGACCTTGCAGTGCTTGACTGGGGGAAAAAAAAGCAACGAGAACGGCTCCTGATTTTTGCCGTTAGATGAGTATCCCGGACATATAACCTCCGGATAAACCAAAGTTTCCTGTAATATGTTATGTAAAACTTTTAGTATTATAAGTTAAAGCTTTTCAGTACTACAAGGATAGCCATATTCAAATAATAAATTGCACAGAGTAGATTGAATTTTTGACAATTGTTTTCTCAAATCCAAGTTCTTTTTGTTCAAATAATCTAGGTTTAATTTGTCTGGATATGGGGAAGGAATCCAGTGGTGGCTGTGTTCCAAACAATGGAATCAAAATAACTCGATGGTTTCAAAACTGTGAATCAAATTATGTAGGCTTTCTGCCTAGAAAATGAGCATCTTTTGATTTGGATTTGTTGTCTTGAAAAAGATGAACCATGATGTTACCCACCTATCTCTGCTCTGTAGGGGGTATGAGGTCTTTGGTGTCTAAGTTACACTGGGATAAGCAAGTGGTGAAAATGACCTTAAAAAATGTTGTCCTTGCTCATCACCCTTGGCAACTTCAATGTTTTACAAAACATAAACCTGACTAATGATGGAGGAATATTGTAATCTTGTTTGGCAGGCTGCTGCTAAAACCCATCTTTTTTTTCTCCTGGACTCAATCCAATCCAAAGCTTACAAGCCCAGTGGACTTAAAAAGAATATCCCACTCCATGTCTGAGTCCGTCTTTTCTAAAATTGAAAAGACGTGGAGAGGCTGCCTGTGCTCAATCAGATTATGCATAGCGCAGCACAGGAGTTGCTAGCACTTAAGTTGAACCTCTAATTTTAATGCCAGGAGCCTACGAGCTACTGCAATTGAAACTCAATATTCTGTTTCAATCTGAAAAAAATCTGGTAGCAAATCTTTACATACCACTACTGGCTATAGAACTCTTTCTCAGGTGGCGATGTCACCTGGAACTCTGTTCCTCATAAGTAAAAGTTTGAATGGAGAGTTGATGATCTGTTGTGGAACCAGAGCTGCTGGAGTATGATTTGTCTCTACTGTTGAATCTCTTTCAAATATTTGCAAACATTTTCCGTGTTGACTTCTACAAAGTACAGGGAGCAAGCATTGGAGTGATTCTTTTAGCAGTCCTCAAACTTAACAGTAACTTACACAATTATTAAAGATATATTTTTTCTATTTTTTCCAAACTCAAATATTGACAGTTTTATGCAAATTGTATTTATTTTGCTTTCCTCCAACCCATTTCGGTACCTACATAATGTATAATAAAACTGGTCTTTGTTTCCTCCCTTAGATATTATTTTCTTTTCCTCATTAAGGTATTGTCTCCATATTCATGTCAGTCACCCTTTGATCTGTAAATCGATTTCCACTGACCGCCTATGCCAAATGGTTTCCATCAGGTTGGAAACGTTGGCTGTCACTTTATCTTTAGAGCATTGGGTGAAATTGGATGCGCACATGGCATTATCCAAGTTTTACAAAGTTTTGTGAAGCAAATTTATGTTAACAATCAAAAGAGATTTAAAGACATGGCTGATATCATTAATACCAGTCATATTTTGACAGATGGCAATTTTCTCTGTTCAATTTCCACACATTTACAGTTGTCTGCATGTACTTGTAACTGGGTAGAAATTAGCAGTGGAGCAGATTGTTTTCACACAGTTCTACTGAGATTCTAATCCAAAGCAGCCAGTGTACGCACATTGCTAGATGTTGTGTGTAGTGTTGAGAATGAAACAAACATGGGTGTACTGTATTTTTATAGGTTTGCAGATTTGTCCATTTGTAACTTAATCCTAATTAATAGCTAATCAGAAAACCATTCATTCAGAGTGAAGGAAGCAATGAATTAAATATGCTAGCAGCTGGATGCATTGGATGATTTGCATAAAGCTGTTCACAGTTAAACTTGACTCATTGAATACAGAGGATACTTTACAACAAGCTGTTCAAATTGTATAAGTGAGGAGAACTAAATAAATTGTGTGACACAGACTTATGCTTCTGCAGGTTAATTTTTTTATGTGGGGATAAGACAGTAGCAAGTCCACATGATAAACCTCAGAATAAATAAATTGTAGGTTCAATGAAGGTGTGTTCTGGAGATCCTGGAATGATGACGGACGTATGAACAACAACCACTCATTTAGATCTATTTTGTAATGCCCAGCATGCCAGAGGGAGGGTATAAATGAACAGAAGGGGAGAGAACATAGTGACAAAGTGATATAATTAGATGGTATCACAGTAAAGACTAGTGCAAAGGTTTTTGGTGTCCTTTCAAACAGATGCCCACATCAAATCAAATAACAATTGTTTTAATAATGGATTCTTAAAATGAATTTTCTGAGGCAAGCTAGCTGTAGGATGCAAACTAATTCAAAATTAGCACATTCAATAAAAATACATAGGAGCCGAATATCCGCAGTTCTCCTCCACCACCCCATCCCCCCCCCCCCCCCCCTTCTGCCAGAGTTATTAAGCCTGGGCCTGGATGCGCATGGTCCTGCCTTACACTCGAGCTTCTGTGGGCCTCATAAGAGCTAAAAACCTCCCCTTCCCAGGGAAGTAGCAGGGGGCAAGGCATGGGGTTGGTGGTTTCCTATGTTGGGAATTCCCTTGTCTTCAGCCTCGGAGCAGATCAGGGCAGGACTGGTGGTCAGTACTCCCGGTGAAAGCAGACATACTGGCTGTTTGAGTGGCAGGAAACCTGGAAAATGGCCTGAACTCCCGAAGAATGAAGATTTATCTAAGAAAATGTTTGGCTCCCTTACAAACGGGCTGCGGGGACACTTACTTATTATTTCAGAGGGTAGCACCATCCCTCAAGCCAGCAATAGTCAGACGATTTTCTAGCATCTGGAGCAAGGCGGGCGCCCTAGATACACTTCTAGTAGCATGGGTACTGCCCATTCACACACACATAATGGGATCTTCCCCCAACCTCGTGAACTTTGGCAGGGTTAGCAGCCAAACTCCCACACAGGCGCAACCTCGTACTTAAGCTTGGTGTTCCCTTCCAAGCAGATTTTCAGCCCCATATTTTTTATAGAATCGACAGCCATATGAAACCAATTGAATAACACTGCTTCAGTTAACTCAAGAAAATCTGGAAAAACATCTCTTCCAAGTTCTATCAGCTGCCATTTTGCTTCCTCAACCTGTAAATTAATTTAGTCTTTTGTCCATTTCATTCCTCGTGCTGATTCCAAGATCTGGTAAAGATCTGACCTCTTGCCCCGAATGCTATTCCTGTTGTGAATATTTTTCATTTCTTTCCTACTAGTCTATTATTGCATTATTCATTTATTAATTTATTTCCTGCCAACTCATTCCTAGTACATTATTTCTTGCTGGGTATCTGAGGTTGTATTTTTTTTTACTTCCTTCCAGTCAACCGAGTCCAACTGGTCTCCACATTTATTTATTTCCAGCTTGCCCACAATGTGCCACAGGTTACATCCAGGAATAGTCACTTTACTGACATAAGGTACTCCATCCAACTCCTTGATGGACATCTACTATTTTTTCTAACAGTATATATTATCTGCTGCAAACTATTACATTCCTGTCATTGTCAAACAGCATATCCAGCAGCTTACCATGAGCAATGTAAAAGTTTCTTTTAAAAAATGATGATGTGTTGGCTAATATTAGTTATGTAATTTATTTTCAATGTTTCTCTGATGTTAAAGAAAATATGTGCGCATCTGATTTGCTCTATATGGGTGGGATGGTATCTTTTTGAGTTGAACTGACACCAGATATATACTTCCAATTTAGCATTTAGTTTCATATGATGCACTTACACTGCAAGTTTAATATTGCTAAGAAAACTGGGGGCTTTCAGTCTTTCAGTCTTCTAACATCTTGTAATTAAAGTTAAAATGGGATTCCTTTGTAGTCTGTAAAGACCTTGAAGATTTCCAATACTACCATATCTTTCCACAAGGATCAATATTTACATAACAGTTTACAATAACCTGACCGAGGTTGACGTGTGAGGTGGAGGGTTTGAATACTATTTGTGTTGACATTTAAATTTGTCAACCATATATGTATTTAGCTTAGCTAGTTCTTGGCACAGCGTCTTGTAGTGCTTTTCAATTGTAGAGAAAATGGCACTCCGATCATCTGGTTTCCCACCGAATAGACCTTATGTCAGTAAAATAACTGTTCTTGGCATCTAAACAGCAGGAAGGAACCTGTAGCTATTTCCCTATCCTTATGGCAAAAGAAAGAGTACATAGTGGTTTGTACATTTCATGGAAGGATGAATAAAACAGGAAAGATAGAAGCTAAATAAATACATACAAAATTATTGACATGATAGAATATTTGTAAGTTGATAAGGAACAGAAATATTCCAGTGAGACTTGTACATTTTTTAAATGTTTTTGAGAGAGATAGCTGCTAGTTGAGAATGCAATCTGGAATCTCTCGTGCTACAGAATGCAAGGCCATCAGTTTAAAAACTGCAAAAATCATTTCAATCACGGTCAGCAATGGTTTATAAAAGAAGTCAAAACAAGTTAACCCATAGATGATGAGGTAGCATCCCTGAATTGCTGAGAAACACTGCAAGCAGCCAATGGTATTTAGGCTGTATGTTTCCTTTGTAGGCTTGGATTTGAATCAACTGTCAATGATTTGAATGTGTTTCACCCATTATTGTGTTTGATACAGTCTGACAATTCTATTCAAAGCCAGGATTTAGATTTTATTTTCTCACTTTACAGACCTTTTGGCCCACATGTTTTTTTTTCTGATACGGTGCAACAGTCAGTATTACAAACTGCTCTGTAATGACAATCATTGCCACTTCAACTTTTCCCCACATTTTATTAATGACTTGGATGAAGGAATAGAGAGTTGTATAACTAAGTTTTCAGATGACACGCAGTTAAGAGGGACAGTAAGTAGTGCAGATGGGAGCAGGAAGTTGCAAAGGGACATGGACAGATTAACTGAGTGGGCAAAACCATGATGAATGGAGTTCAATGTGGACAAGTGTCAGGTCATCCACTCTGGACCCAAGAAAGATAAATCAAAGTATTTTCTAAATGGTGAGAAACTAGAAACTGTAGAGCAGCAAAGAAATTTGGGAGTCCAGGTACGGTAAACTCTTTCGTGTCTGGCACCGACAGGACCGGGATGGTGCCGGTTGATTAAAAATTCTGGATAACAGAGAGGTACGCCATTTTTAACGCACACAAAATAAAAACCAGTGACTAACTCAGCCACCGCGGGAAACTCGGACTCGGAAAAACGAAAAATGGATGGATTCGGCAAGATTACTGGCTATCTATTTTGCCGGTTATTAAAGAATTACGGTTGATTAGGTGCCGTTTAAACGAGAGTTTACTGTACACAAATCATGAAAAGCTAGTAGACAGATACAAAAAGCAATCAAAAAAGCTAATGGAATGTTGACCTTTATTTCAAGGGGGCTGGAATACAAAGGGGAGGAAGTTATGCTTCAGTTGTATAGAGCCTTGGTCAGACCCTGTTTGGGGTACTGCATTCAGTTTTGGGCACCGCACCTCCGGAAAGATGTATCGGCCTTGCAGATGGTGCCGCGCAGATTCACCAGAATAATATTGGAGCTCAGAGGGTTAAATTATGAGGACAAGTTGCATAGGCTTGGCTTGTATTACCTTGAGTATAGAAGATTGTGGTGTCTAAGGTGTTAGGGTTGTGAATCTGGAATTCTCTACCCCAGAATGCTCAGTCATTGAGTATATTCAAGACAGAGATAGACAGATTTTTGGATACTAAGGAACTCGAGGGATATGTGGATAGTGCGGGAAGGTGGAATTGAGGTAGAAAATCAGCCATAATCTTCTTGAATGGTGGAACAGGCTCGGAGGGCCGAGTGGCCTACTCCTGCTCATATTTCTTATGTTCTTAAAATGTTAAAAGGATTTGATGGGGTAGATACAAAAAAGTTATTTTCTCTGGTGGGGGATTCAAGAACATGGAGACATCATCTTAAAAATGGAGCTAGGCCATTCAGGAGGAAAATTAGGAAACACTTTTTCCACAAAAGTTAATAGAAATCTGGAACTCTTTCCCCACCCCCAAGGCTGTGGATGCTAGGACAATTGGAGCTTTCAAGACTGAGATAGATTTTTGTTAAGTAGGAGTATCAAGGGATATGGAGCCAAGGCAGGTAAATGGAATTGTGCAGATCAACCATGATCTAATTGAATGACAGAGCAAGCTCGAGGGGCTGAATGGCCTACTCCTGTCCCTAATGATTCTGTGTTCATAATTGGCTGACTAGAAGTATGCACAAAGCTGTCCAAAGACACCTCTTAATTGAATTCTTAGTTTCTGCATAACACCGATTGTAACCCTACCTTAATTAATGACCTGATTTGGAATTAAATTCATAAGTGTTAGAGTTAGCAGGTCAGCAAACTACATCATTTTAAAGTATTGTGTCCTCAAATAGTGACTGGAGTCATTGGAAAATCTGCAAAAGCCATGCTGCTCTGCACTCCAACTTTCCCCTCACCGCTGCTCCAAGTTGCTACCTGCTGCTGCTGTTTCCTAAGGGAATTAAATGCAGCTATGTGGGTGAGAATTCTTGATGCCATAATAGTTTTGTGAGATCTGGAATTCCCATCCACAGTGTACAACATCATTCAATCCCCTAGAGCAGCAGTAGGAGCTGGAGTTGCAGTGCAGGGGCAAATTCGGACTGGTTCAGTGAGCTTGAGAGATGAGGAGAAAAACTGCCAGCATGAACTGGGAGATGAATAGGACTAACATGAATTGGAGTGATGGGAAAGAAGAGTGCTAGTGTGATGTGGGCAGGGAGGAGTAGAATGCTTCTGCTTCTGTGAATTGGAAAAAGCAGTGGGGGATTCATGAACAAGTATAAAAATTCAACAATCAGATTGAACAGCAGAGAGCACCAGTACAATAGCCTACAATTTATTTTCAGGAAATTAGAGAAAATCTGCAATTTTCCACTGCCCCTGCTCTTGTCTTGTCTTGACATTGGCCTAGATTTTGCGGTCAGGGGTGAACAAATGGCACCAGCCATTCATTACGCTTACACTTGCCCACAGACTTCCTATGGGCTTTTGCACTGGAACTTGCAGTGATTAGACACCCATTTCGCCGCAGAGCCTTTGACAGGGGATCTGGGACCTGTGTGAACAGGGCAAGCAACTGTGCATCTCCTTAACCAATCAGATTGAAGAATCCTTACTGAGGCAGGCAGAGTCTGAACCTGGAAGTGTAAGTTAGAATAGTTAATTCATTGCCAAGTCATGTACAGAAAGCAAAATAAAGAGAGGAAAAGAAAGGTGGGATTAAGAGAGAGATAAGAGACAAAAAGAAAAAGCTTTAAAAAAATTATTTACATTTTTAATTTTTTTAAATCTCCAACATAATTCGAATCTGACGGAATGAGGCTCCACACTTGTAAAAGTTAATTTTCAATGCCAGACTGGTTGTTTGGCAGTAATTAAGACTTATCACACCGTTAAAAACTTACTCTAGAGTGGACAAGTCCTTTTTCTGGCGAGTTCAGTGGGTATCTATCACGTAAGTACCGCAACTTCATGCTGTTCCATGTCTTTCAATGCCGAGTCTCACGCCGAGATACCGGTATAACGAAGTTTCTGGAGGAGCAGGGCAACTTGGACAGCAACTTCCTGATTTCCACGTTTAACTGCGCATGTGCTGTCTAATTTACTCTTTAATAACGATGAGCACTGATGGCATCACCCTTATTTTTACTGCAAAATCCGGGCCATTTGTATTTGTAGGACTGAGAACAAGAACCCACGCTGGTGCAGGACATTTGACACCATCCTACACATACTAAAAAATAATAGTATAAGTGCAATAACAAATATTAAGTGATTTACCATGAATACAGTACTGGAAATTATTTTTTAGTAATTGCTGGATGTTTGTTTGAATACTATTCAGAAACCAATAGGCAAAGAAATCCCTCAGGGCACACTGCACCATCCAGGTAATACTGATATTGTTCAGATCATGTTAATAGCTGCTGCCAGCTTACTCTGTGATGAGAAAAAAAATGAAGGCTTTCAGAAATTATATTTCACAAAAAAATCATGCAGCAGTGCCCTTTCGTTGCATAATTCATTAGCGGGCACTTTGTGCTTGCTCAGTGAATGATCTCCAAGTTGTAGTATGTTTTGGTCAGAAAATCTATGAACAGGGACTTTAATGCATTTTCAGGAGCTATTTGACAAACTGAATTCTCATTATCATGATCTTTATTGCACAAAAGTAGCAAACAAATGGAAAGGTGGTGATGGATTTCAAAAACTACTTCAATGCAGTGAACAAAGTTTTGGAAAGAAAGGAACGTATGCCTGCAGCTGTCTGATCCTGTCTGGCTCCAGAATTATGTCCTGGATGTGACAAATTACTGAAATAAACAATAGAACACTGAGAAAAAGGGAGCACTACTCTGTCTCTTCTTGAAGTGTAATTTGAAAAGAAGCTAGACCTTTTTGTAAAACAACTCTGTTATTTTATCACTAGAAAAGCGTCTGTATGTCCATGTAAACATCCTAAAATAGAAAAAAATGATTATTGTAGTGTTTCTTTTCAGAAAACTGAGAGAAAGATTAAAGGGGAAATTTTCCTGGGTCTACACCCAGACACACTGGATTGCCTGAGCTCAGCGAATATCGTAATATCAGACAGGTCAGAGCGTACACCAGTCAAGGAACCCACCACTTTTCCTTCTATTCATTTAATTGGAACAAAATCGGGCAGGTTCCTTTACAGGTGTGTGTTCTGCCCTCCCGTTTTCTGATAATTTGCTGTGCCCAGGTGATCTGATGCGCCTGGCAGCAGACCAAGAAAAATTTTCCTATAACATCAAGTTAAACCACAGCACATCATCTTGATAGTTAGCAATTCAGTTGAAAGTTTGGAAAGTGCATTTGATAACAGCAACATTACTGGTTAAACATGTACTCCATTTACTTTGCAGCACTTCAACCAGCTGTAACCCTGACTTCAGGAAGCACAGTAAACAAGGCACCACTGCTGCCTATGAATTGTCCTTCCAAAAAAGGTGGTTTTGTAGGAATTAACGAATTCCTACGAATAACGGAGATCGACGCAAGAGAACAATTAAACAGGTCTTTACTCAGCGGAGATGCCACGAGGACTGCCTGGGCAGCCCCGTGGGTTGCGACGTGATGTCATCGCATTTACCCGCGCTCTTAAAGGGGCCACGCCCTGTACATGCAAACTCTATATACAAAACACAGTAATGCCTAACACAATGGTACAGGTTTAGGCTGGTGTTAGAACATCGTTAAAGAGAATTATATACAGTTAGCCAGAGTCATTCAGTGGTTCTGTCACAGTTTGTCCTGCAAAATTGCAATATAAACTAGTAAATTAAACATCTCAGCCTGCCCATACAAGCCAGCAAAATGATTTTGCACTTCACTGACAGATAGGCACCTTTCCCAGTCATTGGGGAAGGTAGGGTAGACAGAAACTAAGTTGCAAATTATAACTTTAATGCATGTCCAAAGTTAAGACGAGCTCGGCTGTTTTTCTGTTTTTTGTTAATATCGGTGCTGAAGATTCAACAGCACAGTGACTCTGAAGCAATATTGTATAACTGCTTATTGAACCTGCTCTGCAAATAAAAGTGCCGTGAGGAAGTTTGCAGAGCGGACTAAATACAACTCTAAATGGGAACCAAAAACAGCCGGAATAAAAGCAAAAACCCATATTCGTCATTGGTTCAACATGTATTTAGTCATTCATCACAGTAAAACAATTAACGGACAGTTTATTTTTTAATGTACAAGCTATGTCTCCTCGGGCATTTTCAAAAAAAAATTCTTGTATGTATTTTCAGTTATAGTTATGGAAGTTATAAAAATGTGCAGGAAAATTCTACTGCATACAGGCTGCAAATTAAAATAACCAGGAGTTTTTAGTGACCTGAGAAACATACATTGTATAAGGAGCTCGCATACACAGTATAATCAATATATCACACCGTAAAACACATGCTCATTGTATGAAATTACCTACTTTATTTAAAGAAACACAACTAATACTAGAAATAATCAAACTAGGCATCAGCCTTGGCACAATGGTAGCACTCTCGCCTCTGACTCAGAACGTCATGTGTTCAAGCCTGACTCGGGAGACTTGCGTACTTAATCTAGGCTGACGCCTCAAAGCAATGTTGAGGGAGTGCAACACTGTTAAACCGAGGCTCCAGCTGCCTGTTCAGGTGGACATAAAAGATCCCATGGCACGATTCAAAGAAGAGCAGGGGAGTTCTCCCGGTAATATTTATCCGTCAACCAACATAACTAAAACAGATTGGCCCGTATTTTCCGATCGTAGGCCTCCCGCGGGCAGAGGCCTGCGATCTGGAAAAATCTACACCCTTACCTGAGGGCTCCCAGAACGCACACGCTTCCGCTCCTGTGCCTCTCCAAACTTGAAGTGCATGTAGTTCGCAGCGTCCCTGGGATCACGTGGGCCATGGGGAGCCAATCACAGAAGGGAATCTCCCTTCATACACTTGACAGGAAGACCTGTCAAATATATGAATGGAGATCACCCCAAAAACATAGTAAAAAACTTTAAATAAATATAAATTAAAAAACAAGCATCACATTTTTTAAATGACTTGAAATTACAATAAATTAAGTATTTTAAACAAAAATGTAATTTTTTGAAAAATATAATTAAAGTTTTTTACGGGGCTAAAAATAAACCTTTTTTAAATGATAAATCAGTGAAAAAATTATTTAAAAAAAACTTTTTTCAACTCTTATCCTGGTAAAAGCAAGCCTTACGCCTGCTTTTACCAGGCGTAAGAATTGTAAGTGTTTTCTGCGGGCAGAGGGTCTCCAAAAAGCAGAACTATCCGCCCGCAGAGGCCCTGCTCCAGGGCAGCTGGAGGATCTGTCAAGACCATTCTTGCTGGATCGGAAATGCCGGTTTTCAGCGCATGTGCTGTGCATGTCTGAAACTGGCATTTCCGATGTCCCTACGGGTGGGTACACAGCATGTACTCACCCGTAGGGATCGGAATGTCTGGGCCATTATCTGATCATGTGTTTGCTGTTTGTGGGACCTTGGTGTGTGCAAATTGTTTGCCTACATTACAATAGTGGCTACACTTCAGAGGTAATACATTGGCTGTAAAGTGCTATGGGACATCCTGGCATCATGAAAGGCACTATATAAATGCAAGTCCTTTCCTTCCTTTAAGATCAGTCATCCTGATAACGCTATGCTCGGGAGTGGGGAATTTGGAATATTGAAGTGGATTTCTTGGAAAAATATCTAGAGTCAGTATAGATTAGTATAGCTCAATTTTAAAGGTGTTACCATGCAGACAGTCTATACTACCCATAGTATATTATAAATATAAATTAATGGTTTTTCCATTATGATGATCATTATGCACAAAGTACAGTGAAACCTGTATAAACAGACGTTCCAAAAAAACACACACCTGCAAAAAATGGACACTTACAATGTAAGTTATTTGGGACTGTCAGTAACAGATACAAGAGGCACCGAAACCACAGACACTCACAAATTACAAACTATGCACCTTCAGTGCAGCCTTCAATGCACCAAGCCCTTTTACACCTTAAAACACGGGACACAACCTGACGTCGCACGTAAAATGTTCAAAGTACGTACTGTATCTGAGTCTGGAGATCGTGATGACTGATGGATTGTCACAGGATTCCTTTTTGTCCATGCCAGTATCGGAGTTTGAATCGCCCCTGTAGCCACTGTCAGTACATACAATGACAATTTTGAAAATAAGGACCCCTTCAAAAGACGGACAGCTGATGCCAGTCCCTTGGGTGTCTGTAATTTACAGGTTTCACTGTATTAACAAAAATCTTTGCAATTCTAAGTTCATTCAGTGGCCATGAGAATAATTTCTTAAGAAAGAAGATGGCTGTGTCAGCTGCGGCTCCGTTTGTCTGTGCCTCTGAGTCAGAAGGTTGTGGGTTCAAATCCCACTCCAAAGTCTTGAGCACAAAAATCTAGGCTGACACTCCAGTGCAGTACTGAGGGAGTGCTGCACTGATCAGAGGTGCCGTCTTTCAGATGAGGCATTAAACCGAGGACCTATCTGCTCTCTCAGGTGGATGTAAAAGATCCCATGGCACTATTTCGAAGAAGAGCAGTTGAGTTCTTCATAGAAAAGAAAAGAAAAAACATAGAAAAAAAAATAGGAGCAGGAGTAGGCCATTCGGCCCTCTGAGCCTGCTCCGCCAGGCTGATCCTCTATCTCAATACCATATTCCCGCTCTCTCCCCATAACCCTTGACGCCTTTTGCGTCTAGAAATCTATCTCCTTCTTAAATATATTCAGTGACTTGGCCTCCACAGCCTTCTGTGGTAGAGAATTCCACAGGTTCACCACCCTCTGAGTGAAGAAATTTCTCCTCATCTCAGTCCTAAATGTCCTACCCTGTATCCTGAGACTGTGACCCCTCGTTCTAGACCCCCCAGCCAGGGGAAACATCCTCCCTGCATCCAGTCTGTCTAGCCCCATCAGAATTTTATATGTTTCAATGTGATCCCCTCATTCTTCTAAACTCTAGTGAATACAGGCCTAGTCGACCCAATCTCTCCTCCATACGACAGTCCTGCCATCCCAGGAATCAGTCTGGTGAACCTTCGCTGCACTCCCTCTATTGCAAGTATATCCTTTCTTAAGTAAGGAGACCAAAATTGCACACAGTACCCCAAGTGTGGTCTCACCAAGGCCCTGTATAACTGTAGTAAGACATCCTTGCTCCTGTACTCAAAACCTCTTGCAATGAAGGCCAACATACCATTTGTCTTCCTAACTGCTTGCTGCACCTGCATGTTTGCTTTCAGTGACTAGTGTAGAAGGACACCCAGGTCCCTTTGTACATCAACATTTCCCAATCTATCACCATTTAAATAATACTCTGCCTTTCTGTTTTTGTGCACTGGACAATATTTATCTCTCAATCAAAATCACTAAAACACAGATTATCTGGTCATTATCGTATTGCTGTTTGTGGGAGCTTGCTTTGTAAAAATTGGCTGCCGCATTTCCTATATTACAACAGTGACTCCATTTCAAAAGTACTTCATTGGCTCCATAGTGCTTTGAGACGTCCTGAGGTCGTGAAAGACGCTATATAAATGCAAATCTTTTATTATACATCTTCTTTCTGGAGCTCCACCAGTAAATTCACCCAGATATAGGGACAATATGAAATGTATGTAAATCTTGAACTAAGCCCTTTTTATACACTTTGTTTGCATGGCATTTTCAGGAGCCTGCATTGATGCAATGATTGTGCTATTGTAGTTGTGCATACTAGTATATTAATGTTACACTCCTCAGGATCAGAGTTCAGTCTAGCAGTGCTGTGACTTTGACAGGCGCATCAAATTCCTCTGGACTACCAAATCACCAAGATTATGCTTCTTCTCACCGACATTTCCCCAAACTCAAGGGAAGATAACCTACCAAGCCTGCGAAGCTACTACAGTGCCCCAACTTAGATTAATTGTGGCAGGGAACAGCCTTGCTGAGGAACCCATGACAGGGTAAGGTGTCTGAAGCCTCTTGGCCCACTGTTCATAAACCTCAGCATCAAATTCCTCTGGACTACTAAATCACCAAGCAGAAGCATTCTACAGTTGTGCTAACAAAATCAATCTGGAGATGCCTGCTCTTTGCTTAAAATCCCAGTCTGGCACAATGGGGAGGTCCCAGACATATTTACCACAAGCAGATTCAGATACTATCATGAAAAGCTATTACTAGGCCAGACCAGCTAATCCAAAAGGGCTAGATTTTGTGTTTTGATAGCGATTTTCTTTGCATTTTTTCCCAATTTTTCTTATTGAGATCTGGACTGTAGACTGACAACACTTTATCCAAAGTGCTGTCAGTCTCGGTGCACCCAAAAAATTTTGGACCCCGGCCACCCTATGCGGTCAGAAGGACTAAGCAGCTGGAATGGCCTTCCCAATAGGTATACCCCTGTTCTGCATAATAATGGAAGAGGAGGAGCAGCAACAAAGGCAAGAGGCTCTGAGAGTCAGCAGCCTATTCACTATTATCCCTATGGGTCTATCCTTGGCCCCCTCCTATTTATCATCCACGTTCCCCCTTAGCGACATTATCCGAAAACACAGCATCAGTTTCCACATGTATGCTGACGGCACCCAGTTCTACCTCACTACCACTTCTCTCAACCCTTCCACGTCCTCTAAATTGTCAGACTGCTTGTACGACATCCAGTTCTGGATGAGCAGAAATTTTCTCCAATTAAACATTGGGAAGACCGAAGCCATTGTTTTCGGTCCCCACCTCAAACTCTGTTCCCTAGCCACTGACTCCATCCCTCTCCCGAACATCTGTCTGAGGCTGAACCACACTGTTCACAATCTTGGTGTCATATTTGACCCTGAAATGAACTTCCGACCACATACCCGCAGCATAACAAAGACCGCCTACTTCCACCTCCGTAACATCGCCCATCTCCGCCCTTGCCTCAGCTCATCCGCTGCTGAAACCCTCATCCAGGCCTTTGTTACCTCTAGACTTGACTATTCCAATGCACTCCTGCCTGGCCTCCCACAATCTACCCTACGTAACTTGAGGTGATCCAAAACTCGGCTGGCCATGTCCTAACTCGCATGAAATCCCGTTCACCCATCACCCCTGTGCTCGCTGACCTACATTGTCTCCCGGTTAAGCAATGCCTCGATTTCAAAATTCTCATCCTTGTTTTCAAATCCCTCCATGGCCTCGCCCCTCCCTATCTCTGTAATCTCCTTCAGCCCGACAACCCCCCGAGATATCTACGCTCCTCTAACTCTGGCCTCTTGAACATCCCTGATTTATAATCGCTCAACCATTGGTGGCTGTGCCTTCTGTTGCCTAGGCCCTTAGCTCTGGAATCCCCTGTCTAAATCTCTCCGCCTCACTACCTCTCTTTCCTCCTTGAAGATGCTCCTTAAAACCTACCTCTGACCAAGCTTTTGGTCACCTGCCCTAATTTCTCCTTATGTGGCTCGGTGTCAAATTTTTTGTCCATTAATACTCCTGTGAAGCGCCTTGGGATGTTTTACTATGTTAAAGGCGCTATATAAATACAAGTTGTTATTGATGGTGGTGACGCTGCATTTGCAATTTTTTTATGCCAGTTTTTACATTCCGGTGCAAGCAAATAACCTCTGCAGGAGATTTGGGCATAAGTTCCTATTGGCAAGATTGACATAGAAACCGGCCTAATATCCAGTGTAAATGGGACATTCTGGGCCACAGAAATATACAGTTAAAGATACTGAGATCCTATGGCAATTATAAGGCAAGATAAAAGTTACCTTCATATAGACTTTTTTGCTAATCCAAAGTATTCTACCAAGTACAGTCAGCTTTTCTTTCAAATATTGTTGTTTTACCAGTTTTTCTTTAAAAATTTGAGATGCCAAATTCTAAAGTTGCGCTGTACCTGTAGTCTGCTTAATTTTTAATTGGAATAGCTATATAAGTTGTTGTTGAAACAGATTGTTAAAATATTGAAGGTGGTAAGAAATGTTTATTAAGCACAGATTTTGAGAAGTATTTTAGGGAATGACTGAGATAATTCCTCAGGATTGTAACCCTTGTAAACGCCTGTCATCTGACACTACCCATTCCCAGAGAAAAACTATTTGGATGCGATGTTTGTGTTGCTAACACATGGTTATGAAGCATTTTTTATTGCAAATGGACAAACGGTGAATCATTGCAGTTAACCACAATAATGCAGACTGTTGCTTAGTGTATAAAACTGCAGTCACAACCTAAAACTATTTAGGGTAAAATTAACAATATGGATAAACTGTAATCTGAAAAAAAGATTAATGCACACAATTTGCAAAAGAGAAAAAATCTAAACTTTGCGTTGTGCCACACTATTCTTGAAGTATACTAAGGCAGCCAAATTATTTGGAGTCTGATCTTTAGTCATCATATCAGTGTAAATTTTTTGCATGTCATGCAGCCAACTGAAGTACTTACTTTTCAATCACAATAAATCTTGTAATGGAGATGTGTTGCTACAACAGCATATTTTTAAAAAAAACCTGATCTATTATATAAACAGTACTTTGAATCTTGTCAAGATCTTCATTTCTTTCAAAGGTGAACATGCTGAGATTCATATCTGCATCTAGGAACAATAATTTATTAAATATGTTAGAGTATTATATAGGCCGCAATTTTATTAATGGAGGCAGGTTGAGTGCAGGACAGCTGGTTTCCGGCTTCCAGTCCCGCCCCAGCTGCATCCGCTCCACAGATGTGATTTTGCCTTGATTGACCTTGTTAAGCCCGCCCTGTGGGCTTGCCAGCCAATTAACAGGAAGCGGGTCTGATGACGTCATTTGATGACACGTCTTCTGCCGGTTTCCTTAAAGGGACCACGCATAATTATTTTGTCAGTTGGTTTCTCAGTGTTTGACAGCATTGAGGTGCTGAAAACACTGACAATCACTGCACAAAGGTGACCTCTTGCACCCAGGCTCTCCAATGACTCCCTCCATCGGCTGGAATAGATGGCAGCTGCAGGTGAGGTGACAGAAGCGATCTGTCACTGGTGAGAGAGGTTCTCCCAATGAGGTGGCACTGGACATGGATTTAAAAATTTGTAAAGAAATCTGTAAATGTATTAAAAATGCAGTCCCCAACATTTTTTTTTGCTCTGAAACTCACCATGTGCAACATTGGATACTTCACACCACTTCTGCAGCTGTCATCATCCCACAAACATTACAGCAGACTCACAACACGCCACACTTACCTGGCGTGATGTCCGGATGTCGGTAAACCCACCCCAGAAGCGGTAAAATCCAAAAACAGGCTGAAAACTATGGCAAGTACCTGTTAATAGGCAGGTAATTGCCCTTAATCCACTTCCCGCTGCTAGGTGTTGGGTCCATTCGCAAATCGGAGACCAGACACTTGGGAAAGCTGTTTGGAGGCAGTTTGATGGTGGATCGGAACCCGCCGTCAATCAAAGCTAATTTAACTTCTGACCCGCCTCCAAACCCGCCCTCTGAACGCCGGCAAAATCGCGGCCAATGAATCTACAGCACAGCAATACACCATTCAGTCCAACTGGTCTATGCAAGTGTTTATACTCCACACGAGCTTCCTCGCATGCTAATTACCTCTTTCCCACCCTGCTCCTGTATCCCTTTCTTTCCTTCTCCCTGATATATACATCAAGCCTCCCCTTAAATGCTGTCTGCTTCAATCACTCCATGTGGCCACAAATTCCACATTATCACCACTCTATATTTATTTTTTTTTAATGTTTTTTATTTTATCTGTTAGTGGCTATCTTGTATTTATGCCCCCTTGTTATGGACTCACCCGCAAGTTTCCCCACATCCACCCAATTGAACCCCTTCATAATTTATAAGACTTCTGTCAGGTCTCCTCTTAGTCTTCCCTGCCAGAGAAAAGAAACCCAGACTGCTCAATCTTTCCCGATTGTTGCATCCTCTCAATTCTGGTAACAGCCCTGTAATTTTCTTCTGCATTTGCTCCAGTGCTTATATATTATTTTTGTAGTATGCAGACCAGAACTGCACACAGTACTCCCAAGTATGGTCTAACAGAGGTTCTATATAAATTTAACATTGCCCTGTGGCGGATCGCCACCTAAACGGGCGCAATCCACTTTTCCGTCCGTGGACAATAAATCGGGCACCTTGCCTTTAAGAAGCATGCTGCCTTTAAGGCATGACAAAGGAGCGGGCGTCGCCCTCAGTGTGTACTCAAAAGCACGGGTGTCGCCCTCAGTCGGTTTTCGGGTTTAGCAGAGAGAGGAGCTGGGGCAGCCATCTCTCAAGAGAATGTAATAAAAGCCATGTGTTACTCAGATCAGTTCGGCCTCCATTCGTGTTCCGCGGCAGCCGCAACATTGGTGACCCCGACGCTCAGAACGTATTCCGAGCACTGCAATGGCGGACACGAACGCAGTTTCCGTGAAACTGCCGGAGTTTTGGGAAAACCAGCCCGAAGCCTGGTTCCTCCAAGCTGAGTCCCGATTCCGGCTGCGACACATCACCACAGATGGGACGAAGTATGACTACCTCGTCGCATCACTCGGTAGCTCCACAGTCACGAAGGTCTGGATAGCGCTGCAGAACTCACCAGAGGAGGGCAAGTATGCACATCTTAAGGCCGCGCTCCTTAAAAAATTTATGACCTCGACATACCAGCGAAACTGCCGCCTCCTCGACCTTCCAGGCCTCGGTGACGCCTCACCGTCAGACCTCCTCTCCCACATGCTCTCACTCACCGACGAGAGCCCACCCGGGTCCCTCTTCCGCACGCTGTTCATCCGCCAGCTACCTCCCAGCATCCGCCCAGCGATCGTGGCGTCTGGCCTCACGGACCTAGAAGCCCTGGCCGACGAGGCCGACAAGCTGCTGTCCGCTCACTCCAGCCGCGACGTCGCTCCGGACCTGGCAGCCACAGCCTGGGCGCGCTCCTCACCGGCCACCACGTGGCCACAAGGCCCAGCCATGGGGCCCACGGGGCCTTCGCGCCCCACAAACCCAGGCTACTGTTACTACCACGCATGGTTCGGCGCCAGGGCACAACGGTGCACACCTCCCTGCTCCTTCAAGTCCGCCCCCGTACCAGCCCCCGCGATGGCTGTGGGCCACGCGGGCTCCCTGCTGTATGTCACGGATGACAAAACCGGCCGCCGGTTCCTGTGCGACACTGGAGCTCAGCACAGCATCATCCCGGCCTCCGCCCTCGACATCCAAAAGGGCGAACGAGGACAGGCGCTGGCTGCCGCTAACGGCTCGGACATCCGGACGTACGGCACCCGCACAGTCACCCTCGACCTCGCTGGTCGCCGCTACCGATGGGAGTTCATCACTGCCAAGGTACTCTCCCCTCTCATCGGCGCAGACTTCCTGTGCGCCCACGGCCTACTGGTAGACATCCCTCGACACCGCCTCGTGGACATGAACACCATGTCCCCCATCCTGGGCGCCATGGCCCCCCGTCAACCCGCCGACATGGCGTCACAGTGCCACGCCCGGGCCACGGATGACTACTCGGCACTCCTGGCCGAATTCCCGGCCCTCACCAACCCGACCTTCTCCGCGGAGGTCGCCAAACACGGGGTGGAACACTTCATCCCCACCACAGACCCCCCCAGTGTACGCCCACGCCCGCAGGCTGGACCCGGCCAAACTGGAGATCGCGCGGACAGAGTTTGCCACTATGGAACAGCTCGGCATCATCCGCCGCTCCAACAGTCCCTGGGCCTCCCCACTCCACATCGCCCCCAAACCAGGCAGGGGTTGGCGCCGCCTCAACGATGCCACCACCCCTGATCGGTACCCCGTGCCGCACATTCAGGACTTCTCGGCTAGACTGGCCGGCTGCTCAGTCTTTTCCAAAGTCGACCTGGTGCGCGGCTACCACCAAGTCCCCGTCCACCCCGCGGACGTCCCCAAGACGGCCGTAATCACCCCCTTCGGGCTTTTCGAGTTCCTGCGGATGCCCTTCGGCCTCAAAAAATGCGGCCCAGGCATTCCAACGGCTCATGGACTCGGTCCTTCGGGACCTGAAGTTCCTGTTCGTCTACCTGGACGACATCCTGGTAGCCAGTTCCTCCAAGCAGGAACACCTTCGCATCCTGTTCAGGCGCCTCAGCGACCACGGGCTCATCCTCAGCCCAGCCAAGTGCCAGTTCGGCCTGCACAAGATCGACTTCCTCGGCCACCACATCACCCATGCTGGGGCCATTCCCCTGCCTACCAAGGTGCAGGCGGTCCAGCAATTTCCCCGCCCCACCACCATCAAAGGACTCCAGGAGTTCCTCGGGATGGTGAATTTCTACAACCGCATCATCCCCAAAGCGGCGTCCCTCATGAGGCCCCTGTATGAAGCCCTCCGGGGCAGGAACGGCAAGATGGTGGTCGAATGGACGGCAGACGTATCAGCCGCCTTCAACTCCACCAAGACCGCGCTCGTCGACGCTACCCTGCTCGCGCACCCACGGCCCAATGCCAGAGTAGCGCTCACCACGGACGCCTCCGACCACGCGGTCGGCGCCGTGTACGAGCAGTGGGTCGACGGCGCCTGGCAACCACTTGCCTTCTTCAGCCGCCAACTACGCCCCCCGGAGGTCAAGTACAGCACCTTCGACCGCGAGCTCCTCGCGCTGTACCTGGCGGTCCGCCATTTTCAGTTTTTGCTGGAGGGCCACCCCTTCACTGCGTTTGTCGACCACAAACCCCTGACATTCGCAATGGCAAAGACAACCGACCCCTGGTCCGCCAGGCAGCAGCGCCAGCTCGCGGCAGTGTCCGAGTTCACCACGGACATCCAACACGTCTCCGGCCGAGACAACGTGGTAGCCGACTGCCTCTCCCGCCCCGCCATCCACGCCGCACACCTGGCAGTCGACTACGCTCAACTCGCAGCAGACCAGCTCACGGACCCTGATCTGCTCTCCGCACCTACCAACCTACCAGGGCTACGCCTGGCCGACGTCGCCTGCGGCCCGACCGCAGTCACGGTCAAGTGCGACATATCCCTATCTCAACCTCGGCCCGTCGTCCCAGCGTCCTGGCGCCGCCGGGTATTCGAGATTCTCCACAACCTCTCCCACCCCGGCGCCCGCGCATCCATCAAATTGGTAGCCAACCGCTTTGTCTGGCGCGGCCTTCGCAAGGATGTGGGTACTTGGGCCAACTCCTGCCTAGCCTGCCAACGGGCCAAGGTGCAGCAACACACGAAAGCACCCCTCGAGGAGTTCACCGTCCCTTCACGTAGATTCGACCACATCCACGTGGACATCGTCGGGCCCCTGCCGCCGTCGCAAGGCCACACGCACTTGCTGACGATCGTCGACCGCACCACGCGCTGGCCCGAGGCAATTCCACTGACCTCTACCACCACCGCCGACATCGCCAGAGCCTTCGTCAGCACCTGGGTCGCACGGTTCGGCGTCCCCTCCGACATGACGTTGGACAGAGGTCCGCAATTTACCTCTGAACTCTGGACCGCCATCGCACGCAATCTCGGGGTGACCATTCACCGCACCACAGCGTACCACCCCCAAGCCAACGGACTGTGTGAGCGGTTCCACAGATCCTTGAAGGCATCTCTTCGAGCCAGCCTCCAGGACGGCGCCTGGACCGACCGACTCCCGTGGGTCCTCCTCGGCCTGCGCTCCGCGGTTAAAGAAGACCTCCACGCATCGGCAGCAGAGCTCGTGTACGGCCAGCCGCTGCGCGTACCCGGCGAGTTCCTGCCCACCGCCACGACACCCTGGTCAGCCGACCAGCAACGCCACGACTTCGCCTCACCGGCGCTACAGTTCGCCCCGGTGCCCATTGCCCGGCATGGCGAATCCACCTCACACGTCCCGCTAAGCCTGCACCAGGCACGGTTCGTTTTCGTCCGGCACGATGCCCACCGCGGACCCCTTCAACCCCCGTACGACGGGCCCTACAAAGTGCTACAGGCTGGGGACAAATTTTTCGACCTACAAGTGGGCGACAGGACTGAAAAAGTGTCGGTTGACCGACTCAAGCCAGCACACTGAGCCCGGTGAGCAGGTCCCAGTAGCTCGTCCACCGCCACACGGCCGACCTGCTCTCAAGCCAGTACACCCGGCTGCTCCACGCCCGGCCGTTCCACGTCCACCGGCGTCCTACAAGAGCCGCTCCGGCCGGCCCATCAGACCGCCGCACCGTCTCGTCCACACCTCCTAAGCGGATTCTGGGGGGAGCTGTGTGGCGGATCGCCACCTAAACGGGCGCAATCCACTTTTCCGTCCATGGACAATAAATCGGGCACCTTGCCTTTAAGAAGCATGCTGCCTTTAAGGCATGACAAAGGAGCGGGCGTCGCCCTCAGTGTGTACTCAAAAGCGCGGGTGTCGCCCTCAGTCGGTTTTCGGGTTTAGCAGAGAGAGGAGCTGGGGCAGCCATCTCTCAAGAGAATGTAATAAAAGCCATGTGTTCCTCAGATCGGTTTGGCCTCCATTCGTGTTCCGCGGCAGCCGCAACAGCCCCCTAATTTTATATTCCAGATCTTTTTGCTCCTCTATCCCATTTAGCTTTTTTCTTCCAAGGAATAAGTGGCCTCCTTATTCCTCCAGCCAAAATGAATCATCTCACACTTTGCTATATTGAATTTTATTTGCCATTTACCTGCCCAGTCTGCAAGCTTGCTTATGTCTTCCCGTATTTTGGCGCAGTCCTCCACATTATTAGTTACAGTACCACCACCCTCCCAAAAAAAAATTGGTATTGTCTGCAAATTTCGACACCATACCTCCTATTTGAGTCCTAATCATTTATGTATATGGTGATCAACAGAAAGGAGCATGGATCCCTGCGGGAAACACTTCCTACTTTCTGCCAGTCCGAGAAACTTCCCTTAACTCTTACCCTCTGTTTTCATAAAAGTAGAATGCAGTGGAGTCTTAAGGTACTGAATTCAATATGTCAAAAATTTGAAGTAATGAGACTTAATGGATTTTCGTTTGGTGAAATCTTCTGATGGTGGTCTTTGTTCCTGGTGAAATGCAGAACCTAAGCTCGGTTTAATATACTGTACAATAATATGACTTAAGCTGATTTCAGTGTAAAATCAATTAAACATTGATCGCATTTCCTAACTGTGCTGTGCATGCAAGCTCAGACCAAGCTGAGGCTGGGATTTTCCAACCCAGCTGGAATGCAAGCTATGGATTGTAAATGAGTCACCGAGAATCCAGCTGATGCTGACCTCTCAAATGGCAAGCTGCCAAAGCTATTCTCCAGGGCAGAGACACTGCATAGTAGTAAAAGACTGGAAGGTTGTCACTACTGCCAGTTTCTCTTAATGGGCGGATAATTCATCATGTAATTTGCTTTAAAAATAATTTAATCTTCTCCCTGTGTTTTGGTTTGGGCAAAGTTAAATATGGTTTAAAAAAATCTAAAATTAGTGGAATTCAGTAGATATTGAAGAAAATTAATTTAGACAACCGAGTACTGTGTGCAGTTTTGTGTGCCCCGTTATAGTAAAGACATTAAAGCCATAGTGTAGTTTCACCAAAATGATGCCGGGGATGTTAATTATAGTTATGGGAAGAGACTTGAGATATTGGGACTTTTTCACTAGAGCAGAGAAGACTAAGAACGGATTTAATAGAATAATTTAAAAATTATGAAGGGTTTGATAGAGAGAAGTACTATTTCCTCTGACTGGAGATCATATAAAGAGGGATTGTAAATTTAGAATTATCATTAGGAGTGAGGAGATGTATTTCTTTACACAGAGGATTGTCAGTGCATGAAATACATTGCTATAGGAAGTCATTGAGGTAGAGACCATTGCATCTTTTAAAGGAAAATTGGAAAAATATTTGAAGCAGTTGATGATACAGGGATACTGCACAGCAAAATGAATAATAAGAGCTTTCTTTTAACCTCAGTTGGTTGCTGAAGAGATTTGATAATTTGCTATGAGTTATTGTTTTTAATGCATTTTTTGCTAAGTTGTATGTGTGATGTATGTAATCTAGTTTGATTTTCTCTTTCTGTAGCCATTTGGTGTGAACCAGCCTGGGCCATATATCATGTACACAACAGCAGATGCTAATGGATATCTGAAAAATGCATCAGGTGGGTGAAAGTTAAAATAGCACTTAGAGCGCTGGTCTAATGTAACTTTTATATATACAATTTATTTAAACTTAAGTAATTTTCTCACTGAAATAATTTTATTAATGCCATAGTGTAGAAAAAGGAAAAGAAATGAACAAAGATGAATTGAGCCAGTACTACCAATGATAACTCAATAAGTTATTGCATTTGAAACTGACAAAGATAGTCTATCAAAGAGCAGTCAAAAATGGTTTCTGAATAGCCCTTAATGAAGTGCAATCCTTAGGTTTTAGCAAACTACAGGGATTTACATTGCTTAACTTTATATTCAGTGTCAGATTTGGCCACTCTGGCTCAGCATGTTACTTAATATGTCTGAGAGTCTAGTGTCAGCAACTTTAATATTTTAGTAAGAAATACAAAACTTGGTTTCTGCCTTATCTTATATTGATACATCAATCATCGTAAACATGCAAGCGCCATACGTCCATGTTACTCACATCAGCACGCTAGATGGAACCTCTGGACGCCTGAGGTTGATCTCTGGTGTCCGAAGTCCAAGCTGCACCCACCAGGCCACCAGAGTACACCAACTTTTATACTTCTTCCACAACACGCTACTTTTGTCACAGGATATGATGTAACCACAGCACCGTGTGCTATATTCTTTGGAAAATGGTAGAAACTGGTTTTTTCAGGTTCTGTAGTTCATCTCTTGAGTGCAACTCTGCTGGACAGTAGGCCCCATCTCTTATTCAAGATAACTTCATCTTGTTTTTCTCAGTACTCTTCCACCATACTTCTGTATCCATTGTAACGCCCCCCCCCTTAACTATCTTAAACTTTAGTCATGTGATACAATTTGAGTCCATTGTCTACGTGAATACAATTAGTTCCTACACTAGTTGCCTTATCTTGCTCAGGCTGTTTATTCTGCAAAGTGATGTTTTAGGTGTGTGCTGTTCCCACTAAACTAGTTAATCCATGATGCTTTCTGCTCATGTCAAGATGCCCTAACATGGTCATTTTCTTCCAATTACCCCTAAAATCTACATTCAGCATTGTATCCTTATCACTGTTTCAAAATACAAATAGTTGAAATTCTTAAACTCAGCAATAATTTTGATAGTTTTCAGTTCATGTTCTGTAGATTTTGTTTGTCATACTCGTCCTGCTCTTTTGATAGATTAAATCAGCAACCTTCATGTAACAGTAAAACAAATGTGAATATCAATGTTCCTGACTTTAAGAGCATATTTCTTATTGGTGATCATCGCTAGTAAAAATTAGTTTTGGCATTCTGAAGAGATAAATCGGAAGACAATCCCATAGTAACATTCTCAGCTCTGAAATGGCCTGGTTTAAACGTCAGAATTCAGCATGGGGCATAGAACAGAGAAGGAATTGAAGTTGATTCAGAAGTAAATCCAGGAAGAGACAGTATTCTCTCTACATGTTACAAAAATATATTGGCACAGAAAACAAATATATAGCAATGTACAATTGTTATGGAGTTGCCACACAGACAAAGAAACTTAATTTACTTTAATTTGAATATACTGACCATTGGTACAGTTCTATTGGACATATAACAACTCCACAGTAATATGTACATCTGTAGTACTCAAAGACCCAGATATTGCAGTAATAACAGTGAGACTAGCAGTGCTCACCGTTATTATGGTGTAAATCGGATAGCAACTTCCGGCGCCGCACATACGCAGTTAAACGCGGAAATTAGGAAGTTGCTGTCCGAGTTACCCTGCTCCTCCACAAGTTTCGCTACACCGGTACTTCGCTGATAAACTTGGCATTGAAATACATGGAACAGTGTGAAGTTGCTGTACTTTCCCACTAGCTACCCATTAAACATGCCAGAAAAAATTAGGGCTTATCCATTCAAGTATAAGTGAATTTTTAATGCCATGATAAGTCTTATTTACTGCCAAACAACCTCTCTGGCATTGAAAATTTACTTCTACAAGTGTAGAGTCTCATTCCTTCAGATTTTAATTATTGTTGGAAATTTTATTAAAATTTTTTTTTTTAATTTTACTTTTTCTTTGTCTTTTTTTATCTCTCCCTCATCCTTCTTTCCCTCTCTTTATTTCGCTTTCTATACCTGATTTTACATTGAATTAAATATTCTAACTTGCACTTCCTGGTTTGGACTGTGTTTCTCGGTGAGGATTCTCCAATCTGATTGGTTGAGGAGACATGCTATTGCTTGCCCTATTCACACAGATCCCCAATCCCCTGTAGAGGCCGCCCCACTGTTTCAGACGCCCGATAGTAAGTTGCTGTTCAAAAGCCCACAAAAAGTCTGTGAGCAGCTGTAAACGTAATGAACGGAGAGCGCCGTTCGTTTGCCACTGACTACAAAATCTGTGCCAATATCTCACACAAAGCCTTTTCCTCGAGGGGCAGTCAAATTAGTTTAAAATTCAATGAAAGAGGAAGCATAGAGGTGAGCAGTGGATTTCCAATTTTATCCCACAAACGAGGGGAAAAAAATCAAAGTTTATAATTTACAAGTCATTAAAACCTGAGTGAACCCAGAAAGTGGTTAGCATTTGGAACTTGCAACCACATGCAGTAGTTGAGGAGAATAGTATAGATGCATTTAAGGGGAAGCTAGCTAAGTACATGAGAGAACAAGGAATAGAAGGGTATGCTAATAGGCTAGTATGGAACATAAACCCCGGCATAGACCAGTTGGGCCGAATGGCTTGTTCTTGGTCAGGGTGTTGTACATTGGCATGCCTCAATATTGTAAAGTGTATAACCTCAGAGAGCTGTATTCCATTACACTAACCAATGCACATAATAGTCAAACATTGAAAGCAACTGTACAGAAATCAATAGGCCATACCGTCCTGTCTGTAAAATTGAATGGACAGAATGGAGGTAGGAAGGTAGTGAAAGGCTCCACACTGCGCAATACGGGGCCTAACTCCTGTTTTAGGCGGCTGCCTAAAAGATCATCCAACCCAATTTTCAGGCATCCTTGGGGCGCAAGACATTGGTCCCCGAAATGGGCCCTTGTTGTGCCTCTTTTACTTCCTTAAACAAGGTCCAATTTTTACCCCATTAAATTTACTCCATTGAACTATTCCCATGTGCACAGCAAAATGGTCACAATTGTCAATCGATTCAGACTGTAGGGGGGGAATTTTGCCAGTCCTGGGGAGGTGGGTTTGGAGGCGGAACTGCCGGGAAAATGGCAGAAACTGGGAGCAGGTACCAAACCCGCTCCCAACCCACCTCTGTGCCATCTTCCCGGGAGGCGGGTCCCTGACTCGGGCAGGGACCCATCTCCTCAAGGCGGAAAGGGGATAGGTAGTTAACAGGAATTTAAGAGGCCTATCCCCATTTTACCAACACAAGTGCGGGCTTCCCGACGTCAGATACCCCGCCAGGGTCAGCGAGGCGAGCAGTGGGTCTGCGGGGGTGAGAGGGGTCGAAAAGTGCACTGTGGAGGTGAGTGATGGGTGCAAGTGTGGAGAGGTAAGTATGGAAGGTGAGTGAAAAGTGTTAGAAAAAGTTTCCTTACCTTTGTTTCTTCCTGCAGGCTTCAACCTTTGGGGATCCGGAGGCTCCTCATCTCCACGGCAGAGATGACAGAATGGCTGCTGCATTCTCCGATGCAACAGTCATCTGATTTCTGCTCAGGAAAGAGGTTTGGTGAGTCTTGAGTACAAGGACTCACCAAAGAACAGAGATTGTCAGTGTTTGACAGCTTCTCAAAGTTGTCAAACGATAACGTTCTCTGTCATCGGCTTTCCCTTAATTGGCCGGCTATAGGAGACTGGACAAGGGGAGATAAAAGAGTTGAGATAGGAAGAGTTAAGTTCCGTGGGGCAAGAACAGGCTGAAACGATGGGTCTACCAGGGCAGTCCTGTTTGTGGATCTTGGGAAGGAGGTAGAAGTGGGCTGTGCGGGGTTGAGGAACAAGTGTGCCGTTTGTAATCATGATGGTAGGAAATGATTAGGCTTTAGACTGAATTCAGTCCAGTTACTGTTTGTAGCTCAAATTTAACATATATGATTTATTTGCATGTATATGTACATACTTGCAGATACAATTTCATATTGGCCCATGGGGTACTCAGCCGTAAGCCCAATAGAAGTGCCGGTTTCGTGCATGCACTGCGCATGCGCGGGAAACCGACACTTCCGTTCCCCTGAAAGAAGGGGTTCAGAAGTCGAACGCGTGCGCAGGAGAGGCTGCGCGTGCGCATCGAACTTACGTTATTTTTGCAGGTTTTCCCGGGAGGGTAAGTCTCCAGAAGTTAGACATGTAAAAAGCAGTCGCAAGGCCTGCTTTTTACAAGGTAAGTGGTGAATTAATTAAAATTAAAACATTTTTTCCACAGGTTTATTATTTTTAAATACTTTAAAGAAAGGTCAGTTTATTTTTAGCCCTGTTAGAAAATGTAATTATTTTTTTCAAAAATTTAAATTATTGTTTAAAATAGTTACTTCATGTAATTTATAGTTTATTTTAAAAATGTGATTTTTAAAAATGTATTTGAAGATTTAGTGATGTTTTGGGGCTTATAGTATTTATAGGTTTGACAGGTCTTCCTGTCAAACTTATGAATGAAGCATTCCCTGCTACCATTGGCTCTCCATGGCCCACGTGATCCCAGGGGACGCATCGAACTAACTGCGCCCCTGGGAAACGCAAGCACTGCGCACCGGCAGTTGGTGGAGGCCCAGGATCGGAATCCCATGCGGGCCCACAGCTCAACGGCCAGCACGGTAGGTAAGTGCAGGTCAGAGGCTTGCACCCGCAGGAAGCCCCCGACCCGAATTTCTGGGCCAATGACACATCTACTAGTGGCCGACTCATGAACAGTGAGGCATAGAAGCAGATTGCATGTCCACTCTGTCAGCCAGGGAATGGTGTGTAGTACAGGAGAGCCTTTTAAAACCCCTTTATTTCTACTTCAACAATGCTGTTCCAGTACTCTGACCACACCTCTTAGCCCTCCTTTGCGTACATTATTTTTAGCATCTGGGCTACCTAGATCAACTCCATATAGTCAGCATAATTCCTGTACTAAAAACTGCCTGGAATAGCAAGTCTACTTCAACCTAGAGCCAGGAAAATGATTGCCACAGGCACCACAGCAATTCACAGGTGCTTTTAAAGATCTTTCTCCTACTATTGCTGTCTAAGCTCACCAGGATCTCACTACACCATGCTTCAGAACCTGATCCTGCTACTCAACCTTGCGATGTCCACTCATATGTTTGAGACTATCTTTCGTGGCCCATATGTTCCCCAGAATTGTTAATGGCCCTTCCTTGGGCATTGTCCCTTTCCATTTCAAATCTGCCATTTTCAACCCCTTTCTCCAAAAGCTCACCTTTAAGTCGATCCAACTACTGCCCATCCCTGCCTTTCCTCAACTTGTCATTGCCTCCTAGTTCCGTGCCCATGTACCTTGAACTTCTGTTCAAATATCTCCAATCCTGCTCACAGCACAAAGACTACCCTGGTCATGGTCACCATCAATATCATCTGTGACGACAACTGCAGCACTCTTTCCCTCTTTGTCCATCTCAATCTCTGCACTTCTCCATCCTTCTCTACTGCTTCTCCTTTGTGGTTCAGCTCTAGAGGAATACCTCATCTCCATCTCCATGCAGTCAGTGTATCTCCAATGCAGCTGGTGCTTCCACCCTGGTTGTCACATCAGCATTTCCTAAGTATCCATCATTGAACCCCCCTCCTCTTCCTCATTTACATGCTGTCCCTGGTGACCTCTTCCCTCTTAGTTTCCATATGTATGCTGACTATGCCCAACTCTATCTTTTCACCACATTCCTCAAACCCATGACCACCTCTGTCCTTTCAGACTAACTGCCTGACATTAATTTATGGGTGAGGCAGAATTTCCTCCAATTGAACATCAGGGAGACCAAAGTCATAATTCTTGGCCCCCATCAAATACTCCAGTCCCATGCAACTGACTTCAACCTTCTCCCTGGCTGCTGTCTCAATCTGAACCAGGCTGTGTGCAATATTTGCATCTTGTTTGATCCTGAGCGGAGCCTCAAACCCGACATCCTATTCATCACCAAGACCACTTTCTTTCACATTTGCTTATCAGCCATCTCAACATCACCCCTACCAATGCCAAAACAGTTATCCACTCCAGACTCTTTCTTCAATGCCCTCCTTGCTGGTCCTTCCTACCACCACCCTCCACAAGCTCTTAACTCCTCCAAAGCTCTTCCACCTGCATCCTAATCTGTACAGTCCCACTCACCCATTAGCCTTATTATGACACACTGTAGTTCCCTTTCCTCCAATGCATAAAGTCCTCAATCCCCAAGTACAAATTTCTCCACCGCCTCTCCCCACCCTATCTCTACACTTCTCCAGCCTTGCATAATCTCTGATCCTCTGACTCTTTGCATCACTAGCTCTCTCCACTACACCATTGTAAGAAGTCACACAACACCAGGTTATAGTCCAACAGTTTTATTTGAAATCACTTTTTTTTTTTACAGTCCAACAGTTTTATTTGAAATCACAAGCTTTCGGTGTGCTGCTCCTTCGTCAGGTGAAATGGAGAGATGCCTATAGACACAGATTATATAACATTGGTAGCAGAGCTTTCATAAGTCTCCGTTATATTCTCTAGAATTCCCTTCCTAACCCCACTGCCTTCTCTACCTCTTTGTCTCAGCTTTTAAGTCTTCTCAAAACCTAGCTCTCCAACCAAGTTTTTGGTCACTTCTCGTGTCTCCATTGGGAAATATACCCCATTATATCAAAATGGAAGCAAATCTCAAAGCAGTTCAACATGTCTTACTGTGGCAACTGTAAGATTTATAACAAAATTGAAAGAAAATGGCCCATGCTGCTGACCTTTTATCACCAGTTCTGCCAATTTAAGTATACCAGAATTCAGGAAGCAGATTGTACTTTGTGCCGCTAACGCTGTAGTCATCGTTTTCTCAACTGCTCTGTCACTTCTGATTTATCTC
The DNA here is from genome assembly GCF_052327205.1 of Somniosus microcephalus. NCBI lineage: Eukaryota > Metazoa > Chordata > Chondrichthyes > Squaliformes > Somniosidae > Somniosus > Somniosus microcephalus. The sequence goes on from NC_140992.1 coordinate 227,901,494, forward strand.
ATGAACGGGAAAAGATTTGCAAAATAGTAAATACATAAATTATTCATAAATTTGATTCTGTTTTAATGATTTGTAGACCTTTATTCAAGATTCATAATTGAAGTATTGTGTGGCACTTAATTTTTGAGTATTTTTAGTGCTGCCAGTAAGGAATGCTCATTTCAAGAAATTTATCCTGTATAATAGTTTGTATCTTGCTCTACTTTCTGGAAAAATCAAATCTCGTAGGAGATCGAAGTAGAATTGGAGAAGGACAATTCGGGCACATTACATTCTCTGTGCTGATTACTATGGATGGTGCACCTGGTATTCATTTTGCTCTAATAGCACAGAACTAAACTCCATCTGACATAGAGTTGCAAGTGCAGCTTAATTGTGTTTTTTTTCTCTTTTAAACATTTCTGTGAATATTTTTTCACCCAATACTGTTTTGTATTCCAGAAGTTAAAATTTGAATATAAAAAAGGCATATAAATCACAATGACTAAAGTTGTCAAATACCCGGATATTACAGCCGGCGGCGTAATTAAGGATTACAGCTCCCTGCGTAATGCATCACGCAGTCCATACACATTATAGTTCGCTGCGTAATGCATCACGCAGTCTGTACACATTACAGTTCCCTGTGTAATGCATCACTCAGTCCATACACATTACAGTTCCCTGTGTAATGCATCACTCAGTCCGTACACATTGCAGTTCCCTGTGTAATGCATCACTCAGTCCATACACATTACAGTTCCCTGCGTAATGCATCACTCAGTCTGTACACATTACAGTTCCCTGTGTAATGCATCACTCAGTCTGTACACATTACAGTTCCCTGTGTAATGCATCACTCAGTCCGTACACATTACAGTTCCCTGCATAATGCATCACTCAGTCCGTACACATTACAGTTCCCTGCATAATGCATCAATCAGTCTGTACACATTACAGTTCGCTGTCATAGTTATACAGCACAGAAAGAGGCACTTCGGCCCATCATGTCTGCGCCGGCCATCAAGCCCTGTCTATTCTAATCCCATTTTCCAGCACTTGGTCCATAGCCTTGTATGCTATGGCATTTCAAGGCTTCATCTAAATGCTTCTTGAATGTTGTGAGGGTTCCTGCCTCTACCACCCTTTCAGGCAGTGAGTTCCAGATTCCAACCAACCTCTGGGTGAAAAAGTTTTTCCTCAAATCCCCTCTAAACCTCCTGCCCCTTACCTTGAAACTATGCCCCCTGGTTATTGACCCCTCTACTAAGGGGGAAAGTTCCTTTCTATCTACCCTATCTATGCCCCTCATAATTTTGTACACCTCAATCAGGTCCCCCCTCAGCCTTCTCTGCTCTAAGGAAAACAACCCCAGCCTGTCCAGTCTCTCTTCATAGCTGAAACGCTCCAGCCCAGGTAACATCCTGGTGAATCTCCTCTGTACCTTCTCCAATGCAATCACATCCTTCCTATAGTGCACACAGTATTCCTGCTGTAGCCTAACTAGTGTTTTGTACAGCTCCATCATAACCTCCCTGCTCTTATATGCTATGCCTCAGCTAATGAAGGCAAGTATCCCATATGCCTTTTTAACCACCTTATCTACCTGTCCTGCTGCCTTCAGGGATCTATGTAGATGCACACCAAGGTCCCTCTGATCCTCTGTCCTTCCTCGGGTCCTACCATTCATTGTGTATTCCCTTGCCTTGTTAGTCCTACGAAAATGCATCACCTCACACTTTTCAGGGTTAAATTCCATTTGTCACAGCTCTGCCCATCTGACCAACCCGTCTATATTGTCCTGTAGCCTGAGGCTTCCCTCCTCGCTATTTACCACTCCACCAATTTTCGTGTCATCTGCGAACTTACTGATCATACCTCCTACATTCATATCTAAATCATTAATGTACACTACAAACAGCAAGGGACCCAGCACCGATCCCTGCGGTACACCACTGGACACAGGCTTCCAGTCACAAAAACAACCTTCGACCATCACCCTCTGCCTCCTGCCACTAAGCCAATTTTGGATCCAGTGTGCCAAATTGCCCTGGATCCCATGGGCTCTTACTTTCTTAACCAGTCTCCCATGCGGGACTTGTCAAAAGCCTTACTGCAGTCCATGTAGACTACATCAACTGCACTACCCTCATCCACACACCAAGTCACCCCCTCAAAATTCAATCGAATTGGTTAGACATGATCTCCCCCTGACAAAGCCATGCTGACTATCCTTGATTAATCCTTGCCTCTCAAGTGGAGACTAATTCTGTCCCTCAGAATTTTTTCCAATAATTTCCCTACCACTGATGTTCGGCTCACTGTCCTGTAATTCCCTGGTTTATCCCTACTACCCTTCTTGAATAATGGTACTACGTTAGCTGTCCTCCAGTCCTCTGGCACCTCCCCTGTGGCCAGAGAGGTTCTGAAAATTTGTGTCAGAGCCCCTGCAATCTCCTCCCTTGCCTCACACAGCAGCCTAGGATACGTCTCGTCTGGGCCTGGGGATTTATCCACTTTTAAGCCCACTAAAACCGCTAGTACCTCCTCCCTCTCAATGCTAATTTGTTCAAGTATATCACAATCCCCCTGCCTGATTTCTATGCCTACATCGTCCTTCTCCATAGTGAACACAGATGCAAAATATTAATTTAAAACCTCACCTACATCTTCCGGCTCTACACACAGATTGCCACTTTGATCCCTAATGGGCTGTGTAATGCATCACTCAGTCTGTACACATTACAGTTCCTTGTGTAATTAAGGATTACGCCGCCAGCATCCGAATCGAATGCGCACTTACCTGTTGCAAGGTCCCAAACGAAAAGTTCCTCTCGGACGCTGCGGAATAGAGGGCTGCGTAGTGGCCCAAGCATCCCTGGGGCACACAGTTTACGGAAGCGTACCTGGGATCACGTGGGCCGGTGCTCCAATCAGATTGTACACCTTCTAGTGACTCAAATGGAGTGGCTTTGGAGAAAGGCCAGGGAGCAAGGCACTTGTCTACCTTCTTGGCTGTAGGTGGTTCATGGTCAGTTGCTTCCAGTTTGGAAAACGGGAGAAAGTAAGATTGCTATGGAGCTCTCACAATAAAACAATTCATATAATGCAATAATATTAATTGCTGAACTTTTTTTTTCTAAATCCTGTTTAAGTCTAAGTCTGCAGACCGCTAATAACCATTAAAGGAAAGGATTTTCACCAAAATAAAGAGTTTTATTGATGGGTATCCCCTTGCGCTGTGCATACAGGCTGCTGCGCCTGTTTGCACCAGTTGTAAAATTTTCAGGCGTAACTCTGGGCAGTTGGTGGGCAATTAGTCCAACTCTGCGCCAGCAATTATGATTTCCATGTCAGAGCGGATGATCTGTCAAGTTGGAACTTGACAGATCTCAAGCTCGTGATTTAGCGCATGTGCAAGCTGTCATCACAGGATCCGCATAGCTCTGCATCCGAGAGCCAGATACAGAGCTATGCCTTCTGCTTCAAGGACACCTGCAGCTACCGTGTAGCATAGGATGACACACCCAGTGACATTGCCAGTCAGCTGAAGCCTGAAATTTGTATCAACGTCCCTGAAGACAACCTACAATGCAGACATATTGGGAAATGACACAGAGGACCACTGTCCTTGCAACCACTTCATGCAGCGCCACCTTCACTTCAGCAGCCATCAAATATGGGGCCACGTGTTGTTACTTGTCTGCAGACTCATGGTTGAACTTTGGATTTTCTTTCCCTGCTGCTTCAGCAAAGGCTGTTAGCAAGTTGAGATGTCTTTTGGGGTTCTCCAAAATCTTCCAGAATTTTTGTTATCCTGTTGTACTGAATCTTCACTGTTTATCCTGTGGGACAAATTGAGCAATTATAGGGAACTCCGCATGCACAGTTTCTCTGAAGTTGCAAATGTTTTTATAGGATTGCCAGCACAGTGCTCTTGTAGTAAAAAGCAACCTTGTAGCTTAAAGCGAGCATCAATGAGATTGTTCATTTGCAATGTGGACTAGAAAATAGGTTTATGCTGCCCAAACTCATTTTACGTAGGACCCTTACAGCCAAAAGAATGAGGGGGCTCTCATACCATCAGTCTGGGATGTAACATACTGCACCACCACGGTCTCCAATGTTAATATTCTATAATAACTACTCGGCAGAGCAAAGAGACAGGAAACTAGAGAAACTGAGAGAAAGAGTCAGAGACCGGTTACCAACAATTCAAGGGCGGGGAGTGGAAGGGGAGAGAAGGAAATGAGACTGGAGTTAAGGCACTTTTTTTTTTGAACCGAGATTGGTCATTAAAATTGAGGAAAAGGGCCTAAAAGGACTATAAGAGTAATAATAATGAAAAAGCTAAAGAAGAATATGAGGGGGAAAAAAGAAGTTAAGAGTTGGATAAGGAAATCTAAGTATGAGGAAAAGAATTTCAAAAAACATCCAAAGGAACAAGAGTGTATTTTCAAATATATCCGGGAAAAGAGAATTGTTAAAGTGAGACAGGAGCCCTGAGAGTGGAGGATTGTCAATTTTTGGAAGATGGTCAAAAAAATGGTAGAGGTATTTAGTGAGCACTTTGCGCCAGTCTTTACTAAAGAGAAGGATATTGGGGAGGAGTAGAATTCTGAAGTGGTTTAGAACAAGATGAGCGATATTGTGATGGCTAAAAGGATAAATTTAGTTAAGTTAGTTAAGCTAAGGGAAGATAAGGTGGCAGAGCTTGATGGAATGCATCCTAGGATCCTGAAGGAGTTGAAGGAGGAAATTGCAATTATAATTCAGGGCTCTATTGAGTGTGGATGTGTGCCGGAGGACTGAAGACTTGTCAATGTAGTGCCCATTTTTAAAAAGGGAGACCAAGCTAATATGGGTAATTACAGGCCAGTGAGCTTAACATCTGTACTAGAGAACATTTTGGAGTCTTTAATTTTTGGAGTCTGGAATTACCACCTATCTAGATAAAGAGAAAATAGTTAGAAGTAGTCAGCTCGGATTTAAAAAGGAACAATGGTGCTTGACTAACCTCATAGAATTCTTTGAATAGGTAACAGACGTGGTAGATGGAGGAAATGCAGTGGATGGACTTTAGTAAAGCCTTTGACAAGGTACCACGTAGGGAATTACTAGAGAAGATTACAGGGTATGGAATTAGTGGGAGATTAAAAAACTGGATTAAAAATTGGTTAGAAGGAAGAAAACCGAGAGTAGGGCAGTTTTTCAGTGGTTGAAAGTAGATTGTGATGTCCCTAACGGTTCACTTGTGGGGCTACTTCTGTTCATAGTGTATATCAATCCCTTCGATATAAGCCTAGAGAGAGTGGTGTAAAAAAAATTGCAGGTAATATCAAAATAGGAGGTATAGTTCATTCTTTACAAGACCAAAGGAAGCTGCAAAGGGATATTGATAGTATGGGGGATGGGATAAAAAGTGGCAGATGGAATTCCTTGTCAGTAAGTGTGAGTTGTTGCATCTTGGTGGAAAAAATAGCAGCAGTAATTACACTCCGAATGGAAGTAGGGTCGGTGCCGTGGAAAGCAGAGTGACTTGTGGGTACAAGTTCACAACATTACAGGCAGCAGCTGTGTTTATCAGGCTGCAGAAAAAGCTAATGTAATTCTAGGTTTTATCGCGCGGCGTATAGAATATAAAAGCAAAAGTTATGATGGGCCTATATAAAACCTTAAAAAGACCTCAGTATTGGGCTCTACACTGTAGGAAGGATAGTAGAGCTTTAGAGAGAGTACAGTGCAGATTTACCCAGTATGAAAAAATACAAATACGAAGAAAGACTTGACAATTTTTTTAATAGAATAATGTGGAGTACAGGGCACTATAATAATGGTGTTTGGGACAGAGTAAATAGAAGCAGAACATTAGGAGGTGCCAGAGGACTGGAGGACAGCTAACGTAGTACCATTATTCAAGAAGGGTAGTAGGGATAAACCAGGGAATTACAGGCCAGTGAGCCTAACATCAGTGGTAGGGAAATTATTGGAAAAAATTCTGAAGGACAGAATTAGTCTCCACTTGGAGAGGCAAGGATTAATCAAGGATAGTCAGCATGGCTTTGTCAGGGGGAGATCATGTCTGACTAATTTGATTGAATTTTTCGAGGGGATGACCAGGTGTGTGGATGAGGGTAGTGCAGTTGATGTAGTCTACATGGACTTCAGTAAGGCTTTTGACAAAGTCCCGCATGGGAGACTGGTCAAGAAGGTAAGAGCCCATGGGATCCAGGGCAATTTGGCACATTGAATCTAAAATTGGCTTAGTGGCAGGAGGCAGAGGGTGATGGTCGAAGGTTTATGTGACTGGAAGCCTGTGTCCAGTGGTGTACCGCAGGGATCGGTGCTGGGTCCCTTGCTGTTTGTAGTGTACATTAATGATTTAGATATGAATGTAGGAGGTATGATCAGTAAGTTCGCAGATGACACGAAAATTGGCGGAGTGGTAAATAGCGAGGAGGGAAGCCTCGGGCTACAGGACGATATAGATGGGTTGGTTAGATGGGCAGAACAATGGCAAATGGAATTTAACCCTGAAAAGTGTGAGGTGATGCATTGAGAGGACTAACAAGGCAAGGGAATACACAATGAATGGTAGGACCCTAGGAAGGACAGAGGATCAGAGGGACCTTGGTGTGCATGTACATAGATCCCTGAAGGCAGCAGGGCAGGTAGATAAGGTGGTTAAAAAGGCGTATGGGATACTTGCCTTTATTAGCCGAGGCATAGAATATGAGAGCAGGGAGGTTATGATGGAGCTGTACAAAACACTAGTTAGGCCACAGCTGGAATACTGTGTGCAGTTCTGGTCGCCACGCTATTAGGAAGGATGTAATTGCATTGGAGAGGGTGCAGAGGAGATTCACCAGGATGTTACCTGGGCTGGAGCGCTTCAGTTATGAAGAGAGACCGGACAGGCTGGGGTTGTTTTCCTTGGAGCAGAGAAGGCTGAAGGGGGACTTGATTGAGGTGTACAAAATTATATGGGGCATAGATAGGGTAGATAGAAAGGAACTTTTCCCCTTAGTAGAGAGGTCAATAACCAGGGGGCATAGTTTCAAGGTAAGGGGCAGGAGGTTTAGAGGGGATTTGAGGAGAAACTTTTTCACCCAGAGTGTGGTTGGAATCTGGAACTCACTGCCTGAAAGGGTGGTAGAGGCAGGAACCCTCAACATTCAAGAAGCATTTAGATGATCACTTGAAATGCCATAGCATACAAGGCTACGGACCAAGTGCTGGAAAATGGGATTAGAATAGACAGGGCTTGATGGCCGGCACGGACACGATGGGCCGAAGGGCCTCTTTCGGTGCTGTATAACTCTATGACTCTAAGCAGACTGTTGCGGGATCAAGAATGAGAGGCCATAAGTACAGATTTAAAACAGAGGGCAGGAGAAACTTCTTCCGACAGAGTTGTGAGGCTGTGAAATTCACTTTCAGGTTCGTGGTTGAGGCAGACACTATGTCAACATTAAAAATTAGATTGAACATCAGGATGAAGGAAGAGAGGTTGAAGGGGTATGGGAACGGGGTGAGTAAATATGGTTATAACTATTTGCTCATGTGGAGCATAACCATCAAGGAGGGAATTTTTCAGTGGGTCGGGGCGCATTTGGTGGCGGGTTGGCTGGGAAAAAATGTTTTTGACAGCGTTTAGGGAACCCGCTGTCAACCCGCCCCCACGCTAGTCTCCCAGATGTCGGGTCTGTCATCGCTGAACATACCCGACACCAAGCGGCGGGGGAGGCAATTTACATCATTAGAGAGATTGTTAAGAGGCAATTAACTCGTATTTTAAGCTTACCTTTAGATTTTTAGAGTTCGCCAACAGCTTCCCCGCTGCTTGGGGATCACATCTGGTAAGGAGGTCTGGTGTTGTGTCAGCATGTGATGATTTCTAAATTTGACAGCTGCAAATGGTCTATAAAAGCTCCCATTTCACAGATGTTCAGTTCAGTTCAGTTCAGTTCAAATGCTTTATTGGCATGAAAGCTTACATAGTAAAAAGGTACAGTTTTCCAACATTCTGTAGGTGTCAATGTTGGGTACATACAATATTACTTTTAAACAATATTAATTTTAAACAGTCTTTCTACTTCATTTGGTACGTTCAATATTAATTTTAAACAGTCTTACTTTTAAACAGTCCTCAGGTTGTGACATGTTGTTACATATTTGGCCCCAAGGTATGGTCTGTCTCCTTCTCCTAGGACTAATCTCAATTTTGACAGATCATCCAATTCCTTGAAATCTGGGGTTGTTTGGCTTAGCTTGTTGAATAATATGTTTCTTGATGTGTTGAATTTTTCGCATTTTAGGAGGAAATGCATTTCTGTTTCAACCTCGCCAGCCAGACATTGATCGCATATTCTATTCTCTCTAGGCTGCCAGGATTTCTTGTATCTGCCTTTTTCACTTTCTAAGGTTAGAAGCTGTTGCTTCCTGCATTTGGAAGACAGATTGAGCTTTATGCAGATTGCAAGTGTTTGGCGCAAACTCTCTATCCAGTGTCACCTCATTGGAACAACCTCTCTGACCATTGACAGATCGCTTCTGTCATTTCAACCTCACCTGCCATCTATTCCATCAGCATCGGTGTCCTTGAATATATCACACCTTGGTCCTCAGAATCCCACCACGATCAGCCCCAACACTAGCAACACCACCAACCTTCTCCGCAATCAGCTGGAGGGCATCAGCACCCGACCACATTGCTGCCCGGGACGCTAGGGATGGCCTCACCATAGCCAGATTTACTTCACTTGACGCTGTACACCTTGGCTGCCACATGATGTGCCAGGTTGGCACCACCCCACACCAACAGCATAAAACATCCCTACTGTCCAAGCCATTCCTTTAACATTCATCGCCATTGCAGGAGTTGCAGTTAAGTCTCACCATTCACTGCAACTCAATAAGCCATTTCCAAAGGTGCACACACATCTGTCCAAGAACGCATAGTGCTGAAAATAAAGATTCCAATGTTTGGCAACACATTAACAGAAACTTAACATGAGCATTGGCTAAAACACTCAAGTGCCTACCCTTGCATGTTGTTAGTTGGTATGATTGGACTAGGATGAGGGTGAGTGTGAGGGGTGGCTAGTGAGATAGGGAAGTGATAATGTAGACAGGGATGGGTGAAGGTGCAAGATAAGTTGCTGTGAGTAAGGATGAGCAGGAGTAGGGTAGAGAAGGCAGAGTGATGGGGATGTGTTGAGTGGCACAGCAGGATGAGGTTGAGTGTGGCTTTGCAGTAACATTTCGTGATCTACTGTGATCATTGAAAGGTTTGCGCCACTGCAGCCTGGTCCTCCTAACAACATCACTGCTTGTGTCCTCCTCTGCAATGTGCAACCAGGCTGCGTTGGTCACCTGGGGAGGTCTCTTCCACCCATGAGAAGGGAAGAGGACCTCCCTCCATAAGCATATGGAGGGAGTCATGGGAGAGCCTGGGTGCAGGCGTGCAGCAGAATTTCAAAATCAATTTGCGCATGGTCTCTTTAAGGAAACTGGCTGATGATACGTCATCAAGTGACGTCACCAGACCCGCTTCCTTCAATTGGCCAGGAAACACGCTGGGCGGGCTTAACAAGCCCAATCAATGTAAAATTCTTTTCACAGAGCGGGCTGGAGCCAGCAGAGAGGTCACACCCCAGCCGCCCCAGACCCGCCTAGGTAGGCAAAATCGTGGCCCAACAGGAACTGGTTGGGCTAAATGGCCTGTTTCTGTCTTGTAGCTTCTATATATTTCTATGCTAAAGTGGCTAAACAAAATGGAGCAATGAAACAGGGGGGAATCTGTTCTCTTGATTTTTTCTTGTCCAATCTTCCCCATTCCTTCTCTTTCCCCCTGCCCCACCTCGCCCATGAAGTTGTACACAGTGTTTGAAAATTGCTAAAGTAATTGTAGAGTTTCAGCTTTGAGTACAGTCGGCAATCCAGGAGCAAATTGCGTTAGTTTTTTGAAGTGAATTTTTTTTTTTTTTTGCTCAAGTTGCCGCTCAAACTCATTTGCATATCGCCGAATGTAAAATCTACCATGGACCAGTGCAATTGGGCAACAATTTAGAACGTAATTTTTTTTTTGCATTAAAAAATATTCATTGATGTATTTAAGGGTGGTAATCTGGTGCAGTTTTATTAATACAGCTGAAAATGAGTTTATTGCAAAAAATAAGCATTTTTAATCAGAGTATCTAGTCCACCACCTGTGAGTAACCTAATTTTAAATCCCTGAAAATGATTTTTTTTTAAACTATGCAGAACTATTTACCAGTTTCATTGGTGTACAGTAGTCAGTTCCGTAGTAAAAAATGTAAAAGCATTTGAAAGGTGCCTCTTAGCGTCCTTGCGCCTAAATAAAAAGCTTCATTTTAAGAGCCTCCTCGAAGGGCTGTAAACGGACGCAGTTAGCAGAAAATCGCAATGGTGATTAATTCGATCGGGGCGTGGCCAGTTTTGTGGGCGGGGCTGGCTTCTAGCGCGATGTTTTTAAACTAGCGCCAAAGATCACGGAAACGCAATTTGTGCTGGGCGTAATTTATGCTTGAAATTCCTCAATCTTTTGCACTGGTTTGTCTGATTTCAGGTAAATTGCACTGAAAAAAACATGGCAGCCAAGCGGAATATCCAGGTCATTGTGTATCAATGAGAACACTCTTGTATGTATTAGTTTAAGTTGGTCTTGGATTCAAAAATACCCAAGACCAAGAGTCAGGTATATAACTTTAAAAGTGCTAAATTCTATGAACTGATATAACAAATAGATTAGTGGAGTTTCTTCAGCAACACTTCAGCAGAACATAAATGGAACACCTTTAAAGGTAAAATGCAGGATAAGTACATAAACCAATAAGCTCATATTAAACAGATGTGACTCAAAATGGATTAGCGAACAAATTCAAACTGATACAAATCCTGCAGAGTGAAAGAGGAAAGTGGTCACTGGAATGAATATAAGGAAATGCAGAAACTAGTTATTCGGGTGCTCTGAAGGGCAAAGACCTGGATCAAAGCACAGCATCAGAGGCTAAATGTAACAGTAAAAAAAATCTTTCAGTACTATAATAGTAAGCAGGCAGTGAGAAAAGAGGCGAGAACCACGAAAAGTGCAAACAGAATCTAATCTAAAGATGAGTATAGATGGCTAATATTCTGAATGATTACTTCCTCCAAGTATTAACAAGGGAAGACATGAGTAATGTCCTGCCCACACAGAGATACCTAAAGTAAAATCAACAACTTTGTGATATAAATGAGATGGAAGTTCTAGACAAGCTGAACGGGCTCAAAACAAACAAATTACCAGGGAACTGTGGAAAGTGCAATGATACAGTATACCTAGACAAGGCATTTAACAAAGTCCCTCATGAAAGGCTATTAGTTGTATTCAAAGTTGTGGGGATTCAGGATAATCCCTGGGAATGGATATGAAACTAGCTAACGGGTAGAAATCAATAAGAACTCATTAAAGAAGTTATGTCGGGGTGGGGTAGTGCTGAATGGGATTTCCCCCGAGGCCCAATGTTGGGACCACTGCTGTTTCTCACTTGCATAAAAAATCTGGGCCTCGAAAGTGCACTGACCGCCATGTTGGGTAAGGACAAACAAGACGTGTCCTTTACCCACGACTGAAGCTGGCATTCATCCCTTTGTATATGTAAATAATAATGGACCTAACACCTGCTGAGGTCCCCTCTCCAATAGTGCTGCACTCAGGGAACCCAGCCCTAGGAATCACCTGCCACAAAGAATGTAATTAACTTACTTGAATGTGGAACTGGGAGGAGCAAGAGGACCTTACATTAGACTCTCCTCAAGATCGCTTCCACTATCAACCCCAGATCCTCCTTCCCCCCCCCCCCCCCCCCTCTCCCTCTGGCTCCTGGCCATCTCTCGTGATCCCCGATCACAAATCCCCCGGCCCCGATTTCTCACCGTCCCGGGACACCAGGTTCCGCAACCCCGCCTCTGCGACTCCAGGCCTCCTGACCCTCGGTCTCGGCCAACTCCTGTACCCGTGTTGTCTTGCCCCTACCTGACCCCTGGCTCTGTGTTGTTTCCCCTCCATCTCCAACCCGAACTGACCCCCTGAGGCCCGCTGCCCGGTTTTTCTCCCGTCTTAACCAGCAGGTCGTTGTGCCATTCCGGTTCTATTACATGAGGACCAAGGCCCACCATTTTGGAGGCCTCTCACCTCACCATTCTGGCGTAGGGTATTTACCCTTCGCCCATGTGCCCCAGATTTTTGGGCTCAGAAACACAGTGTAAAGTGGTTACATTTACTGATAACTAAAATGTGAGGACAGTGGAACTGAAGAATGCAACTCGGAAATTAGCGAGTTGTACAAAATAAATATATGGGCAGATCAATGGGTGATGAAATTTAATGCTGACACCAGCAAAGTACTGCACATAGGATGGAAAAATAAGGAACACACCTTCTCCATGAATGGTGTTGAAGTAGATATGAATAGTGTGGAAAGAGACTGAGGTGGTTAGTAAACATGTCCAACAATGCAGAGTAGCAATCAACAGTCAAAATAGTTGAATTTAATACAGAAGAAGTCATGGTTAAACTGTACAATGCTCCGCTCAGACCACAGCTTGAGTAGTGCATCTGGTTCTGGATGCTGAGACAGAAATAATCTAGCACTGGAGGCAGTGCAGATAAAAGCACTGGTGTCAGGCTCTGGAGAAACTCGGGCTTTTCAGCCTGGAAAGGAGGCACTTGAGAGGTGAATTATAGAGGTATATAAGATAGCAAATAGTATGGAAAAGATAAATCCAGAATATTATTAAATGAAATGTGGAAGTAGAACAAGGGGACATAGGTTCAAACTAGTAAACAGTAACTTTAGGCCTAAGAAGTTCTTCATGCAGAGAATGATCAATACTTAGGATGGACTTCTTGATTGAGAGGTGGAGGCAAAAACCCTAGAATCATTTAAGGTTGATTTGATGCTGCAATGGGGGTGGGGATTGTAGCTTTCTTCTGGATTGATGAACTAAGATGGGCCAAATGTTCTTCCTCGTCCATAATTATCTTGTGATCATTGATTGTCTGTATTCTATAAATAGATAAGAAGGGTAGGCCCTCGCAATACTTCTAATCAGTATCACAGAGGATTAATGCAGTGTTTTGCTAAAGACAAATGAGTACCACTAAACCTATAGCTGTAATATAACAACCTCTTTCCTTTTCCTTCTCTTTCCTATCCCCCAAAAAACTATTATGGTTAATGTGCTGTTAGGAAAAGCATAATTCATATGACTTGTGGCACAGCTTCTGCCAGATGTTGTAGATTGCATAGCTATTAATTTGTGTTGCCAGGTCTGGAGACAAAGAGTCTGTTTTTCAGGATCTGGGATTGCTGTGTGGTGATTCATTCTGCAGAACAGCCGTTGATCTCTAATTGTGCACAAAAGCTGCTGCAATGAAGCAGTGCACCAGCAGGGATAACTGTAGAGTTGCAGATGAGAGTGGGTTGAAAGAACACCTACACAAAACCATTTGTCAGACAGAATCTGCAGAATAGAGACAGAAGCACCAACGTGTAAAACACGGTGGAACAGTGGGGAAAAAAAATTACAACTAATCAAGACACCCACTTTGTTGTTTATTGAAATATTTCCACATGGAGTTCAATTAAAACATTGCTATGATAACAGATTAATTATTTATTTGTCTACCTAAGGACAGTTATTTAAAGATTGTCAAGATGGTCTAGCAGACTTTTTATATAAATGAGTAGTTTAATGTAGCTGAAGCTGCGTGTAATGCTGTTCTTTAAAAAGCACTTTGGTGCTTGTTTGCTAAATATTGGTGATACTGCAGTATTTTGGTACAGCAAGCTGCCTTATTTATTTATATGTAAGCAGTTGCTGCAGGCATGTCGATAGCAATCCCTCTATGCGCAGTCCATACTTGAATGTTGAATAGATTTTATTATTGAAGCACTACTTGTAAAATGAAATGTGATTGATTTACGCCTTTAAATTCAGGAAAGTGATTTTTCTGTAATTTGTTCAACATTTACTCTCATCACAATATATGCAAACAATTTTACAAATGTTGCATGAAGAAAACTGAAATTCCGATGTTGAGCATCTACATAGTAACAGTTTCAGGAGAAAATGTTGCAAGGTGGTTCATAAAAGAGCAACGGGTGCAGAGCAACAGTAGAGGAGTTAAGAGAGATGACAAAGCATGGTCAAAACGATTCCAAGTTTGATGCATTCAGGGATATGAAACCAGTCATGAGGATGAAACATAGAAGATAGGAGCAGGAGTAGGCCATTCGGCCCCTCGAGCCTGCTCCGCCATTCAATGCGATCATGGCTGATCATCCAAACTCAGTACCCTGTCCCTGCTTTCTCCCCATATCCCTTGATCCCTTTAGCCTTAAGAAATATATCCAACTCCTTCTTGAATACATTTAATGAATTGGCCTCAACTGTCTGCTGTGGTAGAGAATTCCACAGGTTCACCACTCTCTGGGTGAAGAAATTCCTCATCTCTGTCCTAAATGGCTTACCCCTTATCCTTAGACTGTGACCCCTGGTTCTGGACTCCCCGACCATCAGGAACATCCTTCCTGCATCTAGTCTGTCTAGTCCTGTTAGAATTTTATAAGTTTCAATGAGTCTGATGGACGAGCAGGACAGGATGCAGGTGGTGGAGTTTCGAATGAGTTGGAGTTTGTGTAGGGTGGAATTTGAGAGGCCAGCAAGGAGGGTGGCAGATAAGTCGAGACCAGCAGTAATGTAAATCATGGTTAAGGCATTCAGAGGGGATGGAAGTAAGAGAAGAGGTTGCTGATGGCTGCAAGAGACCTGTGCATTGGGTGTTGCCGGCACTACGCCCTGTACGGCAGTATAAACGCACCTAATGAGATCTTTCAGTCAAACAATTTAAAAAGAAAATAGCATCTGTTGGTACTTGCTACATACATTTATGTAACTTGAAACTGCAAAATGCATACTGGTTTTAATTTTTTTCAAATTTAAAGAGGAAATTAATTAAATTATTAACTTTCTACTTGCTAAACGATAGGCCAGATTTTGCTCTCAGCAGCCAACAAACAGCACCAACCATTCATTGCACTTGCACTTGGCCACAGAATTTCTATGGGATCTTGCACTGGAACTTGATGTAAATTAGAGAGCCAAAGCGGCACAGCACCCTCTGCAGGGGATCTGGGACCTGTTTCACCTCCATCTGAGATCTGTTGTATCTCCTTAACCAATCAAATTGAAGAATTGTAAATCAACAGCGCAGAGTCTGAACCAGAAAGTGTCAGTTAGAATATTTAATTCAATTTCAATTCAGGTACAGAAAGCGAAATAAAGGGAGGGATAGAAAGGTGGGATTAAGAGAGAGATAAAAGAGACAAAGAAAAAGTTTTTTAAAAAAACTATTTAAATTTTTTTATCTTTTTAAATCTCCAACAATAATTAAAATCTGAAGGAATGAGACTCCATACTTGTCAAAGCTAATTTTCAGTGCCAGAGAGGTTGTTTGGCAGTAATTAAGACTCATCACGCTGTTAAAAATGTACTTATACTGGAATGGACAAGCCCCAACATTTTCTGGTGCGTTTAATGGGTGTATATCAGGTAAGTACCACAACTTATCGCCTTTCCATGTATTTCAATGGCAAGTCTCTCGGCGAGATATTGTTGTAGCAAAGCTTCTGGAGGAGCAGGGCAACTCGGACAGCAATTTCCTGTTTTCCACGTTTAACTGCGTATGTACGGTCACCAGAAGTTGCTGTACAATTTACACTTTAGTAGCTTTGAAGAAGGGTTCGACCCGAAACGTCAACTCAAATTTCTCTCCACGGATGTTGCCTGACCTGCTGAGTTTTTCCAGCATTTTCTGTTGTTATTTTACACTTTAATAGCGGTGAGCATTGTTACCCTCACCATTATTTCTACAACACTGTTTAGTGATTGGCATGCATTGAATTTTAAAAAATTCATAAATGTAATGCCACACAGTGGCAGGACATAGGTGTGTCAAAAAAGTGTTTGAAATATTATGGTATTGACTTCTTTCGGATAATTTGGCTACTGATAATGCACCTACCTTGGCCCTGAGGAAGGCTCGGGTATCATCTCAGATTGGGGTGCAGTTGCCCCCCCCAAACTCAACATCAATGTGTGTGATTTGTCAAGTGGTAAGTTTTTAATCTCTACATCGAGAGAGAAAGTCAGCAGATATATCAACCCTTACCATGGTTATACACCAATTAGCAATATATAGGCAGAAGCCCAAGAGATGGTCAACTTCCATACATTATGATTGGGAATTTTTGGAAGCCCAGAAAAGATATAAAGAAAGGGGAAACTTCATTTAAAAAAGAGATATAATTTGAAGAATCAAATGTAAAACTTTTCATGTAAGGGGATTATGAAGTTGTATGAAATTGAATCTTGTAACTAGACGTTTTGAAATTTCATGTCAACGAACTATCCCTGTCTTGTTGCATTTGGATTTTTATTGTTTAATCTGATCTTTCTGCAGCGGGACAGCTCAGCCAATCAGCACATTTTTCTCTACAGCTGCCCTATGTAGTCCTTGGTCTAGGACGTAGTGCGAACTTTCTTGATCATCTCTATGTTGGGATTCCTCGTCCGCATGGAGAAAAGGTAATAACCCAGGGGGAAACTTGTGATGATGTGAAGTTTTGTGCTTCTGTGTGTGTGTCAATATGAGGTAATGGGGGAGAAATTCAGTTGGTTGCGCCACCCGTTGGCGCCTTAAGAGGACGATAAGTGGGGCGCGAGCCAGCTAGCGCCCAGGCGCGGCGATACCTGCGCCTCTCGCGAAATTGAGCAGACATTTAGCAGCGGCACTAAACCGTAACGCCCGCTTAGCTGCGCACGCAGATCCTGACGCCATTGGGGCGCCCCGGACCGGAAATTCAGTGGCGTCCCCCTCCTTTCCACCTGCGGCTCCCAACGACAGGTTGACTGGAACGGTTCCCAGTCGCTGTGGGGATGGGGGGGGCGCTATTTAAAGGGGGCTCTTCCTGGCTTCTTTGTGGTAGCCATTTTTGGACCACTCCTTCTGAGAGAGAGATTTGCAGAGAGACAAAAGGACAGAGATTTCTGCATTGGGTCAGCGCTCGCTGAGGTACTTTTGGCTTCTGACCAGAACTTTGTAGTTGCTTTGCTTTTTCACCGGCATAACTTTGAGTGGCCACATACTATGGGGGCTGCAGTGGATGGGAATGTCGGGCTTCTCCATTGCATTGCGAGGGCACAGAGACGCAGAGAGTGCCAATCATGGCCAGACGGAGGAGGGCCAACAGGTGTCGGCACACGAGACCTTACGCACCCAGGGTTTTCCGCCAACAGTTCTCATACATCAATATGTCTGAGGAGCAGTGTTTTCGGAGGCTGCGATTCAGCAAGGAGGTGGTCACTGAGCTCTGCCACCTGCTTCAGCCAGATCTGCAGCCTCAACTGAGGAGCAGGACGTCTGTCGGTGGCAGTGAAAGTAACAGTGGCTCTCAACTTCTATGCCACCGGCTCCTTTCAATCCACTACTGGGGACATTGCCAATATCTCCCAGTTCGCGGTGCATTGCTGCATCCGTCAAGTCACGAATGCCCTCTTTAAAAGGAGATGACAGTACATCTCCTTCCCCATGACCCCGGACAAGCAGCAAGAGCGCGCAATGGGCTTTGCAAGAATAGCGGGCTTCCCCATGGTCCAGGGCGCCATTGACTGTATGTATGTGGCTTTGCGGGCGCAGCAAGAGAATGCCGAGGATTTCCGCAACCGAAAGGGCTTCCATTCGTTGAACGTCCAGTTGGTCTGTGACCACAGACAGCTGATACTCGCTGTCAATGCCCGCTTTCCAGGCAGCAGCCACAAGGCCTTCATCCTGCGCCAGACTTCTGTGGCAGACCTTTGAGGCCCTGGCTCACCCAAGAGGCTGGCTTCTCGGGGACAAGGCTATCCTCTGTGCACCTGGCTGATGACCCTGCTCCATTCGCCCAGCACCCCTGCTGAAGAACGATATAATGAGAGCCATCAAGCTACCAGGAACATCATTGAGCACACAATCGGCGTGCTCAAGCAATGGTTCTGCTGTCTGGACCATTCCGGAAGAGCCCTTCAGCACTCACCTGAGCGAGTCTCCCACTTCGTTGTTGTGTGCTGCATGCTGCATAACCTCAGGACTCAGCCAATGGGAGGGGGGAGAGGGGAGAAGAAGGAGGAGTGTGAGGAGGAGGAGGAGTGTGAGGAACAAGTGGAAGGAGAGAGGTCAAAAAGGTGATGACCTTACCATCGCTGTCCATAACGGGGTCAGCATCTCCAGTGGCGACGGGGCCAATCATCCGGCCTGCCATAATCCGTTGGACTCGCTGCTCCAGATCGGTCAGGGCTTGAAGGTGAGGCCGGCCTCCCCCGGTCCGTTGCTGCTGCCTCCTGTTATGCGCCAGCTTGCCCTGCAACAGAAAGGACGGGCTTTGAGTACAGTGTGCAGCCCTGATCTTGGCTGCAATGCCTCCCATGGTCGAATAGCCCTTACAGCGTGTAAAGTGCTGAATGTGCGTGTGAGTTTCCTGAAAGGGTCATAGGTGTTGGATGAGGGCTGGGCATTGGGGCTTTCAGGACCCTTTGGCCATAAAGTGAGGTCGACATGCAGGGATGAAGAGGATTCTGAAAAGGGCACTCACCCTGACGACCCGAGTGAGGTCATTGAACTTCTTCCTGCATTGCACAGGGGTCCTAGGCACCATGTTGCTGGAGGTCACTCTGTGAGCCACCTCCCTCCAAGCTTTTCGATAGTCGCTGGGCAGCGGCTTCCTGCCACTGTCCGGGTACAGGAGAGATCGCCTGTGCTCCACCGTGCCAACCAGAACCTCCAAGGCCCCCTCGCTGAACTGCTGTGCTCGCTCCCTGGCCCCCTCCATGGTCCTTGGCTTAAGTATGTGGCAACAGGTCTGTCCAGGCCGAGATTCAGGGCTCTGATGCGCAAGGTGTGGCTGCAATTCAAGATCGACCCTCCCCTTTAAGAGCTGTCCGGCGCCAGCGTGTCTGTGTGCAATCGCTAACTGGCCGCACCTGCGCTGCGCCCGCCCTCGGAGGTAACGCCTCGCTCCTCTGGCTTAGCGCCTTAAGACAGTCGTGCAGCACCTGTTTTAGCGCTCCAAGCACCTCCTGGGGCGAAGGAGGCCAATTTACCAGTAAGTGGCGATAATATGCGCTGGGCGTAAAATTTCACGCCCGGTCGATAATTACGCCCCAAACTGGGCGATACCGAATTTCTCCCCCAATATGTTTTAATTTATTTTGAGCTTAATATGGATTCACATTTGTGTAAGTGATTTCAAATATTGTTGATGCAATGTGCTTAAAAAAAAAATGTTTAAAGAGTAAGTATTGGTACCACTGTGTGAGCCAATAAGTTGCATTGTTTCAGCCATTGATTTGGAGGCTGGGTGGGACTTAGAGCAAACAGATTCTATTTTACAGCAAACAGGGTCTATTTAAACAATCTCTACAGACTACAACAAACAGAACTCATGACCGAAACTACAGCAAAGCCTCCTGATAAAAGCAGGATTATTTCTCCAACAAAATGCAATGAGTGGAGGATAATTACATAATACAAATTATGAGCATAAAATCAATTCCAGTCACTTAAAGCAGTGCGGTCTCTAGGCATGATTGATGCTACCCAATCATCTCCATTCTGGCTGGGACTTGTGACGTCACTGTATGCAGTCTTTTAAGAAAAAAAGCTCTATTGTGTAGATTCTTAAGTAGTTAAGTTTCAAAATTTACCCACACCTCTTTTTAGGTTCACTCGTACATGCATCATTCCTGACCGAGAGGACTGGTTGGTGCTCTTTTCCCAGCCCTCTGCCAGTTCCACTCTGTAATTGGCTTTTTGGAAGCCCACAAGAATGGCGTGGGTTATTTTTCTATCCCTCTGAGCAGGGAAGCAACTTGGTATAGTTGGGCTGAAATTGGAAGTCATTTATTACATGGAAAATGGAGTTGCTTAAATATTTTCCAATAGTTTTTTTTTAATCTCTGATAATCTGTAAGAAAATAGTAAATAACAACTAATTGATATTTGATTTTTTTTGGAATATTTAACATATAACTTTTGTTAGCACCCTCCCCTTCCATTCCTCCCAAAGTATCCATCCTTTGCCCATGTCTGCAAAGTGAATGTAAATATTCTGACACTGCAAATCGTCGGGAACGTTGGATGCATGCAGTGTGAAAAGAATCACAAGTATTGGCCTTGCTTGTTTATTTTATTTATTATTATAAAGCCATCTCTAAATCTTCTGCATGTAAGGAGTGTTGTGTAAAAGAAAGTTGTTGTGCTGTTAAATGGTCTCTCTTAGTTTGAAGGTACAACTGCATTTTGAAGTGAATTTTTTTCTGTCTAATTATTTTCTATTTTATTTTCTCTTTGATAGTCTATAAGAAAACAAGAATGGACAGCTATCATTCCAAATTCTCAGCTTATAGTAATTCCATATCCTCATAATTCACCAAAAAGGTAACGTTTGCAAACTGATTTTATATACCTGCAATGTTGGAAATTTAGCCAGTCTATTCTTGGAATACATTTAATACAATAGTGTTTCTGAAAATGCCAGTAGTCTTCTGTTGTGTATCCATATGACCAGATGCCCAGAAAGCTGGGTCATTCCTCCTAATGTCTATGTAACTTACTTTAGAATCACTGTGCGATTATTCAATTGTAAAAGATGTAAACCAGTAGTAACTAACATAAGGAATCTTTTGAAGAACACTTAAGTTTTGTAACAATAAGTGACTTGCTGTCTGACATGGTGATTTCTACGGAAAAAATAAGTTGCTGTATTCTGATTTTAAATATTATAACTTATATGCTTATATTGAGCCAGATTTTGCTGGAGCAGGGCATTTCACGGCATGCCCTGTTAGTTACCTTGTTTGTGCACATTTAGGCTTTAACATTTTTTGCCCACAAATTGCTAGAAATGTGAGCTGATAACTTTTGTTGGAATTGAAAGCAAAACAGTAACAGCAGTGGTTAACTGGTCTGTTTAAAAGTCATTTCTTACATGTCTGCTTTTCTAAACTAAATATTCGCCCAGATTTTGCGGTAAGAATAACGGTGAGGCTATCAGCACTCATCATTATTAAGAAGTAAATCAGACAGCAACTTCCGGCGTCCGCACATGCGCAGTTAAATGTGGAAATCAGGAAGTTGCTGTCCAAGTTACCCTGCTCCTCCACAAGCTTCATTACAGCAGTACCTCGCCGAGAGACTCGGCATTCAAATACATGAACAGTGTGATGTTGTGGTACTTGCCCATTAGATACCCATTAAACACGCCAGAAAAAGTTAGGGCTTGTTCATTCAAGTGTAAGTGAATTTTTAATGGCGTGGTAAGTTTTAATTACTGCCAAACAACCTCTCTGACACTGAAAATTTACTTTTAGAAGTTTGGAGTCTCATTCCTTCAGATTTTAATTATTGTAATTGTTTCTTAAAATTTTTTTTAAAAATTACTTTTTCTTTCAGTCACTTTTATTTCTCTCTCTTAATCCCATCTTTCTTTCCCTCTCTTTATTTTGCCTTCTTTACATTGAATTAAATATTCTAACTGACACTTCCTGGTTTA
Organism: Somniosus microcephalus; assembly: GCF_052327205.1. Taxonomy (NCBI): domain Eukaryota; kingdom Metazoa; phylum Chordata; class Chondrichthyes; order Squaliformes; family Somniosidae; genus Somniosus; species Somniosus microcephalus. The sequence continues at coordinate 227,923,129 of NC_140992.1, forward strand.
AATTCTGCGTGCCTCAGTAAGGATTCTTCAGTCTGATTGGTTGAGGAGCATTTAACTGCGCTTGACCTGTTCACACAGGTCCCAGATCCCCTGTAGAGGGCACTGCGTTGTTTTGGCTCTCTAATTACCTCAAATTGCAATGTAAGTGCAATGAACGGTGAGTGCCGTACATTCACAGCTGACTGCAAAATCTGGGCCATTATGTTGCTACTCCAAGGATATGTATGGGAAGCTAATATCAGAGCTTCAAAGCCTTTGCAGAATCTGTAAATGCTGACTAAGTAGTAGTAAAATAGAAATGGGAATTATCAGATGTGAAACGAAAGACAAAAAGCACAAGAAACAAAATAAAAGTGCAAGTAAGGAAGTGGAACAATGCATGATTATGATGATGAACAGACAACGCAAATAAAAATTTTGAGAAAACCAGTAATGAATAAAGCACCAAGAAAATGAAAGTTACAATCTATAAAATATATATTCTTCTGCACCCTATCCTTCTTAAAGTAGGGTTCCCAAAAACTGGACTCGATATTCTAACTAGCATAACCAATGATTTGTTGACGTTTAACATGACATCTTTGCTTTTGTACACTACATTTCTACTTATAAGCCTCGGGTTCTACGTGGTTTTTTTTTTTAACAGCCTTATCAACTTGTCCTCCCACTTTTAAAGAACTGTGTATTTTAACTGCTAAATCCTTTTTTAATGTTTTACCATTTAGTGTATATTTCTTCTTATTCTTCCTCCCATACTGTAACACTTTAATTTTTTCTGCATTAACTTTCATCGGACATCTGTCTTCCCAATCTACTAACCTGTCTACGTCCTCCTGAAATTACTTATGGTTGCCCACCCTCCCTCTAAGGTGTAGAAGCTGGGTAGCAGAATGAGACCAGGACAAAATAACACAACGATTTGAAACTCAGTGAGCAAATACACTGCTTGGTGTGAGGCTGAGATGTACAGCTTGCAGGTTCAATTTCTGGTCTGTGCTGAGTTAGGTGATCTCAAAGGGCAATGATGAATGCTCTACAGTTAGCATTATTGTATCGAGATTAGAAGGTTGAGAGGAGATGTAATAGAGGTATTCAAAATTATGAAAGGTTTTGATAGAGTAAATGGGGAGAAACTGTTTCCACTGGCAGGAGGATTGGTAACCAGAGGACACAGATTTAAGATAATTGGCAAAAGAACCAGAGAGGAGATTCAAATTTTTTTACACAGCGAGTTGTTATGATCCAAAATGAATTGCCTGAAAGGGTGGTGGCAGCAGATTCAATAGTAACTTTCAAAAGGAAATTGGATATATACTTGAAAAGGAAAAAAATTGCAAGACTATGGGGAAAGAGCAGGGGAGTGAGACTAATTGGATAGCTCTTTCAAAGAGGTGACATAGGCACGATGGGCCGAATGGCCTCCTTCTCTGCTGTATGATTCTATAATTCTATTTTTTTTTAAATGATACTTATGACAATACATACTACACTTCAAATGTTTTCCAAAGTATGATATTTAAGTACAAGTTACTGAAGAAAATATCGGGCAGCAATAGATCCAAATTTAAGGACAGTATTGGGCATACAAGTTATTTTTTATTTTCCAAATAGTTTAAAAATATTATCTCATTGAAATGTTAACTTCATCAATTTTTTTCTCCTTTCTTTTCACAGCTGGAGTGCCAAATTATATTTGACCCCCAGTAACATTGTACTGCTTACAGCCATAGCCTTAATTGGAGTCTGTGTTTTCATTTTGGCTATAATCGGCATTTTACACTGGCAGGAGAAGGTACTTCTTTGCGGTTTCAATTAATGTTTATGTCTAACACACAGTAATAAGGTTTTAAACAATAGAGTTATTATACAATATTGGAATAACTTTCAGAAATATTCAAGCTATCACATTTACAATGAATCAGTAGATTTTTATCATGGTCACATCAATGCGCTAGTTATGTTCATTTACTTTAATTACTATTTGATGTTTTCGTTATTTAACTGCACAGGATTGCCGATACATTTATTATTTTTATTTTAATATGTAGCAGCCTTTCTTGGGACAATGCACAATGTAAATAGCAAGGTTATCTACTAGAACATTCACTGATGCTGTATCAAAAGCAGCATGGGCCAAAAATAGGGTTATAACCTTGTGCCAATCCTGTGACCCACAGTCACTTTGAGTGCCATTGTCCAAAGGGTTGTGTATCCTCCCCACTGTCTCGATCCCTTTTTCTGGACACTGACTCAGGCTGAACCAGACTGTTTGCAAACTCAGTGTCCTGTTCAATCCTAAACTGATTTTCTGATCACGAAGACTGCCTACTTCCATCTCTGTAACATCACCCATCTCCTCCCCTATCACAACACATCTACTGCTGAAACCATCCTTCATGCCTTTGTCATCTCAGCCTTGCCTATCCCTGTAACCTCCTCCACTGCTACAACCTACCCTGAAATCTCTGTTCCTCTGACTTGGGCTGCTTGGGCATTCCACTCTCCCTTTGCCCCACTATTGGTTGCTGTACTTTGGCTACTAGGACCTACACTCTAGAATTCCCTTCCTAAACACCTTCATCTCTCTCTCTCCTCTTTTAAACCCTCCATAAATCCCACTTCTTTGACCAAGCTTTTGGTCACCCCTTTTAACCTTTCCTTCTTGGGTTCAGCGTCCATTTTGCATTATCCCTCTGTGAACCCCCTTAGGACATTTTTCTAAGTTAATGAAGCTATGTAAATGCAATAGATGGCTGAAGTTGTTATTGTACAGGATCAGTGAATTTACCCGAATTAGTTACCCTCATTCCACAAACAAAGCATTTTCTGTAAAACACAGGACTCTGTCTAGGATGCCAGTGAGAAAAATAACTATGGATGAGCCCATTTGAGATGTTTTTGATATCACAACATTGGGATGGCATCCACATAACTATCCCTTCCTGTGTCATATAAAAGCTAATCCCCAGCTTGACATATTCGTGCTTTTCCAGAAGAAGCAGAAACTGCAATGGTACACAGTAACAGCTTGATTAACTACTTACAACAAATTCCTGCAGACAGAGACTGGAAATGAGGGTTCTTATCATGTGGAGTATACTTCTTTCGAAGAATGAGGGAGACTTGCAGGGTCAATAATTTTACCTTTGTTACTGATTAAGCATCCTTTACATACTGCAGAAGTCTGAAATAGTTGTACTTCGCAGGAAGAGTCCAGGGAAAATTCCTGTAGTCAGAACACCCATTGAATTATAGAAAGTCCTTTGGATGTTTAAAATGTAAGCAACGATGCTTGGTTAAAGTCTTGCTACTATCTATTGTAACCTTATGAAGATTTCCCTAAAACATTATTGTGGATTTATTTGAATAATTTTTGAGGAGAGGCAATATAAACTAAATGATACAATTTGAAAGGGGTGTAGGTACAGAGAGACTTGGGGGTGTATATACACAAATCTTTGAAACATATCAAGGCCGTAGAGAGGATACAGAAGAGATTTACTAGACTTCAGTTATGTGGAGAGTCTGAAGAAGCTGAGAATGTTCTCCTTAGAGCAGAGAAGGTTAAGAGGAGATTTGACAGAGGTGTTCAATATCATGAAGGGTTTTGATAAGCAGATAAGCAGAAACTGTTTCCAGTGGCAGAAGGGTCAGTAACCAGAAGACACAGATTTGAGGTGATTGGCAAAAAAAACAGAGGCGACGTGAGGAAACTTTTTTTTACACAGCGAGTTGTTGTGATCTGGAATGCACTGGCTGAGTGTGGTGGAAGCAGATTCAATAATAACTTTCAAAAGTGAATTGGATAAATGCTTGAAGGGAAAATAAATTACAGGGCTATGGAGAAAGAGCTGGGTAGTGGGAATAATTGGATAACTCTACCAAAGAGCCGGCACAGGCGCAATAGACCGAATGGCCTCCTTCTGTGTTGTATCATTCTATGTCACTCAAAGGTTCTCTGCATGCAAGTGATGATAGCAGAACAACATGCATTCAGCTAAGATTTAGCCAGCCATTGCTCGAAAAGTGTTTGTGTCGTAAATATGGACTGTATGTTTTGCTATTGCGTTTTTAGTCAAATTTCATAGTTCTGGCATGGCCAGAAAACACATTTTATGCACAGACTTCATAAAGATACCTACTTTCTGTAGAATCTTAACACTACCCCTTTTCAAACTGGTTAATATTGGGAGATGCAAAAAGTGCTGATAAGCCTATTTGAAAAACAAGTTTTCAACACTCACCGCAAAATCATTGAAATCAATGATAAATGCATTGACAACTTGCACAAGTCCAGAGCTGCTGAATACAGAACTGATTGAATAGCCTGAAGACGGTCACTATCTAGGCACATTCATGAAGAATGACTACTTAGAAGTACTGGGAACTACCAGTGCCAATGAAACTATATTTCAGAATTCAGGAGAAAATAGGATTTCCCCCCCCCCCCCCCCCCCCCCCCCCCCCAAGTGTTCAAAAATGGTTCATTGCTAGTCTGATGATGCAGTCTGCTTTTCTACACTCTACAGTGACAACAGACTGCCTATTCCCTATAGGAGCAGTGTCCTTCAGAACATTTAAAGAAATACATCCCTTCAAAACTATGAAGGCAGATGAATATTAATAGAACTATTGGTCTTGGTTTCTCACCGATTTAACGGTCCACATTTACAAACCAGTTTCAATGTTTCTTGTTTACTGGATTACAGGATATCTGTTTTTGACATTTTTAGTTTTGCTTCTTTTCAGTGCAGTCACTTAACAGCAAAATTATGGCCGATTTAATGACGCACTAAGTTAGAACATTCAGGAAAATTGTCTGGTTGGCGGAATGATAGGTCCCAGCGCAGCACAGGCAAGTGGGGGCTGAGAGATGAAGCAGTGATCTATATTGCCACTTCCCCACCCAAATCACGCAGTGCTTAATCTTCCAGTCAACCTAAAGTGCTCGCCCATATTCATGAGCTCAGCTTGTCCATCTGAAATGAACAATGAAGGGAAGCACGTTCTGAGCTACTCAGGAAGTGAGTTCTTAAAGCTGTATTGCTGGCTTTTTCATTGCTGCAACCTAAACTCTTAAAATGGATATTCGATTAAATACTGCTGAGTTTTTTGAAGGCAAAAAAAAGGGACAGTAAGCATGTTTACCTGCATCAGAGGGTGACTGCCTGTATCCATCCTCACCCGCATCTACGGATCCAGGAATGCCTTCGGAGATTTCACTTCACCAACGAAGCAATGGCAGAGTTGTGCCATCTGCTGGAATCTATCCTGCAAACAACCTCTACCACAAGGACATCATCATTACTTTCCCCATGGAAAACTGCAAGAATATTGCGAGAGCTCTGGAATTTTTCAGTCGCAGGATTCCCCAAAGTCTAGGCTGTTTTTGATGGCACCCATATGGCCATCTAGAGTCCTACATACAATCCCATGAATTTCATGACTCACAAGGGCTTCCACTCTGTCAATGCCATGTAGCCAGTTAGCAGAAGACAGGATCTTGCAGGTGAATGTCCATTTCTCAGGCAGCAGTCATGATTCTTTTATTTTAAGACAATTTTATATGTCTGCCCTGTTTGACAGAGAATACAGACTGGAAGGATGGCTTCTTGGTGACAGAGCTCCTGACAGCATTGTGACAATGAAGAACATCAGATGAATGCAGATATAATGAGGCATATGAAACCACCAGATCATTATTGAGCATACTGTAGATATCTTTAAGCAGCACTTCCAATGCTTGGACAGATCAGGGAGTGTAATATGGCACAGAGTCTCCACGATCATTTTTATCTGCTGCACGCTATACAACTTTCTGATAAGGCATCGCGCAGAACTGCACAGATATGGGTACTGGATTCTTCCACAAATACTGCTAGACTTTCCATGGTGGTATAGACAAACCAAAACGATTGTCGATAATGCTTGTGTTCAGATAGCAACTTTCACATGCAGATCCACAGAGTTCCAAACCTCCAGCAAGCAAGTCCCTACTCTGCCACTGCCGCCAGCACATGCTCCTGTTCACTTGTGTGCCCTCCTCAAACTGACAATCTGAATCCAATTGGGTGAATGTACTTGTGCTGCTACATTCGGCAAGCAATGAGTGATGCTGGGTGGCATCTTCTAAGGTACCACGAGCTCTGGCTGGTTCTTGAAAGACTTCTATAAAAGCTGGAGAGGAATATGTTATAATGCTGACTTAAAATACTACTTGTATGATAATATGCCTCATGCCATGGTGTTATGATTGAGTGTGAGAATTAATGAGTAGGGGGAGAAAGAACGGGAGAAGGAAAGTACTAATACTGAACATAGGGGAGACCTTTGGCTTCAATCTGCCCCACTCTCTATATTCTCAAAGCCCAGGATTTCCATTGTGGGTTCCTCAAATGTACTTTAAGTGAAGAAAGTTCCAGGGCCATCCTCCTGTGTGAATGTTCTGCTGCCTGTTCTGTACTGCTTTGTCCTGCCAATAGTTTTGAGATATTGGAAGTTTGAGAAATACTTTCAGTGACACCAAGTGCCTATGCAGAAAGATTTTATTGGAAGTTTGCTTTGTTGATTCACCTTTATAGATGTAAGTGCAACAATAGTTCTAGTTTGAAGTTGGAGCTAGAAAGTTGTGGCGATGCATGTGAAGCTAGGAAGTGCTATAGGGTTGTCTGAGGACACTGCATGTGATCTCAGTCAAGATATGACCGGCTCAGAGGAAACTCTTTATGGCATGCATACTTTGCGCATCTACTTTGTAAATGGAAATGCTTGGTCGTTTACTTTGGGAAATTTTCATGGCTGGTGAAGGTCTTCCTCATTTGCTTCCAGGTTATTTGAATGAGGACCACCTTGTTGACCCTTTGAGCCACCTCCTCTTGTCCAGTCTGGATGGTTCTCTTGTGGGAAAGGATGCAAACAGGGCATCCTTCCTTTGGTCCACTTCTTGAAGGAGCAGTTCCATAGCTGCATCATCGAATGCTGTGGTTCTTTGTGGGCATTGTACCATTTCCTACTAGCAGTTCCCACTTGTGTTAAGCACAAAGCTTTCAGCAGATCAGTCCTACAGCTTCAGCATCAGGATGGAAAATGTACCTTGCTTTCTTTTCAGCCCTTATACCTGGATTTGAATCCAGCACAGAGTAATAATGGATAATGATTTTCTCTGACAACTTTAATGGTTCAATATAAAATTAGTTTGAACATCCAGTTCCTAGTAGGTATAAAGCCATTGTGCTAAACTACCTATTATTCAGCTGAATGGCATTAATTTGGCAATTTCACTTTATTATCCCAAAATGGTGGGAAATGGAAAAACTTACAAGTCCACTGCACTTTCGAGTTAAAGTGCATTGTGGTGGTGGGGGGAGCTTTACTCTGCACGGTGTCTGACTTGGGAGTGCATATTGCTGACTCTGGGTACCAAAGTCATAAAATTGCATTTCCCCATAGCTGACACCCCTAACTTTGAACACAAAGGAAGGTAGTCAGTATAAATGTAATGTGAACTAGCAGGGACTTTTTAAAAAAAAAAAAAAAAAAAAATTAAATACTATGCAAATGTAGGTCTTTGTTTACCTTAATATGGCTGATAGAGGCTTCACAAAAAATAGCCCAAAAATCTTCCTCCTTTCATATCATTAGAGTATTATTCTTATCCTTTACTGACTCTATGGTCTTTATTCAAAAACATTTTTCCAGCCTGGTTAAATATTTACAGAGAAAGTTAAAAGAAAGTAATTTGGGCCAAAAGGCCTGCTCATACCATGCTGCTCAATAAAGAAAATGGGTATATTTTTTCCTAATTACTTTCTTTTTGCTTTTATTTCAGAAAGCAGATGACCGAGAGAAGCGCCAGGAAGCACACAGATTCCATTTTGATGCCATGTGAAATGCAATGGTTCCTGAGTGACAAATGCTAAGTGTTATGTTAGACCTAAAATGTTACTTCTAATAAATAGCTAAAGATGAATGTTTAATGTTGAATTGTACATAGTCTAACTGCTTCCTGGATTTTTTTGAAATCCGATTTATGGTTTCTGGGCAGTGGTTGCAAATATCTCGAGCTGTATATTTTGATGAGTTAAAAATAATTTAAAATTAAATTATGCATTTCACTGTATTACTGCATGCATTTCCAAATGTATGTTCCTGTTGTTTCTCTGAACATGGTGAATTGTTCTTACTATTAATGTGGCTCATCAGCCTCCAAATGTCTACTTAAAATAAATGGTCTCTGTGGAAAAGTATGCTTTGTGTTTCTGGGAGGTCAAAGTGAACCATATTGTGGTGTATTAAACTTCTAATGATTTAAAACAAATATTCTGTTTCAAATTCTGCTTTTTGTACGACTGTATGATTGCATTATTTTAGGTGTGATCCAGTACTCAGACTGACATCCAATTGTGAGACTAGATGACTGGAATTCAATATTTAAATCCCTACACTGCAAACTAGTTTGTGGTAAGAAGCAAATGCATAACTTAAGCATGTACAGTAGCTGGATTGCTAAGAGTGTGTTTAGCAGTACATGGATAATAGAATGATTTGACTGATAACTGTGGATAATATATTATGGTTTTAGGATGTCACAAAGCTTTCTTTGAAAATATATTTTGACAGATCAGGGGTGTTGACCAGCTTGACCCAAGCACGCTATGGGGATAAATTCTTCTTCTCGATAATTTTACCGAAAGCTGGCTAGAAAAGAAGAAATCCCACTTTTTACTCACTTCGACTCTGCTAAATTTATAAAGAGGAGCTTCACCTCCATATATTTGTAAATTAAGTCTGCTAGATGAGTTACTACTATGCATTCCCACCTCTGTTCTCTACTGTCAGGTAAAGAAACAGGAACCATAGTTTCATGCAAAGTAGAGGCTGGAGTAACAATTCATTTGACTGTGCGTTACATAAAAAGTCATTATTTGAAGTAAGCTTATCTGCTTCGAAGGCCTGTGGATCAGGTTTGATTTTTTTTTAGTTAATCTATCTAACCCAAAGTACATGGAAGATAGCAAATGTTAGTTCTGCAGCACAGACTCATTTAACAATTTCACAATAGCAGCAACCTTTTATTTTTCCCTTATGCAAACAGGAAGATTTAAGAGTAAGTACAGCAGAAAATGAAAGCCTTTCAAATGGGTCAAATACACTACACAGTTTCCGTGTGAATCAGTTTGGGGTTTGTATCAATGTAAATAGTGTAATTTGGATATGAATTGTCAAATTGAATATTGTGAGCCTCATACATGCAGCTCTGCCTTCAGTCCAAAGCAAAGTTATAAATTGTTTCCACAGATGCATCTGAATAATGGGAATTTTTAAACTTTGTAAGTTTTTTAATATTAGTAAAGAGCTGCTGGAACAGCACATAATCTAACTATTTAAATTTAAGCAGCATTTGATGCACACGAGAGGAGATCTGCATGACCAGACCCCTCTACGGCCTGGAAAAAGAGAGCAACGAGGGATCGACAGTATACCTTTGCTTGCCCTATCTTGCTGTAAGCCAGTAACCGTCACAGGCCAGTAACTATCACAAAATACCTTGCAGTCAAAGTGCCCTGGCGCTGCAAGCCATTATAACTGGAAAATTGATCTTTTGTGAATAACTTCTTGCATCTGTTTGGGGTTTAAATATATTGGGCCGTGTTGTAGTGTTTGAATATTCCCAACCATACTGCAAGACTGTGATATATTTGGCGATCTACACATTGGGAAGACCGAAGCTATTGTCTTCAGCCCTGGCCACTGGCAAGGCTGAACTGGACTGTCGCAGCTTCGACATCCTATTTGACCCTGAGCTGAGCTTCAAACCCCATATCCTCGCCACCACCAAGATCGCCTGTCTCCACCCCCTGCCTCAGCCCATCTGCTGCTGAAACCCTTAACCGTGCTTTTTTTACCTCCAGACTCGACTATTGCTCTCCGGGCTAGCCTCCCATCTTCCACCCTCCGTAAACTTCAGCTCATCCAAAACTCTGCTGCCCGTATCCTAACTCGCACCAAGTCCCATCACCCCTGTGCTGGCTGACCTGCATTGGCTGCCGGTACCAGCAGTGGCTTGAATTTGAAATTCTCTGTTGCCTCGCCCCTCCCTATCTCTGTAACCTCCTCCAGCCCTAAAACGTTGAGAGAACTCTGCGTTCCTCCAATTCTGGCCTCTTGTGCCTCCCCGATTTCTTTCATCTCACCATTGATGGCCGTGCCTAGGCCCTAAGCTCTGGAGTTCCTTCCTTAAACCTCTCCAGTTCTCTACCTCTTCCTCCTTTAATAAGCGCCTTAAATCTACCTCTTTCACCAAACTTTTCATCACCTGTTTTTATATCTCCTTCGGTGACTTGGTGTCAAATTTTATCTGATAATGCTCTTGTAAAGCACATTGGGGCATTTTACTATGTTAAAGGTGCTATATAAATACCAGTTGTTGCTGTATATTTGTGTTATTAGTCCTGTCATACATTAAAACTTATAGCACAGACTGAAACTTGGAAACTGTTCTTTTGGTGAGCAGAAGTTCAATTTTTGTTTATCTTATAAAGAATCCTTTTCCTGATTTATCACAATAGTACTTGCAGATAAATCCACTCTTCTATTTTGTAGTCTGTTTGACCAGTCAGCTGTTGTTTCCCAAGGCTCCTTACAAAACGTATGGATCACTGGCCACTGGTCATTGTATACATCCTTGTTGAAGGGGACAATTCCTCGTTATTTAGACTGAGTGTAGATGATCAGATGCAATGAAGCTGCAAATTAAGATGGAGAGGCACGCATGATTGGAAACTCGTCTCGCCTGCTGTATTTTCACATAACTGATTTATTCATATTGAAAGAGATTGCTGTCAATAGTAGTGTAAATGCTGCCAATAGTAGTATAAATGCCTAATATTTTGAAAGACTGAGGACGTTTTGATCTATGGCCAAAATCCAAAAGATTATGTAAACGCTTAACGATGAATGAAAAGCTGATATGAAGCTTGCGTTTTTCATGAATCTGTCTTTCCAGAAAAGTAGTATTGTTTTGTTGTGTATGTTCTGAAAACACTTACTTAAAGAGACCCAATGTGGTATAAACCACACTGTCGAAAAAAAATCCAAAGGGTGTATTTATTTTTTCCTGTTCACGATAACTACCAAATGATGTTAGAGTTTAGAACCCTAAGATGTTTAGAATAATGTTTTAAGTACTAGTCTCTTTAGGCAATAGTGAACTTATTTTTTTTAAAACGGCTTCATTAACGATCTGGCTTTGGTCAGTGCCGTTGTGTCTGAAGGTGTGTGTGTGGAATTGGAAACAGCAGGCTGCAGCTTGGTGTGTTGTGTGGAGTGGGTGCATGCGTACAAACTGCTCATTGAAGCACAGCACGTAGATCTGAAAATGAGCCTCATTCATTCGCGATACAGTACTTGCATCAAGCTGGGAGCTGGAGTGGCTCTGGCTGCTCCTCAAAAGAGCGACAGTCCCTTCCTGCCCGCTTTGCACCCTGTGACGGGTTTAGGCAGCTTTGAAACAACTCCCATTCTCCGAGATTTTCTATCCCGTGCTTAAGTCAACTGAAAAGTCGTTAAACAGAAATGTAAAGCCACAGAACATTCTTGGAGGACTAAGACGGTCTTTGTGGAGGAAATGCCCGAGGGGTAGATCTGACAAAGGGATGGAATTAACCCGGTGCGGAAAGTTTGTATTTTAGGAGCGAAGCGGGTCTCTGCTTTCGGGTAAAGGCATGGATGGCGTTTTGAACCGAATTAGAATATCAGGAAATTGGATTATGGACCTGATCTATGAAAGTAGCTAGGTATCGGCGAGAAAAGCAACCGAATGGAAGGCTAATTCGCTTGATTCGAATAACGTGGATTCTTTGTTTCACTTGACAACGATTCCGAAGTGCTCTGTACCAGTCTGTATAGAGCCAGCATTGCAGACTGCCCTCCCAATACTTCCGAGGAGGTACTCGGGGAAAACAGACATCTTCCAAACCGAGAGGATGGTGCTGGAAAGACGGATTTTCTTCATGTTCAAAGGTGAGTTCGAATAAAAGATAAAATAACGTCGCCATCTGCAGGAAGGTTCTGCTGTGCTGTGCAAATCACCAAATCCTATTCATGTCCAAAATAATTGTTCTTGAAAACATGCCTGCCTTTTTGTCTTATTTTAAAAGCTTTTGTCTTAATGCATTAACGACTTTACCAGGACTTCTCCAACGGGCTAAAAATAACGTTTTAAACTGGGACTGGTATATTTCGACTCCGTTGTGTTGGTGTCCCTGTGTTTAAAAGGTCCAGGTATTTTGAACTATTTGAAGCAAATCTTTTCTTCTTGTAACAGGATCATGCTGTGGGTGTGTCATTGTTTTCTGAATCAATTTTAAATCACAAAAAGTTTGCATAAATGTAGTGTGTGTGTATAACAGGCGACCACCGCAATAGAGTAAGACCAGCGCGGGGTACAGAGAAAGTGAAAGGGTTTATAAAATGGAGCTGCTCATTCACCGAGCACAAGTCTCCGTCCCAATGGGCTCTGATTGGAGAACCGCCGAGCTCCGAACCTTGAGACTCGGGAACTCGCCTAAAAAGAGAAGAAAATAGAGCCGAGCCGCGGCTTCTTGTATTTGTTTGGGAGCAGATTGGAATCAAATGCTTTGTTTCCTCGTCGCCTGATGGTGAAGACGTGTGATGAGTGAAATGAGTGTCCGGATATGTCCCTTTCCCGCTGTGTGTAGCTTTGCGGGAAGTGCTGAAGTAACAGTTCCACGTGGTGCTGCGAGTTGCTCCTGTCCGAGCACCTTGAGGACCGCTCCTTTCATCATTCACTCCAGAGGCGCCCTTTCCCCCCAGCTCCCCCAAATGTCGACATAAGCTTAAAGGTTTCGGCCATCGACCCCATTCTCATACTTGCAACACCCAAATCTCTTTGTTATGCCCAAGTCTTGGCAACGTAATTCGAATATCACCCGGTCTATACTATTAGAAAAAAGTGCACCAGTGAGATGAACGGCGCTGAATTTACCGCCTGATCTAACGCCCCTGCTCCACATTGCTGAGAGTAGGATTCATTGGTCTGCTCTGAGCTGGTAGCTTTTAACAGCAAAATGTCGGAGAAGCTGAAGAGGTTGGAGTCATTCACCGCGGTCACTGTATCTCTCGAATCTCACTTACCAGTTCGATTAAAAGGTCGATCTGAGTATATTGTTGAGCGATGTTGAACACTAAACAGAAACTATGGTGATATTTCTCATCCACTCATGGGTGGAAGTTGTGTAAAGCCCGTGCATTTTCACACACACTCACTTTGCTGTCTTAGAATTTTTAAACAATTGCTCTTGGAAAGAGCGGGCACAGCCTCGATGGGCCGAATGGCCGCCTCCTGTGCTGCCCTTTTCTATTCTCTGGACCGATACACTTCAAAATATCACGTCATAAATAATTGATGAAAAGTAACCGTCCTTCTGTCGGGTTTGACTGATTAACAATCCGGAACGTGCTTATTCGCTCCAAATTGGGGGACCACATCCAGTAACAAATTGTTCCAAATAACAAATTAGATTGATCGGAAATTATGAGTGTCGTTTCAAAACTTGGAAAATCAAGTTGATCTCAGAAAAAGGATTCTGAATACTACGAACGACTATTTCATAAAATCCTGTGTCCCGATTTCACAGTGCAATGGGATTCTCTTGTACAAGACAGTCAGTCTTTCGCTTCTTCGTGCATGTATTGGCATACAGACGTTATATTATCTGATTTATACGTTGACTCGGCACTGCCACATAAAATCTGAATGTGCATGAAGTTTTCCCTATTCTCCAGCTGCTCTTGCACAGGATCTCCCGCCCCGCGTGGCTGGGAAATTTGCACCAGATTTCTCTGCACTGGAACACAAGTAAACTTTTGATGCATGTGAGTGGGCGAATATAAGGCCAAGGAGGTTCTACCACATAGGGGCACTCGGGAAAGTCTGTTCCTAAGCCAGTAGCCCCCCTCCCTTAGTAAAGCCCAGGCCTTTAGTAGAAAGAGCCATGTCGTTACAATACACAGTTGTTCCATCGTCTCAAGGAGAATATGGTTGCATTTTGTAATTTATTTTTTTAAAGTGTAACTATCTTTCAATAGAGTGTTTATTTCTGGTGACAGTCACTGCATATTTATTGCGTGATTATGCATCCGCATAACAGACTTTTTCAGCAGTGCCCAATATGATACTGACTCCTCGCAAAAGAAGATCCAAACAAAACTGCACAAACTATAGCAAATATGAATCTTAATTTATATGAGTGAATTCAAGACCTTAACCTTTTTGCGGACCAAGTTGATAGTTAAAAGCTTCTTTTGGTTTCTGATGTCATGGGGACTCCGTTAATTACATTACTGCCTTGTAACTAATCCTGGCGAACAATTATACTCTCTTAATTGCTTGCATGGGTATAAGCGAATCTTAAAACTTCTAGTCACTAAATATAAAATTAAGAAGTATCATACGGTTAGCGTTTTTTTTGGGGGGGAAAGTCGCAAACCTTTAAAATGAGGCTTGAGATAGAAAGATGTGATATTGACAATCGGCTAAGATAACATGAACCTGCATTTACGGTAAAAATGCAAGGGTTTGGGGGAGTCTTAAAGTGTTTTCGCTACACCGTACATTAAACTCTGTAAAATGCAAAGAACTCGCAGCAAAAGGTTCACGAGTCTTTATTCGGGAAACGCCACCGAATCGTTATTGTTGGGGAGGGTTCAGTAATACTTCATTGTTTTCAAATTCGATGCAGTTCATCGGTGAACTGTTGAGGTTTTACTGCTGTGCAATTGTAGCGTATATAGTTTGCCACGAAAATTCCCTCTTCGTCAAAAGGTTGGGGTCGAGACAATTCTGTAATTTCTAATTGCACCGTATTACAGGTTGGGCTCGGAGTCGCGCTGGTCCTTCTTTCTGGCTTAACCCTAACCCTAAAACAATTTTAGAATTTTTAAAGGATCATGAGATGTGCCAATACTTTTATTTCACTTGTCTCATTTACGCTCCGGATAAAATCTTACAGCTATAGGGAAACATTATAAAAGTACCCCGATTATATAGTGCCTTCGCCACCAGGACATCACAGGGAGGATGCAGAAAATATCCCTGACGACAACGAGACCTGGACTCTTGAGGCGCGAACTCCCCTAATCTGGTTCCCCTGTAAACCTGCTTGTTCGCGGGATATGAAGATGGATTCTAGAAAACAAATCTTGTATGTTGGATTTTTTCCTTGATTAAGATCAATTATTTGGGAATACCTTTTTGTGTAATATAAATACATTTTGTAACTTGGATTTTGAGAAAAAATAATTCGTTTTGAAATTTTAAAATTCCCAATCTCTGTAGAATTCTACACAATTTTATATGATTCCATTCGATCTTTGGACTGCAATGTTATTTGATACCCAGACACTGAAACCTCGTTTTCTTTTGCAGTCTGGTCGATCATTGTTCTCACTGGAGGGATCGTGTCGACACAAAAGGCTCAA
Organism: Somniosus microcephalus; assembly: GCF_052327205.1. Classification (NCBI taxonomy): domain Eukaryota; kingdom Metazoa; phylum Chordata; class Chondrichthyes; order Squaliformes; family Somniosidae; genus Somniosus; species Somniosus microcephalus. The sequence continues at coordinate 227,938,630 of NC_140992.1, forward strand.
GGTGCGTTTGTAATTTTGTTTTAACTGCTATTAGGTCAGTTGATTGTATTGAACTGTTTAGGAACATTAGTAGATAGGAATTTGTAAAACAAAACAAGATGTTTTATATCAGCTACCATGTGCATTGTAAATGTGGAATGTACTACGCCTCATTTATTGCATTAGTGGGATAATACAGTGCACTGGCTGGAGCAGCCTGAAATGTATCACCACTCCGACATTAGAGCCCGGCTTGTGTCGATCTGCCATCTCGCAGGCGTTTATGTTAATGTAGCACCGTCTGATCCGGTCACCAGTCCCGCAGGTCCTCGTCCCAAAAGATTCAGAAATGGAACCAGCGCATTTTAGGTCACCGCTGCTAAATAAGTGTGCATTGGTGGCTGGCAGAGAGCACGACAGCCACTTACTATCTGTGTATCGGCTACTAACCATTCACGTGTCAACTATTTACTAGCCATTTACGCCCGTATATCGGCTGTGTGCTATCAGGACCGGTCTTCGATATTGATGTCTGTGTGGCCACAAGGGGCTCCGCGCCTGTGGTCAGAACCTTCCTGCACTGCGCTCCGGCCATCCAACGACTTGACCATCTATTCCCGTGTCCCTAATTGGTCTTGTGTTAATGAATTGTTCTCCATTTAGGGTTATCGATTTTCAGTAGCTTAAGTTGAAAAATGAAAGATCTGTTTAAATATCCTCAATAACAAACAGCGGACGGGACACTAGAGACCAGGGCGAATCCTCTCTTTGTCAGAAGATAATCTTTGCCCATGTTTTTTCAATATAAATGTTTAAATTAAAGAGAAAGCATTTTTTCACCTTTTTATTTTAAAGAATCCTTTCATAGCAAATAGGGAAGTTGAACCCAATGCATAGAAAAATTGGTTTGGTTTCCCTCATATGCAATTACGTCTTTAAAAAATTGTAATAGAATAGTTGTTGCTACTGGGGCAATTAAAATAAACCTCGCCTGGTTTCCATTCCCCAGGCTCTTTAAAACAAGAGGCAATAGATTATTTCCATTTTCCAATTTAAAAAGTTCAAAGAATTCTTCCACTTTTAAATAAAACTATACCTCAGCAGAAAATAGACTGAGATATTTTAAAAGAAAAATTAAAGGAATCCAATGAAAATTATTTTTAATTGGTGGTGTTTTTGAAACCCTTTATTGAAAAAGAAACCCCTTAATGTTAGATAGAGGGCAGAACACCATGGACAGACAGAATAGCAGAATGGCAGTTCCCTGTGGTGCTCCTAGAAAACAAACTAAAATTTATTTGTCCCAGTTCTAGATTATTTGTTGATACTGGTTGAAAGAAGTTTTAAAATGTAAAGAAATATAATTATTTCCTAAATGGACAACAGGAAGTTTTCAGTAAAAGTAAACAGATTCATTGTCCTTTTCAGATTTAAAAAAAATGATGTCTATGTTCATTAGTGTTTGACAGAGTCTAATGACTTATAACAACATGTTTAATCAGTTCAAGTGGTACCATTCTTCAGTACTTGCATCTCAGATCTGAATAATTTATACAGGAAGCTTTGGCAATTATATATGTTGATCAAGACTAAAGGATCCCCAAGACATCTGCTCCATAGGGCTTTGTAACGTGTAAAGCAGACTCTGTGCAACATCCATATGCTCGGTGTAATAAAGTTTCTTATAGCTCACTTAGTAGATTCTTTGCTACTGAGAGTTTCAGCTTCTTACAAATGCACACAAACTAGACATTGACTTTAGAATGGGTACAAAAGTGGTTGTATTTAAAGGCAGAATGTGGGTAACTTATTATTCTAATAGTTGGACAGTACATAATAATCCCAGAACACAATGGTTTGTAGTCTGCCTGTTATACAATCATACCAACATTGTTATATTACAAAAGCAAAATACTGCAAATGTTGGAAATCTGAAATAAAAACAAAAATGCTGGTCAGCATCTGTGGAGAGAGAAACAGAGTTAAGGTTTCAGGTCAATGACCTTTTGTCAGAACTGGAAAAGTTAGAGATGTAACAGATTTTAAGTAAGTGCAGGGGCAGGGAAAGAGGGAAGGGGAGGAAAGAACAAAAGGGAAGGTCTGTGATAGGGTGGAAGGCAGAAGTGATTAAATGACAAACGGTATGATAGTACAAAGCAAAAGGAGATGGGACAAGTAAACAAATAAAAGATGAGTCTAGGTGAGGTGTAAATGGGAATGGCAAAATCATCAACAGCTGCCATGTGAAAAAATAGGGGCAGAGGTTATAGTCTGAAATTGTTGAACTCAATGTTGAGTCCAGAAGACTGTAAAGTGCCTAATCGAAAGATGAGGTGCTGTTTCTCGAACTTACGTTGAGCTTCGTGGAACAGTGTAAGAGGCCGAGGACCGAGAAGTCCGAGTGGGAGTGGAGTGGAGAATTAAAGTGGCAGGCGACCGGAAGTTCGGGGTCACGCTTGCAGACTGAATGAAGGTGTTCCGCAAAGCAGTCACCCAATCCGCGTTTGGTCTCCCCAGTGTAGAGGAGACCACATCGTGAGCAGCGAATACAGTATACTAAATTGCAAGAAGTACAAGTAAATCGCTGTTTCACCTGGAAGGGGTGTTTGGGACCCTGGACAGTGGGAAGGTAAAAGGGCAGGTGTTGCATCTTTCCACAGATGCTGCCTGACCTTGTTATATTACAATTCCTTTCCAAAAAAAGTATCCTGCCATAGCTATTTGGGTTTTAACTTATAAATTTTCCTTCAGTCCTTTTAGAATCATACCACAATTATTTACTTGCTGTAAATCATATTTTACAAAATACATATTCAAATTCAATAGAGATTTGATTAGTCTGCCTCTTGATGATCTCTTTCTTATTTGAAATTGTGGTGGGTCTAAACTGTGTTTGTTTACTTCCGGACTTGAGTCACTGTTCCACTGTCAAGGTGGCTTGTTGTGTCTGTCTTTACTGATGCTGGCGTTTCTGCTACATACATTTCCACAGGGGCACAAGCTTCTCAAGACAGAATTTGTGTTCCAGTTTTGACCACAGTCTATCAGAGACATATGTGATATTAAAGGCTTCTTGTTTTGTCATTTGAGAATTATTGCAAGTATCACATGAAGATATGTAGAAGTTGAGTTCAGCATTCATGGCAAGTCAGTGTACAACATCTCTGGCTTAGCACAAATATCCAGTAATCCCAAATGGCTGTAATGAATTTTCTGCAGCATCTCTGCCTTTTCATCCCTAGGGTTGATAACTCTATTCCCTTTGAATGTGATCTCATCTTGAACAGAGAATTCATATTGGAAATGGTAGCATTCTTAATCTCAGAAAGAATATATTTTTTGTATTTTGGGCATTTAGTCGGAGTTTTAAAATGGATTTTAGGTGCTATTTTGAGATACCAAGATACTTTACCATGTTGATGTTTTTGATCTTTTCAATGAACTCACTAAGTACTGCATAATCATTGTCTTTCTATGGCTTTCTCTGTCTGTTAAACATTGCAGCAATGTACATATCCATTACTTGCTTGTATTTCACTTTCAGAGGGTACAGCATTCTTCGTAGTCATTTGGTTGCAGATAATAATGCTGTCCAAGGACTTACAATGAGTCTCACCTCTGTTCCATACACAGTGGTCAAATCACTCACCCTATACATTATGGCAAACATCTCTTTCTCATTTGTAGCTAGTTGCCTTCTGCTGGAGTGACTGCTTTTGAGGCATATTCCACTGGCTCTTTACATCAAAGTAACACACAGATCTAATACTTTTGTATCACACTGATGTTCAGACTTCTTCACATCATAATACTTAGGAACCAAATGATTTGATTTCATTTACAGATTGGTCGTGGGTGTCTAATCACTGTCGTTCCATACTTGATCTTTTATAAATCTAAGTGGTTCAACAAATATGGCAGAAAGGTTGAAGATAGATCACTATACTGAGGTACTTAGTGAAGAGACATTATTTGGTGCATGAATCTACAGGATAGCTTTAACTTTCATTCAGTCATAACAGTTAACATAGAAATATAAAATAAAAACAAAATGCTGGAGATACTCAGCAGGTCAGGCATAGAAACATAGAAAAAATAGGAGCAGGAGTAGGCCATTCGGCCCTTCGAGCCTGCTCCACCATTCAATATGATCATGGCTGATCCTCTATCTCAATACCATATTCCTGCTCTCTCCCCATACCCCTGGATGCCTTTTGTGTCTGCTCCGGCCTGGCCAGTTTTAGTTAAGCTCATAGCTCGTGCACTGTAATGGCATAATAAAGCTTTATCACTATCATTATTAACCAAAAGCCACTTAAAAAATAGACACTTTAGCCTAGACTTTCCAAATTGGTATTATTTCACTGACTGACGACTTTAAGAATAAGCCAATTGGAAAGAAGAAAAAGCTTGTATTTCGGTAGCGCCTTTCATGACCTCGGGATGCCCCAAAGCACTTTACAGCCAATGAGGTACTTTTGCAGTGTAGTCACCGTTGGAATGTAGGAAACGCAGCAGCCAACTTGCACACAGCAAGCTTTTATCAAACAGCAATGATGATCTGTTTTAAGTGATGTTGGTTGAGGGAATAAATTTTGACCAGGACACCAAGGAGAATTTCCCTGCTCTTATTCAAAACTCTTCTTCGTCCACCTGAGGGGGCAGACGGGAATCTCGCTTTATCGTCTCAGCATCTGTGACGAAAGAAACAGAGTTAACGTTTCAGGTCGATGACCTTTTGTCAGAACTGGAAAAAAGCAGGAAATGGAACAGATTTTTAAGCAAGTGTGGGAGCTGGGAAAGGGGGGAGGGGATGAAAGAACAAAAGGGAAGGTCTGTGATAGGATAGAAGGCAGGAGAGGTTAAGAGACATTAAGAGATATTCAAGGCAAAAGGAGATGGTAATGGGACAGGTTAAGAAACAAAAGATGGCTCTAGATGAAGTGTAAATTGCATAGAAACATGGAAATATATATTGGGGCAGAAATTCCTCCCCAAACGCGGGAGTACGGAAGGGGTACTTGCGTGTCTGGCCGGAGGAAATGCCGGTTTTCAGCATGCACAGCGCATGCGCTGAAAACCGGCATTTCCTCTCCTGTAACCCAAGAGGTGAAGAGGCTAGCGCGTGCGCTGTAGGGGGCAGCACGTGCGTCTTGGATTTCCTCTGTTTTGGGAGATTTGCGCATGTGTAAAGGCCTCCGGTCTTTACGCTTGTAAAAAGCACACATATTTATTTTTACAGGTAAGTGGTGTTTTAGTGCAATTTAGAATTTTTTTTCCCACAGTTTTATTATTTTAAAGAATCTACAATAAGGTAAGTTTAGTTTTAAACCCTGTTTATTAAAAATTTATTTTTTTCAAAAAAAAAAATTATTGTTTAAATTTTTTAAAACTTATTTATACTTAATTTAATGATTGGGATGTTTTTTAAAATTTTATTTAAAGTTTAAGTAGTGTTTTGGGGTGCAGTACTTCTCATGAGTTTGACAGTTCTTACTCTCAAACTTATGAATGAAGTTTCCCCTCCCCTGATTGGCTGAACAGTGCTCACCTGATCCCAGCCGGCACATCGCACTAACTACGCCGCTGGGTCAGGTTAGCACAGCACGCCGACATCAGAACCGGGCCACTGACAGGAAATCCACTGCGGGCCAGGTTTCAGATGTCGGCGCGCCGGGTAAGTGCACATCGGGGGCTTGCACGCGCGGCAAGCCCCCGACACCAAGTTCTGGGCCATTGTACCTATGTAAGCTGCAACTTAAGTATCTTCTTGTTTAACTGTAGACGTTTCTCTTCCAAGGTTACAAAATTGTTGCCATAATCTGCTGTGGCATTTTTAAGATAATTCCTTTTGCATAAACCAAAATGACATCTACAATTAATTCTAGAAAACCCCAAGATTTTCATGCATACACTTTTAGTACACCTCTGGAGTGACACAGCAGAAAAAGTCATGCATGGCCACTGAAACCTACCAAATGGAATGTTGAAAATCATCAATTGGCGTAATTCTTTGTCCAGCTTAACTTGCTAGAACCCATCTTGATACCTAATTCAGAGAAATTTGGCTTTGTGAATTTTGTGGCAATCTGTTCAACTGCTGATAGTAGGTGGTAAGACCTCTTAATTGTTTCAGTTAAATATGCAGAGTCAGTGCAAATCCTCAGGCTTTTCTGGCTTAACAACTGTCACCATACTTGATATCCAATCCGTGGGTTTACTGATAGGAGCAAGTACCTCTGTTGTAATGTTAATCGATTGCTTTCTTCAGGGGCTTCTTCAACCCAATAGGAAATTTGTATGGATAATTTCACTACCAGTTTCACAAATTTGTCTATTTCAGTGTAGCATGTACTGTAGACCACTCAGACCTAAAAACCCATCATTGCATACATTCAGAACTTCTTAGGTCACTGGTTTTTGTTAACAATATTTACATAATGACACGGTGTAACAGCTGGCAGCAATTTCAGAAAGTTTAATTTCTGACATATTTCTGCACCCAGCAGTAGTCAGAGAATCATAGATACTAGTGTAACATCCTTATAGAGTCATAGTGATACAGCACAGAAAGAGGCCCTTCGGCCCATCATGTCTGTGCCATCCATCAAGCCCTATCTATTCTAATCCCATTTTCCAGCACTTGGTCCGTAGCCTTGTATGCAATGGCATTTCAAGTGCTCATCTAAATGCTTCTTGAATGTTGTGAGGGTTCCTGCCTCTACCACCCTTTCAGGCAGTGAGTTCCAGATTCTAACCACCCTCTGGGTGAAAAAGTTTTTCCTCAAATCCCCTCTAAACCTCCTGCCCCATACCTTGAAACTATGCCCCCTGGTTATTGACCCCTCTACTAAGGGGAAAAGTTCTTTTCTATTTACCCTATCTATGCCCCTCATAATTTTGTACACCTCAATCAGGTCCCCCCTCAGCCTTCTCTGCTCTAAGGAAAACAACCCCAGCCTGTCCAGTCTCTCTTCATAGCTGAAGCACTCCAGCCCAGGTAACATCCTGGTGAATCTCCTCTGCACTCTCTCCAGTGCAATCACATCCTTCCTTATCTACAATATGGGGTTCAAGATTGGGTATAATTCCTTCTCCAGTACAGTTCAATTTACATTTGCTTATTGGAGCCATCACATATCCATCATACAGTTTTGGCTTAGCTTTACTTCTTTGAGATAAAGATTTCTTATAGCAAGCACATAATTTTTGTTAGGGAGTAGTTTGCAAGTTGCTGCATCCCTAACAGGTGAAATTTAACATCTACTTGCCATTGGCCCGCATTGTCTCATTTGAAATAGATTTTTTTCAGCTTCTCCACTGCTGCGATTATGAATTTCTGTGCTTGTACAGTTTGCAGTTGTTTCTTTTACTGTCTCTTTGTCTTACACTTGGCAACAAATTATTTTTTAAAACTGCACTTGTTACATACACATCTATGTGAATGCTGGACATTGAAGGGACTATTTTCAAAATGTGCGCTACTGGTGGGGAGCCTTACCTGCTGGTCACACAAATTGGGAAATGGTTGGGACACTGCCAATGATTTACTGCCCATTATGGCCCTTGAATGTTACTGTTAGCATGTTTCTCTTACAAGAAGGTGGTTAGTTGATTCACCTCTAGTCAACTTGGGCATTTGTTTGCCGAATATTGTAACAGGTAGTTTATGGGCAATAAATGCTGGCCTTGCCAGCGACACCTATATATCCAATGAATGAATAAATAAAAAATACTTGACACTCTCCATTTGCCAAACTGTATGGGCAATTTGATCAATACTGAACTGTTTTGCTGTTCTTAACATATGAAGGTTGAGCATTGGCTCTCTCATCGGTCTCTCTGTTCTGGTTCCTAACACAATTGTACCACGAATCAGTAACTTCTTCAGTTCACTGGAATTACAAGTTCTGCGAGGTCCTTCAACACTGTTGCACAGTGATCAATCAATTCTCCGTTCTCGATTTCTTGCATTTAAAACATAGCTCATATATGTAGTATTCTTTTTTGACTGGCAAAGATTTTTGAATTCTCTAACATTTTATACTTTCCTCACCCACTGTATCCCATGGAACATGTGACATACAGTCCAATGTTTGACAAGAATGAAGTCTCTCGAACACTTGTAGCTAGTTCCTAATTCACCTTCGCATAAACTTCTTCCAAATATGCGCTGGATTTCACTTTAAGAGTTGCCATTTTTGAGGCAGTGAATTTTAATTCTTGGACAGCAGTTTTAAACACCCCTGATATTTTGCAATGAGAGCTTTTCTAATTGGTTCCACCCAATTTACAGGAGTAAATTGAGAAGATCTGATCAGACAATTTTGCAAAAGTTCTGTTACAACTGACTTCCGTCCTTTATTAACCTGCCCCGTTTTAAGTCTCACACAGGACGCAGCTTCATTTAAATATTAATCTTGGGGCTTGGAGATCCTGCACATCATTTCACGATGCTCAGGTGTGCAGGACATCGATTTGTAATGGTGCCCATGTGAAATGGGTGTTTAAGGTTGTCATGTAAAGACAAGTACAGGGAAAGAAACAGCAATGTTACAGCCAATATATTTAGTTATTTCTTAAATGCTGGCATTTAGATTCTCATGAGCCTTTGTGATAATTGTTCTATTTTTGTTGCCCCTAGCCCCAGTACAGGCACCAATGACTTTCCAGTGAGAATCCCCTATCTAAAGAGTTTGCAATAAAAAGAGGATCAATAGAGAAATGCCAGGAAGGTCAGGTTGCACTCGAGGTGCTCAGTGCCTAACTGTCAGTATCTACACACCCGCAACTGCAGACAGAAGTGACTATATCTCATTTTGGCAGATGATTAATGTCTGCGGAGGTTCCTATTCCAAAAGGGAAGTTGGGAAAACAGATTGAGAAATTGGATAGGATAAAAATAGATAGTGAGGAGGTACTTAAAAGGTTGGCAGTGCTCAAAGTAAAAAGTCACCCGGTCCGGATGGGATGCATCCTAGGTTGCTGAGGAAAGTAAGGGTGGAAATTGCGGAGGCTCTGGCCTCAATCTTCCAATCCTCCTTAGATATGGGAGTGGTGCCAGAGGATTGGAGGATTGCAAATATTACAACCCTGTTCAAAAAAGGGGAGAGGCAATTACAGGCCAGTCAGCCTAACGTCGGTGGTTTTTTAGACACATTAATCTGGGACAAAATTAATTGGCACTTGGAAAAATATGGGTTAATAAATGAAAGCCAGCACTGATTTGTTAAAGGTAAATCATGATTGGGTTAACTTGACTGAGTTCTTTGATGAAGTAATGGAGAGGGTTGATGAGGGTAGTGCGGTTAATGTTGTGTATATGGACTTTCAAAAGGCATTTGATAAAGTACCACATAATAGACTTGTTAGCAAAATTAAAACCCATGGGTTAAAGGGGCAGCGGCTGAGTGGATACGAAATTGGTTAAGGGGCAGAAAGCATATAGTAGTGGTGAACGGTTGTTTTTCAGACTGGAGGGAAGTGTGCAGTGGTGTCCCCAGGGGTCGGTGTTGGGACCACTGCTCTTTTTGATATATATTAATGACTTGGCCTTGGGTATGCAGGGCATAATTTCAAAGTTTGCAGATGACATGAAACTCAGAAATGTAGTAAACAGCGAGGAGGATAGTAACAGAATTAAGGAGGACGTAGACAGCCTGGCGAAATTCGCAGACACACGGCAGATGAAATTTAACGCAGAGAAGTGCAAAGTAATTCATTTGGTAGGAAGAATGAGGAGAGGCAATATAAACTAAATGGTACAATTTTAAAGGGGCTGCAGGAACAGAGACACCTGGGGGTGTATGTACACAAGTCTTTGAAGGTGGCAGGACAAATTGAAAAGGCTGTTAAGGCATTCAGGATCCTTGGCTTTATAAATAGAGGCATAGAGTGCAAAAGCAATGAAGTTATGCTAAACCTTTATAGAATATTGGTTAGGCCCCAGCTGGAGTGTTGTGGCCAATTCTGGGCAACACACTGTAGGAAGGATGTCAAGGCCTTAGAATGGGTACAGAGGAGATTTACTAGAATGGTACCAGGGATAAAAGACTTCAGTTATGTGGAGAGACTAGAGAAGCTGGGATTGTTCTCCTTCGAGCAGAGAAGGTTAAGGGGAGATTTGATAGAGGTGTTCAAAATCATGTATGGTCTTGATAGAGTAAATAAGGAGAAACTGTTTCCAGTGGTAGAAGGGTCGGTAACCAGAGGACACAGATTTAAAATAACTGGCAAAAGAACCAGATGCAACGTGAGGGGAAAAAATTACACAGTGAGTGGTTATGATCTGGAATGCACTGCCTGAAATGGTGGTGGAAGCAGATTTAGTAATAACTTTCAAAAGGGAATTGGATAAATACTTGAAGTGGAAAACATTACAGGGCTATGGGGAAAGAGGACTAATTGGATAGTTCTTTCAAAGAGCCAGCACAGGTACAATAGGCCAAATGGCCACCTTCTGTGCTGTATCATTCTATGCTTCTGATTGGATTGGCACCAGTATGATATGTGAATGCCTGACTAACCACAATACTGGATACTTTCCCAGAAGCACCCCGATCACAGTGTCTTATGCTTTCATGAAAGAAGATATACCACATGATCAACAGCCAGCATAACCTGATTGGCTGTACCCATCAAGATGCTACCGGTCATAAGTGAAAGCCTTGCCATATCTACCTGACAATGACCATGGTGACTTATCTTCACAGGGTCCAGGTCATCAGAGAGCCAGCTGCAGAGCTATGCTGTCCATGCACATAGAGATGGCACGTCCAATGACGATAATGGTAAGCTGCGGTCTGAAACTTGGCTCCATCTCCTTACAGGCATGTTTCAATGCTGACTAGGGAGAAAGTGCTGTTGATTAGCACAAAGGGCTTTTCTATCCCTTGCCTGCCTACTTATACCTGCACCTTGGCTTTTCTTTCCCATCACTTCTACCTGTCATTTCTTAATCCCTTTCCCCTTCAGACTTGGCAAACAGGCTTTCCCAAAAGCTTTCAGTAATTTGTTCAGCCTATTGTGACTCTCCATTTTAATTGTCCCCATCCCTTAAATTTCACTTACACACAGTTTTCTTCCTCTATAGCTAGGGTTCTCCCTTTACACATGGGGTTAGGCCAGTAAATATACCTCAGAAAATTGGGTCCAAATAGTACACTTCCATTTGAGTCTGCCCAAGATCTGATTCTCACCATTCAAGTCTAAACCACACCCATATTATAAAAGTTAAATGGCTATCTCTTATTCACAGCTCACACTCAGTAGATTCTTTACTGATCTGTGTCTTTTTTTCTGCCAATTCGCACACATGCACACTCCAAACACTGATTGTAAAACTGGTTGTTCTTGAGCAAAGCACATGACCTGCTTTAGCGGCTAGGAGGTACATAATGATTCCAAAAAATAATGATCTCTATTCAATGCATTCTATAATTATAGCCACTTAGCACCAGCCATGTTCTAGGCATATACCAGCCATCTACTAGGCATATACCAGCCATCTGCCACCTGTGCTTCTGAAATTATAATTTAAATCACAGTAAACTGAATTTACTTCGTTTTACAGGGAGACAGAACATCATACCACATCACAAGTCAGGAAAACAATGTGGAGTTTGGGTTCGGAACGACAATGGCGGATATTTTGCTTCACCAAATTACCCGAATGCTTACCCTCCCAATAGAGAATGTATCTACATACTAGAAGGTAATGTAATTTCCTCATTTCCACCAAACCTTTGTCAGTACTCAACAAAGGTCTATCCATATTTATTAGTAGGGATTACCTGCAGCATTTGCTTGAACAATGTAATTGTTAAAATGGCTAAACTGGAAGCTTGTCACAACATTGTACATCTTTAGTCCTCCTGCTTGAAATGTTCTCAGAAATGTTGAGAATGTTTCTTCCTTTGATAACTGAATACACCTAAACCTCGAGGTAAGCCTTGTCCTCTAAGAACTACATTTGTTAACATTTTGCTGTACTTGCAGCGGCCCCACGCCAGCGAATTGAACTCACTTTTGACGAACCTTATAGCATTGAACCCTCCTGGGATTGTCGATTTGACCACTTGGAAGTCAGAGATGGACCATTTGGATTCTCCCACGTAATAAACCGTTACTGTGGTCAAAAAAGTCCATCGCTTATTAAATCATCTGGAAGGTTCTTATGGATAAAATTCACTTCAGATGAGGAATTAGAAGGTTTTGGATTTCAAGCAAAATACTCTTTTGTACCAGGTAACTCATTTATCATTTTTTGGAGGAACCTAAAGATTTTCAATGGGCAGGACTATCAACTTTGGCGAGGGCGTAAAACAGGAGGTAGCAAATTGGCCACTCATTATTCACCCCGCCTGATTTTCCGTTCCATGAAAGGTATATCAGATGGAGTGTATAATGGTTGGCCGGTCCATTTTAAGTTAAATGTTCTGTCCAGTATGTCCAGTGTTTGATTTAAGTGAATTAAAGTTGTTAAAATCTTTAGCCGTGACACAGTATTAAAAAATGTGTTGTCGGGATTTAAGGGACGCATTTATTGCTCACCTATAGTTGCTTCGACAAAGGTAGCAGAGAGCCTTCTCCTTGAATTGCTTATTCGAACAATGACAGACAGAAAAACACCCTCTGGCCCACCCAGCCTGCCCCACACAATGGCGATACCTTGTGTATCACAATATAGACACTCTCCACCCCACCTGAAACTGTGTGATCTCCTGGGAGAGGCAAAAAACAGATTTAAAAACCCAGACCAATTTAGGGGGGGAAAATCTGGGAAATTTCTCTCTGACCCATCTAGGCAATAAAAACTAGTCCAGGAGATCACTCTAGCCCTGAATTCCCTGAAGTACCTATCTTTTGCAAGAGATGATGTCCGCCCTGACCAGAAACCGGTCGAGCTCTTGCTTGAAGGAATTTAGTGAATTGGCATCCACCGCATGAGATGGCAGCCTGTTCCAGAGGTCCACTGTTCTCTGGGAAAAGAACCACCTCCTGACATCTAACCTAGACCTGGCCTTACACAACTTAAAATTGTGACCCCTGGTCCTCCCTAACCTATTTAATTGGAACAAACTGTCAACTGGAACACAAATCTATTCCCTTCATCATCTTATGAACCTCAACCAGATCACCCCTAAGTCTCTGCTTCTCTAAAGTGTAGAGTCCCAACTCTTTTAGCCTATGTTGTGGTAATGGTGCTCCCACAATGGTGTTAGTTAGGGAATTCCAGTATATTGACTCAGCAACAGTGAAGGAACGGTGATATATGTTCAAATCAGGATGCTATGTGACTTGGAGGGGAACTAGGAGATGATGTTCCCATGACATTGGTACTGTAGTTCTCGGTAATAGAGGTCAATGGGGAAGAAGGTGCTGTTGAAGTAACTTTCATGAGTTGGTGCAGTATGTCCTGTAGGTAGGACATACGGCAACCGTAGTGTGGACAGGTGGATATTGAGTACAGAGTATTGGCGCCAATCAAGTGAATTGCTCTGGCCTGGATGGTGTCAAGCTTCTTGCGTGTTGTTGCAGCCGCACCTATCCAAGCAAATGGTAAGTATTGCATCACATTGCTGACTTGAGCCTTGTAGATGGAGGAGAGTCTTTGAGGGATCATGAGGTGAGCCACTTGTCAAAGTCTACCCAGCCTCTACCCTGCTATTATAGATACAGAGTTGATATGGTAAGTCCAGTTAATCTTCTGGTTAAAGGTGACCCCCAAGATGTTGATGTTAGAGGACTCAGTGGTGATGGGGCTGTTGAAGCTGACTTTCTGTTGGAGATGACCATTACCTGGCACTTATGTGGCATAAATGTTACATGCCACTTGTCAGACCAACCTGGATGTCGTCCAAATACTCCTGTAGGCTGTTTCCCTGAGAAACTCCCGCAACAATGTCCTGGAGGTGTGATGATTGGCCTCCAATAACCATGACCATTTTCCTTTGTGTCAGATTCCTCCAAAATAAAGACAAGCATTTTAGACATATTTATCAAATATTACTTGATTTAGCATGTCATTTAAATTGACAATCAAACTTTTCCTACTTTTACAGATCCTGATTTTATCTACCTTGGTGGAATCTTGAACCCCATTCCAGGTATTATTACCATTACATGTTCCAGGTGATTTTTTAACACTAGTTTTTAAAAAATAAAATGTTCATATTTTCTCTTTTTCCAGTAAATATTAATATTTTGTTTCTCTAGATTGCCAGTTTGAACTATCAGGGCCTGATGGGATTATTCACTCTAGTCAAGTGGAACAAGAGGAGAAAATAAAACCTGGAGAAGCAATCGACTGCATTTGGATAATAAGAGCTCCGCCAAAAGCTAAAGTATGTGTGTACTTTACAGAAGACAATGCACAGAGAGAAACTTTAATTGAGGTTCCTACCCAGAGCTTGTATGATAGAACATTTGTAGTGTCATGTTCAAGCCAAAACACTTTGCAGTTTCAGAGCAGTGCAGTTTAGAAATAGAGAACATGGGCACCAAACATTGTTCAGGCTTCCCAGAAGTCATTTATTGGTCCTCATACTATTTTGAGACACGGATTGCTCTGAAATTGTTGCTAATTTCTCCACACTAGTTTGTGCCCCACAATAAATTCAAATCTTAAAGGATTCAAAATCACTAGCAAGGAAACTTTTAATTTACTCTCATTGATCTTTCTTGGCAATAATTTCAAACTGTGCTCACAATATATGCAACAAAAAGAATCTTCAATAAACCAGTACTTTTGTTAAAAATAGAAAAAGACAAAAGTAAAAGAATAATGACAATTCTCTGTGGCAGGTAGATTTTTAATAGGAATATACTAATGGCAAAATGACATGTTTAAGGAAACGACTGTTACAATTTAACTTGCTATTTGATAGATAATTTAAACCCCCCTCCAAAAAACCATTAAGGGCGATTTTCTTTTTTTGTCTTGTTGTGTGGCGTCACTGCAGCATTCTAGTGATGTATGTGTGTGTGCTGCTTGGCACCATCAGAATTAATTTGAATTAAACGCAGTCTTTTATTACTTTGCGCGTGTTTTTTTATTAAAATACAATATCAAAAGTATTAGCGCACTTTCCAGTCAAACGTACATATTTAGTGAAACCGTGCAAGTAAATTATTTAATTTCACAGATGCAAATATAGCTATACATTTTACAATGTTGATCCTAAAGAAGTTTCACCAACTGTGATGTAGTAGGCTGTCTAATGTTAGAATAAACCCACTGTCTTAGCTTTATGAATGCTAATAACAGTAACATTGGCCTGGATTTTCTAGTGCCTACAGGTACATACGAGGTTTGTATGCGTCCGTAAGGGCCCCGCAAGTTCCGGGTTTTCGTGCATGCACGAAAACCCAGACCTTGCAGTCCGTCAAGAATCTTCTTGACAGATTGTAGTCATCCCTGGTAAATGGACATCCGTGGGCGGAGAGTTGGGCTATTTACCCAACTACTGCCCAACGAATGCCCGTGAAATTCTTACGCCTGGTAAAAGCAGGTGTAAGGCCTGCTTTTACCAGTGTAAGAGTTTAAATGAATATAAAAATATTTTTTTTCAATTATTTAAACATTAAAACACATGTAAAATAAGTTACGGTTATTTTTAGTCCCTTTAAAACATTTAAATTTATTTTTCAAAAATTTACATTTTTTTTAATGTTTAATTAAATTGTATTTTAATTAATTTTAAATGTTTTTTATTTACTTGGTATGTAAATGTGTTTTTTTTATGTGATTCCCCATTCATGCTTATGGGGATTACATACGTACAGAATCCCCATAAGCATGAATGGGGATCCCCCTTCTTTCATTGGTTGGGCCGGCCCACGTGATCCCAGGGACGCTTGCAAACTGCCTGCACCCCTGGGATACACATGTCTACGCATAGAGGCCCAGGAGCGCGAGTCTCCGTGGATCCTGAGGCAGAAGGTAGGCGCGGACTTTATTTGCACATCAGAGGCATTTCCCTGCGGGAAGCCTCCGACCGCAAATTCAGTCCCAACATATTACAGCCTAAAATCTGTTGCAGAAAAATGATATTAAGTTTGGTGAGATATAAATAGCATTAAGAATAATGATTTTAGAGAGAAAGGTTTCCACCTGAGTTATTTCCATTAGCTACCAAACACCTGTGATATCTATGTGCAATGGGCATAAATATGTCAATATTTCTTTCTCTTCCAAAAGTAATTTGTTTTCAGTGAATTCTGATTTATATGAATTGTCGCTGAAGGCAGTGAAATTGAAATTTGCAAGTAAACTGTGACTTGACATTTAACCACTTTCTACATAAGTGATTAAAAATGTTCAATTTATTTTATTTTCATATCTTGTTTGCCAAATAACCTTTCAAAATGTTCTTCAAATATGTCCTGCAGTAGAATACAATCCATAACAATAGCATTTACATTTTGAACAAATAGATGCATATCTTGTACATTATGGTAGTTTTAACGAGCAATTTCAATTGCCATTGACCTTGAAAGATGTGCTTTATTTTAAAGTATCATAAACAACTTATGCCATGCATGCGAGGAATATATGATAGATAAAATTCAATTTGATGTCCAGTGCCACTGTGATCCCAAGAGTGCGAGCTATTTCATTTAACCTTAGTATTGAACAATTAACATTACCAACAAGTCAACGCAGATTAGTGGAATTATTCTAATGCAGATTAACATCAGGTAAGACTCAGAGAGAGTGGCACTTTAAGTAACATTCCCCAATTAATACTAAAAAAGTAATTAAGATACTACATTGCTGTACTTTGTAATCTACAGAAATGGAACAGAAGATAGATGTGTTTTCAACACTGTTCATTGTGATTCATTTTCTTCATTCCAATTAGATATTGGGAAGACCAAAGCCATTGTTTTCAGTCCCTGCCACAAACTCCGTTCCCTAGCCACTGACTCCATCCCTCTCCCTAACATCTGTCTGAGGCTGAACCACACTGTTCGCAACCTTGGTGTCATATTTGACCCTGAAATGAGCTTCCGACCACATATCCACAGCATAACTAAGACCGCCTACTTCCACCTCCGTAACATCGCCCATCTCCGCCCTTGCCTCAGCTCATCCGCTGCTGAAACCCTCATCCATGCCTTTGTTACCTCTAGACTTGACTATTCCAATGCACTCCTGCCTGGCCTCCCATGTTCTACCCTATGTAAACTTGAGGTGATCCAAAGCTTGGCTGTCTGTGTCCTAACTTGCACCAAGTCCCGTTCACCCATCACCCCTGTACTCGCTGACCTACATTGGCTCCTGGTTAAGCAATGCCTCGATTTCAAAATTCTCATCCTTGTTTTCAAATCCCTCGATGGTCTCAACCCTCCCTATCTCTGTAATCTTCTCCAGCCCCACAACCCCCCAAGATATCTGTGCTCCTCTAATTCTGCCCTCTTGAGCATACCTGATTATAATCGCTCAACCATTGGTGGCCTTGGCTTCAGCTGCTGCCCTAAGCTCTTGAATTCCCTGCCTAAACCTCTCTGTCTCTCTACCTCTCTTTCCTCCTTGAAGACGCTCCTTAAAACCTACCTCTTTGACCAAGCTTTTGGTCATCTGCCCTAATTACTCCTTATGTGGCTCGGTGTCAAATTTTTTGTCTTATAATGCTCCTGTGAAGCACCTTGGGACGTTTTACTACATTAAAGGTGCTATATAAATACAAGTTGTTGTTGTTCATTGGTATTGCTTCACTGGCAAATATACCTGCTGCTTACTACAACAGTTCAGCCTTGTTATAACATGGTCCTTGGGATCCAAGCCTATTACATACAGTGTGCGTTACATGTAATGTATGAAATTTGAGAACAATATTTCAGTAATGTTGTAACAAATGTTCTATTAAAAGCTGGAAGCTGCAATAGGACAGAACACCACCCTTTCACTTTTAAGATTTGCGTGCAAACTTCCTTTGTAAAGGACCAGAAGTGAAATATTGTCATGTTCGTATGATTGCATTGTCCACCATTTACAAATAATTGGTACATATCATTCTTAGCTCGATTATTCTATAGCTCTTTGTGAAAATATGCACAAATGAACTGACAAGGATTTACTAGCCACCCATATTGATATCCAGGCAAAGGTTGATAATAGACCTCATGCTCGCAATCTGGCTTCAATGCAGACACATACACAATACATGATAGTCATTGAACTCATCTAGCCTAATATTGGGAAACTGAATAAAATAAACTATGTTGAATTAACTTTCCTTCAACAACCTTATAAAAATGAGATGCTGTTGTTGCCACACTTGGGAAGGAGTTGTATCTAACCCATATCGGTATACTGAAGCATATTGTCCAGACAGTACTGTAGTGGCAATGTCTGTAGGGCACAAAAAGTACTCTGAAAATGCTAACTGTAGTTATAAAGAATGATCAATGAAAGTCCACCATCTGAAGGTAGACTTATTATTGGTGTAATCAAGGTCAGGCTCTCAGTACGGGTTCTATACTGTAATTTTGGATTAGCTTTATAAATGTTTCCGTGTGATCACTTCAAAACTTCAGCATTAGGGGCCATCTAAAGGGAATAAGAATGGTTGTTGTGGGAAATTGAGTTGGTACACTGGTACAGTAGGGATTGTTCCCCAAAGGTGGGGCAGAATAGAGGGAGCTCTTTTGCCCATCTGACATACAGTAGCTTGATTCTGAAACTGAAAAGTAGTCCATTTCCAGCCCTAATATTCTCAAGTCGATGGGCATGAACTTCACCTCCAGCCATTCAAAAATGAAAAAGAGAAAAAAATTAAAAACTAGGCCAAAATCAAAAAGAATATTAAATGTTAATGGTCAGGTAAGTAAAATCAGCCACGCTCTTTGAGATCCAATTCTGATGCTCGTTCTTGATTCTCCCTTTCTTTAAATGTAAAGGTATACAGCAATAATCTTGTATGTAAAGAATAACCAAATACGTATACAACATTGTCACTGAACCGCAAAGTATTTCTGTTTGACAGATTTATTTACGCTTTCTTGACTATCAAATGGATCACTCCAATGAATGCAAGAGGAATTTTGTTGCTGTGTATGATGGGAGCAGTGCTATTGAAAACCTAAAGGCAAAATTTTGTAGCACAGTTGCCAATGACGTAATGCTACAAACTGGAATTGGAGTGGTTCGTATGTGGGCTGATGAGGGCAGCAGGCTCAGCAGATTCCGAATGCTGTTTACTTCATTTGTGGATCGTAAGTAACTGTTGCTTATAAATATTATTCTCTAATAACATTTAATTTGTTACTAGCTTAGTTTGTTGTGCAATAGATTGCTTCAGAGGATAGCGTTTAAAAAAAAAAAAAAAATGAAACACTATTGTAACACGGCAGCTGGATTTTGATACCATAATCAAAAATCCTTGCTTGGAAATTATGCTGTGCAATGTTATAAGGTGAGGATTGGGAGAAGTTTGGGATCAGTGTGGCTGCCCTTCCTCTCAGCAGCAGTGCCATGTGTCCGAGCTGACTGATTAACGGTATGTTACCTTGGAAAATTGCCAATAAAAGAGAAAAACATTTTTTTTAATTTCCAGGAACGCTATTTATTTTGGTCCTGTACACTTTGATTATACTTTCTAAAATTTGTCTTTAGAAATGTACAAGAAATGTTTGCAGACATACAGAGCAAAAAAGAAATGTTTCAAAATTGACAAATGATTATATCAGAATTTTTTTCCTTTTTTTGAAAATATTTGAAAGAATTACTGACAATCTTTTAGATTTCCTGTCGGAAAGCAAGTCAGGACAATACTATAAAACAGAATGCCATTCCACTTGTACACTCAATAACGCAGGAAGTACTTTAGGTAGGTTGTGATATTGCAACACTTGACTGCCATATAAATTTTAAAAGACAGTTCATTTTAACAGCAGCTGCACAACAGCACCTGTTCTGCTAAATCCATCGTTTCCAATCTTATTTTTTACTTTGTGGCCCTTTTGAAATAAAGATAGTTGAATTGGTACTGACTTCAGGAAAGTCTCTATACTGTGACTTGGCATCCACTAGGAAATGGATTACAGCTAGTAATCGTACCTAACAAGATAAAATTCCCTATTCAGTGAAAATCAATAAGAATTCTGCAAATCTTCCTAATATGTATCAGTTGATGCAAGCTTTGCTTGTGTGCTTATTACAGTAATTGATTGATATCCTCAACGCCTCCTTTTTTACTCACTTGTCTGAATTCACTCCTGGATTATGCATAGAAAAAGTGCCTGTACCAATAGTGATTTTCATTAAAAATGAAGAGCACACCTGACCCAAAAACCCTTTAAAGTAATGTTCATATCTTGTGTTTTTTAAAACAGACTTTTAGAGACTTCAGTCACAAATTATTCATAGCAGATGTCACTTGCATGAAGATACCACTTGTATGTACATTTTTATCTCTTTCAACCCACCACCTGCACAGTAAACAGCATCTCCAGATTTTGTTCATGTAACACATCCTGTGACTTGTCCTTTAAGAGTTTAAAATTCAAGCAGTTGATTTGCATAAATCCCTGAAGAATCACCATGAAAAATTGGATCAGAATGCACAAAATGTTATATGTCACAGAAAGTGCCAAAAGTACATCTAGTTTTTTTTGTTATTTTTCTGATCTATTCCTTTATTTCAGAATGCTATTAACTATAGCACTATATCTTGTTTACACTTAGTTTCCAAAGCTAATGATTGAATGATGCTTGGATTTATTGATTGCTAACGTGCATAAATTCTAACAAGATTACATGAATTCATTAATTTTGTGTGGGAGATTCAGTTCATGCTTTTACTGTGAATAATGGAGCTATGACCAATTTACCTAACTGACACAGCTGAACTAACAAAGACATGACCTTTTCAAAGTGCCCATTTACTGTGTTTAGTTGCTCATGGTTGAATGGCCATACACAGTGCTACACCACATCTTGTATCAGATTTTGAAATACAATTGCTGTGCTATAATTTATGGTGACACTAACCTTTGTCTCACAGCTCCCTGCCAGGACAACACATTCTTTTGCCACAGCAACATGTGCATCAACAATTCTTTGGTCTGTAATGGAGTCCAGAACTGTGTGTACCCATGGGATGAAAATCATTGTAAAGGTAACATTGTTTGCCGAGAACTGTAAAAGCATTTGTGAGAAAAAATGCCCTTTACTTCATCAGACTTGACAAAAGCCATTTCTCTCTGACAGCTGTATTTATGGGTTAAATCAGTACATTTATCCCAGTCAAAGCTTCCATTAAGCATTGGTTTACAGAGCCTAACAGATCTTAACTAGTTTTGACATTTCCACAGCTACTATATGGAAATCTGATTTAATACAAAACAGCTCATCTCATTCCCTAATAAAATTTGAGAGGTCAGTTCACAGTTGTGAACTGAAGATATGTCACCAGGTCGAAGGTGGGTATGATTTTTGGTTTATTTAGACTGGTATTTAAGATTAATTGACTAATATTCCATTGTTGTATATTTCTTGCTATTTGTCGTCCTCCCCGCCTACCCACCCCCATGATAGTTTATAGTGCTGTAACTGCCAATGTTAAACAGCGTTAAAATCTGGAGTAACTGTGAAGATATTCAGCTTTCCCCTGTACCTGATCATCTTTGGTTAACCGCTAGCACTGGATGAATGAGACAGCCTGTTCCTTTTTTTTTCAGCACTACAAATGGCAAACATAAGGCTCGTAGGATCAGAGGAGGGGGTGGGTGGACGGTTGAGGTCGGGGGTGCTGGTGGGGGTAGGGGGGTGGGGTGGAGGATGCATCAAAAGGTAAACTTGATCTTGTCCTCATCCAGTATCCATCAGCATTCTCTTGCAGCAGAGATAATTGAAAACAATCAGGGAACCCTGGCCAACTTGTGTCAGTTCCCAGGATATCTGTTACCTTAATTGTGGATTAGAGTCCTGTCCTTGGTTGGCAATATTCTGACGCAGTACACCTAACAAGCATATATCAAGAGCAATTAACAACATGGCCATCTTGGCACTGAAGCAGCAGGTAAATGATATACCCAGCATTATGATAGAATATATACAGCAAGCATTGAAAGGTGGTCCCTGCCACAGCAATTTCCACGGCTACAAATAGACTGACTTCATCTGATAGCAGTTTTTCTATTAATACAACTAATGTTAAATACACTACTGCCTACTTGGGGAAGAATAGGCCTGTCATCCTTATACCAGCAGTGCTTAGAGCTGTCACTTCAAAAAAATTCTGCTCTGCGCTGAGAGATTAAGTGGAAACAGAATGAAATCTCATTGAAATAAAGCTGTTAGAATTAACGAAATTACACAGAGATGCACCAAATAAACAGTAAATTGCTGTCAAAGACTGGATTCAGTGCCTGATCATTTCCATTTAAAACTGCCAAGACTGTCCTCATCATCCCTGGAGCAGCCTGTCCAGATCTTGTTTCTGAATGTTGGCAGGTGCCCTTTGAATGGTCTGAGTTAAAAGCTTAAGGAAAATGTTTATGCATATTTGGAATTGATGCTGTATCAGTAATGCCGCATGCAAATTTTGAATTTAATAGTTTTATTTCATGGAAAGATTACACAAACTCTACAGAAAACTGTTGAAGTAAATAATTAATGGGACTAAAAGTCAACAAATCCCCTAGACCTGATGGCCTACATCCTAGGGTTATAAAAGAGGTAGCTACAGAGATAGTGGATGTATTGGTTTTGATCTTCCAGAATTCCCTATATTCTAGAATGGTCCCTGTAGATTGGAAGGTAGCAAACGTAACCCCGCTATTCAAGAAAGGAGGGAGAGAGTAAACTGCGAACTATAGGCCAGTTAGCCTGACTTCAGTAGCAGGGAAAAGCACTAGAATCCATTATTAGGGACATGGTAACAGAGCACTTAAAAAATCATAGAGAGTCAACATGGAATTATGAAAAAGAAATCGTGTTTGACAAATCTAATAGAATTTTTTGAGGTTGTAACTAGCAGGGTAGATAAGGGGAGAACAGTGGATGTAATGTATTTTGATTTTCAAAAAGCATTCGATAAGGTGCCACAACAGGTTATTATACAAGATTAGAGCTCATGGGATTGGGGGTAATATATTAGCATGGATCGAGAATTGGTTAACAAACAGAAAACAGAGAGTAGGAATAAACGGGTCATTTTCGGGTTGGCAGGCTGTAACTAGTGGGGTACCACAAGGATCAATGCTTGGGCCTCAACTATTTACAATCTATATCAATGACTTAGATGAGGGGACCGAGTGTAATGTATCCAAGTTTGTTGATAATATAAAGTTAGGTGGGAAAGTAAGCTGTGAGGAGGATGCAAAGAGGCTGCAAAGGGATATAGACAGATGAAGTGTGTGGGCAAGAACACGGCAGATGGAATATAATGTGGAAAAGTATGAAGTTATCCACTTTGGTAGAAAAAATAGAAAGGCGGAATATTTTTAAAATACTGAGAGACTGGGAAATGTTGGGCTTGATCTTGCCGGCGCTCTGAGGGTGGGTTTGGAGGTGGGTCCGCTGTCAAAATAGCAAAGATTGACAGCAAAGTTATGTCTCAACATTCACTGGAACTCAGTAAGAAACTTCTCAAGGTGCGCACAGATTTGTCCAATAAGGGTCAGTTTTGGAAGAATAGATTTCACTGTATGACAACACATTACCAGAAACTTCACATGGACATTGGCTAAACCTCTCAAGTTTATGCTTGTTAGTTGGTATGCTTGCAGTAGGATGAGGGTGAGTGTGAGGGGTGGCTAGTGAGATGGGGAAGTGATAATGTAGATAGAGAGGTTTGGGTGGAGGTGCAAGGTAAGTTGGTGTGAGTAAAGATGTGCAGGAGAAGGGTATGGAAGGCAGAGTGACGGGGATGTGTTGAGTGGCACAGGAGGATGAGTTTGAGTGTGGCTTTGCAGTAATGTTTTGCGATCCATTGAGATCATTGAAAGGTTTGCACCACTGCAGTAAGGACCCCTGATGACACCCCTGCTTGTGTCCTGCTGTGCAATGTGCAACCAGGCTGCGTTGATCTCCTGGGGCGGTCTCTTCCTCCCTGAATGCTGTAACTCCCTCCATAAGCATATGGAGGGAGTCATTGGAGAGCCTGGGTGCAACCGTGCATCTCTGTGTAATGCTTGTCAGTGTTTGCAGCACCTCAATGCTGTCAAACACTGACAGAACAACTGTCAAACTCAATGTGGCCGTGGTCCTTTTAAGGAACCTGTCTGATGACACATCATCAAATTACGTCATCAGACCCGCTTCCTGTTAATTGTCCGGGAAGCCCGCAGGGCGGGCTTAACGAGGCCAATCAAGGGAAAATCCCTTTGACCGAACGGCTGTAGCCGGGAGCAGGACCGGAACCCGGCAACCAGCTCTCCCGCCACCATCCCAACGCCGCCGAGAAAATCCAGCCCATTGTTATTCAGAGGGACCTGGGTGTCTTTGTACACGAATCACTGAAAGCTAACATGCAGGTACAGCAAGCAATTAGGAAAGCAAGTGGTCCTCTTTTTATATAGGAAAGCAAGTGGTATGTTAACCTTTATTACAAAAGAATTGGAGCATAAGAGTAAAGAAGTCTTATTCCAATTATATAGGGCCTTGGTGAGACCACATCTGGAGTACTGTGTACAGATTTGGTCACCTTACCTAAGGAAGGATATACTTGCCACAGAGGCTCATTAGACTGATTCCTGGGATGAGGGGATTGTCCTATGAGGAGAGATTGAGTAGACTAGGCCTATATTCCCTAGCGTTTAGAAGATTGAAAGGTGATCTCATTGAAACATATAAAATTTTTACAGGGTAAATGCTAGGAGGATGTTTTCCCTGGCTGGGGAGTCTAGAACTAGGGGTCACAGTCAATTTTCCCTGTAAGCTGTGCGGCAGATCCCACGCAGCTGGCTTGCCGGGTTTAAGTAGAAATACTGAGCATGCGTGGTATTTTGAATGGGTTGCACGGCCGGAAAAAAAATTACAGGGAACATTGGTCACAGTCTCAGAATAAGGGGTCGGCAATTTAGGACAGAGATGAGGAGAAAAATTTTTTTACTCTGAGGGTTGTGAATCTTTGGAATTATCTACCCCAGAGAGCTGTGGATGCTCAGTTTTTTTAAAATTTGTTTATGGCATGTGGGCATCGCTGGCAAGGCCAGCATTTATTGCCCATCCCTACTTGCCCTCAAGAAGGTGGTGGTGAGCTGCCTTCTTGAACCGCTGCAGTCCGTGTGGCGAAGGTACTCCCACAGTGCTGTTGGGGAGGGAGTTCCAGGATTTTGACCCAACGACGATGAAGGATCGGCAATATATTTCTATGTCAGGATGGTGTGTGACTTGGAGGGGAATTTGGAGGTGGTGGTGTTTTCATGCGCCTGCTGCCCTTGTCCTTCTAGGTGGAAGAGGTCGCGGGTTTGGGAGGTGCTGCCGAAGAAGCCTTGGCAAGTTGCTGCAGTGCATCTTGTAGATGGTACACACTGCAGCTATGGTACGCTGGTGGTGGAGGGAGTGAATGTTTAAGGTGGTGGATGGGGTGCCAATCAAGCGGGCTGTATATTCAAGACAGAGATCGATAGATTTTTGGATACTAAGGGAATCAAGGGATATGGAGATAGTGTGGGAAAGTGGAGTTGAGGTAGAAGATTAGCCATGATCTTATTGAATGGTGGAGCAGGCTCGAAGGGCCAAATGGCCTACTCCTGCTCCTATTTCTTATGTTCCTATGTTCATATGTAATTTATTTTCTTTTAAAGGGGTGACAAAAGGGTCTTGTTTATACACAATAGACTGCTTAACAAATTGCCCGTTGTGTCTGATGTTGGAAATATATAATTTATTTCTACTTCCAACGCCGCTCTTCTCCTAAAGAGGGTGGGAATGATTTTCTTGTCCTCTGTCCACCTGGGCACCAGGCAGGTGGCGTAAATTCAAAATGAGTTCACTTTCAATTACTTGAACCTGTTTGAATTTGCGAGTTCAGATCATTATCATGCATCCGATGCAGACCTGCCATCTGGCAGGGCCTTGGACCTAGGAATGGGCCAGAAATGCAGCCATTGCTGCTGACCTGAGAGTCTTGCAGCAGCAGGAATGGCCATTGGCATCCGGATCTTCAGGCTGTTCTCCAAAAACTGCAGCCAAAAGGCCTCCAGGCCCAAAGATCGCCAACGAGGCTAAAAAAAAAGCTTTCACTTAACTTTTTAGGCCTCCCTGACTTTGCTGCCTGCTTAACATGGGAGCCGGCAGCAAGCCCGACCACCTGCGGGTCCTCTATTGGTGAAGCTGGAGGGAAATGAGCCTGGAGACCCATCCTACCTCATTTCCACGGTTGTCCTTTGCTTGCACCTGCTCCAGGCTCAAACACTCTGCCCCCCGCGCCCCACCCCCCCTCACTTCCGGGGAAATCCCAGGACAGCATAAAGGGGATGGAGACTGAGCATCGTGGGTCCCTGCTCCCTTTTCATCTCCTTGCAAAGGCAGCCACTTGGGTGCGCTATCAGATGGGTGTCAGTGAGCAGGTCTTCGGGAACAAGGGAAAATGAGAATAGAGAGAGAAAGAGTAATAAATAAGACTTTTTTTTACCTCTCTGATTCTTCCCCTTACTCCATCCATCTGCATCTGCTCCCACATCCATTTGTTCCCTTTTCCTTCAGTCACCTATCTAAGCTATTTTTCAATGCTGACATGGTCTCTGCTTCAATAACTAACTCCACCAGCACATTCCACAGCCTCAATACCCTCTGTGTAAAAAAGCTTCTTTTGCTCTCTGTCCTAAATCACATTCATTTAATCATATCTATATCCATATCCCCTCATTCTAGACTTCTCAATCACTGGAACAGTCCGTTTCTATCTACTTTATAATTTTAAACAACTCTATCAAATCACCCGTTAATTTCCTCTGTCGTAACAAAAACAGCCCAATTTTTCTTGTCTTTCCTCATATTTGTATTTCTTCATACCAGGCAACATCCTAGTGAATCTGAATTGTATCCTCTCTATTGCCGTAACATCCTTCCTATAGCATGGAGCCCAAAACTGGGCACAGTACTCTAACTTTATTTTAATGATGACAATACGTTCATGCCCCATACAATGCTATTTTCGTCCCCCTCCTGATACTCAGATGCTGTAAACTCTGTGTAACTAGTACTTTTTCTACCTATTCCCCTTAGTTATCTGTCAGTCTAAATAGCAATATGTCAGTGAAGTAAATATTTCATATTCTAACTCAGTGGGTAAAATGTCTACTGATGCTATGTACTCTGGATGACCTCTGTTTCAATAAAAAGTATATTATAGAACATTTTAACACAGAAGTACATCCAATATTTAATAGCCATCTGTCATCCATTATGCCATGACCAGTCTAAATATATAGTCAAGTGCTTTTAGCTGCAGTGGGCAGAACTCACCAGTACATTGATGAAAATGTCACAATGTGCAGTATTGATGGATTTTGGCACATTGTGGATTTTAATATGGGTGAATGAATGGACATCAGAATGCAGTGCATCTGTTTTGGTACATTTTACCTCAATAATTAAAGCCAACACAGAACTCACCCATATCTTCTGGCAGGGATATTTAGTTTTCCTGTTCATTATTTCTCCACATTATATCATGTTTTAAAAATACTGGTATTGCCATAAAGCATTTATAATCCGTACTGAACTACCATCCTGGGCACATTCATTGTGCTTTTGTGATTGACTAAATAATTAAGGAAGGCATAGGCCTTCCTGTGAGTCATGCTGATTTAAGTGTGCGCTTGCTAAAAGCACTGTGAGTAAGTCTCCGAGAATTCAATGTCTGATCATTTTGGGAGAGTGCAGATAATGTATAGTAGAACAACTATAAAGGTTTAGTAAGCTCCATTATTCTACATTACTTCGATTTCCTAAAGACTTGTTATAAACTGGAGCCGTGTAGCTGTGAGCGTATCAGGATAAATCACTTTCTATGGTTTTTCCAATAATGGATGCAATTTCTCTCCAAAGGTTGGTAATTATTTTCCGTCATTCTGCACAGTCAACTACATGCACAGTTTTATAGCTGATTCATAAAACCCAAGATGACTAATGGAGTTGCATTTTACATCAATTAAGGATCCTGATACACAATTAAGTAACGACATAACCACTTAAAACTACATGCATTTTTCTCCTCTAACTTTTCGTTGAACTGTGAAGAAAATGATGCCCTTTCTTGGTACATAGATGAATTACTTAAGATAAAAATGAAAAATATTCTGATTGTATTATGTGAACCCAAATTTAATTTCACCATTACTTAGTTATTACATTTAATAGTAAAATTCATACATTTAGAAAGAATTGTAGTTGGCACAGTAGTGCTGAGGGACGAGAGTAGATTTTTAGTCTTTACTGCTTGGGCATTAAGCATCACCTAGGCATGGTGCGGAGAGAAAAATCGGAGAAATGGATCCCATGACTCTTAGAGGGATTGCCTGATTTTCCTTCCAATAATTTAAACTGAAGCAAAATCGGGCGGGTTCTATTACCGGAGTGCGAATCCTCCAGCTAGATTTTCTAGCAAGGTGAATCTTAATGCCCAGGTGGTTAAGATGAAAATCTCTTTCATTGTCTATACATTGGGTTCTAATTCCAATGGTGGCTGGTACTTAAAGCAGCTAATCATACACTACTTTGTTTGTTTAAAGCATGTCTGATCCATTTTGAATCTAGTGAGTCTTCAAGGAATGACATTTGGCATAATTCCTCAGTCGTGTTACTAGAAAAATACCTAATTGGCCTCAACATAAAAAATTTTATAGCACATCCCTTCAACAGCTTCAATGTATGTTTTCCTTGCCCAATTTAATCATAAGTGGACAGCATTGTCTACTTTTATTATTTGCTATTTATTAGTTAAATCTTGGGGTCAAATAGGACCTCTGGTTATAGTTTCATTTTGGAGGCGTGTCGGGCAAGATTTAATTCCTGTAGTAAAATAAGACAGTGACATAGGTTAATTGTCATTGCTATCCTGTCAGCTCTGACCATTCAGCCAACTTCTATATCAATGACATACTGGCAATGCAGACTCAGAAGGCACTATTAAACCACCATGCAGACCAAAGTGCCAAATGTGATTAAGGTGATCAATTTAATTCCCAGCACAATAATTACCTTCAATTAATTTCTCACCTAAGTGTCAATGTCAACCTGAAATAAAAACAGAAAATGCTGGAGATACTCAGATCAGGCAGCATCTCTGAAGAGAGAAACAGAGTTAACGTTTCAGGTCGATGAGCAGAACTCTGATGAAAGGTCATCGACCTGAAACGTAGGGGTAGATTTTCATAAAGCTGTCGGGAAGGAGGCGGGACTACAACTTTCAGGTTTTAGTCCCGCCTACATCGACGTTCGGCCAATCTGCGCGATTTTCCCTTGACTGACCTTGTTAAGCCCGCCCAGCGGGCTCAGCAGGCCAATTAAGGGCCACCCGGCAACAGGTGACGTCACAGACTGAAATTTCATCTGTCAAGAGGTCTTGACAGATGAAATATCAGTGTTTCACAGCTGTTTGAAGCTGTCAAACACTGACAGTCTGGCTTCCAACCTGAGTCCTTCTACGCAGACTCAGTTAGAAGTCTCACCGGCAATGAAAGCTGAAGGCTGTCACTTTTGACAGATCGCAGCCATTTTGCTTTCAGTGCCGGCTGAGTGATGGACTCCCGAAACCTAGCGGAGGAAAGGCTGTTAAGGTAAGTACAGGTAATTTAAACTTCTTTACACACTTTAGATACACCAAATACACTTACCTTTGCACTCATGCACCCATCACTCACCTGAACACCAACATCGCGACCCCTCCAAGTCCTTCAACCCGACGGCCCGCCTGCTCTAACGTGGCGTGGTTTGGAGCCGTCGGGAATCCCACACGACACCCCTCAAAATAGGAATTAGGCTCAAAACTGCCTGTTAACTACCTGTTAACAGGCAGTTAATTGGCACTAATCCCTACCCGCCTCGGGTCGGCGGGTCCCAGTGCGGGGTGGGTACCCGCCTCCCCTGAAACTTACGTGGAGGCGGGTTTTGGGTGGGATGGTGTCGAGACCCCTGAAATCGGGATTTCCCCCCCCCCCCCCCCAACACACGCCTGAAACCCCACACGCCTGACGGCTCCAGGAAAATCGGGGCCGTTAACTCTGTTTCTCTCTTCACAGATGCTGCCTGACCTGCTGAGTATCTCCAGCATTTTCTGTTTTTATTTCAGATTTCCAGCATCTGCAGTATTTTCTTTTTGTGTCAATGTCAACCCATGGTTTCCTACTTATGAGGAGGCTTACTGACTCTACTACTCCTACGATGTGGTCCCGTAGTTTCCTCAGCAAAGCCGGTGGTAGGCTGCTGTTCCTCATGTTAAAACACTAGAGATGCTTGTGGCTGGCAAATTCTGGGTGCTCGAGCCTGTGATTGCCCGGCTGCAGACTGCTGCACCTTGACTGCTGTGAGGGCAGTCTGGTCCATTTGACATCTTGGCACCATAGTGGCTATTTGTTGAGGGGTAGTAAAGGAGCAGACATGCTGACACGGCAGTGGACTTCTCCATATATTCAGTCATAGTGTTGAAACTCCGTGGCAGACCTTCCAATACATTGTTTAACCTCTTGTGAGAGGCAAGCAGTTTTCTTTTCATGGCTGGGCCCCTGAAGTTCTCATCTCTGTCCTGCTCAGCAGAGCTGGGAGAGGACCTCACCCTCTAACCAGTTCTCTCCTGGGCTGTCTCACCAGTACCTGCTCCTGCTCACTTGTGCTGGGTTTTCCACCATGTGCAGCCCCCTCTATCTCATTCACACAAAGTCCCAATATTTGTGCTGGTACTTGAAAGGGATGGAGTGCGTGACGGTGCATCCTCAGGATTGTCCTCCTCCGAGGTGTCTTCAGCAGGGCCCAAGTGTTGAGAAGGACCTAGAGGAGGAAAGAAAAAGGGGACGAGGTGGATGGTACTGAGAGGCTGTATATTAGCAGATGACAGTCTTCAGAATGCAGCTTCGAGTTGTGAAGCATGCTGAATATTTGCTGAGGTGATTGAAGGGTTACAAGTAATATATAGACACCCTTGCCTTCCCTGTGCCACTAATCTCCAGGGCTTTGTACTCCACTTGGGTAAGGGCTATGATGCCTAATACTCCTCCCCCAGTCTTGCTGCTATCCATCGCATTATTTGCTCTCTTGTCCTGCAGAAAGATAGAGTGAGAGGTAGTGAGTGGCTGTTGAAAAGGTAAGTGGAGATATGTGGCACTTGTGCTATAGTGCATGTCCTGAAAGCTGGAGAAGAAGCAAGGTGGAATGAGAAAGCCAAATGTGTGCAATGTGAAGTGAGGAAGGAGACTCTGGTTGTGCAAGTAGTAAAATGTAAGAAGAAAATGCTGTTACATAGTATAACATAGTATTACAGCACAGAAACAGGCCATTCGACCCAACAGGTTGATGCCGGTGTTTATGCTCCACACGAGCCTCCCCGCACCCTTCTTCATCTAACCCCATCAACATATCCTTCTATTCCTTTCTCCCTCATGTGTTTATCTAGCTTCCCCTTAAATGCATGTACGCTAGTCACCTCAACTACTCCTTGTGGTTGCAAGTTCCACATTCTAACAAATCTCTGGGTAAAGAAGTTTCTCCTGAATTCCCTATTGGATTGAGTGTGTGATGTGAAGAGAGCAAAGGAAGAGGTGTGTGTGTTTGGAATGAGAAAGAGAGGTTTTGCAACAAGCCCTCATGATTGTATGTTGAAGAATGTGATGGAGTGAGAGAACTGTTGCGAGTGGTGGGGGAGGGGGTGAAAGGAGTGTTGCAGGTGTTGTTGAGAGAGATGGAGAAATCAAGGCCTAGAAATTCAGTCGCGTTTGCGCCCACTTATTGGCTAAAGAGTGGTTTGCGCCGGAAGTTTTTTAGTGCCCGAAATTCAGTTGGTCCCTAAAATCGACGTTAGCCGGTAGCGCTGCGCCGGCACCGATGACGTCATCGGTATGCGCAGCGCCCCGGTTCCAACGCGATTCCGTGCCGACGGCCAAATTCAGTTGCGACCGCCTCGCCCGTAGCGGCCGCAAACAGCGTTTGAAAAACGGGGCCTTGCAGCTCCGAGAGGCCGGCGCATAAAGGTGGAGGGGCGGCTGGCTGCTTTCCCGGCGGCCGCCTGGCCGCACCTCCCTCCCCGGACTCCTGCACCACCCCCCCGCGGCATTGGTGTCTGACTCCCGCGAGCCTGGCACTTCTCCGTGGTGCCGGGCTCATTTGCCGGGGGAATCCAGCGGCGATCTCACGGCTGCAGGCAGCTCCTCCTTAAGAGAAGGAGGAGGCCTGCAGTACCCCAGCCTGCCGCACCGCATCGGGTGCCGCAGCGGCAGCTGGACGCCTGAAATTGACTTTCATCGCCCCAAGCGAGGCGGCCAAACCCTGCAATAGCGCCCGCCTCCGTCTTGGGGCGCCGCAACTGAATTTCAGGCGGGCGCTACGGGAATCCGGGAGAGCGCTAAATTTCAGGCGCTAAAGACCTGGCGCGGCGATAGCGAATTTCTAGGCCCAAGAGCTGTAACCCTTGCTGCTCTTGAGGTCATTGAACTGCTTCCTACACTGAATCTAGGTCTTGGGGGTGATGCTGCTGGCAGTGACCCTCTCAGCCGCCTCTGTCCAGGCCTATTGGATAGCTACCCTGGCTATGCTCCTGCGGGTGCTGGGAAACAATACCTCCCTCCTTGCCCTGACCTCCCCCACGAGGACCTCCAGGGAAGCATCAGAAAACCTTGGGGGAGCCCTGTAACTCATTCTCCCAACAGTCCCTCTTCCAGCACTATAACAGCAAAATCTGGCATCAGGGTATCCAACCTCACTTTAGGAGGTGCATTCCTGCTTTAAATGGGCCTCAGGCACCACATTGGAAATGGCCCCACGAAAATGGGCAGGCTGCCCATTTCCCAACACGATAGGGTGGTCGGCCCGTCGATTAAAATAAGGACCAGGAGTTCAACTCTCCCGGGCCCCTCATTGGCATTGGGGGCTCGTCACCACTTCCCCCCTCCCCCCCCCCCCCCCCCCCCACACCACTACCCACCCAATTTGTGCCTCGAGTTAAAATCAGGGCTTGTGGTTTCATCAGAAACATTTCAAGTGCTTTATGTTAGCGCTCTTTAAATGCTAATGTGCAATTGTTATAGAACTAGACTTAAAGATAATGACAGACTTTAGAATTCCTACTGAGCTCTGATATTTCCTCACCACATAATTTGATCAGAATTATTAGCAGTTTCTGAAATAACTGATGTATTGTAATAATAATAATCGAGTTTGCCTAAGTCCTCAAAGAGTTGTAAATCTGTATATTTTCCTATTATCCTTTGAGCTGCAAATAAAGTAAATTAGAAAATAATGAAGAGATTTTTAATGCAGAAAGATGGGCCATTACATTGAAATGGAATGGTTATTAGGTCTGACTGGTTTATAAGCTTGTCAGAATTCACATGCTTTTTCTAGCAAGTTTATAGATTTAGGTAGTGGACTGCTTTTTAGAAGAACCTATAATGATAACTGCTAGTTAGAAACAAAAAATATAGAAAAAAATGAAAGGCCAGAATTCATTTACAATCAAATGATACAATTGTGAAGAAGAAGCACTGTGCAGGTCAGATGCTAAGCTGTGGTTCGGCCAGGACTAGCTATTCTAGTTTTTTTTCAAAAATATTTATTTGTATTCAAAGTGGCACTGGTGTGAATATTTTTAGATTGGTAATGTTTACACATTTGGATATTTGTACTTTTGCAGAAAAGAAAAAGCCTGGCCTTTTTCACCAGATTACCAAAACTCACGGAACAATCATCGGTATTTCATCAGGAATTGTCCTGGTTCTTCTTGTCATTTCTGTACTAGTGCAAGTAAAACAACCTCGTAAAAAGGTTTTGGCTCGCAAAGCAGCATTTAACAAATCAGGATTTCAGGAAGTGTTCGATCCTCCTCATTATGAACTATTTTCGTTAAGAGACAAAGAAATAACGGCAGATTTGGCTGATTTATCTGAAGACTTTGAGAACTACCATAAACTGAGGCGCTCCTCATCCAATGCCTCCAGGTGCATCCACGACCACCACTGCGGCTCACAACCACCAAGTATAAAGCAAAGCAGGACTAATTTAAGCACAATGGACCTTCCATTTCGGAATGACTTCTCTCAGCCACAGCCAATGAAAACATTTAATAGCACCTTCAAGAAAAGCTGCTATACTTTAAAACACTCACAAGACAGTCCAGAACGTGTCATAGAAGACAGAGTGATGGAGGAGATTCCTCCTGAAATCTACATACGTGGCAGAAATGACACTGTTCAGCGTTCAATGTCCATTGACTTCTGAAGTGGAACTGCTGTGCTGTTACTGAGCACTATCTTTTGGTCTCTTTGTCTCTTGCAAATGCTGCTCTGTCACTTTGACATTTCATTTGGCATTTTAATATACCCCAATAATCAGCTCAATGACAAGATATGTGGAACTGGGGTCACCTTTCCTTGACCCTTCTGATTGACTATATTTCTGTGAGACGAACTGTCGACAACAATTCTTAATAACAGACTCTCTGGTTGTGTTCTGAAGCTTGCTAATATTGTATTATTGGTTGATAATTATTTACTGTAAATATGCTAAAGGTTTAATTCTTTGGTCTCCTGCTGTTAGCCCATTAATTGCTCCAGTCCACTGGAGAGAAGCTTTTTAACTGAAGTATGAAAAGCAGCACTGCAATTACATCAAAAGTCCTTTCAAGTGTCTTTTTTTTACTTAAAAAGAAGCATTGAATTTTTAGACCCTGCTAGACTATGGTTTTGAATGGCAACATTTTCTACTTGTCATGGCCTATTTTTTACACATTAATTTAACACACTATTTAGATAAGGTCACCACTATGAATAAAGTTACCATTAGTGAACTCACAGGATTATGTATTTGCCAGTTCAAATAAAAAGCTTGTTGAAATGTAAAATTATTTCTTTCTGTGCAGACTATCGACAACCTAATTATCCATCCTCTTTGCAAAATGTAATATTTTAGTAACTTATTTTGGTAAATGGGAGTTAACTTTTAAAAGCTGTGTGGAATCCTGACACTTGAAAGAGGGGACAGTGGGAGTGGGGGTAGGGGGGGGTGGGAGTGGGAGTGACGGAAAGTGGGTGGGGCCTCTGGTGCCCACCGATGATGCAGGAGAGAGGCATGAACCATTTAAGGTTCATGCCTCATTTCCATATGATGGGTATACTCACACTGGTTATTGGCAGCTCGTCCATTGGTGGGTAGGGAGAGCGAATTGGGGCAGAAGTAATGCAATTTAAAGGCAACCTGCACCTCTTAAAGGGGAGGTGCACTTTGCTGCATGGTGTGATCTTAAACTTGGAAAGTACATTCTCAATGTGTACTTGCAAAGGCCCCAAAATTTTCAGACAGCTCTCCGGAGGTCCTTGTAGAGGAGGTCTGCAGGAAGAAGCTGGTCCTGTTTCTGGATGACGGGAGAAGGGTGCCAAGGCAAGTAGCCCTGCAATGGTGGGCAGAGGTGGCTGACTAGATGCATGCGGTAAGCATTGCCCTGAGAACTTGGCATAGTGCCATAAAAAATTCAATGATTTGACCAGAGCTGCTAAGATAAGACTCCTATTCCCACCTATCTTACTCACCGCTTAGCCCTGCACCACCTGTAGCCCCAGCACTCACAAGTCTTCCCTGCTTCCCATCACTTTCCTCTAATCACAGCAGCACACTTCACTGCACTGCACTGCACCTCTTTCAACTTCCACCTGCACATTCTGTACCGCCTCACAATTATTCCCCTCGCTGCCCCACACCTGCGGCTTCTTTCACGCACCATCCAAACTGTACTAGCCTGACAAGCTCATCTTCAGAACCCTTCAACAGGTCACACGCTAACGCACTTTCTTCTGGACCAGATATTTGCAGGTGGCAAGGCTGGAGGATATGTCCCACAGGGCGTTTGGCCATCCGACCCTTTTTGCTTTTCACTGAACTTTCTCCCTCACGTACTATGCATGGCAATCTGGTACTGCCTTGAACTGCCACTGATCTGAGTCAGTTACAAGGGTCTACACTGGGAGAATCACCAAGTACAAGTGCACAGGAACATGGGCAGGGGAAAGGATGGCAGAGGAATGAGTTTACCACAGGGCAAGCTCATGTCCTAGCGCTGCTGTAGACAGTACAGATGAAGGCTGCTAGGGCTATAAAAGACTGATAGCTGGGCACCAGCAACTGCTTGATGCATTGGACTGTCTGCCAGGGAGCTTGTGTCAGACAGTGTAGAGTAGTCCACCTCGAACTCACATGAGGTCCTTGCACATGACATCAAAGCACTGCAGTCAACGATGGAGCATGTAACCTCCCTGCACACTGCAGTGAGGCTCTCCGTTATGGAGCCTGTGGTAACAACTCTAACATCTTCGATGGAAACTCAGACTGTTGTCATTCAAGCGTAGGGTTCCAATGCCTCCTGCATCTTGAAGGAAAGCATCAATAGGGGCATCTAAACCATCCAATCAATCCTACACTTGGTTCTCGTGCAGAGCAATGGGAGTGCTGAGACCCAGCCTCATGCAGGTGGCAATAGCTCCACAGAAGAGGCATATGCTTTCCTTTTTCAGGATGGCAGGATGTATGCTCCCCATCACTCCTTCAACCAGTGTCTGTGTTGGTGCTATAAAGTAAGCTGGATCAGACTGCCCCAGCCGTAGCCAAGCTGCTGCGGTTCTGCAGCCAGGCCCTCTCAGGTCCAAGGTCCACAAGCTCACCCACGATGGCCATCTCAAGTGCACTCATTGGATTTGATGCAGGCATGTGTCGCAAATTGATTAACATTGTTTATCTCACCTGCTGCAGCCTGGAATGACCCTGAGACATGGAAATCCGGGCACCTTCAGAGTGTGTGATCCAGTGATGGGCACCAGTTGCTACTGCAATAAGTGCCCTAGCTCTCTACAGCTTCCGTAGAGAATCAGAGCCACTGGACAAACTGTTCCTCACATAACTGGAGGAACGATGTTCTTGTCCTGTAAACTCGTCTGGGGTAAGGCTCCCCAACTCTTCCTTTCTGCTCTTCTTGCTCCTGGTCCTCCACTACAATGGCAGATTGAGCAGCACATCCATGTTACCAGATGAAGTTTGTGCAGAAGCCCAAGGGCAGAAATTCTCTTCCAGCTACAAAAGAAACCTTGCCACAAGTTTTGCACTCAGCTACATCAGCCAACTCAGCAGAAATGGGCACAAAAGCCCAGTAGCATTTAAAAATGAGCAACCAGATCCTGAACTAATTGCAGCTGAGGATCCCTTTAAATAACACTGGTACACCATCCCTCCTGACTGTTCCGCCCCAAGGTTTGTGAGCAGGTTTTAGAATGGGCGAATCCAGAGCTGAGGAAGTTGGAAAATGTCAGTAACAGGCGCAGGACCCTTATTTGCATATATGTATTAGGCATCAGACGGACGCCCTGGATAACAAAAATGCACCCGACTCAAAATGGCACTGTGCGCATTTCTAGCAGAGATCGGGCAAGCAAGTTCTCCACTTAGAATTAGGAGGCCTATCGGCCATTTTTCGAAACCAGCTATAAGTTGAAAATCCTCTTGGATTTTTGAGCAGGATGAGATTGCTGGGAAACGAATGTTATATTCTGTGAAACGCTAGATCATGGTTTTGCCTCATAATTGTAGGGTCTCAGCTGGATCATGGGTGTTTGTGAGGGGGCGGGTGAAGGTGACAAACCAGAGAAGAGGTAGTGAGGACTGATAGGTCACCTACGTGCTCTCTTGGTGGGGGAATAACATAGTGCAAGCAACCAAATAGTGAAAAAATAGTGGACAAACAGGGGAAGGGAATGCCATCAAGATTCTTTTGATAAGTGGAATGGACAGTGCTGAATTTCCCTTCCCTTGTGGTGGAACACTGCACCATTGAAAGATGCACCGTGCAGAAGCCTGACTGAGGATTGATGATATTTATAAGACTGTGGAGAAGCGACAAGACATCAGCAAAGGTCTCATATAGGTGACATATTACTTCCTATTATACTTAGCATCTAATACCAAGAATTCCTTCTCTCTACTCTCAGCCTGTTAGCAGTGTATTTCCTTATTTAGTTCCTTATCTCAGAATGTCATTAAAGGCCATATTGTGTAATGAATGCTGCCAGTGTACAAAATGGTATTAGCTCAAGTGCTGAGATACAGGGCTAGAAATTCAGTAGATTAGCGCCTGGCGGGGGCGATAACAGTTAGTGCCTCGGTTCCTTTTGCCATGCAGATCATGACATCAGCGAGCTGGGCGCCTGATCTGCAAACTTCAGTAACAGCCCCCACCTTACCGCCTCGCGCCGACAGCACCAGGGAGCGGGGGAGTGAACCAGCCGGCTGGCGGGACGCTACTTAAAGGGATGCATCCCAGCTGTCAAGGAACTTCCGTTCTGTGGAAATGGAAGAAGTAGTGTCTAAGTAAGAAAACTGAAATAAAATGAAGGAGTCACCATGTGTAAGGGATAGTGGGTAAATAATGCAGAGGTTCAGTAATGTTCTGAACAGAGGACTCATAGGTAACCTCATCAGACACAGGTGAGGTCACTACAGACGCCAGTTAACAAACAATGGGTCAATTGGAGAAAATGGATGAAGTAAGACGTAATCTAATCAAGGAGATGGGACAGGTTGTAGAATAGGATAAACTAATCATCAGGGCGCAGGAAAAAAAGGAACAAATGTGTAACCAAAGCGATGGGACAGATTATAGAATAGTATAAACCAGGAGGGAAAACCCCTGATAGGGAACGAGAACCTAGGAGCAACACTCAACACAAGGAACCTGGGGACAGAAACCCTACGTAGAGGTTTGGACAGAGATTGATCACCTCGGACCACATCGGGGTAATATCACTATAAGTTGTGAGTCTTATATTTTGGAATTGTACTTTAAATAATGAACAGTGTTTGTTAAGCATTTATTAAAGATAAATCTTTGTACGCGAAATCTGTTGCCTGTGTGTTTGTTCAGACCAAACTTACATTTGAACCCTGAAAGGAAAAATTGCAAACCTATTTGTTCGATCTTTAGAACATCCAGCGAATTCGGAGCAACAGTTCCAAAGGCCAGTTATGAGTGGCGGAGAGCGCAGGATGCATCTGCAGCCAAATAAAGGCTGCTTAATCCCCGAAGTGTTACGGTCTGTCAAAGGACTTTGAATTTCATCCCACAGCATATCGCCGTTCTGCACTCCCCGAATCATTGGGGGCTGGTGTGCCGATTCCAGTGACCCTCCCCTTTACGGGCTGGAAGGCGCCTGCGCCAGTGCTCACTCCCGATTACACAACTCCTCATACTCGTTATCGCTTGGAGCCTAACGCCACCCACCTACGCCATTAGTGCCTGATTTAGCGTTCCCCGGCATTCTTTGAGTGCTGAGACTGAATTTAGCGGGCAGCGAGATTGATTAGCGCCTGGCGCTAAACTTCCAACTTCTTAAAAGTTACCGCCCCTTCCTGGGCACTACTGAATTTCTCCCCCACAGAGTAGTATCAATAGGATTGCGACACTTTGATGCTTAACTTCAACTGCACTGTTATATTTCGTGAGGGATGGGTAATGGAGACAGAAATTGAAATTAGTTCCATAACCATAACTCATTAGTCATTAGCACTCTACTAATATCCTTTTGAAATATTATTCACTATTTAATGGATTCTAAATTGGTGGATCTCCTCTCTGGGAAGAGGTAAGAGCTCAGAAGAAGAAGAATAACAAGAACAACAGCAATAACAACAACATGCATTTATACAACCGATTCACAAAAATATAATCAGACAAAAATGTGAAATAAAAAGGAATATTATAGGCCCCTCCTCCCTTACAGCAGTTCTCATTACAGCTAATCAAAAATAGAATGAATAACACTTTTTAAAAATAGTTTCAAAAAATAACAATAAACCTGTGGTATAAATAGACTGTTATATCGGCTGAATGTAAAAAATAAAGAATATTTTTACTTGTGGACTAAATTCACCGATGAGTATGTCATTTGTGAGTTATCAGGTCAGTACAAAGTTGAATAAACTCTTCAGATTTCATCTGTCCCTTCCCCTTCATCCGTAAAGTGACATCTACGTTACTTTTATTGGCAGTTAATAATAATTGCCTGACAGCCAGTTTTTAAAACACACCCTGTAACAGCAGATAATTGCTCCATGATTATGAAAATAATTCAGAATAGTGTAACGTACAGAATTTGAATCATTTGACTGAATTTAAGAAGATAATTGGATACAGGGTAGAAAGAACAGGTACTGAAATCTGGGCTCAGTATTTTCCATTATTCTGTTCAACCGTGCCAAGTGATGCTTTGTGTTGGCAAATAAATATTAATTGCCTAATTTAAATGCACTTATGGTACACTATTTCACTGGCATGCTGGAATTCCAGAGGGATCTCGAGGAGGAAATCAATTTTAATTTCATGGTTCAAATGCTGCGGCCATTTCCTCTTCTTCCTACTTCCCTTTGTTCTTAACTTTTACACATATTAAACACATAACCTAGCAATGTCAGGTGATAATCTTATGTTTTCTCGTCCTTTACAGAGCACTACAAAGAGAATATGGTAAGCAAAAAAGACAAAATTGTGCGCATCGCAGTAATACGCATTTACTTCCAGAAATTTCTTGAGGCAAAGAAAGAAAAAAACACTTACATTGATATGCTGCCTTTCACATTCTCAGAATGTCCCAACATGCTTCACAGCCAATTAATTACTTTTTGAAGTGAAACTACTGTTGTTTTGTAGGCAAATATGTACAGCAAGGCCCCACCAACAGCAATGCGATGAATGAACAGCCAATTTGTTCTTGCTGGTGTTGATTAAAGGATAAATGTTCCCCAGGAAAACTGCCCAGCTCTTTTTGAATAGTGCCATGCGACAGTTTATGTCCATCTGAACACACAGGTTTAATGTCTCATCCAAAAGATGGCAGCTCTGACACTGCAGCACTTTCTCAGTACTGCATTGATGTGTCAGCCTACATCACATGCTCAAGTCCTGGAGTGGGGCTTAAACCCGTGACCTTCTGACTCAAAGGTGAGAGTGCGACAACTGTGCCAAACTGACAGGTTGCAGTGTAATAAAACCTTGCTTTGCATTGTAGGTATGTAGTGAGGTAGCCCAGGGGCCACATTCTTTTATAGTATGCACATATGTACAACATTGCATGCACACACAAGGCTGTATACATACAGTAGACTCCCAATTTTTATGGAAAACAATTTTTTTTGGTAGTTATCTGTATGAAAAAGAAAAAAAATAAAGACTTGCACTTAGATAGCACCTTTCATGACCTCTGGACATCCCAAAGTGCTTTACAGCCAATTAAGTACTTATGAAGTGTGGTCATCGTTGTAATGTAGGAAACGTGGCAGCCAATTTGCACACAGCAAGATTCCACAAACAGCAACGTGATAATGATCAGATAATCTGTTTTAGTGATATTGGTTGAGGGATAAATATTGGCCTGGGTAGAACTCCCTAGCTCTTACTTTGAGATAGTTCTGTGGGATCTTTTATATCCACCTGAGAGGGCAAACAGGGCCTCAGTTTAATGACTCATCTGAGAGGATGGCACCTTCAACAGTGCAGCACTTTCCTCAGTAACTACACTGGAATGCCAGCCTAGTATCAAGTCTCTAGAGTGGGACTTGAACCAACAACCATTTAAGACTCAAAGGGGAGAGTGCTACCACTGAGCCACGGCAAACATCCAACAGAAGCTAGCTACTGTGAGGTGGATATGATTGGCAGGTTGCAGTCGCAAGTTCACCTCCAAATTTTACTCTCAAGTATTTCAAGTGCTGCTGGCATAAAGCCTACTGTCCACTGATCAGTGATGTAATATATTAGATATTACTTTATGCTCTCAATATTTTTATTCTAGTCTTTTCAGATTTTTTCCCCAAAATTTATACCTTATAAAAAAAATGTCGTAATTGTTTTGATTCTCACACAGCTCACAAGAACACAACAAATAGGAATAAATGATACAATTGAATGGAAACTACGACAGGCCTGGAATTTCCTTAGAGCTGCTCCCACTATACTGCTGTAAATTCACTGGACATGTGGCGGAAGCCCCGCTTACATACTTCCAGCACAGCAGAAATTCCCAGTCTAGGGACTGTAGTCATCTGCTTCAATTCCAACACCTGTTCCAAACCTAGTGGACTATTGATCAGGTTTGTTTTAGTCGTAGAAATAATTGTAATTTTATTTTCAGCATTTCCTCCTTATTTTAAATTGTAGTTCTTTTAAGTTTCCATCAGAAATTTTCTTACCTTTTTAATTTTCTGCATCATTTTAATTGATTACATGAACACTGCCTCTGATGTTTGATGTGATACAGACAATTTAGAAATTTATGGGCCACAATCTTCAACCTTTTGATATGAGTGTATTGGGCTCAAAGCTCGCTTTACCTGATTTGCATCTAAGTGTTAAAACACAAGGGGCTATATTTCATCTTTGATGAAATTGGGAAGAATGCATGTGTCGCATTATAATTAGCGATCTACTATTGAAATTGTTGGAATGTACAGTTTCGAAAAATGTGATTTCGGAGAATGCTATTTGTTTTAGCAGTAATGAACACGCAGAAGTAATAATGATCTTTTAATGCTCCCATCTCAACTAATGAGCCACATAACCAATTTGTATGACAAAATGTGTGCTAATCCGGCTGTGGTGCACAATTTTGGAGGGAAGTGGTTCAATGACAATTGCAAATTGCTTGTTTTTATAGCAATGGCTATACAATACCTAGATGGATATATGCACTTATTTACTCATAATATTTCATCTGCTCTCTTCACAGAGCAAGGAGAATGTATTGGTTCACAATACACACCCAAAGTGTACCACTCACCTGAGCACTAACTGTTACCAATCCCAATTGAAGCTGACACTAATGCAGATACCCCACAGGAGATTACTCTGATTTTGAGGAGGAAGGAAATGTGTGAGGCATAAAGCACCGTTGATGAAAGGGTAACAGTCGCAGAGGTTGTTGGGGGGCCACCTGGTTCATGTCAGAGGTCCAACATGCTGACTGCCCCACCTAAATTGCACATATTTCTGTAGTGGCTGTTAGAACACAGGGTCATATTGAACAGTCATTTGCCTCCATATATACAGCATTGGAAGATGCTGAGGTTAGATTGCCTGCAGTGTCGTCTATCATTAAGCACCTGAAAACATCAATGGCATTTTCAGTGGGTACCTCACTTATGCAGGCCATAACTATATTAAGAATATCATTCATGAATGGATCCACTTCTGCCATGTAGATTTTGGGCAATAAACTGCAAGATACAGCCATAGCCTGCTTCAACGTACTTGAAGAATTGTTTTTAAAAACCATGAGGGAGGAGTTATCATAGATTTCTGAGATATCATAGATGGCCACTATTCCATGCTCACACAGAGCAGTGGGCATTCACTGCCATTACTAGGGCATTGCCGATGGTCGAATGCCCCTACAGGTCTTTGTGGGCTGGGGCACATCTCAGTACCAACTTCCCTGGTAATCCTGAGACTTCATGCACTGCTCGTATACCATGTCCAGTTAGCTCACTCTGTTGCAGTACACACACTACCTGTACTAGTTCCTGCTGCAAGCTGTGTTCCCCTCTGCCCTTTTCAGACCTGGCCTTCCTTGTCCTCTTCCCACCAATGACTGCTACAACTATATGCAAAAAAAAACTCCTCTGTACTATTCACATTTTTTAACTGGTGTGATAATTCCAATAGTTACCTTTTGTTAAACTCATTACCACCAGGTCCAATCTTGACTCTACTACAGCTGCAGAACATTGCACAGGTTCACCAACAAGACCTTAGTGGGCAAAAACAGACTTTTTACAAGCTTTTCGCTAATGTTCATTGGACCATTTTTGAAGGGGTAGGAATACTCAAAACAGCATTATTGTATTAGTGTTTTTGTTGATATAATACCAATTTTCACTTATGTCTCCTTTTTTATTACAATTTATCAGAAGAGGAAAATATTGCTAGTAGCCTACTTTCTGATTGGCCGCAGAGTGGTGCAGCAGCTACAGGTGGACATTTAAGTACGGTTATGGTCCTCTGGTGCCACCATGTGGTGATCGTTTTATGTGGCACGGAGGAATGACTACAGAGAATGCCCAAATCTATATAGGTGAGTCTTCCAATTATTCTTAAAAAATTTACATATAGGGCTCAAAATTCCACAAACCCTTGTAAAGGGGCGGAAGTGCAGCAAGACAGATGGGATGGACCTCAATGGATCCAGGCTCTGAACAAAATTACGCCCACCTCCCCCCTGCCCCACCCCACCCCAACTTTCTGGGATTGTGTTGTATTTCCACCCTCCCCTGCCCCCTAAATTTCAGACCCATAATATTCAATGGTGACTCTTGTCTCTGACACCAAGGTGGACCCCTAGTTTGTACACACCTACTTTCTCTTTAGTAGATCTCCTATGGCATTATCCGAATTTATAATAATAGGCGTGTTATGCTATGTAATGGATAATGTATTATCAGGACCATTAATTTATGGTGATGAAATTTGTGAAATCCTATTTTTTATTGAATGTTTTTTTACGAATTACGGTAGTGTTTTGCAAATAAAATTTTGGAACTCTGACCATTTTACCATGAAAACTGTAAATGAGCGGCC
Organism: Somniosus microcephalus; assembly: GCF_052327205.1. Taxonomy (NCBI): domain Eukaryota; kingdom Metazoa; phylum Chordata; class Chondrichthyes; order Squaliformes; family Somniosidae; genus Somniosus; species Somniosus microcephalus. The sequence continues at coordinate 227,983,377 of NC_140992.1, forward strand.
TTCATTATTGCTGTGTGTTCCTTATCTGATGTATTTTCTGTGTTAGCCTGAAAATCTGCAGTGTGCCACACCTCGACTTTGCCACCAACCCCATCAAAGTTTATGCAAATAGGGAGAGGGTATGCGATTTCCATGCCTTTAACAGACAGGAGGCAGATCTGGGGCACATAGTTACATAGGAGGTCATTTTAGTCTAACTCGCCAAACGGAAAACAGATGGGTTTGGGTCGGCTACCCATTTTACACCCTGCCTGGTATGGGATGCACTGAAGGCGGGGGTTAAAACAGGCAACTTTCCAGAGTACAAACAAACCAAAAAATGTCCAGAAGTTAACCAGCAGCCTGAAATGAAAAACCAACACCTAACCTGTAAGTATTGCATGATCCCTTTAAATAGCGCTGATGAGGGGTCCTTCCTGCCATGTACACACACACACACTTACTCTCGCTTTAACGGATCTCCTATGGCATTATCTGATGTAATAATAATAGGTGTGTTATGCTATATGAGGGGTGATGTATTATCAGGACCACGTGTTGCTGGGTGAGTTCAGCACATGGCGAGCATTGTGCTGGTCCATACCAAAATTCGAAACTAGTGCACGACCCTAATTTAACTAAGATATTCAACTCTGAACATAATTCCAGCATGCACTCCTGACATCAATGGAGTTGCCTGCACCAATATGGTGGGCGGCGCACTGCCAACTTGTAATGAGAGTGCGCTTCCTGCCTGCCATGTGGAAGCTTAGGAGGTCATTTAACACCTGAAAAACAGACGTTACGTGATTGAATTTCTAGGCCTATTTGTCTGATACAGAATTCACAGCAGGTCATTGCTGAATTGGATGAAACTTCTTTTCTCACTAATTCAATTATTCTCCCATCTTGGTTGCTGTGTATTGCTAATGTTTTCAGGAAACAAGTAATTATAAGTAATGATAATTGAAATGTTTATACATTTTGCATTTTTAGATAGCTTTCAACTACGATACCACTTTACATTGCTACACGTGCTCTTAATTTATTTTTCACTGCTATGTATTTCTTTGTTATCCCCTTGATCTTATTTTATTTATTTCACTTGCACAATTTCAGGTCTCAATTACTTGTATATATGTTCTCAATTAATTCTATTTGCTTGATCCATTATACAGCTTAAAGTGGCATTTTCTGTCAGCTCCTTAGGATCTAATTAGCATGATTTTTATAAATTGCTTTTCATATTGTGCATTTTTCATTACAAATGCATGCATCATTGTGCATGCCAGATATTTATTTTTCATATTCCCATTTATGTTTGAATCTACTTATGAGATTAACAGTGTCACTGTGACACTTAATAGTTATCTCACATCTCCCCTGATAACAGAGTAGTTAAGTGATACTGTACTGAACATGTGTTTGTAATCCATGTTACACTTGTTGGAGAGGGACCGTGAACACTGTACAATCTCATTTTTACCATTTTGCAAAGGTACTAAAATGCATTTTGCCACATAAATTGTGGTGCCTGTGTAATTTAATGACATCTTCCAAATAAGAGATTTTTTTTTTAAGTATTTCACTTTGTGGCAATGGTTAGTTAGAGTACTGTGTGCAGTTCTGGACATCCCACTATAGAAAGGATATTAAGCCATTGAAAGAGTGTACAGTGTTGATTCACCAGGAGGATGTCAGGGACGGGAAACTATATCTGTGAGCAATGACTTAAGATACTCTGACTATTTGCACTGGAGCAGTGAAGGTTAAGTAGAGATTTAATAGAGGTTTTTAAATTATGAAGAGTTTTGACAGGGTGTCAGCCATGGCTCAGTTGGTAGCACCCTTGCCTCTGAGTCAGAAGGTTGTGGGTTCAAGTCCCACTCCAGGGACTTGAGCACATAAAGCTAGGCTGACACTGCAGTGCAGTACTGAGGGAGTGCTGCACTGTCAGAGGTGCCGTCATTTGGATGAGACATTGAACCGAGGCTCCGTCTGCCCTCTCAGGTGGACGTGAAAGATCCCATGGCACTATTTCGAAGAAGAGCAGGGGAGTTATCCCTGGTGTCCTGGCCAATATTTATCCCTCAATCAACATCACTAAAACAGATTATTTGGTCATTATCACATTGCTGTTTTTGGGAGCTTGCTGTGCACAAATTGGCTGCCGCGTTTCCTACATTATAACAGTGGCTACACTTCAAAAAGTACTTCATTGGCTGTAGAGCACTTTGGGATGTCCGGTGGTCGTGAAAGGCGCTATATAAAAAGGTGTGAGTCTTTCTGAATAAGGAGAAACAATTTCTTCTGGTTGTGGAGTCAATGATAAGGAATCATGGCCTAGGAATTCGGTGGGCTGCGCCACCAGTTAGTGCTCAAAGAGGGCACTTAGTGGGTTTAGCGCCACTGGCCACGTCTCCCGCGAAATTTAGAGGGGCACTAATGGCGGCGTTAGCCGGTAGTGCTGTGCCGCCACCGATGACATCATCGATGTGCGCAGCGCCCCGCTACCGCTCCGATCGCGATATTTGGTAGCGCTTCCCGCTGTAACGCCGGTCGCAATTTGCGACTGGTTATGGGGGGCCTACTTGCGGCGGTAGAGGCGCAAATTAAAGGAGAGGTGCGGGGCGGCCATCTTTGTTGTTGGCCGCCTGCCAGCACCTCTCTGCGCCGCCGTCCCCGGCCTCCTAACCACCCCCCCCCCCCCGCGTTGTGCCGGCTGTGTCCCAAGAGCCCGGCACTTCCCCTCGGTTAAGAAGAGGAGGAAGGCCTGCAGTACCGCAGCGCGCCGTGCCGCAGCGTGTGGCGCTGCGGCACGTTGCGCTGCGATTTTCAGTTGCAGCGCCCCAAGACGGATGCGGGGCGCCTCGAGTAGCGCCGCGCATCTGTTTGGGGCGCTCAAACTGAATATCGGGCTGGCGCTCGCGGCTCCTTCTGGGGCGGTACTTCCGGCGCGGAGCGAGGCTAGGAGAAATGCCTTTATGCAGAAGGTAACTGGAGCAGGGAATGCTTTGCCACAGGGAGTGGTTGAAGTAGAGACCATTGATTCTTTTAAGGGAAAAGTGGATAAATATTTGAAGCAGAGGAAGATATAATGCTGTGGGGCGAAAGTAGGGCAGTGGGATTAGTTTTGGATTGCTCTAGCAAAGAGCCGACACAAACATGATGGGCTGAATAACCTCCTTATACATAGATACATAGAAGATAGGAGCAGGAGTAGGCCATTCGGCCCTTCGTGCCTGCTCCGCCATTTAATGAGATCATGGCTGATCCTTTAATTCAGTATCCCGTCCCCGCCTTCTCTCCGTAACCCTTAACCCCTTTTGCCCGTAGAAATATATCTAATTCCCTCTTAAATATATTTAATGAGCTGGCGTACACTGCCCTCTGTGGCAATGAGTTCCACAGGTTCACCACTCTCTGAGTGAAGAAATTCCCCCTCATCTCTGTCCTAAATGGTTTAGCCCTTATCCTTAAATTATGTCCTCTAGTTCTGTTCTCACCCGCCAAGGGAAACATTCCTTCTGCATCCAGTCTGTCTAGACCTGTCAGAATTTTATACACTTCTATGAGGTCCCCTCTCAATCTTCTAAACTCCAGTGTGTACATCCCTAAACTACATAGTCTCTCCTCATAGGTCATTCCCGCCATTCCTGGTATCAGCCTGGTGAATCGCCGCTGCACCCCCTCCATGGCAAGAACATCCTTCCTCAGATGAGGCGACCAAAACTGTACACAGTACTCGAGGTGTGGTCTCACCAGTGCCCTGTACAGCTGCAGCAAGGTATCCCTGTTCCTGTATTCTAACCCTTTTGCTATGAAGGCCAGCATACCGTTTGCCTTCTTGACCGCCTGTTGCACCTGCATGCTCGCCTTCAGTGACTGGTGTACAAGAACACCCAGGTCTCTCTGTACTTCCCCCTCTCCCAATCTATTGCCATTTAAATAATAATTTGCCCTCCCGTTCCTGCACCCAAGGTGGATAACTTCGCACTTGTCCACATTATAGTGCATCTGCCATTTATCCGCCCAATCGCCCAGTCTGTCCAAATCGCTCTGGAGCTTCCTGGTCTCTTCCTCTGAGCCCACCCCACCTCCTAGTTTAGTGTCGTCTGCAAATTTGGAAATGCTGCATCCGACTCCCTGATCCAGGTCATTAATGTAAATTGTGAACAGCTGGGGGCCCAGGACAGATCCCTGTGGTACCCCACTTGTTACTGCCTGCCATTCAGAAAATGAGCCGTTTATTCCAACTCTCTGTTTTCTATCTGACAGCCAGTTCCCTATCCACGCCAAAACTTTCCCCTTTATCCCATGAGCCTCAATTTTCCATGCTAATCTTTTATGTGGGACCTTATCGAAGGCCTTTTGGAAGTCCAGGTACACCACATCTACTGGCTCTCCCCCATCTATTCTACCAGTTACTCCCTCAAAAAATTCCAATAGATTAGTCAAGCACGATTTACCCTTTGTAAATCCATGTTGACTCTGTCCTATCCTGTCCCCATTTGCTAAGTGCTCCGCTATTTCATCCTTAATGATGGACTCCAGCATTTTGCCCACAACTGATGTAAGGCTTACAGGTCTGTAATTACCTGCTTTTTCCCTACCCCCCTTTTTGAATAGTGGGGTAACGTTAGCTACCCTCCAATCCATCGGCACTGTTCCCGAGTCTAATGAATTCTGAAAAATCATCCTTAGTGCATCCGCTATCTCTAGGGCCACCTCCTTCAGTACCCTAGGATGCATGTTATCAGGCCCTGGGGATTTGTCCACCTTCAATCCCTTTAGCTTCCTTAACACCATATCCTTAGAGATATTGATTTGCGTCAGTTCCTCCTTTGCCAATGTCCCTATTTTTCCCGATATCCCAGGGAGGTTTTTTGTGTCTTCCTTCGTAAAGACTGACCCAAAGTATGCATTTAGTTGATCTGCCATTTCCTTATTTCCCATTATATATTCCCCCGTATCTGACTGCAATGGACCAACTTTGGTTTTCACCAGTCTTTTCCTTTTGATATATTTATAAAAGCTTTTGGAGTTAGTTTTTATATTTTCCGCCAGCTTGTTTTCGTAAGCTATTTTGCCCCTCTTGATCATGCCCTTTGCCCTCCTTTGCTCTATCTTAAACTGTTCCCAATCTTCCGCTCTGGCGCTTTTTTTGGCTATTTTATACGCCCTATCTTTGGATTTTATGCTGTCTCTAATTTCCCCTGTTATCCACGGTTGAGTCACCTTTTTAGATTTCCTTTTATGCCAGATTGGTATAAACAATTTTTGCAATTTTGTCATTCTATCTTTAAATGTTTGCCATTGTTTATCTACCTCCAGTCCTCTCAGGAACGTTGTCCAATCAGACCTACTCAGTTCCCGTCTCATGGCATCATAATTCCCCTTGTTTAAATTCAGGACCTTAGTCTCTGAGTCGATTTCTTCGCTCTCCATGTACTGTAAAGGTCTGTGACTCTATGAATGTTTTGTAAGAGATGGCCCCAAGCCATGAATTTCAGGATTTAGCTTAGGGCTACTTTTATATTTCTTTTATTCAATCTCGAGATACGAGCGTTGTTAGCAAGGCCAGCAGTTATTGCCCATCTCTAGTTGCCCTTCAGAAGGTGGTGATGAACCTTCCAATAGCTTCTTTCAGTTAAAGAAAGTGTAAAAGTCATTGGGTTAGATTTTGACCATGGGATAGCCCAGTCCATATTGATGGCTTGGCCTCAATACCGTACCCACAGTGGGGGGGGGGGGGGGGGTGAGGGGGAGGGGTGACCCTGTGCGGCAGCAACCCAGATTATTTTAATGCAGCCAGGAGAAACACTGCTACGTCCCCATGCCCCACAAAAATAAATAAAATCTTATTTTGGGCTTCTCATCGGCTGGGCCGCCAGCTGGCACTAGACAGAACATACTCTGCAGTTCTGTCCTAAAATGGCAATCAGGGCTCTATGTACGTCATGGCAGCCAGATTTGCCTATTAAGAGGGCCTACTGCCGGGAATAGGTGGACACTTTGACTGCCCAGCGGTAGACTGCAATTTAACAACTTTCTAAGTCACTAAGTTCTACCATGTTACTGTGTTGACCCTAACCTTTCATTCCTTGAATTTTTATGCCAGTGCAGCTGTTGTATTCATTTAACAAAAGGTTATTTTCCTTGATTCAACAATAACCTGCTACCTTTATTGCCATTTAACATGTGATGAATATGCTGGAGATCAATTCCGCCTCGCCAAAGTAAATATTAATCTGACCAGCACTTTGATCATATCAGAGATGAAACTGAAATTCATTTGTATTTGTTTTGCTTCTCCCAGGGGTTACTAGATGTTAAGAGGGCAATGTGTGAGGTTGCACTGTGTCATGGATGGGGCACGCATTAATGGCCTTTTCTTCACCTTTTCTCTATATTCATAAATATTGTTTTGTAACATTGCAGCCTCTCTAATGACTGCAAAAAATATTAGTGCTCAGATATCCTTTCGCGGGCATTTTTTCACAGGCCATTGTCGGGAGCGGTGAGAGCGGAGACGCAGTGAGTATTTAAACTCACTTTCACGTGCTTTTTTTCACAGGCTTACCAATCTCGCAGACCGGTGGCGGTGTTCCAGAGCCACGTCACGATTCAAAACATGACGCGGGCAGGAGGAAGCAGCTGATTGGTGAGTATTTATACTACTCTATAGTTTGACAGTTAAGGTTCATAGTTTATAAAGTTTAGAAGGTCTTAATTTTGTGGTTATAGTTTCTAAGGTCTCTGTTGTGTAGCGGGGAGTGCTAGGAAACAAGGGCCCTTGAGTATATCATTTAATTGTAGTATAATTGGTGGTATTGATTTAATTTAAATTAATTAAAGGGTAAGTCATGGCAGCAAAGCTCGGCCCCGTGGCATGCTCCTCCTGCACTATGTGGGAAATCAGGGACATTTCCTGTGTCCCTGACGACCATGTGTGCGGGAAGTGTATCCAGCTGCAGCTACTGGCAGACCACATTGCGGCACTGGAGCTGCGAATGGATACATACTGGAGCATCCACGATGCTGAGGACATCGTGGATATCACGTTTAATCAGTTGGTCACACCGCAGGTAAAGGCTGCACAGGCAGGAAGGGAATGGGTAACCACCAGGCAGAGTAGCAGGCACAGGCAGGTAGTGCAGGGGTTCCCTGTGGCCATCCCCCTCTCAAACAGATATACCGCTTTCAATATTGTTGGGGAGGATGGCTTATCGGGGGAAGGCAGCAGCAATCAACTTCCTGGCACCATGGATGGTTCTGCTGCACGGGACGGGAGGAAAAAGAGCAAGAGAGCTATAGTGATAGGGGATTCTATTGTAAAGGGAATAGATAGGCATTCTGCGGCCGCAAACGAGACTCCAAGATGGTATGTTGCCTCCCTGGTGCAAGGGTCCAGGATGTCTCGGAGCGGCTGCAGGACATTCTGGAGGGGGAGGGTGAACAGACAGTTGTCATGGTGCATATAGGTACCAATGATATAGGTAAAAAATGGGATGAGGTCCTAAAAGCTGAATATAGGGAGTTAGGAGGTAAATTAAAAAATAGGACCTCAAAGGTAGTAATCTCAGGATTGCGACCAGTGCCACGTGCTAGTCAGAGTAGAAATAGAAGGATATTTCAGATGAATACGTGGCTAGAAGGATGGTGCAAGGGGGAGGGATTCAAATTCCTGGGACACTGGAACCGGTTCTGGGGGGTGGGTGGGACCAGTACAAACTGGACGGTTTGCACCTGGGCAGGACCTGGACCGATGTCCTAGGGGGTGTATTTGCTAGTGCTGTTGGGGAGGGTTTAAACTAAAATGGTAGTGGGTTGGGAACCTGTGCAGGGAGACAGAGGAAAGGGAAGCAAGGATAGAAACAAAAGACAGGAAGGAGAAAAGCAAAAGTGGAAGTCAGAGAAATCAAGGGTGTAAATCAAACATGGCTGCAGTAAACAATAATTCTAAAAGTGTTAAAAAAACAAGCCTGAAGGCTTTGTGTCTTAATGCAAGGAGCATTCATAATAAGGTGGATGAATTGACTGTGCAAATAGATGTAAACGGATATGATATAATTGGGATTACGGAGACATGGCTCCAGGGTGACCAAGGCTGGGAATTCAACATCCAGGTGTATTCAATATTCAGGAAGGACAGGCAAAAAGGAAAAGGTGGTGGGGTAGCATTGCTGGTTAAAGAGGAGATTAACACAATAGTAAGGAAGGATAATAACTCTGATGATGTGGAATCTGTATGGGTAGAGCTGAGAAATACCAAGGGGCAGAAAATGTTAGTGAGAATTGTATACAGACCCCCAAACAGTAATGCTGAGGTTGGGGATGGCATTAAATCAGAAATTAGAGATGCATGCAATAAGGGCACAGCAGTTATCATGGGTGACTTTAATTTACATATAGATTGGTCTAACCAAATTAGTAACAATACTGTGGAGGAGGAATTCCGAGAGTGTATACGGGATGGTTTCCTGGACCAATATGTCGAGGAACCAACTAGAGATCAGGCCATCTTAGACTGGGTATTATGTAATGAGAAAGGATTGATTAGCAATCTTGTTGTGCAAGGCCCCTTGGGGAGGAGCGATCATAATATGATAGAATTCTTCATTAAGATGGAGAGTGAAATAGTTGATTCAGAGACTTGGGTACTAAATTTAAATAAAGGAAACTATGATGGTATGAGGCGCAAGTTGGCTAGGATGGATTGGGGAATGTTACTTAAAGGGTTGATGGTGAATAGGCAATGGCAAACATTTAAAGATTGCATGGATGAACTACAGAATTTGTTCATCCCTGTTTGGCATAAAAATAAAACAAAAAATGTGACTCAACATTGGCTAACAAGGAAAATTAGGGATAGCATAAGATCCAAGGAGAGGACATATAAATTGGCCAGAAAAAGCAGCAAACCTGAGGATTGGGAGCAGTTTAGGATTCAGCAAAGGAGGACAAAGGGATTAATTAAGAGGGGGAAAATAGAGTATGAGAGTAAGCTTTCAGGGAACATAAAAACTGACTGTAAAAGCGTCTATAGATATGTGAAGAGAAAAAGATTGGTAAAGTAAAGCATAGGTCCCTTGCAGTCAGAATCAGGGGAATTTATAATGGGGAACAAAGACATGGAAGAGCAGTTAAATACATATTTTGGTTCTGTCTTCACAAAGGAGGACACAAATAAACTCCCAGAGATGTCGGGGAACATAGGGTCTAATGAGAGGGAGGAACTAAATGCAATCAGTATTTGTAGGGAAATGGTGTTAGGGAAATTGATGGGATTGAAGGCCAATAAATCCCCAGGGCCTGATAATCTACATCCTAGGGTACTTAAGGAAGTGGCCCTAGAAATAGTAGATGCATTGCTGGTCATCTTCCAAAATTCGATAGACTCTGGAACAGTTCCCACGGATTGGAGGGTAGCTAATGTAACCCCACTATTTAAAAAATGTGGTAGAGAAAAAATGGGGAATTATAGACCAGAAAGCCTGACATCGGTAGGGGGGAAAATGCTAGAGTCCATTATAAAAGATGTAATAGCAGAGCACTTGGAAAACAGTGACAGGATCGGACAAAGTCAACATGGATTTACAAAAGGTAAATCATGCTTGACTAATCTACTGGAATTTTTTGAGGATGCAACTGGTAGAATAGATAAGGGAGACTCAGTGGATGTGGTGTATTTGGACTTTCAGAAGGCTTTCGATAAGGTCCCGCATAAGAGACTAGCGTGCAAAGTTAAAGCACATGGGATTGGGGGTAAGGTACTGACTTGGATAGAAAACTGGTTGGCTGACAGGAAGCAAAGAGTTGGAATAAATGGGTCTTTTTCTGAGTGGAAGGCAGTGACTAGTGAGGTACCGCAGGGATCGGTGCTAGGACCCCAGTTATTCACAATGTATATTAATGATCTAGACGAGGGAACTAGATGTAATATCTCCAAGTTTGCAGACGACACAAAGCTGGGTAGGCATGTGTGCTGTGAGGAGGATGCAGAGAAACTCCAGTATAATTTGGACAGGTTGGGCAATTGGGCAGATGCATGGCAGATGCAGTATAATGTGAATAAATGCGAGGTTATCCACTTTGGTGGCAAAAACAGGAAGGCAGATTATTATCTGAACAGCAATAGATTGGGAAAAGGGGAAGTGCAACGAGACCTGGGTGTCCTTGTGCACCAGTCGCTGAAGGTAAGCATGCAGGTGCAGCAGGCGGTTAAGAAGGCAAATGCTATGCTGGCCTTCATAGCGAGAGGTTTTGAGTACAGGAGTCTTGCTGCAGCTGTACAGGACCTTGGTGAGACCACACCTTGAGTATTGTGTGCAGGTTTGGTCGCCTTATCTGAGGAAGGATGTTGTTGCCATGGAGGGAGTGCAGCAAAGATTCACCAGACTGATACCTGGAATGGCAGGAATGACGTATGAAGAGAGATTGGGTCAATTAGGCTTATATTCGCTCGAGTTTAGAAGAATGAGAGGGGATCTCATTGAAACTTATAAAATTCTAACAGGACTAGACAGACTAGATGCAGGAAGGATGTTCCCGATGGCGGGGGAGTCCAGAACCAGGGGTCACCGTCTAAAGATAAGGGGTAAGCCATTTAGGACTGAGATGAGGGGGAATTTCTTCACCCAGAGAGTGGTGAACCTGTGGAATTCTCTACCACAGAAGACAGTTGAGGCCAATTCATTAAATATATTCAAGAAGGAGTTAAATATATTTCTTAAGGCTAAGGTGATCAAGGGATATGGGGAGAAAGCAGGGACAGGGTACTGAATTTGGATGATCAGCCATGATCGCATTGAATGGTGGAGCAGGCTCGAGGGGCCGAATGGCCTACTCCTGCTCCTATCTTCTATGTTTCTATGTTTCTATGCCAGAGTCCCTTCACCCTGAACCAGTTTTCCTCCTGCTTTTCACCTCACAGCCATCTGATTCCCAAAAGAGGCTTTGTTTGCTTTCAAAATTCCATTTTTTTAAGAAATCAAATTAGAATGATGAAAAACCTGCTTGTTCCTTTCTCTCTATCTGTGCCTTTCTGTCTATTTCCCTCCCACTCTGTCCATAGTTAGAAATTGTCTCACAGGTGTGCATTATTAACAATGGCCCAGAAACTGCTGGAAAAATAATGGCAAATTAACGGTGGCCGCCATTATTACTTTGCAAAAAATCCAGCAATTTGTGGTGAAGAAAGACTTGCATTTATATAGTGCCTTTCACAACCACCGGATGTCTCAAAGCGTTTTACAGCCAATGAAGTACTTTTGAAGTGGAGTCACGCTTGTAATGTAGGAAACATGGCAGCCAATTTGCACACAGCAAGGTCCCACAAACAGCAATGTGATAATGACCAGATAATCTGCTTTAATGATGTTGATTGAGGGATAAATATTGGCCAGGACACGGGGGATAACTCCCCTGCTGTTCTTCAAAATAGTGCCATGGGATCTTTTATGTCCACCTGAGAGAGCTTTGTTTTAACATCTTGTCCAAAAGACGGCACCTCCGACAGTGCAGCACTCCCTCAGCACTGCACTGGAGTGTCAGCCTAGCTTTATGTGCTTAAATCCCTGGAGCGGGACTTGAACCCACAACCTTCTGACTCAGAGGTGAGTGTGCTACCACCTGAGCCACAGCTGACACTGAGATACAGCATGAGTTCCGATTCTCCAAAAATTGCTGGACAATTTACGCCGCTCCGCTATTAGTCTCGACAAAACTGGAAAAATTGCAACCTCACCGAGGGCATGTCATGAAATTTCTGGATTTGCACCGTAAGTGCGGATCAATCTCGCCGCTGCCATTTAGGGCTGGTAATTCACATTGTAAGGACCTTGTTAATGACAGGATTTGTGGTCCTGACATGAAACCCAACCTTGGAGGCCAAGAAAAGGAACATAGACATAGACATAGAAGATAGGAGCAGGAGTAGGCCATTCGGCCCCTCGAGCCTGCTCCGCCATTCAATGTGATCATGGCTGATCATCCAAATTCAGTACCCGGTCCCTGCTTTCTCCCCATACCCCTTGATCCCTTTAGCCTTAAGAAATATATCCAACTCCTTCTTGAATATATTTAATGATGATTTGGCCTCTACTGCCTTCTGTGGTAGAGAATTCCACAGTTTCACCACTCTCTGGGTGAAGAAATTCCTCCTCATCTCTGTCCTAAATGGCATACCCTTTATCCTTAGACTGTGACCCCTGGTTCTCGACTCCCCGACCATCGAGAACATCCTTCCTGCATCTAGTCTGTCCAGTCCTGTCAGAATTTTATAAGTTTCAATGAGATCCCCTCTCATTCTTCTAAACTCCAGCGAGTACAAGCCCAATCGACCCAATCTCTCCTCATACGTCATTCCTGCCATCCCAGGTATCAGCCTGGTGAATCTTCGCTGAACTCCTTCCATGGCAAGAACATCCTTCCTCAGATAAGGCGACCAAAACTGCACACAATACTCAAGATGTGGTCTCACCAAGGCCCTGTACAACTGCAGCAAGACATCCTTGTTCCTGTACTCAAAGCCTCTCGCTACGAAGGCCAACATACCATTTGCCTTCTTAACCGCCTGCTGCACCTGCATGCTTACCTTCAGCGACTGGTGCACAAGGACACCCAGGTCTCGTTGCACTTCCCCTTCGCCCAATCTATTGCCGTTTAGATAATAATCTGCCTTCCTGTTTTTGCCACCAAAGTGGATAACCTCACATTTATCCACGTTATATTGCATCTGCCATGCTTCTGCCCAATCACCCAAGCTGTCCAAATCATACTGGAGTTTCTCGGCATCCTCCTCACAGCACACACACCCACCTAGCTTTGTGTCATCTGCAAACTTGGAGATATTACATCTAGTTCCCTCGTCTAGATCATTAATATATATTGTGAATAGCTGGGGTCCTAGGGCCGATCCCTGCGGTACCCCACTAGTCACTGCCTGCGACTCGGAAAAAGACCAGTTTATTCCAACTCTTTGCTTTCTGTCTGCCAACCAGTTTTCTATCCAAGTCAATACCTTGCCCCCAATCCCATGTGCCTTAACTTTACACGCTAACCTCTTATGCGGGACCTTATCGAAAGCCTTCTGAAAGTTCAAATATACCACATCCACTGGTTCTCCCTTATCTATTCTACCAGTTACATCCTCAAAAAATTCCAGTAGGTTAGTCAAGCATGATTTACCTTTTGTAAATCCATGTTGAATTTGTCCGATCCTGTCACTGTTTTCCTAGTGCTCAGCTATTACATCCTTTACAATGGACTCTAGCATTTTCCCCACTACCGATGTCAGGCTTACCAGTCTGTAATTCCCCGTTTTCTCCCTACCACCTTTTTTGAATAGCGGGGTAACGTTAGCTACCCTCCAATCCATGGGTACTGTTCCAGATTCCATCAAATGTTGGAAGATGATCAGCAATGCATCTACTATTTCTAGGGCCACTTCCTTAAGTACCCTAGGATGTAGATTATCAGGCCCTGGGTATTTATCGGCCTTCAGTCCCATCAATTTCCTTAACACCATTTCCTTACAAATACTGATTTCTTTCAGTTCCTCCCCTTCATTAGACCCTATGTTCCCCGACATCTCTGGGAGGTTATTTGTGTCCTCCTTTGTGAAGACAGAACCAAAATATGTATTTAATTGGTCTGCCATTTCTTTGTTACCCATTATAAATTCCCCTGATTCTGACTGCAAGGGACCTACGTTTGACTGCACCAATCTTTTTCTTTTCACATATCTATGTGTCAGTCAGTCAGTTTTTATGTTCCCTGCAAGCTTACTCTCATATTCTATTTTCCCCTTCTTAATTAATCCCTTTGTCCTCCTTTGTTGAATCCTAAACTGCTCCCAATCCTCAGGTTTACTGCTTTTTCTGGCCAATTTATATGTCCTCTCCTTGGATCTTATGCTATCCCTAATTTCCCTTGTTAGCCACGGTTGAGTCACCTTTTTTGTTTTATTTTTATGCCATACTGGGATGAACAATTTCTGTAGTTCATCCATGCAGTCTTTGAATGCTTGCCATTGCCTATCCACCGTCAACCCTTTGAGTGACATTCCCCAATCAACCCTACCCAACTCGCGCCTCAGACCATCACAGTTTCCTTTATTTAAATTCAGGACCCTAGTCTCTGAGTCAACTACTTCATTCTCCATCTTAATGAAGAATTCTATCATATTATGATTGCTCCGACCCAAGGGGCCTCGTACAACAAGATTGCTAATTAATTCTTTCTCATTACATAATACCCAATCTAAGATGGCCTGATCTCTGGTTGGTTCCTCGACATATTGGTCCAGGAAACCACCCGTAAACACTCCAGGAATTCCTCCTCCACAGTATTGTTACTAATTTGGTTAGCCCAATCTATATGTAGATTAAAGTCACTAAAGTCACCCATGATGACTGCTGTGCCCTTATTGCACGCTTCTCTAATTTCCCTTTTAATGCCATCCCCAACCTCCGCATTACTGTTTGGAGGTCTATATACCACTCCCACTAAAGTTTTCTGCCCTTGGTATTTCTCAGTTCTACCCATACAGATTCCACATCATCAGAGCTAATATCCTTCCTTACAATTGTGTTAATCCCTTCTTTAACCAGCAATGCTACCCCACCTCCCTTTCCTTTTTGCCTATCTTTCCTGAATATTGAATACCCCTGGATGTTGAGTTCCCAGCCTTGGCCACCCTGGAGCCATGTTTCCGTAATCCCAATCAAATCATATTCGTTTACCTCTATGTAGCTGTGGAGTCTCACTCCAACAGGTAGTGAATTGTTCCTAGAGCTTTTTTAAACTTTATTTTTTAAGCTGTCTTGGCGGTATTTTTGTGCCATCCACTTTCCTGTCAGTCTCGGAAGGTCATAGTTTACAGGATGCAAAAAATGACACTCAGAAATGCAAATTAGATAGATTTCCGACAGGAAATAATTTGGGGATACGGTATATGAGTAAGAATGTACTTTTTGCACACCTACCCTGCCATTGACTCATTATTAACTTTTCAAGGAACAATACAACAATTTCCAAACACAACTGGGTTACAATGTCCTCTTCTTCTTATTGTTTTTTTTATTTTTTTCTTATTTTTCCTTTCTGTCTCTTTTCATTCTCTAACTTAATCCACTCTCTCTGTATCTAATTTGATGCTAATTCACCCTATTTCCTTCTCTGTTGTTTGCTCTGTTTCTTTCTCTATCCTTAAATTTCATTGGTTAAGGAGATAGACCATTGGGCATGGCACTCATGACATCGCCATGCCATTATCAATTTGCATGTTCAGCAATCTGCTGCGCGAATATAGTGCAATCTGAAGGGTGAGGAAAAATGTCCAATTCACGTCGCTCCAGCAATTTCTGGGCCATTAAACTATTCTAACTGTCACCTTGAAATAATTAGTTGGTTTCAAAGTTTCATTGGTGTTGTTTGAAAATTTAAGTAACATAAATGAAGAAAGCACACACACACCTTTTCTCTCTGCCCCGTCGCACTCACCTCTCTCTTTTTACCTAATACACTTTTTAACATTTATAGGACACATAACAGGTATGTAATCCACACACTTTTTTTTCCTTTTACATCCACACAAATGCATGCATGCAAATACATACAATCTCTCTATTTTAGAACAAAATATTCAATATAAATTTTACCCATGTAAGACTATTGAACTTTGTTCTCTTGTTTTTCAAAATTATTTGAAGAAAAGCTAATGGACAGAAAGTGCTAGGAGGTAAAGAAGAATATCCCATCAGTACAGCTCACTGAACAGTATTGATGTATCTTGTAAAATTAGGTAAATTATGCTCAGACTGCACATTCAGAATTCAACTCATAGCATCACAGCTCTAGGCAAATATATCAACTTATCAACTGCTGTGCTTAATGTGTATAAATGATGGTTTGATGGCTTCAAACTGCAATTTTCATAACACCAATGAAATAAAGAGGGACTCAAAGAAGAAAGATGGGGTATGTTTAGTGCTTTGTTTACACTGACTTCCAGTCATTTTATCCTGATTTTGAAGTTCCTTAAGCGCACGCTAATGGCATTCTCAGGAAATTTCGGCGGAAATCGCTGTTGGCGTAGATGTCGGTGCAATTTCGGCATAAGTGCGATGCAGGAAATTCAGGAGATTGCGTCAAACCTCAGACTGCTGGTGTCTGATGTCACCTGCCCAGCCCATTATGTGTGTGTAATATATGTGTATGTGTGTGTGATATAGATGTGTGTGTGTGTGATATATATGTGTTTGATATATATGTGGGTGATATATATGTGTGTGTGATAGTGTGTGTATGATATATGTGTGATATGTGATATATGTGTGTGAGTGATATGTGTGTGTGATATATAAGTGTGTGATATGTGTGTTTTATATGTGATATATATCTTCTTCTTAGGCAGTCCCTCGGAACCGAGGATGACTTGCTTCCACATTAAAAATGAGTTCGCAGGTGACTGATGAGTCCAATGAAGATCTACAGTCTCTGTCACAGATGGGGCAGACGGTGGTTGAAGGGGCGGGTGGGTGGAGTGCTTGGGTTGACGTGCGCTCCTTGCGCTGCCTGCGCTTAGCTTCCGCTTACTCCCGGCGAAGAGACTCGAGGTGTTCGGCGCCTTCCCGGATGCTTCTCCTCCACTTTGTGCGGTCTTGGGCCAGGGATTCCCAGATGTTGGTGGGGATGTTACACTTTTTCAAGGAGGCTTTGATGGTGTCCTTGAAGCGTTTCCTCTGCCCACCTGGGGCTCTCTTGCTGTGCCGGAGCTCCGAGTAGAGCGCTTGTTTTGGGAGTCTCGTATCAGGCATGCGGACAATGTGACCCGTCCATAGGAGCTGATCGAGCATGGTCAAAGCTTCGATGCTGGGGATGTTGGCCTGAGCAAGAACACTGACGTTGGTGCACCTATCCTGCCAATGGATTTGCAGGATCTTGCGGAGGCAGCGTTGGTGGTACCTCTCCAGTGTTTTGAGGTGCCTGCTGTACATGGTCCATGTCTCTGAGGCATACAGCAGGGCGGGTATCACTGCTTCTCTGTAGACTCCATCCCACAGCATGCTACCCGTCACCATCTCAGCACAACCCCAGCCCAGCATGAGGTTGAAAAAGCCATCCGACAACTGAAGAACAACAAAGCCTCAGGAGCAGATGGAATCCCCGCCGAGGCACTAAAGCATGGTGGAGAAGCACTACTGGCGCGAATTCATGAACTCATTTCTCTTATCTGGAAGGAGGAGTGCATGCCAAGGGATCTCAGAGATGCCGTAATTGTGACCATCTTCAAGAAAGGTGACAAGTCCGATTGTGGTAATTACAGAGGAGTTTCCCTGTTGTCTGCCACAGGGAAAGTCACCGCAAGAATCCTCCTCAATCGCCTTCTCCCAGTGGCTGAAGAGCTCCTCCCAGAGTCACAATGCGGATTTCGCCCACTAAGAGGCACAATGGACATTCAATTCAATTCAATTTTTTATTTATCATATATGCAGCAAACGTGTGTACTGCACAATGAAATGTTGATTTTTACGAGTCCTCCCAACATTGGAATAAATATGGCATAGCAATGATAAAATACTAATAGAACTACAGTAATAATAAATAAAAAAAAATTATTCATTCATGAGTCTTATGGCCTGGGGTAGAAGCTGTTTCGAAACCTGCTGGTACGAGACCGTATGCTTTGATATCTCTTACCAGACGGGAGCAGGGCGAAGAGGCTGTGGCTGGGGTGGCTCGCGTCTTTGATGATTCTCAGGGCCTTCCCCCGGCACTCTGCAGCCTTCCGGACTCAATATCGAGTTCAACAATTTCAGATCATAACCTCGGCCCCTATTTCATTTTTTCTTGTAATTTTTCCACTCCTTTCCCCCCCGCCCCCTTTCCTTTTGTTTCGCTCTCACACCTGGCAGCTATCCCTTGCCCTGCCAGTACACTTTACACCCAATCTCAGCCTATTACCATCTCGTCTAGCTTCTAACACCTTTCATTGTCTCTTTTTTACTTCTTTTGTTTCTTTTATTCTTTTGTCCGATCGCAGCCCTGCCTCCTATCCATCTTTTCTTTCCAGTTTTGCAGAAGGGTTCGACCCGAAATGTCAACTCAAATTTCTGTCCACGGATGTTGCCTGATCTGCTGAGTTTTTCCAGCATTTTCTGTTGTTATTTCGGATTTCCAACATCCGCAGTATTTTGCTATCGAGCTTGTTGGCAAGCTTGGAGGGGATAATGGTATTGAATGCTGAACTATAATCAAGACATGATCTTCACCGCACGTCAATTACAAGAGAAATGCAGGGAACAGCACCAACCCTGTACATGGCCTTGATCTCACAAAGTGATATATATGTGTGATATATATATATGTGATATATATATGTGTGTGTGTGATATATAACTATGATATATATATGTTTGTGATATCCTCTGTGTGTGAGGTTAACGGTATCGGAATGTGAGGCGCTGTGACAGGCGGCACGTGATAAAGAAACCCCGCCCCCTCTCCCTAACTGTCACCGAGCCGCGCTGACGTAAACGAGCTCTATGTGAGGAAACGGGCGGACGTCACTTCCGGAGCCTGCCTGCCTGCGGCCGGTGCGCGAGCTTCTTCCTCTCTTGTCACGATGGCGTCTGTAGCCGACACAAAGCTCTACGATATCCTCGGAGTTGCGTCTGCGGCCACAGAGAACGAGCTCAAGAAGGTCAGTAACGGTATGAGAGAGGCGGAAAGAACAGATTACCCCCACCCCCCCCCCCCAGCGGCGCGGTAAACCCGGCGCCGGGCAGTTGATTTTTTAACAACCCCCCCCCCCCCCCCCCAGTCTTTAAAAAAAAACAAGTCGAGGCCTAACCGGCTAGGCCGCTGCTGAGGCCCTGGTTTGGGGGGGGGGAAATCGCCGAGCCATTGCGCAGTGACGCCGGGTAGACCGGGTTCAGCCTGACTGAACTCGGGATCTGGCCGCTTTCATCTTGGATTTTTATTAAAACAGGCGGAGCTGGGCCGCTGTCAAGGGAAAGTCGGCACTTGGAGGTGAGAGTGCCGGCCCCGCCGTCGCCGGCATCCGTTCGGTGTCCCCCCCGGTCGCGTGGTGCGAGCTTGGGAAACACCGGGCTCGCTTCTGTTCATCTGACACCGCGGCACCATTTTGTCCCCGCGGGGCTCGCCAGCTTTTGTCGTCGCTGCGGCGGCGGCGGCTTCACGCCGCAGCGGGTGGGTCGTTGCGAGACTTTGAAGAGTGAAATGACGGTGACTGCGGAAGCACGTGAAACGCTGCCTGTAAATTTAGACCTGCTGTAATCTGGAAACGCCTCACTGTCAGTGTATTCTGCCCCGGTCGGCGATTTAAAGCTTCCACAGGCGTAGGTAGGACTGAGGTGTCCCTAAACCGAGAGGGCACGGGAACACACGAGTTACATTTCTGCAAGGGTTGTGCCCTAAATCTGGTGTGACGACCAATGGAGAGCGTCTGAAGTGGTACTTTCACTTTGTGAGTGCCGTAAACTGTAGCATTGTTGATGAATGATATGCAAAACAAGTGTTATACTATGTATATCACAATATATTCTGTGTGTCTCAGTTAGCTTGTTCCTTTCCAGTTACAAAGTCGATTGCTGCAAGTAACGCTGAGTTGCTGTTGGGTGAGGAAGGATTGCAAAGTGGAGCGTGTAGATTTCTGGTTCCATATCTCCACAAAATATGGAACGGCAGCCTTTTTAATGCTTTTCACATTTTGAAGTGTGACAGGTGCTCCAAATATACTTTGTATTGTCTTCTGATTTTTAAAATCATTTACAGAGTGTACTGTACAGAACTGATTTATTTCTATGAAATTAAAAGTATGTTGAGCATAGGCTCCCTTGGTAGCTCACCTGGTCAAGCTAGAAAGAAGCTGAACAACACAGACTGTGAAAGTTTGAGGTTTTGTCCTTGTCCTGTGTTGAGTTAGCTGATTTTCTGGGGATGCTAAAATCGACCTTTTGAACCCTGGATTTGGGGGGGGGGGGGGTGGAGAAAGAGACTCACTACTTTCTGGTGACTCTGACCATGTATGTGTGTAGGTATTGAGGAGCAGATCAGGTTTGTCATGCCTCTATGCCCATTAGCAGTCATATAATCGGCTGACGTTTGCTGTTCAGGTTGTTGTAAAGGATGACTTCTTGGGCAAGGTACTGGAGCCAATGAGACTGTTCTCCAGCAGTGAATTGATGCTTTCAGCGAGGGGGAGAAAACAAAGGATGGGAAAATAGATGTCGTAAATTCAAAATTTGAAGTTGATTATACTGTTTTTGTCTAACATAGCAGCGCTAATTGTTGTAATTGTTCTTAGAAACAATAGATGGGAAAGGAAGAATAATGTAAGTGTATTGTTCTAAAGATCTGAGTTCTAGAAAGTGGATCTAAGACTTTAGCCTTGTGAAATTTCTACTAGTGTCCGAGTGCAATGCGTAGAAGCTTCTTAAGTTGAAATTAATTTAATTTGTATGTGCAATTAATATTGGGCTGGTAGACATTCCTTTCAGTCCTATAGCTTCCAATTCTTGAATGGTCCAGTCTTGTACTAGAATGCTTCTGTGTAACTTTAAACATCATACTCTGCTGCTAACTATATTCAGATTAAGAATGTTTAGAAAAAATTGCTATCTTTCTAAGTAAAATATTTTCCTACTTCAGATAAGATCTTTTTGTCTTTCCAGACCATATGAGACCCATTGCTACCTAGTTGGACTGTTTGCATCTACCGAGAGATTAGACAGTGGTATTTTTTTTTTTTAAGGGGCAGGAACAGTTTAATCAGCATTTCCTGGCAGATTTTCTCCTCCTTGGGATTCCTGTACCTTTCACATGGGAAATTCACAAACTTGCTGTATTACTCTCCATCAAATAGATCGCCCACTTCCACTACCGAAACATCGCCCTTCTCCGCTCATCTGCTGCTGGAATCCTCATCCGTGTATTTGTCATCTACGGACTCAACTATTCCAATGCTCTCTTAGCCAGCCTCCAGTACTCAATGCGCTGTAAGCATCAGCAAATTCAAAACACTGCTGTGCATATCCTATCTCGCACCAAGTCCTGCTCACCCATCGCTCTTGTCCTTGTTGACCTACATTGGCTTCTGGTCCTCCAACGCTTATAATTTAAAATTCTCATCCTTGCATTTAAATCCCTTCTTCCCCTCGTCTCCCTATCTCTCTAACCTCCTCCCAGGCCTATAACCCGCCCAGAAATCTCTGCTCCTCTAAGTCTGACCTATTGTGCCTCTCTCTCCTTACCCTAGGGCAGATATAGAAACATAGAAGATAGGAGCAGGAGTAGGCCATTCGGGCCCTCGAGCCTGCTCTGCCATTTAATGAGATCCTGGCTGATCATCCAAATTCAGTACCCTGTACCTGCTTTCCCCCCATAATCCCTTGATCCCTTTAGCCTTCAGAAATATATCTAACTCCTTCTTGAATATATTTAATGAATTGGCCTCAACTGCCTTCTGTGGTAGAGAATTCCACAGGTTCACCACACTCTGGGTGAAGAAATTCCTCCTCATCTCAGTCCTAAATGGCTTACCCCATATCCTTGGACTCTGACCCCTGGTTCTGGTCTCCCCTGCCATCGGGAACATCCTTCCTGCATCTAGTCTGTCTAGTCCTGTTAGAATTTTATAAGTTTCAATGAGATCCCCTCTCATTCTTCTTGACTCTAGTGAATATAAGCCTAATCGACCCAATCTCTCATGCGTCTTTCCTGCCATCCCAGGTATCAGTCTGGTGAATCTTCGCTGCACTCCCTCCATGGCAAGAACATCCTTCCTCAGATAAGGTGACCAAAACTGCACACAATACTCAAGGTGTGGTCTCACCAAAGCCCTGTACAACTGCAGCAAGACATCCTTGCTCCTGTACTCGAATCCTCTCGCTATGAAGGCCAACTTGCCGCCTTAACCGCCTGCTGCACCTGCATGCTTACCTTCAGCGACTGGTGCACAAGGACACACACGTCTTGTTGCACTTCCCCTTTTCCCAATCTATTGCCATTCAGATAATCTGCCATGTATCTGCCCAATCACCCAACCTGTCCAAATCATACTGGAGTTTCTCTGCATCCTCCTCACAGTGCTCATGGCCACCCAGCTTTGTGTCGTCTGCAATCTTGGAGATATTACATCTAGTTCCCTTGTCTAGATCATTAATATATATTGTGACTAGCTGAGGTCCTAGCACCGACGCCTGCAGTACCCCACTAGTAACTGCCTTCCACTTGGAAAAAGACCCGTTTGTTCCAACTCTTTGCTTCCTGTCTGCCAACCAGTTCTCTATCCAAGTCAGTACCTTACCCCCAATCCCATGTACTTTAACTTTGCATGCTAATCTCTTATGCGGGACCTTATCGAAAGCCTTCTGAAAATCCAAATACACCACACCCACTGGTTCTCCCTTATCTATTCTACCAGTTACATCCTCAAAAAATTCCAGTAGATTAGTCGAGCATAATTTTGTAAATCCATGTTGACTTCGTCTGATGATGTATCAATCTACTGATGGCACAAAGATCTCAGGCGGGCTTAGATAGGTTACTGGAGTGAGTAAATTGTGAGGTAATGCATTTTGGCAATATAATCTAAACTGCTTCTTGCAAGACACCGGAGGAACAGAGACCGAAGGGCACAAAAATATAATTCCTTCAAAGTGTGAGTGCAGGTAGAAGTTGAGGCAGAGACAATTGTATCTTTTATGAGGAAAGTAAATGTAAATTTCACAAGGAAAGATACAGATGCAAGAGTAGGGCATTTGGATTAGTTCTGGATGGCAGAGACGTAATAGTGAAATTGCCTCCTCTTGTGCTGTAGCCTTCTATAATTTCCCTCCAGGGATGTTTCAAGTTGGAGCTTGTTACTCTTTGAAATTATAACCCAATATTTGGATGAAATTGCAACCCAATATTTGGAGGAAAAGTTAGGTTGTAATTAATCAAATATACATTCAACAAAATGAATATCGCGGTTTAATATATCTTTGTAAAAGCAACAAAGACACCAAGTTGTGTTGCTTACCACAACAAATGCCTGTATCACAGCAACGATAGGGAACAAAATTGATTCTTGGTAACCGTCTTTGTGTGACGAAGTTCTGTGATTAAGCTACTTGATAAGAGCAATGTTAAATTTCCCTTTATATGTCAACGGACAAATAAGTAATCTGGTGCCCAAGGCCCTGCTATTACTTCATTGATGTTGTGAACAGTAGCAAAAGAAATGCAGGTAATATTGCACATGATATTTCCTTTGTAGGCAGGTGACATTTAATACATTTTTGTGTACAGTTGGTTGCTCTTAAATTGAGGTGGTTGTTTTTCACCTTATCTATCACTATGAAATGCACACATTAAATGAGGTTCAAGCTTTCACAATAAATGCGCTGCCCAGTATGGACCTAAAACACCGACTGATGTTCCCACATTCAATCCCTGGCCTGTGGTGTGTCTCAGATGATGCGGCAGTACAGGCATTAAACTTGGACTGTCTGCTCCTGGGCTAGGAAGGGGGGAAAGTCTGCAGCAGTTACCACACCTGATTGCTATTCAGCGATCCTCATCTGGAAGATGCATCTGTTTGGAAGTTGCTTCAAGGGCGGAGTTGGTCTTTACTGTCGTGCTCCCTCAGTCAAATAGCTGTCATCCATGATGCAGTATCCCAGCATGACACCGTGCCTTTAGGAGTGACGGGTAGAAGGGGACGAGGGACTACATTGGAGGAGCTTGTAGCATAAAATTCAAAGATGCTGTAGAATTATGCAAATTATTTATATTAGTACCTACAGATCAACTTGTTCTTGATAGTTAATTATGATGTAATTACCTGTACATATTGCTGCAGTGTGGACTATGGCCAGCTCCCTTGGTCTTAGTCATGTGACACATAATGAAGTATCTGATTATTTCAATCAATTGATTATGTAATTTATTCTATTAGATATCTGGTGTCTTTTACACTTGAGATTTTATCATGGATTTGTAGTACTTGTAAATCCAGTTTTTCCACTTTGAATTTTGACAAAATTATGGCATCGAATATGATGTGTACTAATTGAACAATTTCCTCCTCCATTATTATTAGACAAACTCTAATGTGGAATATAATGCTGACTGAATCAAAATATTTTTGTGACAATTTGACCTGTGTTGTATTAATTTTTCTTAAGGCATACCGCAAGTTGGCTAAGGAATACCATCCAGATAAAAATCCAAATGCAGGAGACAAGGTAAAGATCACCAATCTTTTCACGTTTTAAAGTTTTTTTTTTTTTACTTAATCATATCTGACATTGCTGTACTTTAACTGAGACATTTTGAAATGGAAAATTGGATCGCTAACAAAGATGGCCTCGCTTCTTTCCAAGTTGGCTTCAGTGACAGATGTGATTTTGTGTGTGTGTGTCTCTACATATAGGCACTGCTTGGGAAATGATAGTCCAGCTCCAGGTGGGTAGGAACATGCAGCTTGATGTACTCAGCACACCCAAATTTTAAATGGTAGCTATGCTACTCTCTCGAAATTTTAAAATTGCACTGAAGTCACAATATTAATTTTGTTTTCTTTTAAACATTCTCCCTTCCCTTCCTCTCGTCAAGGCACAACTCCATGCTGGGGTTTAGTTCCACAGGTGCCAGCTACCCTCCAGTACTTTGCCCAAGAGGCTATCATTAACATGAGCCATGGCAGATTATTGGACTGTGGCGGGCATTCCACACTTTCACTTCCAGCAGGAGTCACTAAATATTGAAGAGAAACCCCATGCATTGGTTTTTCCTCTCGGTTGAAATGTTCCTTCTGACATCCTGGTAAAGGCTAACTTAGCATGATAATGGGTTAAGCCTGGGACCTTCCTGTGCTGTATGGCTCAACTAGCTATTTAGTAAACTAGCTGAACAATTGGAGAATGATAGCAGTTCTATCCCAAAACCCAATTGGGATGTTTCATTACGTTAAAGATGCTATATAAGTTGTTGAGATATGCTGCTTCCTTAAAAGCAGTTGTTGACTAGTTGATTCTTAGAAATTGGAATCCTTTGGTAGTTTTTCTGAGAAATGGCTTGGTTGCTGCTGCCATCAAGTTATTACTCAAAGATAACAATGAGAATTAGATTGAACAGTTTGAGTGGGTCCTTTGTATATCAGATACTTGGGTGAGAGATCATTGTGGGGGTGGGGGCTATGCCTTTTACTTCATGGGTTGTTCCTTAATATTCAGAGAAGCCATTTTCATAGGACTGATGGTGTGTAGGCCAGAGCACTATTGGTCTACAAAATACAGAGGCTCCTACTTCCGGGTCCATAGAAAAGGCAATTGTTAGGAATGCATAAGAAATAGGAGCAGGTGCAGGCCGTTTGGTTACATAGGGTTTATAGTGCTACTTTGCAATTCCACAATTATTGAACAAAATAATGCCCCTCAAATTAGGCCGAAGGGTCACGAATCAGGTATTTGTCTTAGAGGTTGGCTGTGGACTGCAAAAACAAGTATTTTCTTAGTGAGAGGTTCACAAGAAATCCTTTAAGTTCAATGTACAAGGAATCCGCGGTCAGTACACAATATTTTTTTAAATTCTGTCAGGCCCCAGGTCATTCACTAGATGTCTTGCATTCTGACAAACACTGCTGCTACTGTAACACCCAGGCATCTATTATGGGATTCTGTTCAGCAACATCTACTGAGAGACACCTTTGGTAAGGCATTTTGTGAAACCATGCTCATTTTGCCAAAAAATTCTGCCTTCGTCATGGTGCTGAAATTTTATCTACCACTTTGTGTGTCCTTTTGATAGATCACTTTCATGGGCAGAGTTTATCTTTGTACATAATAAAACCAAGTGGTTTTCAATCAGGGCTGCTGTTTATCTTTGGAACATAACCGTAGGTAAACTGATACTGTTATTTACTGGCAGGGCAGGGGTCGCAGGAAAGTTGAGGCTTATTCTAATGCGAACTTGAATGTTTCATGCATGAAATTTCCATGTTCAAGGTATTGATTTGTAACATATATGGTCAACCATATTTTGAATGCTAGATTTAGCTTTTAATACTGAATAGCTGACCACCAAAAATGATGTTTGTGTTTTTGGATTGATTTATTGAGATTGGAGAATACTCAAATTTATTTTACTTTTTGTCTACAGTTTAAAGAAATAAGCTTTGCATATGAAGTTTTATCAAATCCAGAGAAGCGTGAACTTTATGATCGTTATGGCGAACAAGGCTTGCGAGAAAGTGGTGGCGGTGGAAGTGGAATGGATGATATCTTCTCGCATATCTTTGGTGGTGGTCTCTTTGGGTTCATGGGTGGTCAAAGTCGAAACCGCAACAGTAGACGAAGAGGAGAGGATATGGTGCATCCCCTTAAGTAAGTTTTCTTTTCATTAAAAAAAAAATTCTTTTGGCATATCAATTGTCTTGTTAATTTTTTGTTTTCTAAATTCAACAGGGTATCTTTAGAAGACTTGTACAATGCAAAGACGACCAAGCTACAACTAAGCAAAAATGTCCTGTGTAGTTCATGTAATGGGTAAGTTGTGCTAAACTAAAACTGTGTACATTATCTGAGTGATGTAGAATTTTTTAATCATTGGTACAGAACTGCACGTTGGATTTTCTTTTCAGTATTTGATTTAAAAATCTGCTGTCCATTAAAGCAAGACATGGAAAAAGTATTGCATTTATGTAACGCCTTCCCACAAACAGCAATGAGATCAGTGACTAGTTTTAGTGCTAGAGGGTGGGATGTTGACCAAGATATCAGAAGGCTTTGTGCTCTTTAACTAGTGCCATGTGGACAGGCAGATAGATCCTTGGCTTAATCTCCAATTTGAAATTTAATGTCAAATCTAAAAGTCACATGCCTTGGTATGGCACCAGAACGTGAGCCTAGATTATCTTGGGAGTGGAGCTTGAACCAATGGTGCTCTGAGGTTTTTACCAAATAAACCATGCATGTTTTCTGGAAAATTTACAAAAGGATGCTGAACTCGCTTATTACGGCTTAAAATTTCTTGGTACTTTCTAAAGAAAATAGCAAGTTTTTTTTTCTTCCCAGTATTCTCTGCTCTCTTGAAGGCAATTGCTTATGCTGAGGTACAGTTCCAGGGTGGCAGCTCTCTGCTACTTGGTACAATTGGCCATTCATTGAGTGTTGGCAGGCTAAGTAACCATAGATGGCATTACAGGAGAGCCTGATGCTGATCTTGTATGGCATCCACAGCTTCACTTATCATTAGTCACTGGTAGTGATCAGAGATGGAAATCCTGACTTTTTAAAAATAGGAATGTAGTAGATCACTTTTTTCTCTAGTGATAAATAATGAAATGTTGAAAATGAGTGGATTTATAATAGTTTTATATTTTTAAAGACACTTAAGCAGTCATTGCTTTCATTGCTACTTTTTAACCATTGAATTATACATCTGTTCTATCAACCAAGTATTCTTTGCATGCTTTCTTGGATCATCTTTGTTGCTTTGGCTTTTTTTCTGAGGTGAATCTTGAATACACAAATTTGTTGTGTAATATCCATCATTAACTTTAACTGGGAGAAAGAAAGTTATTTTATTCAAATGTCTTTATTTGGTTTAACAAACCGATTCTCTAAATAGTGGCATTGGTTTGAATGTCTTTTCAGTTAAGTGCCAGAGCCCTTATTGATCTCAGCTGTTGTTCTGATCACTTATGCTTATCATTTGTTGACATGCTAAAACATTTATTTTTAAACACAGCCAGGGTGGGAAGGCAGGAGCTGTTCAGAAGTGCAGTGCTTGCAGGGGACGAGGTGTAAGGATTATGATTAGACAGCTGGCACCAGGAATGGTTCAACAGATGCAGTCTGTGTGTTCTGATTGCAATGGAGAGGGTGAGTAAATTCTTAGTGTTTACATGTAATGCATAGTAATTGAACTATATGCTGGATTTTTTTTTTATATAATGAGTAAGATTTGTTCTTTTGAACCTGAAGCCTACACCAGAGTGTTGGGAACAAACCTGATTTGACATCAAATGTGCTCGGCATAATGTGACTATAGCCTAGATTACTTTTACTAGCTTATTTATACACAGTAAATCCCATATGGACTTGGTCTCAACTGGTACTCCAGTGACTGAACAGCAATTTTGTTGCCAAACTGGTATATCTTGTCCCCAACAATTAATGGGGAAAATAAAAGCCAATGGACAGACATAATACCCATTTCTAGTGTGGTAAAACTGGTCGGCTGTGGTCAGAGGTATGAAGCTCTTAATAGTGCATGCCCTAGAAAGGAGCCACTACACCCAGAGCCATTTAACTGCAGTGTCTTGATTTTATTACTTCGTCACTAATGCCACCAAGCTCAACACCAGCAAACCGAGTATGAAGTTTTGCAAATAAGTGTAACTCCATCATATTGGATGCATAATGAGGGAGAGGTAGAGGGTTATTCTTGAATTTGTGACAAAAAAGATGGTGTCTAAAAGCTAAACATTATCTTTACATTATCTGCAAATGCTTAGGTTGCGAAGATTTTTGCCCACCCAGTGTTGTGAATTTAAACTAACATTGTTCAATTCAACATTGCATTTTTAATGGCAAGTATTTAAAAGATTAGAAATGGTATCCATTACCTTAAGTAATTTGAATGGAGTAATCTTGAATACATACAGACGTGACCATAAACCTTTTGTGTTTGAAAGACATCTACAGGAAACTTTGGTTTATCCGGAGGTTATATGCCCGGAATACTCGATCTAACGGCAAAAATCAGGAGCAGTTTTCTATATTTTTTTAGTTCTCGTTGCTTCTTTTTTCCCCCAGTCAAGCACTGCAAGGTCTGTAGCTATAGCAACAGCTTCAGCTACAGACGCTTGCAGCTGCAGCCGACTGTTTTGAAGCTGCAACAGGGTTTGTTGATTCACACGGAGCTTCTCAGTTCCGTATGTTTAAACATTAACTCTGGTATGTCCGGCACTTTTGATGTTACGGCACCAGCTCGGTCCCGTCAGTGCCGGATATCAGAGTTTCCTGTATTTATATTTCAGCGTTGGGTTACATCTTACAGGAAACTTTCTGGTATCCGGCACGGACGGGACCGACGTGGTGCCGGTTCAGCAACAATTCCGGATAACTGAACGCTATAGTGAAAGATATGGACCTTAGAGCTCCGTATGAAGCAACAAACCCTGTGCTTCAGAACAACGTCCACAAGTTGCAAGCGTCTCTGTAGCTTAGCAACAGCTGCAGCCAAACCCTTGCCTTCCTTAATTTGTTGCTGTGCAAGTAATAAAAGTTAGCTGAAACCGACTCCTGAATTTTGCCGGTTAACTGACATTTCCGGTTATTTAGGGGCCGGTTAATCGAAAGTTTCCTGTATTCTGCACCTATTATGCAATGTATGTTTCTTCCTGTGAGAAATGCCATGGGAAATCTGCTAGAATATTAAGGAAGAAATTGCACGGTTCCATCACAGAGCCTCACTACATGTGAGCACGGTTGCAGATTTAGACCTACTGTTGTAGCCCACAGTCATGCCTACAGTGGCTCCGTGCCGTGCGTAGCCTTATAATTTCTGTCCTATTGTATTGAGTTGTTGTCGCTATGTCTGTGTTCCAAAGAAACATGCGCTTTAAGAACATATAAAATAGGTGCAGGAGTAGGCCTTTCGAGCCTGCTCCAGCATTCAATAAGATCATGGCTGTTCTTCTACCTTAACTCCACCTTCCCGCACTATCTCCATATCCCTTAGTATTCAAAAATCTATCGCTCTCTGTCTTGAATATACTCAACGACTGAGCATCCACAGTCCTCTGGGGTAGAGAATTCCAAAGATTCACCACTCTGAGTGAAGAAATTCCTCCTCATCTCAGTCCTAACTGGCCAACCCCTTATTCTGAGACTGACCCCTAGTTCTAGATTCCCCAGCCAAGGGAAACATCCTCCCAGTATCTACCCAGTCATGGCTTTACCATGTCTTAAACATGAGCTATCACCAGATTCTAGAACCCACTAAGCTTTAATCTAAATCTGTATATTCTGTAGCATTCTAAACTGCTAAATTGTGTGTGTGCATGTAAGAACATAAGAAATAAGAGCAGGAGTAGGCCATTCAATGAGATCATGGCTGATCTTCTGCCTCAATTCCATTCACCGGCCTTCTCGCCATATCCCTTGATGCCCTTACTGGTCAGAAATCTATCGACTTCTGTTTTGAATATACCCAATGACTGAGCCTCCACAGCCCTCTGGGGTAGAGAATTCCAAAGATTCATCACCCTCTGTGTGAAGAAATTTCTCCATCTCAGTCCTGAATGGTCTACCCTTTATCCTGAGGCTGTGGCCCCTGGTTCTAGACTCCCCAGCCAAGGGAAACATTCTCCCAGCATCCACCCTATCAAGCCCTGTAATAATTTTGTATGCTTCAATGAGATCCCCTCTCATTCTTCTGAATTCAAGAGAATACAGGCCTAGTTTACTCAATCTCTTCTCATACGACAGTCCCGCCATCCCAGGAATCAATCTCGTGAACATTCGTTGCACGCCCTCTATGGCAAGTATATCCTTCCTTGGGTAAGGAGACCAAAATTGTACACAGTACTCCAGGTGTGGTCTCACCAAGGCCCTATATAATTGGAGTAAGACTTCTTTACTCCTGTACTCAAATCCTCTTGTAGTAATAATAATAATAATTCAACTTTATTGTCATTGTACAAGTACAACGAAATGTGATCTTGCAAGCTCCCATGAGTCCAGTACAAATAACATTAACATTAAACGTAAATAGCACCGCCCTGGGAGAAGCAAAGCCGCTGCGTCTGTGCGCGCCGCCATTCCATTTCCACCATTCCTCCTGTCCGACAATCTTCAGCCCAACGCCCGGGCCTGCTCACCAGCCGCCCCTCCCGGGGCTCCTTCCGTGACCTTCTCACCAACCGCCCCTCCTTGGGGCTCCTTCCGTGACCTTCTGTACCTGGTCTTCCCTGATGGTCACCCCTCCAGGTACTAACCAGGCCTGGCTCTGCTTAGCTTCCAAGCCTTGCCAGTGACCCTGTCCCTAGTCCCATTTGCCTTCCTAATGGCTTGCTGCACCTGCACATTCACTTTGTGACTCATGTACAAGGATACCCAGGTCCCTTTGAGTATCTGCATTCCCCAATCTTACACCATTTACAAAATACTCTGCCTTTCTGTTTTTTCTACCAAAGTGGATAACTTCACATTTATCCACATTATAATCCATCTGCCATGTTCTCGCCCACCCGTTGAGCCTGTCGATCTCCTTGAAGCCTCTTCACAACTGACACTGCCACATAGCTTTGTGTCATCAGCAAATTTGGAAATGTTACATTTAGTCCCCTCACCCAAATCATTGCTATAGATTGTGAATAGCTGGGGCCCAAGCACCGATCCTTGCGGTACCCCACTAGTCACAGCCTGCCATCCTGAAAAAGACCCGTTTATCCCTACTCTTTGTTTTCTGTCTGTTAACCAATTCTCAATCCATGCTAGTATATTACCCCCAATTCCACGTGCCCTAATTTTGTTCACCAACCTCTTGTGTGGGACCTTATCGAAGGCCTTCTGAAAATCCAGATACACCACATCTACCGGTTCCCCTTTCTCTACTCCACTAGTTACATCCTCAAAGAACTGTAGTAGGTTTGTCAAACAGGATTTCCCTTTCATAAATCCATGTTGACTCTGCCCAATCTTACTATTAGTTTCTAAGTGCCCAGTTATTGCATCCTTTATAATAGATTCCAGCATTTCCCAACTACTGATGTGAGGCTAACAGGTCTGTAGTTCCCCGTTTTCTCTCCCTCCTTTCTTAAATAGCGGGGTTACATTTGCTATCCTCCAATCTGCAGAAACCGTTCCAGAATCTATAGCATTTTGGAAGATGACAACCAATGTGTCCACTATCCCAATGGCCACCTCTTTCAAAACCCGAGGATGTAGGTCATCTGGTCCTTGAGATTATCGACTTAGTCCCATTAATTTTGCTCGTACTATTTTTTTTTACTAATAATTTCTTTAAGTTCCTCATTCTCGCCACACCGTTGCTTTTCTTTTATTTCTGGGAGGTTTTTTGCGTCTTCCTCCATGAAGACAGAAACAAAGTATTTATTTAATTTCTCTGCCATTTCCTCATTCCCCATTATAAATTCTCCCGTCTCTGACTGTAAAGGACCTACATTTACCTTCGCCAGTCTTTTTCACATACATATAGAAGCTTTTACAATCTGTTTTTAGATTTTTCGCTAGTTTCTGCTCATATTCCAGTTTCCCTTTATCAATTTCTTGGTCCCACTTTGCTAATTTCTAAAAAGATCCCAATCCTCAGGCTGACTGCTTTTTCTGGCAACTTTTAAGTTTCCTCCTTTGACTTAATACTAGCTTTAATTTCTTTTGTTAGCCATGGCTGGACCACTTCCTTTTGGGTTTTATGCCCTAGAGGAATATATGTTTGTTGCAAATTATGCATTATTTCCTTGAATGTTTACCATTGTATGTCCACCTTCATACCTTTTAGTGTAGTCTCCCAATCTACCATGGCCAACTTGTCCCTCTTACCCTTGTAGTTTCCTCTGTTTAGATTGAAGACCTTAGTTTCAGATTGGACTACATCACTCTCAAACTTGATATAAAATTCAATCATATTATGGTCACTTGTCCCTAAAGACCCTTTTACCACAAGATTATTGATTAGCCCTTTCTCATTACACAGTACCAGATCCAGAATAGCCTGTTCCCTGGTTGGCTCCTCCACATACTGATCCAGGAAACCATCTCTCGTGCATTCCAAGAATTCGTCCTTCACACCATTAGTGGTAATTTGGTTTGCCCAGTCAATATGTAGATTAAAGTCCCCCATGATTACCGTATTGCCCTTGTTACATGCACTTCTAATATTGATACTGTGCCCTACATTACCATTACTGTTTGGTGGCCTATACACTGCACCTGTTTCTAAGTCTAATCTTTATTAATCCCTAAAACTATCAACAAAGGCTGTACTATTAAATTTGAACCTGTTGAAAGTTTGGTTGCTTATCCTATATTACAACTTGACCTGTTTTTTTAATATTACAGGTGAAGTTATTAATGAAAAGGATCGATGCAAGAAATGTGAGGGAAAGAAGGTGATTAAAGAAGTGAAGATTCTAGAAGTTCACATAGATAAAGGCATGAAGCATGGGCAGCGAATTACTTTCAGTGGAGAAGCAGACCAGTCTCCTGGTGTGGAACCTGGTGATATTATCCTCGTACTACAAGAAAAGGATCATGAGGTACTTGACTTGACTGCAAGTTGATGAATATGACCCTAACTTTTATCATTTGTTTCTCATCTCAAATATTGCTGCTGTGGTTCAGCAGGTGTCAGATGAATTAACCTAACATAGGGAGAAAACAGATTGGATGAATCTTGATGCCATTTACAGCTCTTGCATTTTTCAAAAGGGAACAGAGGGAAGAAGTCTTATTTTTATTAATCATTCAACTGTAAATCAAACAAAATGTAACTATTTGGAGTATGTCACTTGTGAACCTGAAACTACTTCGCGTTTGAGATGTTTGGAGCTCATATATACTATCAATTTAGTGATTCACAACACTGCTACAGTTCAGATAAATTAGAGCTTGATGCCAGTGATTGTGTTCATATAAGCTGCTATTTTAATTGATGCACAGTAAGAAGTGAAGACCTGTTTTTAACAGTGGTATTCCTTTCATATCCCTTACCAATTCATAAATTATCTATAAAACAGATTGCATTTAGCTCCATTTTCTTCAGTTAAGGTCAAATACCATGCCTATTTTGAAGTATAGATGCAGTGCTCTGATTTTCTTCTCTTCCACTTTACAATCAGACTCTGCTTCTGTTAATTGTTACTTTTAGCTGCTTAATAAACTTTTTTTTATAGTTGGCTCACTAATATTGGAACTTTTGTCCAGAAAACTGAAGATGACCACTGCAACAGTTCTCTCAATCAGAATGATTAAATCCAGCTATCTAGGACAATTTTCAGTTATAATTATTCTGTCTAGATATATTCACTGTAGCATCATTTGGGCAGGTATACAGTTTATATAGAAGGCTGGTGAGAGATGAAAACCACTGTCTACCAAAAAACACCAATTACTGCAGGGAATATTTTGATAGATGGAATAAGAATTAAACTGCTTGAGAGCACAAATTGAGAGGCAGGGCCATTGTTGAACAGATATATAATGTAAATAACAGACTTAGAGGTGTGCTGTAGACTTATCAGCATTGTGGTATGCAATGGATTTCAAAGGAAAAATAGTTGCCATTTTGAGGAGGTGGCTCCTCTATGTTCAATGAGGGTTGTTTTTGAAACTTCTGGGAAAGCGGTGTTCCTCTAGGTAGACTTCTGTATAATAATATCAGTTTTACAACTGGCATGAGATGCTAACAATGGGTAAGACACTAGCATTCTTTGACACTTGTTTCCATTATAACTTTAAAACTAGTAAGGGGTTACTTTTTACTGTTGAGAATTTGTCATAAAATGATATGTAGACTGCAAAATATGTCAGCCATAACTTTCAAAGAAAGCCTTGACCCTGATGGCTATCTTGCTGAGTTCTACAAGGCCCTACTGCTGGAGTTCGTGCCCCTCGTGCTGAAACTCCTGTGCTATGTGCTGGAAGCAAAGGCCCTCCCAAGATATATCCAGAGGGCATAACCATAATATCCAAGAAAGATATGGACCCCACCCAGGCTAGTCATGCAGATCAATATCCTTCCTCAATGCTGACTGAAATATTGCCAAAGATCTTGGACTCCAGACTAGATCCAGTCATCCCTGGGATTGTCTATGCAACAGTGTTTATATGCAAAGCAAAAAACTGCAGATACTGGAAACACTTGGCAGGTTAGGCAGCATCTGTAGAGAGAATAAATAAATGTTTCAGGTGTGGACCCTTCATCAGACCAGCCTTTATACGTTGCCTCAAGGGCCAGCATAAGGTGGCTAGTCAGTGTTGTGCACTACTGTTACAGCACCAATGCTCTGTCTTGGCACTCCTCTTTCCCCCCCCCCCCCCCCCCCCCCAAACAACTGGAGAAGACATTCAGCTGAGTCCAAGTTCTTTCTTGCAACACTCGAGAAAGGGTTTTAGCAGCATATACAGGAGGTCAATTAAAATCCTGCATTCACATACCGCTGCACCAAGTGATCAAGCAAGAATGTCCCCTGCCCTCCCACCCTGGCCATAGAACCCTAGGGACATGCATCCATGTGAACCCAGGCAATCGTGGAGTATAGTTAAGGGGACTAAACACAGTTGACAGCTGTATGCTGATTACATACTATATGTAACCACCTCATCCCTGAATATTTTTCAAAGCATCAAAGAATTTGGATGACTTTCTGATTACATACTCATCTACACATAAGCAGATGACATGTCCCCTCAGTTATTCATAATGCAGGAATAGTGCATCTTTTCATGGTGACAGCTTGGC
Source organism: Somniosus microcephalus (assembly GCF_052327205.1). Classification (NCBI taxonomy): domain Eukaryota; kingdom Metazoa; phylum Chordata; class Chondrichthyes; order Squaliformes; family Somniosidae; genus Somniosus; species Somniosus microcephalus. Next base: position 228,018,864 of record NC_140992.1, read on the forward strand.
TTAAGATACTTTGGTGTACTTGTCACACAAAAAGCACCACCCTACACAAAGGAAATTCTGCTCCCCCCCCCCCTCCCCCCCCCACCCAACCAGATGAAACAACCGACCCATATCACTCTTGATAAAGACAAACATTCTCACTTGCACCTATGCTGATTAAAGCTGTTGCCCAACAAGGGACCAGCACACCTATTCCACGACTTGAACAGTCACATTTGCAAGTTCCTCTAGGCAGGCAAAGAGATATAAATACACAACAAATGCCTCCAGCTTCCAAATTGAGGAAGGACTCTGTCTCGAATTCCAGGCACTGTTACGAATTGGCTTAGACCTGAGTGATTGTAGCCCTGTTCCTATCCAAAATAACCTGTAGCTGGGGATGGAAGCCAGAACCTTCCTACCAGTCCACCTATACAACCTACTATTTGTGCACCCTCTGAAAACAAGAGAACCCTCTTCCCAATATGGCACTTTCTCCTCCTCTTGAGCATCTCGCCTCATTCCACCCCCCCCCCCCCCCCCTCGTCTCTCATTTAAAATCCTCGTTCTTTACTGCTCACCCAAGTACCACAGAAAATGTTCTCACCCAGTTATCTTCACTGCCTTCCTCCCTCAGCCTCTGCACCGAGTAGCTTCTCATCCTTGGTGATTTCAACTTCCATCTCAATTCATCATGCTCTCCTGAGTTCACTGCCTTCCTATCCTCCCTTTATCTCTCCCTCCATATAAACTTCCCAGCCCATATTCATAGCCACCCTTTTGAACTTGCCATCCCACGTGGCCTCGCCATTCCCATCATGTCACTTACTGATAAGGCCATCTCTGATCACTTTCTTGTATCGCTCTCTACCCACATCCCCCTTCTCCCTCCACCCAATTCCTTCTGTGCCCGCCCTTGGAAAAAGCTCTGTCCCAATTCACTTACAATTGCACTTACAAAATCCCAACTGTATAGCCTTTGGCCCTTCATTCACCACAACATTTCTGCAGCCAATGATCTGCTCAACGATGCCCACACCTCCACCTTAAGTGCCCTAATCCCCAGTAAAACCATTACACGCTCTCGCCCTGGTCGTTCCCCCCCCCCCCCCCCCCCCCCCGGTACAGCCCTCATCTCGGCTCCTTTAAGTCCAAGGAACACAGACTTGGAACAGGTATGGCGGACAACAGGTTTAGCCATTCACCGCCTGATCTGGCTGGACCAGATATAGCACTGTCGGGTCCTGCCCTCGTCTGCCAAAACTGCTCACTATTCCAGGATCATCTTGGAATGCAAAGATAACCCCTGGCTTCTTTTCTCTATGCAAACCATTTTCTTAAACCCCTCGCCCCTGTCTCCTCCACCCTCGTCCCCAACAAGTGCGAGGAACTCCTGGACTTCTTTGTCACTAAGATTGAGACCATCCGATCAGCTGCCTCTGCCTCCTCTCTCCCTTGCCCTAGCCCTAAACTCACATGTTTCTCTAGTTTCCATATGACCTCTCCAAGCTCATCTTGTCCGTGAGACCCACCTCCTGGTCCCTTGATCCTATTCCCACTAAACTGTTGACCTCCCAATTTTCCTTCCTGGCTCCCATGTTTGCTAATAGTGTTAATGGTTCTCTCTCCTCTGTCCCCATCTCCTTCAAATCTGCCATCAGCACCCCTCTCAAAAAAAAAAAAAAAAAAAAAAAACAACTCTTGACCCCCTCCATCCTTGCAAACTACTTCCCCCATCTCCAATCTCCCTTTCCTCTCCAATCCTTGAACGTGTTGTCACCTCCCAAATCCGTGCCCATCTTTCCCAGAACTCCATGTTTGAATCCCTCTAATCAGGTTTCTGCCCCTTCAACAGTACTGAAACAGCTCTCGGTCACAAATGATTTCCTATGTGACTGTGACAAAGGTAAAACTATCCCTCCTCGTCCTTCTTGACCTGTCTATGCCTTTGACTTGGTTGACCACACCATCCTCCTCCAACACCTCTCCACCGTCATCCAGCTGGGTTGGACTGCACTCGCCTGGTTCCATTCTTATCTTTCCAGTCGTAGCCAGAGAATACAATGCAATGGCTTCTCTTCCCACTCCCACACCGTTGCCTCTGGTGTTCCCCAAGGATCTATCCTTGGCCCCCTCCTATTTCTCATTTACATGCTGCCCCTCGGCGACATCATCCGAAAATATAGTTTCCACATGTATGCTGATGGGACCCAGCTCTACCTCACTACCACTACCTCTCGGCCCCTCCACTGTCTCTAAATTGTCAGACTGCTTGTCTGAATCCACTACTTGATGAGCAGAAATTGCCTCCAACTAAGTATTTGGAAGACCGTCTCCATCACAAACTCCGTTCCCTAGCCACCAGGTCCATCCCTCTCCCTGGCAACTGAGGCTGAGCTAGACTGTTGGCAACCTTGGTGTTTCTTTGACCCCGAGATGAGCTTCTGACCACATCCACGCTATCACTAAGACTGCCTATTCCCAGCTCCGTAAGATCGATCAGCCCCTGCCACAACTCTTCTGCTGTTGAAACCTCATCCATGCCTTTGTTACCTCGACTTGATTATTCCAACGCACTCTTGGCCGGCCTCCCACGTTCTACCCTCTGTAAACTGGAGGTTGTCGAAAACACTGCTGCCTGTGTCCTAATTCGCACCAAGTCCTGTTCACCCGTCACCCCTGTGCTTGCTGACCTACATTGGGTCCTGGTTAAGCAACGCCTCGATTTCAAAATTCTCATCCTTGTTTTCAAATCCCTCCGTGGCTTTGCCCCCCTCTATCTCTGTAATCTCCTTCAGCCCTAGACCCCTCCGAGATATCTGTGCTCAATTCTGGCCTCTTCAACATCGCCGATTTTAATAGCTTCATAAAATGTATGTATCATCGTTTCGTAGAATGTGAATGTATTTCCTTGGGAACCCAATACAAATTTATTAAACAAAAGGTGACAGTTGATGATCTCCTAATGGTGCCATTTGCTTTGGTCAGTCAGCTGAACAACCTCTGTGTAAAATATTGAGTCACAAACTAGGCAAACCACAAAATGTTAAATAAGATTTGGATTAAGAGACAAAACTCTTAAAGTAGTGATATGACAGCTACTGTATTTAAATATAAATAGGCAACCTAATATTTCTGCCTGTTGTAACTAATGGAAATTTGCATTTGGTTTAGATATTTTGTTGTACCTGATTGTCCAGGAAAGTCACATGGAGCACAGTTGGAGTACACCGAGTGTGCCATGGTGCACCCCACTTTAGATCAGTGATGCTTTAACTATTTGGTTTCTCACATTTTTATACTTTTTTTTTCAAAATGGAAGTTACACTTGATTCATAGGACCACTGAAGACATTGCATATAACAATTTTTTTTTTATTCCTAGCTGTTTCAAAGAGAGGGAAATGACTTGCACATGACCCACAAAATTGGTCTTGTTGAGGCACTCTGTGGCTTTCAATTCACATTCCAGCATTTGGATGGGCGGCAGATTGTTGTGAAGTATCCTCCAGGAAAAGTTATTGAACCAGGTAATGGATAAGAATGGTGTGAAAGTTACCAAATATTTTCTATTCGCAAATCTATTCAACCAGTATAAATTGTTTAAAAATTGAGTGCATAGTCACACTAGCATATAACAATTGGAATTAAAAATTGATTTGTAAGTGGTATTTTCCTGCATAAAAGTTGCAACACAGAAAGCGTCCAGTCTTTCATTATTTACCCTCCATTTGTGTTGTACCTCACGAATGCATAGCACAGAACAGCTTTTGAGAATAAACATAGCTGTGAGGGTTTGCTGTTTCTTTGGTGGTAGAACCATTCCATTTGTGCTGTGGCACAGTTACCTCAATAGAAGGGACAAATGGTAATTGTGGGGCAGAGTCTGGTACTGTATAAATAGCCTGTTCACACTCCGAGGAGGACATTGCTATTTTGTACTGTCCCACATCTATGGATGAATCAAGTGTCTGATGAAAGAAACCTAGTTGTATGCTGAATCAATAGATTGCAAAATGTGAGTTCTCTGACACGGGATATTGAGCAGAAAAAATAGTTTTGCTTGTACCTTGCGAGTGCACCTTATTCCATAGCCTGGTTGACTTATTGTAGAGCTTTACCTGGTGCTTCATGCAGCTGTGGTATAAAATTCTTCGTTTGTGCATTCATTGGCTGTTTTGGTATTGAGTAAAACCACTGCAGTAGATCTCAATTCTTTAAAATTCAGATTTTTTATGCCTTGTATCTTGCACTCGGTTGACAAAGGGCAATTCTGATATTTGTATTTTATTTCTTCAATAGGTTGTGTTCGTGTTGTTAAAGGTGAAGGAATGCCGCAGTATCGTAATCCATTTGAAAAAGGCGACTTGTACATCAAGTTTGATGTTCAGTTCCCTGAGCATAATTGGATTAGCCCTGAAAAAATAGCTGTAAGTGGAAAGCTCCAATCCTTATGACTTGTTTGGTGGTTCCAGTCTGTCAGTCAACCAATCAGATATTTTGGTATCTGGCACTTGAAAAGATCTAGTAATGAAGCGTCTAATACTCTACTATAAACCTGGAAGATTTTTAAAATGTTATTTATTTCCATGTTAAATGTGACATTGGTTTCTAACATTTTACGTAACTAAAAATGCATGCACAAATGTAATACTTTTGTTGTCTTCAGGAACTAGAAGATCTACTCCCAGCCAGGCCTGATGTTCCTGATGTGATTGGTGACATTGAGGAGGTTGATCTGCAGGAGTTTGATAACACCCGTGGCTCTGCAGGAGGACACCGACGGGAAGCCTACAATGATAGCTCTGATGATGAAAGTGGCCACCACACTGGCCCTGGTGTACAGTGTGCCCATCAGTAAACTTTGATAAAACACTTGCAAACCATGTTCTGTTCAGTTTTGGATATTTTCAGGTTTCATCTGGTTTTGCTGAGCGCCAAACTGGACTTTATGTCACAACTCAATCCAGAGGAACTCTGATGGACATCTCTTTGCTGTATATGTAACTTTTAATTATATTTACTGAATGTATAATTTAAAGTAAACTAACCATGGCACAGTGTGAGGTGCTCAATTCTTTGAGACCTATGCAGGGGAGCAGCTGGTGAGAATTAAACTGGTATCACAAATTTTGTCTGTCCTTGTATCTGCTTTTTTTAAAGAAAAGTTTCTGTAAATTCTTTTCTTTCTTTCTGCCACCATTTTAAAAATGTTTTCCTGATGTTGTAAGGCCCTTATTTGTGTACACTTGATGTATGGGCTGAAATCACATCAGCTGCTAACATAAGTAGAAATAAAGAATTTAGTGGTGCGCATATCTCCAAACAGCTGCATGTCAATCCAAGTGGAGCTGCATCTATAAGTTTTCTTGAGCTTCAAAAAAAGTTAAAGCAAAATAACAGATAATGTGGTTGTGCGGTTCTTTTCTAGAATCTTGAGAGTTCTGTGGTTGTTAAGTAATAAATTCAAATGGCAACAGTGCAACATTTTTTTTTTTTACTCTGAACCCGTGCTTGCAAGCAGGCCCAATTCTGTTTGCTTTATAAAGCTTGGGCAAAGTTTTTTTTTTGCTTTCCCCCCACCCCTCCCATTGCCTTAAATTCTGGCAAAGCCTTTGGACCATTCTGTATTGTAACACTGATTTAAAATGTTTTTTTTTCATATTCAAATTGTAAGTAGTTATTTCTGAAGTCCAAAATTGAGTCATCTGTTAATGTTTGTTCAGATTAAAAGTTTTGAAAAAATTAGAATCATTTGTATGCACTGTTAAATATGTGGCTGTTTAAGAATTTTGGGGCAGACGTTTGTTTAACTGACACTAACAGCCACTTGCTGAAAATATGGTGTAGTCTGCTAAATGTGTAGCAAAAACTACCTGTATGAGAGTGGCGGCTGCAGTGGTGGTCATTATCAAATGTTTCCCAGTAATAGGAATCCATTAAAGATATGGATAGGCATTTATTTTTATTGGAATTATTGGGCAATGGATGTGAATATTTGATTGGAAGCTACATGATGCTCACTGGATCCAGTTTTTTTTTAATTGAGCAAAATGTAGTTGATGGCATTATGGCAATTTTAAAAAAAAAACAAAAACCACTGCACACTAGCAACAACAACCTGCAACTATATAGTACTTTTAACAGCAAGGGTCTTCAGCGGTGTAGGAAAAAGAGAAAAACTGGACACCAAGTAAAAGGTGGAGTGACCAAAAGGTTGGGTTTCAAGCAGGGTGTATGGAGTGGAACATAGGTGACTGAAGGTACAGCCAGGGTAAAGGTGAGGTCAGAATCTGAAGAACTCAAGTTTGGGGAGGTTACCCAGATTGTGAGGCCGTGAAAGGCTTTAGACACTAGAATTTTTAAACTAGAAGCAGAAACACATTGTATGTGCTTACTTTATTGGCTCCACACTAGTAAGGTGGTACTATAGAATTGGTTGGGGTCCTACAGCCCTTGAGAATCCATCTGTGCCTACTATTGAACCTTGTGTAAACTGCACAAGGGGTGCCAGGAGAGAGAATTTGCAAATTTAATCCCTAAAGTCTCTCCTTCTGGCCCAGTTTTTCTGATTGTATTTCCTCAGACCATTTATGTGGCACCAAATTCCTGTAGTACAATTTTAGAAGTATAGTGATTGACTTCAAGAGGACATAGGCTGGTGGACTAGGCAGCCACAAGGCAGATGAAATGTAGTGCAGAAACGTGTGAAGTGATACATTTTAGTAGGAAGAATGTGGTGAGGCAATATAAACAAAAGGGTACAATTTTAAGGGAGGTGCATGAAGAGAGACCTGGGGGTGTATGTGCACAAATCGTTGAAGGTGGCAGGGCAGGTTAAGAAAGCAGTTAAAAAGTATACCAGATCCTGGGGCTTCATAAATAAAGGCATAGAGTACAAAAGCAAGAAAGTTTCGAACCTTTATAAAACACTGGTTTGGCCTCAACTGGAGTATTGTGTCCAATCCTGGGCACTGTACTTTAAGAAGGGTGTGAAGGCCTTTGAGAGGGTACAGAAAAGATTTACAAGAATGGTTCCAGGGATGAGGGACTTCAGTTATGGGGATAGACTAGAGAAGCTGGGGTTCTCCTTGGAGCAGAGAACATTGAGATTTGATGGAGGTGTTCAAAATCACGAGGGGCCTAGACAAGAGTAGATAGAAACTGTTCCCATTGTCGGAAGGGTCGAGAACCAGCGTACACAGATTTAAGGTGATTGGCAGAAGAACCAAAAGTGACATGAAAAACTTTTTTACAATCATTCGATTGGCTTTCAAAAGAGAATTGGATAAGTATCTGAAGGAAAAAAATGTGCAGGGATATGGGAGAGCTGGCATAGGCTTGCTGGGCCAAATGGCAGCCTCCTGTGCTGTAACCATTCTAATACATAATCATGATGATCCTCAATTTGAGGATTCTGATTGAGCTTTTGATAAACACTTTTTTAAAAAGTACTTTAAATGTAAAAGATGTGTACCAGTTGATTTTAAGGAGCTGAAATCCAATATTTTTGACTTAGTTTTGTAAAAGGACTGTAGTTTGTCCTGTTCAAATACATAGAAACCTGCAATTGACACAGGCAAGCTTTGCAGCCATGTTCCATTTACCTTTTAATCCAACACCTAATTGAACTTCAAAAGACTTCTTCACTTGTGTTCCTATACTATTATAATAGTGCAAATTTGCACATCACATAGCAGATTATATTACTTGGGTTAGATTGTTTTGTAAAAATTAATCCCCTAGTGTGTTCTTGCAGGCTGAGGAGCTGACCAGTCACACAAGTGGAATCTGCTCCTATAGCTACTGCGAGGTGTGGCCTTCAGTATCATTCATGAATATACAGCAAAGCTACTGTCACTAATCTACAAACCTAAATCTGGCAAATTTGAGAATTTCATCTCGTGTTTTATAAATAATAACCTACTTTGAAAATGCTGTAACTTGGACCACTGTACACCAACATGGGGCAACCTAGATCAGTGGGACTCTACTGTGCTGTTGTTTGAAAGTGGTAGGTGGGGAGCGAGGAGCAAGAGAAATTATTGGTGAATACCTCAGTGGCACTAGTATAGACTTGAGGTAGAGGCTGGACCACTCAATAAAAAATAGGGAACATAGGACCACTCAGAAAAGGGAGGGGGGAGGGGGGGGGGGGGTGAAGAGAGGAGGTATTCATGCAAAGAAAGGTACTAAGTGATATCACACAATCTGGGCCATATTGTACCTGAAGCAATTTTCCTACATCAATTTTTTTTGTTCAAAAGGTTGAAATGTGCTTTCAGCAATTTACATCATTTCAGGGTTAATAAAAATGTACATTTCCCCAAAAAGAGCACGTTTCTCTAACAGTAGCAGCTGTTTCTGAACACTAATTTGAATATACACCTGTCTGTTGGAAGTTTGTATTTGCTTTTGATGGATGCATACTCACTAAGCACAATTGTGAATAGAAGTGTGGTAGCAGAGCAGTTACTGTTTGGTGTGATAGAGGCCTAACCGTTCCATTCTGCAACAGCTACTTCTCTAAGTGGTGATAGTGCCAATAAATAGGTGTTGGCCATAGCTCAGTGGTAGCACTCTCACCTCAGCGTCAGAAGGGTGTGGGTTCAAGTCTCACGCCAGAGACTGGAGCACAAAAACTCCACTCCAGTGCAGTACTAAGGGAGTGCTGCACTGTTGAGGTGCCACCTTTCGGATGTAAGAATAAAAATGTTTTATATGTGATGGACTCAAGACTATTAATATAAGATGTAATAAAGATAAATTTGATGTGTATGGATCTCCCCTGGGTAAGGCAACAGCGTGAAACTTAACAAAAAAAACCTGCATAACAGGATAACCCCCCCACAGAGACACCATTGAAACTCAAGCGCCACTAAAAGATGTCAACTAACAATTAACTTAAGCAAGAAATGGCACCAACCACTGCAGACACATGTTCAAAGGAAAGCCAATCAAGAACTACCATGAATCTAAGACCCAAGCATGGGGTCTTAGCAATTTAGACTCAAGCATGGGGTCTTAGCAATTTAGACTAGAGACAATGGACTTTAAAAGATATAAAACAAGGAACCCAAAGGCTCTCTCTCTCTGACCAACCACGTGGAAGAACAAGAAGCCCTCCCTCTACAGACCAGACCAAGAAGCAAGGAAAAAGGTTGTGTGCATTGCTTGACTCAGGGAAGTACCAGTCTGTGTAAATCTAACCCATTACCTTAAGTGTTGTAATCGAGTAGAGTCCATAAATACCAGTAGGCTATTGTTTTGATGTGCATGAGTGTGTGTTTAATAAACTTATTCCAAATTGTTTCAAAAGAATTGGTCTTGCTGTCAATTTAATGCCAGTCGAAATAAAAAGCTTACATGGATGAAACATTAAACTGAGGCTCTATTTGCTCTTGAGTGGGCATAAGATTCCATGGCACGATTTTGAAGAGGAGTAGGGTTGATCTTCCTGGTGTTCTGGGCAATATTTATCCCTCAATCAACATCACCAAAACAGATTATCTGGTCATTATCACATTACTGTTTGTGGGACCTTGGTGTGCACAAATTGGCTGCTGCATTTCCTACAACAGTGGCTACACTTCAAAAGCACTTCAGCACTTTGTCACATCCTGGAGGTTGTGAAAGGCACTATCTAATTGCAAGTTTTTCTTGAGTCAGAAGATTTAAGCCCCATTCCAGAATCTTAAGCACATAATCTAGTTGCAGTTACTGAGGGAGTGGTGTGCACTTTTGGATGAGACTGTCTGCCCTCAAGTGGGCACAAAAGATCCCATGGCACTATTTTGAAGAGCAGGCAAGTTCTCCCAGTGCCCTAGCCAACATGCATCCCTCAACCAACATCACAAAGATAATCTGGTCATTTATCTCATTGCTGTTTGTAGGACTGTGCACAAATTGGCTTCTGCGTTTCCCTGCATTACAACAGTGACAACACTTCACAAAGTACTTTTGCCCTGCCAGTACACTTTACACCTAATCCCAGCCTATTACCATCTCGTCTAGCTTCTAATCTCTTACTTCTTTTGGTTCTTTTATTCTTTTGTCCGATCGCAGCCCTGCCTTCGATCTAGTTCCTTTTCTCTCCAGTTTTGAAGAAGGGTCAAACCCGAAACGTCAACTCAAATTTCTCTCCACGGATGTTGCCTGACCTGCTGAGTTTTTCCAGCATTTTCTGTTGTTATTTCGGATTTCTAACATCTGCAGTATTTTGCTATCGTCCTTCACAAAGTACTGATTGGCTGTGAAGTGCTTTGGGACGACTGGATGTTATGAAAGGCACTATATAGAAACCAAGTTCTTTCTTTAAACTTGAGCTTTTGTAGGAATGAAAATCACCAGTTAAAGAGGAATGAAGGTACTTGGGTATGGCAAATTAGATTCTGCCCATTATTGGAGCTGTGTTTTTAAAATGTATTACTGCAGTTCATACTGTGTTAAAATCTATCACCCATTCTGCTGTGAGGATGCTTATATCAGCCTCATCCCAGAAATGACCCTCCTAATTTGTAAATTGGTGTAGCTTTGAACCAATGGGAAGACCATTGTTCAACATCTTAGGCCATCAATAAAGATGGTCTTTGTCTTCATACAACATTGGTAAATTAGCTGTTAATTAAATTATGAAAACAGTCTATGCACACTCAATTTAAAGCAGGTCAGAGAAGACAGCAGCAGAGTGATCTATAACCACATACAGCAGCAAAATGTTTCAGCTTTTTAAAAACATGAATCAGCTGAACTTAAAGTCTAAACTAGAGAAGTTGAGTGCTGGAATGTAGGGTATTATTGATCCAACTGTGAAAGCTATATTTGTTCATTTATTTTATGTAAATAAAGAGACATTAGTCTGAAGCTGTGCTTCATCTCTTGATAAAGGGAAGAATTTATATGTTTCCAAGTTGGTAGATGAAGTAAGGGTTGTATATTACAATTCATGGTCATTCTATCGCTTAACTTGATATTGGGTAGAAAAAAAGCAAACTCTGGCTTTATAGGGATGAGAGGTCCAGTTAAAGGGTTGATCATTGAATCCAAGAACATTTGTTCTTGTGCAAAAATACAAAATAGAAGTACAGGAATGTTTTTTCCAGTCCTGTATGTAGTGCTTGTTCAAAATAGAATTCTGCTCATAACCCATAATCCTCAATTGATTTTCTGACCAAATGCTTGTCAATTCCCTTTTAAGATTACTGGCTTATCCATGTCAAACATTCACCACCTTTCTCTGTTAAGTAGTTATCTGATAACTATTATGTTCCCTAGTTCCTTTTCTGAGCTTTATCTGATGCTCCTCGTTGTTTACTGTGAGCCCAGGAATTTCTCCAGGTTCAACTTGGCAATAGTCTCTTCAACATCACCGTTTCCTGTGTGTACCTCAGGTGGCTGAAATTGTTTCTTGGCTAGAGGCTTCTAGTATAAACAAACATTCATTCTAAATAATAGCTGAAGATTCAAATCTAAATATAGCTTTCCAGCCAAAATGGTAATAAGCAGTTTTTAAACTCTTACAATATAAAAGTCCTCCCTTGTTGTTGGGTTTGCTGACTTGCGCTTTTTCAGACTTAATTCAGATTGTGCAACAAACACTTGTATGAGGTAATCTTCAGAAAATTCATTTAAAGAAACAATTCAGGAAGGTCAGAAAAGTCAATAGCTCTTTCTACAGCTTGAATGTACTGCACACAAAACAAACTTGGCACAGGCAATTCAGTAACCCACTTATCTACTATTCTACAGCTGAACTCTGCTGCCAGCATCCTAACTCTCACCCAGTCCTGTTCACCCATCACCCTTGTGCTTGCTCAACTACAACACTCTCAATGTTAAAATTCTCATCCTCATTTTCAAATCTCTCCATGGCCTCACCACTCCCCATCTCTAATCTCCTGCAGCCCTACAACCCTCATATCTTTGCACTCCTCCAATCTCTGCTTCATTTCCTCTCCCTGACCCATACAACATTTCAACCTGAAGTGGAGCTCCAAACCACTTACTTCCACTATTGCATACCTCTTGCCTTAACATAGCAAAGGGATGGGGTGGTGACAGTGGAAGAGAAAGAGGGGAGGGTGATGGAGTTTCATAGCATACAATAGATAGCATTCTGTTGTAGAAATCATTGCAGGGGTTTTTGGTAGGGCAGTGGTAAAAAGGGAGAAAACTCCAGGGTCTGGGGATGAAGAAAAGATAGCATTTCTTCAGGTTTACTTTAGTGGCTTTTTGCTCCAAGAGATCCAGTTCAAAATGTCTCTTGGGCAAGATATATTGATGGGGCTGAAATCAGCATCACTCCCTCAAGCATGGAAAGCCTGTTGTTGCAGTGACCAGCATAGCAGGTATACCATAGGACTAACAGGAGATACTACCAACACTGCTCTTTTGTTCATCGACATATTAGTCCATGGCAGCATTATACAGAAACACATCAGTGATACCCACATCTAGGTCTCTGCTAGTCACACCCAGGTCTCTGCTGGTCACACCCAAGTTACCCATGTGTGGAGACCCAGTTGAGCTAAAAGCATCTTCCTTCACCTGGAGCTTCTCCTCCACATTCTAGAGACAGAAACCATGTCAATTGATGTATACCAAGGTTAGGGAATTTCCTAGCATAGATCCCTAGAATAGTTAAATACCTTCTCCTTCCCTTCCCAGTCCTCCTCTGCTGTTTATAATGCAGCCCAAGACTTGTATTTTGGGAAGTAGTGTGTCCTCAAGTTATCCAACTTCATGAATTGATGTAGTTGGCTGCCAGATTAACAGGGAATTTTTACAACATTTAAAAAAATGTTAGCCATTAGCAACATGTACATTGCAGATAGCAAATTTAAAAAAAGGTAGCGATACAATGTTATCTTGGATCTTTCTAAATTAATCAATTTTGTGGCTAAATCCTACACTTTCACCTACCTCCAAGGACAGTAGGAAGGGTCCAGACCCAAGTTTTGCTGCAATTGTCCTTATTGGCACACTTGCTCAAACTCCTTCCAGTGAAAGATGCATTGGTTTTAAACCAAAGTTTTCAAACAGACAATTAAGCAAACTTACTGGCAAAAAATGTACTTTACCATTAAAAAAATCAACTTAAACATTTGTACTTAAGCAGCTATGCAAGACTGCCCTGAATTTAGAACAGCTGAGTAAGAACAACTTTAATGTAAACTTTAACAAATCCTTAAAAAATTACAAAACTTTGTAAATCAAAAACATGACTGCAGAAATTCTTCATATGCTGTTAGCACTATTTTGGGCCTTTTCACACAAGGCTGTTAGTTGAGTCTGTAGAGAGAAAGGAGAAAAAAAAGCTCATTTTAGGAGAAAGCTTAACACCATTAGGTTTCCCTTCATGTTTACATTGAACACAAGTCCCTTGAAACTCCTCTCTGGTACTTTACTTGAGATGCAATTGGGGACCAAGCCTGCATCTGGCATTTAATTTAGATAAATGTAGTAACACATGGGTAGGGCCAATGCCAAGCAAGTGTATACTTTGCTGGGTTCAAATTGAAGCATGTTGAGCAGGAAAGAGACCTGGCCATTATAGTACACAAGTCTCTAGGTTCCCAACCAGTGTCATGAAGCTGTAATGAAAGCAGATATAGGAAATATAGCTAGGACGATGAATATAAAACAAAAAGCACTATAGTGTCCTTGTACAAGACCTTGGTTAGGCATCATCTAAAATAATGTCCAATTCTTGTCCCCCGACAAGAGGCCCTTGAAAAGATTCAGATGAGGGCCACTCAATTAATGGATTAAAAACTATTAATTATCACAATAGGCTCGAGAGCTGGGTCTTTTTACTGAAAGCATAGGCCCAAGTATTTAAAATGAAAGGACTAGATTGTACCTGCATGGATAGATTATTTGAATTAGATGGGTTAGGGAGATTGAGAGGACATGTACTAGTTATGCATGCATAGCACTAGGTTAGATGTCAGGAGGTTTTGTTTTCAGGAGGGTCATAAATCTTTGGAATAAGTTGCCAGCTTGTGCAGTTGGGCAAAGATAAATTTAGTCAGGAGTTTTCCTTTGCCCTTCAGAAAAAAACCATTTCAGATAAAGAGAACAGACATCAGCTTCACTTTTCACATAACCAATCATAACCTGGTATGAGCCATGATCCAACTGGCATTAGTCCTCAACTTGTGGCTCTTTACAATTGAGAAATTCATTGGACTCTGTTTTGGGGGTGAGGGGGCAAGCATGACAGGGGAAGAACACATCCAAGCCAAATCCACTCTGCATCCAAACCAACAACATAATTCAGCAGATAGCAATTGGACTCTTTTCCCCCCCCCACAACCGGTTATCCCCTTACCCAAGCAAAGTCAGGGACAAAGGTCATCTCCATTATAGATTCACAAGATCAGCCTAAATCACAACCAAACCTACAAGTTTTGGTGGATTTGCCCATTAAGCCAAAGTTAGCTTTTGAAGCAGTTTGGTTTCAGTAGGACCTTTTTTAGTATTCCCTCTTGTCCATTCCTTCCCTGATGTGCCCTCCACTCTCCCCATTCTTGCCAAATATCCAGCACAGGCCAGTACTTATGGACCTGCAGTAACAAAGCAGGAAAGATCATCAGTAGATGGAAGGGAAGATGGGATGAAACAGGAATCATGTTGCAGGACTAATGAGAGACTGCACCCGTGACCATTATAGGCTGTAGTCTCACGGCAGGTCGACTGCTTTTAAGATAAAAAAGACTTGACCCTTCACTTAAACAGCTGGTGAAAGTGATATTTGGGTCTGAGCAAGTCATTTGCTGCCTCCCTTGCTTGGAAATGGTACACAAATGATCTTACAAAAACCTTCTAGTGCCTTTAGCTAGGTATTGATCTTCATAAACAACTCAGACTGATACGAGAGACAAGGAAGAAAGAGGCTTACCACTAGCAACTGAATACCTTGAAGGGCATGTGGATCAAGCGACTGCACATCTATATTGCTTACTTCCTCACCAACTGCATGGATTGCCTAAGTAGCAAACATTAAAACATCACACAACAGATTTTGAAAGCAAGAGTAATTTAATACAACTTTAATAACTGCTTTAGAAACATGGAGAATGAATTTACAGAATAGGACTCTTGCTACAGAACAGATCACCAGCTACATCCCCTAAGGTAGAGGGCTATGGCATTGCCAGTAAAGCAAGACAGATGAAAGTGGGTAAATGGCCAATACTTGTACATGCATCCATATAGATTGCAGAGCAACATCACTGGGAACATTTAAAAAGGAATGTTTGACAAAGGTTATGTTAAGGCATATGCCCCATAAACAGCAAAAGCCTTTCTGTAAGGGGAACTACAGGCACTTTCTCCTCTTTCCTGTTTGCAGTGCAAAAGACCACATTAATAGAAGAGTCTCAAAGCCAAACACTGAGCAAAGGGAGTGTTTTGAATGGGAATTCAGTGGCAAGTATTCATTAGATTTTATTTCACAAGTTTATAGATTTCTGATAAATGGGGAGAGATCAGAAGCAACTGGAAAATACTCTGATGCATTTGGCTGCTAGATATCTACTGTAGTTTCAGCTAAGCCAGATGAGGAGCAATGAGCACTCAGGTATTTTGAAAAGCTTTAAACAAGAGCGTGAGAGTCATGCTAGCTGCGAGCACCTGTGGGGATCAAGAGGTGCACCGACATACGAGGACCTTAGCGGAACGCAAGCTGAAAAGTGAGCAAACGTTTCGCTGATCTCACAGCAAGGTCAAGAAAAAGGCACTCAACTAGTGCATGATGTTGTGTGGCAGGACAGGCAAGCCTAGTATTCTGTGGAACAACTCTCACAAAGAAAGTCAGAAATGCAAGGAGTATCTCCAGGTGGACTGAAGAGAAGAGGAGCATGATATGGTAGTGTCAAGTGGTAGATATGGGAGATTTAATCATTAGAGGAATATATATATATATATATATATATATATATATATATATATATATATATATATATATATATATATATAGCCTCTGACAAATTGTCAATCGTCTTCCAGGTGCCAGGCCAAGCGTGCAAGTCATTGTAACGTTAGAGCCCATGAGCCTGGGAAAGGTAGGATGGAGATTTGGAGTGGGGAAAAGAAAGGAGAAAAGGAGGGGGTGGGGGAAGGGAAGTTGCTATTAGATTAAAAAGCAGAGCCTCAAGGGCCATTTTACAACTACTCCTAGAGTCACGAGGCCAGTTAGGAAGCAGATTAAACCTGGCCAATGAGTGGTGCAGAAGGGAGGGTTTCCAATTCCCACCACATTGAAATGAATGATGCTAGAGGGAGTGCAACAGATGGTACGAGCTTTACCTTGGTATTTCGGTTTAGATGAAGTGAGGAAAGGTTTGAAACTATGTAAACATGGTCAAAGGTTAAGAATAGATTTAGCATTGCTATTATAAGATATTGCAGTCTAAACAGCAAGTTCAATGAGAAATATAACAAAAATGTACTCAAGGCAAGAAAAAAAGTTAAAAATCTTTGAGTACATGGATCAAATAGTGGTCAAGTTGAAAATGAGATCTGTAGGCAATGGAGAACATTACTATCTGAAGATGGACACATGTTTGCGGTCAAAATAGAGATGGTAAGAGGGGGAAGGAGAGGATAAGGGGGGAAAAAGAAAAAAGCTTACGTCCACCTGAGAACAGAGATGGGGACCTTGGTTTAACGTCTCATCCGAAAGATGGCACCTCCAACAGTGCAGTGCTCCTTCAGCACGGCACTGCAGTGTCAGCCTAGATTTTTGTGCTCAAGTCCCTGGAGTGGGACTTGAACCCACAACCTTCTGACCCAGACAAGTGTGCTACCCACTGAGCCACATCTAGGCCATTCGACCCTTCAAGCCTGCTCTGCCATTCAATAAAGTCATGAATGATCTACCTCCCACACCATCTCCATAGCCCTTGATTCACTTAATATCCAAAAGTCTATTGATCTGTGTTGCATATACAGAACTGACCAACCACACCCCTCTGGGGTAGAGAATTCCAAACACTCAACCCTTTGAGTAAAAACATTTCTCATCAGTCCTAAATGGCTGATCCCTTATTTCAAGACTGTGACCCCCTAGTTCTAGACTCACCAGCCAAGGGCAACATCCTCCCAGCATCTACCCTGTTAAGCCACTAAAATTTTATATGTTTCAATGAGATCACCTCTCATTCTTCTAAATTTAGGGAATATAGGCCTAGACTCCTCAAAAAGGACAATTCTCCCCATCCCAGAAATCAGTCTGGTGAAACTTCGCTGCACTCCTTCTAAGGCAAGCATATCCTTCCTTGGGCAAGGAGACCAAAATTGTACACAGTACTTAAGGTGCGGTCTCACCAAGGCCCTATATAATTGCAGCAAGACTTCTTACTCTTGTACTCCAATCCTTTTGTAATAAAAGACTAACATACCATTTGCTTGCTGTACCTGCATGTTAATTGACAGTTATGTATTCAAGGACACAGGTCCCACTGAATACCAACATTGCCCAATCTCACCATTTAAAAAATATTTTGCTTTTCTATTTTTCCTACCAAAGTGGACAACTTCACATTTCTCCACATTATATTCAACTTAACCTATCTAGCAGCAACAATTTGTATTTATACAACGCTTGAACGTAGTAAAACGTCCCAACCCACTTCACAGGAGTATTATAAAGACAAAAATTTGACACCGAGCCACAAGGAGAAATTAAGGCAGATGACCAAAAGCTTGGTCAAAGAGGTAGGTTTTAAAGAGTGTCTTCAAGGAGGAAAGAGGTAGCGAGGCAGAGAGATTTAGGCAGGGAATTCCAGAGCTTCGGGCCTAGGCAATGGTTGAGTGACTATAATCAGGGATGCTCAAGGGAGCAGAATTAGAGGAGTGCAGATATCTCGGGGGGGGTTGTGGGGCTGGAGGTGATTAGAGATAGGGAGGAGAGAGGTCGTGGAGGGATTTGAAAACAAGGATGAGAATTTTGAAATCGAGGCATTGCTTAACCGGGAGCCAATGTAGGCCTTTGCCTCTAAAGGACCCGCGTTTACTTTTGCTAATCTCTTCCTTTTTACATATAGAAGCTTTTGCAATCTGTTTATGTCTCTTGCTAGTTTACTCATTCTATTTTCTCTTATTTCTTCGTCCTCCTTTACCGAATTACAAAATCCTCAGGCTTATTCTTTTGGCAACATTATAAGCCTCTTCCTTTATTATTCTAATATACTAGCTTTAACTTTTCTTGTTAGCCACAGTTGGACTATTTTTCCCCGTGGGGTTTTTATTCCTTAAGGGAATGTATATGCAGTGTGAATTATTTCTTTAAATGTTTGCCATTGCTTATCTACCATCATATCCTTTAATCTAGTTTCCCCAACCAACCGTAGCCAACTCTCCTCTCATACCTACTTTGCTCAGATTTAAGACCCTAGTTTCTGGCTTAACAGTCAGTCTCAAACTCAACATAAATTTCTATCATATGATGATGCACTGCTCCCCAGTGGCTCCTTTATCACAAGGTTATTACACAATAATGGATCTAAAATAGCCTGTTCCCTATTTGGCTTCTCAACATACTGATCTAGAAAACTATCTTGAATGCATTCCATGAATTCTTCTGTAGTTGGTTTGCCAAATCTATGAAAATTAAAATCCCCCATGACCACTATTACCCTTGTTACATGCACCTCTAATTTCCTGATTTATACTGTGCCCAACACTACAACTACTGTTAGGGGGCCTATAAACAACTCCCACCAGTGTTTTCTGCCCCTTGTTTCTTAGCTCCACCCAAAGTGATTCTACATCTTGTTTTTCCAGAGCCAAGATGTCTTTATCCCATCCTTTATCAGGGCTACCACTTCTCCTTTTCCATTCTGCCTATCTCTTCTAAAAGTCAAGTATCTGGAATATTTAGTTCCCAACCTTGGTCACTCTGCAACCACTTCTCCACAATGGCTAGATCATATCAAGCCCATTTATTTCTAATCTGCGCTATTAATTCATCTATTTTGTTGCAAATGCTTCGCGCAGATAGTGCCTTTAACATTTTTCTATTTTACCCTGATGTCACTTTAGCCACTGGTGCCCTATTACCTTCGTGGAGCTCTGTCCCTTCCTGATTTTTACCTATATCACTACTCTGCTCTACAGCCATGACATTTCTCTTACTGCTTCTGAATTTACCTTTTCCTGAATCTTCCCACTTCTCTTTCTCCCCCCCCCACCCACATCTCATTAGTTTAAAGCCCTATCTACCATCCTAGTTATTCGATTTGCCAGAACACTGGCCCCCGGTTTAAGTGGAGCCCATCCCAACGGAACAGCTTCCTCTTTCCTAGTACTGGTGCCAGTGCCCCATGAATTGAAAGCCCTGCTTCCCACACCACTCTTTCAGCCACGCATTTAAACTTGTAATCTGCTTGTCCCTATGCCAATTTGCACATGGCTCAGGTAACAAGCAAGATTACCTGTGAGGTTCTGAGTTTTAATTTTGACCCTAGCTCTTCAAACTCTCAGCAGAACCTCATTCCTAGTTCTACCTGTTGAATTTGTAAAAGACATAAGGGCCACATGGAGGATCATTTGCAGTGGTCAAAAAGGTTTCATGAGATTGAAAGATTGAGGGCCATCATGGAGATTTGTCAAACAGATATGATGCCCAAAGCATAAAGTGTACATTTGCTTACAAGTTTATGTAGGATTAGGTTTTCTTAAACAAATCTCCACCTTTAAAATCAATCTGACCTGCATTAGAACCTTAGCCCTCATAAGGTTGTTTACTTACCTGCCCATCAGCCAAAGGTATTTTAATAAACGGCAGTGACTTATCCACACATGCTGGAGAACGATATGAAAATTTCTGCATTTTTTGTCCCGATCTAAAAACAAGCAGTTTGACTAAGTCAATGGAGGTATCTACATAAATAGAAGTATTGCTGGTATTTTGCACAACTGCTAAAGTCGTGGTTGATAAGTGTAGATCTAGACATTGCCTTAGACACTCTTCACATTATGTACACACACATTTAAGTGGACTAAGTCTTGCCAATCTCAAATTGATGCAATGTTATTTACAAAAGAACCCAAAATGACCCTGAAATGCATTACTCTCAAAAGGATCAAAATACATGATAAAATTAACAAGTGGAAGAGCGGATGAAATTGAAATTCATTTTTGTGCCCCTCAACCTCCAAAATGGAGAGGTGTGAAAAAGGAAAAGGCAGCAAGCAGCTGGGTTATATAGGCCAGGAAGGTCCCATGACCATCCACCTCCCACCCCCAAGGATTACATGTTATTAATGGATCCTTGAACAAGGAACTAGAGGGAGTCAGCACTTTCTGGAGCTAGGGAGTAGGAAAAAAAATGCCCTTCAGCAGCCTATTCTTTCTTCTGCATTTTCCAAATCTTACATCCAAACACCAGCAACACCTAGAGTACATCAATTTGGGAAAATAAACATGGCCATTTTGATGCTTAATGACATATGACATAAATCGTGCCATTTATGTAGAAAGGACTTATGAAATATACTGGGCGGCCTGCTGGTGGCGCTGTCCAGGGAGAGTATAAATACTCGGGCACAGGCCCAGCTTGCTCAGGGACATTTTGTAAACAGGAACTAGTGAAGGATAACTAGACTTCCATGTTGTGAAAGTCGATAAAAGCCTGGTTTAATACTCTGACCAAATGCCTAGTAGTTTTCTTACATCAACATCCCTTCATAAATACAGTTTGAAATTAGCAACTGAAAACAACTTTTCTCTTTTTAAAAGACATGGAATTTACTTTTTGTCACCAGTAGAAGATCTCTTTGGTGCAGCTCCTTGAAGAACTGAAGTCATTTTGGTTCTCAATATTGGACTGCTGTGCATATAATTAAGAAAAAAAGACATTGAACAGAGGGAAGCAAAATAGACAAATTTTATTGTTAGCAACTATGTTCAAAATATGCCACTTTTCAGTTTAAAAAAGCATTACCTTGTGAAGAGGATTTCCTTGTCACAGCTGGAGAATGAACTAGGTTTTGGCTTGGCTTGAGGTATCTGAAAAAGTTTAATTATTAAAGTGCCACTTAACATGGATGCCACTAGTAACAGTAGCATGACAAGTAGTATATGGCTGCGTGGCTACACCCAGTTTATTTTCAAAGTGTTCGCTTTCAATGTGCTGCTACAGTTGCAGTTTACCTTTGGACACAAGTTCTTGTAACTGGAGGTACCACTAGCACGGTTTCACATGGAGTATAGAGTATAGTGTACAGTAGGTACCAAGGAACAGCAGCTTTACTAAAGCCTACTTCCTACTGCTTGTAGAAGCAGGCAAAGACATACCTACTTTGGAAGTGGCTATGATAAGGCAGGGCAGCACATGCTGGCATACAGAACCCCAAGTTTTAGAATACAACCAGTTTGTAGGTGAAAAGATCAAGTCCTCTGCTGTTCAGTCTAGAATCTGTCAAATTTGTTAAGCTTTTTCAGAAACCATAAATTTATATTGCACTTGCAGACGTTATTAGGCCATCCCTCTTGCCCATGGTCTTTCAAGCGGACCATGACAGAGCCCTACATTCCCAAGAAGTTAGCAACCTCCTCCAGACAAAGACTGATCTTTTAACTAGATTGAATCCCTTACCACAAGAGCTCTCACCCTTTCCATCCAATAGTTTAATAGTCACAATCTGTAGGTGGCAAACCCATCTTCTACTTTTGATCAGACAAAAATAAATGCCAGACCAACTGATGTGGGCTCTCGGGAACTTGAGCCAACAGAAAGTAGTCTGGTCTCTTGCAATTCTGTGGGGGTTTTAGACTGGAAAACAAAGCACCATCTGGTGCCTCAAACTAGCCATTCCTCACATGCAACCCCACTGTCCATCAACAGGTGGCATCAAAGCAAAGTCTGATCTACTCCTCAGCCAAGCGGTTTCTCCCCTTCCATGTTAGGAAAAGGGAAGCCAATGGCACAGCCACTCTTGTATTGGCAGAGATCAACTCAACACAGACCAAGATTAGTACTTTCCTCATCTAGATGGCTTATACACCACAAAATATATAGTGCATTTATCTACTAAGCCAGGGGGATTTCAATCAATCTTCTAAAAATAGAATTTAGCGCATGACCTTACCGTGCAAGATTTTGCTGCAGTTGACTTTGCTTTGCATTTTGATTTAGTAAATTCCACTTTAGAATTCAAAGCCAATAGAGCTTTTCCTGAAATAGAAATATTGTCATCCAGATCAATCTATCCAGAATTAATGTTAGTAACTGCACATATATTTTGACTTGCCTTTTGTTTTTCTCGTCTTAATAGCAACAGTGGCTAGTGCCTCTTCCTTGGGATAATCAGCCTGTGAATGTGAATAAATGGTTTCCATCAGTTGTACACAATAGAGTTGTTAGATAAGTAGAGAAATATACCAGGTCTTTCCCAATCATGTCCCTGGCCATCAATCCCCAGCATTAAGACCACCTTGGTCAAAGACACCAATAACACCCTGTACAGCTGATTCACCGCTCTTCATCCTCTCTACAGCACAGGTTAGATACAGAGTAAAGCTCCTTCTATACTGTACCATCAAATGCTCTCAGGTCAGATCAAGTGTACACCACTTCTTTGTGGTTCCATTCCTACTTGCCCAAATACATTTGTTCTCACCTCATGTTTGCATGATCACCTCCAACATACTCATTCTATCACTCAGCCACATTACACACAAAGACAGGTTAACTTCCATATGTACACACAAGCTTCCCACCACTGCTGAACTCCATAGACTAATCAGACATCAACTTCCTACAGCTCAACATTGTTGCAACTAAAGGCAAACATAATGGCCTGGAATTTGCAGTCAGCGGCGAAGCAAAGACGTTTGCCGTTGGCCCCGAAGTAAGCTTTGCACAAAGATCTCGGTGTCGAGAAGTTTGGATTTTCTGACACGCAATTCAAATCAACATAGTAGTGGGAATCCTAGAGTGCGAGCTGCTGGGACTGCAACAAGCCATCTAAGCAGCCAATCAAAATGCAGAATTCTCACAGCAAACCAGAAGTGGGTAAGCTGTTAAAATTCTAAATTTTTAAAAAATTATTAGAGATCAAAACAAAGATCAGGGCTCTCGCATAGGGAAAAGGCAAACTGAAATAAAAGACGAACACATTGATTTTAATTTTTATTAAAATGGAAAAATTTGACTGCACAAAATTAAAATGATTTTTTCAGGGCTATAACCTTTGCTTAGCAGTCAATAATCTGTTAAAATCCCCAGTTACACCTAATCCCTTTGGGTCTAACTTTTGATGGGGTATTTAACAGTGTAATTACTGCTGAAGAGCCAAAGTTTCAGTTTCCACGATTTGAAGATTTCACTGATTGCCAGTTCGGTTGGGGGAGGCGCAGAGCGCAACCTGTGAATGACAGACCACAACTTCAGGATTTCAGCATTAGGCTGCGCATGGCGCTAAATCCTGAAGTTGCGGTCAGTTTCAAAGGCGAAAGGACGGTGAACGCTGCCAGTTCACAGTCATCAGGGCCGCAAATTCCGGGCCAATAATTATTTGTTGCCAGTACCAATATGCCTCTGGCACAGACACCATCAGCCTGCCTGCTCACACTCCGCATTCTACTGGACCCCAAGCTGAATTTCCTACTTCACATCTGGAATATTGTTTGCTTACACCCTTCTCATCCTTTCAGCTGCCACATGTGTCCTGGGTACCTCAAGAATCCCTTTCTCTAATGTTTGCCTTGTCAGTACACAGAAACTTGCGCTAATCTAAAATTCTGCAGCCATATCCCCTCTAAAAAAAAAAAAAATTAAAAATGGAACATGTTACAATTAAGGGAGAGGTGTGGGTTGGTGCTTGGGCTGGAGATCCCCCATTGATACTGCCAGCAAGGAGAGAGGGCCCCCAACCCCACCCCACCCCAGTGTCTGCATGCCACCGCATTCCTGGGTCACAGAAGCTTTCTCCACTTCGACAGATTTTCCAAGCTTCCCTCACCCTCTAGGTATCTTTGCGTTCCTGAATTATCACCTAATTTTGCCTTGCACCGTCACTTGTCATTTAATCATCGTCTGCCCTTCACCCAATCACAGACAGCCTCTTCTCCTCCTGCCCCAGTTGGTTAAAAGCTTTTCATCTGGAACATCTTTCAATTCGGTCATAAAAAGTTAATGACTTGAAACATTAACCCTATGTTTCTCTCTCCACAGATGCTGCCTGACCCAAGTGTTTCCAGCATTTTCATTTCCGATTTCAAGTATCTGCAGCATTTTGCTTTTCACAAGGTAAAATGGCCCATCTTCTCCCCCTCCCCTTGAATATACATCTGCTCCAGGGTGGCCATTTCCCCTGGTTCTTGGCACTTTTCTATGGTGTAAATAGACTGATTTTATAAACTAGCAGGTAGCAAATATTTACAGGTAACCCAGGGCAAACTAATCAGAGCTGAACTGACAATTTTCTGCATTTACTGTTTAGTTAAATGGATTGTAGCATTGGCACTTAAAAAAAAAAATGTATTTAGTAACACAAAATAACCCAAGAGAGCTTAATGAAATGGGAAGTGAATGGTGTTCAAGAGGATTAAATTACACAATAGTGTTAGTAAATCAGGTCTAGAGCCAAATTTAGACAAAAAACTACTTACCAGCACTGCAGCAGTTGCAACTTGATCAGCTCCTACTGTAGCTACACAAAACATGAAGTTGAGATTGTGAGGTGAAATGCAGGTGTTACAAATCATAAATACATAAAGATTTGAAAATGCAATCACTTGGGCCATTATTTTACTGTGACTGCACTAGTCAAATTCTGCTTTTATTTGTGACATTCCAGAATTTTCCAATATTTTTAATTAGTGTTTTGGGGATCACACCCTACATCTCTGCCCATTTGCTGACTGAATTATTCATATTTTTCATACATGGTATTAAAAGATTTCCTGGGATCTTACTAGTGTGTTGGGATCATATTCTGCAATTCCATACATTTCTCCACCACCCCCCAAACAAAAAGCAAAATCACTTAGTAAGTGGCTTTTTGTTTTTCTTTGCCAATTTTCTCCCCCTTCCCTCCTCACCTGTTAATGCTTACTCCTTGCTGGGATACTGCTCCATGGGTGCCAGACTTAAACACACCCCCCCCCCCCCCCCCCCCCATCCTCCAGTACTTCACCCAAGTGGCCATTCTTTCCATGTGGGCCTATGTGACGATTGCGGAAAGGATATTAAACAAGGGGGTGAATGGAAGGGGGTCACAACCAAGCCCACTCTTGTCCACACACTTCGTTGTAGCAGGCGTGACAGGATAGGAACACAGGTTAAATTTGCCCTCCTCGAATGCAGGGATGCCGAGACCAACGGTAGACACCCTACTTTCACCCTAGGTGCGATCAGTTAACCCAGCAACAGACTGGGTATGGAACTTGGAATCTCCCTGTTGCACATGGTATGGCTACCTCTGGTTTAATCATGCGTCACTAGGGGAAGTCCAAACAAAGCTTGAATTTTTTTTTTTTTTACTGGAGTGTTATGCAAGGAAGGTACAAATTCTTTGGTTTCCACTTCATTTTAAAAAATTGAATATGTTAAATATGAGGTGGTACATTTTGGTGGGAAGAACAAGGAAGCCACATACTCCTTGGAAAATAAGTGTCCAAATGGGGCAGAGGGATCTGGGGGTGCAGATACACAAATCACAGTAATGGCGCAGGTGAATAAGGCGGCTTAAAAAAAAAAGTTTCTTTTCTCAAACAAAGGTTCATTTCTAGAGGGATAGAATTGAAAAGCAGAGAACTTAGTTAAACTTGTACAGAACCTTGGTTAGACCACACTTGGGAGTACTGTAAACAGTCTGGTCTCCATATTATGGAAAGGATAAAGAGGCACTGGAGAAGGTACAAGAGAGATTTACTAGAATGATACCAGAACCGAGAGGTTATACCCACCAGGAAAAAAAACCAACAGGCGGTGGGGGGGGGGGGGGGGGGGGGGGGGGGGGGAGAAGAGAGAGAGGGGGGGGGGGGGGGAGAAGAGAGAGAGGGCGGGGGGGGGGGGGGGGGGGAGGGAAAGAGGGGAGAAGAAGAGTCTGTTCTCTAGAAAAAAGACAGAGGGGTGGCCTGATAGAGGTCCTAAAGATTATTAAAGTGTTTGATAAGAGTAGAGAAAGTGTTTCCACTTGCAGGGGAAACCAGAACTAGAGGCCATAAATAAATGAGAGATAGTCACTAATAAATCCAATAGGGAATTTAGGGGCAACTTGGTTTACCCAGAGAGTGGTTAGAATTGCAGATGACACAAAACTTGGAAGTATAGTGAGGCTTCAAGACACAGACAGGCTGGTGAAATGGGCAGGTGAAATCTAATGCAGAAAAATGCAAAGTGATACATTTTGGAAGAACAAGGAGAAGCAATATAAACTAAAGGGTACAATCCTAAAGGGGGTGAATGAACAGAGACCTGGGGGTATATATGCACAAATCGTTGAAGGGGGCAGGTCAGGTTGAGAAAGCGGTTAAAAAACATATCGGATCCTGGGCTTCATAAATAGAGGCATAGAATGCAAAAGTAAGAAAGTGATGAAGAACCTTTATAAAACACTGGCTCAGCCTCAACTGGAATATTGTGTCCAATTCTGGGCACTGCATATTAGGAAGGATGTGAAGGCCTTAGAGGGTGCAGAAAAGATTTACAAGAATGATTCCAGGGATGAGGGACTTCAGTTATGTGGATAGATTGGAGAAGCTGGAGTTGTTCTCCTTAGAGCAGAGAAAGTTGAGGAGTTCAAAATCATGAGGGGCCTAGACAGTAGATAGTGAGAAACTGTTCCTGTTGGCAGAAGGGTCAAGAACCACAGGACACAGATTTAAGGGGATTGGCAAAAGAACCAAAGGGGGGGGGGGGGGGGGGAAAGCTTTTCTTTTTTTAAACGCAGCGAGTGGTTAGGATCTGGAATGCACCGACTGAAAGGGTGGTGGAGGCAGACTCAGTTGTGGTTTTCAAAAGGGAATTGGATAAGTACCTGAAGGAAAAATATATTGCAGGGCTACGGGGAAAGGGCAGGGGGAGTGGGACTAGCTGAAGTGCTCTTGCAGAGAGCTGGCAGGGGTTCAACATGGCCGCCTTCTGTACTGTAACCATTGGATGATTCTATGAATGTGGAACTCGCTACCAGAAGGAGCAGTTGAGGCAACTAGTACAGATGCATTTAAGGGGAAGCTAGATAAACACCAGAAAGGAATAGATAATGGAGTTAGATGAAGAGTGCGAGGTTGCTCATGTGGAGTGTGGAGCATAAACACCAGTAAGGCCCGGTTGGGCCAAATGACCGGCTCTGTGCTGCACATTCCATGTAAGACGATGCAAGGCAGCGAAAAACAAAATTACCAAGGAAGTCTTTCAGCTTCATTCGTTTGATTGCTGCCGGCATCTTTAACAATTGAACAGCCAGGACACTGTCAACCATGTCTATTAGTTTTCCAAAAGCTTGTTCCATTTCCCTTATTTTCTCACTTGCTGCAAAGGAGGAGGAACACGTTTAGTTGTGCCCAGAGATTGTACAACAACAATTGAAAGCGCAATGTAATCGGAATATACCATTAAATCACTCAAATAACAAATGAGGCGAGTTATTAAACCACAGACCAACACATTGTTAGCGCTAATTTGCACCTATTCAGCTGAACCCATTGAGCAATGTTTGGCTTTAGCACATAGGCTGGGATAGAGCGGCTAAAACAAAAGCAAGTCAACGTCAATGAATTAGGAACTTTGTAAAAATATAGTAGGCAAAGTAAAATTCAGTAAAAGCAGCACAATATACAGAAGAGTAAATAAGCATGCGCTATCAAGCGCGTGGAATAAATTACTATGAATTATTCTGCCACAAGAATCGAATTTACCTTTTGCATCGAAATATTTCATAAATAATTGTATTTTTTCATCCTTCGCCTCCTGCGAGAGAACCATTTGCACCGACTCCACATTATCCCTGGAGGCAGCGTTCCGTTTACTTCGAGTCCCCGACGCCATCATCAGCGCCTCACGAAACTGCATAAAAGTTAACTACAGCCTGCCGGTTACATCTTTATTTAATGCTCTTCCTGTTTGTACTGGCTGGGAATAATTGTCTAATTGAAGTTATTCAATTTAATCCACTCAATGCGAAGTGGCCGTTGGAATTTATTTTAATTGCAATAATGTTATATGAGGAGAGACAGCTCTGTGTACTCTTTTAGTGGGGTGATTAAACAAAATTGACTGTAAATTAATAAAACTTTAAAGGAACCTTAACAAATTAAATTAAAATTTCATTGGCCGGGGTGAAGATGCACTCCAGTTGCCGCGGCGTCCACCGGTCGCGGAAGGCCTCGAGCGTGCCGGCAGACACCGCGTGCTCCATCTCCAGGGCCACCCGGGCACGAACGTGGCCACGGAAGAGAGGCAGGCAGTCGGGCCGAACAACCCCCTTGACCGCCCACTGCCTGGACCAGTTGATGGCCACTTTGGCCAGACCCAGGAGCAGTCCTATGAGGAGGTCCTCCGATCTGCCCGCTCCCCTTCGCACCGGGTGACCAAACATCAGGAGCGTGGGACTGAAGTGCAGCCAAAAATTGAGGAGCAGCCCCTTCAAAAAGTGGAAGAGGGGCTGCAACCTCTCACATTCCATATAAACATGGAACACGGACTCCACCAGGCCACAGAAAAGGCAGGCGGCCTGGGAGTCCGTGACCCTACTTAAAACTTTATTGCACGGGACTGCTCCGTGCAACACCTTCCAGGCCAAGTCCCCAATAGATAAAGGGAGGACTCCCGCGTAGAGAGCCCTCCACTGGGGACACCCGCCTCCTCCGGATGGCAAGATGGTGTGCCAAGGTGTGTCCGGATGGCAGACGAGGATGGCAAAATGGAGGGTGTGCAAGAGCAGCCTGGACAGGAAACCCCACTGCGCAGAATGAAAAGGCACGGAGGGGATTTCCCGGAGACGGCTCAAGTTGTGAGGCGCCGGCTCCCAAGAGAGGTTTCGGGGCCGGGCGCCGATGAGGAATTTCATCCGGACGGGGGTCAGTTTGGATGTGAAACCCATGTAATTGCACGGGACAGTCCAGTGATAAGGTTAAAGATTTCAGATTTGCCTGGTCCACGGTAGTGTTGTGTCTCAAGGGGTTTTATACCCTTACCTATATAACAATTAAGAAGGACTCCGGGGTGGAGAGTTTAGTTAAAGGCCATTTTATTTACAATGTGCTTCTTCACTCAATGCACTACATTTCCCATAGTGCATTGCGAATCACCACTACGGTATCCCATGTGGGACAATTCTAATACACATTCAAAATACACAACATATTTCCTCCCCCTTAAAATAGAATGTCCACAAAACAGAATAACTGAAAATGACTATAACTTTGGAAGAGAGGGTAGACTACCTCTACATTCCGCTAACCCTGGGGATTATTCTGCCCCATGCACACAGGTTAGCACTAACTGTAACTAAGGCGCTCTGGAGGCTGCCTTTCTCTTTGGGGGTAACGCCTAGTCTCAGGAGCAGGCTCTGGCTGGCTCTCCCGTGACCCTGCAGGTGTGGCTTCCTCTCTCGATGGCACAAGAGTGGATGGTACCACTGTCTCAGGGTCGGACAACCAGTCCCTGCTGGAGCCCCCAGCAGGTCCTTGATCCTCTGTTTCTTGGGTTACCTGTGGCGACTGTCTTGGCAGTAACTGGTCTACATGCCGTCTCCATGTTCGGTCGTCTCCGGTGCGGACTCGGTATGAAACGGGGCCCGTCTTTTGAATGCAGTGGCGCTGCTCTTGGCATATCCCTGGTTGTCTCGCATGATGGGCATGATTTCGCTTCAACTTCAATTTCATGATCCAGACCAGGCCACCAGAAGTAGCTTCGTGCCAGCTCCTTCATCCGGACAATACCACAATGTCCCGAGTGCAGCTCGTTGAGGACATGTTTCCGCAGCTTTGGTGGTATGATCACTCGCATGCCCCAAAGGAGGCATCCTGACGTGACAGACAACTCCTTCCCTCTTGACAGGTAAGGTAGGAGCTCAGGTGGTGCGTCTGACACCCGTGATCCGTCTCCTTGCATCACCCGATCCAGCGCCTTGGATAGCGTAGGGTCCACTCTGGTCTCTTTCTTGACCTGCCAGGCCGTGACAGGGGCATTGCTCACCATGTCAAAGTAGAAAATCTTCTGCTCACAGCCTTCAGAGGGCACAGGCAGCAGAAGTCTTGACAATCCGTCCGCATTGCCATGTGCTGCTGACCTCCGGTATTTGATGTTGTAATTGTGAGCACTTAACATCAGCGCCCAGCGCTGCATCCTGCACGCTGCCAGGGAGGGTATTCCTGTGTGTGGACCAAAGATCGATGTCAGAGGACGATGATCCGTCAGCAAGGTGAATTTCCTTCCGAACAAGTAGTGATGGAACTTTTTGATTCCAAAGATGATGCCCAAAGCCTCTTTTTCGATCTGCGGGTATTTCACCTCCGCCTTGCTCAGGGACCTTGACGCGAATGCAATCGGCTTCTCTTTGCCTGAGGGAAAGATGTGGGACACGACACTCTGGGGTCAGTCAAAGCTGCTTTGGCTTTCTTGAATGCAGCTTCGCACTCCTTCGTCCACGCCCAGGCCTTGCCCTGACACAGCAACTCATGTAATGGCTTCAACAGTGATGCCAGCTGTGGAATAAACTTTCCGTAATAGTTCAGGAGACCTAAGAATGACCGCAGCTGGCCGACATTTGTAGGTGCAGGAGCGTCGGCAATGGCTTTCACTTTCGACGGTGCTGTGTGTAGGCCGTCCGTGTCGATGACATGGCCTAGGTACTCCACTGATGGCTTGAAAAATTTGCTTTTGTCCTTGCGAACGCGTAAGCCATATTCTTCAAGTCTTCCCAGTGTCTTCGTCAGGTTCTGCAGATGCTCGTTGTCGTCCTTTCCTGTGACAAGGATATCGTCGAGATAACACTGTACCCCTGGAATGCCGCTTAAGATCTGGTCCGTAGCCCGCTGAAACAATGCTGGTGCTGACGTTATACCAAAGGGTAGGCGGCAGTACCTGTAGAGGCCCTTGTGGGTGGTGATGGTGAGGTACTTCTGTGAGTCCTCTTCTACATGCATCTGCAAGTAGGCTTGGCATAGATCAATCTTACTAAACTTCTGACCGCCTGCTAGACCCGCGAAAAGATCTTCAATGATGGGGAGGGGGTACTGTTCAGCTGAGAGCACAGGATTCACTGTTACTTTGAAATCTCCACATAAGCGAACCGTGCTGTCACTCTTCATCACTGGTACCACGGGCATGGCCCACTCACTGTGCGAAACCGGCACCAGGACCCCTATCTTGACCAGACGCTCCAGGTCAGCCTCCACCTTTGGTCTGAGGGCGTAGGGAACGTTCCTGGCCTTCAGGAATCGTGGCTGGCTGTCAGGCTTCACCTTGAGTTTGACCGTAATCCCCTTCATACTCCCCAATTCTCCGTCAAAGACAGCCGCATGCTTTGTCAACACTGCCGCTAGCCCTGCCCCTTCGACTGACACCGCATTCACTTTTTTCCAATCCAGATGAATTTTCTCCAACCATGGCCTGCCCATCAGGGATGGATAGTCCCCCTTGACCACGTAAACTGGCAGCATCACGGTTTGTCCATTAAGCTCCACCTTGACCTCCGTCTTACCCAGCACTGGGACTGTTTCCCCAGCGTAGGTCTTTAAGATGAGCTTGGCCGGCGTCAGTGATAGGTGGTTCAGTTTTTCTTTGAATAGCTTCTCTGAAATCAAGGAGACAGCGGCCCCCATATGCAGCTCCATTTTGACCGGTATTCCCTCTAGTAGTGGAGTGACTCCATAGCCTGATGAGCCTCCATTCACCGTTAACACATGGAGATTCAGCTCCCCATCAGACTCTGTGTCACTGACTTCCTGTTCTTGTTTCACCATGTGTAGGTTTTTCTTTTTAGAACGCCAGTTGGATGTGTTTCCTTGTTTGTTTTTGTGTCTCTCTGTGTAGGATTGTTTGCTTTGCCCTTTACACACACGTTCAATGTGTCCTTTCTTTTCACATTTCTGACAGGTCAGGTCTTTACACCAGCAGGCAGATGGCTGATGACCTGACCTTCCACATCTGTTACACTCTCTGGCGCCCCTTGTATGCTTATCCGGTGTAGCTGCTACCCTGTGCACTCTTGTTGCCGCTCCCAACAGCTGTGCATCTTTAGCTGCTAACTCCATAGACACAGCGAGCTCCACTGCTGATTTAAGCGTCAGTTTGTCAGTCGTGAGCAAGCGCTTCTGTGTTGCTTCACATCTTAATCCACACACAAACCTATCATGGACAGTGTCATTTAGAGTTTCACCAAACTCACAATGCTCAGTTAGCTTCTTTAGCACTGCAACATATTCGGCTATGGACTCACCCTCCCCTTGGTGAAACCTGAACCTCTCGGCAATCAGCAGTGGTTTGGGTGCGAAATTTGTTTCCAAAACTTCCACAATCTGATCATATGTCTTAGCGCCGGGCTTATCTGGGTGCATCAAACTCCATAACAAGCCAAATGTTTTTGCTCCAATCATACTGAGGAACGTCGCCACTTTCACGTCATCTTTAATGCCATTTGCAGTCCCGAAAAATCCGAAACGCTCTGTATAAGCACTCCATTGCTCCGCCATTTCATCAAATGGTCCAAACGCTCCGGTTAGCATAGCCATTTTGTTTTATTTTTTTTCTTTCTTTACAGTCCTTTTCCTCCACTTCGTTTCACTGTATCGTTACTCTCCCCCTTCTTATTTGTGTAACACACAAACCGCCACATTTACGAGGCGATTGCATCAGCACTAAACTGCGGGCGCGCCATTAAGAAGACAGGAACTTCTTACTTTAAACATCGCCGATTCCAGTGCAAAGTGATGCGCAAGTCCGTCGTCCTCGTCGCCAGTTTTGTTGTGTCTCAAGGGGTTTTATACCCTTACCTATATAACAATTAAGAAGGACTCCGGGGTGGAGAGTTTAGTTAACGGCCATTTTATTTACAATGTGCTTCTTCACTCAATGCACTACATTTCCCATAGTGCATTGCAAATCACCACTACGGTATCCCATGTGGGACAATTCTAATACACATTCAAAATACACAACAGGTAGTCACAGATATAATTGTGGATTTGGCATCTATCATCTCAAACCATTATTGATTTATAAATGTTGCTAAATACATAAGTGTAGAAATTCTTCCTGCCACTTGATTTCTGCCTAAGACCCAGTCCCCATGACAGATCATTTCCATACAGGAGACGCCTGTCACACTGCAATGAGGCAGTGTTGTACAAAACGTTAGGCACCAGCCACATGCAGCTAATTGGGAATCCAGATGTGGCTAATTACATTTTTAATTAGTAAATAAAAAATGAGTAATAGACTCTCATTAGCCATGTGATTTCAATACTCATATTCGCAAGGCCTATGCCTATGTACTTTAACCTTTTTGTGCAATGGTTGGTAAAATGGTAAGATGAAGAGCATAGGACTCGCTACACAGAAGTCCTCCCCAGTTCCAGTGGTGATCTGGTGTGGAGGGCGTTGCACTGAGCAGTCCCGTCAAATAGGTTTTTTTTTTTCTCTTTTGTTTAAAGAAAGACTTGCATTTATATAGCGCCTTTCACAACCACCGGACGTCTCAAAGCGCTTTACAGCCAATGAAGTACTTTTGAAGTGGAGTCACTGTTGTAATGTGGGAAACGCGGCAGCCAATTTTGCGTTCAGCCAGCTCCCACAAACAGCAATGTGATAATGACCAGATGATCTGTTTTTGTTATGTTGGTTGAGGGATAAATATTGGCCAGGACACCAGGGATAACTCCCCTACTCTTCTTCAAAATAGTGCCATGGGACCTTTTACGTCCACCTGAGAGAGCAGACGGGACCTCGGTTTAATGTCTCATCTGAAAGACGGCACCTCCGACAGTGCAGCACTCCCTCAGCACTGCACTGGAGTGTCAGCCTAGCTTTATGTGCTCAAGTCCCTAGAGTGGGACTTGAACCCACAACCTTCTGACGCAGAGGCGAGTGTGCTACCAACTGAGCCACAGCTGACACCAAATAGGGTTTTAAGTCATTTTATGGACTCCCAGGCTGCCTGTAACTTTTGTGGCCCAGATGAGTCTGTATTTGACGTTTATATTGAATGTGAGAGGTTGGAGCCTCTCTTCCTCCATTTGAAGGGGCTGCTCCTCCATTTTTGGTTGCACTTCAGTCCCACGCTCCTGATCTTTGGCCACCCAGTGAGGGGGGGGGGGGGTGGAGGAGAGGGTAAGTCGGAGGACCTCCTCGTGGGTCTGCTCCTAGGCCTGGTCAAGGTGGCCATCGACAGGTTCAGGCTGGATATGGCCAATGGGGTTGTTCTCTCTGACTGCCTACATCGCTTCCGTGGCTATATCCGCACCTGGGTGTCTGCCAGTATGCTTGCTTCACGACGACATGCAAGCCGTGATCCTGACCAACGGTTCCACCACAGACCCAATTCATGTACGAACCGGGCTCAAGCAAGGCTGTGTCATCGCACCAACGCTCTTCTCGATCTTCCTTGCTGCAATGCTCCATCTCGCCCTCAGTAAGCTCCCCGCTGGAGTGGAGCTAATTTACAGAACAAATGGGAAACTGTTCAACCTCCGTCGCCTCCAGTCCAGATCCAAGGTCATTCCATCCTCTGTCGTCGAATTACAATATGCAGATGACGCTTGCGTCTGCGCTCACTCAGAGGTCAAACTCCAAACCATAGTCAACACCTTCACCGAAACATATGAGAGCATGGGCCTTACACTAAACATCCGTAAGACAAAGGTCCTCTACCAACCTGCCCCCGCCACACAGTACTGCCCCCCGATTATCAAAATCCACGACAAGGCCTTGGACAACGTGGGCCACTTTCCATACCTTGGAAGCCTACTGTCAACAAGGGCAGATGTCGACGATGAAGTCCAACACCGCCTTCAGTGTGCCAGTGCAGCCTTCGGTCGCCTGAGGAAGAGAGTGGTTGAAGACCAGGACCTCAAACCTGGCACTAAGCACATGGTCTACAGAGCAGCAGTGATACCCGCCCTGCTGTATGCCTCAGAGACATGGACCATGTACAGCAGGCACCTCAAAGCACTGGAGAGGTACCACCAACGCTGCCTCCGCAAGATCCTGCAAATCCATTGGCAGGACGGGCGCACCGTCAGTGTTCTTGCTCAGTCCAACATCCCCAGCATCGAAGCTTTGACCACACTCGATCAGCTCCGATGGATGGGTCACATTGTCCGCATGCCCGACACGAGACACCCAAAACAAGCGCTCTACTCGGAGCTCCGGCACAGCAAGAGAGCCACAGGTGGGCAGAGAAAATGCTTCAAGGACACCCTCAAAGCCTCCTTGAAAAAGTGTAACATCCCCACCGACACCTGGGAATCGCTGGCCCAAGACCGCACAAAGTGAAGAAGAAGCATCCGGGAAGGCGCCGAACACCTCGAGTCTCTTCACCGGGAGCAAGCGGAAGCCAAGTGCAAGCAGCGCAAGTCAACACAAGCACCCCACCCACCCGCCCCTTCAACCACCATCTGCTCCACCTGTGACAGAGACTGTAGGTCCCGCATTGGACTCATCAGTCACCTGAGAATTCATTTTTAATGTGGAAGCAAGTCATCCTCGGTTCTGAGGGACTGCCTAAGAAGAAGATACGGCCAATGGGGTTGTTCTCTCTGACTGCCTGCATCGCTTCCGTGGCTATGTCCGCACCTAGGTGTCTGCCAGTATGCTTGAGACTATTTGCATCTGGTGGGCACCGCAGGGACTGGAGTTGATTGTCGACACTGTAAATAAGATTATGATTTAATTTAATAAGTTTCCTTCGTTTTTTATTTATAATTTAGAGTTTATTGTTTGTGCTCCTTTTAAAAAGGGGGCACTTTTGTTAATTTGACTTTGATTGATGACAGTCATCCTAATTGGCAGTTAAAAGAGTCGAAAAACATAGGAGTGCAAGTGTTTTTGATTGTTGTGTGTGATTTACTTTTTTGGTTACTGCTGATTGATTATTTGCTAAAATGGTGTGCAGCGTGAGTGAAAATTCCTGACTTCAGCACCATGGAAACACCAGCAACATTATATGTCATTATGGCCAGCTCGACTAATCAGACTAACCACTCCAAGCCAGAAGAAAGCAAGCCCAACCAATAAGGAGCAGCTCCAACAGAGCACATTATAGCAAAGGACAAGTGGCATCCAAGCTGCATTCTGGATAGAGAACAGAGCTGGGACTGGCGTGTCTCGTTGTGACTCAACCTTCTCAGCAATCACTCTGAAGTCAAAATACTGCTCGTAACTGCTGGGTGAAAATCTCGAAGCTGCACTAAGATGTGCTGTGTCTGATAAATTCATGCCAGAATTCCAAGCTTTGGTGAAAGAGACTGAATGGTAGTAGATGTTTGTTAAGTAAATATACGCGTGTGGTATGTTTACCTGTATTGTGTGTACGCCGGTTTCTACTAAAATTAGTGCATGTGGCTAAAGCCGTGTTGCTGTAGCCACACCTGAGGCTAGTCAATGACAACACTGATCTTGTCAGCTTTTTTCTGCTCCATGGAGAATGGAATCCTGAAAACTGTTACTGAAGCCACAAGATCACTGCAGAGTTAATGCCAATTCATTTTAGAAAATGAAATAGACTTGCACAATTGGGAAAGGCCTGTCTGCAATATGTCAGATTTGTTACCTTTTAGAAGTCACATTTTGAAAGATGGGCACACTGTAAACTAATGTGTGGTAATTTAGCTGGTAGATGCAAGTCCTCGTCAGATTGAACCTTTATTATATTATGTCAGGAATTATTTCTGTAAGTGCAAAGTGTACTATGGATTACGGCCAAATAACCTGGGCTGTATTTTCCTCATTTATACCACCCAAAATTGGGTAGTACAGCTGCAGGGAAATTGGATGGGGAGGCCAACTACCGCCTCCTCACCCCAACCAACACCCCATCTAGAATCGGGGCAGAGGGTATTAAAAAATATTAATAAATATAATTAATTACATAGAATGGGAGATCAGGTGATGTGTTGCTGCTGCAATATGTGGGAGCTGGTGGACACCATTGATGCTCACGGTGATCACATTTGCAGTGAGTGTTGGCTGCTTGAGGAATTCCGGCTCTGTGTTGAAGAGCTGGAGTCCGAGCTTCAAACACTGAGACACATCAGGGAGGGGGAGAGTTACCTGGACTCTGTATCAGGAGGTAGTCACACCAATTAGATTAATTAATTCAGATGTAGTCCGTGGCCAGGGTCAGGATGGTGTGACTAGAAGTGAGGCAGGTACGGGGATCCAGAAGGTAGTGTTGGAGGAGCCGCAGCCCTTGCTCTTGTCCAACAGGTTTGAGGCTCTTACTCTGTGAGGGTGGGAATAGGGACTGCGGGGAGGATGAGCAACCTGGCCACAGCACCGTGAAGCGGGGGGCCATTCAAGTGGGGGGAGTTAAAAGAAATGTTGTAGTGGTAGGGGATAGTATCGTTAGGGATAGAGTTCTTTGCAGCCGAGAGCGAGAGTCCCGAAGGCTGTGTTGCCTGCCTGGTGCCAGGGTTAAGGACATCTCCTCTAGGCTGGAGAGAAACTTGGAGTGGGAGGGGGAGGATCCAGTTGTCGTGGTCCATGTTGGTACCAACGACATAGATAGGACAAGGAAGGAGGTTCTGCTGAGGGAGTTTGAGCAGCTAGGGGCCAAATTAAAAAGCAGAACCACAAGGGTAATAATCTCTGGATTACTACCTGAGCCACGTGCAAATTTGGCTAGGGTAAATAAAATTAAGAGTGTTAAATGCGTGGCTCAAAGACTGGTGTGGGAGAAATGGGTTTTGCTTCCTGGGACACTGGCATCAGTACTGGGACAGGAGAGAGCTGTTCCGTTGGAACGGACTTCACTTGGCCAGTGCTGGGTCTAGAATCCTGGCGAATCGAATAACTAGGGCTGTAGAGAGGGCTTTAAACTAATTAGTGGGGGGGGTTGGTTTTAAGAGAGCGAAAAATAAAAATGACAGCGGAGAAGGCAATAGAGCAAGGTAGCAGTGGGGGAATTAAAAACCAGAGCGTGTCAGGAAGGGACAGAATGTATAATGATAAAGGTAAAGTAGTAAAAGGGGTAAAAGCAGGAATAAATTGTCAGAAAACATATTTGAAAGTTCTTTATCTGAATGCACGCAGCATTCGTAACAAAATTGACGAGTTGACGGTGCAAATAACTACACATGAATATGATCTGGTAGCCATTACGGAAACATGGCTGCAAGATAATCATGACTGGGAACTAAACATACAAGGGTATTTGACAATTAGGAAGGACAGGAAGGAAAGGGAGGTGTGGTTGTTATGTTAATCAAGGATGGAATCACTGCAATAGTCAGAAATGATATTGGGTCAAAGGATCAGGATAGTGAAACAGTTTGGGTGGAGATAAGGAATAATAAAGGGAAAAAGTCACTAGTGGGCTTAGTCTATAGGCCTAACAGTTGCAACTCTGTTGGTCGGAGTATAAATCGGGAAATAGTTGGGGCTTGTAATAAGGGAACAGCTATAATCATGGGGGATTTTAACTTTCATATTGACTGGACTAATCAATTTGGGCATGGCAGCATTGAAGAAGAGTTCATAGAGTGTATTAGGGACGGGTTCCTTGAGCAGTATGTAACTGAACCAACCAAGGGGCAGGCAATCTTAGATCTGGTCCTGTGTAATGAGACAGGATTAATAAAAAATGTCCTAGTAAAGGATCCCCTTGGAATGAGTGACCATAATATGGTTGAATTCCAAATTCAGTTTGAGGGTGAGAGAGTTGGATCTCAAACCAGCGTACTAAGCTTAAATAAAGGAGACTATGAAGGTATGAGAGTAGAATTGACTAAAGTGGACTAGGAAAACAGATTAAAGTGCAAGACGGTACAAGAGCAGTGGTCTACATTCAAGGAGATATTTCACATCTTTCAAGATAAATATCTTGAGGAAAAGGGGGAGTAAAAGAAAAGACAGCCATCTGTGGCTTAGTAAAGTAATAAAGGATAGTATCCGACTGAAAACAAGGGCATATAAAGTAGCCAAATCTAGTGGGAGGATAGAAGATTGGGAAGCATTTAAAAGCCAGCAAACAATAACAAAGATTAATTAAGAAAGGGAAGATAGATTATGAAAGTAAACTAGCAAAAAATATAAAAACAGATAGCAAGAATTTCTACAGCTATATAAAAAGGAAAAGGGTGGCTAAAGTGAACGTTGGTCCCTTAGAGGATGGGACCGGGAAACTAGTGGTGGGGAACATGGAGATGGCAAAGACGCTGAACAAATATTTTGTATCAGTCTTTACAGTAAAGGACACTAAAAATATCCAAACACTGGACAAACAGGGGGCAATGGGGAGGAGCTAAACACGATTAAAATCACTAAGGAGATGGTACTCAGTAAAATAATGGGACTTAAGGCGGATAAATCCCCCGGACTTGATGGCCTACATCCTAGGGTCTTGAGAGAAGTGGCGGTAGGGATTGTGGATGCATTGGTGATCATTTTCCAGAACTCCCTGGACTCAGGAAAGGTCCCGGCAGATTGGAAAACTGCTAATGTAACACCCTTATTGAAGAAGGGAAGTAGACAAAAAGCTGGAAACTATAGACCAGATAGCCTAACATCTGTGGTTGGCAAAATGTTGGAGTCCATTATTAAGGAAACAGTAACAGAGCATTTGGATAAACATAATTTAATAGGACAGAGTCAGCATGGTTTTACGAAGGGGAAGTCATGTTTGACAAATTTGCTCGAATTCTTTGAGGACGTAACATACAGGGTGGATAAAGGGGAACCAGTGGATGTAGTGTATTTGGACTTCCAAAAGGCATTTGACAAGGTTCCACACAAAAGATTACTGATCAAGATAAAAAATCACGGGATTGGGGGTAATATACTGGCATGGGTGGAAGATTGGCTATCTAACAGAAAACAAAGAGTTGGGATAAATGGTTCGTTCTCGGGCTGGCAATCAGTAACTAGTGGTGTTCCGCAGGGGTCAGTGCTGGGACCCCAACTCTTTACAATCTATATTAACGATTTGGAGGAAGGGACCGAGTGCAACATATCCAAGTTTGCCAACGATACAAAGATGGGAGGGAAAGCAGTGAGGAGGACATAAAAAACCTGCAAAAGGACAGACAGGCTAAGTGAGTGGGCAGAGATTTGGCAGATGCAATATAATGTTGGAAAGTGTGAGGTTATGCACTTCGGCAGAAAAAATCAAAGAGCAAGTTATTATCTAAATGGAGAGAAACTGCAAAGTGCTACAGTACAAAAGGGATCTGGGGGTCCTGGTGCATGAAACACAAAAAGTTAGTATGCAGGTGATCAGGAAGGCCAATGGAATCTTGGCTTTTATTGCAAGGGGGATGGAGTATAAAAACAGGGAAGTCTTGCTGCAGTTATACAGGGTATTGGTGAGGCCACACCTGGAATACTGCATGCAGTTTTGGTTTCCATATTTAAGATATACTTGCTCTCGAGGCGGTTCAGAGAAGGTTCACTTGGTTGATTCCAGAGATGAGGGGGTTGACGTTATGAGGAAAGGTTGAGTAGGTTGGGACTCTACTCATTGGAGTTCAGAAGAATGAGAGGCGATCTTATCGAAACATAAGATTGTGAGGGGGCTTGGTCGGGTGGATGCGGTGAGGATGTTTCCACTGATGGGTGAGACTAGAACTAGGGGGCATAATCTTAGAATAAGGGGCTGCCCTTTCAAAAAACTGAGATGAGGAGAAACTTCTTCACTCAGAGGGTAGTAAATCTATGGAATTTGCTACCCCAGAGCTGTGGAAGCTGCAACATTAAATAAATTTAAAATGGAGATAGACATTTTCCTAGCAGATAAGGGAATTAGGGGTTACGGGGAGAGGGCAGGGAAGTGGACACGAGTCTAGATTCAGACCAGCCATGATCCTATTGAATGGCGGAGCAGGCCCGAGGGGCCATATGACCTACTCCTGCTCCTATTTCTTATGTTCTTATGTACCATAGATTTCCTCCTCCAATCACAGCAGTGAAGTGGCCAGCCACCACTCGACTGCCTGTACTGATATAAATGATGATGGGAGTCATAGCCTGGGAAACCACCCGATTTCACTTCCATTAGCTGCTACTGTCACTTACCCCAGGGACTGCCAGGACAGGGGTGATGGTTGAGCCTGGCACAGCTGAGGAAGACCCTCTATTTTGTTGTGTTCAGATTGCTGTTGACCGTGCCTGTGACAGTTGCATCAGGCGAAAGAAGCTTTACACAATTAAAATTGACAGAACTATTTAAGGTCGACTGTGTCACAAGAGCATCTAAATGGCCTGACAGAGATCTCGACTGAATGAGATTTATCAGGAACTTGACTACTCTGATATCATACAAGAGTTCAGTGCAACTAAAGCACAGAAAGCTGGTTTCTGACTTGTCGTACGGCTCCTATACTCTAATAACATCGATATTTCAAGACAATCGTTCAATCCATTTACTCCTGTTACCTATTGCTTATCATTTTGCCAACTATTTTTATATCACTTATTGCAAACAGGCCTTTTCACAATCATTATTGATATGTAATGCTTCCAGACAGACATTGCTCAATTAAAAAATACTTGACAGCAGGTCTATGATATTTAGTAAGTTTTTTAAATGGAGCACTAAAGTGAAGCAGCTAGTTTCATAGCTTTTTAAAATATACGATTCATTACATTTTTAAGGAAATAGACAGTAAATATACTACATAATAAAGGTGAAATAAAAATAGATAGCTACTATTTGATGTTTCAACCATATAAACATGTAAATGTAACCAGTTTGTACAGTCATGCCCTCTGTTTAGTGGCACTTTATTTATAAACTGTACTGATGACCGGAGTGCTTGCTGACTATAGAAGTAGCTGTTACTGTAGCCAGCTGTAACCGTTCTTCACTTTTAGGCAGGCTGAACACCAATACTTTAAAACATACTGCTAATTAAATTTAAAGCTGCCGTGAGGGGAAAGTCAGACTGGGACTACAAGAAACATATTCGCCTCTAGACATTTCTCCTGCAACTGTTCCGCAATATTTACAATGCCAAATCACTTGGCTTAATAATATCTGCTTCATTCAAATAGTAGACATGAGATATAGGAGCATAACAGCTGAAACACTTGTGGCTAATTGATCAAATGCTATTCCATTTAATAGATGGCAAGAGTAGGAACTGTTTTGTAGATTGAAAACAATGTTTCATTCATTTTTTGTGCTGATAAGAACAGAGTGTTCCTTTCTCTGACCGCAGCAAAACACCTCTCACACGGACAAATTCCACTGGTGTTTTTTTTTTAAATCCTTAGTTGAATTATATTATTTACCAATCAAAATGATATTTGGATGATTGATCTACCAGCTGAATATGTTAAACCACTTTATAAAGAGTGAATCTACTACAGTGGAGACGTGTATTTAGTGTCTTGCACTATAACCTCAGACTGGAGCAAGCCTTTGACTTAGTAATAGCATTCCTGCCCGAGTCAGAAGGTGTAGGGTTCGAACCCCACTCCAGACAATCCTGGCAAGTGGAGACCAGCGCTCCGGCTCTGAAAACTAGTTGACATCCAGTGAGATACTCACGTCTGGTGGGCATGGGTGGGTCCCCCTCATTGTATGGGTTGTGGGATCCCATAAAACTCACTATAGGGCTAACCACCCTATTGGCTGGTATAAAGGTTATGGCCATGGAAGGAGCGTTCATGTCACAACCTATTCATCAGTCTGCGAATTCTTCTACTACTTCACACTATTCTCGCCAAAGAGCGTAAAAATACAAAACCAGCAACTTCAAACTGAATGATCTAAAGCTTGGTTTCGATTACTCTTTAGCTAATGCATGTCAGCTAAAGGCCAGAAATATATCCTTGCGTTTCATTTGTTACTGCCACACTGTTGCCAGTCCTGTGAAGAAATCACTCTGATCAAAAGTGCTATACCAATTTTTTTTTTCGTTTTTTTTTAATAAAAAAGAGTTGCCACTAAAACCAAGCAAAGAAGTTAGATCAGCACTTTATTTCTGATGTTAGCTTTGCTGATAAACTGTAATAAGCTTATTATAGCATGAGACACAGAGTAAGTGA
Organism: Somniosus microcephalus; assembly: GCF_052327205.1. NCBI lineage: Eukaryota > Metazoa > Chordata > Chondrichthyes > Squaliformes > Somniosidae > Somniosus > Somniosus microcephalus. Next base: position 228,062,008 of record NC_140992.1, read on the forward strand.
CTGGTTTACATTTTAGAAATTCAACCCACTCAAAAACTGGACTGTCTACTATATTGGTTGAATGAATAACAAATGTATTCATTGCTATATTTAACCTTCTGTCATGTAATCTTTTTGGAGTGGCTTTGCTATTGCTAGGGTAGCTATTTAAACACGTGTCAGGCACATCTTACTGAGCGACAAGTCCACTTGAATCATAAAATGTTCCAGCACAGAAACACACCATTTGGCCCAAGTCTGTGCAAGTGTTTTTCTCAACATGAGCCACCTATTTTTGTGTGATTTCCTTTAATTTATAGCCTTACATTAACATCTTGCTAGCCAGTGGGAACAATCCATTTATTACCCTATCGTAATTCTTCATAATCTTGAAGACCACTTTCAGGTCACCCCTTATCCTTCTCAGCTCAAATGAAAAAAGCCTCAACTTCTCAAACATCTATTCCTAACAGTAACCCTCATCCCTGGTAAAATCCTAGTAAATCTATGTAGGAATCTGAAGTCCTCCCTCCTGCACCATTTCACCTGTCTTATCCGACTATTCCTATATACTCACTAGCACGTAGCACTGGGAGTAATCCAGAGATTACTACCTTTGAGGTCCTGCTCTTTAATTTCCTCCCGAGCTCCTGACCTCAGGACCTCAACCCTTTTCCTCCCTATGTCATTCATTCCCACATGGACCACAACTTCCAGCTTTTCCCCCTCACTCCTCAAAATGTTCTGCACCCTGTGATGTCCTGCCATAATCACATAGAACAGTATTGTGCAATATCAGCCAATTGCATTTCTGATTCGTAAATAAAAATGTAATTGGGCAGGTGATCTCAGTATTTATTCACACAGCCTATGCATGTGTGCTTTAACCTTTTTGTGCGTTAGTTGGTAACATTGTAAGATGAAAAGCAAAGTGTGATTATTGAGTACTTTAATTCCTTGGTTACGGAATGGTATTTGAGGTTTGTTAAATAAATATGCACATGAAGTACATTTAATTATATTGTGTGTGTGTATGCAAGGCATTTTATATTAAAATGAGTGTATATGGCTAAAAGTGTCAGCAATTTCTCTTGGGCAACACTGTCATAGAAGACCAGATGCAATCTTTTATTTTGCATCTTGCAAGCAGGCAAATAACCTGCAATAAACATGCCAACACGTCAAATCACTCAGCATAATGATCAGCCCTGATCTCATTAAATGACAGAGCAGGCTCGAGGGACTGAATGGCCTACTCCTGCTCTCATCTTTTATGTTTCTATGTATGGTAGTGTTTGTCTGCTTTGTGCAGATGTTAGAAACAATTCAAATCATTCTAATCAGAGAAATTCCCCTAGTGGCTTTTGAAATAAAACAGTAGATTAGATTAGTCTTTCATTGTAAATGGCCCGTAATTTACGGTCAGTGGTGAAGCAACAGTGCGATCACTGGTGTCCAGTGCAGCTCTGGCAACTGTTTTGAATCTGGCGCCAAATCAAGCGAATCTTTAGCATCCGGCAACAGTGATGTCATCAAGCTGGCTAAGCAGCCAATCCCATTGAAGAATTCTCAGACAGCAAACCAGAAAGTAAAATGCAGATTCTAATTTACTTTTTTATAAATTTGAGAGCAAAATAAAGATTGCAACATACACAAGTTTAAGGTAGAAGCTGAAATATCAAACTTTATTTAAAAAAAAAAAAAAATTTAAAGAACAATGTAATTCTTAATCATAATAGAAAAATTTGACATGCTACAAATATAAAATTAGTTTTTCAGGGGCAGAACGGTTGTTCAACACTACGCTGTTAAAAACCCAGTTACACCGCTCAACAAGGCTTCACTTTTTTTCTGGGGGGTGGTGGGGTGTTAACAGCGACATTCCAACATAATAAGGCAAGTTTTCATCCTTGTATATCATTTCAATTAATTGCAGACATTACCACCGCAAAATCCGGCCAAGGACTTATGATATTCCTCAGGTTTGTGCCCGGTTAGTGCTTAGATCTGGATATTACGCTGGAAAAGTGGGCAGAAACCCATTATGCCAAGCCTCCACAACAGTAGTATGCAGTGCCATTTAAATGTTATTAAAATGCAGAATTGGCATAACACTTTCCTGCACTAGGAGGAAGGAAAAACAGAAATCCACCTAGGTGAAGCTGGTTTCCATTGGAGCCTAGATCTGCCTTACAACTAAACAAGTTATGTGCAATCGTCCGGCTGACCAGCAATTCAAGTTTATTCCCAATTGTAGTAACAGTCATTCCATTGACTGACACTGTGGAAGATGAAGGCCAATCAAATGCCAAGGCAGTAAATGCTTTTGAAAGGCTTAAAATTGCCTTTGTGCAAGCTTGTCCTGATTATGCTTGAGTCTACATTAACTCAGCAGACAGAGGCATCTGTGTTTCACTGACCCAAGTAAAGAAGGAACACCTAGTTATTTACTCAAGATACTGCCAGAAAAAAAATACCTTATTCACAACTGAAAAAAGTTTATGCATTATCTGGGGAAGCTACAAACATACTTATATGGAAATGCAGTTATGGTGTATTGTGACCACGATCCTTCCACTCGAGACAAAAATGTGTCTTGTGATGAAGCATCACCCTGCAAGGATACAACATGGTCATGGAACATTGTGATTTCCAGGACAGTAAGACACTGTCACATCAGGAAGAAGTTCACATTTAAGCACCAGAAGTGTTGCATCAGCAGCACTTAGGACCATTTTTGTATAGGCTTAGCTTTATGGCATTCCCTGTAACAGTCACAAGCCATCAGTTTTTTTTTTTTGGGGGGGGGGGGGGGGGGGAGAAAGAGGAGGAACAAAACAGGACACTGCAGTTTCAATGGGCCATAATTTACTGTGCCAGGGCATCTTGCCCTTGCAGATTTAGGTGTTTTTAAATTTTGTGTATTGCATATTGCTGAAAGTGCAAGCTAATAATATCACAACGAGGGAAACATCTGAGACACGAATGAACAGGGCAAGCAACTGTGCATCTCCTTAACCAATTAGATTGAAGGATAATAAAATTAACAGCACAAGGCTGAGATGTGTAAATTAGAGTGGGTAACTTCAATATCAAATCAGGTATAGAAAGAGAAATAAAGGGAAAGAAAGATTGGAGAGAGAGAGAGAAGCAGACAAAAAGTTTTTAAAAAATGTAGAACTTAAAATTAACTTTTAAAATCTCCAACTAAACCTGAAGAAATGAGACTCCACACATGGAGTAATTAATTTGCAGTACCAGAGAGGTTGTTTGGCAGTGATTAACACTTACTACATCATTTAAAAGGGTACATAGACTGAAGTGTACAAGACTTACTTATTGTCGTGAGTTCAGTTTGTATCTGCCACGCAAGTACAGCAACCTCACACCATTCAATGATGAGCCAGTCAGCAAGATGCCATTTTCATAAAGCTAAATGGTAGAGCAGCACATCTTAGTCAGCAGCTTTTGGATTTTTGAGTTTAACCATGCATCTGCCTCTCGTCTAGAGTTGCGGTTTCATTTTAGCATAATGGGGAGCTCCGTTAGCCTCACTGTTATTTTAAATAACAAACTATGGCCCAATCACATATCCAGTCTAGTGGGATAAAAACGTTACAATGTCATAATAGGAGCAGGAGTAGGCCATACTGCTCCACCATTCAATAAGATCATGACTGATCTTCTACCTCAACTCCACCTTTCCGCACGATCCCCATATACCTCGATTCCCTTAGTATCCAAAAATCTATTGATCGGTCTTAAACATACTTAACAGCTGAGCATCCACAGGGATAGAGAATGCCAAAGATTAACAACCCTTTGAGTGAAGAAATTTCTCATCTCCGTCCTAAATGGCTGAGCCCTTATTCTGAGACTGTAACCCCCCACCACCCCGAGTTCTCGAACTGCCAGTCAGGGGAAACATCCTCCCCTTAAGAATTTTATATGTTTCAATGAGATCACCTCTCATACTTCTAAATGCTAGAGAATATAGGCCTAGTCTACTCAATCTCTCCTCATAGGTCAGTCCCCTCATCCCTGGAATCAGTCTAGTCATCGGTCTCCAAAGTTTGAGGTTAGAAACTAAACTACATTGGGTGATGTACATGACCTGCAGTTACTTTTGCATGCAGCTGACAGTTATTCAAATTCAGGAAGGCACAGCAACATTTTTATTCCCCCAGGCACATTAATGAGCTGAAGCTGTTCAACAATCTGAATTGAGGCAAGTTAGTTGCAAACTTCAGAAAGAGAGGTTAGGCTCCCAGTTAGAAAGATGCCAGGAAGAAAGGAATGCTGCACAAAAGTTAACTAAAACATAGCCTAGCATAGAGATTGTCGCCAATTATTATTCGTTTAAGGGACTGGTTAGTTTATCTTCTGAAACTATGTGTTATTGCTACATTTGAGTCTTTTCTACACTCCTTACACTAGATTTTTCAACCCCATATCAAATCACTCAGGTGAATCTCAACTTCCTACGCCTCTTATTAATCTTGATTAGCCGCGACTAGCTTTTTGGCAACAAGCCCAGGATAACAAACAGAACGAGTGCTACAAATTTCAGGTGTGCACTAGATATTCCCTCAGGTTCAGCATCACCAGTTACTCTTGTAAGTAGAGGACATATTGTCTATGATCTGGAGAATACCTTTACTGTCCAATATCTAGTTGCACAATATAACCCAGGGGCAGTAACAAGACTCCTCATTGTGTGTACTGGATACTCTAATTTTACATATGGTCCACATGCATCTCTATCTTCTAGGTGGTGAACTGAAACCAATTCTAAACTAAAAAATAATTATGCAAAATTTGCTCTTTGTATGGGCCTACTCCCAGTATCACACAGTTCACACTCAGCAAGTTCTGTTTCTCTGGCTTTCAAACTCCCATTTATTGCAGACTGTTACTTAGGTTCAGAAAGAGAGAGAGAAAGAGAAAAAGAGAAAGAGATTCAACTTCTGCCCCTTTGTTGTGAAGATCCACTCATTGAGCTACCTATCAAAACTATCACAGCACCTGGTAGCTACATTGTTTCATCAGGTAGGCCACCTATTGTGCTCAATGAATAAAACCAATTCAACATTATATCCAATTTCTTTCTGGCATGTACTAATAAACATCTCTCCGGTTTCAAACCAATATGGTATAATAGATGGATCACTCATTTCCCTTTGAAACAGCCCATTAAAATCCTAGCCATCCTTTGTTGTATCCAGCTCCAGACATTTTGCTATCAAGTCAAAATAGCATGCTGGAACTCTTGGCAATTAACCACTTGAATCCTCAGAGTCATAGAGTAATACAGCACGGATAGAGGCCCTTCGGCCCATCGTGTCCGCGCCGGCCATCAAGCCCTGTCTAATCTAATCCCATATTCCAGCATTTGGTCCGTAGCCTTGTATGCTATGGCATTTCAAGTGCTCATCCAAATGCTTCTTAAATGTTGAGGGTTCCTGCCTCCACAACCCTTTCAGGCAGTGAGTTCCAGACTCCAACCACCCTCTGGGTGAAAAAGTTCTTTCTCAAATCCCCTCTAAACCTCCTGCCCTTTACCTTGAATCTATGCCCCCTAGTTATTGACCCCTCTACTAAGGGAAAAAGCTCCTCAGCATCCATCCTATCTATGCCCCTCATAATTTTGTACACCTCAATCATGTCCCCCCTCAGCCTCCTCTGCTCCAAGGAAAACAAACCCAATCTGCCCAGTCTCTCTTCATAGCTGAAGCGCTCCAGCCCTGGTAACATCCTGGTGAACCTCCTCTGCACCCTCTCTAACGCGATCACATCCTTCCTGTAGTGTGGCGACCAGAACTGCACAGTATTCCAGCTGTGGCCTAACCAGTGTTTTATACAGCTCCATCATAACCTCCTTGCTCTTATATTCAATGCCTCGGCTAATGAAGGCAAGTATCCCATATGCCTTTTTTACCACCTTATCCACCTGTTCCGCCGCCTTCAAGGATCTGTGTACTTGCACACCCAGATCCCTCTGACCCTCCGTCTTGCCTAGGGTCTTTCCATTCATTGTGTATTGCCTTGCCTTGTTAGTCCCCCCAAAGTGCATCACCTCGCACTTTTCCGTGTTAAATTCCATTTGCCACTGTTCCGCCCATCTGACCAACCCATCTATATCGTCCTGCAGACTGAGGCTACCCTCCTCGCTATTTACCACCCTACCAATTTTTGTATCATCCGCGAACTTACTGATCATACCTTTTACATTCATATCCAAGTCATTAATGTAGACCACAAACAGCAAGGGACCCAGCACCGATCCCTGTGGTACCCCACTGGCCACAGGCTTCCAGTCACAAAAACAACCTTCGACCATCACCCTCTGCCTTTGGATACAAAACTGGCTTAGTGGCAATGTGCCAAGGCACCCTGGATTCCATGGGCTCTTACCTTCTTGACCAGTCTCCTGTGCGGGACTTTATCGAAGGCCTTACTGAAATCCATATATACCACATCCACTGCGTTACCCTCATCCACACACCTAGTCACCCCCTCAAAAAATTCAATCAAATTAGTCAGACATGATCTTCCCTTGACAAAGCCATGTTGACTATCCCTGATTAATCCTTGCCTCTCCAAGTGGAGACAAATTTTGTCCCTCAGAATTTTTTCCAATAATTTTCCTACCACTGATGTTAGGCTCACTGGCCTGTAGTTCCCCGGTTTTTCCCTACTACCCTTCTTGAATAATGGTACTACATTAGCGGTTCTCCAGTCCTCTGGCACATCCCCTGTGGCCAGAGAGGTCCTGAATATATGTGTTGGAGCCCCCGCAATCTCTTCCTTTGCCTCACACAGCAGCCTGGGATACATTTCATCCGGGCCTGGGGATTTATCCATTTTTAGGCCAGCTAAAACCGCCAATACCTCCTCCCTCTCGATGTTAATATGTTCAAGCACATCACAGTCCCCCCGCCCTATTTCTATGTCTATATCGTCCTTCTCCATAGTGAAAACAGATGCAAAAAATTCATTTAGAACCCCTCCTACATCTTCCGGCTCCACACACAGATTGCCACTTTTGTCCCTAATGGGCCCTATTTTTTCCCTAGTTATCCTCTTACCCTTAATATACTTATAAAACATCTTAGGATTTTCCTTTATTTTGCTCGCCAGTGTTATTTCATGGCCCCTCCTTGATCTCCTAATTTCTTTTTTAAGTATCCCCCTGCACTTTTTGTACTCCTCTAGGGCTTCCTCCGTCTTTAGCCTTTTGTATCTACCAAAAGCCCTCCTTTTTTTCCTAATCCATTCTCGTATATCCCCTGACATCCAAGGTTCCCTGTGGTTTTTGGAACCACCCTTGACCTTTACGGGAACATGTTGCCATTGTATGATCTCAATCTCCCTTCTGAAAGCCTCCCATTGCTCCGATGCGGATTTTCCTACAAGTAGCTGATCCCAGTCCATTTTGGCCAGATCCTGCCTTATCCTATTAAAATCGGCCTTCCCCCAATTTAGAACCTTTATTTCCGGCCCATCCCTGTCCTTTTCCATGACCACCTTAAATCTTACCATATTATGGTCACTATCACCAAAGTGCTCACCTACGAGCACTTTTTCCACTTGGCCGGCCACATTCCCTAGAATTAGGTCCAGTACCGCCCCCTCTCTTGTAGGACTTTCTACATGCTGGCTCAAAAAGCTCTCCTGGATGCACTTTAAGAATTCTACACCCTCAGAGCCTTTCACACTCTGACTATCCCAGTTAATATTGGGGAAGTTGAAATCCCCCATTATTATTACCCTATTATTTGCACATTTCTCTGAGATTTGCCTACATATCTGTTCCTCTATCTCCCCCTGACTGTTTGGAGGCCTATAGTACACTCCCAGCAAAGTGCTTGCCCCCTTTTTGTTTTTAAGCTCCACCCATATGGCCTCATTAGAGGAACCCGCTAATATATCATCCCTCCTTACTGCAGTAATTGACTCCTTAATTAATATTGCGACACCCCCTCCTCTTATACCTCCCCCTCTGTCTCGCCTGAAGATTCTGTACCCCGGAATATTGAGCTGCCAGTCTTGCCCCTCCCTCAACCATGTCTCCGTGATAGCAACAATATCATACTCCCATGTGTTTATCAACACCTTCAGTGCATCCACCTTATTTGCAAGACTCCTTGCATTAAAATAGATGCCATCCAGCCTTGCCCTTATATATTTGCCCTGTCTACCAAGCGAACTTGTTTTTTTTCCTCTATAATTGGCAGCACATCACCCCCTATTTCAGCTCCCCTCTGTATCCCATCCCCCTGCCAAGTTAGTTTAAACCCCCCCCAACAGTGCTAGCAAACCTCCCCGCAAGGATATTTGTCCCGCTCTGGTTCAGGTGCAACCCGTCCGACTTGTACAAGTCCCACTTTTCCCAGAAGCAGGCCCAGTGATCCAGGAAAGTAAAACCCTCCCCCCTACACCAACTCTTTAGCCACGCATTCATCTGCTCTATCCTCCCATTCCTATACTTACTAGCACGTGGCACTGGGAGTAATCCAGAGATTACAACCTTCGAGGTCCTGCTCTTTAATCTGTTACCTAGCTCCCTAAATTCTTGATGCAGGACCTCATCCCCCTTTCTTCCTATGTCGTTGGTCCCAATGTGGACCACGACCTCTGCCTGCTCACCCTCCCCCTTAAGAATGCCCTGTAGCCACTCAGTGACATCCCAGACCCTGGCCCCAGGGAGGCAACAAACCATCCTGGAGTCACGTTTGCGGCCACAGAAACGCCTATCTGTTCCCCTTACGATAGAATCCCCTACCACTATTGCTCTCCCACTCTTTTTCCTCCCTTTCTGAGCAGCAGAAGCGTCCCTGGTGCCAGGAAGCTGGCTGCTGCTGCCTTCCCCTGGTGAGTCATCCCCCTCAACAGTATCCAACTTGGTATACTTGTTTGAAAGGGGGATGTCCGCAGGGGTTCCCTGCACTTCCTGCCTGCCTCTGTTGCTCCGCCCATTATATTAGAAATATGCAAACTAAACCAAAAAACCCTACTAGGTGGTGAACTAGGTGAAAATATTGAAATGTGACAACTTTTCATGGATTCTTTTAGTTACTGGAATGAATCCAATGCCTCCAGAGTGTGGTCTTAAATAAGTGGTACAGCATCACATCAGATGTCATTTCAGGTTTAAACTATTAAGCAAATGTATTCAACAGAAAGATGAACAATTGAAGATCAAATATTTACAGTAGAAATTCTTCTATTTAGCACCTTGGAAAAGAAAAAAGATCACAATCCAAATTATTCCTTTGTAAATAAGTTTCTTTTCTGATATTTCTTACTAGTGGGAGCTGTATAAAATTCCAAACGGACTCAAATGCCAACAGCGCCCGCTCCAATAATCTCCCTGAAACAAATACATGGAACTTCCTAGATTGGAATAACTGGCATGAGTAAGAAGAAAATCAATCATAAAAGTTTCTTTCCCTCCCCCACCCTCCAAACCAAATTAAAAAGTAGCTTGGCTCCTCCTTCAAGCTTTGCAGACAACCCATGAAACTTAGTTATCTTGAGTTAAGTGTGAAAAAATATTCTGACTAGCTAGATCTTTGTTTAAACTTATGACTAAATTAAAATGAACCTCTGCAAAGCTAAATCAAGGCAGACCTGCTTGAATTTTGTCATAATTATTAGTTATATATTCACTTGCTCATCTATTTAATGAATTTGCTTGTTGGTTAAGAGGTTGAAAATTTAAATTTTTTATTGCATCTTGGTAACTGAAGGCATCCTCTTTGAAGAAAAGCAGATGTACTTGTCCAGTCTATGGTAACTAACAAGGTGTATAGTTGGTATTTTGAGACAAATAAGAGCAGTTAGGTATTCAGTTTCTCCAAGGGTTCTGCTGAAGATCAGGAGAACCTCCCCCCAGGAAATTCCAGGGCTACAGCTCCTCTTGTAATCGGAACACACCTTTAGGAGAGGACGACTAGACAAACTCAACTGGGCAGGACATATCAAGACAGAAACATTACTGCACATTTACTCCTTTGAAGGCCAATTATATTTTTAAAAACCCAGCAAAAATAGGCAATTTATTGTAACAGATATTTCTTCCTCAAATGTTGACATTAATGTAGATAAGCTGAGAACATTTAAGAGGAGAAAGTCATAAGAAAATCACTTTCTTTAAAAGACACAACGTCTTACAGATAAGCAGTCATTCCTTGCCACCACCCCCAGCCAACATTATTTTTGGTAGTTCTGAATTTACCTACTTGGAAGGCCTTGAATAGAAAACAAATTCAGAATTACATAATTTACCAAGACCAGCCAGTTGTAACAGCTTGTTCTCCAAACTTCACAAAAGTAAAACTGTAAACGTTATATCTCTATTATTCATGGGGGGGGAAAAAACCCTCTTACTACCAGATGTTTTGAATTATTATAAAATCCATTTGCTTGGCAGTGTTACAAGTTAGCATTTGATAAGTCAATCCAGACAGCGGTTTTATTAGCTTTTAGCCTGCTGAAAATCCATCTGCGTACACAGCAAAGTCTCTACCTAGAGAGGAGATACGGTTTTGCTACATTAATGTGTTATAAAGCTGCTCACTAGTCAAATTAATGCATTATCTTCCCACAATACATGGAAACAGATATTGACAAAAAAGACATCCCCAAACATAACTGCCTGAAACTAGAGCACATTTCTGGCAATTTGAGATTAGAGGCTTGAACCTAGAAAAGTTTGTGATGTCATAATATCTGGTACTAGAAATGTTAATTTGTACTATAAAAAAAACAAACTTCTCAAAGTACAACACAACCAAACTTTCCAACAAGTACTATTTCATTGTAAACAGAAGTACTATCAAAAAGCGCAGCACAAGTTGTACATAATAGTGGTATTCACAATACCAAACTGAACCAGGTCTAGTAATCGTGACCTGCAGGTCAACAGTTTTACCATTTCATTTCAGTAAACATTAACTTGACATTTTGGTAGGATTGGGAGAGGTGTTAATAGAACATCTACCATGTTGTTTTCTCTGGCAAACAAAATTAACTTTGTGTTCATGCATAGTTCTGAAGAAACTTAGTATGGAAGTCTTTCAAATTCTGCAACAGCACTTTCAGCTTCTCAACTGGAAGAAGAATGGTCATTCTGGAGGAGAAAAACAAAAAGCTGCAAATACCAGTACATAATTTTGATAAAAATAAATTTGCCAAATTTTATCTCTATCAATTCATTCAGGTTTCCACTCGAATTTTTCTTTATTTCCCTTTTAATTCATCCCCCTACTTAAAAAAAAAAGACACTTTCAAAAATAATTTACTACCACTGATGGAATTCTGGATCAGTATAAAAACTGCAGAAATGTCAATTATTGATGGGGGCTTTCCATAGAAAGTCACACTTGCAGTTCAGAGGGAAATCAAAATGTAAAATGTCAGAAGGGGCAGTAAATAAATGGTCCTTTAAAATTTGTAGAAGGTTTGTAGAACGAAAGTTTAAAAAAAAAAACAGCACAGCAATGTGTTGGAAGCAATCAAAGCATCGCTCCATTGACTGGTAGAATGGGGCTTTGTGCCGCCAATCTTTATAGACTAACTTCCAATTGCAGCCACACTGTTGTGGACTAGCAGCTTTAAGTCATGGAAAGAAAAGCCAACAGCTCAGATTTCCATTGAAAAATATTTAAAAAAAACTCTGGCCAAATGAAGCAGTAATGATTGGAAGTGCAAGCTTCAAGGAAGAAAAGGACAGTGAATTAATTGTGCTGGCAAGTGACTGATTACAACCACAAATTCCGGGTCAATGACGGCAATACTGCCAGCGCTTGCCAGCATTACTGTGCAAAATGGACAGGAACTTCTGGCATTCACACATGCGCAGTTAAATGTGGAAATCTGGAAGTTGCTGTCGGTGATACCCTGCTCCTCCACAGGGTGCGCTGTTGCAGTCTTTGCAGATGCAAACAACAGTGATTTGATGTTAAACTTTTTTTTAATGCACTATTCTCATTGTAAAAACTATTGAAAAAGTTAAGCCTTGTTGAGTGAAGTGTAACTAATGGTGTACCAAGTCATAATTACTGCTGAACAACCTCTCTGGCCCAGAAAAATTAATTTTACAAAGTCACATTTCAAAATTCCATAACTTAAAATATTTTATTTTTTTGCAGTTTGACTTTTAAAAATATTTTATTTTTTGAAGTTTGATATTTCAGCTTCTATCTTAATCCCATGTGCATGTCCCACTCTTTATTTTGCTTTCTGTACAATGTGCTAAAAGGCGAATTATAATCCCAGCTTTGCAGTCTTGAGAATTCTTCAATCTGATCAACCTGCCTGCACTGTTGCTAGATGCCATAGATGGCGCCAGAATAGAGGACAACACCACTCTAAAGCCCGCTAACATGCCTTAAGTTGCCCTTGGTGTCTGTGATCTCCTGTTTTATAGTTTTCAGCAACTCTGGTTATTGAAGTGATACACGGTCACCAGAAGGGTTGTGCATAGAATATACAACAGCGCTAAATGTATATTGTCCAAGTTCTCACATGTAGTCACTTATCTTAGAACACAAAAAATATCCAGTGGGATTCAAACTGTTCAGGTATTTAAGTATACAATTAGCTAAAACTATAAAGATTTACTTTTAAAGCAGTCAGACACATGGTTTTGCTTTGCCTGCAGAGACTTTGGACTTCACCTGAAATGATAAGTTCCTTCCTTTTGTCCAAATCCACTGCCAGGTACCACACAGATTCCAGTCTCCTCTAGGAGTCTCATACAGTAAAACATATCTGGAGCCATACCATGGGCCTAAACCAAGAACAACTTAAATTAGGACAATCAAAACAGACTTCAATAAAGCACTACAAAATCAATTGCTTGCGAGCCAATTGAAAGATTGTTGCAAGTATGCAGTCCAACAAAACCCCAGGGCTTTTACTGTACGGTCCGTGCAGAGTTTCAATGGCAGTTCTGCCAAAACTCTAACCACCCACCCCACAATTTAAAAAAAAAAAATGGATCATACGGCCAAAGCCAAAGACACAGCCTATTTTATCGATTTAGGAACAAACAGCTGAATGACGGGAAATACTGCTTCCCTAGAAACCAGCTCTAAAATCAGTCCAAGAAAACAAAAGGTCCCAAAAACCAACAGACTGTCCATTCTAGAAAACATGTCAGGATGCGCCCATTGAGAACCGCTGGTGCTCAGCCGGCCAAAGTTTGAGGGGTCAGAGGTAGGTCACGTCATTCAAATAAACCAGATGGGCACCCAGACTACTAGGGGGTATTTTGGGCATCCAGAGAGGGCGAAGCCACAAAGTGTGACAGAAGCTGTACTTTTTAAAGAAGTGGGGTACGGGTTGCTGCCTTTGTAAAAGAGCTGAAGAACTGCACTCAAATTCTTCGAGGTCCAGGTCACAACCCAGGCAGGCCCCACTTCCACTGACCAGTACACTTATTCACTGTGTACTGGTTTGCCATTCTTCCTCGACGCTGTGGACTAGGAAATCCTAGCCTGGGAGTCACCTGCCACAACCGCCGCCCCCCCGCCTCCCTCCCTCTGAAGCAGGGGAGCCAAGGTTCCACCCCAAACAAGGCCCCATGGAAAGTTCTAAATCAACTCCACTTTCCCACCCTATCCCTTAGTGTCCCGAAAATCGATTGGAGTCTTCAATATACTCAACAACTGAGCATTCACAGCCCTCTGGGGGTAGAGGATTCTAAAAATTCACAACCCTCTGAAGAAATCTCTCCTGATCTCAGTCCTAAATGGCTGAGGCTATGACCCCTAGTTCTAGACTCTCCAGCCAGGGGAAACAGCCTCTCAGCATCTACCCTGTCAAGCCCTTAGGGCAGCTCTCATCCCAGGAATCAATTTAGTGAACCTTCGTTGCACCCCTGCCAAGGCAAGCAAGTGGCAAGTAACATTTGTGCCATACAAGTGCCAGGCTATAACCATCTCCCCATGACATTCCCATCATCAAATTCCCCCATCATCCACATTGACCAGAAATTTAACTGGACCAGCCACATAAATACTGTGGCTACAAGAGGTCAGAGGTTGGGTATTCTGCAGCAAGTAACTCACCTCCTGACTCCCCAAAGCCTTTCCATCATCCACAAGGCACAAGTCAGGAGTGTAATGGAATACTGTCCACTTGCCTGGATAAGTGCAGCTCCAACAACACAAGAAGCTTGACACCATCCAGGACAAACCCATCCACCACTTTAAGCATTCACTCCCTTCACCACCGGCGTACTGTGTCTGCAGTGTGTACCATTAACAAGATGCAATGCAGCAACTCGCCAAAACTTCTGCGACGGCATCTCCCAAACCCATGACCTTTACCGCCTAGAAGGACATGGGCAGCAGGTGCATGGGAACACCACCACCTCCAAGTCACACACCATCCTGACTTGGAAATATCTCACCATTCCTCAAGTCACTGGGTCAAAATCCTGGAACTCCCTCCCCAATGGCTTTGTGGGAGTACCTTCACCAGATGAACTGTTGCGGTTCAAGACGGTGGCTCACCACCTCCTTCTCAAGGGCAATTAGGGATGGGCAATAAATGCTGGCCTTGCCAGCGACACCCACATTCTGTGAATGAATAAAAAAAAGTATATCCCTCCTTGGGTAAGGAGACCAAAACTATACACAGTTGTGTGTGGACAGTCTCTGTTCCTGAATCCATCCATTGCACAAACCCTGGATCAAGCTACAACAAATGCAGGATGTAAAAGGGAAATGGGGACATGCATCTGAACAATAAGCAATTTACACAGTCCAAACTGGTATACACTAACTGGAGCACCACCACTCATTTCTAAAATGCACAACTTTTTGAAGCCTGTGCACAGAAATCAATCTTACATTTATCTTCTATTCTTAAAAACAAAATGCTTTAGACTTCTGCTGAATTACAATGTCTAACTGAACATTACCTTTAGTTTGAAGCGTAATTTTGAACATGCTACACATCTATATTACAAAATATAAAGAGTAAAAAAAGTGAAGAGAATCTTTGCTAAAGGTATACAACCAAGAGGTGGAAAAACACAAAAATGGCTGAACAGCAAGGAGATAATGTGCCGGTAATGGCAATGCAGGGGAATCATTCAACTTATCCAGCTCCTAAAAAAACCAGCAAAGCTAGACTATGCTTCTAGCAACTGATTTCAACTTTCATGTTGAGCAATCTTATTTGCACAATGGAACAAAGATGGACACAGGTTTGAATCTCACTCTACTCAGTCCTAATGTTCAGCAATGGAGTGAAAGCTGCATCTTATAGTTTGGAAAGGGGAAATTAGATAGTAGTGTCATGGGGATTGGCAAACCTGGGAATTGGTTGAGGAGGACACTTATTAGGTCATGCACCCACCATATTCAGGTCAAAATAAAGATAAACATAAAAGAATGACTCACCCAAAATACAGTAACCTGAAAAAAAGTGAACAGTAAGCAAATAATCCTCAAATTATTTAAATTTACTCAAGTCATTATATAAGTAAATATAGAAACAGTTGTATATTTGCTATTTCTAGAATTACAAACCTTGGCTTCTTGGATAGCTTTGGAAGGAATAAAGATTCTTGGAAATGCATACATAGCCCCTTGCAAAGGGTTGCAATGCATTCCAGGAATGGTATTCAAGACTTCCTCCGATAACTTGGCTTTCTCAGCAAGCTTATGCAATACCCTCATCTTCTCCTACATATTAAACAAACACCTCATTAATGATCAAATTACTTTGTGAAACATTTCTATTTCAGTTGACAAAGCATCATTAACTTGACTTGTGTTTATAGACTAAAAGGCAGAACATTTTTCCCCCCCCCCCCCCAAAAGAAAAATAAATATATAATTCCCATTTAATTAAGCCCTAAATCCAATCTGGAGGCCAAGGTTTTGGCCAATATTTATAGTAGTTACTGAGAGTATGGACCTGTAGGATGTGCACAAAGGGGGATTTTGCATGCCTTGTGTATTAGTGGTTATGGCTGTCTGAAGTGTGCCTTGGAGGGCATATGTGTCTTATATGTATGGATGGAAGAGTTTCAACAAGAGATTACCTCAAAGTGGGGATTTCTAGGATTTAGCTGGGAACCAGTTAGACCCATGTGCTTCTCTAGATTGCAACCCTTTTACTGCTGTTTGAATCACCATAGTTGGACTGAACAAAAAGAGCATTTTAGGAGAGGGAGGAAAAAACAGCTGGAAATATTCACTGGATAGTACTTTTACTTTAGGCTGTTGAGGCATACAGGGATTGTAGAAATCTTTAAGCTCTATTGATTTTGGTAAAGTCACAGGTGAGGTTGTAGTTCGCTTTTCTTCTAGATGCTTTGGTTTTGCTCTGCATCTACAGTTGGGCAGGTCCTTTAACAGTATTGCCAATGTCAATTATGTCCACTGAATCTCACATTCTGCTAACTGACCACAAAGTAGCACAGATAAAGAGCGTCATACTATTAAAGCAAGATTGCTAATGTTAGTAAAATTGCTGGCAGATTTTTCTGTTTTATACACATATTGACTTCATCACTAATAAACAAATGGAGTAAAATACATGCCATTCTGAGTAGAGCACTAGTAATGGAGAAAGAACAGAGCCAATGCAAGTGAAATCATAAAACTGACTAACCATTGTAAACGTCTCATAGGATTCTTCTCCAGGCTTTGGGGGGTTTACCACAACATCCATGGCTACTTGCCCTGGAACAGGGGGACACAGCCGAATTGACAGCAGCTTCTCAAACTGAGCCTTAACCTCAGGGTCCATGTTGATAACTTCCATATAGCCACCTCTAAATCCACACCTAAAATACAGGAAAGTTAGGTTAAATGTTGAGCTTGTTTATACAGTGACAGCACAAATAGCAGATTCAGAACTTTCTTGTTGCAAACTACATGAATCATATTGTGAAATATGCTTAGATCCCAAATCTTCAGGATAATCAGCTATAATATTTAAAAAATATAATGCAAAATATTGTCAAGAGGAACAAAAAGATAAATACTACATAAAGAGGGATTAAGGTTGGCACATGCAAGCAAGCAAGATACCAAACCGTCCTAATTCAATTATCAGTCTATGCTGAGTTAGTTGATCAGTTGCTGAATAGCCTCTAGGTCTTAACAAGTCCCAGCTACCAAGTCAGCATAAGGATGATAATTTACTTTGAGGAGATAAAATGGGTATGTAAGAACAGGAAAATTATTTTAATGGGGGACTTCAAATGAAGTGGGAAAACCCAAGTGGTTTTTAATCAGAGTTGGTAAATGTAATGCACAATTGCTTCATGACCCAGTAAGTTAAGGAAGCCACGAGTGCAGTTCTCTCAGTGGTTTTTGTTAACGATCCATTTCCTCTACATGGTCAGGAAGTTGTAGCACCACTGGGGCACAGTGGCCGCCGAAAGTGTCACAAATTCAGTTACACTAAAAGATCAGAAGCCACGTATAGGACTTTATAAAAGTGCTAAATTCAAAGAAATGAGGGAACAATTAAAGCAAACTGTTTGGAAGTGGATATTGAACAACACAGTAGGGGACAATTGGACAGTCACACACACACATACAATGGCAAAACAAAACAGTTAAAAAAATCTCACTGTTACTATTGTAAGAAAGAAAGATATACACCATAAAAAATGCAAATGAGTTCAAAACAGAACGACAACAATAGTAAATATTCTGAATGATTCATTTCTTCCTTATAAATATGAAGGAGGAAATAATCAATAATGTGCCCTGACCAACCAGGGATAACTATAAATATATTCAAGGTCCTGGAGCAGTTAAAAGGGCTAAAAACAAAAAGCCCATGGGATAGATTTGATTTAGTCCTGAGTATGCATGCATAGAGAAACAGAAAAGGCAGAGACTAGGTATGAAATTTCTAAAAAAGGTCAAAGATCCAGAGTAAAGCTTGGTAATGGATAAGAAATTAGCAGAAGGGTAGTAAACAGGAGGTACTTATTAGAGGGGTTATGTCAGGGAGGGAGAATACCAAGTCGGCTGCCCCAGGGCTCAATGTTGGGAACAGACATATTAAATTTATATTAAAGACTTGGAACCTTAATGCAAATTAAATCAAACCAAGGGCAGTGCAGTGAAAAGGAAACAGTTCAGAAATTACAGGAGTTGAACAAAATCTGTACCATGGATAGAAAATTGGCAGGTGAAATTTAATGCTGCCAAATGTAAAGTACTGAGTGCAGGAAGGGAAAAAAGATACTCCATTAAACAATCATGGAAAAAGTTGAACGAGACCAAGGAATATTAGTAGACATGATGCTCAACATGTCCAACCAATGCAGAGCAGCAATCAATGCACAGCCAATAAAATGCTGAACTACATGGCTTAAAAAAAGCAGAATACAAGTTAGAGAAGGTGGTCATTAAACTATGTTGTGCTCTGGTCAGACTGCACTTTGAATACTGCGTCCAGTTCTGGTTGCCAAGAAACAAACACTCAAGCACTGGATAGGGTGAAGAGAAGAGCCACAAGGTTGATCACTATTGTAGAAGGTCTCAGATACAACGGAAAGACTGGAGAAACTTGACCTTTCCATCCTGGATAGGAAGTGCCCGAGAGGTGCACAGGAACAGGAGGCCGTCATGTAGCACCTCGAGCCTGTTCCACCATTCCATCAGATCATTGGCAATTCAACTTAGTTTACCCATCTCCGATACATATCCCTTGATCCCCTTACCCAACTCGAGCCAAGTCTTGAAAATTGCCCCAGCATCCACTGCCTTTTGGGGGAAAGAGAGAATTCCAGCTTTCCACTGCCATGTGTGAGAAAGTGCTTCCCGATTTCACACCCAAATGGCCTAACTCTAATTTTAAGATTGTGCCCCCTTTTCTGGATCCCCCCCCCCCCCCGGACGAGTGGAAATTTGTCTCTGCAAAGAACAGAGTGAACAAATGCTAAATGAAGTAAACCTCCTAAAGCAAAAAGTTAAAAACTTCAAGAAAATAAATTTTTTAAAAACACAAAAAAGTTAGAATACTGATTAGAATAGAACCACCTACTCTCCTGTGTACCCTTTGGATGTGGAGTGGAAAGAGACTAGTTCCACTATACTGGAGT
Source organism: Somniosus microcephalus (assembly GCF_052327205.1). Classification (NCBI taxonomy): domain Eukaryota; kingdom Metazoa; phylum Chordata; class Chondrichthyes; order Squaliformes; family Somniosidae; genus Somniosus; species Somniosus microcephalus. The sequence goes on from NC_140992.1 coordinate 228,081,080, forward strand.
ACTTTGGACCCATTCCATACAGCACCTTCTTGAATGAGTGGAATTTACATCCCTCTGAATAGATGTTTTCCTGGTAAACCTAGAATAGAAAAAAGGAAGCATCTACATATACTTTGTTTTCTGAGGCTGAACAATACACGACTGAAAATATGACTTTGCCTCAAAAATCAGAAAGTTGCTTTCAGACTGTTTGATAGATTCCATAAGTAAGCAAACAAGGTGCATCTCACCTCATCAGCCAGAAGGAAGAGTTTTTCTTCATAAGCAAAACGAATTATATCCTCAATGCATTTTTTGCTTTGCACCTGGCCTGCGTGTTTCAAAAAAAGTTGCTTATATAAAACACACATTTTTGAGCAATTGAGATTCAGAAATTGCTTTCCTCATTCTGGCACGTTCACCCATCACTATGACTGTCTAAACATTAAAGTAGTGGCATTGTACTGGTAGCCAGGTGATCATTTAATTCAAGCAGTCACCTGAACTTGCCTACTTCCATCCAGAACATTACAGCAGTTCTCAAATAAGCCACTAGATGGAGTTTTGCACAAAGACAAGGGCCCCAATATTTACTCAAAGCAGCAGTGGGGTAAAACCCAGAAATCCTGGGGGCATGGAGGTTCTGCCAAATTTAATGGCAGGACCATTTTTGAAATTTAAAAACTTAAAGTTTCCCGCCCAGCCGCCAGATTGACAAGCGGACAGGAAAGCCAGTGGCAGAAGGCGGCAACCAGGGACTGTTGGTGACGGACCCCAGCAATCAGGAGGGACAGATCGGAGGTTAGTTTGGGGGAGGGGCGCGTCAGCAGATGAGAAGCCACGATCAGCAGAAGGCTTGCTCGAGGGGCCCGCTACTCCTGGCTCACAAGGAGTGCTCTTAAAAAGCACTTGCCTTCTGCAGCCAGCCGCTCCAGTCTCTAGTTAGCCGCCAGGTTTCCAGAGCCCTGGGAAACTCAGCCAACAACCGTTAAATTTAAATCAGGTTTCCAACTGCACTGTGGGAGCCTGATTTAAGTATTACAATACCACTCAACCCGCCGCCGCAAAAACGGCAGCAGGCGTGTACATGTCAGGTCAGGGCCACGTTTTGCAATTTTAAATTTTTTACCCCCCCCCCCCCATTCCCACCTGTTGTGGGGGTGTTAATATCTTATATCCAAGGAGAATATGAATGCACCCTGTGCCACCTTGTGGCATAGTAACCTAGATTTACAATTAGCGTTATTTTAAATCTAAATTCATTTTAAATGGGCTATGGTTGGTAGTAAAATACCAATTGGAAAATCTATGTCACAGAACGAGATAGATAACTGCAATCTATGGGATAGACTTGTTGTAAAAGAATTGCATTAATTTGGCATCTTTCACATCCTCAGGACAACCCAATGTGCTTCACAGCTAATGAAGTACTTTTTGAAGTGTAGTCACTGTTACATAGGCAAATGCAACAGCCAATTTCCACACAAGGACTCAAAACAGCAATGAAATAAATGCTCACTTAATAGGTTTTTGATGGTGTTAGTTGAAGGAGGAATATTGGCTAGGACACCAGAAGAACTCCCTTGATTTTCTTTAAATAGTGCCATGGGATCTTTTACATCCACCTGAACAAATAGATTGGGACTCTGTTTAATGAGTCATCTGAAGGACAACTCCAACAGTGCAGCACTCCCTCAGTACTGCACTGTGCCAGCCAAGATTATGTGCTCAAGATCTGGAATGGGGCTTGAACCCACAACCTTCTGACTCAAGGAGGAGAGTGCGCTACAACTGAGCTATAAATAAAAAGCTGCCTTCTTGAAACAAAGTGTCCAGTATGCCTGTAATGACATTAATTCCACTAATAAAAACAGGTTTTTAATGTTGTTCTTTACCATTAGTAAAAGCACCTCAGTTTATGCCCTAGAATCTACCAAGCGCTAGTCTTTCAAATGTATGCAAGCACCTTAAATAGAAATGGTTAAAGCAAAGTACCGGTTGGGTTTCCTGGGTTAATAATGCAAAGAACCTTGGGGCAGCAATATTCCCTGGCCTTGTCCAAGCTTCGCCTCAATTCATTTTTATCTAGACCCCAGCCCTTTTCTTCATCCAGGTAATAGTTGATTTGGACAGCACCTAGCTCCGAGATGGCTGCAGAGTACAGGGGATACTGTGGGATTGGAATCATCACTCCAGTCCGCATTCTCCCTTCTCCAAACAACAGAAGTTTCATAATGGTCTATAAAATAAAAATGGAGAGGCAGGTTATTCAGAACGATACCCATTAAAGGTACTCTGGTTTACATAGAGTCAGGCAGTAGAGCAATTCCAAAATTATTTAATGCAAACTATTTAACAGTGGTGACTGCACTCCTGTTTTTGGCAAATGAACCGCAAATGAATACGTACAGTTATTCCATCACTTGCTCCAGTGGTAATGTAAATATTATCAGGATCCACAGGAACTCCTCCGTCTCTTGTCTCCACGTACTTCGCAACATCTCGACGTATACAATCCAGACCCTGGCTTGCACTATAGGAACCTGACAAAATGGTTTTTTAAAAAGTGCCTGTGATACATACTGGAGTTTAATATTTCATTAAAACTTCATTGGATTAAGCTTTCTAGAAAGTGCAATGACATTTGGTTGTGTATACCACTAAGGGCCTTATCTGGTCCAGCAGTGGACACAGATGAGGGCACGAGCCAACATCTAAAACATTTTCAACTTCTAATAGCACCTTGGTTTAGAAGAGAAAGTTAGCGCTGTGTTAGCTGGTTAATTCTCTCTGCTTTTTCAAAGGTCAACTGAAAACTGCTGTTGGAGTGCTCAGCTTTGACCTGATGATCACAACTGGCCAAAACCTCAAAAAATGTTTCAATGTGTATCTTTGCTGTCCTCTACTGAACACAAGTAGTATTGCTGGGCTACAGTCCCACAAATGGCACCAACCCTTCTGTACCTCATCCAAGTGGAATTTGTCATATTTTAGCAGGTCACTCATCTGTGAGAGGCCATCAAAACCTAGATTAATCATGTTCTCACCCTCTATCCACACAGACACACGACTAGCAATGATCACTGGATGATGATCAGCATGTACCGTTGATCAATTGCTTTCTCCTCTCAAGCTGTTACAACTTTTAGGCTTCTTACCTCAAATATTCTACTTGGGTTGGAATCAACAACCATTCCTATAGCAAACCTTGTTCCACACAAACCAGTGTGCCAGTATCTGGCCAATAGGCAATTCTAGCAAGCCCAGCAGTCATATGAAACAGTTCAGGAAAAGACCAGCTGGTCTCTCAAGCTGATCCGGTCCCACATTTTGCAATCCAGACACATTAGCCCATTTCCTCCTCCTCCTCCTGCCCGCCACCACCCAGCAGACACTGGACCCGAATCACAGCTCCTGACTATAATCTTACATGGAAGTTGCACAACTAACCCTCCACAGAATCTCATACTTATCACTCACTGTGATGGCTTCAGGACTGAACAGCATGCCTCTCAATGCGAATGAACTAGTACAAATGGGAATGAAGCAGAAGTACCTAGACTTTGTCCTCCACAGTCCAGCAGGATACGTTGGGCCCTCTCCTTTGCATCAGCAGGGAAATGCGGACTCCCAATCAGTTCTGGATAAGTACAAAGAGCAACAACCTGAATTGGGCAAGAAATATAACCCAATTAAGTATTTAAATGGACTTCTTTTAGTACTTTTCCTTCTGCCAAAAACATTAACAAGCAGCCTAAACTTTGTTTTCAAAATGGTCTCAGCAAAGATCATTCATTTCATATTGTGAAGTTATCAGGAACAGCCACCCATTTCACAAAAACATTTATTGCAGACAAAAAAATCCTCAAATTTATAATTCGTGCATATCACACAAGAGCTCAATTTAAAGGCCTTAACATAGAAGATAGGAGCAGAAGTAGGCCATTCGGCCCCTCGAGCCTGTTCCACCATTTAATGAGATCATGGCTGATCATCCAAATTCAGTACCCTGTCCCTGCTTTCTCCCCATATCCCTTGACCCCTTTAGCCTTAAGAAATATATCTAACTCCTTCTTGAATATATTTAATGAATTGGCCTCAATGGCCTTCTGTGGTAGAGAATTCCACAGGTTCACCACTCTGGGTGAAGAAATTCCTCCTCATCAGTCTCAAATGGCTTACCCCTTATCCGTAGACTGTGACCCCTGGTTCTGGACTCCCCCGCCATCAGGAATGCGGTGAGGATGTTTCCACTGATGGGCGAGACTAGAACTAGGGGGCATAATCTTAGGATAAGGGGCTGCCCTTTCAAAACTGAGATGAGGAGAAACTTCTTCACTCGGTAGTAAATCTATGGAATTTGCTACTTCAGAGAGCTGTGGAAGCTGCGACATTAAATAAATTTAAAATGGAGATAGACAGTTTCCTAGCTGATAAGGGAATTAGGGGTTACGGGGAGCTGGCAGGGAAGTGGTCGCGAGTCTAGGTTCAGAACAGCCATGATCACATTGAATGGCGGAGCAGGCCCGAGGGGCCGTATGGCCTACTCCTGCTTCTTATGTTCTTATCAGGAACATCCTTCCTGCATCTAGTCTGTCTAGTCCTGTTAGAATTTTATAAGTTTCAATGAGATCCCATTCTTCTAAACTCTAGCAAATACAAGCCCAATCGACCCAATCTCACTTCATAAGTCATTCCTGCCATCCCAGGCATCAGTCTGGTGAATCTTTGCTGCACTCCCTCCATGGCAAGAACATCCTTCCTCAGATAAGGTGACCAAAACTGCACACAATACTCAAGGTGTAGTCTCACCAAAGCCCTGTACAACTGCAGCAAGACATCCTTGCTCCTGTACTCGAATCCTCTTGCTACAAAGGCCAACGTACCATTTGCCTTCTTAACCGCCTGCTGCACCTGCATGCTTACCTTCAGCGACTGGTGCACAAGGACACCCAGGTCTCGTTGCACTTCCCCTTTTTCCAATCTATTGCCATTCAGATAATAATCTGTCTTCCTGTTTTTGCCACCCAAGTGGATAACCTCGCATTTATCCACATTATACTGCATCTGCCCAATCACCCAACCTGTCCAAATCATACTGGAGTATCTCTGCATCCTCCTCACAGCACACACACCCACCCAGCTTTGTGTCGTCTGCAAACTTGGATATATTACATCTAGTTCCCTTGTCTAGATCATTTATATATTGTGAATAACTGGGGTCCTAGCACCAATCCCTGCAGTACCCCACTAGTCACTGCCTGCCACTCGGAAAAGACCCGTTTATACCAACTCTTTGCTTCCTGTCTGCCAACCAGTTCTCTGTCCAAGTCAGTACCTTCTACTCAATCCCATGTGCTTTAACTTTGCACGCTAATCTCTTATGCGGGACCTTATCGAAAGCCTTCTGAAAGTCCAAATACACATCCACTGGTTCTCCCTTATCTATTCTACCAGTTACATCCTCAAAAAATTCCAGTAGATTAGTCAAGCACGATTTACCTTTTGTATATCCATGTTGACTTTGTCCAATCCTGTCACTGTTTTCCAAGTGCTCTGCTATTACATCTTTTATAATGGACTCTAGCATTTTCCCCACTACCAATGTCAAGCTTACCGGTCTATAATTCCCAGTTTTCTCTCTCTACCTCCTTTTTTAAATAGTGGGGTTACATTAGCTACCCTCCAATCCATGGGAACTGTTCCAGAGACCATAGAATTTTGGAAGATGACCAGCAATGCATCTACTATTTCTAGGGCCACATCCTTAAGTACCCTAGGATGTCGATTATCGGGCCCTGGGGATTTATCGGCCTTCAATCCCGTTAATTTCCCCAACACCATTTCCCTACAAATACTGATTTTATTCAGTTCCTCCCTCTCATTAGACCCTATGTTCCCCAACATCTCGGGAGGTTATTAGCTTCCTCCTTTGTGAAGACAGAACCAAAGTATGTATTTAATTTGTCTGCCATTTTTTGTTCCCCATTATAAATGCCCCTGATTCTGACTGCAAGGGACCTATGCTTGACTTCACCAATCTTTTTCTCTTCACATATCTATAGAAGCTTTTACAGTCAGTTTTTATGTTCCCTGCAAGCTTACTCTCATACTCTATTTTCCCCCTCTTAATTAATCCCTTTGGCCTCCTTTGCTGAATCCTAAACTGCTCCCAATCCTCAGGTTTGCTGCTTTTCTGGCCAATTTAGATGTCCTCTCCTTGGATCGTATGCGATCCCTAATTTCCCTGGTTAGCCACGGTTGAGTCACCTTTTTTGTTTTATTTTTATGCCAAACAGGGGTGAACAAATTCTGTAGTTCATCCATGCGATCTTTAAATGTTTGCCATTGCCTATCCACCATCAACCCTTTAAGTAACGTTCCCCAATCCATCCTTGCCAACTCGCGCCTCATACCATCGTAGTTTCCTTTATTTAAATTCAGGACCCTAGTCGGAGTCAAATACTTCACTCTCCATCTTAATGAAGAATTCGACCATATGATCGCCCCTCCCCAAGGGGCCTCGCACAACAATATTGCCAATTCATCCTCTCATTACATAATACCCAGTCTAAGATGGCCAAATCTCTAGTTGGTTCCTCGACATATTGGTCCAGGAAACCATCCCGTATACACTCTAGGAATTCCTCCTCCGTATTGTTACCAATTTGGTTAGCCCAATCTATATGTAGATTAAAGTCACCCATGATAACTGCTGTGCCCTTATTGCACGCATCTCTAATTTCCCGTTTAATGCCATCCCCAACCTCAGCATTACTGTTTGGGGGTCTGTATACAACTCCCACTAACGTTTTCTGCCCCTTGGTATTTCTCAGCTCTACCTATACAGATTCCACATCAGAACTAATATCCTTCCTTACTATTATGTTAATCTCCTCTTTAACCATCAAAGACCCTACCCACCCCAGCCACAGTCTGTTTGCCCTCCTGCCATCTGGGAGACGCTACAGATGCATTCGCACCCGAACGACCAGATTTAGGAACAGCTTCTTTCCCAGGGCTGTCATCCTACTGAACTCCACAAATAAACTCTAAAGCCCGCACATCTGCCAATGCACTTTATTATGGTTATGTTTATGTTAATGTATTACAAGCCAAATGAATGTTGAATGTTTAAATGTCTTAATCTAAATGTACACTCTCGGGAGCCGCAAGCCTACATTTCATTGTACTGCACTTGTGCACTAACAATGACAATAAAGTTGATTATGATTATGAACAGGTGTGAAGAAGTGCTTCCTAACATCGCCCCTGGTGACCATGAAACTATTGGATTGTCACAAAAACCCATCTGGTTCACTAATGTCCTTTAGGAAAAAAAATCTGCCGGCCTTACCTAGTCTGGCCTATAAGTGACTCCAGACCCACAACAATGTAGTCGACTCAACTGCCCTGAAATGGCCTAGCAAGCCACTCAGTTGTAACAAACTGCTACGAGAAACAAAAATAATAAAACCAGATGGACCACCCGGAATGGGACACGACAACAGCACACCCAGTCCTCTGGGGACTGTCAAAATTGGAAGAGCTGTCCCACAGACAAGTCAACCAACAGCCCGAATCATACTTACAGAATCATACCTTTCAACTAATGTCCCAGACTCCTACATCACCATCCCTGGGTATGTCCTGTCCCACAGACAGGATAGGCCCAACAGAGGCAGTGGCATACAGTCAGGAGTGGCCCTGGAAGTCCTCAACATTGACTCCAGACCCCCACGAAGTCTCATGGCTTCAGGTCAAGCATGGGGCAACGAAAACTCCTGCTGATTACCACCTACCGCCCTCCCTCAGCTGATGAATCAGTACTCCATGTCAAACCCCACTTGGAAGAAGCACCGAGGGTAGCAAGGGCACAAAATGTACTCTGGGTGGGGACTTCAATGTCCACCACCAAGAGTGGTTCAGTAGCACCACTACTGACCAAGCTGGCAGAGTCCTGAAGGATATAGTTGCCAGTCTGGGCCTGAGGTAGGTGGGGAAGAGAACCAACGAGGGAAAAAACCTACTTGACCTTGTCCTCACCAATCTACCTGTCGCAGATGCATCTGTCCATGACAGCATGGGTGGCAGTGACCGCCGTACAGTCATTGTGGAGACAAAGACCCTTCTTCTCACTGAGGACACCCACCATCATGTTGTGTGGCACTACCACCATGCTAAATGAGATAGATTCAGAACAGAGCTAGCAGCACAAAACTGGGCATCCATGAGGTGCTGTGGGCCAGCAACAGAATTGTACTCCAACACAATCCATAACCTCATGGACTGGCATATCCTTCACTCTACCATTACCAGCAAGCCTGGTTCAATGAGGAGTGTAGAAGAGCATGACAGGAGCAGCACCAGGCGTACCTAACAATGAGGTTCCAACCTGGGGAAGCTGCATGCTACACAGCTGAAGCAGCATGCTATAGACAGGGCTAAGAGATCCCACAATCAACAGATCAGATCAAAGCTCTGCAGTCCAGCCACATCCAGTCATGAATGATGGTGGACAATTAAACAGCTAACAGGAGGAGGAAGCTCCATGAACATCCCCATCCTCAATGATGGCAGAGCCCAGAACACAAGTGCAAAAGACTAAGCTGAAGCATTTGCAACCATCTTCAGCCAGAAGTGCCAAGTGGATGATCCATATCAGCCTCCACCTGGACATCCCCACCATCATAGAAGCCAGTCCTCAGCCAATTCGATTCACTCCACGTGATGTCAAGAAATGGCTGAGCGCACTAGATACAGCAAAGGCTGTGGGCCCCGACAACATCCCAGCTGTCGTACAGAAGACTTGTGCTCCAGAACTAGCCACGCCTCTAGCCAAGCTGTTCCAGTACAGCTACAACACTGGCATCTATCAGACAATGTGGAAAACTGCCTGGGTATGTTCTGCCCACAAAAAGCAGGACAAATCCAACCCAGCCAATTACCGCCCCAGCAGTTTACTCACAATCCTCAGCAAAGTGATGGAATGTGTCGACAGTGCTATTAAGCAGCACTTATTCACCAATGCTCAGTTTGGGTTCCGCCAGGATCACTCAGCTCCAGACCTCAATTACAGCCTTGGTCCAAACATGGACAAAAGAGCTGAATTCCAGAGTGGAGGCGAGGGTGACTGCCCTCGACATCAAGACAGCATTTGACAGAGTGTGGCATCAAGGAGCTCTAGTAAAAGTGAAATCAATGGTAATCCAGGGGTGGGGGGTAAGAACTCTCCACTGGCTGGGGTCATACCTAGCACAAAAGGAAGATGGTTCTGGTTTCTGGAGGTCAATCATCTCAGCCCCAGGACATTGCTGCAGGAGTTCCTCAGGGCAGCATTCTAGGCCCAACCATCTTCAGCTGCTTCATCAATGACCTTCCCTCCATCAGGTGGTCAGAAGTGGGGATGGTCGCGGAGGATTGCAGTGTTCAGTTCCATTCGCAACTCCCCAGATAATGAAGCCATCCATGCCTGCATGCAGCAAGACCTGGACAACATTCAGGCTTGAGCTGATGTGTGGTGTGAATGTTACTTGCCACTTAAGTGCCAGGCAATGGCTATCTCCAACTGTTGTATCCGTGTTTTAATAGAGACACGGAAGACCGGAGTTGGTTTCACAGGTGTTTACTGAACAAAGTCTGGAGGGTAACTAACTGATACAACACAATATACAGGCTTATATAGCCCGAGTGGCCATTACCGGTATTACAGTACACAGGGGGCTCTTAAAGGCACATACACTACACCAACAAGAGAGTCTAATCACTGCCCCATGACACTCAACAGCATTACCATCGCCAAATCCCCCACCAACATCCTGGGGATCACCATTGACCAGAAACTTAACTGGACCAGCCACACAAATACTGTGGCCACAAAAGCAGGCCAGAGACTGGGTATTCTGCGGTGAGTGTCTCACCTCCTGACTCCCCAAAGCCTTTCCACCATCTCCAAGGCACAAGTCAAGAGTGTGATGAATACTCTCCACTTGCCTGGATGAGTGCAGCTCCAACAACACTCAAGAAGGTCGACACCATCCAGAACAAAGCAGCCCATTTGATCAGCACCCCATCCACCACCTTAAACATTCACTCCCTCCACCACCAGCGTACCGTGGCTGCAGTGTGTGCCATCTACAAGATGCACTGCAGCAACTCGCCAAGGCTTCTTCGGCAGCACCTCCCAAACCTAGAAGGACAAGGGTAGTAGGTGCATGGGAACACCACCACCTCCAAGTTCCAGACCATCCTGACTTGGAAATATATCCCCATTCCTTCATAGTTGTTGGGTCAAAATCCAAGAACTCCCTCCTTAACAGCACTGGGAGTACCTTCACCACACAGCAGTTGAAGTGGCTCATCACCACCTTCTCAAGGGCAATTCTGGATGGGTAATGAATGCTAGCATTGCCAGCGATACCCACATCCCAGGAACGAATAACAAAAACAGAAGAACCCCTCCCCCCAGTTTAAAAATAGCATTCCAATACAATAGCACTTAAATTTACAGCTACAACCGAAACCAACAAACACTGTGCAAAACAGCAAATATTCAATGTTAATAGGATCCTGCAGGGATTAACCTTTTCTTTCAAGACAAAATGGATTAAAAAAAAAAATTAAAAAAAATCTTTAGAAAGCAGTGTAATATATATTTTACACACACACATACACTACCTGTCTCAGAAATGTGATTGGTTGCTGCCCCATAGCCTGAGCATCTCCTATATTAGCTTTGATTACTTCTGTGAAGGGCTTCTGGGCTCCCTAGGTACAAGAAATACAGAACAATGCAATCAGTCAAGTAATGTGACTATTTGCTGTAATACATTCTGGAATAGGAGCCAATTAAACTTAGCAGTTCCATGTAATAATTGTTATACATTAGATGCATCATATGATTCAATTTATATTCCATCAGTGGGCTAACCCAACAGTTTGCAAGAAAAGTTGTCATTAATGATCGATATCAGTAGAAAATAAATGCTAAATCCACTGAACTCCATGTATCCTCTTTATAAGTTAATGATTAATTAAAAAAAAAGAATTGAATGGAAATATATAATAAAATTTTGCATCTATAGCATATCTGTTGCCCCAGGCCATTCAAAGGCATTGCGTCCCTTGGAGAACTCTGCGTTCCTCCAACTTAGGCCTCTTATGTATCCCATACTCCCTTTGCCCCAATGGCAGCCATGCCTTCAGTCGTGCCACAAATTCTGGAATTCCCTTCCTAAGGATAGTATTAGATCCAAAGAGGAGTCATATAAAGTTGCCAGAAAAAGTTGCAAGCCTGGGGATTGGGAGCAGTTTAGAATTCAGCAAAAAAGGACCAAGAGGTTGATTAAGAGGGGAAAAAGAGTACGAGAGTAAAAGCAGACTGTAAAAGCTTCTACAAGTAATGGAAAAAGAAAGAGATTAATGAAGACAAATGTAGGTCCCTTAGTCAGAAATGGGAGAATTATAATGGGGAACAAGGAAATGGCAGAGCAATTAAACAAATACTTTGGTTCTGTCTTCACAGTAGAGGACACAAATAACTTTGAGACCCTTGGTTCCTTAGCATTTCTGAGAGGAGGAATTAAAGGGTATTCGTAACAAAAAAGTGCTGGAGAAATTAATGGGACTGAAAGCTGAAATCCCCAGGGCCTGATAATCTGCATCCCAGAGTACCAAAAGGAGGTAGCCATGGAAATAGTAGATGCATTGTTTGTCATCTTCCATAATCTATAGAATTTCAGAACAGTTCCTGCAGATTGGAAGGTGGCAAATGTAACCCCACTATTTAAAATAGGAGAGAGAAAACAGGGAACTACAGACCGGTTAGCTTAACATCTGTAGTAGGGAAAATGCTAGAATCTATTATAAAAGGATGTGATAACAGGACACTTAGAAAATAACAGGATTAGACAGTCAATGTGGATTTATGAAAGGGAAATCATATTTGACAAAACTACTGGAGTTTTGAGGATGTAACTGGTAGAATAGATAAGGGAGAACCAGTGGATGTGGTGTATTTGTATTTTCAGAAGGCCTTTGATAAAGTCCCACATAAGAGGTTAGTGTGCAAAATTAAAGCACATGGGATTGGGGGTAATATACTGGCATGGATTGAAAATTGGTAGACAGGAAACAGAGAGCAAGAATAAATGGGTCTTTTTCAGGGTGGCAGGCGGTGACTAGTGGGGTACCACAGGGATCAGTGCTTGTGCCCCAGCTATTCACAATATATATCAATGATTTGGATGAGGGAACCAAATGTATTCATTCCAAGTTTGCAGACGACACGATGGTGGGATTGTGAGTTGCGAGAAGGATGTAAAGAGGCTTCAAGGCGATTTAGACAAGTTGAGTAAGTGGGCAAATACATGGCAGGTGCAGTATAACATGGATAAATGTGAAGTTATCCACTTCGGTAGAAAAAACAGAAAAGCAGAGTATTATTTAAATGGTGATAGATTGGGAAATGTTGATGTACAAAGGGACCTGGGTGTCCTTGTACACCAGTCACTGAAAGCAAACATGCAGGTGCAGCAAGCAGTTAGGAAGGCAAATTGTATGTTGGCCTTCATTGCAAGAGGATTTGAGTACAGGAGCAAGGATATCTTATTACAGTTCTACAGGGTCTTGGTGAGACCACACCTGGAGTACTGTGTGCAGTTTTGGTCTCCTTACCAAATTGCCAGAGGGAGTGCAGCAAAGGTTCACCAGACTGATTCCTGGGATGGCAGGACTGTCGTATGAGGAGAGATTGGGTCGACTAGGCCTGTGTTCAGTAGAGTTTAAAGAATGAGAGGGGATCTCATTGAAATGTATAAAATTCAGAGTCTCATGATACGGGGTAGGACATTTAGAACTGTGGTGAGGAGAAATTTCTTCACTCAGGGTGGTGAACCTGTGGAATTCTCTACCACAGAAGGTGGTGGAGGCCAAGTCACTGACTATATTTAAGAAGTAGATAGATTTCTAGATGCAAAAGGCATCAAGGGGTATGGGGAAGAGAGCAGGAATATGGTATTGAGATAGAGGATCAGCCATGATCATATTGAATGGCGGAGCAGGCTCGAAGGGCCAAATGGCCTACTCCTGCTCCTATTTTTCTATGTTCTATGTTTCTATAAATCTCTCTCCCCCACCCCCCCCCACCCCACTTTATGACCCTCCTTCAAATCTACCTGTTTGACCAAGCTTTTAGTCACCCCTAATATATTTGGCTGTCAATTCTTATCTGATTATCTCTCTTATAATCATGTAAATAACTGCTCGAGTCAAGCACCTTGGGGCATTTTCCTACATCAAAGAGAGGTCCTCTTTAAATGCAAGTTATCATTGTTGAGGTAGGGGGAAAAAATATGGGGAGAGACAGCGCAGCCTGTGGAGGGGCAGTGAATGACAGACTGCAACTTCAGGATTTCTTCATTAGGCTGAGCGTGCACTAAATCCTGATGTGGTCAGTTTCAAAGGCGGAATGACGGCTAACGCTGCCAGTTTGCCATCATCAGGACAGCACCTTAGCAAAGAATCACATTCAGATACTGGTTGCTGAAGACTAAACAACGGGAACGATCTCCCTTGTGCCACAATGATAACTTCAGCAAGAAAAAAACCACCATGGGAAGCAAGGGGGAGAAAATCTCTTACGTAAATAACTGAGAATAAACCAATTAAATACTTGCACTTTAATGTAAATCCACCATGGAACATAGAGCACACAAAAGAAGTTATAGTACAAGTAAATGTGAATGAGATTTGTGATCAGGAAGGAGGGAAATCAAAGCTACTTGAATCTTGAAGTGTGATGCAAACAGTATTTATTTATAAATATATATATCAGAGGCCTGTATTTTGCAATTTTAGCAAGATGTGTAATACTTTTAACTAATCAGTCACGTCATATTACTTCAATAAAATTACCTCGGCAAGCTATTATGGGACTGCAGTAAACATCAGAAAGTTTATTCTGGGTTTTGAACTACATGAGAGATTTAACATTGCACACAAACATTACTGGAAATCACCTGGTCTGGTTCAGTTGAAATATAAATACCAAAAGAAAGACATTGGCTTTTTAAACAAACATTGAGAAACATGAACATTGAGATTTGGTACCAATAATTCTAATGTGAATGTAGCAAACTATTTCACAGTACACTAGAGATATCACTGTAGGACTCATGCCATATTTTGAGAAATATAACGAAGTAAAATGCTGTTCATAATGTAAATCAGTCTCAGCTGAGATTTAAGTGTGGAAAACACATTCTCAAAAGCTTGCCAACTCGGTCAAGCCAAAATCCAGATTGCATAGACTAAGCAAACAGTCTGTGTGATCATTTTCAACACATGTGTCAGCTGAACAAATATGGCAGCCTATGGGTAAAGTTACAGACTGCTCTTTCATGCCTTGGATTTTGTGTCACACTGGGCACTATATACTAAGAGACTCCTAGGAGAGGTAGCAGGGTTCACGATACTGTTTACCAATCACACAGACAAGCATGAAAGCGGTTTAAAAAGAACCATTTTTATTTCAGGTGAATTACCTGTTATTTCATCAGATTGAAAATGTAATTTTAAAAACCTAATTAACAGGAATGATTTGGGAGCAGGTGAAAGTACTGCACAAAAAACAAAGATTTAATTTCATGCTTTCATTTGACAATTTTGTCACAAACCTGAAGTTCCTTTAAAACACAAATATCTCACTTTAAAAGTATTACTTTCTATAATTTACACTGCACCCACAATAAAAACTACCAGATACAACAACAAAAATCAAAAACAATACAAAAGTTGTCGTCAACGACTTTGCATAAGACAAAATGTAAAAAACAGGGTTTAAAGTTTATAAAGGGACTATGTAAATTCTGAAACTGAAGTTTCACTTCAGTAGAGAAACATCTGCAACATTTCGAATGTCAGTGATGCTACTGACAATCTTGACTTAGACTCCAGTTCTGCAAGATAAATGAGGTATTGCTGTTACTTCAATTTGCAGTTGTGCAGTGCCTTTAACATAAAATGTCCCACAGTGCTTCAATAGAGAGCGACAGACCAAGCAGTAGAGCAGGGGTTCTCAACCTTCTTGCTTGAGGCTCCCTCTCCGTGTTATAAAAATTCCACAGACCCCCTGTAACACAAGATTTTTTTCTGTATAAAAATTACTTACACAATTAATCATATATATTTATTATTTTTGTCTTACTTAATGTGACACTTGTTGCTGGTGCTGAACTTGAGACTGTTGCCAAGGCTGGTAGAGTTCTGCTCCAGTTAGTAGAGTTGTCCTGAAGTTGATAGTGTCACTGGAGCTGACAGAGGGCCGAGGAGACCGATGGTGTGGAGGGCCATACCAGCTCTCGCTTCTCTGGTCTGTTACTAATGAGCCGAGTGCGCCCACTGAGACTGGACGCCGTCTCCTTGACAACACAGCGGACCGATGACCATGAGCCTCAGGAGCCAAGGCAGGGGATGAAAGTGACACTTGCTGGGGAGGGTCAGTGAGCTGCTCAAAACATGTCCTACAAGTCAGGGGTTCTCGGACCCCTTGAAACCTTCACATGGACCCCAAGTTGAGAACCCCTGCAGCAGAGGATTTAAGAGAGTTGGCTGAAGTTACACGCAAAGATATACTTTAAGGAGGTTTTTAAAAAATTTGGAGAGGGAATCAGCAAGGGGAAAGTTTAGGGAAAGAATTCCAGAGGGCAAGACCAAGACAGCTGAAAGTTCTGCCATCATCAAGTAAGGAAAGCTAGGGATGAGGGAACTGTACAGGGGCCCAGAGTTTGAGCAATGTAGAGAGTGCGGTATCGACAAGTTGCAGGAACAGGCTGGGGCAAGGTTCGAGGGTGGGGGGAGATTGTGTGTGTGTGGGGTGAAGCAGGGAGGGTAGGGCTGATGGGCAAGAGATCTAGTGCAAACAAGGTACAGGTTGGATGTGAAGTTCTGTACAAGTTGTACAAAGAGGGTGCCAAGGATGAAACCTTGGGGTACCCTGGAGGCAACTGTGCAGGGTCAAGAGAAGCGACTATTAGAAACATGCTGGCTGGTCAAGTTAGAAATGGAACCAGTTGAGGGTGGTCCCCTGAAACAATGGAGGAAGGTGGCATGATTAACTGTGCTGATGGCTACAGAAGTCAAGCAGAAAAAGGAAGCAAGCGCACCACCAGTCAGTAAAGGTGGATAGTAAGTGATCAAGACTATTTCAGTGCTGTTGTCAGGAGGAAACTAGCTGAGGATTTAGGTAGAATGAGAGTTGGACATGTGCTGGGTGGCAACAATGCTTTCAAGGATACTGGAGGAAAGGGAGGTTTGATAAGGTAGAGTTATTGGAATGGATGAGAGCAGGAGAGTCTCATGGAGGAGGAGATGAGCCTGGAGAGAGGCGAGGGCAGAAAAGATGGGAGAGATTTTGTAGAGTAATATGGGATCAAGACTGCAATGGTGGGGGAGGGGGGGGGGGGGAGGAGCTAACAGCAGCTGAGGCAGCCTCAATCTTAACAGCTGAAGCAAGTCATAAGCTCCTTGCACTGGATGAGGAGTGAGGATGGATGTGGTCAGAGGAGGCAGTTAGTTAACAAGTACAGGGGGAGTCTGTGAATGTCCTTGCCCTCGAAGATGATCCTGGAGTAGTAGGAATATTTGGCCATGATGAAGAGGAAGGAACAACTAGACTGGTCATGTACCAGGTCCACTCGAGGCTGTGCTTTGGAGATTATGAGTGAGTTAGAGGGGACAAGGGCAAAGACAGAGGTAAGGGAAAGCAGACAACAATAGTGATGTGCTTAAATGAGAAGATGCCAGAGCAGTATATGCAAAGGCCCACATAGAACTTGGCAGTGAAAGCTATGCTGTCATTATGGCAGTTGGACAGAGGCATGGTGGAATGTGTAGCAGAGGATTGTTTGATGTCTGGTACAGTCCAGTAGTGACCCAGGTTAGTCTGTTTTGTGCGGGGGGGGGGGGGGGCAGGGAGGAAGAAAGAGGCAGTGGAGAAGAGAAAGAAGTGGGTGCTGAAATGTGCAGTGTCTGGCAAGAGATCAGGATTTCACTCTGCATTCTTGCCAAAACAGGAGAGTCTAATCACCTACAGCAGAGCCCAAGCACTATTTATTCACAGGATGCGAGTGTCGCTGGCAAGGTCAGCATTTATTGCCCATCCCTATTTGCCCTTGAGAAAATGGTGGAGAGTCAACCACAGTGCTGTGGGTCTGGAGTCACATATCAGCCAGACCAGGTAAAGATGGCAGATTTCCTTCCCTAAAAAAGGACATTAGCAAACCAGAAGGGTTCTTGCAACAATCCAGTAGTTTCATGGTCACCATTCCAGATTTTATTTTTCCAGATTATTATTTTTTTTTTTTATAAATTAACTGAATTTAAATTCCCCAGCTGCCATGGTGGGATACTATTTTTTTTTTTGAACTCATGTCCCCCGATCATTAGTCCAGGCCTCTGGATTAGTAGTCCAGTAACATAACCACTATGCTACTGTACTCTTGAGTGCCCCACAATTCCTTTAGCAAAAAAGAGGCTGGTCAGTTGAGGGCAAGTCACATGTAGGCCAAGAATCTGGCAGTTTAGTGGCACCAGGAACAGTTGCACGCAGGCCTGGCAGGAACAGCAATCAGTAGCAGGCAATGGCAGAGCAATGAGAAGGTTGAAGCAGCGAAAGAGCAGAACAGAAATGGAAGTCTCAGGAGGAATGAACAGAGAGACCCAGCTGGAGAGACATCATCAGCAGCAGCGTCCCAGCACTGGGAATGACATCCTTCCCAATACAAGTGCCCTCAACTCCAAAAACAAGCTTATTTTTACTTGGCAAATTCTCCCAGGACACACACAGACCTGCTGTTATGCAGTGTCACAAAGAGGTAGTTTTCCACCAGTGCCTCTCAAGGCATTGTCTTCTCAAAATGCAGGCAGCTACTATTTTCTTCTGACAAGCATAGGCCAAGTGGCTCAACCCACTCATGCACATCATAAATGCATTCAGAGCGATTTGGGGAACATTTTATGGCTAGCGATAGTCGCAAACTGTGACTTTCAAACAAATGCCAGGGTATTACAGAAATGCTGAAAGTCATTCCGTAACAAAAAAAAGTTTAAAAAGTGACAGAAGGAATGGCAGACAAATATATATATACTAAAACTGAAAGTTTCACTGACCCTTTAAAGTACTCATTGCACTGAGATTCAATAGAATTTTCTACTGAATGGGAATCTAATGAAAAGGCCACTCATTAATCTTGCCTTTATGTTCAAGTACAGTGTTATTAAACACCATCCAACCATTTCTGAAGCTACATGAATCTTTCTTACACAGGGATTTGAAACACAATACATACAGTAAGACAGCCTCATATTACAAGAAACCTTTGTTGAAACTGAAGAAGCCTTGTTTACCTACAAAAAGGCTAGATTACAAAACAGGTCACATCAACAAGTGACAAAGGCTGAAATTAGGAGTGTATTTGAATATCATTTAAACCTGGACATAATCTTTCTTAATGCGGATTCAGTTAACTCTGCAAATTTACTATGGTATTTCTTCACTTCACAGAAGGACAATATTTTACTTCAAGGGGAATTGAATTTTAAAGCCGAGATGGTTGAAATGAAAAACATTTGCTCCCACAAGATTCATATTACAGCAAATAAGTCATGTTGAAGACCATTCTTAAGAGTGCTGGTGTTATCAAGTTAGACGTTTATAAATCCGATACACAGTGGATCTATAAATCTAGAATGACTTGGTCTCCTCAGCAGATATAGGATATGTATACAAAAAAAAGTGCACGCACACACTACCCAGCATAAGCCAGTGCCCCAAGTAAACTCTCCCCTCCAAACCACCACTTTTAGTTCAGAGGAAGTGAACTGCTTCCATTTTGGTGCCTGCCCAGACAGCTCTGGAAAAGACTAAACTTGTGATTTATGATGTAGCGAGTTTAAAACTTGAACCCAATGTGCCAATCCACTAACCTCCGACACCACTGTACAACCCTACAGAAAAAGAGACCTGCATTTATATAGCACCTTTCACAACCACTGCATGTCCCAAAAGCACTTTACAGCCAATGAAGTACTTTTTGAAGTGTAGTCACTGTTGTAATGTAGGAAACGCAGCAGCCAATTTGCACACAGCAAGCTCCTAAAAACAACCATGTGATAATGACCAGGTAATCGGTTTTGTCCACTGCTGTTGATTGAGGGATAAATATTGGCCAGGACACCAGCAATAACTCTCCTGCTCTTCTTCAAAATAGTGCCATGGCATCTTTTATGTCCACCTGAGAAAGCAGACGGGGCCTTGATTTAATGTCTCATCCAAAAGACAGCACAATATTCACTCAGTACAGCACTCGAGTGTCAGCCTAGATTTTTGTGCTCAAGTCTCTGGATAGTTTAAAATAAGGATAAGTTTTGATAATGTGAAATTACTATGCCCCTTCCTCCCCTTAATAGTTTAGTGGGTAAAAACACCACATGGGTGTGGCACTAAACTGCCCAGACGAAGAAAATTCTAGGTTTAATTCACAATCAGTGCAAAATTAGCCAATCTCAGCCAGATGGCAATAGGGTCAGGGGACAGTACACTGGGCCTCTGTCTCCAGATTAGGGGTGAAGGTGGGTGGTTCCTACTTCTCATTTCTTTCCAGTGGCCTCCCTCAGGAAGGATATATTGGCCTTAGAGGATGTACAGCTCAGATTCACCAGAATTAAAACTAGGGCTTAAAAGGGTTACATTATGAGGATAAGTTGCATAAACTTGGCTTGTATTCCCTTAAGTTTAGACAATTCAGGGTTCATCTAATTGAAGTGTTAAAATAATTCATGGATTTGATAGGGTAAAAACAGAGGAGCTAGTGTCTCTGGTGGGGGCATCCAGAACAAGTGAACACAATCTTAAAATTAGAGCTAACCCATTCAAGAGTGAAACCAGGATGCATTCCCCACCCCACACCCAAAGGGTAGTGGAAACCCAGAACATTCTTCCCACAAAGGCTGCAGATGCTGGGTCAATTGAAATTTTTCCAAGACTGGGATCAGGATTTCACTTGGGCAAGGGCATCAAGTGATATGGATTAAAGACAGCTGAGGAAGAGTCAAGGTACAGATCAGGCTCGAGAGGCTGAATGGACTACTGTTCCTATTACTGGATCTGCATGTATGGACACTAGCTGAGACCACCACAATAATAAATAGTTCAACAGGACTCCAACAGCTCAGCAAAAATTTTCCAGCAAGTGGTTGCCCAAGTCAGGAAGAGGATCCTAGATTTGATCCTCAGTCTGCACTGAATGAACCCAAACAAATAACCCTTGTTAACAACATACAGCTCTACTTCTCCAACCTCATGATTACCTCCATGACATCAGACTGCCTGTTCAACATCAAGTCAACTTCCTCCATATGAACCTCAGGAAGACTGAAGCCATGATTTTCAACACCCACCCCCATGAACTCAGCTCCCTTGTCCAGATTCAATCCCCTCCCCCAACCACTCACTCAGGCTGAACTTGATCATGCAAAAAATTGGCATCCTTTGACCCAAAACACAAAGCTTCAAACCCCACAACTGATCACCATCAAGACCACCTCAGTCCTCCTACATAACATTTTCTGCCCCTATCTCAGCATCACTGCCACCTAAACCATATCCATTTTTTTTTTTTTTTTTTTTTAAATCAGCTCTAGACTTACTACAATGCCCTCGTAGTTGGCCTCCCATCCGCCACAAACACAAACTTGTCCAAGATGCAGCCACAGTATCCTCCTATCCCACTTCATCACTTCTGCCTTCACCAACCTACACTAGCTAAACAGGCATGGAGTCAGACAACTGACTCTCACGGTTTCCTGACTGAAGTAGATTGTGAATTCACTATCAACTGTATCAACACTAACAACCCTGAGAGTACAAACTCAAATCCCATCATCATAAATTCAGTTTCACAACTTTATTAAGTGTGGTGATTTGTGGGCTGGCACCAGGAAAACAAAACTTGCAAAGCTGCCAGATTTTGAGAAACACCCAGCTGGTTCACTAACATCTTACAAGGAAGGGAACCTGTCACTGCTTGGTCTGGACTACACAGGACTCTGTTCCTCACTGCATGATTGACTCTTAATGCCTCCTGAAGTGGCCTTGCAAGCCACTCAACTGTAAAAACCTATCACTATGATAAAGGCAACCAACTAGGCTTGGGCAATAAAGGCAGCCTTGCCAGAATCAGTCACATCCAAAGAAATTTTTGTTTGTAAGTCATCCTATGTGGTACAGTGGACTGTGGCACCAAGTCACTTCACCTACCATTGATAGCATTCAAAAAATCTAAAAAAATCTTTAAAAATTGGATAAAAAAGGTATGTTGCAAATCCTCAAAACGTAAAAGATAGATATCAAACTTTGAGTATCTTGACTGAGGGGTGTGCTCAAGGTGAAGAAACAACTCTGATAGACCACTCACCACCAAATCTATATTATCCCAAAAAATTTTTGCAGAAATTAAAATGTCTTAGTCAGTCAGGCTTATTTTGTCAAAATGTTGCAAAATTATGCAGGATATGTTAGCAACGATAATAGCCGCTAAATGGGGGGGGGGGGGGGGGGGGGGGGAAGGGAGGGTCATTGCTTTCTACAAAAAAGACAAGCTAGAAGGCCAAATAGCCTCCCTCATCTGAACTTTGTGAACAGACTTTGATACACCGATGCTTCTACTACACAATCACAACTGTAAAGACAACACAAGAACATAATTTTTGTGTTGACATCTGGTAGAAATTTCAGAGGATCTCTTTTATGCTCCATTTTTAAGTTAGAGAGGATCCTAGAAACACTTAACTAGTTCTTTACTAGGTCCACAATGTGCAGACAAGATCAAAGACCCCTTTCTATGTTCATAATCCTCACAGAAGCCCTCTTCTGCCAGGGAGCTGCCCACAATTCTGCCCAAGCTCACTGGCAGGGGGACCAAGTCTGGCCCACCAGCTGCCCAGTCTCTGACAGGGACACATGGATTGGCCCTCCTTCTGCCCAAGGTCACTGGCAGGGATACTGGCCCTCTGGACACCCATGGGCTCCAGCTCCAACCCTACAAACAAAATGAGCACTTTTGATAAAGTAAATAGGGAGAAACGGTTTCCAAAAATTGGATATATACTTGAAGGGGAACAATTTGCAGGGTTATGGGGGGTTAGAAAATAGCTCTTTCAAAGAGCCAGCACCGGCACAATGGGCCGAATGGACTCTTTCTGTGCTATGTCATTCTACAAACACGTGTCAGTATGTGGCTCGGTGCCGCCTCGCACCCACCTGTTGCAGCTCCTTCTCGATCTCCCCCGCTTTAATGACGATGGGTCCCCGCACCGCGTACTCGGTTGCCCGGACCTGCGGGTTCATGTTGCCGAGGCTCAGCACCCTGTCGCCATTCCTGGTCGGGGCGGCCCCGTTGTCCCGGAGAACCGAGGTCGCGCCCACCCTCATCAGGCTGGCGGCGAAACCCCTGAAGCCGGCCGGCCGCCAGCTCACCGACACCCCGGCCAGGCGCCGCGCACAGCCGCCGGCCGCTGCCTGCCTCGCCACACCGCTTAACCCGTGCATTTCCACCCAAGCCTCCCTGGTCGCCTTTCGGCCGACACCCAACCCTCTTCACAACAAACCAACTCAGACAGCGGCATTGGATTCAAACTCGCTCCTTTTACGCTCAGCGCCAGACGCCGATGCGCCGGGCACTCTGGGAATTGTAGTCCATACTACACCAGTCGCCGAGGTCCACATCATGGCCGCATGTGACGCTAGAAACTACAACTCCCAGCAGGCCGTCTGGCGGCTACGAATGCGCATCACCAATATTTTTTTTTAAATCTCCACCTCCCATGCCCCCAATGAAAGCCACAGACATTCTGGACCAATTGGAGCAACCAGTCAGTCACACCCATAACATACCTCGCAGAACAGGAATGGAAAGTGTAAGTGGACAGGAATGTTTCTATCTGCTTGCCTGTAAAAGCGCTCTGGGACGTCCTGAGGTCGTGAGAGGCGCTATATAAATTAAATTCTTGCCTGCAGAGCTACTCAAATGTGACCAATAGAGGGAAAGGCTTTAAAAAAAACTTTCCAATACTTGTTCAAAATATTTTATAAAACATACTGACATTAAAATTGGTGACTTTTAATTGTCCATCTTTATGAAAAGGATCACCAAATATTCTATAGACCATCAAATAGTGGTAAAGATATGAAGGAGCAAATTAGCAGAAAAATTATAGAGGTGCAAGAACTATAGAGTAGTAATAATGGGGGACTTCAACTATCCTAATATAGACTGGGATCGTAATAGTGTTAAGGGCAGAGAAGGGCAAGAATTTCTGAAGTGTTCAGGAAAACTTTCTTGATCAGTATGTTTCCGGCCTGAGGAGAGAGGAGGCATTTTTTTTTTGATTTGCTAATAGGATGTGGGCGTCGCTGGCAAGGCCTGTTGCCTCACAGCGCCAGAGACCCGGGTTCAAATCTGGCCTCTGGCGACTGTCTGTGTGGAGTTTGCACATTCTCCCCGTGTTTGCGTGGGTTTTCTCCGGGTGCTCCGGTTTTCTCCCACAGTCCAAAGATGTGTGGGTTAGGTTGATTGGCTATGATAAATTGACCCTTAGTGTTAGGGGGATTAAATACATGGGGTTACGGGGATCGGGTGGGATATGTGTCGGTGCAGGCTCGATGGGCCGAAATGGCCTCTATCTGCACTGTGGGGTTTCTGTGATTCTGTGATTAATTGGCCATCCATAATTGCCCTTGAGAAGGTGGTGGTGAGCCGCCTTCTTGAAGCGCTGCAGTCCGTGTGGTGAAGGTACTCCCACAGTGCTGTTAGGGAGGTAGTTCCAGGATTTTGACCCAGTGACGATGAAGGATTGGCGATATACTTCTAAGTCAGGATGGTATGTGACTTGGAGGGGAACTTGGAAGTGATGCTGTTGCCATGCGCCTGCTGCCCTTGTCCTTCTAGGTGGAAGAGGTCGCGGGTTTGGGAGGTGCTGCCGAAGAAGCCTTGGCGAGTTGCGGCAGTGCATCTTGTAGATGGTACACATTGCAGCCACAGTACGCCGGTGGTGGAGGGAATGAATGTTTAAGGTGGTGGATGGGGTGCCAATCAAGCGGGCCGCTTTGTCCTGGATGGTGTCAAGCTTCTTGAGTGTTGTTGGAGCTGCACTCATCCAGGCAAGTGGAGAGTATTCCATCACACTCCTTACTTGTGCCTTGTAGATGGTGGAAAGGCTTTGGGGAGTCAGGAGGTGAGACACTCGCCGCAGAATACCTAGCCTCTGACCTGCTCTTATTGCCACAGTATTTATGTGGCTGGTCCAGTTAAGTTTCTGGTCAATGGTGACCCCCAGGATGTTGATGGTGGGGGATTTGGCGATGGTAATGCCGTTGAATGTCAAGGGGCAGTGGTTAGACTCTCGCTTGTTGGAGATAGTCATTGCCTGGTACTTCTGTGGCGCGAATGTTACCTGCCACTTATCAACGTTGTCCAGGTTTTGTTGTATGCGGCATGGACTGCTTCATTATCTGAGGAGTTGTGAATGGCACAGAACACTGTGCAGTCATCAGCGAACATCCCCATTTCTGATTTTATGTTGGAGGGAAGTGCATTGATGAAGCAGCTGAAGATGGTTGGGCCTAGGACACTGCCCTGAGAAACTCCTGCAGTGATGTCCTGGGGCTGTGTTGATGGACCTTCAATCACCATAACCACCTTCCTTTGTGCTAGGTGTGACTCCAGCCAGTGGAGAGTTTTCCCCCCGATTCCCATTGACTTCAGTTTTACTAGGGCTCCTTGATGCCAAACTCGGTCAAATGCTGCTTTGATGTCAAGGGCAGTCACTCTCACCTCACCTCCGGAATTCAGCCCCTTTGTCCATATTTGAACCAAGGCTGTAGTGAGGTCGGGAGCTGAGTGGCCTTGGCAGAACCCAAACTGGGCATCAGTGAGCAGGTTATTAGTGAGTAGGTGCCGCCTGATAACACTGTCGATGACACCTTCCATCACTTTGCTGATGATTGAGAGTAGACAGATGGGGCGGTAATTGGCCAGATTGGATTTGTGCTGCTTTTTGTGGACAGGACATACCTGGGCAGTTTTCCACATTGTCGGATAGATGCCAGGGTTGTAGCTGTACTGGAACAGCATGACTAGAGGCGTGGCTAGTTCTGGAGCACAAGTCTTCTGCATGATAGCTGGGATATTGTCGAGGCCCATAGCCTTTGCTGTATCCAGTGCGCTCAGCCGTTTCTTGATATCACGTGGAGTGAATCGAGTTGGCTGAAGACTGGCTTCTGTGATGGTGGGGACCTCAGGAGTAGACCAATATGGATCATCCACTCGGCACTTCTGGCTGAAGATGGCTGCAAACGCTTCAACCTTGTCTTTTGCACTCACGTGCTGGGCTCCACCATCATTGAAGATAGATATTCATGGAGCCTCCTCCTCCCGTTAGTTGTTTAATGGTCCACCACCATTCACAACTGGATGTGGCAGGACTGCAGAGCTTTGATCTGATCCGTTGATTGTGGCTCACTTAGCCCTGTCTATAGCATGCTGCTTCCGCTGTTTAGCATGCATGTCGTCCTGTGTTGTAGCTTCCTCAGGTTGGCACCTCATTTTTAGGTACACCTGGTGCTGCTCCTGGCATGCTCTTCTACACTCCTTATTGAACCAGGTTTGGTCCCCTGGCTTGATGGTAATGAGTAGAGTGAGGGATATGCCAGGCCATGAGGTTACAGATTGTGGTGGAATACAATTCTGCTGCTGCTGATGGTCCACAGCACCTCATGGATGCCCAGTTTTGAGCTGCTAACTCTGTTCTGAATCTATCCCATTTAGCACGGTGGTAGTGCCACACAACACGATGGAGGGTGTCCTCAGTGTGAAGACGGGACTTCGTCTCCACAATGACTGTGTGGTGGTCACTGCTACCAATACTGTCATGGACAGATGCATCTGCGACAGGTAGATTGGTGAGGATGAGGTCAAGTAGGTTTTTTCCTTGTGTTGGTTCCCTCACCACCTGCCGCAGGCCAGGACTGGCAACTATATCCTTCAGGACTCGGCCAGCTCAGTCAGTGGTGGTGCTACCGAACCACTCTTGGTGGTGGACATTGAAGTCCCCCACCCAGAGTACATTCTTGAAGCCCTTGCTACTCTCAGTGCTTCTTCCAAGTGGTGTTCAACATAAGTCATCCTCGGTTCCGAGGGACTGCCTAAAGAAGAAGTTCAACATGGAGGAGTACTGATTCATCAGCTGAGAGCAGTAGGTGATAATCAGCAGGCGGTTTCCTTGCCCATGCTTGACCTGAAGCCATGAGACTTCATGGGGTTCGGAGTCAATGTTGATGACTCCCAGGGCCACTCCTTCCTGATTGTATGCCATTGTGCTGCCACTCCTGGTGGGTCTGTCCTGCCAGTGGGACAGGACATACCCAGGGATGGTGAAGGAGGAGCTTGGGACATTGGCTGAAAGGTATGATTCTGTGAGTATGACTATGGCAGGCTGTTGCTTGACTAGTCTGCGGGACAGCTCTCCCAAGTTTGGCACAAGTCCCCAGATGTTGGTGAGGAGGACTTTGCTGGGTTGACTGGGCTGGGTGTGCCGTTGTCGTGTCCGTAGCCGGTGCCAAGGTCGATGCCAGGTGCTCCGTCCGGTTTCATTCTTATGTTTTTTGTAGGGGTTTGTTACAACTGAGTGGCTTGCTAGGTCATTTCAGAGGCTAGTTAAGAATCACCCACGTTGCTGTAGACCAGGCTGTAGATTGCCTGAAGGACATTAGTGAACCAGATGGGTGTTTAACAACAATCCAAGGAGAAGTTGCACAGTTTCCCCTTACTGATACTATTCCAGATTTATTTAATTAACTGAATTTAAATTCCTTAGCTGCTATGCTGGGATTTGAACTCATATCTTTGGATCAATTAGTCCAGGCATGTGGATTACTAGCTCAGTGACAGTACCACTGTGCTATCATTTCCCATTGTTGGATCTGGTTCTGGGAAAGCGATAAATCAAGTGGAGCAAGTTTCAGTAGGTGAACATTTAGGGAACAGTGATGATAATATCATAACATTTAGATTAGCAATGGAAAAGGACAGGGAGCAATCTAGAGTAAAAATGTTTAACTGGGGGAAAGCCAATTTCAGTGGGATGAGAACGGATCTGGCCCAGGTAAACTGGAATCAAAGATTGGCAGGCAAAACTGTAGTGGAACAGTAGGCTGCCTTTAAAGAGAAAATAGTTCGGGTACAGTTGAGGTATATTCCCACGAGGGAGAAAGTTAGGCAACTAAAATCAGAGCTCCCTGGATGATGAAACAGATAGAGAATATGATGAAGCAGAAAAAGAGCGTGTATGACGGATGTCAGGTTACAAATACATCTGAGAATCAGGCTATATTAGAAAGGTCAGAGGAGAAGTGAAAAAGAAAATAAGAGGGGCAAAGAGAGGATATGAGAATACAATGGCAGCCAACATAAAAGGTAATCCAAAGGTCTTCTATTGGCATATAAATAGTAAAAGGGTAGTAAGAGGAGGGGTGGGGCTGATTTGGGACCAAAAAGGATACCTATGCATGGAGGCAGAGGGTATAGCTGAGGTACTAAATTAGTACTTTTGCATCTGTCTTCACCAAGGAAGAGGATGCTGCCATAGAAATATTGAAGGATGAGGTAGTAGAGATACTTGATAGGATAAAAATTGATAAAGAAGAGGTAATAGAAAGGTTGGCTGTACTTAAAGTAGATAAATCACCAGGAGTGGATGGGATGCATCCTAGGATGCTGAGGGAATTGAGGGCGGAAATCATGGAGGTACTGGCCATAATATTCCAATCCTCCTTAGATACGGGGGTGGTGCCAGAGGACTGGAGAATTGCAAATGTTACACCATTGTTCAAAAAAGGGTGTAAAGGTAAACCCAGCAACTACAGGCCAGTCAGTTTAACCTCGGTAGTGGGGAAGCTTTTAGAAACAGTAAAAGGGACAAAATCAACAGTCACTTGGAATGGGGTGGATTAATTAAGGAAAACCAGCACGGATTTGTTAAAGGCAAATCGCATTTAACCAACTTGATCGAGTTTTTTGATGCGGTAACAGAGAGGGTTGATGAGGGTAATGTGGTTGACGTAGTGTACATGGATTTCCAAAAGGCGTTCGGCAAAGTGCCACATAATAGGCAAAATTGAAACCCATGGAATAAAAGGGACAGTGGCAGCCTGGATATGAAATTGGCTAAGTGACAGGAAACAGAGAGTAGTGGTGAATGGTTGTTTTTCGAACTGGAGGAAGGTATACAGTGGTGTTCCCCAATTCAATTCAATTCAATTTGATTTGCCATATGTACTAGTACAATGGAATGCTTACTCCCCGTAGGGACACGTCAGCTATTTTTACAGCGCCGTGTTCAGAAAGTCAATTCTTTGACATCCAGTGGCAGTGGGAGCACGATGTCCCTCAGCCGCTCCGTCCTCCTCGTCATTGCGGCCTCCTCCTCACTGTTGCCGGCTTGGCTCCACGTGTGGTGGCCTGCTTCTCCCGCTCACCCTCTGGCCACCATTCCCGGCTCCCCTCCTCCCAGTCGGACTGCGAGTCGTCGTGGCTGCTGCTGCTGCTCGATGCGCTGCGCTGCCTCCGCCCGACTTGCCGAACACATCCTCCATCCTCCACCTCACCGTCGCCGGCTCCACGGTCCGACGGCCTGGGCCTGCTTCTCCCGCTTCTGGTCCAGCCTCTGGCCGCCATGCTCGGCTCCCCTCCTCCCAGTCGGAATACGTCCCCGCTGAGGAGCAACCAGCCGACGTGCTCTAGCGGGTCGACGTGGCTGCTGCTGCGTCCCGATGCGCTGCGCTGCCTCCGCCCGACTCGCCGAACACCTCGCTCCGGTTGCGGGAGCGAGCGGCGAGAGCGGGCCGCCCGAAGCAGGGAGAGCGCACTAGTGCCGGACCGCCTCGGTCGCCGCCATCTTGACTTCAATACGAAGAGATGCCTTTCAGCAACAGCTAGAAGGCGTTCTGGGCGGAATGTACCTTCAGTATCAATGTACATAGCTTTTCCCTCTCTAGCACCACGGTCAATAGGTAACTGACATGTCATTGCCAGTGTGTGACAGAGCTGGGTCTTCCCAGTACGAAACTCTCCAAACATCTCAGTGATTGAACCAGTCTCAATTCCACCAGGGGCTGGTTCTAGGACCACTGCTTTTCTTGATATATGTTAATGACTTGGACGTGGGTGTACAGGGCACAATTTCAAAATTTGCAGGTGACACAAAACTTGGACGTATAGTGAGCAGTGAGAAGGAGTGATAGACTTCAGGAAGACATAAACAGGCTGGTGAAATGGGCAGACATGTGATAGATGAAATTTAACGCAGAAAAATGTGAAGTGATGCATTTTGGTAGAAAGAATGAGGAGAGGACTTATAAACTAAATGGTACTATCCTAAAAAGGATGCACGAACAGAGAGACCTGGGGGTATGTGTGCATAAATCATTGAAGGTGGTAGGGCAGGTTGAGAAAGCAATTAAAAAGATTTATGGGATCCTGGGCTTCATAAATAGAGGAATTGAGTACAAAAGTGTGGAAATTATGATGAACCTGTATAAAACACTGGTTCGGCCCCAACTGGAGTACTGTGTCCAATTCTGGGCACCACACTTTAGGAAGGATGTGAAGGCTTTAGAGAAGGTGCAGAAAAGATTTCCGAGAATGGTTCCAGGAATGAGGAACTTCAGCTACGTTAATAGACTGGAGAAGCTGGGGTTGTTCTCCTTGGAGTAGAGAAGATTGAGAGGAGATTTGATAGTGGTGTTCAAAATCATGAGGGGTCTAGACAGAGTAGACAGAGGGAAACTGTTCCCATTGGCATAACAGAAAATGCTAGAAACACTCAGCAGGCCATGCAGCATCCGTGGAGAGAGAAACAGAGTTCCAGATTTCAGATTTCTCTTCCCTTCAGCTGAGAGATAACCCTACAGGGTCGGCAACATTCCTGTTGAATACTTCACATTCCTGTTGAATTAGTTGTCAGCCATGGCTCAGTGGGTAGCACTCTCGCCTTCTGAGTCAGAGGGTTGTAGGTTCAAGCTCCACGCCAGAGACTTGAGCACCAATATCTACGCTGACACTCCAGTGTAGCACTGATGGAGCGCTGCACTATTGGAGGTGCCGTCTTTCGAATGAGATGTTAAACCAAGGCCCTGTCTGCTCTCCGGTGGATGTAAAAGATCCCAAGGCACTATTTTGAAGAAGAGCATGGGAGTTCTTCTCGGTCTCCTGGCCAATATTTACCCTCAACCAACGTCACTAATCTGGTCATTATCACATTACTGTTTGTTGGAGCTCGCTGTCTGCAAATTGGTTGCCGCGTTTCCTATATTACAACAGTGACTACACTTCAAAAGTACTCTATTGGCTGTAAAGCGTTTTGGGACATCCTGAGGTCATGAAAGGCGCTATATAAATGTAAGTCTTTCTTTCTTTCACTGCATGACACTGCCCTGCTCTTCCTGGAGTGAGATTAGGCTCAGTGGCACCTGTTGGGAACACTGGCACAGTTTCAGGTGTAACCCTCCACTGCTTGCCTACTCACTGCACAGCTGATGAGTGTTTCAGGGTACCCCCCCCTCCCCCTCTGCTGTTTACCGCCTGTCGGCACGGACCCCAGTTTGAGAACAAGTGGATTATTCTTCGATTATCCAAATATACACGGGAGGGTTGCTGTCATATCTAATTAACAAATTACAACAACAAGTGTTCTGATTGACCTTGGGCAATGCTACATTACCAGATATTGATATATAAAGTCACCTCAGTTAACTACGCATGTGGGCCTACCTACAGGAATGATTTTTGACGCTGGACTCAAGAAAACCATCTGGTGCAGCCTAAAAAGTAGAACACCCTCCTTATCGCCCTCCTCTTTCTTATCCCCCCATCCATTTACCAGTCTCCTCCCTTCTCCTCTTTTCTCCCCTCCCCTGCCCCTTTGTTTCTCTCCCTTTTCTTTCTCCTCCTTGCCTCGGGTCTCGCTCCCCAACCACACTGGTTTCTCTCTTCTGCCCCCTCCTTCCCTTCTCTCTCCCTCACATCTCTCCGTCAGTCACTCTCCCCTGTCTTTCTCAGTCTTATTCCCACTACCTCTCAGTTTCTTTCTCTCATCTCTGGCTCCCCCCTTCCTCTTTTCCCTGTTGAGCTTCATTATAACAGTGTAGGAGGCCAAGGACAGAGAGGTCAGAATGAGAGTGGGGCGGGGAATTAAAATGACAGGCGACCGGAAGCTCAGGGCCACGCTTGCAGACTGAACGGAGGTGTTTCGCAAAGTGGTCACCCAATCTGCGCTTGGCCTCCCCAGTGTAGAGCAGAAAATGCAGTATACTAAATTCAAAGAAGTACAAGTAAATCACTGTTTCACCTGGAAGGAGTGTTTGGGCGGTGGGAAGGGATGAGGTAAAAGGGCAGGTGTTTCATCTCCTGTGCTTGCACGGGAAGGTGCCGTGGGAAGGGGAAGGGGATGTGGTGTTGGGGGTGATCGAAGAGTGGACCAAGGTGTTGTAGAGGGAATGGTCCCTTCGGAATGTTGAAAGGGGAGGGGAAAATGTGTTTGGTGGCGGCATCACTCTGAAGGTGGTAGAAATGGCGGAGGATGGTCTGTTGGATGTGGAGGCTAGTGGGGTGAAAAGTGAGGACAAAGGGAACCCTATCATGGTTCTGGGAGGAAGGGGAAGGGGAGAGAGCAGAAGTGCAGGAAATAGGACAGATACGGTGGAGCGGAATCCTCGGTTGAGGAGAAAGGAAGACATGTCGGAAGCACTGGTATGGAAGGTGCTATCATCAGAACAGATGAGATGGAGAAACTAGGAGAATGGAATAGTCCTTAGAGGATGCGAAGTGGGAGGGAGTGTAGTCAAGGTGGCTGTGGGAGTTGGTGGGCTTATAGTAGATATTGGTCGACAAGAATTATGGAACATTAACTTTTCTCTTAATATTCATTTGCAGATGTACTGGGGCACGTCAAAAAATGCACTAGACTCCAGGCAAGTCTGTCAATTATGATCATTCCTTCAGAAATGCCATCCAACACATAATCAATGAAAACATTGGATGGTTATTTAGTATCTACACTCCTGGGTTTGGGATTCTTCCCACTTGGCTCCAGATAATCCTGCAAGTCAATGCCCTAATGGGTAGGATAGTCCTAGGACAAGCAATAGGAAGCTTACTGGTGCTCGGTGCATATAAACTGTGTGGTGTATCTGGGCTTGGATAACAACAACTTGCATTTATATATTTAGATGTGTCTTTAATGTAGAAAACATCACAAGTGGTTTTACAGAAATGGGGAAAAAAACATAAACGGAACGGACACCAAGTATTGGGAGAGATATTAGTTGGGGTGACTAAAATAAAAGCTTGGTCGAAAAAAGGATTTGCAGAGAGAGGGAGGGGCAGGGCCATAGGCAATGTTCTCTGTAATTTTTGTCGAAGCCCTTTAACTGGCTGCGTGGCCCATTCAATCTTTCGCGCATGCACAGTTATTTACATTGAAAGGCCTGTGAGCGGCCTGCACGGGATCTCCAGTCTGGCTGCACGGCCATGCAACTTAGTGGGAGCGTTGGCCATGGAGCAATTTGTAGACAAGACTATGGGCCTAAATTTGCGGTAAGATGTTTCCCACGGGGAAATGCCTTCGATCCGCAAATAAAATCCGCGCCTACCTTCTGCTTCGGGATCCACAGAGACTCGCGCTCCTGGGCCTCTATGGGAACGCCTGGGTAAAGGCCCACATATCCCAAGGGCGCACGTGGTTCGCAAGCACCCCTGGGATCACGTGGGTCGGCCAAACCAATAAAAGGGGATCCATTTTCGTATGGAAACCCCATTAGCATGAATGGGGAATCACATAAAAAACACATTTACATACCAAATAAGTTTAAAAAAATACATATTTAAAATTAATTTTAAAAACAATTTAATTAAATAATTAAAACAAAAATTTAATTTTTTGAAAAATAAATTTAAACATTTTAAAGGGGCTAAAAATAAGCTGAACTTATTTTACAGGTTTTTTAATGTTTAAATATTTTTTTTCAAATTATTTTTATTGTTCATTTAAACTCTTGCACTGGTAAAAGTAGGCCTTACGCCTGCTTTTACCAGGCGGAAGAATTTCATGGGCATTCACTGGGCAGTGCCCGCAGATGCCCTTTTCCCAGAGATGTGGATGATCTGTCAAGAAGATTCTTGACAAATCACAAGTTCTGGGTTTTTGCGCATGTGCTTTGCGCGTGAAAACCCAGAACTTGCGGGGCCCTTACGGGCATGTACTCACTGCGTATGCATCCATAGGCCCCAGAAAATCCTGGCCAAGAATTTTGAATAAGTGCATTGGGGGAGGGTTGGCAAAGTCAGATAAGGGAGGGGGACTGTGAGGTTATCCACTTTGGTGGCAAAAACAGGAAGGCAGATTATTATCTGAACGGCAATAGATTGGGAGAAGGGGAAGTGCAACGAGACCTGGGTGTCCTTGTGCACCAGTCGCTGAAGGTAAGCATGCAGGTGCAGCAGGTGGTTAAGAAGGCAAATGGTATGGTGGCCTTCATAGCAAGAGGATTCGAGTACAGGAACAAGGATGTCTTGCTGCAGTTGTACAGGGCCTTGGTGAGACCACATCTTGAGTATTATGTGCAGTTTTGGTCGCCTTATCTGAGGAAGGATGTTCTTGCCATGGAGGGAGTGCAGCGAAGATTCACCAGACTGATACCTGGGATGGCAGGAATGACGTATGAGGAGAGATTGGGTCGATTGGGCTTATACTCGCTGGAGTTTAGAAGAATGAGAGGGGATCTCATTGAAACTTATAAAATTCTAACAGGACTAGACAGACTAGATGCAGGAAGGATGTTCCCGATGGCGGGGGAGTCTAAAGATAAGGGGTAAGCCATTTAGGACTGAGATGAGGAGGAATTTCTTCACCCAGAGAGTGGAGAACCTGTGGAATTCTCTACCACAGAAGGCAGTTGAGGCCAATTCATTAAATATATTCAAGAAGGAGTTAGATATATTTCTTAAGGCTAAAGGGATCAAGGGATATGGGGAGAAAGCAGGGACAGGGTACTGAATTTGGATGATCAGCCATGATCTCATTAAATGGCGGAGCAGGCTCGAGGGGCCGAATGGCCTACTCTTGCTCCTATCTTCTATGTTTCTAGGCAGCAGGGTTTTGGCTGTGTTGTAGTGTGATACTGTGCCATACATGAGGACAGGGAAATATAAACTAAATGGTACAATTTCAAAGTGGGTAGAGGAACAGAGAGACCTGGGGGTGTACGCACACAAATCTTTGAAGGTGGCAGGACAAGTTGAGAAGGCTGTTAAAAAACCATATGGGATCTTTAGCTTCATTAATAGAAACAAGGAAGTTATGCTAAACTTTTATACCACACTGGTTAGGCCTCAGCTGAAATATTGTGTTCAATTCTAGGCACCACACTTTAGGAATGATGTCAAGGCCTTAGAGAGGGTGCAGAAGAAATTTATTTGAATGGTACCAGGGATGAGGGACTTAAGTTATGTAGAGGGACTGGATTGTTCTCCTTAGAGCAGAGAAGGTTAAGAGGAGACTTGATAGAGGTGTTCAAAATCATGAACAGTTTTGATAGAGTAAATAAGGAGAAACTGTTTCCATTGGCGGAAGGGTCGAGAACCAGAGGACACAGTTGTAAGGTGATTGGCAGAAGAACCAAAGATGACATGAGGAAAACCTTTTTTACACAGCGAGTGGTTACGATCTGGAATGCACTGCCTGAAAGGGTGGTGGAGGCAGACTCAATCATGGCTTTCAAAAGGGAATTGGATAAGTACCTGAAGGAAAAAAAAATTGCAGGGCTATGGGGAAAAGGCGGGGCGAGTGGGACTAGCTGAGTTGCTCTGGCAGGGAGCCGGCAAGGGCTCGGCGGGCCGAATGGCCTCCTACTGTGCTGTAACCATTCTATGATTCTATGTACTCTTAATAAACTGGGCCTCTCTAAGAGATGCAGATAGGCTTCATTGTTCAGTGCAGATTACAAAATTTACTTGAGTATTTAGCACCTCACCGAGAAAGATTATTCCTTTTCTAAATCATAAAGTCCAAGAGGGCTTTATAAATTGTCAGCTATATATATATAGGATAATAGATGAGATGTATGTTACAAGGTAGTGTGAGTTTGTGGGGTGGGGGCGGGGCTCTGATGATACGTTATAAAACCAAAAGAGTTGTTTATGAAGTTCATCTGAACCAGGGAGCTGCAGTTGTGCTTGAAACATGCTCACATATTTGTTGTTCAATATAATATGTGGGGAAAAATATGTGTCACACAGCTCAAACGGAAGTGACCTGCAGTCTTATTTCAGTGTTTGATCCCAAGAAGTACAATACTTTATTTTTCTTATAAACTTATAACATGCAAGTTACTCTATTGAATAAACGGGGTACAATTAAAAAAAATTAAAAATGCAAGCCAAGCACTAGGGTTTATTTTTTTTAATTTATTCGTTCATGGGATGTGGACGTCACCGGCAAGGCCAGCATTTATTGTCCATCCCTAATTGCCCTTGAGAAGGTGGTGGTGAGCCACCATTTCATAGGGCAGTTAAGAGTCAACCACATTGCTGTGGGTATGTGGGTCACATATAGGCTAGCCCAGGTAAGGATGATTTCCTTCCCTAAAGGACAATTTTATGACAATCCAGTAATTTTGATGGTTACCATTACTGATACTAACTTTTTTTTAAATTACACATTTATTTAATTAATTGGCTGTTATGGTGGGATTATGAACTCATGTCTCCGGATTATTAGTTCAGGCCTCTGGATTACTAGTCCAGTAACATAACCAATATGCTACCATACCACAATTCGCTTAGCAGAAGAGGCTGGTCAGTTGAGGGCAAGTCACATGTAGGACAAGAAACTGGCAGTTTAGTGGCACCAGGAACAGTTGCACGCAGGCCTGGCAGGAACAGCAATCAGTAGCAGGCAATGGCAGAGCAATGAGAAGGTTGAAGCAGCTAAAGAGCAGAACAGAAATGGAAGTCTCAGGAGGAATGAACAGAGAGACCCAGCTGCAGACAGCATCAGCAGCAGAATCCCAGCACTGGGAATGACATCCTTCCCAATTCTGGATTGTCCAGGAACATAACCACTATGCTACGATACCCACCCCCCCCCCCCCGTATTTCTAGAGGGATAGAATTGAAAAGTAGAGAAGTTATGCTAAACTTGTATCGAACCTTGGTTAGACCACACTTGGAGGACTGTGCACAATTCTGGTCACCATATTATAAAAAGGTCTAGAGGCACTGGAGAGGGTGCAAAAAGATTGACAAGGATGATACCAGAAATGAGAGGTTATTCCCATCAGGAAAGGATGGATACGTGGGGAAGGCTGAGAGGTGACCTAATAGAGGTCTTTAAAATCATGAAAGGTTTTGATGGAGTAGATACAGAGAGAGTGTTTCCACTTGTGGGGGAAGAGCAAAACTAGAGGCCATCAATATAAGATAGTCACCAAGAAATCAAATAGGGAATTCAGAAGAAACTTCTTTACCCAGAGAGTGGTGAGAAAGTGGAACTCACTAACACAGGGAGTGGTTGAGGTGAATAGTATAGAAGCATTTAAGGGGAGGCTAGATAAGCATATGAGGGAGAAGGAAACAGAGGGATATGCTGATAGAGTTAGATGAGCAAGGATGGAAGGAGGCTTGAGTGGGACATAAACGCCGGCATGGACTGTTTGGGCCGAATGGCCTGTTTCTGTGCTGTATATCCTATGTAACTCTATGTAATATATGTAATTTTGAAGACACTGTTGGAGGACTGTAACATGGAAAAGGCTTTTGATTCAGTTGAATGGAATTGCTTATTTATGGCATAAGGAACATATTGACTTGGAAGTAATACTTATCCAATGGATTACAGCCATCAGCACTTCTCCTTTTAGCAAATGCTCAGCAGAAAGACACCTTCTGATTAGCCTAAAAATGAACTAAATTCATGTCAATATTTGATAGCAGATGCGGATAGTATTCCTCTTGCTTGACCTCCCCAGTGTGTCTACTTCACTTTTTTTATCAATCAAAATAAGTGTGTGCTGAATTTTGTATGCTCTTATGCTTCTTAGCTTCTGAAGCAGATTACTTATAGATGGCCACACATTACCTTTGAATGACTTGCATCTGTAAAATTACTTTACCTTTAAATTAATTTCTGATAACTGAATAGTTATATTACAAGAAAGGAAATTGAGGACCTCAAACAATTTGATCTGCGCTCTTTATGTTTCTAGCTATAAAAATTGATTTCAGGTGTAATTTCTGTTCACTAAATATTTTGCCCAGTTTGAAAATATTTCTATATTTTATAGCTCAGTCACCTTCTGTATGATGTGATAATGATTATTATTTCTACCAAGCTCCAGAAAATTAAAAATAATGGTATAAATGTTTAAGGGGTATGGTCTTCATGAAAAGGTTGTGGTAAATAGGTTAGTAATTGAACAGCTGTTAGCAGGGTTGGTTGTGTTCCTTTCTAGTTTGGCAACCGTTTTCATTTGTTTACAAATGCTCAACACAATGGTGCAAATTACATCAGAGGCACATCTTGTGTTGCTTGCATGTGATCTTATAATAATGAAAACGTGGCGTGGTTCATCTGGCTCTTCACCATCATCAAACAAAAGAACGTTTACTAAACACTAAGGTTCATTCAAGATACAGTTCGATGATGTGATGAGGAGGCAGTCATTTTTTGATGGATAAGCTAAGATGCACCAAATGGCCTCCCTCATTTTTATTTATCAGGAAGTTGGTGTATTTTAAGACAGAAAATTCTATCTAATTCTGACAGTGAATTCCTGATAACTGATGCTTTCTTATAAATAAAATGTTGTGAATAGGTTATTTATTGAACAGCTGTTGGCAGAGGCGGTTGTGTTCCTTTCTAGTCAGTGCCCTCTATTGCTCATTACCAGCATAGCAACCTAAAGAGTAAGGATGCAATATCACAGCTTCAGTTTGTAAAATAGCAACTATGTCACTATAAGATTGCAAAATCACAAGATAAATACAAACAAGGGAAGCCACTTGGTGCATTTTATCTCATCTATCAAAACCATCCCCTCATTACATCATCTAACTGTATCTTGAATGAACCTTAGATTTTCACCTCGACTACACTACCAAAAATACTATTCCAAGTGTTAATCACTCTTTGTGTGAAGAACTTCTTCTTAACATTCATCTTAAATTGTCCTTTCACTAATTTTAGATGATTCCCTTTTGCTCTTGAATTGGCGCTACAGTTTTACTATATCGTTTAATGTCCTTTATCCTCCTACAGAACTTCAGCATATAATTTAGGCTGATACTTCAGTGCAGCATTGAGGGAATGGTGCATTGTCAAAGGTTCTGTCTTTCAGATGGCAGATGAGATGTTAAACGAAGGCCCGGTCTGCCTGTTCAGTGGCTATAATCATCCAATGATGCTTTTTTAAAGAGCAAGGGAATTCTCGCAGTATCCTGGCCAGCATTCCTCTGTCACCCAACACCGCCAGAACAGATTAACTGGTTATTCATCTCAGTGCTGTTCATGGGATCTTCCTATGCACAGATTGGTTGCTGCATTTCCTACAAAACTACAATGACGACATTTCAATAGCAATTCAAATGCTTTGGGTCACAAGGGTGTGAAAGGTATATAAATGCTAGTTAAAAAAATGTCTTTACTTCTATGAGGTTCCTATTCAGTTGCCTCTTTTCAAGGCTAAACAGCCCCAGCTTTTCCAGTGCTTTCTTGTAATTCACTCCTTTTGTCAGATTTCAGGACTTTTTTGATCAATTTTCCATAGAAAGGATTTGGAAAAAATTATTATTTTCAATGGTGTTTTAAAAGCATAGTGTATTATTGCAAGTAACAAAAAGGGGTCTGAGCTGGTAGGTAGTTATTAAGTTAATAAGATAGGCTTGGTGATGTTTCTTGATAGACTGAAAATAATAAGGCTTGTCTCCATAAATGATGAACATCTCACACCCATTGTGTTGGAAGTTTCTGATCTCTTTCTGACTGTGAACAGGCAGTAAATAAAGAAGAATGTCAAACACCTAAAAGGTAGGCTGCTTTTGAAAAGAAGATGCTGCACAGACAGTCAGACAGCAAAAGACAGGGGTTTGCAGGGATAGATTTGCCCTGGGCTATTGGACAGGATGTAGAGGAGTTAATTTGTTTAAGTCAAGCAAAATGAACCATTGAAATGGGGTAGTGCATCATGAGCTTTATTTTCATGCTGTCATGCAGAGATTGAACTAAGTGAATCTGATCATAACTATTCCATTGTGTGTTCATCTTATTTGGAAATAAAGCTGCTTAATGATTCAAACCAAGCCTTGCCTCCTCCAGTGTTAATTTGGTTCAACTTCAGAGAGCTTGAAGAAATACACGTGCAAAAGACAAGGGGAGGTTCATTATTACACCCCCAGATCCTGCTATTGTACAAGTAAATATTGGTCAGTGTGACTCAACTCCTAGAAACACAAGACACTTGGACTGCTTAGAGGAGTGACTGACACCACTGAACACGTGAAAGTATCTACGCCAGACCCAAATTCGTAACGTCTTAAATCCCAGGAGTTAGCTCCTTGGCTCTTCTCTGAACGGCATCATTGCTTGATAGGGTAATACATCCTTGCACATGGAATTCAAATTACTTTTCTTATTCACTGGAATTTTGCAGTTCATTTGTTATTTTTAGCTTTACTCATGCGGAATACAAAATTTATTAGCAATTTTGTGTATTTGTATTGTTCCGACATGTGAAAAGTGCTTACACACAAAAAGTGCAACTCAAATTACTCGAACCCTTTGAGGATCTATTGTCCTCTTTCCACCCCAGCCTATATCGCCCCTCCTCTCCTAAAGCTGGTTATTCATGTTCGAGTAAGGTGCTAACAGTCCCCTAGATTCTTGCCCATGTGTGAGCCTATACAGCGAGTGTTGACAGGGTATTTAATTGTCCATTACATTACAGCTGAATCCAATCCTGTTCTCACTCGGTGAGCCAATAATGCGATCCTCAGTGCACATAACACTGCTTATAGAACCATAGAAACTTACAACACAGAAGAAGGCCATTCGGCTCGCCGTGCCTGCGCTAGCTCTTTGAAAGCCTCCATTAGGTCACCTCTTAAACTTCTCTGTTCCAAGGAGAACAGTCCTAACCTTTCCAACCTTCATTCAATGATTTGGATGCCGAAACAGACCAGGGAGAGTGTTGCAGTTCAGCCCAGTAAAGGTCTCAATGATTAACCTCCTGTGTTCTGTGCAACTTTGCCCCATGAAGGGGCATAGCCACGGAGCAAGCAACAACAGCCATCAGAAGATGATGAGCCTAATCACAAGACAAGACTTTCATGCTCAAGGACAGTATCATCAGCAGGAGTCACTAGGCAGGGTTAAATCAATCAAACAACAACAACAATTTGCATTCGTATAGCCCTTTTAACGTAGTAAAATGTCCCAAGGCGCTTCACAGGGGCGTTATCAAACAAAATTTGACACCGAGCCACATAAAGAGATGTTAGGGCAGATGACCAAAAGCCTGGTCAAAGAGGTAGGTTTTAAGGAGCATCTTAAAGGAGGAGAGAGAGGTAACGAGGCAGAGAGGTTTAGGGAGGGAATTCCAGAGCTTAGGGCCCCGGCAGCTGAAGGTGGAGTGATTAAAACACCAAGACCCATGAATGCCACATTATTTTCTCTAACGATCTTAACCTGCATCAAACCAAAAGAACTGTCAGAGCACATTACAGTATCAATCAACCCAACTTTTATTAACTCCTGACATGTATGTTTAGTATGTTTTGTTACAGTGCCTGCCCGTAGTAAAAATGCATGATGTGTGTCTTCTACCTCCTAACCATGCGCTCCTTCTAAGTGGTTTCAGAGTGGGAGGAGGAAGTGAGGTGGATTGGCTGCTGTGTGTCAGTGTCTGTTTTGTGGGATGGAAGTGGTCCATGATGTGCCATCAATAACTCAAAGACAAGGAGTTTAAAGGATTCAACTGAAGGCTTTTAATCACTAAGAACATTGCAGGTCTTTCCACATCAGGTTCATCTGATAGAATGACTCATACAGCTCTTGAGACCTTTATATGACAAAAGACAGGGG
This sequence comes from Somniosus microcephalus, assembly GCF_052327205.1. Classification (NCBI taxonomy): domain Eukaryota; kingdom Metazoa; phylum Chordata; class Chondrichthyes; order Squaliformes; family Somniosidae; genus Somniosus; species Somniosus microcephalus. Next base: position 228,122,306 of record NC_140992.1, read on the forward strand.
CGTAGCCAATACACACAATTGGAAATAGGGGGCGGTACACACAATACAAAGCAGGTAAAACACAGGGGCTGATGAAGGCATATATTTCATCACAGTCCATTCCTTTTTGTCTTAGGTTAGGACGTGGCTCTGCAACTGCAGGCGCCACAGGTATTGCTGCAGTGGCTACTGGGCCTGCACGCTAACTGGCATATGTGGAGCCATTTGAGCAGGGCAGTTGGGTGATACAGGTGTGACATCACTCTGAGAGACATCATGCCAGGTTCTATCATTCCTCTGATGTAATGTACAGACTCAATCAAGCACTTTGCAGCACACTGCATCATCCACTGCTACAATGACAAGCACCATCACAAAAACAGAGCCACTGTGAGGGAGTCTGTTATTGAAATGCAGGAAGGTAGGGTAGCAGAGACAAAATCTCAGGAATGATTCCAGAGCAGTTGGATGCTGTGATGGTGGAACCATAGGTTTCGATGGAACATCAAGTTAAACGTGTTGAATAGCCTCCCTTATCTGTACTTGCCTTATACAGGTAGACTATCCTTTATCCTAACTTCCGAAAACCGAAACCCTCTAAAAACCGAAGGTTTTTTCATTCAGCGTAAGTTGTGCGTACGACATGACCAGAGTGGCGCACGACTTACGCTGAGCAGGGCAGAGGGTCACTGAGTTCCCTCCTGGGTAGGAGATTGCAGGCCGAGCCGGGCAGTGTGAAGGAGGTATACCGGGAGAGTGAACCCAACAATACAGTGGCCCGTCCGATAGCTGCAGCGGCCTGTCCGATTTTCTTTTCTCCCCCCCCGACCCCCGACCCCCACCCTTTCGGATAAGGGATAGTGTATCCTTTATCCGCACTTCCGAAAACCGAAATCCTCTGAAAACCGAAAGTTTTTTCGTTCAGCGTAAGTCGTGCGCACGACCCCGACCCCCGCCGACCCCCCCTGCCGACGCCGACCCCCGCCAAACCCCCCCGCCGACGCTGACCCCGACCCCCGCCCCCGACAAATTTCCCAGTCTTATAAAATACCTTCTGAAATCCGAAATTTTCCGAAAACCGAAACACGGCTGGTCCCGAGGTTTTCGGATAAAGGATAGTCTACCTGTATGAACTTTGCGGCGTGCACCATTTTCATCCACTAAAACTAATGGCTGGAAAATCATGTAAACCACGAATTAGGCCTGATGACATCAATGCCTGAATTCCTGATATATATTCTCATTACGTGAAGCTCTGCATCAGGACTACAACATTGTAAAATTTATCCCATATCCTATTTAAAAGCAGAAGTGGAATCTTTTTCTCCAGAGAATCCTACCGTCAGAGAATTATTAATTTATTTTCTCTAGGCTTTTGCAGAATATGCATCCAATGTTTACTGTGTATAATCTATTGACATTAAATTAATAATATGCATTTTACAGTGCGTCATTGCAACAAAATGTCTCAAAGCACTTCAGAAACAATGCATTATTAATCTTGGAGTGCAGCAACTGTTACGGTGATGCAGATGTGACATCACTCTGAGAGACATCATGCCAGGTTCTGTCATTCCTCTGATGTAATGTACAGGCTCAATCAAGTACTTCACAGCACACTGCATCATCCACTGCAACAATGGCAAGCATCAATATGTTAGTGGTAACCACACTGTTTTGCAAAAAATTGGGTCAAAATTAGAATGGTTGATATTAGTAATGCATTTGTTTAAAATTCCTTTAGCACTAATTTAACAAAAGGATTAACTTGTTTATTTTAAGCTAGTATTACACAGTAAGATTTCTACTGTATTGTTGCTTAAGTAAACCAAACATAAAACCGTTAGCCCCAAAAATGGTGAACCATTGCTGACTGCTCCAATTATTCTGCTTGGTGAGCATGTACTGCTTTATGTCAACAGGATAATTAATGATAAAAAAAAAGCTCCATCCTGGCTACTGTACAATGATCTGGGACTACAATTGTGTGTGCTTATGAAAAGCCGACATAGTTTCAGCTGATAACACTTAAGTGAGAATTTTTGTCTTGAGTTTCGTCAATTTATCTGGGTGAGTTGAGATGGAAAATTGGGTGGGGATCTATCTTGTTGGGTCCCTTTATTTGTGGCTCCTAGCGATCTTCTGGCATTATCAAATATGGAAGTAGTAATGAGAGACATTTTCTGTCATCACCACCATAGCAACTCTGGGGACTGATAACACTAGCATGTTACTGGTATCCTGTTAAGTAACCTGCTTTCTACATGTTTCAATAGAAGTCTTTTGTTATTACTACAGTACATGCATGAATTTGAGAAGGGTTATATATAGCAACACAACAGAAAAATATATGTACGATAGCAAAATACTGCAGATGCTGGAAATCCGAAATAACAACAGAAAATGCTGGAAAAACTCAGCAGGCCAGGCAACATCCGTGGAGAGAGACATAGGGCTAGATTTTCGTGGAGCCGTCAGGCAGGGTTTCAGGCATGTGGGGGGGGGGAAATCTCGAATTTGGGGGTCCCGACACCATCCCGCCCAAAACCCCGCCCCACGTAAGTTTCAGGGGCAGCGGGCACCCGCCCCGCACTGGGACCCGCCGAAACCAGGCGGGAAGGGATTAGTGCCAATTAACTGCGGAACAGGCAGTTTTTAGCTTAATCCCTATTTTGAGGGGTTTCGTGTGGGTTTCCCGATGGCTCCAAACCACACCAGGTTAGAGCAGGTGGGCTGTCGGGTTGAAGGAGTTGGAGGGGTCGCGATGTCGGTGATCAGGTGAGTGATGGGTGCATGAGTGTAAAGGTAAGTGTGTTTGGTGTGTCTAAAGTGTGTAAAGAACTTTTACTTACCTGTACTTACCTTCACAGCCTTTCTTCCTGTAGCCGTCGGGAGTCCATCACTCACCCGGAACTTAAAGCTGAACGGCTGCGATCTGTCAAAAGTGACAGCCTTCAGCTTTGAGTGCCGGTGAGAGTTCTAACTGAGTCTGTGCAGAATGACTCATGGTAGAACTCAGAGTGTCAGTCTTTCACAGCTTCAAACAGCTGTGAAACACTGATATTTCATCTGTCAAAAACTCTTGACAGATGAAATTGCAGTCTGTGACGTCACCTGTTGCCGGGTGGCCCTTAATTGGCCTGCTGAGCTCGCTGGGTGGGCTCAACAAGGTCAATCAAGGGAAAATCGCACGGATTGGCCAGACGTCAAAGTAGGTGGGTCAAAAACCCAAAAGGGGAAGTCCTGCCTTCTTCCCGATAGGTTCGGGAAAATCTACCCCATAGAGTCAACGTTTCGGGTCGAAACCCTGTGTCAAGACTGAAAAAGCACAGGAAATTAAACAGATTAAAAGGCCAGTTTGGGGGCAGGGAGAGAACAAAAGAGAAGTGAAGAGACATTAAGAGGTATTCAAAACGAGACGAGATGGTGATAGGACTAGTGGAGACAAAAGACGGCTCTAGATTAGGTGTGAAATGCGCTGGCAGAATGGGAGACAAATATATGTAACTGTCTCTGTTTGAAGAATGCAAAGCCCATATTGTTTCAAAGATACTGAAAAACTACATGCACTGAATGATAACAATGTAAATCCCTAGAGGGCCATCTACATTTTTGGCAAGTGTTTAATGAACTGGGGTAAAAAAGACTGCCAATTACTTGCAACACTGTGTTTCTGCTTGGCACCTGTCATTACGCTAATGTATTGTTCTCAATCCTTACACAAATATTCTTATTGCCTGCCTCTCTTCCGTGGCCATGTTCGCACCCGGGTGGCCCTGGAGATGGAGCACGCGGTATCTGCTGGCACGCTTGAGGCCTTCCATGACCAGTGGGCGCCGCGGGGACTGGAGTGCATCATCACCGCGGCCAATTACATTTTAATTTAATTTGTTAAGGTCCTTTTAAATTTTTATTAATTTACAGATGATTCGTTTAATCACCCAACCAGAAGAGTACACAAAGATTCTTACCACTAAGCTGTACTGCAGGCATCCAGTCAATGAATCAAGGAATAATACCAAATATAAATGTTCATTTTCAAATACAAATGTTACCTAGAATCATAGAATGGTTACAGCACAGAAGGAGGCCATTCGGCCCGTCAAACCCATGCCGGCTCTCTGCAAGAGCACTTCAGCTAATCCCACTCCACCGCCCTTTCCCTGTAGCCCTGCAAATTTTTTTCCTTCGGGTACTTATCCAATTCCCTTTTGAAAGCCACGATTGAGTCTGCCTCCACCACCCTTTCAGACAGTGCATTCCAGATCCTAACCACTCGCTGCATAAAAAAGTTTTTTCTCATGTCGTCTTTGGTTCTTCTGCCAATCACCTTAAATCTGTGTCCTCTGGTTCTCGACCCTTCCGACAATGGGAACGGTTTCTCTCTATCTACTCTGTCTAGACCCCTCATGATTTTGATACCTAGTTAAAACTTACTGAATATTCTAAGAAAAGTGCAGCTACATAAATGCCAACATCGTTAATGTTTGGGATACAGTGCTTATTTTTCTTGTCCTCATCAGATGAAGACTAGCAGGAAGGTGTTGATGAAACAATTCATCACTGGTTTGAAGTTACAAATGAATCTCTGACAGCTGTATTTTGAACAGAGTTTTACCATCATACAGGCCTGGGAGTGACCATTATCACAGTTCCCCCGGTACCTCGACCTGAAACGTTAACTTGGTTTCTCTCTCCACAGATACTGTCTGACCTGCTGAGTATTTCCAGCATTTTCTGCTTTTATTTCAGATTTCCAGCATCCGCAGTATTTTGCATCTATTTCTTGTGTGTGTGTGTGTGTGCTTTTGTTTTTTCCCCTTTTATTCTCTTTTAAATTATGTTCATCTGTAATATCTTGCAGGTCCGATGAAGGGTCAAAACCTGAATCCTTAACTTGTTCTCTCCACAGATGCTACCTGATTTGCTGAGTGCTGCCAGCATTTTCTGTTTTTGTTTCATATTTCCAGCACCTGGAGATTTTTTTTGGTTGATTTTTGCTCACGCATGAGGATTAGTCACGGGGTAAGGTGCCAGTACCTGAGCAGAAAACCAGCGCCTTCAACAGAAGAGGGGAGGCAATTGTTTCCCCCCAAAAAACTACGCTGGTCGGTAACCAGAGGACATAGATTTAAGGCGACTGGTAAAAGACATGAAGATTTTTTTAAATCAGCGAGTTGTTGTGATCTGGAATGCACTGCCTGAAAGGGCGGTGGAGGCAGCTTCTGTGTTAGCTGTGGCTCAGTGGTTAGCACACTCGCCTCTGAGTCAGAAGGTTGTGGGTTCAAGTCTCACTCCAGGGACTTGAGCACATAAAGCTAGGCTGACACTCCAGTGCAGTGCTGAAGGAGTGCTGCACTGTCAGAGGTGCTGTCTTTTAGATGAGATATTAAACTGAGGCCCTGTCTGTTCTCTCAGGTGGATGTAAATAGATCCCATGGCACTATTTCAAAGAAGAGCCAGGGGAGTTATTCCTGGTGTCCTGGACAATATTTATCCCTCAATCAACATAACAAAAACAGATTATCTGGTCATTGCTGTTTGTGGGAGCTTGCTGTGTGCAAATTGGCTGCTGCATTTCCCACATTACAACAGTGACTACACTCCAAAAAAGTACTTCATTGGCTGTAAAGCTCTTTGAGACGTCTGATGGTTGTGTAAGGCGCTATATAAATGTAAGTCTTTTTCAATAGTAACTTTCAAAAGGGAATTGGATAAGTATTTGATGGGGAAAAAATTACAGGGCTCTGGAGAAAGAGCAGGGGAGTGGGACTAACAGGATAGCTCTTTCAGAAAGCCGGCACAAGCACTGTGGGCCGAATGGCCTCCTGTGCTGTGCTATGATTCTATTCTATGAGAGATGCTTCCGGGTAGCTGTGTGTGTGTTTGCGAATTTGCGCGCGTGCACGCACATGTGCGGCGTTACGTGCTGGTGCCCGCGGCAGGTGGCGCGCGTAGCGTTGCCGCGCAGGTCGCCGCTGGGCTCGCGGGCGATGGCAGCCGGATACATTGTTACTCTGGAGTTGTAATGAAGTTCCACTCGAACTTTTTATCACAGACAGCCCTTATGAATCAGAGCTCGCAATCAAACCGGGAAAATGGCTGCAAATAAGGCGAAGAAAGTTACAAAAATGGCTACGAAAGCATGTCCGGAATGCGACCAACAGGTGGGATATATCAGACTATAAATATTTGTGTTTTTCACATTCATTTCGCGATTCTGGGTGAGGAGCGAGCCTTTCTTTGTGCGGTTTGATAGGGTGCATTATTGAGGTTGTCTTTTTGAAGCATCATTCAGAGACACTGGCCTAATATTTTCGATTATTTTTTGTGTGACCTCGCTACTGACACGATTTATAATTTTTTTTTTAAAGAAATGAATTTACACCTTTGATGACTTTAGGACCTTTCAGCAAGCTTTAGGCGTGAGGAATATTGCATAATATCAACCCCCCTGTCTTTGCTACGGTATGGTCACGTATTCTATTTGGAGATGTAAGACAATAAAAGGATGGCATTTGGGTTGTAAATGACTGTGGAATAGAGCCCTTGAGCAAATGTCTTTCATCTGAAAGTGATTAAAATGCTTCGGCGTCAGCCGAATACCACATTTGCAAAAATACATATTACTTCCACGTTGATAAATAGTCGCGCTCTAAGTCTCCTATTCGACATAGTCGTAAATAAACTTTTAATGGGGAAATTAGACATTTTTAGACCTCTTTGAACGTAGAATTTAATCTTTGTTGTCATGTGGCATATGCAGTGCGGGCAGTTCTCCCAAACATGAATACTGGTAAAGTGATGACGAGTTGCCAAAGGCTTAATCACAACGGAGACATTCATGGGTTTACGCCTCGACTTTCAAAATACATATTTGCTTTTTGAGCTTTGAGTTCACGCTGCAAATCTTGCAGCCATTTGTATTCAACATCAATTGGCTGAGGATTTCTGCTTCTTAGCTCGGTGTTATTAATGTCGTTTGATTATGTAGGCGGTTTACAGTAATTGTTTCATGTAGGACGCACGGACGGCAATTCTTAGAAATATTTGCATAAGAAATGTCAGTTCGTCATCAAAAGGAAAATGCAAAAGACTGCATTCTTGGCAAACTGCCTTGCCTAGTATATAACCTTCCTAACATTACGAATATTTTTCAAATGAATCGGTGCTACGTAATCCTTTTAGTATGAGTTGGATATAAAAAATGTACCAGAATCTACAATAATTTTGAGTAGTTTATCGGTTTGCGATTAAAAAATATTTTTTTAAATATAGAAAAACGTCTACATATGTGAACGTTTGCATTTCCCTTGTGATTAAAATGTTTACTGAGATGGACTGCAGAAAAACGTCATCTAATTTCAACTGTTTAATTTTTCAGATTCCTGTCGCCTGTAAATCATGCCCTTGTGGATTCATTTTTATAAGTAGAAGACTACTGAATGCTAAACAGTCTGAGAAATCACCGCCACCTAATTTAGGTAAATGATAAGAAAACCTGTCAGACTGCCGAGCAGAAAAACTGTATGGGGTGGGAGCAAAGAAATGAGTAAGCGATACAAATGCATCATCCATCCATTGTTAGATTACAAATTGGTATCTGTTTTAGTTGCTCTGTTATTTTGACTGTAGAAACACAACTGGATTGAAAACCTTCAGCAAAGGTTTTATGAAAGCACAATGTATCATTATGCCAGTAAGATGTAGCTGTCCTTCTTTAAGGCCCCTGAGTCTAATTGTTGAGTAACTCGACATTTAGTTTAATTATTGTTTTATTAGAGAACTTTGCAAATTGGACTGTATTTGCCAGTTTCCAGCTGTGAGTTGAAAGTGCAGTTCAGAAGTGCCCAGCATTTTATGATTGTTTTGCATCTCTAACGACTATATTACTAGTAGGATCTCCTGTAGTGTTGCTCATGGTTAATTGTATGATGATCTGTTTCATAACAGTAGGAGTAATATAGCATGTAATGAAGAATGGCCCTGAATTTACAGTCAGTGGAGTAGCTAAAGAGCACGCTGCCAACCTCCGAACGGAATCTGCACTTGTCTGCTGCAAACCCCCCTTCGAGAAGTTGCTTTGAAACGCTGCGGAGTTGCACGCAGCATAGTGGCCCAGGGATCCCAGGGGCACATCGTTGTGCGCAAGTGTTCCTGGGATCACGTGGGCGCGGTGCTCCTTTCACTTCCTGACTCTTAGCCAATCAGGAAACCTAGAAATCTCCGACGGGACAGCATTAAGCTTTGCAGAAAGTCCATTAAATTGCTCCTGCTATCTCTAATTGATTATTGAAGACCCTTTCCTTAGCTTGTGGGTATCCATGACTTTCTGCATGATATTAAAACATTTATGTTTTCATTTAATAATGTGCTTTGTGAATCACAAAAGAAGTGAATGTGATTAGTAAATGCAAGTTATATGCATTTTGTTAATTGATGACTATTAAAAAATACTCATTTTAAATAAAAAGGATTGGCAAGATGAACAAGCCTGAAGTTTTACCTAACACAGTAAATTGAAGTTATTTTGATTTGTACAGTTTAACCTAAAAGCATAGATATTAAAGTAATTTTAATACTTCCGTGCACTTTAGAAGATAGTTAAATGTTTCTGGATAGGAACCATAAAACTCAATTAGTATGCATACAATTTTATTATTCCCCCTTACACTGTGCAACAGGCTCCTGCGCTTGTTTGCACCAGCCATAAAAAATTTCAGGGTAATTAACGTGCAGTTGGTGGGCAATTAGCCCAACTTTTCGCCAGCGCATCATTTGAATGAGGACTTGAAAGTTGCAGCAGATCATCTGTCTATTCGGAATTTGACCGATTGCAAGTTCAGGATTTAGCACATGCGGTCAATTTTAAAGGCGGTATGATGGCGTACTCTGAGAGTACGCCGTCATACTGACCGCAAATTCAGGGCCATTATCCTACTGAGGGGGAACTGTGTTCCTTTAAGGCAACTAAATCTAATTGTTAAGTAAGCACAAGCTTGGTCACTCACCGTTCAATTGTTGCCTCATCTACATGCTGCCCCTTGGCAACATCATTCAGACACGTTGAGGCAGAAATTCCGTTCCCTACGGGTGTGTACGCGCTGTGTACTCACCCATAGGGCCAACGGAAATGCCGGATTTAGGCATGCACTGCGCATGCGCTGGAAACCGACATTTCCGATCTGTCAAGAAAGCTCTTGACAGATCCTCCGGCTGCGCTGGTGCAGGGCCTCTGCGGGGGGAGAGTTCCGTTTTTTGGAGACCCTCCGCCCGCAGAAAACACTTACAATTCTTGCACCTGGAAAAGCAGGTGCACGGCCTGCTTTTACCAGGAAAAGAGTTGAAAAAATAAAAAATTTCCACTGATTTATCATTTAAAAATACTTTAAAGAAAGATAAGTTTATTTTTAGCCCCATTACAAACTTTAATTATTTTTTTCAAAAAATAAAATTTTTGTTTAAAATACTTAATTTATGTAATTTAAAGTGACTTTTAAAATGTGATTTTAAATTTTTTTTATTTAAAGTTTTACTATGTTTTGGGGGTGATTTCCATTCATATATTTGACAGGTCTTCCTGTCAAATGTGTGAAGGGAGATTCCCTTCTCTGATTGGCTCCCCATAGCCCACGTGATCCCAGTGACACTGCGAACCGCCTGCGCCTCTAGGATACGTGGGCCCTGCACACTGGCAGTTTGAAGAGGCCCAGCAACGGAACTCTGCGCCTCCTGGGAGCCCTCTAGCCTAGTCGCAGATTTTTCAAGATCGCAGCCCTCCGCCCGCGGGAGGCCTGCAAACGGAATTTCTGGGCCAATGTGTCAGCTTTCACATATACACTGATGACACCTAGCTCTACTACTCCACAACCCCTCTCAACTGCTTCACTGCCTCTGTTGGTAGACTATTTGTCCAAAATCCAGTCCTGGATCAGACACAATTAACTCCAGTCAAACATTGGAAACATCAAAACTATTGGCTTTGGCTTCCACCACAATCTCCCAACCCTTGCCACGCATTCCATCTCTCTCTTCAGCCACTCTCCGGTTGTATCGGACTGTTTGCAACCTCGCCGTGCTATTTGACCCCGAGCTGAGCTTATGATCACATATTCTCTCTGTCACAGACCACCTACTTCTGACCTCCACCCTGCCTCAGTGCATCTGCTGGTGAAACCCTCATCCATGCCTTTATCACCTCCAGACTCTGCTATTTCAATCTTCCAATGGGACCGCTCATGTTTCACACTCCATAAAGTTCAGCACATCCAAAACTCTGCTGCCCATATTCTAGACTGCACCAAGCCTTGCTCACCCATCAATCATATGCTCACTGATCCAATTGGCTCCTGGACCCCAAACACCACCAATTTAAAATTCTCACTCTTAGAGATTTATAAATCTCTTAATTGCATCACCCCTTTCTATCTCTATAAACTTCTGCAGCCCTACAATCCTCTGGTAATTCTGCATTCCTCCAACTCTAGCCTCTTGTGCATCCCCCCCACTCCCTTTTGCCCCACCATTGGAGTCCATGCCTTCAGCCACCTAGGTTCTACACTCTGGAACTCCCTCCCTAAATCTCTCTGCCTCTCCATCTTCCTCTTGTCCTTTAAGAGCCTCCTTCAAACCTACCTGTTTGACCAAGTTTTTAGTCAACTCTCCTAATCGCTCCTTTGGGTCGGTGTCCATTTTTGTCTGATTACACTTCTGTGAAGCACCTTGAGACGTTGTTTACATTAAATATGCTATATACAGGAAATGCAATTTATTTTGTCAGGGAATGTTTACAAGTAGTGAAGTGCTAGTCAGTTTCAGGTCCGTGCATCCAGTGCTAAGTAGCAAGCTTTTTTTTTTCTCCCTTTTAAGATTATTTTGTATCTGTAACAAAGTATGTTTGCAGTATGATGTATGCCATGTGCACGCTGACTTGTTTTTCAAAATCGATAACGAATCTCCCATAGTGTTGCTCATGGTAAATTGGATGATGACCTGTATTAAAATGATGCCATGTAATGCGGTATGTATTATCCTTCTGCTAAGATGGAGCAATGCTTTAAGTGGCCTGTCCCTTTAAGGCCAGAAATTCTAATTGTTTTAAGTCTCGCTCATTCAGAGTTTCATTGTCTGGTCATGGAACTTTGCAAACTGTGAAGTGCTGGTAAGTTTCAGTTCCAGGTCTGATGTGCACACCATTAAGTAACTAGCTTTTTTTCCCCTTTTAAAAATCTTGTTTTGCATCTCCACAACAAAGTGCAACATCTTGCATACAGTGATGCGCTCTGTATCTCTCACTCATTCGTGCACTCATGCTTGCATTTTATTTTCTCTCCCTCATTACCCAGTCACATACTGACTCTCTTTATCTTCTCTGCTTCTCTCTGGCCATGAATGGAAAGTAAGGCAGGTGGCACACAGGACTGATCAGCTACACATCGGAATGTAAACATTCTAATTCGCCTTGTTCTGGTAGCAGTGGCGACCCATTTCCAGCTTTACAGCTGTTTGGTGCCTGGTGCACTATAGCACCAGGTGGAAAAGTGAATGGGGGAGGATGGTAATGGAAGCCTGGTACAGAACTGGTCTCCTTAAATCAGTGCAGCAAGGTTAGAAAAACCATATAAAGGCTTCATTAAGGACTGAAAAAAACATAGAATTACATGGAGATTATAACACAGAAACAGGCCGTTTGGCCCAACCAGCCCCTGTTGTTATTTATCTGCCACACAAACTAATCCTAATCCTATGTGCCCACGCTGTTCCCATATCCCTTTTATTCTCCTTTCCTTCAATCAACTATGTACCCTATTCTTAAATGTTGACACAGTTTCTGCTTCAGTTACTAAGTCTGGCAGTGCATTCCACAGTTTCACAAACCTCTATAAAAGAAAAAGTTTCTCCTGCTCATTGTCCTAATTTTCTCACCTTTAATCTTATATCGATGTGCCCTTGTTCCCCTCGATCACTCGAAAGAGCTTGTTTTTACCTACTCTGTCCCATCCCTTCATAACTTTAAACACCTCTATCAAATCATGCCTTAATCCCTTCTGTTCTAACAAAAACAGCTTTAATTTTTCAAATCCTTCTTTGTATTTGTATCTCCTCATACCAGGCTTTATCCTAGTGAACCTGCACTATCTCCTCTCTCTCGCCTCCAACATCCTATTTGTGTAGTGCCTAGAACTGCACACATGCACATTTAATCTAGTGATAGCCCACACATTTGCCATAGTGGGATTTGAATTGAGGGTCTCTGGGTTGCTAGTTCAGCACCATAACCACTATACCACCATACCTCAATGCTAGGAAGTGGAAGAGGATGAATTGAATTCAATTATTCACCAGCTTTTCCTCCCTCCAGCATTTGCTTCTCCTTTGGAAGTGCCCCTGTTTCACCACCATGCTTAAATAGTCTTGCTACGGTTTTATATATATTCACCATTAAATCTCGACTTTTATATTTTATGGTGAAGGATTGGAGGCCAGTCTGGAGAGCTTTGGATTAATGAGTCTGCAGGTGACAAAGGCATGAATGAGGATTTCAGCTGCAGAAGGGCTGAGGTTGCCATAAACTGCATAGCTGATGTTTGTTTGATCAGAAAGGCACAGAGGATGATCTGATAGCTTTTTCTAAATTTCATTACTTGGATCAGAAGGATGTAAATTTAATGTGATTTACTTTGGTAGCCTCTGATGATACCCTTGTTTTAGTGTTATTCTACATCCAGAAATTCCATCTTTATTCAAAGTCATCAGGTGACCTTTGACAAATAACCTGGATAGTGGTACGATATTACAAAACAAAGCACTAGTGTTTACCAGGTGATCAGTAGTCTCCCCTAGGTAATGTCCAGAACATTATACCTACTTGGCCAATTGCTTCATACCTATTCAAACAATTGTCATTACTATCTATTAATTGTTCAAGATTATGATGTATGCCAGAAAGACCCAGTGCATTGATCTCAATGGGATTAGTTACTAATGATGAACTGGAAGGATAGATGTGTGGTCCTGCCACTGGTTTGAACATTGTTGATTGGTGGTATCTGGACCCTCAACCAGATGATCTTATTCCTCAAAATGGTCATGGCTGCTCCTTTTCTTTTGAGTCCCATTCTTCACTATTACCGCAATCCCCTCTCAAATCCTTTCAGTTGAAGATAAAAAACATGCCTATTTACCTATTCCTCGCTAACAGCAAGGAAACATTTTATTATCGTTTGGTACTGAGGATTAGTTGCATTATGTGCTGCAAGATATGACACGCATCCTTAAGTGTCTTTGGCCACTTGCAGATTGTTATGTGCTTACTGTATTGGTTTGATAATTTCCATTTGTGAATGCACAGCAGATACTTTTGTGTATCTGTATTTAGGAGATATGTTAATTGAACATAATCTAGATGACACTACATTCTATAGTAACCTGCCCTTTGCATTGTTCACTGTCATTTGTAGCATAGAGTATTGCTACCTTCAGATGTTCCTTAGAGATCCATGTACAATAACACGTGTAGTTCTTTTTTAGTGGTGTTTACTAAATCACGTTGATTGCTAAATATAACTTGTTTGCTATGTAGAAACCTAGGGCACTACTCAACTCTCCTGGGCAGTTGTGCTTCACCTGGATTCCTTTCTTGTTAGGATTTCTACTATGCAGTTCCTTGTACTTTGTGGTCCTTCTAAGCTTCTTATGGTGGCAATTTAGCCCTTTTTGTATATCATGCAAGACCGTTCAGTTGCATGCTTGGGTAAACCTTGTTATTGCCGAGTGTGATGTAAGCACAGATACACTCCTGGGAAGTTAACATAATTTTAGTATAGGAGTTGAGCTCCCAAGGTGTAGCACATGAGTCAAGGCTAGGTGTTGTCTTTAAGTGAAGTGAGGTTAGAGGACAGGCGATAACTGGACCAGGGTGTGCAGACATTATTCAGTCACTTTTTAAAGTTCTACATTCAGTCCTTATTATTTTTATATTTCCATTATAAATTCCTGTGTCCACATTTATAATGGAAAATGCCTATATGACTTGACATGTTGTAATTATAACCTCTTGTCAGTGTTAGTGCTGCAACACCTCTATTAAGGAGAGGTGGTATTTACAGTGTGACAAGTTTATATAGGCAGTTTCCATTATAAATGTAAACAAAGGCATTTATAATGGAAAAGATGACGGGAAATGTGCATAGATGTAATTTTTAATCTATACAGATTATTATATATTGTATTTCTAAATTACTGTAGTGAAACCACTCTACTAAATATATATTGTCCAAAAGGACAGGGCAGTATTAATCATTTTAAATTTGACTTATTTGGGAATGGTCCAAAAATCTGCAGGGTTCAAATAATCATATCGTTAGTCTTCTTGCGTTTCCTTACTTCCTTTTAGAGTCCTGTTTTAACAAGATTATGGTGAGTGAGATTCTAATCTAGCTTTTGAAATTTAAACCCAGATTCTGAAATCCTAAAGGGAGTTTGTTGTATTAGCAGCTAGCTTCAAATATTTATTGCTGCCACCATGGTTGCATTTACATGGTATGGGCAGAGGTGGCACCTGAATTTCAGATTGATCCTAACTGGGCAGCTTCAGTTTTAGAAAGGACTTGGAGCTAATATCTGTGACTGAATGTCACCTTACGTGCCCCGTTTTAATGGAACGTAAACATTAGTTTATTTGCTATACAGCGGGTCTGACGGGATTTTACAAACCTTTATTTTATGATAGACAACAAGGCAGCAGCTAAGAGAAGGAGAACAGAAAGGGCACGGCGAGAGAAAGCAAATTCTCCTCTGACCAAAGACTTGGAAAACAGGAAACGTTCCAGATCAGACAGCCATTCTGAGCAGATTCGGCGGCGACGAGGGCGACCCAAGACCACCCCGAGCAAAAAACACGATGATGAGAAAGGTGAAAATACGTGTGTGATTCTGGGGGGGCGGGGCGGGGGGAGGGGTATTGAGCTTTTGCAGACCAGGTTCAATCCTTTATTGTTGGCTACATCAGCTAAGTCATGGTGGACATGCTACAATTGGCCTCGGCTAGAGAGGGAAAAAAATCTAACTGGGTTCTGCCAGGCTCTTGTGCGAAGAATCAGAGGACTGGTGCTGCTCTTAGAATCATAACCCAGCATCTTAAGGAGCAGGGGGAATGGGGGTCATTACAACTACAGTATTGCCCCCTTTGTGAATGGTATTATTTTTAACCAATTTGCTCTTGTTTAGCCCTCCTCCTTTCCTGAAGCGGTTGACTAATGCTGGGATATGGGTCCATGTGAAGTAATTGCATCCCAGTACCTTTCTCATTCACGAATGAGCCTAGAAAGTGAGTGTCAGCAAGTAAATTGAATGGAGAGGAGGCGAGCTGATCTGTCTTCAGACATCCACAAAGATGCATTTTCCAGCTGATTTTTTGACTCGCAGGGGTTTTGAGGCCAATTGTAGCACATCTCTTGTTACCCAGGTAATAATCGGCTAACTGGAATTTAAATCTGGGACATTAGGTCTGTAAGTTTCTGTCTTTGCTAATTGAGGGGGTTCAACTTTACCCTTTTAATAATGAATAACATGCAGTGGTGAGAACTGGATGTAAAAGCTTACAAATTTGGGAAGATTGGCAAAACACAGTTTTGCTTTGTTTATTAGAATTTGCTGCTGCTAATCCAAGACTGCCCGGTGTGTTTTTGCCAAAATAAGTATTGAGTTTCACTCGTATCAGTGAAAACTGCTGAAAGTGTTCTGGCAGTTCAACTGATTTGTGTGGAAGTCATTGTATTAACAGCTAACCTTTTCACTGCCATTGCTGAATATACCAGTTTCCTGTAAAAAATTATAGTGATGTATTTCAGTTTTAACTTAAAAAAAAGTGTTTTTCATTTCCAGCAAAAATGAAGAATAATTGATTTGAGAAATTTGACAACATTTTTAATGTCCATCATCTGGTTTTCCATTTTTCCATACTGTATTTATAGAAACGAATGCATACTAATTACATTTGGGTTTCTTTCTCCACTAGTAAGTGGGTTTATAAAAATCCAATCTTTCCTTTTGTGAAAGGGTCCAGGGTGACTCTGCAGCCTTCCCCCCCCCCCCTCTCTCTCTCTCTCTCTTTCTCTTTCTCTGGAGAAGCACTTGGTCTCTGCTTGGTGATGCCCACTGATCCGTTGTGCAAAACAGACTTGCAGTAAAAGATATACACTTTTCATTGCCATAAAACAATTTGAATACGTTCCTCTTGGCCAAGCAGTAACTGACAGAACATCCGTAGGATGTTGTTGAGAAACCATGTAAAAATAGTGTCTCTTTGGGCATTTTCTCAATAGGTGATGAAGAATAGCCACATGCCATCAATACCTTCAGCACCCTGGTTGTCGACCTCGCCCAATTTTTTTCAATCAATCTAATATCTTATACTAAATAAACTAGCATTAATACCAGTCTCCAAAGGCACCTGCATATATATATTTCCAAGTCACTGAATATATTTAAGAAGGAGATAGATAGATTTCTCGACACAAAAGGCATCAAGGGGTATGGGGAGAGAGCGGGAATATGGTATTGAGATAGAGGATCAGCCATGATCATATTGAATGGCGGAGCAGGCTCGAAGGGCCGAATGGCCTACTCCTGCTCCTATTTTTCTATGTTTCATATGTGGGAGGTAAACTTTTTTAATAAGATTACTCCCTATTCTGTCTGAACCCTTGATGAGGCACTCTGGTTTCTGTGCACAGAAACCAAACAGTGAGCCATCTCCTTTTGGCCATACAGACTGGCCCAAAAAATATCAAGCTGAAATCAAAGTCAGGCAGTGAAAAGGTTAACAAATAGTAAAATAGCATTTGCAGTTTTCTTGGTATTTATTTGTAAAATGGCATTGCGTGTTTACAGTCCAGAAGTGATTGGTGTTTATATGAGATTCTAAGAAGGTTCAGGATTTCAGCTGGGCAGGAACATTTACAAAGATGCAAATAGAATAGAAAACATCTAGCTCCTATGTTGCCAAATGTTAGTCGATTCTTTTACGCAAATTCTTGGGTACATTGAGGTAGCTTTGTAGCTAAAGTGTAAAGAAAACATCATAGTCAAACAAAACTTGAGGCCTAGAAACCCACTGTTATTAATGAATGTGTAAACACTGGAGTTGTGTAATGCTGCATAAAGTATTGTTTTTCCTTGAGCAGTGCCAAGAGAATGTATAATCCTGACCACATACTAGTCCTGGTTGCCTTTTGTTTTTTTATTTCCTTTTATTAAAACCGGAGAACTTTTTTTCAGTTACAGATGGAAAAGAAAGCGAGCAGTTACTTAGGAAGTTCCCACACTGATTGAATTCACAATTGACCTTTTCGCCCCACCGTAGTTGATGGAAGTGTTTTCAGCTCTCGCAGCCTGGTTATTAACTTGGGAGGGTGGGGTTAGATGATGAAGTTGAAGTGTAAGATTTAGATAGTTGGAGAAACTGCATTTCTTTGGACTTGATCATTATTTACTGTACTATACTTTTTGTTTTATAGAAAGACAAGAAAAGGAAGTTGATGTATATGCCAGTCTTTCAGATGAAAGGGCCTTTGTATTTTCAGTGGCATTGGCAGAAATAAACAGAAAAATAATCAATCAAAAATTAATTCTTTGACAAAGCACACTAAAGTGAAATACAACCACAACTCAGGACTCAACTCTTGCACAGTTTGTTTCACCAATATGGACCTCGTACTGCGACATTTTCCAGCATTATTGTGGAAGCCCGAATCTTGCAGTCAGACTCCTTTATCCTGCTGAATTGTCAGGTGACTGTTTCTAACAGCAAAACTCTTTGAGGCCATGGATGTGGACAAGCAGTGGCTTGAATTTGTACACCAAAGTGGAAGAAGACAATTCTTTCTTTAAATTCCAATCTCAGATATTTTGTTTGTACAGAAATAATTATGCTATGTTGAACAAAGAGGAGTTACGTAGGTCGATGCATTGAAACAAGAAACAGGAAAAAGTGTGTGAAACACTTGCTTCCCCAATCCACTTCAGCAGATGAACAGGTTAAGCCAGGAAAGGCAGCAGAAGCTGTTCCTGTGGTGTATTTGGAAGGACCTAGAAATGGTTAATTCCTGATCCAGATGCACGTTTCGTTTGGTATTTTACCTTATTTATGACATTGAGTGCATACAGGTATTCTCTATTCTGGTCTGTGTAATTAGTCTAAACACTGCAAATAATGATCATAAAATACTACAATAAAAAATGTTACATACACCATTTCTTCCTTTTCCAATTTTCAGTGTAAATGGTACATTTTGAATTATTATTTTTAACTAATATAATTTAACATCTGTTTAGCATAAATTAATTAAGCCCAGAAATGTTTTACATGTGATCTGAATTTTTGGAGATATTTTCATATAATTAACTTTCCTACGTAATAAATAGTTCATTTATATACGATATAAGTGTGTGGGATAAATAGACTATTGGCATGAGCACTGAAATAGGAAATTCTACTTGTGAACCGTATGTTCAGCCTCCCTCATGGATGTTTACTTTCGGGTCTTACCATATTTATATCATAGGCATGAGGGTATTGCTGGCATGGTGGGACTGTGATGGGTATAATACTTGTTACCATAGGGCCCAACCAAATGGTGTACAAGAGATGGTGTCACAAATCTGTTATTTTTGCTTCATAAATTGTATAAATGTTGCATTTATCTGGCCTGTGTTTTATGTTTATATATAGTTGAGAGTATATTGATCTATTTCTGTTTTAGCTGAAATCTACATAGAAAAATTACTGTAAAATTTGATCAAGTTGCATTTCAAAGCTGATTTTTGTGACCTACAAACCTATAATTTAAGGAGAGGAGAGCATTAGATCTGTGTGCAAGAGGGGATTTGAGATTAAGGTGGTGTAGATTTAGTCTTATAGTTGTTTCTGGAATGGTTTTGTGCTATGTCTGTTGACTTTTAATAACTCCAGATGAGAACATAAAGCATGGAATAAGATAAGGTTATTTGGCCCTAAAAGCCCAGTCTTTCCATAGAAGAATTTCGCCCCATCATAGACACCGTTGCACCTATATAGTATCAGTCTTGGCTCAGTGGTAAGACTCTTGGCTATGAGTCAGAGGCCCTGATTTTTGTCTGGATTAGGATTCAGGCAGGCAGGAAGCGGGTTGAGTGCCACAACCATTCTCCCCTCTCCACCCCTGGCACTGTGAGGCCTGGGCAGTTTGAATCTGGATCTCAGTCCCTTGTGTCAGCAACAGATTCAATTGTGGGACATCATAACTGAGCAAAATGCTGCCCTTCTAAGCGATCCACATATGCATAATTTCCAGCAGGGGTCACTGAATAGTGATCAGGAGGAGGAAACCCAGATTGTTTTTGTTCCCTAGTCAGCAGCTACTAAGGACAATTGTCATGGCTCGTTGCTATTTTGGCTGTGTTTGGCTCAGTTAGAGATGATGAATCACACCTGGATTTAATTGGTATGTATGCCTCGGTATTACAACAGGTTTTTATCCTTGAATCATTGGAGGAACTACTTAAATGGAATATTTGATTTGTATTGTGAACTATGGGTTTTATTGGGGTGTATTTCACTCATGTGGAAGGTCATTCATCACTGAATAAAACCCATGTTCCACAGTGATGTTTCAAACACTTTGTT
This sequence comes from Somniosus microcephalus, assembly GCF_052327205.1. Taxonomy (NCBI): domain Eukaryota; kingdom Metazoa; phylum Chordata; class Chondrichthyes; order Squaliformes; family Somniosidae; genus Somniosus; species Somniosus microcephalus. The sequence continues at coordinate 228,141,951 of NC_140992.1, forward strand.
TCATCCATAATTAAATATAGAAATCTGTATGAGTGACCATGGGGAACTTGTGTAATAACATCCATCTAACGTCACTAGAATGATTTTTTAAAAAGCCATGATGTTGAAGTATTTGACTCTTAACCAGGAGATTATTTTGAATTGCACTCTCAATGATAGTCTCACTTGGGATTCCCTGAAACTCTACTTCCCCAATTCAGGCACAGTTGGCTCAGGGAGATTGTATTCCTTGAGCACATTTGGTGGGCTTACCAAGGAGCAGCATTGATAATGTCCAAGGATATGTCCGCAAGATAGTGGGACATTGTGGTGAAAATGGGAACAAGTTTGCAAAAGCCACACTCCATTTTCAACAAACTTGAGTGGGTCTTGTATCCAACTGCATTCCATTCAAAACTGGGCTTTCCAGAAGGACAGCTACCTGTTGCCTATATATAGGCATGATGATTGCTGACTTGCCACTTGAATAATTAAAAATTAATCCAGATATAGGAAGGTAATAACCTTCCTATACCCAAAAGATGAGCAGATTGGCCTTTATTTCCTGACTAGTCCACAGGAAACAGTAATTATAGTCAGTCAGAACTACTGGGTTGCACACTTGCAAAAAGTAAAATATCCCTATTCAGATTGTCCTTTTGATCTGTTAATTTTTTCTTGTTAATTATCATTTGAACATTTTGTAGAAAATGCTGCTTGTTTGAAATTTTAAGAAAACTTTGTTTCAGCTTGGCTGATTTGCAAAATACTTAACTGTGCCCTGTACATAAGAATGTTTGGCAGCCCTGAGATTATACCTTTGGCCAACTGGTTGAGAAGTGAACATGTGAATATTTCAACCAGATAAGTTAGTAAGAACCAGGGATCTTGTTTACAGTTTATGTAAGGGCAGAACTAGGTTGGATATTAGGCAGTTACTCTTTTCCCAGAGAACAGAAGACCTGTGGAACAGACTGCTGGCCCATGTGATGAACGCTAATTTGTTGTACATATTCAAGAGAGAGCTGGAACTGTTTCTGGCTGGGCCGGAGATCACATTGTACAAGAGGTAGGTTCCCTATAGTGTAAGAGAGTCAATGTGGTCTGCTGGACTAGTTTTGATCACCTAAAAGGGTCGGAGAAGAATTTTCCAGGTTTTTGTTTCCCTAACTGGTATGAATTTAAAAAAATCTGGTTTTTCACCCCTCCCAGGAGATTACGCGTAGGGAGTGTCTGTAATACGATGCCTGGGATCATGACTATGGGATAGGTTAGATACGCCAGCTGCTCTTTTCCTGTCTGACATTTTTGTATGTTCATATTCTTCCTAAAGTAGGATGCCTAAAATGGGACACTGTATTCTAACTGTGGCTTAACAAATGATTTCCATAGGTTCAGCATTAACTCTTAGCTTTTGCACTCTATGGCCCTATTTATAAAACATAGGATCTCAGGTTTTTTTTTTACAGCTTTATGTACTTGTACTCCCACTTTTAAAGATTGTCTCCACCCCACTACTTTGAAAATGTTAGTGTATATATTCACCCCTATTCTTCCTTCCAAAATATATCGCCTCATTTCATTGCATTAACTTTCATCTGACATTTTTTTGCCCAATTTGCTACCCTGTTTGAGTGCCTGAGTTGCTTACAGTCCTCGCAGTTGACCATCCTACATGGCAACATGCAAAACTCAGAAAAGCTGGCAGTCCCTATAAATCTGAGAACTGAAAATGCATGCAACTGAAAAATTGCCCTTTATAGAGACCCGTGGCCAAGGCACTGCTTCAAGGTGACTGAATAAGTTAAATTCCTTTTTATTATATTGGATTTCAGAATTTTAATTTGTGTATTGGGATTACGTTCCACAATTTGGGTTTCAGCATTCAGAGGAAAAAAAAACCAAGGATATCTTGTGTAACGTAGGCAAAGAGTGCCGTGGGACATGAACTAATCTTGACTTAAACTGCAGCTATAGCCAATATTCCATCAGTTGTACTAGCGGAGGAAAAAAACTACACACAAAAAGCATAATTTTAGCTGCAGTGGGTTTAGAATTTGTTTTGAACTGGGAAATGAGCTCCATTTGGGGAAAATTTTCCATGAAATCTTGATTTTTTTTTGACACGTTTTGTGTTGCACTTTCCAGCATTTTGGAGTGCACGATGATCAGATTACAAGAACTGCTGCTCCCAGAATATATTGCTATTAACAGGATCCTGATCCTCCTGCTGGTCAATTTACAACAGAAAGTTGCTAGTTTATTAGTGCTAAACAGCCTCTTTGTTTGAAGATTATGCTCTTGAGCCTGCTAACCTGATTGTTTTGAAGTCCGCTACTGGCCTTTTTTCATTTGTATTATTGTATGGCTACAGCAGGTTGTTTTTGACATCATGGATAATGATGGTCTATTTGTGTAGTAGTATTAACTGTTGCCCTGTTATAATAGTTTAGTTTGCAAAATCAACACTTATCTGTTTGATTTTAGTTAAGTTGCTAGATTTTGTGGAAAACCTGTGCTGTTTCATCAAGACACTGAATTTAAAGCCAAAATTCTGCAGCGCTCTTGCATGAATACCTTACGATCCAAATTGAAGCTTAAAATTAAAATGTATATTTTTAATTTATATTTAAGCTACTTTAAAATCCATTGAAAATAACATCAATGGCTTAATGAAATCCATGTTACATGGAGCCAACAGCCAATTTTAGTAGGGAATTTTTAATCTAGTTCTCTTATATGGCTCGAGGAGCCTCACCGACTTCCTGGCTTCACCTCGGCTCAGCTCAACCATAAAAAGGTTATTGCGAGCAATTTCTGATGCCATGTCCTGCCAGTTGGTTAATGTGCTTTGTACTAGGGGTGAATACCTCAGATATTCCAGTCTATAAGGTTGGTCTTCAGACTCTTGACCTTGTTACTGTGTCTGTGTCATATCTAGCCACTGGATAACCTTAGGGAGCTCTGTTATACTCAAATTGCCGTTGAATCTGATGAAACAATACAGCTGTGCCCTGTGCATCTCTACGCCCCACCACCTTAAATTACTTCCTCCACCACTGGCGAACCCTGGCTGCAGTTTATACCATTTACAAGATGCACTGCAGTAACTCGCCAAGGCTTCTTCGACAGCACCTCCCAAACCCATGACCTCTACCATCTAAAAGGACAAGGGCAGCAGCTGCATGGGAACACCACCACCTCCAAGTCACACCATCCTGACTTGGAAATATATCGCCGTTTCTTCATTGTCGCTGGGTCAAAATCCTGGAACTCCCTAACAGCACTGTGGGAGTACCTTCACCACACGGACTGCAGCGGTTCAAGAAGGCGGCTCACCACCACCTTCTCGAGGGCAATTAGGGATAGGCAATGAATGCTGGCCTTGCCAGCGACACCCACATCCCGTGAATTAATAATAATTAAAAAAAAACAATTCACTACTAGGTTTCTACTATTTCATTATTAGGAGTTTATTTTATAGCACGTACTCTTTAAAAAGAAGTTATGTTATACCAATGATATAAACAGAAAGCACATCAAGGACTCCTGTTTGAAATTTATATTAAGCTAGTGAAAAAAATTACAATGCATTTGCAAATTATTCTGGTGTTAAATGTTACATCCCATTGATATGTGATCCATGTCTTCTATTTATTGCTGGTATTGTACACTTACGTAAAGCCTTACCTGTGATCTGTTATAAATATCTTGCACATCTACATGTAGAGAAAAGATCTGAGATTATAGAGCCGTACTTCAGAAATCCATAATGATCTACCTTTGTGTAGGAGCCCTAGGAGCTGATTAATGCCTCACCAACTATCTCTTCTGCACATTGGCAGAAAGATAACTCACAAAGCATTGAGTGGATTTTAAAGGCCCCTGAACATGTGCTACCATGTGTGTAGCTTGAACAGAGGGTCAAAAAGATGACAGTTTGCTTAGAAAGTGAATGATTGGCAACTATGAACCTCATTTCCTATTTTTGTGTCTTCTGCAAATTTTGATATTGTCCCCCCTATACCTGAGTCAAATTCATTTTTATTTTTGTATTCTTTGGTATTTACTTACTGTAATAAACCTCTTGGATACTTCTTTCTAGTTCCAAATTGCCATTGGACACCTGAAGAAGGTATCCAGATACTGCATCACTCAAGATTTTCAGACTTATTTGAGAATGTTCTGGAAAATAGAACAATGTATTTAAACACACACTTAATCTCTACTGGAGGAATAAACACAGCTCCTCCACAGCAGGTTAGAATAGATTCTAATTTAGAGCATGTTTCCCCCCATTGCCAGTTGGATCTTTACAGTGTGTAACATTACCATTTGGTTAATGATTATATTCATTTCATTTACCAAGTGGAAATCATTTCACACTAGAATGATTTCATAAGGAACAAAAACTAATAACAAATGTCTGTACTGTGAGTGATTTTGGTTTGTACCTCTAGGGAAAGGGAATTTTGCATTAAAATTGCTGGCCTCAATATGGGGGCCTAATCCTTGCAAACAGATTAGAGGGTGAAAGTGCTGGAGGAGACATTGTTGCTGTCGATAGAGCTGCTATACTTTGTAGTCCAGGCCAACAAAGCACTGCAGTGTTTGCATTCAATTCACGTGCCTGGGCTCCTCTTACATTCACTGTAAATGAGAAAACTTTCAATGTAAAATTTTCCAATGCGGGAACTTATGTACTCGAACCCATGAAAGGAGCAGAACATGAAATGAGTGCTTTTTAAAAAAAAAAAGATTATTTTTGAAAGGATGCAGTGTGTTGGATCTCGGCTAGTAATTCTAACTGCTCGTTCTTGCTGCAACAGTGAATGTATGTTGGTATGAAGTTGTGGAAACATTGTTAATGATATGCAAAGTAACTGTCAGATTGGAGTTTGTGTGTGGCTCTGGAAAATTAAATACTTGCAGCTGCCTGATTTTGCTATTTTTTTTGAACAAGCCACAAAACTATTAACTCTTACTAATCGGGAAGTGTTGGTCCTAATTAACATATAATGGGCTCCCTGGGATGAGAGATTTGAAGGACTGGCTCACTGAGATGTTCTGTATTAAAGCAAGATAATTACTATCTGCAAATCTATGAACATAACATCAAACTTCAATGGTAGAAATGGTAAATGAGAATTTTTTTTTAATTGGCAGTTATCTACCCAAATTTCAGCTCGCAGCCTGAGGGCACCATATGTCGAAAGCTGGCATCACTAGCCTGAGTTTGAGCACCATGTAAAAGCAGCTTAATTTAGCAAAGGCCAGGGTTCAAATCTGGGATCTTCCTTGTCTGTACAGCTGTGTTACTCATGGACAAACTCACCGAGCCCTCGTGGGAGCAATGGGTTGCAGTAGGTGCTCTCAAAAACAGTTGGAAAACTGAAACATTTTAATATGGTGCTGAAACAGCTAGCCTTTCTCCTCACTCGGTTAAGTTAATAACCAATTTATATTTTTTTTATTCGCTTTCAAGAAATTATAAACATCTGTTACATATTAAAACCTGGAGTAAAACTAATTTAAAAAAAAATAAATAAAAGAAATTAACAACTAGGGATACTTAAATAGAATGCAAATTCTAACAGGACAAAAATAGTTATTTAAGGGAAATGATCTACTTCCACAGTATTAATAATTTGGTGGTTTTCTAGTTAATGCAGTAGATTTAGGATTAGTTTTGAGAATATCAAAACCAGCAAAGATGTTAATTCACCCTAAAAGTATTTGGTAAATAATATAATCAAATGATTGACCAGCGCCTGTTGCAAAAAATGCAAAAATGTACAATATATAAAATAGCATGTTTCAGTTCTCCAAAGTAACACAGATTAGTGATACCAAAACTAAAAATGATTAAAAGCTGCAGTGTGTCTCATTTACAATTTTCTGAATAAATTGATCTAATGACATGTAAATTTCATTTAATCTTCCTATTCATTCTGAAAATATTAAATGTTTTGTAATATATATCATGATTAGGAATACATTGTTATGTACTCGTGTCATGGACCTGTTCTCTTCACTCATTCCAAACCCAGAGATGGAGTCCGGTTTCAGCGCTCTGCATCCAACCCACACATTCCTTATCTCCATCAGCATAAAATGACACCTGGAAGATACATTTTTGACATGGAACCATTACAGCTTTTAAAAGAAAAACATTTTTGCTTGGCAAACCACATTATAAAGAAAAGAAAGATTACTGGATTTGCATTGGTCTACTCAGCACTCCATGATTTATGACAAGATTCCACAAAGACAGATCAATAACCAGTTTTTTTTTTTTTGGTGATACTGATTGTAGGACAAATGTTTTCCGGAACGCACGGAAAATTCCCTGTTCTTCCTTGGATGGAACTTTTTACATCTACCTGGAAAAAAAAAGAAACACTTGCATTTATATAACGTCTTTCACGACATTGGTATGTCCCAAAGTGCATTACAACCAATGAAGTACTTTTGAAATATAGTCACTGTTGTAATGTAGGAAAAGCAGCAGCCAATATGTGCACAGCAAGGTCCCACAAACAGCAATTATTTAAATGGCCAACTAATATGTTTTAGGTGTTAAGGGATTAAGGTTGGCCAGGAGAACTCCCCAGCTCCTCTTCAAATAGTGCTGTGGGATCTTTTACATTCTCCTGAGAGGGAAGACAGGGCTTCATTTTAACGTCTCCTCCAAAGGATGGCACCTCCGACAGTGCAGCACTCCCTCAGCACTGCACTGGAGTGTCAGCCTAGATTATGTGCTCAAGTCCCTGGAGTGGGACTGTGAACCTACAAACTTTTGACTCAACCTGAGCCACTGAGCAGATGATCCCACAGTTTAATATTTCAGAAGAATGCCGTCCCTGAAAATGGAGCAGGAACTGAAACCCAAAAGCTTAACTCCGATCAGAGCTAAGAAAGTGCTACTGCTCCTTTAAAATAATTTTTTGTTCTTATCAAAGTGAGGGATGGGTGGGGAAGAGGCCAAATATAACACAGCCTACTCTTCCTCCAGTAACATGCCCCAGCTCCAAGCACAACACCATGTCCAAAGTGGCATTTTATCCCAATACCCCGGCAGAGTAATATTGCTAACTGGTGCCATCTAGGAACTGCTTTGAATACGTCCAAACTCATTTCACATAGGACTCTTAAAGCTAGTAGGCAATAAGACATTCATCTTGACATTCTGGGCTGCATTCGAACCCAGGTCCTGTAGGTGACCAGCAAATGTCTAGCCAACTGCATCATCCAATTTCTCTCTAACCTGACGCTTTAAAACACCATGGCCTAGAAATTGAGTTGCCTTAGCGCCGCTTTTGCGGCGCTAGAGGGCCTAGCGCTGCAATTGGCGCCGGTGCCGAAATTGCCTGGGGCCCTTCCGCCGCGCTAGACCGGTAGCGCTGCGCCGGCACCGATGACGTCATCGGTGTGCGCAGCGTCCCGGTTGCCATGGCGACGGGCCCCAGCGCCGAAATTCAGTTGCGGCCGCCTCGCCCGTGGCAGCCGCAACTAAGACTCTGGCAACAGAGTCTTACCTGACTTTGCACCGGCGCATTAAAGGCCCCGCGGCGGCCGGCCGCTTTCCCACCGGCCGCCTGGCCGCAGCTCCCTCCCCGGACTTCCCCCCCCCCCCCCCCCCAGAACAGAAGCAAGCCCGGCACTTGTCCGAGGTGCCGGGCTCATTTTTAGAACGATTTTCGCGGGCCGCGGCCGGGTGCAGGCAGCTCCTCCTTAAGGGAAGGAGGAGGCCTGCACTTCCCGAACCTGCCGCAGCGCCAGAATAGCGCCGATATTCAGCACGTAGTGCCAGTTTTCAGGCGCAAACACCTCTCAGCAGCGCCGGCAGCCGTTTGGGCGCAGAACTATTGAATTTTGGGCCCGACCAGCGCGACTTAGCTCCGGCACTAACTTCCGGCGCTAAAGCCCTGGCTGCGCCAAAACTCAATTTCTAGGCCCAAGTTTATAACCAAGTTTCTTTTTCCCTGGTCAAGAATTTATCACTGACTGGTCTTTCTATTTAGTGTGAACGTTCATCAGCTGTTTCTTATTGCTGTGGGAAAAGCATTCCGTGCTCACTTATTTACCCCGTCCAGGGAAACCTGATTTTTCTTGCTAAGAATTATGAGTAAGTGACATCACCACAGCCTAGCAATTCCTGTATGAATTGCACTCCAATGAAACTTTGGGCCAGATTTTGCTGTCAAAGTAGTAGTGAGGCTAATCGCACTCGCTGTAATTTATGCACAAATAGCACAGCAACTTCAAGCGAGGGGCAGCTGCGCGGTTAAATGTGGAAATCCAGAAGTTGCTGTCCGAGTTGCGCCACTCTGCCATTAGCTTTTGAAAAAACTGCATCTCGCTGTCTGCCTCACCATTGAAATGAATTGAATGGCCTGAAGTTGCTGTATTTGTGCGATAGATTTTAATTGTTGGAGATTTTAAAAAAATTAAAAATTAATTTTTAAAAAAGTTTTCTTTTCCGTCTCTTTTTCTCTCTCTTAATCCAATCTATCTTTCCCTCTCTTTATTTCTCTTTTGTACCTGATTTAACATTGAATTCACCCCCTCTAATTTACACTTCCTTCTCAGTCCTCGCACGGTTTATTTCATGATCCTTCAATCTGATTGGTTAAGAAGTTGCACAGTTGCTTTCCCTGTTCACTCAGTTCAGACTGTTCACTAGGTGCCCTGTTTCCCTCGCTGTCCCATTATCAGCTCGAGCTTTCAGCAACTTGGCACGCAAAAAATGTAAACACCTAAACGTGCAAGGGCAAGTCTAACCACTGGTAGACCCTGTTAATGCCCTGTCACAGCCAATTATGGCCTAATATGTTTTTGATGGAACATAGCTTTGTACCCTTGCCCAAATGGTGAGTTACTAAATTCAGTCATGTTGTTGTGGGGAGGCATGGAGTGGAGGCAAGTATAACAAGAGGGCAAGAAGGAAAATCAGAGTGAACCACTAATACCCACTCCTGTGTGCTACCTAGTGATAATGGTAGAGACTTGGCAATCTGTTATTTCAGAGCAGGATGGTACATTGCCCAGGGAAAGGATAAAATGCACTCTTTTACTACATAAATATGAGCTGGTTGGTTGGCACCATTTATATCAATAATCATCAAGATCAATTAAAATATTTATAACATTTTAAGTTATTTTTCCCTCCTTTTCCTGTTTTTTGCAGATTCGTACTGGCCCATGTATCTCTTATGTCCGAGACGGTGGGGTGGGCAGGTAATTTTGACTTTGTACAATAATGTAAACTGGGTGATAGCGAATCTGCAGCTCGTTTTACATCTCTCCTGATTTTTATTTCTATTGACTTAATTCGTTATTGCACAAAGTCAAAATTAGCCCCAAGGGGTCGGTCTGCTCCACTGCTAATTCTGCTCTTAGCCAGCTTACATAGGGAGACATAGGATATATGGCCCAGAAACAGGCCGTTCGGCCCAACCAGTCCATGCCGGCGTTTATGCTCCACTCGAGTCTCCTCCCGTCTTTCCTCATCTAACTCTATCAGCATAACCCTCTATTCCCTTCTCCCTCATATGTTTGTCCAGCCTCCCCTTAAATGCATCTATACTATTCACTTCAACCACTCCCTGTGGTAGCGAGTTCCACATTCTCACCACTCTTTGGGGAAAGAAGTTCCTTCTGAATTCCCCATTGGATTTCTTGGTGACTATCTTATATTGATGGCCTCTAGTTATGCTCTTCCCCACAAGTGGAAATTGTCTCTGTATCCACTCTATCAAAACCTTTCATAATTTTATAGACCTCTATTAGGTCAGCCCTCAGCCATCTCTTTTCAAGAGAAAAGAGACCCAGCCTGTTTGTCCTTTCCCGATATGTATACCCTTGCATTTCTGGTATCATCCTTGTAAATCTTCTCTGCACCCTCTCCAGTGCCTCTGAATCCTTTTTATAATATGGTGACCAGAACTGCATGCTGTTAATACCTCTGCAAGAGGGTGCAATGAAGACTCCCTGTTTGATTTTATCTTCCTGCAGGTGGCGATATATAGCCTTTGCTCAGCTTATCCCCGCATAGAGTGTGAGACTGGGAACTCAGCATTGCTTTAGTACATGGCGATGTTCCCGTTAAGCCGCGCGGCCGTGCTCTGCAGCTCCCGCACAGGCCGCTTGCCGGATTCACAATGGAAAAACTGCGCATGCGCGGGAATTTGAACAGGCTGTGCACCCCCCAAAAAAATTCGGGGCAACATTGGCACATGGTACTGTACACAGGAGGACAAAAGTGCTCACAAAAGCTCAATCTCCTACTTGCATTCTGAAGTATTTATCAATATTATAACTAGTGGTGTTTTTATATTATATCTTTGTTGTGTGACGCCCTTTGAAAGCAGCAGCTCAGTGCAGAGCAATGGGAGTTCCTGGGAGCAAATAAAATGTTATAAATCTTCTCAGCCAGTCAGAACCCTTCTCATGTTCCCAACAATTTTATACGGATTCTTAATAGTATTTGTTGCGTGCCTTAATAATAGTAATAACACTACTTCCCTTTTGGTAAAGTGTTTGGCAAGTTCCTGTGTTATGTCAAAATGCTGGCTAACTTTTCTTAGTATTAATTCAGTGGAGTTGGAATATTGCCTTTGTCTAATTTCCTTAATTGAGCTGAAATTACACAGTATCTCTAACTGTTTAATCGTAAATGTTCAGCCTTAAAGAAGGGATTGCAAGAGAGAGGCCTCATGAAGGGGAGACAGAAAAGGAGAATGGCTATAAGCAGCATGCCTTGATGTGACCGATTGTTGTGTCTTTGGCATAAAATTTAATCAAATATATGACCATGTAACATATATCAAATTTATTATGAAATATAAACACAATTGTACTCTCATTTCTCCCATCCCCCACCCAGTAAAGATGATTGCAAACCCACAATGATATTATTAAATCTGGTGGAGTAATGGGGACTTAGGCGAAGGAACAGGCCTTTTTCTAGAGCCAAGAGCTTATTTAAGCAAAGTGCCAGGATGATTGATATTGTGCAGCATCTTTGATTATTAGTAACCTGTGATGTTTTAAAATGCTATCGTACTGGAAAATGGTATTCTTTGTACCTCTTAGTAAAGCACAGACTTTGATCACTGAAGTATTGCAATGCATCTTGATGTAGTTATGTATCCAAATTTAATGGAAAGAGTGGGAGTGAGGTAGTGGGCAGTAACACCATAATTTACAGCAAAACAACATCCTCACTTAGTACAAAATACAATGTATCTTTCCTTTTAATGAATCCAGTTTGCCAGTTTTATTAAGCGGTCTTACAGAAGAACAAAACTCTTTTTATATATTTAAAGAGAGAAAAATATCCAACAAGGAGGTAAAAGGATATAGCGATGCATAATAGGCAGATGGATGTAAGTTACTATATTTGCAGCACAGAGCTGGGTAGATGTGAGATTCCTGCTGGTAAAGCCCACTTCTCTTCCCCCACTCAGTTTAGAGCAACTGCTGGAGAATGGCAGGGTAGTAATAAGGTCACTGGCAGTGTGTTTGCTCCAAACTCACCAACACTTTTTTTTAAATAACTGGGTAAATGCAAGCCATGGTGCAGATAATTACTGATTTCACTTTTGCTGTCGCCACAGAAAGAGAAATGAGCAAGAAATTAAGGTATCTCTAGGGCAAGGAAATTAGCTGTTGTATTTTATTTCCCTTCCTCTCAAGGTATTGGCTCATCTAAGGGTATAGTTTCATGGGTGCTAGGTGCCCCTCCAGTACTTCACCAAAATGGCCAGTCTTTACAGGTGAATCCTTACAGTGACTGGCGACAGATTGTTCTATCATTTGGGACATCACTGCCGAGCCTGATTTTGCCCTTGACCAGTATCCTCATATGAACACTTTCCAGCAGGAGTCACTTGCTAGCGATTGAGGACAAAACCCTGGCTAATTATTTCCCCTGTGTAGCCCAAAGCCAGTGAGGTTAGTTGTAGCATCCCCACTGCTGTCCTAGTTGAGATCAGATAGCTCAGCACAGGGAGGGGGGTGGTGGATTTATATATCTGTCTCAGTAGCATAACTGGCCATGCACTTACAGATTAAGCCAGCTGGGAAAACAATCTGTGCTTCCATTCAGATTACAGCATATGGAGCAATTGAAAAAAAGGATCTGTTAACCCCTGGTGAAGATGGTTTGCCGATATAAACACTTTTATTATAATAAATTTCCAGGATCCGTACAATGGTATTGACACAAAATATTTTCATAGTCGTAACCATGACCTGCAGGATTGAAGTGAAGTCTGTCCTCCGATTCTGCTACACCTGTAAGAAACTCCACCTTCACACAGCAGCTTGCTATTTGATTGTTCGCCTCAAGAGGGCGACATTTAGAAACTGCACTTGAAGTCTGCAGGAGTGCCTGCTGAAAGATATCCCTCCTGTTCACTGCTGGAGTGATCACTGTCCTTTTATTCACACAAGAAATGTACGGCTGAGGAAGGCCATTTGGTCCATCTTAACTCATTCATCCAAGACAATCTTACACTCCCTCCCCCCAACTGCAACACCCAATTGTTTCTTAAACGATTCCAAGGTTTTTGTCTCCATCACTCTGCCTAGAAGTCACTTCCAAGTATTGATCACCGTCTGGGTGAAGAAGACCTGCCTGATATCAATCCTAATATTACCTGTTACTAGTTTGACCGAGGTCCAGTCTGCCCTCTCAATTGGACATAAAAGATCCCATGGCACTATTTGAAGAAGAGCAGGGGAGTTCTCACGGTGTCCTGGCCAACATTTATCCCTCAACCAACACCTAAAACAGATCATATCATCATTATCTCATTGCTGTTTGTGGGACCTTGCTTGCTGTGCACAAAATTAGCTGTTGCATTTCCCTACATTACAACAGTGACTGCACTTCAAAAGTATTTCATTGATTGTAAAGTGCTTTGGGATATCCTGTGCACATTCCTTCTTTTCTTTCTTTGAGCTTGTATCCTCTTGTCCTACTATTACAGTTTAAATTAAATTTGCTATCCAGATTAACTTTTTTCATAGAATTACATTGTGGCAGGAGTCTCGTGTGCAGCATAAACACCGGCATAGATCAGTTGGGCCAAATGGCATGTTTCTGTGCAGTAGATTCTATAACTTTTTTCCATCCCATTCAGTATCTTGAATATATTTTGATGATCACCTCTCAGATGCTTTTTTTCCAGGCTGAGAAGTCCCAGGGGGAGAAATTCGGTTGGTTAGCGCCTCCCATTATCGCCTCCAGAGGCAATAACGGGGCGCTAATGACTTACCGACCGGTCACGGCGAGATGAACGACTCCCGCTAACTTGGCCGAGAGGTTTGCGGCAGCGGTAAAATTTTGCGGCATGATCTCCTGCGCCCGGAGATTGTGACGTAATTTTCCTGCGCATCGTCCCCGGTAGTGCCCCGGACCCTTACTTCAGTTCCGCCCCCTACAGCATCGCCGGGCGAAAACACCGACAGCTGCAGGAGGCGTTTTTCGGGAGGCCGGGAGCTTCAGAGGCACAAATAAAAGGGGATGTTGGCGTGGGCAGGAGATTCAAGTGATTTTTTTTGATTGCTCCAAGGCCACAATCGATCAGCCCGACACTCTGCTGGAGTGCATGGAGCTGATCGGGCCGGGTCGCGGCTGCCATCAGGGACCAGCTAACTGGTCCCAATGCAGATTCTGCAGCGATGGCCCTTCCCTTTAAGGGAGGGAAGGCGCCTCTGATCTCGGCAGCGCTGCACGGGACATTGTGCAGCGCTGCACCACTACTGCCCCGCCTGTGTCCTTTACTGCTCCAGAAAGGAAGTGGAGCGCTTGATTTTAGATAAAGCTGGCAATCATTAGCGCCTGGCGCTCAGTTTCCCAGCTTTCAAAAGTTACCGCCTCAAATGGGGCGATACTGAATTTCTCCACCCTAGTCTTTTCAGTATTTCCTTGTAACTCAGACCACTGACACTGGGGATCAGTTTTACGGCTCTTATCTGCACTGCCTCCAAGCTTTTTACAGCCTGCCATCCTCACTAAGCATTATTTATGAAGTGAAAACTTCATATCTTACTGATAGAAAACATTAAATAACTGAATAGTGTAGGTTAAGCGGCATGTGATCTTATTTATTTTGTTCTTCTTTAGAAATATTAAAATGGTCACATTCAAATGTATTTACCCGAGAATAGTTTCAATGACTCATTAATGCATCTATACATTGCTTATACAAGCACCACGCAATAAAAATGTACTGTGGCATCATAAAATATATACAGTATGTGACTGTCCATTTCATAAAATGTGTGAATGTACATATTTATAATATATATGTGTGTTTACACATTCATAAAATATATATGTAAATATTCACATTTTATAAAATATATATCTGAATATATGAGAATACACACTTTCATAAAGTAACTGTACAAATGTATACTTTCATAAGATATTTTTGAATGTTGACTTTCTTAAAATATATACAGTACCTGAATGTACAGTTTCATAAAATTTTTGTGAATATCCACTTTAATAAAAGATTTATAAAATGTGTAAATGTACACTTTAATAAAACATGTTTGTGAATTTCCACATTCATAAATTAAATGTGAGAATGCACATTTTCATAAAATAAATTAGTTAATGCCCATTTTTGTGAAATATGTATGTGAATGTGCACTGTAATAAAATAAATGGGTGCATGTACAGTTTCATAAAGTATATATATGAATGAAAAAGGAAAGAATATACATGCAAATGAAAAAGAAAGCAAACAGCCGAATGTGTAATCTCCGGCAGACAGTCTATGATCTCAAAAGACTGAAGACGCATTAACCAAAAGAATAACAAACATGGTCAGTAGTCTCTTCATCATCTAACCCTGGCGCCTTTGAGTCCCAAATCTAGACCCTTGTGATGCTCAAGCAAAAATCTCTCTCCAAACCACACTGCCGAGATGAAAACTCATCCCCTCGCTCCGATGAGGCAAAATTCCACCTCAAGGAACCAACCTCCCATCCCCACTGAGGCTAAAATCAGGCACCAGAACTGCAACCCACAGAGGGGGCAAAAATCCACCTCCATTTCCCCCCCTTTCCTCCCCACCCCACCACTGAGGCAGAAAAGCATCTCATATTGCCCGCACCCTCGTGAGGCAAAAATCCTTCTCTGGCTCTTACAAAATGAAGCAAAAGTCACTCTCTTGCACACAAACGCTTTCTCTCCCCTCCCTTCCCCCTTCACTCCTCTCCCATCCTTCCCTCTTTTCCCTTTCTCTCCCCTTCTGTCCAGCTCCTCTCCCTTCCTCCTCTCTCCCCTCCCATCTCTTCTCTCCTCTAATCTCCCATCCTCTCCCTCCTTCTCCTTCCCTCTTCCTTAGCGTCCCCTCCCGTATGCTCCCCTCCCCTCCTCCCTTTCCACTCTCACTTCCTCTTCCTTCCTCTCTTCTCTCTCCTCTTACCTCACCCCATCACTAGTCCCACGCCCTCCTTTTTTTCCTCCCCTGTCTTGGGCCAATTAGCTTCCCACCCTCTAACTCTGCTTGACTTTTAAAAGGTCCCTTGGTCTTGGGAGATCAATTAGTAATATATATATATATATATATATATATATGAATATCCATTTTCATAAAATAAATGTGGAAATGTTCTCTTTCATAAATTATATATGGCAATATACACCTAAATGTATAATGACCTCAAAATATCTGTGTTAATGGACATTCAACAACAACTTGCATTTATATAGCACCTTTAATGTAGTAAAATGTCCCAAAGCACTTCACAGGAGCGATTATCAAACAGAATTAGACACTGAGCCACATGAGATATTAGGACAGAAAAAGGGTAGGTTTTAAGGAGTGTCTCAAAGGAGGAAAGCGAGGCAGAGAGGTTTCGGGAGGGAATCCCAGAGCTTAGGCCCTCGGCAGCTAAAGGCACGGCTGCCAATGGTGGAGCAATTAAAATCGGGAATGTTCAAGAGGCCAGAATTGGAGGAGTGCAGATATCTCGGGGGGTGCGGGGGGGGGGGAGCTGGAGATAGGAGCGAGGCCATGGAGGGATTTGAAAACAAGGATGAGAATTTTTAAATCGGGGTGTTGCTTAACCGGGAGCCAATGTAGGTCGATAACACAGGGGTGACGGGTGAACGGGAGTTGGTGCGAGTTAGGATATGGACAGCAGAGTTTTGGATGAGCTTATGTTTATGGAGGGTGGAAGTTGGGAGGCCGGCCAGGAGAGTGCTGGAATAGTTAAGTCTAGATGTAACAAAGGCATGGATGAGGGTTTCAGCAGCAGATGAGCTGAGGTAGGGGTGGAGGCGGGCGATGTTATAGAGGTGGAAATAGGTGGTCTTGGTGATGGAGCGGATATGTGGTCGGAAGCTCATCTTGGGGTCAAATATGACACCGAGGTTGTGAACGGTCTGGTTCAGCCTCAGACAGTTGCTAGGGAGAGGGATGGAGTCGGTGGCTAGGGAACAGAGTTTGTGATGGGGACCGAAGACAGTGGCTCCAGTCTTCACTAAACAAAATAACAGAAGTGATGAAAAAGAAATCAATGTTAAAAAATTTCCTTTCTATGGCATTTATTGTGTGTGCCGTTTAAACCCCTGACATAAGCTTTGTGGTACATGATTCAGTAAATTTGAGGAAGCATACCTCTTTTTTGGCAGAGATAAGTGGATACAGTTTATTTTTTTCACAATGGGTAATGACAGGATAATCCTTTTACAAGCTACAAGTTGCTGCAAGATCTCTGAACATGTTGCCCATGGACATGGGGTCAGCTTATATGATGACACCAGTTCTACCTCTCCACCACCTCTCTCAACCCCTCTACTGTCTCTGTGTTATCCAATATCCATTCTTGGACGTGATTTAATTTCTTCCATCTAAACATTAGGAAAACTAAAATCATCATCCTCATTCCCACAAACCTGCCCCCTGCATAAACTCTGTCTCCTTGTTATCAACTAAATCCTCCTCCCTGGCCACTGCCATAGGCTGAACTAGATTATTCACAACCTTGCTTCTGCCCCTACCTCAGCCTATTTGTTGCACAAACCCTCACCCATACCTTTGTCACCTTTAGAGTCGATTACTCCAATACTCTCCTGACTGGCCTTTTCTCCACCTTCCATCAACTTCAGTTCATCCAAATTTCTGCTGCGACCATCCTATCCCGCACCGTCCCTTTCACTTCTGTCCTCGCTGACCTACATTGGCTTCTCAAACTTAAGATTCTCACCCCTGTGTTTAAATCTCTCCCTGGCTTTGCCTCTCTCTATCTATGTAATCTCCTGCAGCCTTACAACCCTCCCTCCCCCAAACTTGCCATGTCTCTGACTTCAGCTTCTTAAATAACCCCAACTCCTTTTGCTCCACTATTAGTCGCTGTGATTTGAGCTGCCTAGTTTTTTTCTAAACTCCTCTGCCTCTCCACCTCCCACTCCTCCTATAAGACCCTTCTTTGACCAAGCTTTTGGTCACCCCACCTAATCTTTCCTTTTTTGGCATGGCGTCTTTTTATCCCTTATATCTTTATGAACATCTTAGAATGTCTAGCTACATTAAAGGCGCTATATAAATTCAAGTGCTTTGTAGTTGCTAGGACTGTATACTGTTTCAAACTGCTAGGAATGAATTTTGTTTGTTCATTTTCAGACCACTAGGTGGTGCATGTTGTAATAGTAAACCTTGGGCAATGGTGGAAAGGGAAGAATAAATCTCACATTGCCTAATTAAAGAAAAAGAGAAAGATAGGAAGGAACAGTCAGTTTAATGGACACATTAGAAAAGCAGTTTATTTGCTTTAAATACCTTTGATTCTTAAGGGCTTATTTTGTACCAGTTCCATGATATTTTATCAATTTAAGTTTCTTCTCTCAATTGCATTAATTGAAATCTGTACACAATGGGAGAAAGTCAGTGATGGCCAGACTCAATATAATCATCGCAGAACAGTATAAAGGATTTAAAATGCAATTATCTATAATATTGGTCCACATTAGGCCACAAATAATGAGTGAATGGGGATTTGCAGGAATATTCTTAGAAAGAGCAGGTTTGGGAATATTTGCAATGCTCATTGCTGTCATGAATTACTTTTACAAACTAGACAATTTATATTTAATTTTGCACAACATAAGCTAAAAATGTGCAGAATTTGGGCTTTGACGTGGCAACTTCTTCAGGCTCATCCCTTTGGTCCCATTACAAATGAACACCAGTGAAAGGGGAACTGCTGTGGTGGTGTTTTTAGGAAAGCAGTGTCACTTGCTGGTCGAATATATTTTTACAGGAGGCATAATAACCCGACGTGAAAGAGTGAAAGCTCTGACAACAATACCTTACCATTACACTGTTGTAGAATGTGAAGGACGATCTATTTTGTTTTGACGACCCATTGTGCTGGTGCCAATGTTAGTTCTTTAACGCTGGAGCTATATACTGTACTCTGATATAAAATCATGTGCTTTTGTTACATCGGAAAAGTGTCATTGGAATGCGATTAATTGACTATTTCCTTAAAGGGATAAATCAAATCCAAGCCAATTGCACATTTCTAATAAAACCCACAAAGTCCATTCAGTGGCAAAATTAACTTTAATTATTTCACTGACAGTGAATGACAACGTCAACATGTCGTAGAACAATCTTCATGACCAACTGTATGTTCTCAGTAAATGGCTGCACAGACCTGTATGCCACCTGACTCGGAGTGCAGCAAACCTCCTACGTGATCATCGAAAAAAAGTGACAGAGTTACTTATCATTTGGTGGTTTGTTTTCGTTCTGATGCAAGACAGCATACTTTGCAATGCTGCTGAGATCAAATGTTGGACAAGTACCAAGTTGCTTTAACTGACACGGTGTAGCTGTGATGTGCTGTATATAAGGTCATATTTTAAGGACATTTCCATTCTGCCTATTTTAAGAATCTGTGCTGGAAAATAAAGCAAAATGCCAATTGTGACATGTGCTGCCTTGGAATAAAAACAGGAAGGTTCCAGCAGGTAAAAATACAAAGCGTGGTTAAAAGGACATTCACAAATAAGTAGCATGTGCAAATGCATGTTGAACATCTACAAAAACAAGCAAAGACACTGCTGTTTCTTCATAAGATGTCAGTCTGTACGAGACACAGATAATACCGAAAGGGTTCCATGATATCACAGAACATGCCAACAAGAGGTTTAGTTATAAATATAAATTGTTGGCAGTGTGTGCTTGCTTTATATAATGAGAATATTGTTGTTTACATGGAAACATTTTTACAATCCAGAGCCTGGAGCAGATACATTTCTTCAGATTGGCATTCATAATCTATGCCCTATATATTTATGGTGAACCTTTTGGATTTTATAGGGCTGATTTTGCCTATAATGTGGAGCCTCGCCTGCTGAACTGCATATTGGGAAATCGCAGGTCAGGTGCGCTCCCCACAGTTTTCTAATGACCAATTGTAATGTGCTCCCAGCTGGTGAAGCTCCCCACCAGCACATTCCTACAATCAGTCATTATATCTTAATAAAAGTGAATAGAAAGAGAAGCTGAATTAGCAGATCTCTAACTTCATAATCAGAAAAATAGCGCATCGGGATAGAGATCTTGCCTCACATCCTACTCAAACTACCTGAGTTATCTGCTAGCCAATTTAAATTGTATATCTGGTGCTAACTTTTATATGTAAGGCAGCTCAATGATATAAGATGAAGGACACATAGAATTACATCGAATTTACAACATTAAAACTGTCCGTTTGGCACAAACAGTCTGTGTTGGTGTTTATCCTGCAGCCAAACAGTAGGCCTAATCCTATGTGCCCATCCTGTTCTCAATTCCCTTTTATTCCCCTTTCCTTCAACCATATAACAAGTCATGATATGCTACAGTTCGAAAACAATTGTAAAATACAAACTTATACAAAATTGTAAAGAGAGACATCATTTGCAATAATCTCAGATTAATTCTCTCCATTTTTCTCATCTCTTCTCCTGAAGGCAATTACAGGCACCAGCAGTCATCCAGTACCTCATCCAAGTGACAGTTCTTCACATGTAACTGCCATGGGCTATTCACCCAATGAGGCCATCACAACCAAGCCCAATGCTGTTTCCACCTGACATCAAAACACACACACACACACACACACGGAAATCCACACGTACACACACACACACACATTCCATGTCTCCAGATCTGATGAAGATCCATACCTGACACATTGGCTTGTCTGTTCTCCACTGATGATGACTGACCTGCTGAGTGTCTCCAGCATTTTCTGGTTTTGTATCGAGTGTGAACTTGGCTGATTCTTCCTCTCCCTAGGCCAGAGATTCTGAGGTCATTTATAGCGCAGTGACTGCCATGTTGGCTGAAAACACCTAATTTAGGACAGGTCAGGAATAGAAACCTGACCTTTCTGATCGATATGATTAAGACGTGGTGGTGCATTTATCCACTGAGCCATGGGGGGGAGGGGGAAGGAAGATATCTCAGGTTTATTTTAATAAAGCCTAGGCTTGAATGGGATTTCCTTCCAAAATCCAAAATAAATTTTGCCGTAACACACATAAAATACACAACATAAATAAAATAATTTTCGACAAGTTGATAATTTTGCTGAACATTGTAAAGGGCCAGCACTTTATAATGCTCAGTACCGCACATGTTTAGAAGCAGGTAAGATTTCTCAGTTCACAATGAAGTCAGAATGAACTAAACATTTATAATCTCATTGCAAGTATATATGTGCACACAGATACAAAATACATGAATAGGATTTATTAAATAAAATATATATTTTTTATTTATTGGGGCTGAATTGCATGAAGCAAGACAGTCTGTAGGCTTTTCACAGCTAATGAACTGTTCATATACCAGCCTTTATAACTGGCTGCAACTTGAGAAACATTTTATGTGCTAGCGTAAATATTTTTGAAAAAGTAGCTTTAGGTACATGTAGTCAGTAAAAAATGTGGTACTGCACCATACTGAATGATCATGGGCCTTGTGTGTTTTTAAATCTATATTTAAAGTTAAAATGCAAATGAATTTATAAAACACACACAAAGTATCAAAGGATATGCTCGTTATAGTGAAATGTACACAAACTAATTGTCACGGGATACATCATAAAACGTAATATTAAAATCCAGGAGGAAAGATCCAGCAGCTTATCACAAGAATGGCAATAGCTCGAATTACAACTAATTATACAAGGCCCTCTTCTACAATTTGTACTGGAATTTGAAATCCCAGTCTTGTGGTACACTGGGAGCTAAACATACAGAGAAAGAATTTACTCCTGTTGATGCAGTATGAAATTGTTCTATGCTATGCACTATCATCCATGCTGCAGACTAGATACTGTGGGGTATATTTTCCTCTGGGTGCTAAGTTTAACAAAAAGTATATGTGAGTAAACAGGTGAGCAAGACTGGTAGAATGCGGGAATGGGCTTTTTGTCCAATATTAGTGTAATTCCGAGTCTTGATCCCATCCTAAAATGAGTATAAGGAAATTAATGGTGAAAATATTACTTGGTAAGGATTGTTACGATCTTGTTAAAGGCCCATGCTGCGAAAATGAAGCTGAATTGTATAGGGGTGGGGAAGGAAGTGAATCAAAAATAAATTCATATTCAGAACAGGGATTGGTTATACAAAGAAAAAATGTCAAAAGTATGAGCACAGCTAGTACTCATTTAAAAATAATCTAGTATAGCTCTGGCCAATAACAAGAAACAATACTATAGATAATTTTGATGTGTTTTAAAAATGAAATTATTACAATACAGTTTTTACAGGCCCAATATATTTGTTTTCATTCTCGGGATGTGGGCGTCACTGGCAAGGCCAGCATTTATTGCTCATTCCTCGTCGCCTTGGGTAAGGTGGTGGTGGGCCTTATTCTTGAACATTTATGTGGCTGGTCCATTTCAGTTTGTGGTCCATGGTGACCCCCAGAATGTTGATGATGGGGAGACTTGGTGATGGTAATGCCATTGAATGTCATGCTCAAGGTGGTTATGCTTGCTCTTGTTGTTTTTCATTCATTCCTGGGATGTGGGCATCGCTGGCAAGGCCTAATTGTCCTTGAGAAGGTGGTGGTGAGCCGCCTTCTTGAACCGCTGCAGTCCGTGTGGCGTAGGTACTTCCACAGTGCTGTTAGGGAGGGAGTTCCAGGATTTTGACTCAGCGACGATGAAGGAACGGCGATATATTTCCAAGTCAGGATGCTGTGTAACTTGGAGGGGAACTTGGAGGTGGTGGTGATCCCATGTGCCTGCTGCCCTTGTCCTTCTAGGTGGTAGAGGTTGCGGGTTTGGGAGGTGCTGTGGAAGAAACCTTGGCGAGTTGCTGCAGTGCATCTTGCAGATGGTACACACTGCAGCTATGGTGCGCCGGTGGTGGATGGTGTGAATGTTTAAGGTGGTGAATGGGATGCCAAACAAGCAGGCTGCTCTGTCCTGTATGGTGTTGAGCTTCTTGAGTGCTGTTGGAGCCACACTCATCCAA
This sequence comes from Somniosus microcephalus, assembly GCF_052327205.1. Classification (NCBI taxonomy): domain Eukaryota; kingdom Metazoa; phylum Chordata; class Chondrichthyes; order Squaliformes; family Somniosidae; genus Somniosus; species Somniosus microcephalus. The sequence goes on from NC_140992.1 coordinate 228,164,443, forward strand.
GCAAGTGGAGACTATTCCATCACATTCCTGACTTGTGCCTTGTAGATGGTGGAATGGCTTTGGGGAGTCAGGAGGTGAGATACTTGCCGCAGAATACCCAGCCTCTGACCTGCTCTTGTTGCCACAGTATTTATGTGGCTGGTCCAGTTACATTTCTGGTCAATGGTGATCCCCGGGATGTTGTTGATGGTGGAGGATTCGGCGATGGTAATGCCGTTGAATGTCACGGGGCGGTGATTAGACTCTCGTTTTTGGAAATAGTCATTGCCTGGCACTTGTGTGGTGTGAATATTACCTGCCACTTACCAGCCCAAGCCTGAATGTCGTCCAGGTCTTGCTGCATGTGAGCATGGACTGCTTCATTATCTGAGGAGTTGCAAATGGAACTGAACACTGTGCAGTCATCAGCTAACATCTCCACATCTGACCTTATGATGGAGGGAAGGTCATTGATGAAGCAGCTGAAGATGGTTGGGCCTACGACACTGCCCTGAGGAACTCCTGCAGCGATGTCCTGGGGCTGTGATGATTGACCTCCAGCATCTTTCTTTGTGCTAGGTATGACTCCAGCCAGTGGAGAGTTTTCCCCGATTCCCATTGACTTCAGTTTTACTCGGGCTCCTTGACGCCACACTCAGTCAAATGCTGCCTTGATGTCAAGGGCAGTCACTCTCACCTCACCTGGCATTCAGCTCTTTAGTCCATGTTTGGACCAAGGCTGTAATGATGTCTGGATCCGAGTGGTCCTGGCGGAACCCAAACTGAGCATCGGTAAGCAGGTTATTGGTGAGTAAGTGCTGCTTGATAACACTGTCGATCATTTTTGCTGATGATTGAGAGTAAATAAAATTAAAGAGTTAAATGCGTGGCTCAAAGACTGGTGTGGGAGAAATGGGTTTTGCTTCTTGGGACACTGGCACCAGTACTGGGACAGGAGGGAGCTGTTCTGTTGGGACGGACTCCACTTGGCCAGTGCTGGGACTAGAGTCCTGGCGAATCATATAACTAGGGCTGTAGAGAGGGCTTTAAACTAATTAGTGGGGGGGAGGTTTCTAGAGAGCAAATAATAGAAATGACAACAGAGAAGGTCATAGACTTAGGTAGCAGTGGGGGAATTAAAAAACAGAATGTGTCAGGAAGGGACAGAAGGTATGGAGTAAAAAGTAAAGTACTAAAAAGGGAAAAAACAGGAACTAAGTGTTACAAAACATATTTGAAAGTTCTTTATCTGAATGCACGTAGCATTCGTAACAAAATGAATGAGTTAACGGCACAAATAATGACATATGGGTATGATCTTGTGGCCATTACAGAAACATGGCTGCAGGGTGACCATGACTGGGAATTAAACATACCAGGTTATTTAACAATCAGGAAGGACAGGCAGGAAGGGAGAGGAGGTGGGGTGGCTATGTTAATAAAGGAAGGAATCACTATAATACAGAGAAATGATATTGGGTCAAAGGAGCAGGATAGTGAAACAGTTTGGGTGGAGGTAAGGAATAATAAGGGGAAAAAAACACTAGTGGGTGTAGTCTATAGGCCTCCGAACAGTTGCAACTCTGTTGGACGGAGTATTAATCAGGAAATAGTTGAGGCTTGTAATAAGGGAACAGCTATAATTATGGGGGATTTTAATTATCATATTAACTGGACAAATCAAATTGGGCAGAGCAGCCTTGAGGAAGAGTTCATTGAGTGTATTAGGGATGGGTTTCTTGAGCAGTATGTAACTGAACCGACCAGGGGGCAAGCAACCTTAGATTTGGTCCTGTGTAATGAGACAGGATTAATTAAAAATGTCCTAGTAAAGGGTCCCCTTGGAATGAGTGACCATAACATGGTTGAGTTCCATATTCAATTAGAGGGTGAGAAGGTTGGATCTCAAACAAGCGTGCTGAGCTTGAATAAAGGAGACTATGAAGGTATGAGAGCGGAATTAATTAGAGTGGACTGGGAAAATAGATTAAAGGGTAAGACGGTACATGACCAGTGGTGTACATTTAAGGAGTTATTTTACAACTTCCAAAAAAAATATATTCCACTGAGGAAAAAAGGGTGTAAAAGAAAAGATAGCCATCTGTGGCTAAGTAAAGTAATTAAGGATAGTATCCGACTAAAAACAAGGGCATATAAGGTAGCCAAATCTAGTGGGAGGATGGAAGATTGGGAAGTCTTTAAAAGACAGCAAAAAATAACAAAAAGATTGATTAAGAAAGGGAAGATAGATTATGAAAGTAAATTAGCAAAAAATATAAAAACAGATAGTAAAAGTTTCTATAGTTATATAAAAAGAAAAAGGGTGGCTAAAGTAAATGTTGGTCCCTTAGAGGATGAGACCGGGAAATTAATGGTGGGAAACATGGAGATGGCAAAAACACTGAACAATTATTTTGTATCAGTCTTTACAGTAGAGGACACTAAGAATATCCCAACACTGGACAAACAGGGGGCTCTAGGGGGGGAGGAACTAAATACGATTAAAATCACTAAGGAAGTGGTACTTGGTAAAATAATGGGACTCAAGGCGGATAAATCCCCTGGACCTGATGGCTTGCATCCCAGGGTCTTGAGGGAAGTAGCGGTAGGGATTGTGGATGCATTGGTAATAATTTTCCAAAACTCACTGGACTCAGCAAAGGTCCCAGCAGATTGGAAAACTGCTAATGTAACACCCTTATTTAAAAAGGGTAGTAGGCAGAAGGCTGGAAACTATAGACCTGTTAGCCTAACATCTGTGGTTGGTAAAATGTTAGAGTCCATTATTAAGGAGACAGTAACGGGACATTTGGATAAACATAATTTAATAGGGCAAACTCAGCATGGTTTCATGAAGGGGAAGTCATGTTTAACAAATTTGCTTGAGTTTTTTGAGGAAGTAACATACAGGGTGGATAAAGGGGAACCAGTGGACGTAGTGTATTTAGACTTCCAAAAGGCATTTGACAAGGTGCCACACAAAAGATTATTGCTCAAGATAAAAAATCACGGGATTGGGGGTAATATTCTGGCGTGGGTGGAGGATTGGCTCTCTAACAGAAAGCAGAGAGTTGGGATAAATGGTTCGTTCTCAGATTGGCAACCAGTAACTAGTGGTGTTCCGCAGGGGTCAGTGCTGGGTCCCCAACTCTTTACAATCTATATTAACGATTTGGAGGAGGGGACCGAGTGTAACATATCAAAGTTTGCAGATGATACAAAGATGGGAGGGAAAGTAGTGAGTGAGGAGGACATAAAAAACCTGCAAAGGGACATAGACAGGCTAAGTAAGTGGGCAGAGATTTGGCAGATGGAATACAATACTGGAAAGTGTGAGGTTATGCACTTTGGCAGGAAAAATCATAGAGCAAGTTATTATCTTAATGGCAAGAAACTGGAAAGTACTGTAGTACAAAGGGATCTGGGGGTCCTGGTGCACGAAACTCAAAAAGTTAGTATGCAGGTGCAGCAAGTGATTAAGAAGGCCAATGGAATGTTGGCTTTTATTGCTAGGGGGTTGGAATATAAAAACAGGGAGGTATTGCTGCAGTTGTACAAGGTATTGGTGAGGCCGCACCTGGAATACTGCATACAGTTTTGGTGTCCATACTTAAGAAAAGACATACTTGCTCTCGAGTCAGTACAAAGAAGGTTCACTCGGTTAATCCCGGGGATGAGGGGGTGGTCATATGAGGAGAGGTTGAGTAGATTGGGACTCTACTCATTGGAGTTCAGAAGAATGAGAGGCGATCTTATTGAAACATATAAGATTGTGAAGGGGCTTGATCGGGTGGATGCGGTGAGGATGTTCCCAATGATGGGTGAAACTAGAACTAGGGGGCATAATCTTAAAATAAGGGGCTGCTCATTCAAAACTGAGATGAGGAGAAACTTCTTCACTCAGAGGGTGGTAGGTTTGTGGAATTTGCTGCCCCAGAAAGCTGTGGAAGCTACATCATTAAATAAATTTAAAACAGAAATAGATAGTTTCCTAGAAGTAAAGGGAATAAAGGGTTACGGGGCGCGGGCAGGAAATTGGACATGAGTCTGGGTTCGGAATGGTCATGGCCCTGTGGGTAGTGGAGCGGGCCCAGGGGCCGTGTAGCCTTGTTCTGCTCCTACTGTGTTCTAATTCTGTTAGATTTCAGGAGATGGTTTTATTCCTGTTCCTGGCTGGGGTGGAGATCGCCTTTACAGAAGGTAAGTACTGTAGAAAATATAGGGACAGAGTGATCTCCTGGAAGAATTTCGATCGCCTAGATGGGTCGGAGAGGAATTTCCCAGATTTTTTTCTCCCAAATTGGCCATTGGGTCTTTATCTGGTTTTTCGCCTCTCCCGGGAGATCACATGGGTTCGGGTGGATGCAGAGTGATAGAAGATTTGAGGTTAGGATCAGATCAGCCATGATCTTATTGAATGGTGGAGCAGGCTCGAGGGGCCGATTGGCCTACTCCTGCTCCTATTTCTTATGTTCTTATGTTCTTATGTAGACTAATTCGGGATTGGATTTTTCCTGCTTTTTGTAGACAGGACATACCTGGGCAGTTTTCCACATTGTCGTGTAGATGCCAGTGTTGTAGCTGTACCAGAACAGCTTGGTTAGAGGCGCAGCTAGTTCTGGAGCACAAGTCTTCAGCACGACAGTCAGGATGTTGTTGGGGCCCACAGCCTTTGCTGTATCCAGTGCGCTCAGCCATTTCTTGATATCTCATGGAATAAAATTAGGACTCATGGGATTGGAGGTAATATATTAGCATGGATTGAGGATTGGTTGATGGACAGAAAACAGAGAGTAGAAATAAACTGGACTTTTTCAGGTTGGCAGGCTGCAACTTGCGGGGTACTGCAAGGATCAGTGCTTGGGCCTCAGCTATTTACACTCTATATTAATGACTTAGAGGAAGGGACTGAGTGTAATGTAGCCACGTTTGCTGATGATATAAAGTTAGGTGGGAAAGTAAGCTGTGAGGAGGACGCAAAGAAACTGCAGAGAGATATAGACAGGTTGACTGAGTGGGCAAGAACATGGCAAATGGAATAAAATGTGGGGAAGTGTGAAGTTATCCACTTTGGTAGGAAAAACAAAAAAGCAGAATATTTTTTGAATGGTGAGCAACTGGGAAATGTTTGCATTCAGAGGGACCTGGGTGTCCTTGTACATGAATCACAGAAAGTTAACATGCAGGTACAGCAAGAAATTAGGAAAGCTAATGGTATGTTAGCTTTTGTTACAAAGGGATTAGAGTATAAGAGTAAAGAAGTCTTACTACAATTGTGCAAGGCATTGGTGAGGCCACACCTGGAGTACTGTGTACAGTTCTGGTCTCCTTACCTAAGGAAAGACATACTTGTCTTAGAGGGAGTGCAACAAAGGTTCACTAGACTGGTTCCTGGGATGAGGGAACTGCCCAATGAGGAGAGATTGTGTAGACTAGGCCTATATTCACTAGAGTTTAGAAGAATGAGAGGTGATCTAATTGAAACATATAAAATTCTTAAGGGGCTTGACGGGGTTAATGCTGAGAAAATGTTTCCCCTGGCTGGGGAATCTAGAACACGGGGTCGGCCATTTAGGACTGAGATGAGGAGAAATTTCTTCACTCAAAGGGTTGTGAATCTTTGGAATTCCCTACCCCAGAGAGCTGTGGATGCTCAGTCATTGAGTATATTCAAGACAGAGGTTGATAAATTTTGGGGAATTAAGGTGGAAGATCAGCCATGATCTTGTTGAATGGCAGAGCAGGCTCAAAGGGCCTACTCCAGCTCCTATTTCTTATGTTCATGGTTACCGTTACTGATATTAGCTTTCGATTCCAGATTTATTTAATTAACTGAAGTTAAATTCCCCAGTTGCCGTGGTGAGATTTGAACTCACTGAAATCATTTGTTCAGGCCTCTGGATTACTAGTCCAGTAACATAACCACTATGCTACTGCTCTCTTGCTGATTGTAATTCCGAATGTTACTTGCCACTTATCAGCCCAAGCCTGGATGTTGTTCAGGTCTTGTTGCATGCGGTCATGGACTGCTTGATTATCTCAGGAATTGTGAATTGGAGGGAAGGTCATTGATGAAGCAGCTGAAGATGGTTGGGCCTAGGACGCTGCCCAGAGAAACTCCTGCAGTGATGTCCTGGAGCTGAGATGATTGGCCTCCAATGACCACTGCCATCTTCCTTTGTGCCAGGTATGACTCCAGCCACTGGAGAACTTTCCCTCTGATTCCCGTTGACTTCAGTTTTACTGGGGCTCCTTGGTGCTACTCCAAGCTCCACTAAAGTTTTTCAAAAACAAAATTACCTGTTTGTTGGTGGCCGCTGGTTAGGCCACAGCAAACTCCTGAAAACCTAGGTAACAGATTTCTCCAAGGGGTCCTTGAAGAGGCATTAGGCCCCTCATTAACATATTCAAGGAGCCAGGGTTGCCTAAAGAATGTTGCTGACAAATTTAACAGTCACCTAAATGCATGCGCAGATTGGGCGCGGGCCGTCGCACTGCTAAATTTGTCATCATTGCGCCCGTTTTACGCCCATAAAATGGCTGCAATGATGTGCAATGTTCCCCACTATTCCCATCAAATTTTACACTTTTTTGGCGCAGCAGACTCCACTGGCCATTAGATGTGTTGTTGGGTGATTTACTCATTTTTCAGATCATTGGGCCGAATGACCTATTCATGTGCTGTAGATTCTATATAATTCTATGTAATTTACTATTTACTAAAAGATATAATTAAACTTGCTGTAAGTTCCAGCTGAAGAAATTATTTATGTCCGAAGGTGTGATTTAAATTCTGATTTTGCTGTACACTGTCACATCTCAGAACATATCATGGTGATTCTTGCAATGTGCCCACTCTTGACATTAAACAGTATGCTCTTGAGTTTAATTACTTTGCTGTAGCTATAATTATCCTTGAAGGTAGAAATCTGGAAGGCATCAGATGGTTTTCTTCTGCCCATTATTTTCAAACTTATTTCTCCTGTCAAAGGGCCACCTGCTTCATTTCTCTCTGAGTAATGATATACAACATTAATAGACTGCAGACTGCACAGTGTCCCTCATGTCATCTTCTCTGTACTTTTATTTGGGTGGGACAACCACAGTATCCTTGGGCTGGACTTTACGAACCTCGGCGGGTCCGTGGCGGGCGATGTTGGTGACGGGTCCCGACCCCGCTGCTGTCTCCATCCCGGCCTCTGAAATGAATTTACCGTGATGGGGCTAGTTAAGCCCACCCAGTGCATTTCCCGGCCAATTAGAGGAAGCAGGTCTGATGATGTCATTTGATGACGCATCATCAGCCAGTTTCCTTAAAGGGACCATGGCCAAATTTCTTTTGACATTTGTGCTGGTAGTGTTCTACAGCATTGAGGTGCTGCAAACACTGACAAGCACTGCACAGATGTGCAGGGCTGCACCCAGGCTCCCCCATGACTTCCTCCATATGCTGATGGAGGGAGTCACAGCGCACAGGGAGGTCCTCTTCCCTTCCCATAGGCGAAAGAGACCTCCCTAGGTGATCAACACAGCTTGGTTGCACATTGCACAGGAGGGCACAAGCAGGGATGTGGTCAGGAGGATCTAGGTGCAGTGTCGCAAACGTTTCAATGATCTCAGTAGATCACGAAACGTTAGTACAAAGCCACACCAACTTCATCCTGCTGTGCCTCTCATCACATCCCCATCACTCTGCCTTCCCTACCCTACTCCTGCACATCCTTACTCACACCAACTTACCTTGCACCTCCGCCCATCCCCCTTTATCTACATTATTACATCCCCATTTCACCTCATCCTAATGCAATCATACCAACTAACTACACACAAGGGTAGGCACTTGGGTGTTTTATGCAATGTTCATGTAAAGTTTCTGTTAATGTGGTGTCAAACATTGAAACCTTTATTTTCAACACTTTGCATTCTTAGACAGATTTGTGTGCACCTTTGGAAGTGGCTTAGTGAGCTGCAGTGAATGGTGAGACATAAGGATACCCCCTGCAATGGCGATGTGTGTGAAAGGAATGGCTTGGGCATTGTAGGGATGCTTTATGGTGCTGGTGTGGGGTGGTGCCAACCTGGCGCATCATGTGGCAGCCAGGGTGTACAGCGTCAAGTGAAGTAAATCTGTCCATGGCGAGGCCATCCCTGGCCTCCCGGGCAGCATTGTAGTCGGGTGCTGATGCCCTGTGTCCTGTGCAGCATCGGTTGATTGCGGAGAAGGTTGGTGTTGTTGTTGGTGCAGCTAATGTGCCTGGTGCTGCTGGTGTGCCTGGTGATGCTAGTGTTGGGGCTGATCGTGGTGGGTTTCTGAGGACCAAGGTGAGAGAGTTTCAAGGGTACCTATGTTGATGGAATAGATGGCAGGTGAAGTAGAGATTGCAGAAGCGATCTGTCAATGGTGGGCGAGGTGATGAGGTCAGACTGGATGGAGACTTGTGTAAAGACTTGCAGCATCCTGAATCTGTCGTGGAAATGCAGTTTAGAAAAGCTTGTGACTAAGGGAACTTTTCTCAATCAGCTGGGAGCTTTGACTTGACATTTGAAGCTGTCAACTGATCAGCTGATTCAATGGCCACTGACCTCCTGCCTCAGCTTCACAGACGAGGTCTAGGCACTGTGGGAAACCGGTGGGCAACCGGTCAGATCCAAAAAGCTGGGACAAAACCATGGATAAGTGGCTGTAAACAAGCCACTAATGATTTTAATTGCCTCCCCCGCCACTGCGTGTCAGGTCTGCTCAGCGCTGACAGGCCCGACATTTGGTAAAGGTGCGTGGTGATGGGTTCACAGTGGGGTCCCAGCCCGCTGGGGAGAAAAAACACTTTCCCACCCGACCCGCCACCGATCGCGCCTGCTGACCACCCCCCCCAAAATCCAGCCCCATGTCACTAATGCACCTTGTATGTTTTTATATTTATTCATTTATTTCCCTTTGTGTTCCCTACTGTTGTTTTGACAGCAATCTAAACCAATGTTTTGTGCAATGTCCCTGGCTTCTGGGAAGGCAGGTTGCCATGAATGTTACTTTGTGATTGGCTGACAAACAGTAACACTGGTCCTGCCAGTTTTACCACAAAATTGTCAAAATAATGAGTGAGAAATGTTAAGTTTGAATGAGATTTGAGGTGGGGATTATGCTCTCTGAATGGAGTCATAGGCTACACAGCTGAAGCTCGCACGGCACCCTAGTCTGCAGTGCTTACTGTCAACAAGCTTTTATTTTAATTGGGCCACCGTATTATAAGGAAAGAGAAAAACGCATATTGGTCTTTTTGGAATCTTCTCAAAAGCAATAATTTAATATTTTTCCCCCAATTTTTCTCTAATTCTCACCTGAAGCCGCTAATGCTTGTTGGGAGAAGGGAATTTTACCCATTAGTTTGCACTGGTGACATATGTGCAAACTCAGCATGAGAGGTTGGAAAATTCAGGGAGGGAAATCATTGCTCCAAAAAGGGCACCTGCAATGTGCTGCCCCTTATTTTCTAGCAGGGCTGCTATATTGATGGTGGTGGAAGTGTGTAAAAAATAGGGTGAGCAATGCAAATAGGGGTTGGACTTCCATCCCCTATATTCTTTGTTGTCATATAAAACAACAAACTCACTTCTTGGTCTTCAGAATTGAGTTTCTTAAAGGTGTGTTTAGCTGATTTCTGAGTGAGTGAGAGCTACTATTAATTTTGCCTCATGGTTTGTTTTTGTTGTATTCTGTTTGGTGCATTGTTAGTATTCTGCATTTAGAAATATAATTTGTGCATTTTACTTTCTTTTTTCACCACAAGGGAGTTTCACTGTCAATTGAAACAGCCTCCTCTGATACGATGGACGTTCCTGTGGGGAATTCCGCTTGCCTTCATGGAGTTAGAGGAGAAGGAGGAGGTCCACAGGAATGAGCAGAGGAAAGTCTACCTGCACCTGAGGGGCGCTGCATAGACTGATCATTACTCAAATATTTAGGTCCACAGATCTCCCCAGAGCTACTTGGGCATGTTGTTTGCCACCTACACTTCATCAGAGAGGCTGCTGCTCGGACTGGTGCTGCCAGGAATGATGAGAAGGCTGGGCTAAAGACCACCCATCTCATGCAGCTGCATGTCCATTTGACCAACAATCAAGCGGGGTCAGGTGCTGCACCACTCTTATCACTTGCCTCTGAATTGGGTTTACTTGTATTTCAGTTTTGCTTGGCTCTTCTTTCCTACCCCTTCCCTTCCCCAGCCTTGGAAAGTCTGACAAATAGTTAAAATTAATTTTGTACCTTTATAAAGGCAGAAGCCAATATTTGTACCCATATGCAGCCACTTGACTTTAAGTTTGACGCCCCTTTACATTTGACGGGCAGTAAGATTTTGAGCGTTCTGCTTTAGACCAACTCCTTGCATTGGTCTGGTAGTCTAGTGGTTGTGGTACTGGACTAGTAACCCATGGACTGTGAGTTCATAATCCCAGCATCACATGTTGTGACATTGAATTCCCTAAATCTGATAAATTGTGGCCTAGCACCAGAAAATGATCATGAAAGCTGATGCTTTGTCATAAAAACCCAACTGGTTCACTAATGTGCTTCTGGAAAGGGAGTATGGCTCCCCTACCTGGTCTGGCCTACATATGACTCCAGTTCCACACTATGCGGTTGACTCTTAATCTCCTGAGGGCAACTAGGGATGGGCAATAAATACCGCCTTACCAATGTTGTCCTCATTTCAAGAACATTTAAAAAAAAGGCCAATGAGCTCACTATTGAAGGCAGACTGTGCTTTAGCTAGCTTTGTGCCAGTAGCTGGGCAGAAAAGCCTAAACCTAGCCAGGAGTGGAAAATCAGCCCTTATGGTTCCATGGGTGCCAATGTTTGTCTAACAGATTTTTTGAATGGAGAAAAGACTGGATTTAAAATATTATCATCTTACAGTAATATAATTAACTAATATTATTATTGTGAAAATGAATGTATCATGTTTTGGTAAATATGCTCTCCACAGTGTACATAGGAACAGGAGTGGGCCATTCAGCCCCTCGAGCCTATTCTGTCATTCAATGAGATCATGGCTGATCTGCAACCTATCTCCATATACCTGCCTTTGGCCTATATCCCCTAATGCCTTTGATTAACAAAAATCTATCAATCTCAGATTTAAAATTGATCTAGCATCAATTGCCATTTGCGGAAGAGAGTCCCAAACTTCTACCACCCTTTGTGTGTAGAAATTTTTCCAAATTTCACTCCTGAAAGGTCTGGCTCTAATTTTTAGACTATGCCCCCTAGTCCTTGACTCCCCAACCAGCGGAAATAGTTTCTCTCGATCTACCCAATCTGTTTCCCTTAATATTTTGAAAACTTCGATCAAATCACCCCTTAACCTTCTACATTCCAGGGAATACAACCCTAGTTTTTGTAAACTCTCCTTGTATTTTAACCCCTGGAGTCTGGGTATCATTCTGGTAAACCTACGCTGCACTCCCTCCAAGGCCAATATATCCTTCCTAAGGCCCAGAACTGCTCACAGTACTCCAGGTGTGATCTAACCAAGGCTTTGTATAGCTGTAGCATAACTTCTGCCCCTTGTACTCTAGTCCTCTAGATATAAAGGCCAGCATCCCATTAGCCTTTTTGATTATTTTCTGTACCTGTTCATGACATTTTAATGATCTATGTACCTGGACCCCCAAGTCTGTTTGGACATCCACTGTTTTTAGCTTTTCACCATTTAGAAAGTACCCTGTTCTATCTTTTTTAGGTCCAAAGTGGATGACCTCAAATTTGCCTACATTGAAATCCATTTGCCATAGTTTTGCCCACTTAATCTATCAATATCAGTACACAATAGTGTACTTTTTCTATATCTATAAACTGAGATTACTCTTGTATCAGTTACATGATGTTGTCTACCTCAAGCTCCTATATCCCTACCAACTTATTTTTGCTAATTTTCTCCCCTCTTGTAGGCACTGATTCTTGCTTGGGAATGGGCTCACAGGCCCTGGTAGCCCTCTCGTACCTTCCTTCAACTGACCACACTTCATGTATGAACTTAGGCCGTGAATGTTGGACGTTTATCTGATGATGGAGGGCATCACAGTTGAATGTGCATCTGTGTCACTGCAAGAATGTAAAATGGAGCAAACTCACATCAAATTGAACTATCTGACAATTCTTCATGGCAATTTATTTTAAATTAAGTAGCTGTCAAAATGAAAAATGCCAGTTGGCTAAGATTTTCATATGTAAATCTCTTATTGGAATCCGTCAAATAAACAGCACAGTAATAAGAATATTTGGCAACATTTGAAACAGTTTATACAACAAGACCAAAAATATAACAATATATAAAAATATAATACCGAAATAGTAACAGCCTAGTGACCAGTGTTGGAAATTAACAGACTTATTACGGTGTCAGAGTGCTTAAACTTTGCCCGTGTGCAATGTGTTTGAAGTTTGCCACCAGTAACAGAGAGCAGATAATATTTACTTTGTTTTGCCAGGCTTAGTTTTCACAGCCATTTATTTTTGTACATCTTAACCTTTTGTATTTGAAACAAGGTTTATCAAGTTGAATCGATTATACACAGCTGGTTTGGTGAATAATATGTGAATCATTCTTATTCTCCATGAAATGCTGTCAGGCCAGCTTTGGGAGCTGCAACTGTAAATGTCAGGCGTGTTCCTACAGGAATGGCAGATTAGTTTGTTATAGTCAGAGATTTTGTAGTTGTGTGTATGCTTAAACGTGTCAATGCGTGCCTCCAAAAATGAACAATTTCAGTATTAGCTGTTGCCAGGTCTTATTGGCTGTGTTATCAAGCCCAATCTGGGAGCAGCTCCCTGTCTTCCCATTGAGACACCCCTGCTGCAATGATTTTGTTGACACTTTGGTTGTACTATTTATAAAAAGGTATTCGATTACACACAGCTTCTGGTTTCTATTTCTCCCCAGTCCTGAAATGTTCTCTGCCTGAAATGCAGTACATTAATGTTTGCTTGCTTACTGTCTCATGACCTTATATTCCTTGGAGGACGCTGAGGCCCTGATATTAACGGGCAGGTGGGGAGGATGCGGGGAAGGTCGAAAGCGGCTGAAGAACCCTGCGAGGCCGGGGACACGGAGGTCCTGCTGAACGTAACGGCAGGACTGCATTATAATTTTTTTCTTCTGTTTCCTGCCTGGCAGCTGGCCAAATTGACAGGCTGGTAGCCAGGAGGTAACACCAGCAGCAGGAGGCCGCAGTCGGGGACGTGTGGGGCAGTCCTTGGCTGTCAGGACGGGGGAAGGTTGGCAATTGGGGAGTGGGGGTGGGATCAGCAAAGATCGGCTGGAGGGAGTGAGAGGTCAGGACTTGGTGGGGGGCTGTGGTCGATCGTGGCAGGGGGGAGAGAGAGAGAGGCCGTAATTGGCAGAGGGGAGGCTGAAGGCTTCCTTGAGGGTCGGGGGAAGAGGGGGAGAGGGAGCACTCTCCCGCCCGTTGTGGGGGGGTGTGGGGGTTGGTGGTTAATATCAAGGCAATGGAGTTCATGTCTTGGTGTTGCTGGGAGTTGAAGCTAATATCCTAGATTTAACAATGAATGGAGTTTATATCTTTTCCCCCCTTTGCATCACCCTGGGCTTTCTACCCTGAACACTGACTGCGAGAACAGGCTGGTAACTTTGGCCATCTCTGTGGCTGCTCCTAGTGATACTCCATGGCTACTTGGAAGGAGATGCAGCCTAACGTGACCCATATCTTGCTGATTTTGTAGTATTTTGTGTTGGTACTGGACTCACCAGCTATGTGCTACAGCCCACTTAACAACTGCAATTTGCTATTTGGGGCAAGTGAGAATATGGATGTCAGCCAAGGTGGTATTTGATTTATACTTGGCTTCTTGAATCTGATTCTCCTCCACCAATTCTACTGTTAAATGTGCTAACTCGTGATGAGATACAGTTCCACAGTCACCACTGCCCTGTAACACTCTGCCCAAGTGGCCAATCTCTACGTTTGAGTCAAGACAAGCTTTTTGATCATGGGGGCATCACATCCAAGTCCAAATCTATCTTCATCCAACTTTCACATATGCACCATTTTCCAGCAGGAATCATAATGATTAACAGCCTAAACCTTAGGTGAATTTTATCAGCCCGAAATATGAGGTTGAGGCCAATAGTACCGCTCCCATTACTGCTCCAAGCGAGGACAGCTCACTCAGCATAGATGGGGATTGATTTGGGGATTTTCTTGTTTTTTATGGACAAGTCACAATTGAGCCATTGGGGGACCTTGAGTCAGATTTCAATTGTAGTTAAGGCCTTTGTTGATTTAAACAGAAGACAACATTAGGCCAATTACATAATGCGTAGAATTGTCTGAAATACAACTGCTTTAGCTGTAAAAAATTAAAGATTGCAAACAGGTTAGACAATGGCATTGCCAATATCTGGAACAATGAAGGGGACCTGGCTTTCTTGTGGATAATGGAATTTAGCAGATAATTGAGAGTCTCTAAATTTAGTCCTATACATATGGGTCAGCAACACCCTTGATATGAATGAAGACAAATGTAATAAAAATACCACAAATTAATTAAATTTTTCTTGGCCTGTCGGGTAGATTTATGTCAGACAAAAGGAGGTTGGTGTTACTGGACTGAAGGCTTTGTTCTGCAAAGATTCTAGTGGATAATCAGGAAGATGGATAATTAGGGCACATATAATGGATGTTTGACTTTATACCCTGTATGAATTTCTTGAATGTTAACTCCCCAGATTTTATTTTTGGGACCTTGTTTTAAGATAATGATGCAAAGAAACTGAGCGATAAAGTCAAACAGACCAATTTTCCTACAGAAAATGTCGCTTGGAGGAATAAATGCCACTGAAAATATTGAAAGCGTCTAAAAGGTGAGGGAGAAATGTATTATTTATCGATTGAATAATGCTGACAGTATTAGTTAGCGTTAATTTAGAATAAATCCTTTTGATCTGCATGATTGCATGTTGGAAATTCTAGGGGGGAAATATTCAGTATCACCCCGTTTTGGGCGCCATTATCGCTTCAGACAGCAAACTTGGCTTTTATCATCCCTGGAGGTGATTGGAGCGCTAAATCAGGCGCTTCACATCTGTCTTAAGGCGCAAAGGCCAAGGAGCGAGGTGCTAACTCACAGCGCTGGCGAAGCTCATGTGATTTCAGTCAGCAATGGAACACAGACACACTGGCACCGGCCAATTCTTAAAGGGGAGTTCTGATGAATGGTCATCGACATGAAACATTAACTCTGTTTCTCTCTTCACAGATGCTGCTTGACCTGCTGAGTTTCTCCAGCATTTTCTGTGTTTATCTTAAAGGGGAGGGTTGATCTTGGTCTCCATCCACATCCTGCTCATTGCAGCCTTGAATCTCAGCCTGGAGAGACCTGTACATCAAATCTGCTGGAAAGAACAATGGAGAGACACAGGGGAAGAGCTCAGAGTGCAGCCCCCACAGTCTCTTCTAAATAGGTACAAGGAAGGGCAAATCAAAATGAACCTGCAAAGTGCTGCTCAGTATGCAAAACTCCTTCACACAGTGTTGACTCTCTCCAGAAGCCTCTCTCTCTCTCTCTCAGAATGCGTGGTGCAAAAATGTCACCATGTAGGAATTGACGAATTCCAACGAATAACGGAGATCGACACAAGAGAACAATCAAACCGGTCTTTACTCAATGGAGATGCCATGAGGACTGCCTGGGCAGTCCCGTGGTTTGCGATGTGACGTCATCGCATTTGCCCGCGTTTTCCCGCGCTCTTAAAGGGGCCACGCCCCGTACATGCAAACTCTATATACAAAACACAGTAATGCCTAACACAATGGTATAGGTCTAGGCTGGTGTTAGAACATCGTTAAAGAGAATTATATGCAGTTAGCCAGGGTCATTCAGTGGTTCTGCCACATGTGCCCCCCCAGAATTCGCTTTAACGGACAAAGTCAAACGGTGAGGGGGTCTGACAAGCCTGTCAGAACGGCTCCTGTACTCTCGAGGCGGAGGCTGCTGGGCGGCTGGCGGTCTGGTGGGCGGTCGCACTTGGTCTGCTGCAACGACGACGGGTGGCCGACCCTGTCTCGGCGGCTGTGCTGTCTCGACGGGGTGGTCGAGGTCCAAATATGCTGGCTTTAAGCGGTCGACCGAAATGTGGTCCAGTTTACCACCGACATCTACCGTGAAGGTTTTGTCCCCTGCTTCCAGCACGCGGAAGGGACCGGTATATGGGGCCTTGAGCGGACCCCTATGTGCGTCATGGCGAATAAAAATGTATTCAGCCTTGTGAAGCTCCGTGGGAACGTGTGACCTCTGCGGCCCGTGGTGCGATGTGGGTACCGGTGCGAAACATCTGGCCGCCTCTTGGTGACTAGCAAGCTGGGCAGACGCGGACCATTGCTCCGTCGATGTTGGTAGGAAGTCCCCTGGGACCCGCAGCGGCTGACCATACACAAGCTCCGCTGATGAAGAGTGAAGGTCTTCTTTGGGGGCTGTGCGAAGGCCCAACAGGACCCACGGTAGCTTGTCTGCCCATCCAGTGTCCTGGAGGCTGGCTCTCAGGGCGGCTTTAATTGACCGGTGGAAGCATTCACAGAGGCCATTCACCTGTGGGTGGTAGGCTGTGGTGCGGTGTAATTTGACACCGAGTCCTTGGGCCACTGCACTCCAGAGTTCGGAGGAAAACTGTGGTCCCCTGTCTGACGAAATATCGGCGGGTACTCTGAAACGGGCGATCCAGGAGGAAATGAACGCCCTGGCCACGTCCGCTGAAGTAGTGGATGACAGGGGGACCGCCTCTGGCCATCTGGTGGTGCGGTCAACCATGGTCAGGATGTGTGAAAAACCATGGGAGGGTGGGAGTGGTCCTACCAGGTCCACATTGACGTGGTCAAAACATCGCTCCGGAACTGTGAAGGCGGCCAACGGAGCTTTGATGTGGCGCTGTACCTTGGCCTTTTGGCAGACCACGCAGGTGTTGGCCCAGTCGCGGACACCTTTATGCATGCCATGCAAATTTCGCTGACATCAGTTTCTGAGAGGCCTTCATTCCAGGGTGTGACAACCCATGTATGGCGTCGAACACTTTGCGGCGCCAGACGACCGGCACAACAGGGCGAGGATCCTGTACGGAGACATCACACAACAGCGTGGTACCTGCCGAATGGAACTTGACGTCGGCCAACTGGAGGCCAGTGATGGCCGTTCTGTAAGCTTGGACGTCCGGGTCTGAGGCTTGGTCCGCTGCCATGAGGGCGTAGTCGATGCCCAAATGAACCGTATTGACGATCGCGTGGGAGAGGCAGTCTGCCACCAGATTTTCCTTACCGGCCACGTGCTGTATATCCATGGTGAATTCGGAAACGTAGGTCAGTTGACGCTGCTGTCGGGCTGACCACGGTTCGGCGGTCTTGAACATTGCAAAGGTCAGGAGGAACCGAAAATGGCGGATGGCCAGAAAAAGGGCGAGCAACTCCCGGTCGAAAGTGCTGTATGCTCTCTCGTTCTGCCGTAGTTGACGGCTGAAGAATGCCAACGGCTGCCACGTCCCGTTCACCCACTACTGTTGAACGACACCGACTGCGTAGTCCGACGCGTCGGTGGTGAGGGCGATGGTGGCTCCTGGCAGCGGGTGCGCCAGCATAGTCGCGTTGGCTAAGGTGCTTTTGGTGTCGGCGAACGCTCGGGCCATGTCATCCGTCCAGTCTACCGGGTTCTTGCCAGTCTTGCCCTTGAGGGCCTCGTACAGGGGCTGCATGAGTAGCGCCGCCTTAGGCACAAAATGGTGGTAAAAGTTTACCATGCCTAGGAATTCCTGCAGGGCCTTTATGTTCTGCGGGCGTGGAAAGGATGTCACCGCCTCTACCTTCGAAGGTAAAGGAACCGCTCCCTCTGAGGTGATGCGATGCCCCAGGAAGTCAATTTGGTGCAGGCCAAACTGACACTTGGCCGGGTTGATAATCAGGCCGTGTTGGTTGAGGCGTCGAAAAAGGGTGTGTAGGTGACAGGTATGTTCTTCCTTAGTAGGACTGGCAATTAGAATATTGTCCAGGTAGACGAAGAGGAACTTGAGGTCCCGCAGCACAGAGTCCATCAGGCATTGGAAAGCCTGGGTGGCGTTCTTTAACCCAAACGGCATCCGTAAAAACTCGAAGATGCCGAATGGGGTGATGACTGCGGTCTTCTGGACGTCTTGTGGATGAACCGGGACCTGGTGGTAGCCCCGGACGAGGTCGACTTTTGAGAACACGGTGTTCCCTGCC
This sequence comes from Somniosus microcephalus, assembly GCF_052327205.1. NCBI lineage: Eukaryota > Metazoa > Chordata > Chondrichthyes > Squaliformes > Somniosidae > Somniosus > Somniosus microcephalus. The sequence goes on from NC_140992.1 coordinate 228,182,680, forward strand.
AAATGGGCAGAGAAATCCTGGATATGGGGGATCGGGTACCGATCAGGAGTGGAGGCGTCATTTAGTCATCGATAGTCGCCGCATGGCCGCCAACTGCCGCCAGGCTTCGGGACGATATGGAGGGGTGAAGACCAGGGACTATTTGACTGGCGAATAATCCCTAACCGTTCCATGGTTGCGAACTCCGCCTTTGCGACCGCCAGCTTGCCAGGTTCTAGGTGCCGGCCCGTGCGTAGACCGGGGGGCCATTGGTGGTGATGTGGTGTTCCACACCATGTTTCGTGGCTGTGGAGGAGAACGTGGGTCTTGTCAGGTCGGGGAATTCACTGAGCAGGCGAGCAAACTCATCAGGAGTCGGGAACGCACAGGAGATGGTGTGTGACGTAGTGTTACTGCGGTAACATGGAAGAGAATTAAAAGTTGCTGCGTTGATCAGCCGCCGGTTCCTAACGTCAACCAGGAGGCTGTTGGCGCACAGGAAATCCGCGCCGAGGAGGGGCTGGGAAACTTTGGCCTTAACAAACTCCCAGTGAAAACGTTGCCCCCCGAGGCACAACTCCACTCGCCATCTGCCAAAGGTCCGAATTGTTCCGCCATTGGCCGCTTCAAGGGCGGGGCCGTGATTCCCCGTCTGCACATCGAGGGCAGACGCGGGTAAAATGCTGCACTGCGCTCCGGTGTCGCGCAGAAAACGACAACCAGAGAGAGTATCAGTGATGCAGAGCAATTTTCCCACGTTGCCGATCGCCATCGCAGCCGCGGGGTGCCCGTTAGACCCGTTCCTCGGTGGTCGCAGTGTCAGTCGTTGTTTTTTTTGGGGAAAACTGCAGGGAGGGCAGCAACGCTTCGCTTTCGCGCCGAACTGCGGGTGGTAGAAACACAGCCCAGCAGGCTGACGAGCTGGAATGGTGTCTGCGGGGGATGGGTGCTTCATGGCGGCGCATTACTGCCGAGTTACAGCGAAAATTTTGTCAGCCTCCGCAGCGAGTGTTGCGCAGTCTTCAGTTTCAGATCTGGCCAGGGCAGCTTGTACCTGTTCAGGCAGTTGGCTGAGGAAAATCTCGCGGAATAGGAAACATTCCCGTTCTGAGCCCAGGAGTGTGAGCATTTGGCTCATCAACTCTGAAGGCTTGGAGTCCCCGAGCCCGGGCATAGCGAGTAATCGACGGGCGCACTCCGATTTTGTGAGTCCGAAAACCTGCAGTAACCGTGCTTTGAGGGTTTCATACTTGCGCTCCATTGGGGGGTTTTCGAGGAGGCTGACGATTCGAGAGGCGGTAGAGCTGTCGAGTGCGGAGACCACGTAAAGATACTTGGTCTGATCCGCATCGATGTTCCTCAGGGCGAACTGGGCCTCGACCTGAATAAACCATGAGGGCACTTGCTGCTCCCAGAACTGCGGTAGCTTTAGCGAAACGGCGTTTGCTTCCATGCTGTGCTCTTCTTTTGTGAAAACGTTCACAAAAACGGGGTCACCAATGTAGGAATTGACGAATTCCTACGAATAACGGAGATTGACACAAGAGAACAATCAAACCGGTCTTTACTCAATGGAGATGCCATGAGGACTGCCTGGGCAGTCCCGTGGTTTGCGACGTGACGTCATCGCGTTTTCCCGTGCTCTTAAAGGGGCCACGCCCCGTACATGCAAACTCTATATACAAAACACAGTAATGCCTAACACAATGGTACAGGTCTAGGCTGGTGTTAGAACATCGTTAAAGAGAATTATATACAGTTAGCCAGAGTCATTCAGTGGTTCTGCCACAAGCAACAAAAAAAGGCAGGAAGTGGTCGCTTTTAAATAGTGCTCCCCCAGTCCGTTCCTGACTGCAAAACGCTCCCCTCAACCTGTCGTTGCTAGCGGCAGGCGGTAAGCCAGAGGGCACCACTCAATATCCAGTCCGGGGCGCTATCGGGGCGTTGCACACTCGACTGACGTCACGATCTGCCAGCGCAGGAGAGCGTGGCGGTAGTATGTAGCACCACCGCAAAATGTCTAGTTAATTTCGCGAGCGGTGCAAACATTGCCGTGCCCGGGCGCTAGTTGCTTTGCGCCCCATTAGTGCCCTCTTAAGGTGCTAACGGGAGGCGCAAACAACTGAATTTTTCCCCCTAGATGTTTTTGTCTAATTGACAGTCCTAGCATCTAATTTAAATTATTGGAATGACATACTTTCCCTCTGTTAGTGGCTCATATTACAGTCACTCCTGGGGCAACAATATCTGGGACTCAAACACCTGCATTTTACTCCCTTTCTCTAGTAATAGGTATTGTTTGTCATATTCTCATTGAGTACACACCAGTGCCTGCTGCATTCTCTTGAAATGGATTATCTTGCATAAATCTGAATTTTATTCAGCTGTTTCCTTTACTTTCCAATCTCTAGGCCTAATGTATACCCCGGATGACCATGTGCTTTAAAATTATTCTGGCAGATAATAAGCTCCATATTAAATTACCGTTTGCAAAGTCGAGCATCTTACCTCTACATTTTAAATTTAATTGACAAAATGAAGTTCCTCCCTTCTTTCCTCCGGAACACAAAAATAATTTTAGCACTTACTTTTTCGGGCCTCTTCTGTTGTTCTGCCTGGTTTTACTAAATGGAGCATCCACCCACTAGGCAGTTAAATTGGCATTGGCGTCTCACATATATCATAGGATCCTCGATGTGCATAGATTAATGAGGCTCTCGCCTGAGTCAGGCAGACGCCTCTGCCGCCCAGCGGAAGGCCCTGGGATGAATTGTGGTGGAGTGAGAACGGCCAGTAGGTCCATCACCTACATTTTAATTCTGCTGCCGCCCCTTTCCCACTGGACAGAGGGAGTTAAAATTTCCCCGAATGAGTGGATGATATAATGAGTTGAAAAAAACCATGATTCATTTAGGTTGTGAAACTTTAAATTCTTTTTTGAACAATAATTATGGTCTGGATATCTCTGCGTACAGAGCATTTTCTGTATAATTGTACATGCGATGATAGCATCACCATATACAGGTGGAATAGGTTCACCGGGGAGAGTCACCTGATGCTGAGAGACAGCTCATTTTGATCTCAACTGGCCTTCTCAGATATCTGGCTTGCAGAGCTGCCAGTATGATAAAATGGGAAAAATCTCCAGTAACTATGTTGTTCAGAGTTTCTGGCCCTATTTTATTGTTTTGAAAATTGGTTCTAGAAGGTAAGGAGGGGCCGAATGGCCTACTCCTGCTCCTATCTTTTATGTTTATGTTATGTTAGGAGGAGCCTAGACTGGAAGATGGCTAATGAATCAAAACTAGAAAGCCAGGATAGGTGGATTTCATTGTTCCAAAAAAAAAGATGATTTAGTAAACAGGATCTGCCTCAACAATCTTAGGATTGTTAGTCTCCTTACCAACAGGATGGGAATATAATAGTAAATTCCCTGTAATAACAACAGAAAATGCTGGAAAAACTCAGCAGGCCAGGCAACATCCGTGGAGAGAAAATAGAGTCGACGTTTCAGGTGAACCCTTTTTCAAAACTGGAAAGGAAATGAAATAGATCGAAAGGCAGGGCTGCGAGAGAACAAAAGAAGTGAAGAGACATTAAGAGGTATTCAAAACAAGACGAGATGGTGATAGGACTAGTGGAGACAAAAGACGGCTCTAGATTAGGTGTGAAATGTTCTGGCAGAATGAGAGACAGCTGCCATGTGGGAGAAAACAAAAGGGGGGGGGGGGGGAAGGGCCAAAACAAAGATGTGGATAAAATATAAGCAAAAATGTAATGGGGGCCGAGGTTATGATCTGAAATTGTTGAACTCCATGTTGAGTCCGGAAGGCTGTAAAGTCTCTGTCTTGGCCACTATTTGTTGAGTTCCCAGTAGAGCAATGCCTATTTACTAATATCTTAGCAAGGCCCTGATTAATAGTACAGTACAGTATTGTGTAATTATAGCCTAATTTCTCCATTGTGACCAGAAAGAAAGGATCCTTCAAATGTCACACATTTAAGACCAGCAATTAACCTAAGTAAATTATTTGTACTTACATACCACAATGTGCTTTCTGATGGTGAAAGCAAGCTTAGAGCCATCTTGCAGGAAGGAAGTATCAGAGCTATAGATATGAGTTGACGCACTTAAGCCTGGCGATATTTAAGCGGAATTTTTGAAATGCCAAGTGAAGTGCCTGATAAGATGAAATACTTGGTGTGTCACGTTAGGACCAATCAAGTAAACATCCATCATGGACTTGAAGAGACTGCCTTTGTTGTAGTTTGCTGTCTGCCCTGCACAGTTTTATGAATACAAAAGGAATAATGGAAATGCTGTATAAAGACTCACAGTTGTATAGATCTGTTCGTCTCAGTACTGGAGGATTTAATGTCTCCGACCATATAAAGAGATTTGCGGTAAGATTGTCAAAGTTTACATTTACTTACTTAAAAATGAATATAACAAAATAAGTAAGCCTGATAAAGATGGTCTGGTGTCTTATGCTGTATGAAAACCATTTGAAGTGTAGAATGATACAGTCACAAAGTCTGACGATTAATCCTTTACTATTTTATTTGACTTTTTTTATAAGAGAATCTGTGCTAAGTAACATAGGTGGTTAATTCAGGATTATCTGGGGTGTGATATTGTGGTTCCATCATTAATAAAATGCCTTCAAGTATTGATTTAAAATAGAAATGATAAAGAACAAAATAAAACATGCTTTTGGCTTCAGTCAATGAAACCTGACAAATGGCAAACTAGACAAAAAATTGGAGTTACGGTTTATTTTGGTAAAACCCTGCAAATGACGAATTTAGCAGTGTGATGGCCTGATTTGTGTGTGCACCGGAGCCACTGTTAAATTGATCCTGAGATTTTTTAGGCGGCCGCCAGTAAGAAGTGCAACATTGATTTAAATATTAAAATGAAGGTCCGGCAACTGAATAAGGACCCGTTTGCTAAATTTGTGCCTGGAAGCTCCTGATTCTCTGGGTTTTAACCTCAAACAGGAAGTCATTGCCTTACCAGCTGGGAAGCATGCTGCAGAAGCACTATTTAAAGGAGGACTTGCCTCCATAAGCCTCTGTATGGACTTGATATGATATGGAGAGTGTTTTGGTGATTTTTGATGAACATCTGCCTCTCGCATGGAGCCAATATCACTCTCATGGGGCTGCATCTCAGCACTCTCACTGCTCTGCGTGAGAGTACAGGAGTGATGAGATGCTCTAAAGGTCCCTATCAATACTGTCCTTCATGCTTTGCAAGCCAAAGGACATGCCGGAGCCCAGAGCCAAGTCTGAGGTTCCATCAAAGCTGTCAGAGCTGCCATCAAAGGCACCATCATTGAGTGTCTCAATGCAGTGCTGATACAGTTAACCATAGAGCGAGTGTTCAACTCTATGGTCTTGATGCCATGCGTGAAGACCCCATGCAAGTTGGAGTTGGACTCCTCCATGCACTCTGCCATTGTGTGGAAGCTCGCTGGCAGACTGTCTCATGCACTTAAAAGTTTGTGTTTCATAGCCAACAGTTCTTTTCTGTAGTCTGGGTCCTTGAGGACTTCATTTCTGCCTCCTGCTGCAGGGCTAGGATACGAGGTTGCCCTCCAGCGAATTGCTTCCTATCCATCTGCCCTTGCTCCTGTGTACTTGTGCTCGGTGTAGCTTGCAATGCAGACCTCTCTATTCTAGTCTCCAAATTATATGAGGTGCCAGTCTCTGAGCTGGTGCTTGCTTGGTACAGTTGAGTGACACTGGATCTTCTGGAGGGATGTCCTGCTCTTCCTCTGGTCCCACTGAGCCTTCCAGAGTTTCAGGATCTGAAGGGGAAGAGAGGGACAAAGGTTAGCAGTTAGTGGCAAGGGTAAGCAGAGACAAATGAGTGACTGCTGAAAGCAGCAGCCCTTTGTCTTGACTAGTGTGTGAGAGTGAGATTTCAGTCAGAAGGGAAAGGTGGCAAAAACCCCTGTGGGATTTCTCCTCCAGCCTCTCCAGAAGTAACAATCCTGATGCGCTCCCTGCCCACAATGTCCATGACAATCTCTACCAGAGAAGGCAGGATGTGTATAGGTGCTGTGGCTCCCTGCTTCTTGTTATTGTGCGCCAGCTTCTCCTACAAGAATAGTGTTGCTGGTGTGTGAAAGATGGTAGAGGTGTGTGGAGGTGAGGGAAGTGATAATGAGGACAGTAGCAGCAGAAGGAGGTGAAGTGAAGTGCGCAGCAGTGATTGGAGAAGAGAGGTAGGAAGCTGGGGAGGGGAGGGTTGTGAGTGCTGAGGCTGCTGGTAATGCAGGCTAAGCAGAGAATGAGAGACATGAATTAAGAGTCTTAATTTAGTATCCCTTGTCAGATCATTGAACTTTTTCTACATTGTAGCCAGATCCTTGGAGCAATGCTTCTGGTACTGACCTGCTCTGCCACCTTTGCCCACTGTTGCCTCGAAGTTAGCCAGGATACTTTCTTACCACTGGGTGGAAAAATGATGTTCCTCCTCCTGCCGATCTCCACAAGTATCCTCCAAAGCTGCATCTGAAAAGTAGGGAGCCCTTCCAGTATCTCTTCTGCCTGCCATTTCAGTGGAGTTAAGAATGAAGCTGATTACAGCCATCGCACACCTTTGCTTGAAGAGGTCCTGGCTGCTTTTAACTGACACCAATGACATCTGATTTCCCACCCCTCTGTTAGACAAGCTGCCAATGAATAGCGCGAGTAGTGTTGGCAGGTCACTTATTTCATGTTAAGCAGGCACGGGGACCAATTTAGCGCGGTCCCCGAGTCCACATGAACAAGTGCACCATTGGCGCGTGCTGACCATTTTGCACCCAGTTTCGGCCAATTACAAATTTAGGCCCCAGTGTATCCAGTCAATGCAGTGCAGCAAACAACAAAGCCAACAGAATGTTGAACCACATAGCCAAAAAAATGTTTTGAGCGGAAATTGTGACCAAAATGTACAGTGCTCTGGTCAGACCACACCTTGAGTACTGTGTCCAGCTCTGGTTGTCGAGAAGTAAGGGAGAGATTCAATTACAACAAAAATAACTTGCATTTATATAATGGCCTAGAAATTCAGTAGAGCCACTTTTGGGGCGCTAAAGTCAGGCGGCCGCTAAAGTTTGCGCCCGGCGCAAAGTCGCGCCCCCTTCGCCGATATTCAGTCGCATCGCCCCAAGAGGTTGCTGCTGCGCTAAAACAGGCGATGCACGACTATCTTTAGGCGCAAAGCCGGCGGTGCTGAGCGATACCCCCGAGGCCGGGCGCAGCGCCGGTGCGGTGAGTTCTTGATTGACGGCAGACACTCTGGTGCCGGTCAGCTCTTAAAGGGGGAGGGTGGATTTATTTGCCTGCCACACCCTGCACACTGCAGCCCTCAACCTAGGCCTGACCACTTCAGCTTCACCTGCACAACGCCCAGGGCTATGGAGAAGGCCAGGGAGAGAGCGCAGCGCTTCAGCGACGGTGACCTGAGGCTGCTGGTTGGCGGAGTGGAGCGCAGGCGCAATGTTCTGTTCCCAGAAGGTGGCAAGAGGCCACTGCCCAGCGCCTACCAGAAAGCCTGGAGGGAGGTCTCCAACAGGGTGTCTTCCAACAGCGTGGTTGCCAGGACTCCTGTGCAATGCCGGAAGAAGTTCAACGACTTCACTCGGGTTGTCAGGGTGAGTACCCTTTCCAGTGTCCTCCTCATCCTTGCATGTGCACCTCACTTTATGGGCAAAGGGACCTGAAAGCCCTAATGGCCAGCCCTCATCCAGCAGCTATGGGACTGGCATGAAAATCACTTGCACATTCAGCACTTTACACACTGTACAAGCTATTCGACCATGGGAGGCAGTGCAGACAAGATCAGGGCTTCACACTGTACTTAGAGGCCGTCCTTTCTCTTGCAGGCCAAGGTGGCGCACAACCGGCACAACCGAACTGAGACCGGGGGAGGCCGTCCTGACCTCAAAGAGCTCTCCGACCTCGACCAGCGTGTGGAGCGCATTATGGCAGGCCGGCTGATTGGCCCCGTCGCCAGTGGAGATGCCGACCCTGTTCTGGGCACCAATGGTAAGGGCATCACCTTTTGGACCTCTCTCGTTCCACTTGTGCATGAGATCAGCATCCTTTGCCACTGTCCGACCAATGCGGTGAATGGCAGCACTCATGCCTCCCTCGCTGCCGCCGTGTCCTCACTCTAAAGCTACTCTTGTGCCTTCCTGCTTTCAGATGGTGAATCGCCAGGTGAGGAGGCGGGCCCTCAAGCTGCCACTGTCAGCGCTTCGGAATACGAGGAGGAGCAAGAGGAAGCCGGCCCATCAGTGCCACCCTCAGCCGCGCCAGCCCATGGCGATGTAGGGGACACGTCTTCCCTGGAGGGGAGCCGGGGGGAAGGGTTGGAGGAGAGTGAAGCTCTGGGGCTCAGCGGCCTGCAGCAACGCGGGAGGGGTGGGGAAGCTCGGCGGACTTCTCCCCAGAGGGTGAGTGCGGCCTCCAGTCCTGCGATGGTGAGCGCAGAGGAGGTGCGCCTCCTAGAGGAAATGGCCGTCCAGGCTGAGCGCAGGCACACTGATCTCATGGCTGCAGTGGCAAGGATGCCTGACTCCATAGAGTCTCTGTCAAGGAGTGTGCAGCAATTCGGAGCAGCACAGGCCAGGAGTCTGCAACAATTCAGTGCAGCACAGGCCAGGAGTCCGCAGGACTTTGCGGCAGCACAGTCGGCTTCTAGCCAAGTGCTCAGTCGTGCCGCCCATTCACTGGCTGGTGTCATGCGGACACAGACCAGGGCCACACGGGCACTAACTGCTGCCACCCTCGCTGGATCAGCCAGGCATCGCCAGGGCACTCGCCGCGCAGCAGCCCAGCAGTCTGTTCTTCAGCTGTTTGCTGCGCATGCTGCAGTGCTGGCCCGTGCGAGTGCCAATGTCTCAGGCGACCAGTGAGCACCTGCGATCTGCCAGGTTGCCACCATTCCTGCAGCCGACACTGCCACTCCGCCATTGCAGCTGCCACGAGCCGCTGGACAGACTGCTGCCGCCCAGCCAGAGTTGGAGCAGTCAGCAGCCGGCCACTCCAAGGCCAGAGCTGGTGCAGGCCGACCCCCAAGGGCATCTGCCGTCTCGCCATCTGCCCCTCAGCAGCCTTCCCCCAGCCTTGCTGCAGCCACTGGGCTCCCATTGAGGAGGAGCTGCAGGGCGGGCAGGGGCCAGGCAAGGATGCGCAAGGCATCGCCCTCGCAGGGCAAAAAGTAGAGGTATGCACAAATGCCTGGTGCTTAAGGCCGAGACTGGTGCAGTTGTGTTTGTGTAAGGCCGAGACTGGTGTCTTTCTTTCTTTTTGTAAGGCCGAAACTGGTAGTTTTGTGTTTTTGGAGGGGGCTTCTCCACATGAGGATGTAATGTGGGAAGGGCAGAGGTTTGCAATAAATTATTGTTGTTAAATTGCAGTGTGCATGGTTTTTTTGTTAAGTCCTGGTTGCCCTGCTCGGCTGAGGCCTTGTGGAGCGGCTACATTCATCTGCTGACATTGGCACAAGCCATTCCCTGAGAGGGGGCCTAGAACCGACGTTCAATAAGCCGGCGACGGGCGGCCCTTGCACTTTCTGCCTCCCTCCTGTGCTGGTCCTCCTCCTTCTCCTCCTCCTCCTCCTGAGGTGGTCCTCCAATCTCTGGTGGCAGTGCCCGAGTCCTGCGGATAGCCAGGTTGTGCAGCATGCAGCAAACGACCACGAAATGGGAGATTCGCTCCGGCGAATACTGTAGGGCTCCACCGGAATGATCCAGACAGCGGAACCGTTGCTTCAGGACGCCGATTGTTTGTTCGATGATGTTCCTGGTCGCTTGATGGCTCTCGTTGTATCCCTCTTCAGCAGGGGTGCTGGGCGCACGGAGCGGGGTCATCAGCCAGGTACACAAAGGATAGCCTTTGTCCCCGATAAGCCATCCTCGTGGGTGAGGCTGTGCCTGGAACATGTCTGCCACAGAAGTCTGTCGCAGGATGAAGGCATCGTGGCTGCTGCCTGGAAAGCGGGCATTGACAGCTAGGATGAGCTGCCTGTGGTCACACACCAGCTGGATGTTGAGCGAATGGTAGCCCTTCCGGTTGCGGTAATCCTCGGCATTCTCTAGAGGTGCCCGCAAAGCCACATGCGTGCAGTCAATGGCGCCCTGCACCATGGGGAAGCCCGTGAATGCTGCAAAGCCCATTGCACGCTGTTGCTGCTTGGCAAGGGCCATGGAGAAGGAGATGAACTGACGTCTCCTTTTGAAAAGGGCATTGGTCACCTGCGGATGCAGCAATGCACGGCGAACTGGGAGATGTTGGCAATGTCCCCAGTAGCGGATTGGAAGGAGCCAGTGGCATAGAAGTTGAGAGCCACCGTCACCTTCACTTCCACCGACAGAGACGTCCTGCTCCTCAGCTGTGGCTGCAGATCACCGCCAAGCAGCTGGCAGATCTCTGTGACCACGTCCCTTCTGAATCGCAGCCTCCGAACACACTGCTCGTCAGACATGTTGAGATAGGAGAACTGCTGGTGGTATACCCTGGGTGGGTAAGGCCTCCTTTCCCAACGCCTGTTGCCCCCTCTCCGTCTAGCCAGGGCTGCCACTCTCTCACGGCGTCTGTGAGCCCTTTGGATGTAATTGAGAAAGCCAGCGTTGACACCCATTGCAGCCCCCATAATATGCTGGCAAACAATGAGATGTCAATGAAGGCAAAGACTAGTGGAAAGCTGTGGCCTGAAGCCAGAAGTACCTGTCCGAGTGTTGGGCCAAAGCAGAAAGCTATCTACCTTGGTCTCTCTCCAAAGATCCGTTTCTCAAGAAGGAGTGCTGCGAAATGGCAGCCTTTTATAGTGCAGGAGCAGTGCCCTTTAATTTGCGCCCCCCGCGCCCCGCATCGGCTGAGCACCGTTCCACTCTAACAGTCGCTAGGGGCGCCAGGCGCACAATGGGGCGTCGCCACTGAAGTTCCGGTTGGGGGCGCACAAAGGGCGTTGCACGAGGAAATTACGTCATGATCTGCGCGCGCAGCTGAGCGCGCAGACTTTGCACCGCCGCTAAATCTCTAGTGAAGTTGGGGCGAGGTGCAGATCGCGCTGCGCCCGGGCGCTAGCCGCCTAACGCCCGACATCTACTCCTCCTAAGGCGCTAACGACTGGCGCAACCAACTGAATTTCTAGGCCAATGTCTTTAACTTAGAAAAACTCTCAAAGTGTTTTACAGAATTGTAATCAAAAAATGGATTTTCAGTCTGAAAAGGAGATGGCTGAGATGTGATCTTATAGATGTATATAAGATAGTAATTGGAATGGAAAAGGTTAATCTGAAATACTATTTTTAATTAAACTGTGGGAGTAGGACAATGAGACACAGATTCAAAGTGGTAAAAAGTAACTTTAGGATTGATATCAGGAGGTTCTTCTTCATGCAGAGAATGATCAACCCTAGGAATGGACTTCCAGGCAGTTACTGCACCTAGTGTGAATGTGTGGTGAGACCACTATTTTCTGTTGGCTTGGTAGAGGGTGCTGAATTGCAGTTTGGTCGTATCACACTTCAGTTTGGTTTGGCAGTTGTACTGTTCTGATGAACATTGAACAAATTTCAGAAAATCTTCTGACAATGGTGTTTCGTTGTGAGACGAAAAGAATAATTGCAAGACACACACTGAAAATTTTTCAGATCTGATATCATGTTGCAAAAGAATGTCACTGGGTACAGTAACAGTATGTAAATAATGGTCCTGCATGGGTTTTGCTACAGCCAGCCTCGTGGTGTTGAAACTGGCAGGATTTGCTGCTGAATATAGATAAAGGAAGTACAAATACTGCCCACGGGAACTGAATGTATGCCATTATTTCTTTATACAGGGTAGACTTGTTAGATCCGTGATTCTGAGAGTATGATGTTTTTCAATAACCACACGGATGCTGTAACTTAACAATAAACAGGTGTTTACTGGAGTAGGGTAGTCTCGAGACTGGGGTGCAGAGGCATGCTCAAGGCTTATATACAGGTGTGGTCACTGCTGGTACTACAGTATACAGGAGCTGTAAAAGTAGTTCTCTCTAAAAGGTACATACACTACAATTCCTCCCCTTTTAGATTAGTAGTACCCATAATATTCAAATAACAATTAACACTTTAACATGTACATTAAACAACAATAGTCCATTTATAGATTCAGTCTTTGGGGCGGCTTCCTGATCCTTTCGGGATAGCGCCTTTCCGGAGGTTCTTGTTCTTGGTGCGGAGGCGATTCTGGCCCCTTTTCATCGGTTAGTTCATCGGGTTCCACTGCTACTGGTTCGGAGGTAGATGCTACCGGTATGTCGGGTTCATCCCCAGGTACGCAAGACATGGGGTTGACTCGTTCCTGTGACGCTAAGATCTGATCAACGTGCCATCTCACAATGTTCTCCCCGACATCCACTGTGTACATTAATGGCCCCTGCCGTGTGCATATTGTTCCGGGTTGCCATTTCTCTGTTCGGTAGTCACGGGCCAAGACTGGTTGTCCTACATTGAAGCTCCTTGTCGGCTTCTCATTGATGTGCTGGAATTGTTTATCCTCAACATTTCTTCGCACATTTGGTCTAAGCAAGTCCAGACGAGATCGCAACCTTCGGTTAAAGAACATCATGGCCGGGGTCTGGTTGGTAACTGCATGTGTCGCGTTTCGGTAGGTTAATAAGAAATTGTCCACCTTATGCTGTAGTGGAATTTCATCGTCGCACATGGCCTTTATCGCCTTTTTGAAGGTTTGTACGAACCTCTCAGCCAATCCATTTGTGGCTGGATGATACGGGGCGGATGTGTAATGCCTTACCCCATTCCTTCTCATAAATTTTTGAAACTCTTCGGACACAAACTGTGGTCCATTATCAGAGCAAATCTGCTCTGGCAAGCCATTCCTGGCAAATATGGTCCGTAGGACTGCAATCGTTTTCTCTGTAGTGGTTGAGGACATTTTTATCACCTCAGGCCACTTCGAATGAGCATCCACTGCTGTTAAGAACATTGAGTCCATGAATGGACTAGCAAAATCAATATGCACCCATTGCCATGGAGAGGAGGGCCACTCCCATGGGTGTAGAGGGGCATGTGGTGGTTCATTTTGGACCTTCTGGCATCCTGAGCAGCTCTTGGTTAGGTCTTCGATTTGTCGATCGATTCCCGGCCACCACACATAAGCCCTAGCAAGGCATTTCATTTTCACTCCCCCCAGATGACCTTCATGTAGCTCATTTAGCACTCTCTCCCTTAACTTGGGTGGAATCACCACTCTGGATCCACACATCACTGTCCCCTGGCATACTGACAGCTGTTCTCTTCTGGATGAGAATGCTGACAACAGTGAGTCGCCATGTGTTGGCCATCCCCACACCGTCAAATCATATACCCGAGACAGCGTCGGATCATTGCAGGTCTCCTTCTCAATATCCGCGTTCGTTACTGGCAATCGTTCAATTATTGACGAATAAAATATCTCGATAGGGTCCACTGCTGGTGCTTCCTCCACAGTAGGCAGTGGCAGGCGCGATAGCCCATCAGCGTTTCCATGCTGTTTCGTGCCTTTATATTCTATTTCATATTGATTCGCCCCTAGAAACAGGGACCATCTTTGTAACCGTTGTGCCGTCATCACTGGAATGCCCTTCTTAGGACTAAAGATGGAGACAAGTGGTTGGTGGTCAGTCAGCAAGGTAAACTTCTGCCCATGCAGATAGTGGTTGAATTTTTTTACTCCCCATACTAGGCTGAGGGCCTCCCTGTCAATCTGGGCGTAGTTGCGCTCGGCTGAGGTTAGTGACCGAGACGCAAAGGCTACTGGCCTCTCCAACCCGTCTGGGAATTTGTGCGACAGCACCGCTCCAATACCATAGGGTGATGCATCACATGCCAAACGAATTGGTAGTGCTGGGTTGACCGACCATAGAACATATATATCAGAAACGCTGCCTACGGAGGGCACGGTCCATCATCAAAGACCCTACCCACCCCAGCCACAGTCTGTTCGCCCTCCTACCATCTGGAAGACGCTACAGATGCATTCGCACCCATACGACCAGATTTAGGAACAGCTTCTTTCCCAGGGCTGTCATCCTACTGAACTCCACAAATAAACACTAAAGCCTGCACATCTGCCGATGCACTTTATTATGGTCATATTTATGCTAATATATATGTACATATGTATGTTGAAATGTTTAAGTGTCCTAATCCAAATTGTACACTCTCGGGAGCCGCAAGCCTACATTTCGTTGTACTGCACTTGTGCACTAACAATGACAATAAAAGTTGATTTGATTTGATTTGATTTTGATTTGATTTGAAATGGGCCAACACCTCTTTTGATGTGATCAATTCTTTACACTTCTGGAAAGCTCGTCTACGTTCGTCATTCCACTTCCATGGTACCCCTGTTTGCAGTAGGGTGTTCAGTGGGTGTAATACCGTGGACAAATTTGGTAAGAACTTATGGTAGTAGTTTACCAGCCCAAGGAACGACCTCAGTTGTGACACATTTTCCGGTGCTGGAGCCTTGACTACTGCCTCAATCTTTTCAGGGGACTTATGTAACCCCTCTTCATCGATGATGTGGCCACAATACGAGATCTGCCTCTGGAAAAACTCGCACTTGTGGCGATTAGCTCGTAGCCCATATTCCTTTAATCTGGTGAGCACCTTCTCCAAGTTGGCGAGGTGATTACTATCATTTTCGTCCGTGACCAGGATGTCGTCCAAATAACACTGGGTCCCTGGAATCCCTTGCAGGACTTGATCCATCGCCCTTTGCCAAATAGCCGGAGCTGATGCTACCCCGAACACCAGCCGGTTGTATTGATAGAGACCTTTATGAGTGTTGATCGTGAGGTATTGTTTCGAGGCTTCTTCTACCTCCATTTGCAAGTACACCTGGGCTAGATCAATTTTGGTGAAGCGTTTACCTCCAGATAGCGAGGCAAAAATATCCTCAATTCGTGGAAGCGGATATTGTACCGTGTGAAGGACTGGGTTCACTGTCACCTTAAAATCCCCACGGATGCGGACCTTCTTTGGTTCCCCAGGCATATTACTCAATGACCTCTTCATTGCAGGAACAATGGGTGTAGCCCACTCGCTCCAGTCTACTTTGGACAGTACTCCTGAATGTTCCAACCCTTCCAGCTCTGCTTCGACAGCTGGTCTGATCGCATAAGGCACTGGTCTGGCCTTAAGAAACTTTGGGCTTGCATTTTCCTCTATTTTAATCATTGCTGTTATGCCTTTTAGTGTTCCGAGTCCCTCCTGGAACACTTCTTTTGCGTCAGTTAGCATTTTTGACAGTCGTCCAGGTGTGACATCGTCATCCTTTTTGGCCTCAACCTTCAGTGCCTGTATGGAATGCCAATCTAATTGTATCTTCCGGATCCATTCACGTCCTAGCAGTGGTGGTCCTCCACCTGGCAATACATATATATCCATTTTAGGTATTTCCTGGCCTTTATATATCACTTTCACTCTTATTTTTCCTTTGGGGTAGACTTTTTGCCCCATGTACATCTTCAAGACAATCTCTGTAGCTTTCAAGGGTATATGTGAAAATAGCCGCTTGTAGTCCCTTTGGTTTATGACTGTTAGGGCTGATCCTGTGTCCAATTCCATTTTCACTTGGACTCCGTCTATCTTGAATGTAACCCAGATAGTCTGGTGATCCTCCATTTTGGTTACCTTATGTAGTTTCAGACAACCCAGCTCCTTGCTTCCAGAGTCTGTGTCACTTTTCTGTTCGTCTGAACTATTGTCCATCATCTGGTGTACCTTTTTGTACTTCTCCTGTGGAGATTTCTTACTGTTGGTTTTCTTCCCAGACCTGCAGACTCTTGCTATGTGTCCTGCTTTTCCACACTGTCTGCACACTTGGTCCTTGAACCAACAATCCTTCTGGTCATGTGTTGTTCTGCCGCAGCGATAGCACTTCCCTGTTCCATAGGACATTTCATTGGTGCCATATTCTTGCGGTCTCCGTTGTATCTCTGCAGCACCCCTTGCGGCTGCTTCGTGTGATACTGCCATACTGAAAGCCTTGTCCAGCGTAAGATCATTTTCTGATAGAAGCCGTTTCTGGATTCCTTCACTTTGCAGCCCACACACAAACTTGTCCCTTAACGTATCTGCTAGTCCCACTCCAAACTGGCAGTGTTTCGATAGCTTGCGCAGTTCTGTTAGGTACTCAGCATTGCTTTCGTCTTTGTGTTGGTTCCTTTTATGGAACTTAAATCGTTCTGCTATCAGCAGCGGTGTGGGGTTTAAGTGGTCCTGTAGGGTTTCTACTATGCTTTCGAAATTCTTGTTCACCGGCTTCTCTGGGGTTATTAGGTTTCGCAGTAACCCATAAGTTTTTGCACCCATGGAATTTAACAAAACCAGTGCTTTCCTAGCATCTGGCACTTCATTCGCCCTGCAGTACACCTCAATACGTTCCACATATGTCGCCCAATCTTCGACTTCATTGTCAACGTAGAGACACTCTTCGGCATCCCTGGGTGTGATTTAACTGTCAAAAATGGCGTCTCCCGCGCTTCCCCTTCTTCTCCGCTGGCACAAAATGGCGTCTCCCGCGCTTTCCTTCCTTCCCGCGCTCGCCCTTCTTCTCCGCTGCGGCTTCTAAAAATGGCGTCTCCCGCGCTCTTCCTTCTTCTCCGCGGCTCAATGGCGTCTCCCGCGCTCTCCCTTCTTCTCCCCGTGGACACTGTTCAGCCCTTGAGCCCTGGCTGTGATCTGCGCGTTCTTTTTTTTTTGTGCACCTTTCCCGTTTCCACCGCTTGGTCCTGAACCCGGCTGTTGCTTTACCCTCTCTCTCTCTGTTTTGTTTTTCCTCGACGCCGCTCGGTTTTCAACCCCCGGCTGCGCCCTGTGCGCTTAACCCTCTGTCTTACCCCGTCGACGCTGCTCGGCTTTCTCTCCGCCGTCGGTCGGCTCCAGCCGCCGCTGTCCAGGAATGGTCTGCGCTGTACCTGTCGTCAGTCTATTGCTGATCGTCGTGGCTGGGGAACCAAGCCCGGCTCTCCACAGCCTCCCGTGCGATGTTCACTCTCTGCCGGATGACTGGGCGGTTGCTCGTGGCCGCGCCCGTGTTTCTGGCCTCGACTTTCTTCCACCGCCCTCCCGGAGCGAATCCTCGAAGGGAAATGCAGAGTTGCAGGTAGCTTCGAATCGACACTTGTCGCCACTGTTAGATCCGTGATTCTGAGAGTATGATGTTTTTCAATAACCATACGGATGCTGTAACTTAACAATCAACAGGTGTTTACTGGAGTAGGGTAGTCTCGAGACTGGGGTACAGAGGCATGCTCAAGGCTTATATACAGGTGTGGTCACTGCCGGTACTACAGTATACAGGAGCTGTAAAAGTAGTTCTCTCTTAAAGGTACATACACTACAAGACTGACTTACGTTAAAGATAAAAAGAAAAAACTATGAATGCTGGAAATTTTAAATAAAAATAAAACTTGATGGAAATGCTGTAATCCGGGCCAATATTTGCATAAATCCATTTAATGTGAATGTGCATAATTTTGGATTTTTAAATGTTTTATTTAAGTCCTACGCCTGCTTTACCAGCTGTAAGAGTTGCATGGGCAATTGCTGGGCAGTTGCTGGGCAAATAGCCCAACTCTGCGGCAGCAATGCTCAGTTTTCAGGCAAAACAAATGATCTGTCAAGGCATACCTTGACAGATCGCAAGTTCCAGATTTCTGAGAGTACGCCATCGCCGACATCACCATTTCAGGGCCAATAAAAACATTCCCTTAAGACAGCCAATGCAAACTGGCAATGCCATAATTACACCCTCCCACCAGTGGTGGTGCTGTAATACCTCAGTGTCTCAGCTTCTCATGCTGTACTGCAGAGAAACTTCTTGGGGGTGAATTTCCTTATGGCTTTTTCTGCTCTGTTGCCGTGACATCGGCGGAAACCCCATTTACGCGCGTAAAAATGGGGTTTTTGCTGAATTCATGGCAATGGATTGGGAGAAGCCCTAAGGAAATTCAGCCCCCTAGGTTCCAGCTAATTCTACTTCTCAAATTGCATTCCATTCTCTGAAAGAATTGTATAAAAATAAGGACAGAATATATATATGACATATATAATAGGGAATCAATTACCTTTGTGTGCCCTGCTCCAGTTATCTCCTGCCCTCTAACCCCCTTTCGGCTCTTTCTTCCCCACGTGCAATGCCACGGGAGGTTGACTATTTTATTATTAAAAATCTTGCGAAGGGCATTCACTTCCTGTCCACAAACCTTACTTCCTGTTAGGATTTTTGGTCATGTTATTAACTCAACATTTATCATTGCAAATTGCTATGTCATCATTTTCCTTTAAATTTTGCTGTGTCAACTGTCACAATGCAATTATAGGCTCTGGCCATTAGCTGGCTCTGTGGAGGGAGATTCTGAAGTCTCTCTCCCAACTCCATCAACCTCTTGTATATAAAAAAAAGTTATATTCATCAGCTGACCTTGAGCAACATCACAGGCAACTTTCTTGTAATAATAAGAAAAATATGGAGAAAACGCAGTGCATGCATTGTTACGGTCAGCCTTGGCTCTGTGGTAACACTCTTGCCTCTGAGTCATGAGGTTGTGCATTCAAGTCCCATTCTAAGGCTCATGCACATAATGTAGGCTGGCACTTCAATGCAGTATTGAAGGAGTACTGCAATGTTGGAGGTGCTATTTTACAGTTGAAACATTAAACTAAGGCCTTGTCTGCCTGCTCTGGTGGATGTAAAAAATCCCATGGCAAGATTTGAAATAGAGTAGGAAAGATCCCCTGGTATCCTAGCCAAAAATGATCCCTCAATCAACATCACCAAAAGCAGATTAACTGGTCATTCATCACACTGTTTATGAGATCTTGCTATGCACAAGAAGGCTGCTGCATTTGCCCCAACACAATAGTGACTACGCCTCAAAATTGGTGCTATTGTGTTGATTCTGCTACCAGGATACACTTAGCTTATTAGCTTTAATCACTTGAGACATGTAATGCAGCACAGATGCCTGGGTGATACAAGCTAAATCCACCACTAGTATCCGAAATGATGCTGAGGTAACCATTGGATGGATCAGCAGATTTCTGGCAAGACCCAGCCTTAATGTTCTCTTCAGCTTCCTAAAGGTCCAGTGTGGAACAAAATTTGTGGCACAGAACCAAAGCATATTGTTCATTTTTTGCATGAATTCATGGTGAAGTTAATATGTGTGAAAGAAGTTTCCATATTATGCTGATTACTTTTTACTACGTGCTGACAGGAAAAATAAAAAGCTAATAGAGGTTTAACTCTTAAATCACCTTTTAGAAAATAAATCTTTGAAAACGAAGATCAGCAGATGGAGGTGGAGTGCAATAATTCAGAAGAAATATGTAGCAGAGGCAGAAAACAGAGTGAAGTTCCACAGGGAATATGGGGCACGCCATGGAATCTGCCACTTGAGAGATATGCATGACAGGGGCCTCCCGCTGTGGATGTGTCATTCTGAAAGCCATAGCGCTTGATGAATGTACTGCTTCGGTGGAGCTGGAAATTTACCACAGAATAAAATACCTTTCTCAAGATGGAAAAGAAAGGGATAGAATTTAATGACATATTCCACTGTGTCACAATGTAGGCAGGTCGTGAGCAATTAAATGAATAGGATTGCAGTGTATGTGGG
Organism: Somniosus microcephalus; assembly: GCF_052327205.1. Classification (NCBI taxonomy): domain Eukaryota; kingdom Metazoa; phylum Chordata; class Chondrichthyes; order Squaliformes; family Somniosidae; genus Somniosus; species Somniosus microcephalus. The sequence continues at coordinate 228,202,340 of NC_140992.1, forward strand.
TCACAGGGCGTCACTTCCCTAAACAAGCAATGCTGTTATAAGAAAGAGTATGGCTCTAATGAGGAAATTGAGATCTCAGAAAATTAACAAAGGGATACATTCTAATGAGATCAATTTATACAAAAAACAAAAAGCCAATCTTTTATAATAATTGATGAGATTTTTTGCACTAGCTGTACTAGAACTGAATTGCTTTATTATAGGAACTGATATATTACAGTCTGCGCCCTGGCACCATGCTTCAGTACTGAGTAATAACAGTGAGTGATGGAAAGGTTGTGTTACTGGGGCCATGATTATTTTGCTGATGATGCAATCCATTAAATACTCCTGCAGCAGGACTTTATGTTCCTATGGGTAAGTGGAAAGGTTTGCTAAGCGCTCAGTTGGCTGAAAGGATCTGGTATGGTATTTTGGTTCTTAACATAAATCTAGGAGACTCCATTCAGAATATAAACAGGAGCAGAGTGCTATATAGTTGTAAAAGGAAATCTCTATTGGTCTTCCAGATGCTGGAGATAAATGGCACAATGACCTTAGGAATATTTTTAGGCAGCAGAAAACAACTGCATGTTAGTGACAATATTTTAGTGAACGAATGCTCCATTTCTAGATGTGGATTGCTCGACCTAGTGTTGGATTGTTGATTGCCAGCTGAGTACACAGCAGCAGCTGAAAGTTACAAACATGATTTTAGTTTTTACTTTACTACCGAAAACACTATCACCTTATTTTACTACATATTCTGGGTTGTACAGGCTGTTTATTTTCTCGGCTGAGTATAGCCGTACAGTTGTAAACCGGACCCTCTGTAAGTAAAAATGATCTAATCTAAACAGAATATGAAACTAGTTCTGTGCTATTTCTGTATCCATTCAGGGGTATTTGACATTTCGGAAGGATAGGCAGAAAGGAAAAGGAGGTGGGGTAGCTCTGGTAATAAAGGATGAGATCAGTGCAGTAGTGAGAAATGATCCTGGCTCAGAAGATCAATATGTAGAATCAATTTGGGTGGAGATAAGAAATAATAAGGGAAAGAAGTCACTGGTGGGAGTAGTCTATAGGCCCCCCAACAGTAGCTACACTGTAGGACAGAGTATAACTCAAGAAATAATGGAGGCTTGTAAGAAAAGTACTGCAATAATCATGGGCAATTTTAATCTTCATATAGATTGGACAAATCAAATTGGCAAAGGTAGCCTTGAGGACGAGTTCATAGATTGTATTCAGGATGTTTTCTTAGAACAATATGTTGTGGAACCAACCAGGGAGCAGGCTCTTTTAGATCTGGTATTGTGTAATGAGATAGGTTTAATTAATGATCTCATAGTAAAGCATCCTCTAGGGAAGAGTGATCATAGCATGTTAGAATTTCAAATTCAGTTTGAGGGCGAGAAACTTGGGTCTCAAACTAGTGTCCTGAACTTAAATAAAGGCAATTACAAAGGTATGAAGACAGAGTTGGCTAAAGTGGACTGGGAAAATAGATTAAAGGGTAAGACAGTAGATAAGTACTGGCAGACATTTAAGGAGATATTTCATAACTCTCAGCAAAGATATATTCCAGTGAGAAAGAACGACTCTAAGAGAAGGATGGACTAACTAAGGAAGTTAAGGATGGTATCAAATTGGAAACAAAGGCATACAATGTTGCAAAGATTAGTGGTAGGCCAGAGGATTGGGAAATTTTTAGAAACCAGCAAAGGATGACTAAAAAAATAATAAAAAGGAGAAGATAGATTGTGAGAGTAAACTAGCAAGAAATATAAAAACAGACATTAAGAGCTTCTACAGGTATATAAAAAGGAAGAGAGTAGCTAAAGTAAACGTCGGGCCCTTGGAGGATGAGTCTGGGGAATTAATAATGGGAAACAGGGAAATGGCGGAGATTTTGAACAAATATTTTGTATCAGTTTTCACGGTAGAAGACACTAAAACCATCCCAATAATAATAGATAATCAAGGGGCTATAGGGAGGAACTTAAAACAATCACTATCACTAGAGAAAAAGTACTAGGCAAACTAATGGGACTAAAGGTGGACAAATCTCCATGAGCTGAAGGCCTGCATACTAGGGTCTTAAAAGAAGTGGCTGCAGAGATAGTGGGTGCATTGGTTGTAATCTACCAAATTTCCCTGGATTCTGGAGAAGTCCCAGCAGATTGGAAAACCACAAATGTAATGCCTCTATTCAAGAAAGGAGGGAGACAGAAAGCAGGAAACTATAGACCAGTTAGCCTAACATCTGTCATTGGGAAAATGCTGGAGTCCATTATTAAGGAAGTAGTAGCAGGACATTTAGAAAATCATAATACAATCAAGCAGAGTCAGCATGGCTTTATGAAAGGGAAATCGTGTTTGACAACTTTGCTAGAGTTCTTTGAGGATGTAATGAGCAGGGTGGATAAAGGTGAACCAGTAGATGTAGTGTATTTGGATTTCCAGAAGGCATTCGATAAGGTGCCACATAAAAGGTTACTGCACAAGATAAGAGCTCACGGGGTTGGGGGTAATATATTAGCATGGATAGAGGATTGGCTAACTAACAGAAAACAGAGAGTCAGGATAATTGGGTCATCTTCAGGTTGGTAAAATGTAACTAGTGGGGTGCCACAGGGATCAGTGCTGGGGCTTCAACTATTTACAATCTATATTAATGACTTGGATCAAGGCACCGAGTGTACTGTAGCCTAATTTGCTGATGATACAAAAGATAGGTGGGAAAGCAAGTTGTGAGGAGGACACAAAGAATCTGCAAAGGGATATAGATAGGTTAAGTGAGTGGGCAAAAATTTGGCAGATGGAGTTTAATGTGGGAAAATGTGGTAGGAAGAATAAAAAAGCAAATTATTATTTAAATGGAGAGAGACTACAAGATGCTGCAGTATAGAGGGATCTGGGGGTCCTTGTACATGAAACACAAAAAGTTAGCATGCAGGTACAGAAAGTAATTAGGAAGGTGAAATAAAGAATAGATTTGCCTTTCTAATCTAGGCTTTATTAACTTTAAAAACCCAGTAGCACATCTTTCAACACCAGTCTCCAACAATGACTAGAGAGAACTGAATTTAAGATGGCCACCACAAATCACCTGACATCCACTACCAATGAGTTTACAACATATATCTCAAGGTAGAAACAAACAACCAATTACAATACTTCTTACTAATACAGAGAACAACCACCCCATTCACCAATCACAATGGGCCAGAAATTCCAGGCCAGAAGCGTGAGTACGGTTGGGTTACTCACGCATCTGGCCGTTGGAAATGCCGGCGTTCAGCAGGAACAGCGCATGCGGGGAACGCCGGCATTTCCAGACCCGAGGTCTATTCACAGCGCGTGCGACTGCACAGGCAGCGCTTGCGCAGTGAACTTTGTAGATTTCACTGATGGATTCAGTGAGGGTAAGTCCCTAGAACTTGCACTTGAAAAAAGCAAGTGTAAAGTTGTTCATTGGCTGGGGAAGGAGATATATTTTATGGAGGAGCTTATGAAATGCAATATTTAGGTTTGGGAAAGGGAGGGAAGTTATTTTAAGAAATTTTAACTAAGTTTTAAACTTTAATTTTTTTTTTTTTTAAACGGGTTTTCAGAACGGTAGGTAGAAGGAGCAATTGTGGCTGTGTGAATGGAATGTGAGAATGAGTTATGTATGTATGTCCACATATATTTACGTATATGTATGTATGTTTTATATTCCTTTACTAATGTGTATGAATGTATATTTTTAATTATGATTTTCCAATAAGTTACTTTCTCTGAAAGTCATAATTAAATAATACATTCATACACATAAGTAAAGGAATATATACATAACACGCAAAGGAATATATACAGACATACATACTTTCAGAAGCTCCACGATAAGAAATATCTTCCTCCGCAGCCTCTGGAGCAACTGTACCCATGCTTTTTTCATGTGTAAGTTGTAATGACTGGACCTCACTGAAAGCATTAATGAAAGCGGCGAATTATACTGCGCACGCGCTGCCTGTGCAGTCGCACGCGTTCTGCCTCTGAACCCCTTCGTTCAGAGGACAGGAAATGCCGGTTTTCCCCACATGCACTGTGCATGCTGAAAACCGGCATTTCATCTGGCCAGATGCGTAAGTACCCCGACCGTACTAGCGCATTTGGAAGGGAATTACTGGGCCAACATTTTACATGTCAATAAAATAAAAAATTTAACAATTGCACAACTTGCCCCCTCGCATCTGCGACTGAGGGTCCAAGGAGGTGCATTGCGCAAGAGGTCATCATCGTACGTATCCTCACACTGTTCCCTTTGGGGAACTGTATGAAGTGGTGGAAGGATTTATGGCCGTGATTAACGCTCATTCCGTGACCGTAACCATCTTTGAACCAGCCATTAGGGTGGTTAGTCCTATGGCGGGCGGGTTTTACGGGCTCCCACAACCCATCTGAGGGGGGGGGGGGGCCAGCAACACCCACGGACGCAAGCATCCCGCTGGATGTCCACCCAGAATTTAAAGTTGGAGCTCCGACTCCACTTGCCGGGACTGTCTGGAGTGGGGTTCAAAACCCTACTCCTTCTGGCCCAGCGGCGGGGATGCTTACTGCTACGCAAAAGGCCCACTCCGCACAAAAGGTGACACTCATACGTTTCCTGCGCCTTTTCCCTCCCCGTGACTGGAGCCCTATGCTGCCATTTCACGTTGCTAATTGGATTGGGCCTTTGTCATAGCGGTAGGATCCCCGCCGCTGGGCCAGATCAGGGTAGGGTTTCGAACCCCGCTCCAGACAGTCCCGGCAAGTGGAGTCGGAGCTCCGGCTCTAAATTCTGGGTTGACATCCAGTGGGATATTTGCGTCCGTGGGTGTGGGTGGCCCCCCCTCCTTGTATAGCTTGTGGGAGCCCGTAAAACCCTCCCGCCATAGGACTAACCGCCCTAATGCCTGGTTCAAAGATGGTTACGGTCACGGAATGAGCGTTAATCATGGCCATAAATCCTTCCACCACTTCATACAGTTCCCCAAAGGGAACAGTGTGAAGACACGTATGACGACGACATTGCTAAATAAATAAATGGAATTAAAAAAATTCTTTTAGGGCTTTTAAAAGTCTTTAAATTGCTTTAATTCTCTTTAAAACTACTTCAGATTACTCAAAATAATGTAAACATTTTAAAAAGTTTATAAAAGTTACCAAAATCTTCAAAAAACTTCCAAAAACCTATTTAAACTGCTCCTTAGCAGCTTGACAGAAACATTGGGGGCGTGTCCAGTGAAACTGAGACCTCAAGGGGCGTGTCTCACTTACACTGCACGCTCCTGGCTTCACGCTGGCTGCACTCCTGGGCGGCGTGACGTCATACGCTGCCCGGGAATGTGCTTTCTATTTCTGCAAGTTCAGGCGTCCCAGAAGCTGATCGGCACGAGCGCGGGGTAAGTGTAAATACGGGGCTTGCACGCGCTGCAAGCCCCGTTCTGGAATTTCTGGCCCAAAAGTTCTTATTAAACATAGGAAATAATCACCACATTCACCTCTCCTTTTAAAACATGCTCCAACCTAAATAACCTTTACAATTTATAATTAATTTATTTACAACTAAAATACAAATATAATATTTCAACAACTTTAAAACATTACTATCAATTTAAAAGTCCATTTTCAATCGGTCGACCGGATATCTTGTTCGTGTCAACCTTCTTAACCTTGGTGAAATTCCTTGCCCTCCCACACCCGGAGGCACCGAAGTATCTTCTGCAGACAGGCTATCCATATCCCGATTATCAACGGTTTCCGGATTGGAAATCCCATCAGGAAGTAAACTAGGACGGTCATGAACATCCATCAAAGGCTGACTAATAGAAGTATAATTATCTGCAATAGGATTGGAAACAGTCGTAGTATCTATAACAACATCCACATTATCTGAATCATGACTATTATTAGTATCCTTGGAAGAGGGCTGGCCACCACAAGGAGCCAAGTCTTTAATTGAAACAGTACTTTCTTTCCCATCTTGGAATCGAATATGAGCATATTGGGAATTTGCCTCCAACAGCTCCACCTCCTTCACTAAAGGATCATATTTTGACAATCTAACATGGCGTCGAAGCAACACAGGTCCCTGCATAGTAAGCCATGAAGGTACCGAATATCCCGTAGTAGATCTCCGTGGGTAATTAAAGAGCCTTTCATGGGGGGTCACATTAGTAGCCATTGAAAGCAATGATCTAATGGAATGCAGGGCATCAGGCAGTACCATTTCCCACTGTGTATTCTTAAGATTCCGGGATGTCAAAGCCAACATAACTGCCTTCCAGATCACCCCATTGTATCGTTCGCACTGTCCATTACCCTGGGGGTTATATGGGGTAGTTCTACTAGTAGAAATTCCCCGACTCTGAAGGTATTCCTTCAACTGGGAAGACATAAAAGAACTTCCTTGATCCGAATGGATATACGCCAGCATCCTAAAGATGACAAAAAGTTGAGTCAGACATTTGATAACTGTAGCAGCTGATACATCTGCGCAAGGAAAAGCAAAAGGAAACCTTGAAAACTCATCCACAACAGTAAATATGTATCGATTTTGAGTCGTTGAAGGAAGAGGCCCCTTAAAATCAACGCTCAAACGTTCAAAAGGAGAAGTAGCCTTTATAAGATGAGCTCGTTGAGGCTTAAAGAAATTCGGTTTACACCGAGCGCAGATAGAACATGATGAAGTTATCCGCTTGACGTCTTCAACTGAAAAGGGCAAATTCTTACTGCGTACGAAGTGTATCATCCTCGTAACCCCAGGATGACATAAAGCATTGTGAAGATTAATAAGCGTATCTCTGTGAATCACAGAACAATAAGCCCTCGACAGTGCATCAGCAGCAACATTATCCTTCCCCGGACGATAAACTATATCAAAATGGTAACATGCCAACTCAATCCTCCACCTCATTATTTTATCATTTTTAATCTTTCCAAAATGTTTAACATCAAACATAAAGGACACAGATTTTTGATCGGTTACCAACGTGAAATGTCGCCCCGATAAATAATGTCTCCATTTACGCAGTGCTTCTACTATTGCATATGCCTCTTTCTCTATTGAAGAATGCCTTTTTTCACTATTGTTCAAAGTACGTGAGAAAAAGGCCACAGGTCTTCCATTTTGGTTCAGAGTAGCCCCAATTGCAAAATCAGAAGCATCCGTCTCAGTCACAAGGGGAACCTGCTCATCAATAGAATGCACAACTGCTCCTAGGATATCCTTTTTAAATTTATCAAAACATGTCCTGGCTTCCCATGATAGAGGATATGTCGTAACCCGTATAAGGGGCCGGATCTTCTGTGAAAAGTTTGCAATCCAATTAGAATAGTAAGAAAACAGTCCAACAACTCGTTGCAAAGCCTTAGAATTAGTAGGATAAGGTAAATCGATCAATGGTCGCAGACGTTCTGGATCTGGTTTAATCTTATTTCCCGAGATAATATACCCCAGTAGATTTACCTCAGTAGTCAAAAAGATACACTTCTCTTTATTAAAAGTTAAACCAACTTTTTCCGCAGCTTGAAGGAATCTTTCTAAATTAGAATCATGCTCCACCCTTGATTTACCACACACCGTGATATCATCTAAATATGAAAAGGTGTCAGAGAGAGAGTTATCACTTATAAAAGCATCCATTGCCCGTTGAAAACAAGCAACACCATTAGTAACACCAAATGGTATTCGGCAAAACTGATACAGCTTTCCACCAGCCTCAAAGGCTGTATATGGTTGATCCCTCTTAACAATAGGAATCTGATGATAAGCACTCTTTAAATCAATAGTGCTAAAAAACTTATACTGAGATACTTTGTTGATAAGCTCATCAATCTTAGGCAAAGGGTACGCATCTAATTGAGTATACCTATTAATAGTTTGAGAGTAGTCTATCACCATTCATTTCTTATGCCTCTCGTTAGTGGTGACAACTACCTGAGCCCGCCAAGGCGAACAACTAGGTTCAATGATTCCTTCCAATAAAAGACGTTGGACTTCAGAATTAATAAATTCTCTATCCTGACTGCTATACCTTCTTGACTTGGTAGCAATTGGCTTACATTCCGGCATCAAATTGGAAAAAAGTGATAATGGAGAAATGGATAAAGAAGTCAATCCACAAATGGATAAGGGTGGCTTAGTCCCTCCAAACGAAAGACTAAGACTCTCGTGTAATTTAAGCACATCATGACCAATCAAAATATCCGCACAAAGATTAGGCAAAACAGTTAGGCGTATATCAGTATACGTATTACCTAGAAGAATCAATTTCACAAGGCAACAACCAGCTACTTGTGAAGTAAGGGTCGTCTGAGCCATACACACCTGATAAGTAACAGGCAAGATTTTCAAACACTTTTCCTTCACAAACTGAAGACTTATAAAACTCTCGGTACTGCCCGTATCTATGAGAGCCTTCACTTCTAACCCATTAACTTGGGCCACAACTATAGCTTTGTTTAGGCCATGAGCAAATGCAGCAGAAATTGATGCAATAAACGCCCTCTCTACAGGTTGAATAGTCACAGAAGAGGAGGTAATTAAACCTAATGATTTACAAACACGTGCATAATGACCTCTCTTGCCGCATTTACTACATACAGCCTCCCAGGCAGGACACTTCAAACGAGAATGCCGGACGTTCCCACAAAAATAACACTTCTGAATCCTAGAGGCAACAGCCGCCGAAGTAAAAGGTGGAGCTGTTGGAGTAGAAACTATTTCAGAATCTAGTAAACCACTCCCATTAAGTCCACCTAATTCCTTTTCGTCCGGAACTGCCGAAACCACAGTCACAGGCCGATTAGAAAGAGCATAAGAATCCGAACTTCTCTGAGCCATATCCAATATAGAAGCTTGCTCAAAAGCACTCTTGAGATCCAAAGTCTTATTTTCTAACAACCGCTGACGAATTGATCTAGACAGTAGTCCATTAATAAAAGCATCCCGTACCGATTCTTCCTTATATTCTTCGGCCGTCACGGCTTTATAATTACAGTTAGCACCAAGGTGCCGAAGTGCTTGTAAATAAGTATCCAAAGATTCTCCCACCTGCTGCCTACGGGCAGATAGAAGGTAACGTGCAAATACCTCATTCTTTGGTTTAACAAAAATCTTCTCCAATGTAGAAATAGCCAATTCATACGTTTTACAGTCCAAAATATACTTATATACACATCCGGAGCAATGTAGTTGATCAGCATATTCAGCTTATTCAGAGACTCTTGTTCCAACACACCCAAAAAGTTTGTAAATGTACAATACCAATGTTTCCATTTATCATCCACTCCTGCAGAATTAGGGTCAGCATTGAATCGTTCCGGTTGAAGATATCGCTCCATTCTGATAAAAAGTTAATAAATTGAAATAAAGAATAGATTTGCCTTTCTAATCTAGGCTTTATTAACTTTAAAAACCCAGTAGCACATCTTTCAACAGCAGTCTCCAACAATGACTAGAGAGAACTGAATTTAAGATGGCCACCACAAATCACCTGACATCCACTACCAATGAGTTTACAACATATATCTCAAGGTAGAAACAAACAACCAATTACAATACTTCTTACTAATACAGAGAACAACCACCCCATTCACCAATCACAATACTTCTTATTAAACATAGGAAATAATCACCACAGAAGGCAAATGGAATGTTGGCCTTTATTGCAAGGGGGATGGAGTATAAAAGTAGGGAAGTCTTGCTACAACTGTACAGGGCATTGGTGAGACCACATCTGGAGTACTGCGTACAGTTTTGGTCTCCTTATTTAAGGAGGGATATATTTGCATTGGAGGCAGTTCAAAGAAGGTTCTCTCGGTTGATTCCTGAAATGAGGGGGTTATCTTATGAAGAAAGGTTGAGCAGGTTGGGCCTATACTCATTGGAATTTAGAAGAATGAGAGGTGTTCTTATTGAAACATAAGATTCTGAGGGGGCTTGACAGGGTAGATGCAGAGAGGATGTTTCCCCTCGTGGGGGAATCTAGAACTAGGGGGCAGTTTCAGAATAAGGGGTCGCTCATTTATAACGGAGATGAGGAAGAATTTCTTCTCTCAGAGGGTCGTGAATCTTTGGAATTCTCTACCCCAGAGAGCTGCGGAGGCTGGGTCTTTGAATATATTTAAGGCAGAGATAGACAGATTTTTGAACTATAGGGGAGTCAAGGGTTATGGGGAGCGGGCAGGAAAGAGAGTTGAGGTCGAAGATCAGCCAGGATCTTATTGAATGGTGGAGCAGGCTCGAGGGGCCAAATGGCCTACTCCTGCTCCTATTTCTTATGTTCTTATATTATACTTCACTATTACAGTTATAAAAGTCTTATCTTTTAGAATTTGTAAAAATAGGAATGATTTGTTTAAATGTTGCTCCTAGAATCATAAAAGGGATTTATAGAGATGAGTGCCTAACAAGGAATACATTCTGGACACTCTTACTGAGTGAACCCCTGGCTTGTGAGCAAATGGCAGTGGATGAGATTCCTAAATAAGTTATTTGAAGATGTACAAATTTTAGTGACTAGCAGAAGAGTGCAAGTTTTTTGGGGGGGGATGTGGAACATCTCCATTTGAATCCTCATCTAATTATTAATTATGCAGTTCAACAATAAAACATCTGAAAAAGACTATCTCCAACCAGTTATTATACAGACTGTTGAAAATCAATAGGAACTTTGTGAATAATTTAGAAATAAACTGTAATTGTATAAAATGTGGTTGTATCAGAATTTGCTAGGAGTTTGCTTACATTATACTTACATATATTATGTTTGCCCCAGTGCTCTTGAATTTCCTAATGTTATGATAAAGTGGTTGTGTCCGTGTGGTTCCGGCACTATGCATAACTTCAAATCTCTACACTTTTTGCACTTTACAAATGCCAGCAGCTTTCTCAAACTGCATGAGGAAGTGGTTTTCAATCTTCTACCATCATGTACATGGTCAGCATTGACACAATCCCTTGAACTCCTCAGTCAGCTTAATAACCGAAATCCAACTATGTCAATTCAGCAAACTGAATTAGAAAAATATACAGAATAGGCCATTTCCTAGATTGTCAATTTTTTGTCACCTATGATGCCACAGCTTCACAGTGGGTGTAAGCAAGCATCTTTCCCATAGTTAGAAAAGTTAAATAAAGTTCACACAAAGATTTTCATTAGCTCACAAGTCACAAATCAATTTGGCTATAAGTATTAAAGACATTTCTTTTAAGTCACATTAATACATTTCAATGCAAAATTCCTTAATTACAACTTGTAACTTGTAACGTGCAAGCACACAGGAGAAGGTGTGGCTTTAATTTAAAATCAAACCAATTAATAATTAAGTCACTGTTATTATAATTTCTCTTTTTTCATTGAAAATTCTGTGTGAAAATATGTGATTCATATTACTTTATAAATATGAAATTATGTTCTTTGAAATCCTAGAGATTTTCAATTGTGCTATTGGCAGTGCCATAGCGGATTTGAAAGCATTAGCAGACTGATTTTGAACTAAAATTCTGAATGCCTATTCTTACAAAGAGGAACTTGTTTTATTACCATAACAAAAAAACCCCGATTTCCTGTCATGTTACAACTCCGCGAGTCCTGTTTTCTTCAAAATGAATTAGAAAGCAAGTGGAAACACTGACAGTCCATACTGACAAGAATCTCAAAAGGGCTTTCATTTTATTTATGAGTGAAGTATTAATAAAACATATTTATAGTTTGTTTTCAATTCAAGAAAAATAATGGGGAAAGGAGCCTAAGCATCACAATGGTTTTAATCTATATCAAGAAGGCAACCTTTCAAAGCTCAAGAGTCAGAAAGAACATTTTATTTGGCAAAGAACAGCAAATGTTTTGGCTCCTTTACATTGCAGCTTAGGTCAAGGGAGAGCAATGCCATAGGCGGAACTCCAGTGCTGTCGGCTCTACGTAGGTCAGGGCTTCCATGCTCAGGAGTGCATCAAATGTTCAAGAATCATGCCTCTGCAGTCCCTGGCACTCTGTGGAAATGCTTAACTTAGAATATGCTACTGGATATAATAATATGGCTAGTTTCATGTATATTTGGGACATTTTCTTTGTTGAGTGCAGTTGTGGCAACAAATTCCAGTCTTTTTTTTAAATTATGAAGGTTATTAGATTCCAATAATTACAATAATTCTAGCAACCAGCAATAAGAAACAAAATTCAATAATTTCTGCTAAGTAATGAAATTGTTACAAGTATGATAATGTTCTTACTGTATCTGCTTTCCCAGGACAGAAGCTGGAATGTAAAAGACCATGAATGCTTGTGGCTTTTTGTCAAGTAATATTTTCCTTGCGCAGTACAGGAGGTAAACTGTGACTTTTGACAGGCTTTGTTTCTCACCATTTTCTAGCAATCCGATTTCTACTCAGATATGTATGAACAAACAAACTCTGAAATGTGAGCATCATTCAAAAAGGTTAACTACCTATGACTGAATTTGGTCATATTGAGCACAATCCGGTATGGAAAACTGGGGCCATTAAACTCATTTTAACTCCAACTGATGTTGCTGTAGGAGCCTGCCTCAGCTTATCCACTGCTGAAACCCTCATCCATGCCTTTGTCACCTCCAGACTTGACTATTCCAATGGGCCGACCTCCCATCTTCCACCCTACATAAACTTGAGCTCATCCAAAACTCTGCTGCCAGTATCCTAACTTGCACCAAGCCCCGTTCATCCATTGCCCCTGTGCTCGCTGACCTATATTGGCTCCCTGTCCTCGATTTTAAAATTCTCATCCTTGTTTTCAAATCCCTCCACGGCCTCGCCCCTTCATAGCTCTTTAACTTCCTCCAGCCCTACAACCCTCTGAGATCTCTGCGCTCCTCCAATTCTTACCTCTTGCTCATCCCCAATTTTAATCGCTCCACCATTGGCGCCTGTGCCTTCAGCTCCCAAGACCCTAAGCTCTGGAATTCGCTCCCTAAACCTCTACGCCTCTCTACTTCTCTCTCCTTATTTAAGACGCTCCTTAAAACCTATCTGTTTGATCAACTGTTTGGTCACCTGTCCTAATACCTCCTTATGTGGCTCAGTGTCAAATTTTGTTTGCGAACGCTCCTGTGAAGCAGCTTGGGACATTTTATTACTTTACAGATGCTATATAAATGCAAGTTATAGTTATAGTAGTAGTTGTAGAGAACAACTGAATTGGCCCTAAATCAACAAAGTATTTGCCTTGGACCTAACTTTTTTAGTTCAGAGTCAAAGCCATTTGAGGACCATTCCTCAAAATATCATGATTGACAGTGCTAATAACCAAGATTCATGGTTCCAATCTTTGTGGTAAAACATTAGGATAGAGTTAGGGACCGCTCCCTCCGCGACACCCTGGTCCACTCCTCTATCACCCCCAACACCCCCTCCCCTTCCCACGGCACCTTCCTGTGCAAGCGCAGGAGATGCAACACCTACCCTTTTACCTCCTCCCTTCCCACTGTCCAGGGCCCCAAACACTCCTTCCAGGTGAAACAGCAATTTACTTATACCTCTTGTAATTTAGTATACTGTATTCGCTGCTCACAATGCAGTCTCCTCTACACTGGGCAGACCAAACCTAGGTTGGGTGACCGCTTTGCGGAACACCTCCGTTCAGTCCGTAAGCATGATCCCGAGCTTCCGGTCGCCTGCCACTTTAATTCTCCACTCAACTCCCATTCTGACCTCTCTGTTTTCGGCCTCTTACATTGTTCCAATGAAGCTCAACGTAAGCTCAAGGAACAGCACCTCATCTTTTGATTAGGCACTTTACAGCCTTCTGGACTTATTTTTTCACATGGCAGCTGTTGATGATTCTGCCACTTCCATTTACACCTCTTCTAGACTCATCTTTTGTTTCTTTACTTGTCCCGTTACCATCTCCTTTTGCTTTGTACCATCACACCTTTTGTCATTTAATCACTCCTGCCTTCCACCTTATCACAGACCTTCCCTTGTGTTCCTTCCTCCCCTCCCCCTTTCCCTGCCCCTGCACTTGCTTAAAATCTGTTACATCTCTAACTTTTTCCAGTTCTGACGAAAGGTCATCGACCTGAAACGTTAACTCTGTTTCTCTCCCCACAGATGCTGCCTGACCTGCTGAGTATTTCCAGCATTTTCTGTTTTTATTTCATATTTCCAGCATCCGCAGTATTTTGCTTTTGTGTTGGGGTCGAGTTTCTGTTTTGGGCTCAATCAGCGATTCTGGCGCAAATTGCACCCAAAATTGAGCCCGTTTCGAATAGCTTTCCCCCCCCCCCCCCCCCCCGAGTTTCCACTTAAACACATTTGCATATCGACGAACACAAAATCTGCCATGAACCAGCGCAATCGGGCAGTGCTTTAAAACATAATTAAAAAAAAAATGTTGCTGTAAAATATATTCCTTGATACATTTAAGAGTGGTAACTTAGCAAAGTTTGATTACTGTAATACAACTGAAAATGGGTTTATCACAAAAAATAAGCATTTTAAATAACAGTGTCAATATACTACCTATGAGTAACCTGATTTTAAATAACTGAAAATATTTTTAAAAACACATTAAAATATTTTCTAATGAGATTGGGGTACAGTAGTCAGTTCCTTAGCAAATTGAAAAATAAATAATTCCAACTATACCTATTCGTGTCCTTGCGCCCAAAAGAACCAGCTTCATTTTTGGAGCCTCCTCAAAGGCCTGTAAACGAGCGCAATTAGCAAAAACTCCCAATGACGATTAATTCACCCTGGGGGCGTAGCCAATTTTGTGAGTGGGGCCTGCTTATAGCGCAATGTTTTTAAAACTAGCGCAAAAGATTGCGGAAACTCAATTTGCACTGAACGCAATTTGTGCTTAGAATTATGTGATCTTCTGCGCCGGTTATGCCAATATCAGAGGAATTGCGCCGGAAAAACCTGCGCAATCGAGTGGAAACGCTATCCCATTGAGTTACCATAATTCTAGAACCAAAATCTTTGCACGCTTACAATACGATGTGTATCTGCACTATGTTCAATGTTGAACCTGCTCTTTCAGTATAAACATTGGTTTGGATTCATATTTGCTAATTTCAGTGAGATTGTAGGAACTGGGGTTACTAGCCGAAGAATTGAGATCGACTCAGAAAATCAAAAACAATAAAATTTAATGAACAAACGAAGCTGTACAGGAAACTGTAGGAGACAATGCAAATAGGTCTGGTCTGCTTGAAAGCCTCTCTGGAAACTGCTAGAAGGTTCCGAGCTCAACTGCTAGCAGGTTCCGAGCTCAACTGCTAGCAGGTTCCGAGCTCTGACGTCATGACGTCATCACGTTCTTCCCGCTGTTGAGAGATCACGTGACGGACGGCATGACGTCATCACGTGGAGTACAGGAAAGAAGCCCTAGTACAGTTAACAGATACATTAAAGGTGCAGCCCCCAGCTGTACTACATTGCTGTAAAAGGAATTATATACAATTGTCCGTAATCCTCTGGTGGTTCCGCCACATGCGCCCCCCCCAGAATTGCTTTTAACAGAGAAGGTAAGGCGAGAAGGGGGTCTGACAAGTCTGTCCGACCGACTGCGATATCCCGGCAGCTGGAACGGAGCGCTAGAAGATGAACTGGCCGTTGGCTGTGGTTGGGATGACGCCGCAGGCGGAGGAGAAGAAGAGGCCGGCTGTGGTCGACCCGGTGAGGCTGGCACTGGCGACTCGGCGGATGACTGTGACTGTACTGGACCGGCAGTCGACGGTGGACGACCACGACGAGGCAGCTGAGCGGTGACGACTGGTTTGCTCAGATCCAGATGCGCCGGTTTCAACCGGTCGATGGAGATGTGGTCAGGCTTACCGCCGACGTCGACTGCGAAGGACTTGTCGCCTGATGAGATGACGCGGAACGGACCTGTGTAAGGCGGTTTGAGCGGTTTTTGCGAGCATCCTGCCGAATGAACACGTATTCTGCACTCTTAAGATCCACCGGGACATGGGAGCGCTGCAGGTCATGATGCGACGTAGGCACTGGGATGAAATTCCTAGCCGCTTCCTGGTGGCTGACGAGCTGCTGAGCTGGGGACCAGGGTTCTGTGTGAGGAGGAAGAAAATTGCCAGGCACTCTGAGTGGTTGGCCGTAAACCAGCTCTGCTGAAGAAGAATGCAGGTCGTCCTTAGGCGCCGTGCGAAGACCTAGCAGCACCCAAGGGAGCCTACCCACCCAATTAGGCCCACAGAGACTAGCACGCAGTGCGGCTTTAAGGGACCTGTGGAATCTTTCACACAGACCATTCGCCTGTGGATGGTAGGCAGTGGTACGATGAAGCTTGGTGCCCAAACCTTGAGCTACGGCGTTCCAAAGCTCAGAGGTAAATTGAGGCCCCCGGTCGGAGGAGATGTCAGCCGGTACCCCGAACCGAGCTACCCACGACGAGATGAAGGCTCTGGAGACGTCTGCCGCTGTGGTGGCAACCAAAGGAATTGCATCTGGCCACCTGGTGGTGCGGTCTACCACGGTGAGGAGGTGAGTGTACCCGTGAGAGGGAGAGGACCAACCAGGTCTACGTGCACATGGTCGAATCGATGCTCCGGAACCGGAAAAGTGGCGACTGGGGCCTTAACATGGCGTTGTATCTTGGACTTCTGGCAACTCACGCAGGTATTGGTCCAGTCACGGACGTCGAGATGCATGCCCTTCCAGACGAATTTCTTTGCCATGAGTCGTTGTGACACTCTCATGCCAGGGTGTGACAACCCGTGGATAGTGTCGAAAATTCTCCTGCGCCATTCGACTGGAATGATTGGACGTGGGACACCCATCGAGATGTCACACAGGAGTGTGGTCCCTGCGACCTGGAAACTGACATCAGCCACTTGTAAGCTGGAAGGTGCGGTCCGGTATGCCTGCACTTCAGGGTCTGCCTTCTGTTCTTTTGCCAAACCAACATAGTCGACTCCCAGGTGTACTGCGTGGAGCTGGGCGCGCGAGAGACAATCCGCCACCAGGTTGTCTTTGTCCGAGACATGTTGTATGTCAGTTGTAAATTCAGATATGTACGTAAGATGACGTTGTTGCCGTGCCGACCATGGTTCCGCTGTCTTGGCCATCGCAAAAGTAAATGGCTTGTGGTCTACAAAAGCCATGAATGGGCGTCCTTCCAGTAGGAAGCGAAAATGGCGGATGGCCAGAAACAATGCCAACAACTCCCTATCAAAAGTACTATACTTGCGTTCGTTCTTCCGCAATTGGCGGCTGAAGAAAGCCAGTGGTTGCCATGTGCCGTCGACCCACTGCTCCTGTACTGCCCCGATGGCACAATCAGATGCGTCGGTGGTAAGGGCAATGGTTGCGTACGGAAGGGGATGTGCCAACATGGTCGCAGCAGCCAAGGCGTTCTTAGTGTCGAGGAAAGCCTGGTCCATCTGGTGTGTCCAATCGATTGGGTCTTTGCCCGATTTACCTCTGAGGGCTTCGTAGAAAGGTTGCATCAACAATGCCGCCTTGGGGACGAACCGATGATAAAAATTGACCATTCCCAGAAATTCCTGGAGGGCCCTGATGGTCTGAGGAAGAGGGAACAAGGTGACTGCTTCCACCTTCCTGGCCAGCGGGACGGCGCCTTCTGAGGTGATTCTGTGTCCCAGGAAGTCAACGCTGTGCAACCCAAACTGGCACTTGGCCGGGTTGATAATAAGGCCATGTTGGCTGAGACGAGAAAAAAGGGTACGCAAGTGCGTAATGTGTTCTTTCGTGCTGTTACTGGCAATAAGGAAGTCGTCTAGGTAGACGAAGATGAACGGCAGATCGCGCAACACGGAATCCATGAGACGTTGGAAGGCTTGTGCTGCATTCTTCAGCCCAAACGGCATACAAAGGAACTCAAAGAGCCCGAAAGGTGTGATGACGGCAGTTTTGGGGATGTCCTGAGGATGCACGGGCACTTGATGATAGCCTCGGACGAGGTCTACTTTGGAAAAGATGGAATTCCCTGCCAGATGGGCCGAAAAATCCTGAATGTGAGGAATTGGGTACCGATCCGGTGTGGTAGCCTCATTCAGACATCTGTAGTCGCCGCATGGTCGCCATCCGCCTCCCGGCTTAGGAACAATGTGTAATGGCGAGGACCAAGGACTATTCGAATGTCGAATAATACCCAGGCATTCCATTGTATGGAACTCTGCCTTGGCGGCCGTGAGTTTACCAGGTTCCAACCTTCGAGCTCTCGCATAAACGGGGGATCCTGTCATGGTAATGTGGTGCGCCACACCGTGCCTCGCGACTGAAGAAGAAAATGTGGGCCTGGTGAGCTCAGGGAACTCACTGAGAAGACGAGAGAACTCATTTGGAGATGGGACTGCATAGGCAACTGACCAAGACATCGCGGAGCTTCGGTGGCAGGGGACTGAGTGAAAAGTGGAGGCACTGATTAGCCAGCAGTGTTGGATGTCGACGAGAAACCCGTTTGCGCAGAAGAAATCTGCCCCCAGGATGGCCTGTGAGACTTTCGCCGTGATGAACTCCCAAACAAAACGTTGGCCGCCAAAACTCAACTGGACTCTACGCTTTCCGAACGTGCGAATGGCCGCACCATTGGCTGCCTCGAGGGGGGGACCTTGACCACCGGATTGAAGATCTAACTTCGACGCTGGTAGGATACGGCACTGGGAGCCAGTATCACAGAGAAAACGTCGCCCTGACAGTGAGTCTGTAATGTATAGCAGTTTCCCTGCGGACCCGACGGCCATCGCAACTCTGGCGCGTCCCTTAGGCCTTATTGATCTTCTCAGAAACCGCTGGTTTGAGGTAGGTTTTTTTTTTGGTGAGAAACTGCAGGGCGGACGGCAATTTCTGGCCTTCGCGCCGAAACGAGCGTGGTATGCACACCAGCCTGCAGGAGGAGGAGTCGGATTCGCTCTTGTGGGGGATGGGCGCCTCGTGGCTGCACAAGATTGTTGTGAGACGGTGAATATTTTATCCGCTTCCGCGGCGAGTTCAGCATAATCCGCGATCGCGGAATTGGCCAAGGCCGTCTGTACTGGCTCTGGTAGTTGACAGAGAAACAGCTCGCAGAACAGAAAACATTGCGATTCCGAGCCCAAAAGCGTGAGCATTTGGCTCATGAGCTCTGAGGGTTTTGAGTCCCCGAGACCGGACATGGAGATAAGTCTGCGAGCGCGCTCCGACTTGGACAGACCAAAAATCTGCAGTAAACGTGCTTTTAAAGTTTCGTACTTGCCATCGTTCGGTGGACTCTCGAGGAGGCTGACGACCCGCAAGGCCGTGGCGCTGCCGAGGGCGGAGACCACGTAATAATAACGGGTCGAATCCGTTGCTACTCCCCGGATTGCAAATTGGGCTTCCGCCTGGAAAAACCACACGGCCGGTTGTTGCTCCCAAAATTGCAGCAGTTTGAGGGTGACGGCGTTCGTGTCCATGATGTAACTTCAACGAAAATTGTTCGAAGAAATCGAGGTCACCAATGTAGGAACTGGGGTTCCTAGCCAAAGAATTGAGATCGACTCAGAAAATCAAAAACAATAAAATTTAATGAACAAACGAAGCTGTACAGGAAACTGTAGGATACAATGCAAATAGGTCTGGTCTGCTTGAAAGCCTCTCTGGAAACTGCTAGAAGGTTCCGAGCTCAACTGCTAGCAGGTTCCGAGCTCAACTGCTAGCAGGTTCCAAGCTCAACTGCTAGAAGGTTCCGAGCTCTGACGTCATGACGTCATCACGTTCTTCCCGCCATTGAGAGATCATGTGACGGACGGCATGACGTCATCATGCGGAGTACAGGAAAGAAGCCCTAGTACAGTTAACAGATACATTAAAGGTGCAGCCCCCAGCTGTACTACATTGCTGTAAAAGGAATTATATACAATTGTCCATAATCCTCTGGTGGTTCCGCCACAAGATATTCTATACTGAATAGTACTTCAGAAACTACATCCATTCCTCAGAGTGACTTTCAAGAACATCAGCCCCCTCCTCAAACTCACCCTCGACTCCTCTGTCCTTGCAAACTACCACCCCATCACCAACCTCCCATTCCCCTCTAAAGTCCTTGAACGTATTGTTGCCTCCAAACTCTGTGTCTATTTCTCCCAAAATTCCCTGATTCAGTCTCTCCAGGTTTTTTGCCCCTACCACAGCACCAAAATGGCCCCAACCAAATTCACAAATGACTGTCTCCATGGTGCATTATCCTTCCTCATCCTGCTTGATCTCACTACAGTTTGACATTGTCAAATACACCATCATTTAACAATGCTTCTCCTGCATTTTCCAGCTTGGAGGGCCTACCTTCACTTGATTCCACCTTTACCTATCCAATGGTAGCTACAGCATTCCCAACAATGGCTACTCTTTGCATCCCTGCACAGTTACTGCCAGAGTCTCCCAAGGATCTATCCTTGGCCTCTCCTTTTCCTCATCTACATGCTGCTCCTTATGGAGGGAGTCACAGCACGCAGGGAGGTTCTCTTCCCTTCCAAGGGCAGAAGATACCTCCCCAGGACACCAACTTACCTTGCACCTCCTCCCAACCCTCTCTATCTACTTTATCACTTCCCCATCTCACTAGCCACCCCTCACACGCACCCTCATTCTACTGCAAGCATACCAACTAACAACACACAAGGGTAGACACTCGAGAGGCTTAGCCAATGTCCATGTGAAGTTTCTGGTAATGTATTGTCATACAGTGAAATCTCTTTTTCAAAAAGTGCCCCTTATTGGGCAGATCTGAACGCACCTTGAGAAGTGTCTTACTGAGTTCCAGTGATTGGTTAGTCATAACTCCCCGCCACCCCCCCCCCTAGCTATAGTGATGAGTGTGCATGGAATAGCTTGGACATTAAAGGGATGCTTCACAGTGCTGGTGTGGGATGGTGTCAACCTGGCGCATCATGTGGCAGCCAGGGTTTACAGCATCAAGTGAAGAAAGTCTGGCCATGGTGATGCCATCACTGGCCTCCGGCCAGCAATTTTGTCAGGGGCTGATGCCCTGTGTCCAGTGCAGCATCAGGTGATGGCGGAGAAGGTTGCTGATGAGGTTGGTGATGTTGGTGTTGGGGTTGATCGTGGAAGGATTCGGAGAACCAAGGTCTGATTGTTTCATTGGCTCCGATGTTGCTGGAATAGATGGCAGCTGCAGGTGAAATGACAGAGGCGATCTGTCAATGGCGAGAGAGCTTCTCCCAATGAGGTGGCACTGGACATACAGTTGGATCTAAAAACTTGTAAGCTAAAGAAATCTCTATATGTATAAAAATGCAATAACCAACATTTTTTGTGCTCTAAAACTCTCAATCTGCAACATGGCATCCTCGACACCACTTCTGCAGCGGTCAGCTTTTCACAAACACAACATGCCAGGTTGAGCTGGCGTGTTCCCCGAACAGCGGGTAACCCGTGAGGGAGAAGGTAAAATTAGAAGTAAGCCTCAAAATACTCTTAAATTGGCTCTTAACAAGCCATTTAAGTAGCTGAATTGTATCCCCCGCTGCTTGGAGTCAGGTCAGTTCTCCGCTGACAGATCTGACACCTGGAAGACTCGCGTGGAGGCGGGTTAACAGCAGGTTTCCTACCCACTGTCAATCTTTGCTATTTTGACAGCGGACGCGCCTCCAAACCCGCCCCCTCAGCGCTATTAAATTTGCGGCCAGTATTTCCCCTCAGATTCAATGTAAGTTCCTTTAACAAATGAATTCACTGCAGATCTGGTCTATTATCCAGTCACCAGAAATTGGCTTTGGGAGCTCAGGATAAATTCCACCACAGGATCAGACTTTTCAGTGTTTCTCTGCTATTTACATTTCTTTGGTTTGAAATAGTCACAGAAATATCTGCAGGGACAGATGTAACCACTGCAGATAGTACACAACCTTGTGAAAATGTTTTAACATTGTACTCAACTTGAAGCTGATGATTCTTTTTAAAATATTGCTACTTATATAAATGGCTCTGAAGCTATGTGTAAACTTGGCACATCCTTTAAACACCAGTTCTTAATGCTCACACAAAGAATTAAATATAAATTGATGTGCGTGTTTGTGGACAGAGGGTAGAATGTCACATAACCTCATTTGGCAGCCTTACTGAGTTCAGAAAAATCACTTCAAAATAAACTGCACCTACTGTATTTTGAAACACTCTCCAAAGATAAAAGTTAAAGTGTACCAAGTTGCTGAAATGCTATTTGATGGCACAGTGCTTTATCTCATGAGGAGAAAAGTGACTTAATCAATTCCATTTTACAGCAGCATGTTTTTCATTGGTTAGCCAAAGGGCAGCACTGAGGGAGAAGATTTTGTCTCAGATAATTCTATCTTTCCATTTTCTGAAATAGGATATACAGGGCTAGATTTTCCACCCATTAACAACACATGCTGGAATTTCTAATATGCATTCTCATTGGGTGAGGCTCCCTTCTGGGAGCATAAAGTCAGAAAATTACCCCTTTAATGTCTAGTATTTAGACAGATATATAAGTGTGATTACAATAATGCAAGACAGAGAGACAGGAACATAAACATCTGCACACTGTTGCAGAATTGCAATTGCACATAATTGAAGCAATGGAGGATCTGAAATAAAAACTTTTATAAGATGTTTGTGATGTGTGATGGACCTGGGGGAAACAGTTCTGCTCCTCCTGGCCCACTAGCAGTGCAATAAAGGTACTTATCTCATGGATACAGCCCTTCTCACCTCCTTTTACCTGCCGGGATTCCTGAGACCCGAGAATCCAGGCCTCCATGTGTTCAAAATAAAAATGCAATTAAAATGGAGACACGTAGCCCCCTTAAAAGATTTTAGTGACCGACCCACCTCCTGAGAGCGGGTTGGTCGACTGGCCACCCGATTCGCCCCTGTTAAAACTGGAAGTGTCCCATTGGGAGCGGGGTTGGGGCTGGGTTTGAGAATTTAAAAATTTTCACCCGCCCCCAACCTAGGTGTTAAAATTCCCCCCCAGCCTAACTCGCTGGGTGGGAAACCCACGGGATCGAGTGGAATGCCGGTTTTGCTCCCCGCCCAATATTATTCTTCACTGACTTCAATGGAGAGTGAAATCGGGCGGGCTATACAACCAGCATTGTACCTGATCCTGGCAGTTTCCCAACAGGCGGCTTAGGTTAAGAATCCGTCTCCCCCTCCTCAGGGGAAGCCCCAGAAATCCCAGTGCAACATAAAAGGGGCTATGTAGATGTTAAGTTTTAGCTAAGTTGTGGAGCTATGTGTAATCTACTCTCTCTCAAAAATGTAGTTTGAAGTAGACTGAAGTGTGGAACTGATAATGCACCTTAGCCAATGATGGATATCCATCAATCCTTGCAGGAATGTGTGCATGTAATCACATTCATTGAAAACAGAATTGCTTGCAGCTGTGATGCTCTCCACAGCCAAACAGCCCGCCAACACTCACTGCCTAGCTAGTATGTTCAGGAGAGGAAAGGGGAGATGGATTATTTGGTTAGAAAACATGTCAGTAGTAATTTTTCTTTTCATTTGAGATACTGACATACAGTATCTAAGTTCAGTTAAAAGTTTGAAGAATTAACTATAATGATTTCTGTTGTTGTAAAGTCTGAGTAAATACAAATGGACACAGCAGGTCACTAATACAGAGGACTGAAACCTGATGGTTCCCCATAATCGCCTGGGACCTTTCAAAGGATTTGCTTGCGGTGTTAACATTCTGATCACTCAGGCTGGAATGCAGGAGTCACGTCAATGCAAGTGGTTTGGATTCTGCATTCCCAAAGTGTTTCTCCAGTAAGATAAGAATGTTGACCTCTTGAGTGTGTAACTAATTGAAGAACTGCATATAGTATTGAATAATCCCATTTTGAACCTGCTCACGTCTTTGTCTTGCTATAGTTAAGTGTGAAATTCTTTTGCATCACTAATACTTCCTTTGGAAACCACAGTTTATGTAGGCTGGGTTGGCTGCCTGTATTATGATGTATCTCATAACAAAATAAATTATCCTGCAATATGGTACAATAATATTTATTTCCATGGAAAATTGGTATTATAGGAGTTAGAACAGTGAGAGGTAGGCCAGGCCAGGCTAGGCTAATTGTGTTTGGAGCAAGTTTATTAGTAAACTACTGTTCGCTACAAAAAGTTCCATTCCACCCAGCATTGTTTTGTGTGTGTGTGTGTGTGTGTGTGTGTGTGTGTGTGTGCGCGCACAGTCAGTCATTTAGATAAATAGGTTTCCTGTGACAGCAAGGCACAGGCTATGCCATGAACCAGAGTAATTCATAATAGCACAGAGGGAGATAATCTGCTAATACAGAAGCACTCCTGCTTCAGTATGATCCTTTATGTTTTAACGGCAATACATTTAATACTGTACTTATAAAAAAATAAATTGTCTTTAATTTTCCATCCAATGTACTCCTCTTTCTTGCTCTGGTACATGTTTGATCTCGGTGACTGAGTCAGGGTAGCAAGTGTCAAGGACTAAACAATGAAGGAAATCATGATAGCCATGCCCAATTCTATCATCACCCAGTCATCACACTGCACCCTTCCTGTAGTCTCTTCTAGATGGTGATAAGGGGCTGTGACCATCTACGATGCTCATAGTAGTAAAACTGAGTGACCATTGCCGTGACTCTGTCTGGCTTGTGCCCTCCCTGTATGCTACTCATAGTGGTAAAACAAATTGCTCCATCACCAGCCTGGCTGTTTGCCACCTGTTAAAGGCCATAACAATATTTAGTACTGAGACAAAAATGGTTTTGGCTATGGAAGTAGTCATGGTGAAGAGGATTCACACAACCAAATGGAAGGCAAACATTGCAGGAAAGCGTGGTTCACTGGTGGTACGTCAGAACCTGTGATTAACGTGTTTGATAGATAACAAACAATATGAACACTAAGGTCCATTGACACTGTGCTTGGGAGGAGATTGCCCAAGTTACTGCACTACTCTGACGTTCAGTAAAGGAGGCCTGCAACAAAATCATTAACATTGAGAAAGTCACAAAGTGAGTGAATAAATTGCAAGCAATATTCTACACTGCACCTAATGATCGAGAGGATCCCTGTCACGTCAAGTCAGGATTTCTTTTTTTGACCATTTTTCCACTGAAAAAAATTGTGAAAAGGGTTACTTTAAATGTTGTGTTTCAAAACATTGGCTGTGATTTCCCCTACCTCGGCAGGTCCAGTGCGGGCAATGTCGGTGGTGGGTCCCAACCCCGCTGCTGGCTCCAGCTCACTGTATAGAATTTACATTCATTGGGCTTGTTAAGCCCGCCCAGCGTGTTTGCCAGCCAATGGAGGGAAGTGGGTCTGATGATGTCATTTGATGATGCATCATCAGCCAGTTTCCTTAAAGGGGCCATGCACAAATTGATTTTGACAGTTGTGCTGTCAGTGTTCTACAGCATTGAGGTGCACGGCTACACCCAGGCTCTCCCATGTCTCCCTCCATATGCTTATGGAGGGAGTCACAGCGTGCAGAGAGGTCCTCTTCCCTTCCAGTGGGCGGAAGAGATATCCCCAGGAGATTAACGCAGCCTGGTTGGACATGGCACAGGCATGGATATCGTCAGGAGGATCAGGCTGCAGTGGCACAAACCTTTCAATGATCTCAGTAGTTCACGAAACGTTACTGCAAAGCTACACTCAACCTCATTCTGCAGTGCCACTCATCACATACCCATCACTTTGCCTTCCTTACCCTACTCCTGCACATCCTTACTCACACCAACTTGCCTTGCACCTCCATCCATCCCTCTCTATCTATATCTCTTCCCCATCTCACTAGGCATCCCTCACACTCACCCTCATCCTAGTCCAATCAAACCAAGTAACAACACACAATGGTAGGCACTTGGGTGTTTTAGCCAATGTTCATGAAGTTTCTGTTAATGTGGTGTCAAACATTAAAAACTTTATTTTCAACACTGCGTTCTTGGACAGATTTGTGTGCTTTGGAAGTGGCTTAGTGAGTTGCAGTGAATGGTGAGATATAACGGTACCCACTGCAATGGTGATGAGTGTGAAAGGAATGGCTTGAGCATTGTAGGGATGCTTTATGGTGTTGGTGTGGGGTGGTGCCAACCTGTCGCATCATGTGGCAGCCAGGGTGTACAGCATCAAGTGAAGTAAATCTGGCCATGGTGAGGCAATCCCTGGCCTCCAAGGCAGCAATGTAGTCGGGTGCTGATACCCTCTGTCCTGTGCAGCATCAGTGGTTGCGGAGAAGGTTGGTGTTGTTGGTGCTGCTGGTGTGCCTGGTGCTGCTGGTGTTGGGGCTGATCGTGGTGGGATTCTGAGGACCAAGGTGAGATAGTTTCAAGGGCACCAATGATGATAGAATAGATGGCAGGTGAAGTTGAGATGACAGAAGTGATCTGTCAATGGTGAGAGGGGTTGTTCCAATGAGGTGACACTGGATACAGAGTTTACTCCAAACACTTGCAACCTGCATAAAGCTCAATCTGTCTTTCAAATGCAGTCAGCAACAACTTCTGAGCTTGGAAAGTGAACAGCTGTGAGATGGGAGCTTTTATGGCACATTTGCAGCTGTCAAGTTAAGAGATCATTTCATGGTAACACAACTCCCGACCTCCTTACCTGACATGATCCCTGAGCAGCATGGACCCCGTGAGCGACCTCGTAAAATTTAAAGGTGAGCTCAAAATACTTTTTAAGAGGCTCTTAACAAGGTCATAATGACCTAAATTGCCTCCCCCGCTGCTGCATGTCGGGTCTGTTCAGCGTTGGCAGAGTCAACATCTGGGGAAGTCACGTGGTGGCGGGTTGTCAGCGGATCCCGACCCGCTGTCACAATGTTTTTTTCCCACCTGACCCATCATCAAATGCACACACTGACTCCCCGGAAAATTCCCCCCCATAGTTTTTTTCATGCAAGTTAAAAAAGGGGTCTAAGAAAATAGATAGTTAAGATACTAATGAGTTAGCTTTGATGTTCTTTTGCTGTTGACTTTAAACAATAAACAATCCATTAGATTTTCTCAGCAACGAATGAAACTACTCACACCCAGTTGGAAGGTCTTTGACCCAGTAGAACAGTAATAGATAAAACACAGAAACAGGATGCTGTGCAGGCAGGTTTTTAGAAACAGAAAGCTGCGAAGAAGTGAGGCCCCGAAAATGGCTACAAGAAGGATACAGTGCATGGGGAGTTAGACATTAATTTGCTTAAGTCAAGCAAGACAACCCATGGGTGTGAGAAAGCATAGCGCGTTCATTGCTTTTGTTTTATTCTGCGAGGACAATTTGTACCGATTGAACGAAGTGAATTTGATGATAACTGTTGCTCTGCATGTTTACTCACGGTGAAATAAAACAGCTTAACAACTTGTATCCAACTTCGTCTTACCAAACGTTTGCTTGGTCTGCCTTCGGAAAATGTATAGAAGTACACGAGTAAAAGACATGAATATCCGTCCAGGTCACAAGGGGGCATTATTGTTACACTCTGTTATGCTATTATGCAAGTAGAATTAGGGAAATGTGAGTAAACTCCCATGAAACTAAGATACTCAGCTCACTTACAGGAGTGACTAACAGCATTGAGCCCATGAAGGTATGTACGGCAGACCCGAATTTATAACAATTCCTATCTTTGGTTAGCTTATAGAATCAGGAGTGGTATGTTTTTAGATTTTCCTCAGGTATTTCTCTCATGCTCAAAACTACCACCATAAGTGAGCCTTCTCTCCCTAGAAATCTGACTGTGCCTTTACATGCTTACTATCTGGTAATGTAGTGAGTCAAGGGGCCGAACAGAAATCCTTGTGACTGCATTTAGCTTACTAGATATATCACAAGACCCCGTGACCTCCTAAACTTTGGAAAACAATAGAATAAATATTCTATCAGACCATGGTTTAGATTATAACCAATGAGCGGGTTTAATATAAGTAACAGATAAGCAGTAGCAATGTACAATAAAGCAGATTACAATAGTTTACTGAGTATATTTATCTCTCCTTGAACATGGAAGTAATAAAAAGATGCAGTATTCACTAATACTCTTATTAATATTGGAACTGTGATAACATTTCTTAACAATAACTTTACATCAGGTTGTTTGTCTTTTCCCCATGCCTTTCTCTTGGCCTCAGGAGAATTGGTAAACTGGGAGCATGAGATATTTCCCAGTAATCTTTGAAGTTTGACCAAAGAAAAGAAAGAGCTTGCTTTTATATAGCACCTTTCACGATCTCAGAATATTCCAGAGCTTTACAGCCAATTAAGTATTTTTGAAGTATAGTCACTGTTGTAATATAGGAAACACGGCAGCCAATTTGCACAGAGCAAGGTCCCAAAAACAACGAGATAATGACCAGATAATACATTTTTTTGTGAAATTGGTTGAGGGATAAATATTGGCCAGGACACTGGGGAGAACTCTCCTGCCCTTCTTTCAAAGTAAATGCCCGTATCCTAACTCGCACCAAGTCCCGTTCACCCATCACCCATGTGCTCGTTGGCCTACATTGGCTCCCGGTTCATCAATGCCTCGATTTTAAAATTCTCATCCTGGTTTTCAAATCCCTCCATGGCCTGGCCGCTCACTATCTTTGTAATCTCCTCCAGCCCTACAACACTCTGAGATCTCTGCGCTCCTCCAATTTGCACATCCCTGATTTTCATCTCTCCACCATTGGCAGCCGTGCCTTCAGCTGCCTAGGCCCTAAGCTCTGGAATTCCTTCCCTAAACCTCTCCACCTCTCTACCTCTCTCTCCTCCTTGAAGATGCTCCTTAAAACCTACATGTTTGACCAAGCCTGTCCTAATATCTTGTGGCTCAGTGTTAAATTTTGGTTGATAACGCTCCTGTGCAGTGCCTTGGAATGTTTTACTACTTTAAAGGCGCTATATAAATGCAAGCTGTTGTTTTTGAAAATCACAATTATGATTTCAACAACAAACCTGCCAATCATCATACATATATTTAAATTCACAGTATGCTGTTCTATGGACTACCCCTGGAGGACTATCCATGGGGCTGTGGTGGAAAGGGTGGACAGCTTTAAGTTCCTCGGAGTCCACATCACGGAAGACCTCTCCTGGTCCCTCAATACCTCCTCTTTGGTGAAGAAGGCCCAGCAGCGCCTATATTTCCTAAGGAGGCTGAAGGGATGTAACCTGTCACCCCTGATCCTCTCTAACTTTTACCGCTGCACAATAGAGAGCATCCTGGCGAACTGTATCACAGTATGGTATGGCAGCTGTAGCTCCTATGACCGGAAAGCCCTGCAGCGGGTAGTCAAAACTGCCCAACGCATTACCGGCACCCGGCTACCGACCATAGAGAACATCTACCAGAAACGCTGTTTACGGAGGTCACTGACCATCATCAAAGACCCTACCCATCCCAGCCACAGTCTGTTCGCCCCCCTGCCATCTGGGAGACGCTACAGATGCATTTGCACCCGAACGACCAGATTTAGGAACAGCTTCTTTCCCAGGGCTGTCATCCTACTGAACTCCACAAATAAACTCTAAAGCCTGCACATCTGCCAATGCACTTTATAATGTTTATGTTAATGTATTACAAGCCAAATGAATGTTGAATGTTTAAATGTCTTAATCTAAATGTACACTCTCGGGAGCCGCAAGCCTACATTTCGTTGTACTGCACTTGTGCACTAACAATGACAATAAAGTTGATTATGATTATGAGGAATGTCAGCATAGTCCATCTGATAAGTATCAGACCCGCATTTATCATCTGACTGATGTTATGTATTGTGTGTTCTATTGTGTGTTCTCCTCCCACCTGTGGTGGCGCTGTCACAGGAGATAAATGGTTAGGTATTCTCTCGGTTAAGTTTAGCACTCTTTTTTCGGAACTTGCCAGAACTTCCTTTCCTTCCAATAAAGCACTTCATGTTTGAATCTCTGAGTTCTGAGTCCTAAATTGTGTCTAGGTAGAAAGGTACCGACACAACAAGTGGCAACGAGGAGCGGATGAATCTGCGTACGTTACGGGTGCAGTGAGTAAACAGAAAATTTAATTTGAAACGTGAGATGGCTACTATATTAGGAAACATCGGTGATTTTGATGAAAATGTGGAGCAATGGAGCGCATATACGGAACGTTTTGACTATTTTGTATTGGCGAATGCGGTGGCAAATGAAAAGGCCATTGAAGTTAGTGTCTCCATGGAGATGGCAGAAAAGGAGGCTCACCAGTTGAGTTCAACAGGGAGAGTTCACAAGGTGTCGTCTGAGCCTAAAGGTGCGCAGAACGGCACATGTTACCGTTGTGGGAAAACAGGCCATCACGCTAATGACTGCTGGTGTACGGAGCTGGAATGCCGAAATTGTGGCAAAAAGGGTCACATTGAACGCGCCTGTAGAGGTAAAAAAAGAACAGACAGAGCTGGGAAGCATGGAAGCAAAATGTCTGTATTTGGACAAGAGAGGAAAAAGAGTGTTCATTCAGTGCAGTATGATGGAACAAGCAAAACAGAGGGGAGCGACACCTCTGAGGAGGAAGAGGTGCATATACTGACGGTTGCAGGTGGTTCAAATGGCTACTGGGTGTCACCACTGGTGGAGGGACAATCAGTGCGGATGGAGGTGGACACAGGCGCGGCTGTGTCCCTTGTTTCAGACACTGTCTACAACAAAATGCTAAAGCATCTTACCCTTCAGCCAACAAACATTGTGCTAAAGACGTATACCGGCGAACCTGTGGTCATGAGAGGCGTCATTGAGGTGACAGTTAAATTGAACGGACTGCAAAACTGCCACTATATGTGGTAAAGGGAAATTACCCATCGCCACTGGGACGTGCGTGGCTAGAGAAAATCACGCTGGACTGGCCTGCAGTCCGCATGATGTCAAAAGGGGAGTCAGGTCTGACTGCAGTGTTAAACAAACATGCAGAACTCTTCAATGGAGAACTTGGGAGCATGAAAAAGATCAGTGTGAGACTGGACATTAAACCTGACAGCAAGCCGAAGTTTCACAAAGCCCGACCTGTACCCTATGCAATTAGGCCAAAAGTTGAGGCTAACTTGGAGGCCTTAGTCGAGAATGGAGTCCTGGAGCCTGTGAGCGTGAGCAAATGGGCCACACCCATTGTTCCTGTCCTGAAAAAGGATGGATCTGTTCGAATCTGCGGGGATTTTAAAGTGACTATTAACCCGGTGCTGTCTGTGGAACAGTACCCTCTTCCCCTCATTGATGATCTTTTTACGGGCCTGGCCGGAGGGCAAAAGTTCAGCAAAATAGACTGATGCCAGGCTTATCTACAAATGCATGTCGATGACAAATCAAAGGAGCTGCTGACAATTGTGACACACAAGGGGCTATACAGGTACTGCCGCCTTCCGTTTGGAATTACGTCGGCCCCTGCTCTATTCCAAAGGGCAATGGATCAGATTTTGAGTGGACTGCCAGGAGTCCAGTGCTACCTGGACGACATCCTTGTCACTGGGACAAATGAGGAGGATCATCTTCTGAACTTGGATGCGACACTACAACGACTGAAAGAGTACGGACTCAGAGTTCGTAAAGACAAATGTGAATTCTTTCAGTCTTCAGTTGAGTACCTGGGGCATGTGATTGACGCTACGGGCCTGCATAAGGCGCCGCCAAAGGTCAAGGCGATCGTGGAGGCCCCAGCACCCCAGAATGTGAGCCAGTTACGTTCATTTCTGGGGCTACTTAACTACTATGGGAAGTTTATTCCAGACTTAGCAACATTGCTGAAGCCGTTACATCAGTTGCTATGTCAAGGCAAAACATGGAAATGGACTGAACTGTGCAACGAAGCTTTCGCCCAAGCAAAGAAAGCATTGCTGAATTCGGAGGTCCTGACACACTTCGACCCAAAGCTACCCGTGCAGCTAGCATGTGATGCATCACCATATGGTGTGGGAGCAGTCATATCCCACATCATGCCTTCGGGTGAAGAGAAACCTATCACCTTCGCATCACGCACCTTGAACAAGGCCGAGTGTAACTATGCGCAGATCGAGCGCGAGGCCTTGGGAATTGTTTTTGGAATTCGAAAATTTCATCAGTACCTGTTTGGGAGAAGGTTCACACTCCTGACAGACCACCGTCCATTGACTTCAATCTTCGGGCCCCACACCGGAATTCCGTCCCTCGCTGCAAGCAGGATGCAAAGGTAGGCTTTACTGTTGTCAGGACACACATACGACATCAAATATCGCAAATCAGACTTGCACGGCAACGCAGACGGTCTCTCGAGGCTACCCTTGCCTGTTACTCCCCCAGAGCCTCATCAGATAGACATCTTCTACTTTGGACAAGTGGAGGGAGCACCTGTCACTGCAGTTCAGGTGCGAAGGTACACCCGCAACGATCCAGTCCTGTCTGAGGTAATGGATGATGTCATTCGAGGGAGAGCGATAGGAGATTCTCCTAGTTTGAAACCTTACGTTTCAAAAAGAAATGAGCTCTCCGTCCAGGCAGGTTGTCTTCTTTGGGGACGCCGTGTCATCATTCTGCCACCTCTGAGGGAACCTATACAGCAACAACTTCATACAGGCCACAGTAGGATGGTTCGGATGAAGGAAATGGCAAGAAGCTACTTCTGGTGGCCAGGTCTCGATGGGAATATTGAGGAGAAAGCCAAAACATGTTCCCCATGTCAAAGGGTCCGGAATGTTCCACAGCTGGCAACCCTACACCCCTGGGATTGGCCTGCAGAAGTGTGACAGCGAGTACGTGTGGGCTTCGCCGGTCCTTTCGAAGGGAAGATGTTTATGGTGGTTGTGGACGCTCGTAGCAAGTGGCCGGAGGTCACTGTGATGAGGACTACCACGGCAGAGAAAACAATTGAGAAACTTGGTGAGATGTTCAGCCGTTATGGCTCACCGGAACAACTTGTAAGTGACAATGGTCCACAATTTGTATCACAGGAGTTTGCAACCTTCCTGCATGTGAATGGTGTCCAACACATCAGGTCTGCGCCCTATCATCCCTCTACTAACGGCCAGGCAGAAAGGTTCGTGCAAACTTTGAAGCACGCCTTGAAGGCATCGCAAGGTCAGGGCTCAATCCACCAACGTCTGAACAGCTTCCTGTTGTCCTACAGGAACGAGCCGCATGCCACAACCAAAACTTCCCCCGCTTCGCTCATGAAGAGGCAGCTGCGGACAAGTTTTGACTTACTCAAACCTCCAAGGGCAGAGCAGGTTGTCCATCGTCAACAACAAGCTCAAGTTGAAAAGAGAGAGAAAAGAGCCAAGGAGAGACGGTTTCATCCGGCAAAGCACGTCCTAGCTCGAAACTACAACACTGGACCGAAATGGGTTCCTGCTACGGTGATCGCGCAGACGGGCCCTGTGTCTTATACGGTTGAGACTGCTGAGGACGTCGTCTGGAGAAGACACACAGATCAACTGTTGCTAGGAGCAGAGACAGCCACAGAGGCTCCAACGGCTGGTTGGCCTGAACTGTTTCCAAATGATACCGCAAACCAGCATCCTTTGCCACAGTGCTCTTCTCCAACACAGGAAGTCAAAGAGACTGTTCCACCTGTGCAAACTCCTGACTTTCAACTGACACAGGCACCTTCTCCATCCAGGCCTGTGTCAATGCCTACTGCTGTGGAAGCCAGCGATGACCGCCGGTATCCTGTCAGAGAGCGGCGGCCTCCAAGACGCTTGGATCTGTAGGCTTAGTGACTTACCCACAAGACTGGGGCAGAATAAA
Source organism: Somniosus microcephalus (assembly GCF_052327205.1). Classification (NCBI taxonomy): domain Eukaryota; kingdom Metazoa; phylum Chordata; class Chondrichthyes; order Squaliformes; family Somniosidae; genus Somniosus; species Somniosus microcephalus. The sequence goes on from NC_140992.1 coordinate 228,236,007, forward strand.
CCCCAGGGTAAAGTCAGGGTTTGAGGCAGTCTACCTCTACCCTAGGTTAGTTGAGTATATTGACAGTAACTTACCTATTGAGGAATACTGTGGACCTTCCATTTAAGAGGGGAGGAAATGTTATGTATTGTGTGTTCTATTGTGTGTTCTCCTCCCACCTGTGGTGGCGCTGTCACAGGAGATAAATGGTTGGGTATTCTCTCGGTTAAGTTTAGCTCTCTTTGTTCGGAACTTGCCAGAACTTCCTTTCCTTCCAATAAAGCACTTCATGTTTGAATCTCTGAGTTCTGAGTCCTAAATTGTGTCTAGGTAGAAAGGTACTGACACAACAACTGAAAATCTCTTTTGTCTTAATGGAACATTAACAGAACAAAGCCAGCTTCTACCAGGAAATGCTTCTGATGATATCAACACAAATGGCTTTGGAATTAACCAGTATTAACATATAAAAGTCACAGATCTCATCCCAGACGGTTTGTCTCTGAAAATTGAAATACTGGTATAGTGAAATGCAGTTCCTAGATTGGATTATTTCTTTAAGTGAACCTGGTTTTAACCATGGAGATACTATAACAAAAAGGCAGAACAAAACAATATATTTTGTCCCAGAAACATCCAGTTACTATAGCCAAAGATAATAAGTACAGTATGTCCTAAGGAAAAAATGATGTTGCCTTCACAAAGGCATCCCATATAAAATATTGTTTGATTTTGAATGAATGAGCATCAAGGTTGTTAAAACTGATTGCAGCAAAGCGTTGAGAATATCTTGTATATCAAACCTCATAAAGCTACAATATTTATGAGTGAGAAAGGCCATTTGGCTCATCTAAATTCATCTATCCAAAATGATCATAGAGCCTCTCACTGAATCCCATTGTTTCTTAAATACTTTCAACGTTTTCCCCATCCACAACTCTATCTAGGAATCTATTCCATATGTTGATTACTTTCTGTGTGAAGAAGAATGTCCTGATACCAGTTTAAACCTGTGTCCTTTGTCCTAGTCTCACAACTTAAAGTAAAATTCTACATTTACCTTTTCTGTTCTCTTAAGTATCCTGTATACCTCTATAAGATCGCTTCTCAGGCACCTCTTGGCTAAGCCCAAGTTTCTCCAGTCTTTCCTCATAACCCAGACTTTGGGCTCGATTTTAATAGCTCTGAGGAGGTGGGTTTGGAGGCGGGTCTGCAGCGAAAATCAGAAAAAAATGGCTTCAGACTGCCAACCGGTCTCCATCCCACCCCCACGTGATTTTCGTGAGTGTCGGGTCAGCCGCTCCCAAACTGATCCCACTGGAACCGGTGGGACAGGTAGTTAAGGCATTTAACAGCCTGTTAACTGCCTTGATAATCCTCTTTTGATAGTGGTTTCCCATTTTCGTGCTTCTGGCTCCTGCTTCCCATTTTGTCAGAAACAGGCCATCTTCAAGGAGACGAGTTGCTGGAGGACATGATTTGTATTCATTGGTGAAGCACTTTAAAAGCACCCCTGAAACATGGCTGACATTCAAGTGCAACAACTTTGCTGTTGGAAGTTTGGGATAAGATTTTGCACATCTACTGACCTTGTGACTGTTCAAGCTGCAGTGTGACCTGAATGGAATAATTTCAGGCCACTTCAATTGTGCGCTTGCAAGCTTGTTGCCTCAAATGAAATCTATAGCAAGGGGGTGGGAAACATTTATGTCCTCTCATCCTGGTCCTCATAATCGGAGGAGCAGCAGCCGCGTGGCTCAGCGCAGATATTCCTCGGAAGAGAAGGAGGACGAGGGGTGCCTTGTGTGCCCTGTTGTGACCAATGCAGCATCCTTCCAGTTCACTGCTGCCCATCAAGCAGGGTATGCACACTGCCATGCCACATTTGCATAAGCTTACTCTTCAACCATAGGTGGCTACTATATGGCTCTCTAATTGTAGGTGACATTTATCCAACGTCATACATCATCTCTGCTATACCCAGTTATTTCCTATCACTTTCACCATCAGCATTACAAATGCAAGTTGCCCTGAGCCCTCAATACGCATTTGCCATTTCCCAGAACAAATAGGCCACACAATCAACTGTTTGCCATCATTTTTCTTTATGATATGACAAAAGGATTACAAAGCAAGTACAGTCAGGAAAAAAAAGGGACAAAACACCCACGAGCCCCCTTGTGACAATATGTGCTTAATCTTTCTCTTACACATGCTTCTACGTGGTGTTACCCCTGTGGCTTCAGCAGATGTAGAGGCACGTTGCTGACTAGGATGCTGTGCTTGCTTACACGCCTTTGGCAGGCGTCCTTTGGGTATGGGGACTGCGGCTATACAGGGGCTGAAATGGCCATCTCAGTTGGCTCTGCAAAGTGGGTCTCTGACTGAGGGCTCCGCAGTGGCATGGTCGTGTGGGTGCTTGAAGAGGAGCCCACACTTCCTCATGGTCTGCCACCAACATCCCTCTCATGGGTCAGCCACACCTCAGTGCTGGCAAGTGGCTGGAGTGCACCTTGCTGCACATCAGGGGGACCATGAGGACGCGTATCTGCACTGGCAGTCCTCATCACAAGGACGTCCATGAAGCTCTGGTATCTCTGCTCAATAGCTACCCATCTCTCCTCCAGAGATGACAATCTATTTTGAACAGTCACTATGTTTTCCTGACTCTGGCGACTTATTTCCTCCATGTCGGTAGCCAGCCTTTCCATGGAGGTGCATTCATGCGCCATTGCCTCCACCACGGCAGTGCTGATCTTACAGATGGACTCCTCCATTCTATCCACATTCGCACTTACCCTGGAGGCAAACACTTCCAGAGACACCTGCACTTGTTCCTGTATTTCACAAACCGTTCTTTTTCTGGATGGCCTCAGAGGCACAGCATCTGCATGCAGCTCAGCAGAGCTAGGAGATTGCTGCGACCTCCACCGAGGACTCTCCACTGCTGTCGCGGTCTCCACCACCTGTTGATGCTCACTTGTGCGCTGTGATAGACCAGGTGGTAACACTACTCTAACTCACGATGGCCCCACCGAGGTGTCCGTTGCTGCACTGGTGCTGGGTGCGCTGAGTCCTGGTGACGCTGCTCCCTCAGAGGCTTCAGGTTCCTCTGAGGAGTTGTCTGGCTCTTTGTCCTGGAACGTGTGGAGGGAGCTCGATGGTCCTGTGGGAGAGTAAAGGCATAATTTAGACATCTGATATTGATGTAGCTGACACATCCTTTTGTGCAGATGATACAAAGCGATTCTCTACGAACATCATATGCCATTGCAGACAATCACTAAATGTCAATGAGAGGGATAAAACTCTATTATGCTGCCATCTTCCTCTAGTGTGCTCATCTCTCCATCGCCCACTTCCAGATCCTCGCCACCTCCAACAATTTTATGTGCAGCCTCCTCAGCACTTGTCAAGGTTGCTAGGTTTGGTATGCCTCTTCCAGTCAGTGCTCTCTTCCTCTTATTGTGGGCTATCTTTTCCTGCAAGGAGGGACACAAGCAGAGTTTCAACCACAGTGATGGAGTGAGTGTGAAGAATCCCTATCATAGAAGCTTTGAGGGAGATGAAGATGTAGTGAGGTGCCAAGAGGAAGCTAGCTCCTTGTGCGTTGTTAGTTGTTGTCACTGCATAACAGTGAGAGCGAGTCTAAGGGGTGCATAGGTAGGATGCTGAAGTGATTCAGTACAGAGAGAGAGATGGATAGGTAAGGGTGCAAGGGAAGTAAGAGTAAGGTGGTATGTGGAGGAGCAGGCTTACAACGCAGAGTGCTGGTGATGAGAAGGGAAGGGAAGCAGATTGAAGGTAAGTATGATGGGATACTCACTTTTGATGTTCGCACAAGATCATTAAACCGTTTCCTGCACTGGATCCAGGTGCGTGAACAAATGACCTCCTCAGCAATGCGCAGCCAGGCTGCCTTGGTCTGCTGAGGAGGCTTCCTCCAGCCATCCAGAGAGAAGAGAATCTCCCTGTGCCCTCTTACGGCATCGACAAGAGCATGGAGGGACTCATCATTAAAGCGTGGAGCTGCCTTTCCTCTGGAAGAACTCATTGTAGTTGTCACAAATTCACAGACCATCAGAATGCAGAAGAGAAAGGGTGAGGCTGAACGGGAGCTTTAAAAGCAGCTGCTATGATGACGTCATCAGAGGTGGCTAGCCGACCCGATCGCACTCATTGGACCAGCCAGCGCGCCCTAATGAAGTCAACAAGCTGATTTAATTAAAATCGGACATCCACAGCTGATCCAGCCAGAGGCGGCTCCGGAACCCGTCCACCACGGAACCCGACTCCAAGTCGCCTTGGTAATTAAAATCGCGGCCCTTATACCTGGGAGCATATTGTGGAAGGAGAGCTATTCTTTACAGAAACTAATAAACAGTCAAATGGAACTGTGCCAAGAAGTTACAGGATAGTTTGTATAAGTATCAGACATTTATCTAAATTTAGGCAACATGTAATCTGTGTGTTGTTATATCCTTTAGATTGATCTTGCCATCATTCTGATGATGCATGGTAAGGTGACACACAATGTCAGGTTATGGGTGGGAATGAATGGTGGTTCATCCTGCCAAAAACAAATGGCGTAGGCAGGGGCTATCATAGTTTGATCAAATCAAATCAAATCAAATCAACTTTTATTGTCATTGTTAGTGCACAAGTGCAGTACAACGAAATGTAGGCTTGCGGCTCCCGAGAGTGTACATTTAGATTAAGACATTTAAACATTCAACATACATTTGGCTTGTAATACATTAACATAAACATAACCATAATAAAGTGCATTGGCAGATGTGCAGGCTTTAGAGTTTATTTGTGGAGTTCAGTAGGATGACAGCCCTGGGAAAGAAGCTGTTCCTAAATCTGGTCGTACGGGTGCGAATGCATCTGTAGCGTCTCCCAGATGGCAGGAGGGCGAACAGACTGTGGCTGGGGTGGGTAGGGTCTTTGATGATGGACCGTGACCTCCGTAAACAGCGTTTCTGGTATATGTGCTCTATGGTCGGTAGCCGGGTGCCGGTAATGTGTTGGGCAGTTTTGACTACCCGCTGCAGGGCTTTTCGGTCATAGTAGCTATAGCTGCCATACCATACTGTGATACAGTTCGTCAGGATGCTCTCTATTGTGCAGCGGTAAAAGTTAGAGAGGATCAGGGGTGACAGGTCTACGTTCCATCTCAACCTTTTGCTTTTGCACCTATGCAATAAATGTAAACAAAGATTGGCAATGCTGCTCATCTTGTAGACATCTCCATTATTTATACTTAAGTTCAAATTGAGAGCAAGCAATGGATGCTGTGTTTTAGTAGAGATCAACAATGACTGATGTGTTTTATTATAGATCAGCTATGGTTGGTGTATCATTATTGCAGCATACTCCTTCAGTGTTGCTTGGTGGATCATATAGCTCCATCTCTCATGGTTTTCGGCTCACCATATGGCAGAGAAAGTCCCTATATTCTGGGACCTGAGGTCAGCTGTAATGGTCAAGAGCCACGTGCTTCTTGGCCTTCCAAGCGGGCATTTCCAGGTCTTTGGAGGACAGGTTCACTGCTCTGGAGGTGTCGCGTGACTGGTCAAGCCTGGCCATGTGCCCAAACAAGCGATAAATGGCTTTTGGCAATTGTGACACTTAGGGGAGGTTGGAAGTACTGGTGACACTGTCATACCACCGAATGCAGCAGATGTGGCAAAGACATCACTGGTTTGCTGCATCAATTTTTGCTGCTTGCAAGACTGTCTAAGTCTCTGATGCATACAGGAGAATTAGAGTGATACAAGTATTATACAGGCAAAGTTTTGTTGTAAGTGGGAGATGCGACGATCATATGTTGAGAGTGGTGATGAAGTCTTTGAGCCCTTTGCCTGAACCATAGTGATTTTAAGGCACTGCATTTTGCCAGCTTTCCTTTTGCAGATACAGCCAGATCATGAGGAGGTAAGAAGTAGGTGCTAACTGAACAGAGGCTTTTTGAGGTGCAGAACCATTGAAGGATTTTACTGAATATCAGGCACACATCCTTGATACCCACCTTAGTCCTGGATAGTACTTTAGTGGCTGAACCCCCTTATAGCAGACTCTAACTACAAAGCATTGTCACTGGAGGCCCAGTAGAAGAAATGTTTCATGATCCAGTTGTAATATAAGTGTAATTCAGAGTATAAGTTACTACAGTGCTTTAGGGACTGTTTAACTGTTTGTCTTATTTAAGCAATAGACAATTGTGGGTTATTTCAAAGCGTTTTTAAAGTTAATTGTTATTCTGTCCAAGGTTATATTCAAATATGGGATTGGTATCCATCTGACCAGGAGGCTTGCTTTAAAGCAGCCTAATGGCAATGCTTAGAATACTGTTTAATATAACTTTATCCTGCAACAGAGTTTGAAATGCTAAAGGCATGTGCCAGAAAAAAATTTGATGCAATTGTCATCAGTCTATTTTTGTCTCATCTGACAGCTAGTATCAGGTCACTAGATGCATTACCATTTGAGAACATACATTCTCCATCAGTTGTAAATAGCTGCATATGTGAGTCAACTAATCCTTTGTACTTCAAGTCTTAAGCCTACAGTTGTGATTAATGGAGCATTTTACAATACATTATGTGTACAAATTTATAATCTTAATGAATACAAGCGCCCTGCTTTGTCATTCTCACAGATGGCAGGCTTATCATCAGATTCTCAAGAAAAATATGCTAAGCACCCAGGAACATTTCTGTGACGTCAAGGGGCAAAGAAGAATTCAGAATACATCAAGCAGGATGGGTTATTTAAAAATCTGTGAGGGCCAACAGTGACAGGAGAGTGTGAAGCTCAAATAGAATGACAAAGTTAAAGCAAATAGACAGTTCTCCTCTGATATTATAGTCAAGCAAGAGATTGTCAGACAAAAAAAATCTGCATCAACTGAATGGATTCTTTTGTTTGGGAAATTGTTTAAGAAGGGAGGAGGTGATATCATAAGATCTGAGCTGATTTGTTTTGAATAGCTATTTTATTTCATATTCAATTTTGACAAAATGAGTAAGCAAGTTTCCCTGGCCACTTGCTTGGCCAGAATGTATGAAGGAGGTAATCTTGACTCTCAGAATAAAAGTGGGTCCGTTGGCCAAGTGAAGAAGCCGTCTGGTACAAATCAAAGCAGCGTTGCCAATAACCTAAGTACGATGGACAGCAAACTGAATCTTCTTAATGAAAAAGTAGATCAAATAGTAAACATTCAAGGACAAGTTCTTAAGAAATTGGAAGATATGTCTCAAGGAATGGGTGACTTGGAAAAGAACATTGAAATACTGAAAACGTTAAAAGACACTGATGGAGTAGTAGCTGAGAAGAATAGTGATGTTAAATACTTGCAACCTATTGACTGCCTTAGTCACCCTGAGATGAAGCCTTTATTCATGGAACTGTTCAAACTGGTGACATCTGTACATCAAGACACAGCAACACAAAAAGAGAAATTAGATGGCATAGAAAAAATGGTATCAGCTGTGGATAAAGCCATTCGCTTTGTGGGCGAAACCTTCAAAAATTCCAACATAGTACAGTTTATTCTTAAAGGAATTGTACCTTGGAAAAAAGGAAGTCTAATAGAATCTTCAGAGGTCAGTTTATTATCATAAACCATAACTTAGAAAAAAAGTCAGAGTTGTAATAGAATTAAAGTTTATTAATGACTGGAACAGGAAATGCTTAGAATGAAAGTTGTTGTTAACAATTACTCATTCATCCTCTGCTTGTTGATTTTGAAAAAAAAGCGCACCTATTATGTAAAGTAATAGAGCCACAGGAGAGTCATTTTGACTTTGTGCAATAGTGTAAAATGGGATCTGTTTTACACTCTTGCACTAAGTCAAAATTACCCCATAGTGTCCACAGTTGCCTTGTATTAACTTTTTATTCCTTCAACATGCATGTAACAGCCAAAGGAAGTTTCTTGTATGAAATGCTGTTACTTGTACCATATTATGAAAAGTGTTCGCAGCAAAATTCATTCAACGGTGTGCCCTAAAAATTCAAGCATTTAAACCAACCCCTATTGTAAAAAGAGCAATAACTTTCTAAATGAAGAATATTTTTAACAGACCAATGTCTTTTATGCCTGCTTGAATGTTAGAAAACTGTTATGTGGGACTGTGTATTCTAATTATACCATTGGATGGTGCAAGTACTTTGTGACAGTATTGCAATACATGTGACTATTTTCTTTGTTAATTTTATTGTTCAGTTTAAATATTTCAGAGTTCTCCCACAGCTAGGTTGGAAACAGTGATATTTTCTTCTTTGGTACAGTATTGCTGTCGGATACAAAGTTTCACTGTAATTCTTCAAATTAAATGTAACCTGAAACTCATGACTGGAGATTTATATAACATGTTGTGTTATAACTGTGCTTTGTACATCTAAAAAGGGGCTGAAATTCCTCTTCCATTTGCCTGTGACGCAGGGGTGTGTCATGTGTAGAGGGGGTGGGAAGCCAGGATCTTTGATTTTGCACCAGCCCCGGCTTTTCCCATGGTGCCATGCTGGGGGCACAGGAGGACTGCCAGTTTGGGGCATGATGGGACTGTGTCCTTGCAGCTCTCGGAAACTTTGATGTGCTGCACTTTTTGCGAGGGGGCCAATGCTGTGAGCCTTTAAAAGCAGGAGCAAAGCATACTCCTGCAGGCACACAGCCACTAGAAGTAGCTATTAAACTGCCCAAGCTGAACTTTTGATGAGGTTGCTCCTCTTTTTTTTGTCATTTTTGCTTTCCTGACATTGCGCCAATGCTTGTTTCTTTAGATGGGATGCTTATTTGACTTCAGTTTTACTGGTGGACCCCACCATTCAAAACATTTGGCTTGATGTAGGTTGTCCTTCCAGCCTCCCAACATTAGGAGTCTCCTGTCCCATCTTAGCACAAAACACAGCAGAAAATGCCTAATTTGGAACTTTGTAGCCAGCAAGAAATGGTGCCACTTTCAAAAGCTTCACCAGTAGATTTTCTGTCCATGAATTCCTCATAGAATCATGAAAGTTACAGCATGGAAGGAGGCCATTTTGGCCCATTGTGTCAATGCCGGCCAATAAAGAGCTATCCAGCCTAATCCCACTTCCCAGCTCTTGGTCCGTAGCCCTGCAGGTCAGAGTATCCCAAGTGCACATCAAAGTACTTTTTAAACGTGGTTAGGGTTCCTGCCTCTACCACCCTTTCAGGCAGTGAGTTCCAGACCCCCACAATCCTCTGGGTGAAGAAATTTCCCCTCAAATCCCCTCTAAACCTTCCCCCAATTACTTTAAATCTGTGCCCCCTGGTTTTTGACCCCTCTGCTAAGGGAAATAGGTCCTTTCGATCCACTTTATCTATGCCCCATATAATTTTATACACCTCAATAAGGTCTCCCCTCAGCCTCCTCTGTTCCAAGGAAAACAGACCCAGCCTATCCAGTCATTCCTCATAGCTAAGATTCTCTATTCCCGCCAACATCCTTGTAAATCTCCTCTGTACCCTCTCTAGTGCAATCACATCTTTCCTGTACTGTGGTGACCAGAACTGCACGCAGTACTCTAGCTGAGGCCTAACTAGTGTTTTATACAGTTGAAGCATAACCCCCCCTGCTCTTGTATTCTATGCCACGGCTAATAAAGACAAGCATTCCGTATGCCTTCTTAACCACCTTCTCTACTTGGCCTGCTACCTTCAGGGATCTGTGGACATGCACTCCAAGGTCCCTTTGTTCCTCTACACTACTCAGTGTCCTACCATTTAATGTGTATTCCCTTTCCTTGTTAGTCCTCCCCAAATGCATTACCTCACACTTCTCCGGATTGAATTCCATTTGCCACTGTTCTGCCCACCTGACCAATTTATTGATATCTTCCTGCAGTCTACAGCTTCCTTCTTCAGTATCAACCACACAGCCGATTTTAGTATCATCTGCAAACTTCTTAATCATACCCCCTATATTCAAGTCAAGATCATTGATATATATATACCACAAAAAGCAAGGGACCTAGTACTGAGCCCTGCGGAACCCCACTGGAAACAGCCTTCCAGTCACAAAAACACCCATCAACCATTACCCTCTACTTCCTGTCTCCGAGCCAGTTTTGAATCCAACTTGACACTTTTCCCTGAATCCCTTGGGCTTTTAACTTCGTGATCAGTCTGCCATGTGGAACCTTATCAAAAGCCTTGCTAAAGTCCATATACACTACATTAAACGCACTACCCTCATCTACCCTCCTTGTTACCTCCTCAAAAAATTCAATCATGTTTGTCAGACATGACCTTCCCTTAACAAATCCGTGCTGACTATCCTTGATTAATCCATGTCTTCCTAAATGAAGATTTATCCTGTCCTTCAGAATTCTTTCCAATAATTTTCCCACCACTGAGGTTAGGCTGACTGGCCTGTAATTACTCGGTCTATCCTTTTCTCCCTTTTTAAACAAGGGTACCACATTAGCAGTCCTCCAGTTCTCCGGCACCACACCTGAAGCCAGAGAGGATTGAAAAATGATGGTCAGGGCCTCTGCTATTTCCTCTTTTGCTTCGCTTAACAGCCTGGGATACATTTCATCCGGGCCTGGGGATTTATCCACTTTTAAAGCTGCTAAACCCTTTAATACTTCCTCTCTCACAAGTTTATTTCATCTAATATTTCACACTCCTCCCCCCCAATAGCAATGTATGCTTTGCCCCTCTCGTTTGTAAAAACAGACACAAAGTATTCATTAAGAACCCTATTGATGTCTCCCGCCTCCACACACAGATTACCCTCATGATCTCTATAGGCCCGACCCTTTCTTTAGTTATCCTCTTACTCTTAATATATTTATAAAACATCTTTGGGTTTTCCTTGATTTTACTTGCCAAGAATTTTTCATGCTCTCTCTTTGCTTTCCTAATATCCTTTTTAATTGCACCCCTGCACTTTCTGTACTCCTCTAAAGATTCTGGAATATTTAGCCCTTGGTATCTGTCATACGCCTCCCTTTTTTTCTTTATCCTACCCTGTATGTCTCTAGACATCCAGGGGGCTCTGGATTTGTTAGTCCCACCTTTTTTCTTTAAGGGCACATGTTTGGTCTGAACCCTCCGGATCTCCTCCTTGAATGCCTCCCACTGCTCTGACACTGATTTACCTTCAAGTAGCTGTTTCCAGTCCACTATGGCTAAATCCCCTCTGAGCTTAGCAAAATTTGCTTTTCCGCAATTTAGAATTTTGGTTCCTGGTCTATCCTTGTCCTTTTCCATAACTACCTTAAATCTAACAGAATTATGGTCACTAGCACCAAAATGCTCTCCCACTGATACGCCTTCTACCTGCCCAGCTTCATTCCCTAAAACGAAGTCCAGAACCACCCCCTCCCTTGTTGGGCTTGCTACATACTGGCTAAAAAAGTTCTCCTGGATGCACTTTAGGAATTCTGCACCTTCTATACCCTTCACACTAATTTTATCCCAGTTAATATTGGGGTAGTTGAAATCCCCTACTATTACTGCCCTATAGTTTTTGCACTTCTCAGAAATTTGTCTACATATTTGTTCTTCTATCTCCCTCTCACTGTTTGGGGGTCTGTAGTACACTCCTAGCAGTGTGATCGCCCCTTTTTTGTTTTTCAATTCGACCCATATGGCCTCGTTTGATGATCCCTCCAACATATCATCCCTCCTCACAGCTGTAATAGTTCCTTTAATCAATACCACGACCCCCCCTCCCTTTTTACCTCCCTCTCTATCTCGTCTGAAAATCCTGTAACCAGGAATGTTGAGCTGCCCCTCTTTCAACCACGTCTCTGTAATAGCTATAATATCATAGTCCCAAGTATCTAACTGTGCCCTCAGCTCATCTGCCCTGTTCGCTATACTCCTTGCATTGAAGTATATACCATTTAGTACAGGCAAGCCTCCTTGTTGACTACAATCTAGCCTTTTATTCCTCTGTCTTTCCAATTTACTTTCTACATTTTTATTTTCCAATTCCAGTTTTTCTTCCCTCCCTATTGACTCTATACTTAGGTTCCCATCCCCCTGCCAAGCTAGTTTAAACCCTCCCCAACAGCACTAGCAAACCCTTCCGCGAGGATATTGGTCCCATTCCCGTTGAGGTGCAACCCATCTGGTTTGTAGAGGTCCCACCTCCCCCAGAAATGGTTCCAATTCCTCAGGAATCTAAAGCCCTCCCTCCTACACCATCTCTCCAGCAGAAAATGCTGGAAAAACTCAGCAGGTCAGGCAACATCCGTGGAGAGAAATTTGAGTTGACGTTTCGGGTCGAACCCTTCTTCAAAACTGGAAAGAAAAGAAAATAGTTCGAAGGCAGGGCTGCGATCGGACAAAAGAAGTAAAAGAGACAAAAGTAGTAAAAGAGGCAATAAAAGGTATTCGAAGCCAGACGAGATGGTACCTGTAATAGGCTCTATTACCATCTCGTCTGACTTCGAATACCTTTTATTGTCTCCTTTACTACTTTTGTCTCTTTTACTTCTTTTGTCCGATCGCAGCCCTGCCTTCGATCTATTTTCTTTTCTTTCCAGTTTTGAAGAAGGGTTCGACCCGAAACGTCAACTCAAATTTCTCTCCACGGATGTTGCCTGACCTGCTGAGTTTTTCCAGCATTTTCTGTTGTTATTTCGGATTTCCAACATCTGCAGTATTTTGCTATCATACCATCTCTCCAGCCATGCATTCATCTGCTCTATCTTCCTATTTCTGAACTCACAAGCACGTGGCACTGGTAGTAATCCGGAGATTACTACCTTTGATGTCCTGCTTTTTAACCTCTTTCCTAGCTCCCTAAACTCTGCCTGCAGGACCTCATCCCTCGTCCTACCTATGTCGTTGATACCGATATGGACCACGACCTCTGGCTGTTCACCCTCCCCCCTCAGAATGCCCTGCAGCCATTCAGTGACATCCTGGAGTCACGCCTGCGGCTGCAGAAACACCTGTTTGCTCCCCTAACTATTGAATCCCCTATCACTTTTGCTCTCCCTCTTCTCTTCCCCGCCGCCCCCCCCCCCCCGCCCGTGCAGCTGAGCCTTCCATGGTGCTGTGGACTTGGTTCTGGCTGCACTCCCCAGAGGAACCAAATCACCCTCACCAGTACTCAGCACCGAATACTGGTTGGTGAGCAAGATGGGCTCAGGGGACTCCTGCACTACCTGCCTGGTCCTCCTCTTCTGTCTGACGGTCACCCATTCCCTCTCTGTCTGCACACTCTTAAGCTGCAGGGTGACCACCTCCTGAAACATGCTATCCACGTAGCTCTCAGCCTCGCGGATGCACAGCAGTGACTGCAGCCGCCGCTCAAGCTCTGTAACCCGGTGCTCGAACTGCTGTAGCTGGCGACACTTCCCGCACATGTGGCCGTCCAGACCACGGGAGGTGTCCAGGACTTCCCACATGGCACAGAATGTGCATTCCACGGGTGTGAGCTGCCCTGCCATACCTCTAATTAACCTCTAATTTACTAACCTAGCTGGAATAAACTTAAAAACTTTAAGAAAGCCAAGTAAAAACACTCACCAGATACTCACCAATCAGCTCCCTCCCCTTGTGCCGATGTCATTTTTGACTTCTGACGTCACTCTTTGAAAACTCTGCCAGTGCTGAGTTGGTCCTGCCGCCGCTGCCTCGCCGCTCCTCCTAGGTCTGCTCTGCCGCCGCTGCTGCTGCTGCTGTGGGGCCTACCCGCGCCTCAGGCTCTCTTTATACTGCCGCCGCCTCGCCGCTCCTCCTAGGTCTGCTCTGCCGCCTCCTGTGCTACCATTGTTAAATGTACATTACGCGGGGAGCAAACTACCAGTTTCAATGAGGGAATGGCAGGAAACCCAAGAAGGTCCCCTTTGTGCACTGGCAACATGTACAATAGAAAACATAGCACTGCCACCAATGCGCCCAGAGTGGAATTGTAGCTGCGAAATTGCTGTTGCAGTTACGATGGCATTGGCAGGGGCAGTGCTCAGAATTGGTGGTGGTAACTCAACCTGAATAAATGGAAACTGTTATTAATTAATTTACCTAGATTCCTTTTCTATGTGTAGCTGATAAATATATATAAATATAGATCAATAAATATGAATAGTATCTAGATTTTCTTTGGCTAGCCAGTTGCAGAAACCAATCATCATGTTTAAGAGTCTCCACACCAAATTACTGAGAAACCCACTGTTCCAAGTTTAGGATCATACTTTAGGTATTTTCTTAGGCACAGTGGTGCTTGTCACTTCCGTAAGTGGTCTCAGTATCTTATGTTTAGGGCTGTGCCCATACTACTCAATACCTAACTGTACAATAGTGTAATCCAGGGGTATTAAAATAGTGCCCCATGTGATTTGAACCAGATATTTCTGTTTTTTGTACATTTCCCCCATATGCCTCTCCAATCTTCTTGAAGGTAGACTAAGTAAACACATGGTAAGACAAAGCCAGATACAAATTATTAAGCTGCTTTATTTCATAGCAAGTGAACATACACAGCAACTGTTAGGATCGGACCCACTTAATTCAATCAGTACTGTAATGATCAATAACATGTCATTCTATAGTGGACACTAGGTGGAGCCGTAGAGCTGTGTAGAGCTGTATATATACAAGACTACACTACCCAGCTGTATGTATATTAAGACTACATTACCCATGAGGCACTAGGCTACCCACAAGGCGGCAGTCAAGATGGAAGCCTCTACAGATACTGTACCTAGTCCACATGTGCTCAATAAAAGTGTCTAGCAAAAGCTAGCTGTGTTCATAATAAGAATGTCTATTTATTAATGAACATAAGAAGTACAGGTTGTTTTCACACAGTACAAAATAATGAACATACTATGCTTCCTCACATCAGTGGGCCATCTTACTTGACTTAGACAAAATAACTCCTAACTGCTCTCCTGCATGCTAAACTCCTGAGCATAGCCATCACAGCTGTCTGTTGTAAAAACCTGACTGACTACCTGTGCCTCTGCCTCTATTTTTATCTCTTACTCTTCACAGCCAGAAGGGAAGGCCTGCCAGACAATCACTACCAAGCACCTAGGACCAAATATCTCACAATATAATGGGTGTGAGGTGCTTATCAATTACCAAAACAAGCTAAAAAAAACTTATTTTTTTGTCTTTGGGGAAAATTATCATTTTAATCATGTTCTGTATCAGTGCCTTTAAAAAAACTGAGTACGGTTTGCTTTTAAAAAACATGTAAAAGTAACCCTTTGTTCCAAATCTGTGAAAAAAATCATGAAATGTGACACCCATATCAATAGTTTATGATAACCTGAAAAGTCCTCAGTGCTTGGGTGCAGGCTAGAAAGTGCCAAGACTTTAGAGGTCCTCAGGTATGCCCAGACATTTACCAGCTAAAACCATGCATGGAATACTGGTAAGCTTTCTGCTGTTTGTCCAGCTAGGCCCATCTTATCTGTTAACGCTTTGGTTCGAAGGATAACCTGCAGCTGAGTGGGAAGTATCCCAACCTCCAGTGACAACCCTGCAGAATCCATCAGTGAACCAGGCTTGATGGTCAGTTGTCAACAGTGCCCTGAAATACTGCAATCTTGTCTGGCTCCGGTATCAGACTAGTGAATGTCCCACAGAGAATTGAGATGCTTCCAATCTACCATTGGCAGGTGTGTCATTGTGGTGCCAACCAGGCCATAAAGAGAGCACTTTTACTGTGGTGTGCATTGAACAAACATATCACTGACTTAAGAAAAATAATCTATTAAAGATAAGGGCAAAAGCTTAATGTTACACAGTGCTCTAATGAAGGGCCCCACCCAGAACTGTCTTTTTCTTTTACATACTGACTGGCTTGTGCATTTCTGGAATTTTGTTTTATTTCTAATCATAGGCCTCTGGGTTGAGAATACACAGAATTGCTCTGCCACTCAATACATATTTTCAAGGGTGAAGTTGTCTCGGGAATGTTTGGATGATCAGCCATGATCTCATTGAATGGCGGAGCAGGCTCGAGGGGCCGAATGGCCTACTCCTGCTCCTATCTTCTATGTTTCTATGTAAAACAGGTGATAACCCATACTTTACCTAACTTAGGAATGCACTGTTATCTAAATCATTACTGCAATTCACTGTGACATGCAAATGGCAAGAGCATTTTACAAAGAACTGTACCTTTCCATGGCCTCCATCACTCCGTGTACGTTAGGAACTGCCTTTGAAGTCAGTTCACCATGAAATGTAACAGTGCGTCCAGCTTGATACAATACTGGATTCCCCCTAGATAGCATGAATAAAACAGTTTGTGTGTATTCAATGAGCCATATACTGGTCATGTGTTTTCAAATAGCAGAATAAAAGATTGAGTGTCCATTGTGGCCTGAAACCTGAACAAAATTATGTTATTTTCTCAACAAAAGTTACAGAGAGTTGTGATTTTATATTATTTCTGTTGGTAACAAATCAATGTTAAATACTATAATGACTGCCAAATGTAATGCAAGACAACTGCCACTAAGGGATGGACAGGATAATACCACAGGCAGCGATATAGAGATGGTAGAAATATTAAATAATTACTTTGCTTCAGTATTTACCAGGGAGATAGAACAGGTGGACATGACATCGGATGATGAGATTAGTAATGAGATAACTGCATTTAAAATAAAAAGAGGTGGTATATTAAATAAGCTAATCAAACTCAAAGAGAATAAAACCCCTGGTCCAGACGGAATACATCCATGCATTTTAAAAGAATCTAGGGAAGAGATAGCAGAAGCATTACTACATATATTTAATAATTCGTTAGAAAAAGGTGTAGTGTCAGAGGACTGGCAGATAGCAAACTTAATACCTATATTTAAGAAGGGAGATAGAACATGTCCAGGGAATTATAGACCAGTCTGCTTAACATCGGTGGTAGGAAAAATAATGGAATCCCTACTAAAGGAGAACATAGAAGAACATCTAGAAACCAAATAATGATGAATAGTCAGCATGGATTTCAAAAGGGAAAGTCTTGCTTGACCAACCTCATTGAAATTTTTGAAGGGGTAACAGAGAGAGTAGACAAGGGTAATGTAGTAAATGTCATTTATCTAGATTTTCAAAAAGCCTTTGATAAGGTACCACATAATAGACTAATGAATAAGGTCAGGGAATGCAGAGTCAGGGGACAAGTAGCAAAATGGATAGCTAGCTGGCTTCAAGACAGAAAGCAGAGATTAGGGGTAAAGGGTAGCTATTCAGAGTGGCAGAAGGTGGGAAGTGGTGTTCCACAAGGATCAGTGCTGGGACCACTGTTGTTCACAATTTATATTAACGATTTAGACTTTGGAATCAAAAACACAATTTCTAAATTTGCAGATGACACCAAATTGAGGGGATAATCAATACCGAGGAGGACTACAACAAATTACATGAAGACATTAATAAACTTGCAGAATGGGCATATAATTGGCAATTGAATTTCAACACAGATAAATGTGAGGTATTGCATTTTGGTAGAAAGAATAGGGAGGTCACTTATTACTTGGAGAGTGCAAGTCTAGGTGGGGTAGAGGAGCAAAGGGATCTCGGAGTACAAATACACAAATCACTAAAAGTAGCAACACAAGTTAACAATGCCATAAAAAAGCAAAGCAAGCACTAGGATTTATTTCTAGAGGTATATAATTGAAAAGTAGGGAAGTTATGCTAAACTTGTATCGAACCTTGGTTAGACCACACTTGGAGTACTGCGTACAATTCTGGTCTCCATATTATAAAAAGGATATAGAGGCACTGGAGAGGGTGCAGAGATTTACAAGGATGATACTAGAAATGTGAGGGTATACCTATCAGGAAAGGGTGAACAGGCTGGGTCTCTTTTCTCTTGAAAAGAGAAAGCTGAGGGGTGACCTAATAGAGGTCTTTAAAATTATGAAAGGTTTTGACAGAGCAGATACAGAGAGAGTATTTCCACTTGTGGGGAAGAGCATAACTAGAGGCCATCAATATAAGGTAGTCACCAAGAAATCAAATAGGGAATTCAGAAGAAACTTCTTTACCCAGAGAGTGGTGAGAATGTGGAACTTGCTACCACAGGGAGTGGTTGAGACAAATAGTATAGATGCATTTAAGGGGAGGTTAGATAAGCATACGAGGGAGAAGGGAATGGAAGGTTATGCTGATAGTTAGATGAGGAAAGACGGGAGGAAGCTCGAGTGGAGCATAAATGCCAGCATGGACTGGTTGGGCCGAATGGCCTGTTTCTGTGCTGTATATCCTATGTAATCCTATGTTGAATTGTTAGTGACTGATGCCACAGGCTGGAACAATGACTTAATTTTAAGCTTTGAACCTGTTGTAAAGTATTAATTTTTCAGATTAAAAAAAAACATGAGTTTCCATATTTTGCTACCAAAAGCCCTTGATTTTGTCAGGCAAGCAAGGAAGCCAGACATTTTATTCAGCTTAATTCAGACAGCTCCATTCCCGGCTGAAAATCCCCCCTTGTTTCTTCATAACTCAGACCCTTGACGTTAGGGATCATGCTTGTGGCTCTTCTCTGCACTGCCTTTGGTGCTTGAATATCCCTCTTGTGTCTCGGTGACCAGAACAGGACTCAAGGTGTCACAATTTGGTCACAACCTCCTCACATTTGTAATCCTAATGTTTTGGCTATGTAGCCCAACATTCTATTGACTTTGTTGATTGCTGCTGTGCATTAGTTGGACACATTGAGCATCGAGTCTTTAAGACTAATAGAACTTTTTTGGCTTCATCCTTAGCTATTGAACACCATCTATGAAGTATGCGTCACACTACATGTTTTGTTCCTTTATGCAGTCCTTTACACTTGTCTGCATTAAATTTAATCTACCACTGTTCTACCCACTGTCAAGTCCAGTTGTTACACAGTGCTACTCCATCATGAGAAATAGATGGGTCTTGCTGGGTTTGATTTGGTGGTGATATACTATAACTGTGTTAGAAATTGCCAAATTCATAGTATAATAACAGCATCAGATGACCTGAACTGAATGTGTTCTTGCATTGTTTGGTACTGGCACTGCCCTGTGTATAATGCAGCTCATGTGATGCTGGATGATAGTGGCCTAGAAAGTAGGCCACGCAGCACCTGTTTCTCGGGTGCTAAACGGCCTCTGAAGCCTCCAATATGGCAGGCAGGAAGAACACGTTCTTTACGAGCCATAAGTGCACCACATGCCATATTGGTAAAGGGCAAAAAATTAGTGAGCAGTGCCTATGCCAGAAATAGGCATTAGGCCCTTTGCAGCACACAGGAAAACCAGGTCTACGTGTGACCTAACAGACGGTTTTTAAAGGGACTGTTGCAGGCTGCAACCAACAAGGTAAGTTTCTAAAATGTACTTACCTGAATGTGGAGCCGGGAGGAGCAGGAGCGCTCCTTCTGACCCCACATTCAAAGAATGCGGGCCGCTGCCGGACATCGACCCACCCTCTCGATCGCCATCGCTGCCACTCTCCAATTGACACAGATTCCCCTCATGATCGCCACCAATCACCCCTCTTCCCCGCCCAAGATCGCCACCGATCCCCCACCCCGATCACTGCTACCTCCTTCCAGGACCAAACCAGGAACACAGAGTGGTGTTTTCCAAATTTCTGTGACTTTTAGTCTGAACAAGTGATATCACAGTGTAGAGTGACGTGCTTGTTATTGGTGCAAATTGATACTGGGCAACCCAAATTCAATCTGCAAATACTTCATCATACTTATATGTACTACAAGTGACTATTCATAAGCATACATACCCTAATACACATGAAGATTTTGTATATATGATCATAGGGATGTCCAACCTATTATCTTAGTGGGCCACATACTATGCAGCCTTATTGTTAAATCAATGTTCCCATTAATTGGTACATATTTCAGGTTGCTGATAACCAATCTTGGTGTTTTTATTTAGGATTTAACCATCAATGAATCAAACAGCCTTTCCCAAAGTTCCAGGTCTATTAAGTTAAAATGGGACAATGCTGCAAGTGATAAATAATAGAACTGAGCTTCGAGAGCTGGATTGCCAGAGCTCAGGAGCCACATGTGGCCACAGGGCTGCAGGTTGGACACCATGCTTTACCGCACACAATACATCTCTAATCGAGAGAGTGTGCAGTACGTACAGCATTTGAAAGATCTGGAAAGCTCTTTGTCTTCTTGTCATAAAGTATGTAAGTCTATAATGGCAGAAGCTCACAACTTTCCACAACAATCAATGAACACTATTAAATTGCTGTGCTATTAATTTTTATGACCGTTTAAAATTTTGTAAAACTGTTTTGTTAACAGGCAAATAATAAAGTTGAAGAAAAAGGTGCCAAACCAAAGCATGGATTTAGCCACAAAGGGGTCCAAGTACAGATAAACAAAGAAGTGTTTGAAGGTACAGAAAATTACACACTTTCTGAGCTGTAATGGGCAGTTGTGAGTGAGATTGAGTGTGCCTTGGCAATACATTTGCAGAGTTACACCCTAGTACATGTGCCTATCTGGTATGTACTATATATTAAACCAGAGTCATCACATGTGCTCGGATTTTACCATTGTATATACCAGACCCATGTCACTACATGCATACAAAGTCTGTTACAGTGTGTGTAGCAACCTTGCTCTGAACTGATCTGTATATTAGCCCAGTCCTATTACATGCACTAACTGGTATCATTACTTGGACCAGGCCTGTAATACTACTTGTATCAGGACACAAGAACCACAGGTCTCCTGTTTAAGCACTGAAGTCCAAATATTGTGGTTTTAGATTGTTGTATTTCTCAGCAAAATAGAGTACCTGTGCTTTTTATTGTACTTGTTGACTTTTGAGGTACAACATACCTACTATACCACTATAAATGTGTCTGTCTTTATACGGTGACTGTTTTCTAACCCTTTCACTGAAGGATCTTGTACAACGTGTATTTAAATGTTCATAATTACTGCAGCAAGGAGACTACAGCCAATAAAGCCACTGATGTTATAGCAGAGTCTTAAGGAGAATTGTTAATAAAAAACTTGCAGTTATATAAAATATTTCACATCTTCAGAAAATCCTTGAACACTCATCATATGCTTGCTTGTTAAAATGGCAGGCAATGACAAGTGCCAGGCAATGACAAGTGCCAAGCTTGACCATCTCCAACAAGAGAGAGCCTAACAACCTCCCCTTGACATTCAACGGCATTACCATCGTCAAGTCCACCACCATCAGTATCCTGGGGTTTACCATTGAGCATAAACTCAACTGGACCAGCCACATAAATGCCGTGGCTACTAGGGCATGTCAGAAGCTGGGTATTCTGCAGTGAATGTCTCACCTCCTGACTCTCCAAAGCCTTTCCATAACTGACAAGTAGTGTGATGGAATACTCTCTACTTGCCTTGTTATACCATAATTTACTTATAAGTAAGAACATTCCAAACCTCTATTAACTTCTGTGTCCTTGATTTAATGTTTCATACTGAAGCAACAGTTAAAATGACTTTGCTTGTCCTCCTAACTCAACATAAATCCATGTCCCACCAGGGCACAGCCTGTTAGAGCACCAATGTGTTGCACTACACTGCGGTCCTTTTTTCATTTACTTAATTCACATCCTTAAACATACCTATTTTATTTCCTTTTTCTTTATTTTTTTATTCGTTCCAGTTATGATTGGGAATTGGGTGCGAGGATAAGAGGTGGACTCTATATAGGTTTCCACACAGGATAACAAATCTAGCAGTGTAATCTTTACTATAACTTGGTAGCTGTAACAATGACAATATAATTGAGTTTTAAATGGGGTTTTACAACATGATAGCCCTGTTTATTAATGTATTGAAATGTATTTTTTTTCTTTATTGAACATCCTTACTTAGAGGACAATGGTTGCGAAGTCACTCAATCCCGTGGAAATGTCCAGAAACTTAAAGATGAGCACACACATGCAGACAGCATTATTCTACTTGAACCACAGGCAACGTTTCATTTTGAAGGAGGAATCTCACCGCATCAGCCCCCAGAAACTGCTGCCAAACACAAAGATTTGGGACATTCTGACTTTCGGGGGGCTCCAGTGATAACGAACAAATCTGGTGGTGCCAGCAGAAAAGAGGTCTCTGCTGCAACAAGAAAAGTGAATGAAGTTCCTCGGGAAAATAAAGAATACGCACAGAGTCGGAACTTTACAGAAGACAACCTGAAAAAAATGACTAAAACTAGCACAGACAATGAGGCATATCAACTAGAGGGAGTTGAAAGAAGTCAGAGAAAAGAGACTGATAAGATAATACTCACTGTCCTGACTGGAGCCCCTGAAGTCAGTCTGGTTGCTACTCGGTCAAAGATTGATGGAAGCTGCACATTACTTCTCGAGAGGTAACATTTAAACTTTAATAACTCATCAATCTGTTCTTTATCCTTAGCTTCAAAACTTACGCTTTTCTTCCATTGTTGTATCATTGATAAATCCTGGTTAGAGTAGAAAATATTTGTAAACAAATAGCATGGAACTGAACAGATGCATTAAGAATACAAAGTTTGAACCAATTACCTAAAGAAAATTAATATCTGGGCTTTTTATTACTATTACTTTTGCTGCCTTAAAAAGAAAAATATCATTTATGAGCTACATTTTTGTTTTATAATTTTTTAAAACCAGGTTACAACTCACATATTAATAAGCTATATTTACCTGGTTTAAAAATAAAACAGTGCTGATCTTGCTTATCACAAGATAATTATAGACAAGACCAGCCATTAGGCTCAACTTTTTCATCTACCCTAAAAGATCCTAAAATTCTCCCATTGTAGCATCCAGTTGTTTCCTAAAAGATTCCTGGATTTTTGTCTCCGCTATTTTCCTGGAAGTCTATTCCATACGTTGATCACTCTTTGTGTAAAGAAGAATTATGACATGGATCATAATTTGCCATTTGCCAATTTGAATCTATGTCCCCTTGTCCAACTCTCGCTATTTAACTTAAAATAATATTCTGGTTTATCGTTTCCATTCTCTTAACTATCTTATAAAGCTCTATAAGATAAGATAATGGGCCTGAATTTGCGCCATCTACGGCATACGCTAATTGTGCAGAAATTTCAGGAAATTATGGCGAGTGACTTATGTCATTACATACGCGATGCCATCATTTGCTGGGACTTATGCACTGCTCCACAGAGACCGTCGCTGATAAAGTTAAACAACTACAGGAAACTTTTTTTATCTGGCACGGACGGGACCGACGTGGTGCCGGTTCATCAAAAATTCCGGATAACCGAAAGCTATAGTAAAAGATACGGAGCTGAGAGCTCCGTATAAAGCAACAAACCCTGTTGCTTAGCAACAGCTTCAGAACAATGGCCACAAGTTGCAAGCGTCTCTGTAGCTTAGCAACAGCTGCAGCCACACCCTTGCACAGCAACAAATGGAGGAAGGCAAGTAATAAAAGTTACCTGAACCTGCTCCTGAATTTTGCCGGTTAACCGAGATTTCCGGTTATTTAGGTGCCGGTAAATTGAAAGTTTCCTGTAATTATCATAGCTTCGCCCCCCATTAAAATCAGTGGCGAGATGGAGTTTGCTGAATTAACGTCACTGTGATTGCCACAGCCACTTAGAGCATTGCAGAATGGTGCTGGCGGGCTCAGAATCAGTATAGTATTCAGTCACTCAGCAGAGGATAACAGTTTTACTGACTTGTTCTAGAAATGTCATTGAAATCTTAAACCTCAATTAAGTAACAAAATAAGTGTTTTGACAGCAAGTCACGTTCTGATTTTCTCCTGACTGATATTATTTTTATATTAATATTTATTGAACTTGTGCGCTAAGCATGGATTGCAACCGGTAATAAAATACATACGTGTCCTTTCTTAATGCTGATGGAGATATTTATGTTTCAGTAAAAAGTCATCAATCAAATTAAACCCGACCTGTACATTCTGTCCGTATTGCGACCTAGCCCCATGTTATCAGATTGGGGCCATTACTCCTAAAAATGCCTGTTAAATAACCTGTTATTTCATTCTGTGTTGGGCTTCAGTACCTTGGATGTATATTAGACATTGGCCGCACCACTCCTGATCCCTCACTATGCCCGCTGCGCCGTATTCTAATTATTATTTTTCCAGCAAATTGTGGTGTGATTTCACCACTGGAGGATCAGGGAGTACAATGGTTCGACACCAATATCGCTATTGCAGCAAATTCTGGGCCATTCTCTCTGATGCCTCTTTTCCAGGCTGACAACCTCATGTTTCTTCAGGTTTCATCATAACTGAGATCTTCAGCCCTAGGGATCAGCTTTGTGGCACTTTTTCTGTGCTTAAATGTCTCCCTTATGTCTTGGCGACCAGAACTAATATGGTCAGACCTGAGCACTATACAGTCTAGCCACAATTTCCTTAGATTGGTGTTCTACTGCTTTAGCTATGTAGTTCACACTCTGCAGTATAAAGAGGCAGATATGGGACAGATTTGGTAACAACTGTCCTGCAATTCACGTTAATTCTCGCAGCTCTCTGCGTTTCCCATTGACGAGTGATCCATTGCTAAGAGTTGCTTGTTTTGTTATGGAACCACTTCCAATGCCATATAGAATATTACAGATATTAGAGAGAGGAAACTATCACCCTATGAACCAAGTTACATTGAAACTTAGGTCTCAAGAGCAAACTATGGCACCACCTAGTCTCCATGCATGCATAATTAGTGATTTAGAAACCCTTCCTTGTCACTTAAAGCAACTTCATGGTTTGTGAAAGCTGCTGTATCCTTGCCTTAAAAATGGGGATTTCCAGGCATTCCAAGATAAGAAAAGCTGTTTCAGGAACTCACTAATAATAGAGCTCAGAATTTACATTTGTACAAACCGAGTGATCACTCAAAGAATCATAGACTCTTAGAATGGTTACAGCACACAAGGAGGCCATTCGGCCCGTCGAGCTGGAGCGAAAAGCTGCTATTTATTTAACGCTGCAATTATTTTACAGGACTTCTGTTACAACACAGGGAATGCCATCCAGTCCTACTGAAAATGCCAATCCAGAGGTAATAGCCACCAAGGAGTTTGTGCCTGCAATATGTAAAGGGCTGAAAGAACCCCCCAAAAAGTACAAAGAACAGCAAAAGCCTAAAGAAGAAACAGGACCTAATATATTACAGAAAACAGCAAAGGAAAAGAAACCCAACACAGCACTAGATGCAAGAATCAGCAAATTATCCAAAGCACCTGCAACCCAGGAAAAAGCGATAGAAAACATCAAAGTACAAACAGGCCAGCAAAGTGAGGAAAATGCTCAGAGCTGTCAAAATAAAGTAGAAAACAAGTGCAAATCAGACAAAGGTAGTGAAACAAAGGATTCAAAAGAACTTCAGAAAGCAAGCCAAGAACCTGAGAAAATTGCAGAAGTGAATGACTCGGCAAAGAGAGAAACAGACTCTACAGAGATCACAAACAAAGCGAAAGAAGCCAAGGGACCTGTTGAGAAGCCAGAAGATTACAAAATCATTATTGGTGAGTGTTATGTTCATAAATAAATAGACATTATCATTATGAACAGCTAGCTTGAGCTAGTCACTTTATTCAGCCATGTGGACTTCGTGTGCAGGCATCCATCTTGACTACTGCCTTGTGGGTAACCTAGTGCATCATGGGTAGCCCACTCTTATATACATACAGCTCCACCTAGCGTACCATTCTAGGATGAAATGTTACTGATCATTACATCCCCCTTTCTTTGAGGTTAAACAAAATCAGTATCAATCAATCATAACAACATAAACATCTTCACAACAGTCAATACATTTTCAATATAGTTTTCTTTGTATTCAAAGATTAAGTCTATCAGGCTTTTTTACTTCATGTGTGGATCTTCTCAGCACAGGTAAGTCTGATGTGTTTTCATGAGAGCCTGTATGTGTGTTTGTGTTAGATTGTTCTGGTGGTGAGTGACAAGATTCAGTTGCGGCATTGTCATCGATTTGCTCTTGGATAGTCTCTTGTGTTTTTAGGAGGGAACGGCGGTTCCTCCTGAGAATCTGTCCTTCCTCAGTTCTAACAGTGTATGACCTTGGTCCTACTTCCTCAAGAACTGTAGCTTTCCTGTTCCATGCATCTGGATCCTCAATCCTGACAACATCATCCCTTGTCAATGGTTTCAGAGTTTTGGATGACTTGTCATAGTTTGATTTCTGTTTCAGCTTTAACAGTTGAAGTCTCTGTCTTAGTTCCTTACTCTGCTTTTCTTTTGCACAGCAGGGTAGTGTGGTGCGCAACTTGCGACCCATTAGGAGTTCAGCAGGTGAAGGACCAGAGTCTAAAGGTGAGGCTCGGTAGCTCAGCAGGGCGAGATAAGGATCAGACTTGCTTTCTGTCGCTTTCTTCAGTAGCTGCTTGAGAACTTGAACACCTTTTTCTGCCTTACCATTTGACTGAGCATACAAAGGACTGGATGTGATGTGCTGAAAGTCATACTGTGCTGCAAACTGTTGCCACTCCTTACAGTTGAAGCACGGACCATTGTCGCTAACGGCAATCCTGGGAATTCCATGTCTGGCGAAGATGGATTTCACATGCATTATGACACTGCTTGCTGTGGTGCTTGAGAACAGCGCCATCTCAGGATAGTTAGAATAGTAGTCAATCACTAATAGATATTCTTTACCATTCAAATGAAAAAGGTCCATACCAACCTTTTGCCATGGTGCTGTTGGTAAGTCAGCTACTATCATTGGTTCCTTTGCTTGTTTGTTTTGGTGTTTCTGACATGTCTCACATTTGCCTATCATGTTCTCAATGTCCTTATTTATGCCAGGTCAATAAACAGTGTCTCTTGCTCTCCTTTTGCATTTTTCAATTCCGAGGCGTCCCTCATGAATCCTTTTGAGCATGTCTTGACGTAGAGCCTGTGGAATGACTATTCTGTTCTGTTTTAGTAATAGTCCACTTGCGACACTCAATTCTGACCTGATGTGAAAGTACTTTGGACAGGAACCTTTTGGCCAACCATGGTGAATGTTCTCTATTACTGTTTGTAACACTGTATCTTTTACTGTTTCTTCTGCTATTTGCTTTGATTTTGTGTCTGACACGGGCAGCGCAGCAGTGACCATACTCACATGAACATCCACGTCTTCTTCAGTAGAGCTCACATGACTCATTGTGGGTGCTCGGGATAGTGCATCTGCTAACAGTATATGTTTGCCTGGTGTGTAGATCAGTTCAATGTCATATCTTTGCAGCTTCATCATGAGTCGTTGAATCCTTGGAGACATCTCATTCAGGTTTTTTTTTATGATGGCAACCAGTGGGCAGTGGTCTGTCTCAACTGTGAAGGTGGGAAGTTCATATATGTAGCCATGGAACTTTTCTAGTCCAACTACCAAGCCTAGACATTCCTTTTCAATCTGGGCGTATCGACACTCAGAATCAGTCATAGACCTGGAGGCATAGGCAACAGGCTTCCAATCTTCACCCTCTGCTTGTAGCAAGACCGCGCCTAGGCCATCTTTTGATGCATCCATTGACACTTTGATTCTCTTTGTTGGGTCAAAGAAGGTGAGTACAGGTGTGGTTGTCAGCACTGTTTTAAGGTTCATCCACTCTTGTTCATGTCTTTCTGTCCATGCGAACTCATTTGTTTTATGTAGCAGGTCTCGCAGACAGGCTGTCTTGGCTGACAAGTTAGGAATGAACTTTCCAATGAAGTTTATCATCCCCATGATGTGTAGCGCTCCTTTTTTGTCAGTGGGTCGGGGCATGTTGAGTATGGTGTTTACTTTTTCCATATCTGGCTCTATTCCTTTACCAGATAGATTATCTCCTAGGAAAGTGACTTCCTGGATGCCAAACTGACACTTGGCTTTGTTGAGCTTCAGTCCATTCCGGCGTATGCTCTGTAGCACTTTAGTCAGTCTCTCATTGTGTTCTTTCAGTGTGGAGCCCCAGATGATGATGTCATCAACATAGACCCGAACTCCTTCCAGACCTTCAATTATGTGTTCCATCGCTCTATGAAAGATTTCAGATGCAGATATTATCCCGAAAGGCATTCTGAGGAAACAATACCTGCCAAATGGTGAGTTGAAGGTACAGTATTTGGTGCTCTCTTCATCCAGTTTTAGTTGCCAAAATCCTTGTGAGGCATCGAGCTTTGTGAAGTATCTGGCACCTGACATTTCACTGGTGATTTCTTCTCGCTTGGGAATCTGATAGTGTTCACGTTTTATGTTTGCATTTAAGTCCTTTGGATCCATGCATATTCTTAGATCATTGTTCTTTTTCTTTACACATACCATGGAGTTAACCCAGTCTGTTGGCTCTTCGACTTTCCTGATGACTCCTAGTGTGGTCATTCTGTCCAGTTCTTTCTTGAGCCGGCCACGCAGGGGTGCTGGAACTCTCCGTGGCGCATGTACCACTGGCTGAGCATCCTCCTTTAGCTGGATCTTGTAAGTGAATGGTAGAACTCCAAATCCTTTGAACTCATCCTGGAAATTACTCACTACAGAATCCACTGAGTCATCTGGCCTACTTATGGCACAATTGATACGGTAGACTCTCTTGACCAGTTCTAAGTCCTCACAAGCTTTGTCACCTAGTAGTGAATCAAGTCCTTCAGCCACAACAGAAAACATGAGATGATGCACTTTGTCTTTGACTGTCACTTTAAGTCTGCATACACCTAAGCTATCTATTTTCTGTCCATTATAGTTTTTCAGTAGTGCTGACTTTTTCTGTATTTTGGGCTGTTCTTTCATATTTTTAATGTCACTCATACTGATTAAGTTTGCTTTTGCCCCAGTGTGTAGTTTCAATGTAACTAATGCTCCATTTACCTGCAGTGGCATCATCCATTTGTCCTCTTTTACTGCATTAACTTTATGTTCAGCATTGTCCATTCCTGAGGGCTGCACATTTTCTGTATCCTTTTCTATATTGTCACATGACACCATTCCTACAAAAAATGTCTCACTTAAATCAGTGTCCTCAATCACATTGACTTGTTGCCCTTTCTTTGTTTTTACTTTTGAAAAGCATTGTTTGGCAAAGTGATTCTTTCCATTACATTTTGTGCACATTTTGCCAAACGCTGGGCATTGTCTAGACTAGTGTTTATAACCACAGCGTTTACAATTAAAAATTCCATCCTCCGATTGCTTTGCATTTCTGTTCTGCCCACGTTTCTTCCCCCTGTAGGACACAGCACCGACAGCAGCACAGTCACTCATTACAGTCGCATCATTATTAATTTCACTGAGCTTTTGAGCTAGCTCACTGGCTTGGCATATTTTCACAGCATTTTCCAATGTTAGTTCGGTTTCTCTCAACAGACGTTCCCTGACCTTTTTATCATGAATACCAAACACAATCTGGTCACGAATCATGGATGAATTCAGTTCAGAGAAATTACATGTCTGTGCTTTCAGTTTCAAATCGGTCATAACGCTATCAAAAGTCTCATTTTGCTGCTGTGTCCGTGAACGGAACATGTACCGCTCATAGGTTTCGTTCTTTTTGGGAGAACAATGTGTATCAAATTTCTTTAGCACATCGTCCAATTTTTTTCTGTTCTCCTCTTGATCAAATACAAATGTATTAAATACCTCTATCGCCTGTCGGCCTGCAACTGTGAGCAGCAACGCTATTTTCCTTGCATCTGGCTTCATACCGAACCCGATGGCAGCAATGTAGAGTTCGAATTGTTGTTTGAAAGTCCGCCAATTGCAGTTGACATTCCCCGTGAGTTTCAAACCCTCCGGTGGCTTCAAAGTCTCCATGTCGCGTTTCACAATATTCAGCAGATTTTACCACTCCTGCTACCATGTTATGTTCATAAATAAATAGACATTATCATTATGAACAGCTAGCTTGAGCTAGTCACTTTATTCAGCCATGTGGACTTCGTGTGCAGGCATCCATCTTGACTACTGCCTTGTGGGTAACCTAGTGCATTGTGGGTAGCCCACTCTTATATATACATATACAGCTCCACCTAGTGTACCATTCTAGGATGACATGTTACTGATCATTACAGTGAGTTGATATTTCATAATCTAGTCATTAGTTCCAATTTCAAATATTTCACTCTCAACCATATTTGTAAAACCATAATGTGATGCCAGTTGTAAAGTTTTGATTTTCTTTTTCAGATGATAGTCCATCACCTCCAGCCCCCTTCAGTCATCGCATAGTGACCACGAAGCAAATTCATGTAACCTCCTCATACACAGTTCATCACAATGAGGTGCTAGGAGGGTAGGTTATTCTTCAGACCTTTCAGTCATTTTGGTCAATTACTGCCAAATGAAAGCCTGAGGAAGTGAGATAACTACGAAGGCATTTGATTATTGTGCAACTATTCACTATGTAGCATTGAGGAGTACAATCCCAGAACCTTCAGTTTAAAAAAATAAATGTTAAAGGATATCAATAGTTATGTAAAGATGCACAATGTATTCCAAACCCATGTTGCTAAGTGTAGGGCTCTTAAATAACGTTGTTATTGTTAGAAAGCATTTGGTCTAGAATAGCCTCCAGTCAATCTTGTTCAGGTAATGACCTCATTACACAACAGCTATTCACTTCCCAGGTGCTTACAGTGAAATATTAATAATCATTTTCTGTTGTACAGTTCCAAGTTGAATGTTTCAGATTATTGGTACTTTAAAACTGTCGTCATTTTTACAATTTTATATGAATTTTGCGACCATGAAATTACTGAGGTGCACAGAGTTTATACACAATTGCTTCGGTAGTACCTTAGTGGGTAAATTGACCGTGCGCTGTCACACTGAAGCGTACCGACCAGGTTCGCTCTCTGGCCTGTGCTGACAGAGCTCATGTCAACCATGGAGGCTAGAGGATGGTGGATCGCTATAATTGTCTTCATCATCCTTGAGCTAGGAAGGAGACAAAAGGTCCAGGGTTCTATCTAGTAACCACTGCTGGAAGTGCACATATGTAAATGGCAAGTGAAGACAAAATCAGGCTGGGCTGTTATGCCTCCCCCTAACTCAATCTTAAAATAGCCTGCTCACACTCACTTCTAGAATGGCCACTTGTGTGAGGCACTGGAGGGCTGACAGCACCTGTGGAACCTCACTTCAACAAGAACCAATGCCACCAGATGAGGAGGGTTGAAAAGTGGAGAAACCTGGGGAAAAAAGGTAATTGAGCACATTGGGCTGGATATATACTGGGGTGGGTTGTGTAGGCAGAGGGGGCAGAGTTTCGGACGGGAAGCCCAGAAACATAGAAACATAGAAGATAGGAGCAGGAGTAGGCCATTCGGCCCCTCGAGCCTGCTCCGCCATTCAATGAGATCATGGCTGATCATCCAAATTCAGTACCCTGTTCCTACCTTCTCTCCATATCCCTTGATCCCTTTAGCCTTAAGAAATATATCCAACTCCTTCTTGAATATATTTAATGAATTGGCCTCTACTGCCTTCTGTGGTAGAGAATTCCACAGGTTCACCACTCTCTGGGTGAAGAAATTCCTCCTCATCTCAGTCCTAAATGGCTTACTTCTTATCCTTAGACTGTGACCCCTGGTTCTGGACTCCCTGACCATCGGGAACATCCTTCCAGCATCTAGTCTGTCTAGTCCTGTTAGAATTTTATAAGTTTCGATGAGATCCCGTCTCATTCTTCTAAACTCCAGCGAGTACATGCCCAATCGACCCAATCTCTCCTCATACGTCATTCCTGCCATCCCAGGTATCAGCCTGGTGAATCTTCGCTGCACTCCTTCCATGGCAAGTACATCCTTCCTCAGATAAGGCGACCAAAACTGCACACAATACTCAAGATGTGGCCTCACCAAGGCCCTGTACAACTGCAGCAAGATATCCTTGTTCCTGTACTCAAACCTTCTCGCTACGAAGGCCAACATGCCATTTGCCTTCTTAACCGCCTGCTGCACCTGCATGCTTACTTTCAGCGACTGGTGCACAAGGACGCCCAGGTCTCGTTGCACTTCCCCTTCTCCCAATCTATTGGGAAGTCTGGGTTTCCCCGCGTGCTGTGGAGATTTAACTCCACAGCGTGCGACTTTTGGCCCTGACAGGTTCCCCGCCCAGAAGTCAGCCTGATTGACAGGCTTGGCTTCCAGTTGGGCAGGAAGCACTCCAGAGGAGGCCACAGGACCAGGTAGGTCCGATCTCCGCCCCCGGGGGGTCCGATCTCGAACGGGGTCCAATCCCGGGGGAGAGTCCAATCCCCGGCCCGGTGGGGGGAAGGTTTATATGGGGGTCTGATGGTGGGGGAGCTTGGGGGGGGGGGGAAACGGGAGGAAGCACCCCTGCTCCTCTTGGTCCACAGAGAGTGCTCCCCAAGGCTGTCCTCGCGTTGCTGCAGCTGCTGGGTTTCCTGAGGCCCAGGAAACTCAGCCAGCCACAGTAAAATCCGAGGCTTCCAGCCTCATTAACATATTAAAAATATCAGCCCGCCTTCAGGGAACGGGTTGGCTACCCCCCCCTGTCCTGCCTCAGCAAATCCCAGATGTCGGCGGGTTGGAGCTGGCTTCCCGACATACTTGGAATTTTTGCCCATTTAACCCCCCAACTGTACCCACTCCCATCCGCTCACCCATGTTAAAATTCCCCCCATTTATTCTGTTAGTTTTTTATTTTTTATTTTGTTACTGGGCATTGTACAGCACGTATTACTGGTTGGAGCAAAAGGCTTTTTCTGAAACTCACTGAAAACAGCAGAAGTTTTAATTAAGTAGCTGATTTTGTTCCACTTCTTGCCATCTATCTCTGGTATTCCATTTCATACCATACTCATGATAAATACAACACACCATATAGAGCCTAAAATTCCTTTAGTTAGTTTAGTAAATTATAAACATAGCAATGACGTGAATAAAGAAGATTATGCAGTAATCTGGTGTGATGATTTCCTGTGGTATGCAAATTAATTTTTTTACTCTTGTATTTCTTAATGGCAGGGGTCGGTTTGGCCAAGTTCATAAATGTGCAGAAATATCAACGGGCCTCGAACTTGCTGCCAAAATAATAAAAGTAAAAGGACCGAAGGAAAGGGTAAATTCCTTACTTAAAATAACTTCTCAATATTGCTTGCCACTTGCCTCATTTTGATTAACTGCAGTCACCTGGGGAGTGTTTCATGTTGAAAGCCTGGTGAATGACGTAGATTCTGCAGTGATTTACAATGGTTTTTTTTCACATTACTTGCTTGTCTTTCCTTAATAGAGCCCAGGCAGCACAACTGCCTACCAGGATCATGATCTGTAATGATTAATGTCTGAGTGTATATCCAGGCAGCTCTGTGTGTATCTTAACATAGTTAAAACACAAAGACCGCAAAATTCGGCACCTCAGCACTGGCTGTTAAGGCCGGTTTCGGCAAAAAAAAATGGCGCCCGCCTCATTTCCGCTGATTTGATGCACAACCTGCTATTTTGGATGTCGCTGCTCAACTGCATGCCCTCTCCAAATCACGCACAGCAGAACATGCATTCAGCTCCATGAGTGACACCCCCCAGCCGCCCCCCCAGCGCTATTTAAAGGGATCATCAACAACTTGCAGGTGACTTGCTTTTTGATTTCTACTGGCTCTGTCTGAGTTTGTGCAACTGTTTGGAGCTTTCTACTGTTGTTTAAAGTTGGCGAGGTGACAGGCAATGGTGTTGCAAGTGGAGAAGGCCTTGCATCTGAATTCAAGGGTTCTGCTCAGACCACTTGCTCCCAGTCATGGGGGCTCGACTTGCAGTCCCCCTCGCACTGCTGCATGACAGGGAGATGGAGCGAAGGCAGCGAAGAAGAGGACGACCTGCTCACAGAGGGAGGAGGAGGAGGAGGGGCAGGAGGGCTCTCAGCAGGAGGCCTTACCCACTTAGGATCTTCAGAGAGCACTTCTCCTACCTGCACTTAAGTCAGGAGCAGTGTATTCAGAGGCTCTGCTTCACCAAGGATGTAGTCAAAGAACTCTGCCACCTCTTGGAACCAGACCTGCAGCCTCAGAGCAGGACAATGATGGCACTGCCAGTGGTCCTCAAGATCACCATGGCCCTCAATATTTTCGCCACGGATCCTTCAAGTCAGAAGCAGGAGACATAGCGAACATCTCCCCGTTCGCCGTCCATCACTGCATCCGGGATGTCACAGAGGCTCTGTACTCCAGGAGAAGGGACTTCATTGTCTTCTCTCTGAATAGAGAGAAGCAGGAGGAGTGCGCAAGGCACCATCGACTGCACACACGTGGCTTTGTGGGCGCCGCATATCAATCCTGAGATGTACTGTAACCACAAAGGCTACCACTCACTTAATGTGCAGTTGGTGTGCGACCACACCCAGCACATCATGATGGTGAATGCCCGGTATCCTGGCAGGAGTCATGATGCTATCATCCTATGCTAGTCCGGTGTGCCAGCAATCTTCCAATCACCACGTCGAACCTGAGGGTGGCTGCCCGAAGACAAGGGCTATCCGCTCTACACCTGGCTGATGACTCCCCTCCTCAACTCCACCACTCGTGGCCAGCAATCATATAATGAGAGCCAAGCTGCCATGTGGAAGCTCATCGAGCAGACCATCGGGGTGCTAAAGCAATGGTTCCGCTGCCTTGACCGCTCAGGAGGAGCCCTCTAGTACATGCCGGAGTGGGTGTCCAATTTTGTGGTGTTCTGCTACATCCTCCACAACTTGGCAATCATGAAGGCACAGTCCTTGCCATCATGGATTCCACAACCACCTCAGGAGGAGAAGGAGGAGGAGGCAGGCAGAAGATCCCCGTTCCGGATGATCTGTCCGTGAGCACCTCATCAGACTCCGCTTCCAATGAATCCAGCTCTAGATCCCCCTTGGCCAACACTGCCCCACCTTACCATCCTTCTGTCATGGAACATCACAGCGTCTTCTTGGGCACAAAGCTGAAATGAGAGGCACGACAGAACAAACATTCCAAGCATAATTTACAAATAAATCAATCCAATAATACATAATAAAGTCAACTAATCAATAATGTGCATTCCCTTAGTGTCTGACTTTTGTGTTCCTTTGCCTATTCTAGTGCTCCTACACAGTGCTACCCCAGTGGCTGCAGCATGGCAGATGGAAGGTTGCTGACTTTCTGTGAGGGACGCTGCAGATGGCCTTGCAGGATGACCTTAAGCAGCTCTGGGCCTAGAAGGCCCGGCTGTTGACTGCATCCAGAGTGACAATGAGGTGCTTCTGCAACAAAGCGCCTCCCCTTTAAGAAGTGCAGAGAGCCTAGGCAAAATTTTATTGGCCAGTAGACTGCACCCGATATTGACCTCCCTCTTGAGTGCTGAGCCAACCAGCAGCACATTTAGTGCTGAGCTCAGTGCTCCAACCATGTAAATGAGCAGGCAGTACAAATTTTGCATGCTGCCTGCACCACTTTGAACTGGCACGGGTCAGATCACGTTTCGCGCTCCCTGGGCCCATTTTCTGTCCCAATCCAATTTCACCCCCAAAGTGTATGTTCGTGGTCCTCTTGGAAAATTCGGTGCTCTTTACATGTCAATGCTCATTTTTCCCCTTATTTTGATTATTATAAATTTTTCATTTTTGGAGTATACAGGGAGGACATGCTCAATATTAACTGTCATGCCTTGGTCAGTGCCATTCCATATTTGGCTACGGGTAGGTGCATGTAAGTAATATGGTGTGACTCTTCTAATAATTTTCTGTTCCTCTTTTTGGGGAACTGCTTAACCTCCACTTAATGCCTCTGCTTGATGACATGGCTGAGATCAACAAATTGGCATGTGAAGGGCAAACCCATCCTACTACTACCTGGTATATATATGTTGGTGCACTGCCATGAATGCCACTGTGCAGCTCTGCCCACCATAGTACCTTTTTTGGACTCCTAACTGAGTGAAAACTATTGATGCATTTGTGGTTGCAGAATGGCAATGCACTGTATCTATCTATATTGGTTCACTAAAAGGTGAATGGAGAAGAAGGTGAAAGGACTACGTGATTTGTCTTTTTATGTACATTTTCTTCCTCCTATTCCTCTTCTTTCTTGGAGGTAGTGTACAGTTCCATAAGCCCTGCCAGCCCTTCACCACCTTACACAACTGTGCGACACTAGACAATGGGCTAAAACTTTGATTGTGGAGCGCCAGTTGTTTGGGTGCTACGGGTGCTGATTTGGGTTGGAAATGGCGTTGGAGCGCGCACAATTCTGGTGCGGGCTGCGCCGGATGCCATCTTGGTGAGGGCATTAGTGTCGGCGCTGGGAGCATGCGATAGAAGTATATAGAGTATGCAGATCGCTGCCATTTTCATCCTCAATGCTGGAAGTAATGCCCTGTGTTAACCTCGCACAGCTGAACATGGGTTCAGCAACCTGCAAGGACCCCCTACTAGCAATATTTAAAGGGAGTATCAACTGCTCTCAGGTGAGTTGCTGATTAATTTCTACTGGCTATGTGGAAGTTTGTGGGAGTGTTTGGAGCTTTCTACTGTTGTTTAAAGTTGGTGAGGTGACAGGGAGTGATGTTGCAAGTGGAGAAGGCCTTGCTTCTGACTTCAAGGGTTCTGGTTAGACCACTTGCTTCCAGTCATAGGCGCTCTAGTTGTTATCTCCCTCGGCCTGCAGCATGACAGGAAGATGGAGCAGGGGCAGTGAAGAAGAGAAGCTGCTCGCAGAGGGAGGAGGATTCTCAGCAGAAGGCCTTACCCACCTAGGATCTTCCGAGAGCAATTCTCTTACCTCAACTTGGGCCAGGAGGAGTGTGTGAGGCGTCTGCGCTTTACAAAAGAGATGCTCACAGAACTCTGCCACTTCTTACAACCAGACTTGCAGCCTCACACCAGGGTAAGGACAGCGCTGGCAGTGCCGTGAAGGTGACCATGGCCCTAAATTTCTTTGCATCGGGATCCTTCCAGGCTGGAGCAGGAGACATCTGTAACATCTCGCAATTCGCCATCCACTGCTGCATAAGAGAGGTGATAGATGGTCTTTATATGAGAGGGGACTTGATTGTCTTCTCTCTGACCAGTGTGTGTGGGTGAGATGGAGCATGTGAATGTGAGATATGAGTCGTGACTGATAGAGATTGTTGGTAGGAGAGTGATGGGGGTGTGGTGAATTGAGCAGTGTGTAAGTCTAGTGGTGCAGTTTGTGGGATATGGCATTTGAAGTTGAATACACTGACCTAGACCACTCGTGTGAGGTTATTAAACTTCTTCCTGCACTGTGTCCACGTCCTCAGGGCTATACTGCTGGCATTCACCACAGTAGCTATCTGTTCCCATTGTTCTTTGCTCTGTTGCCTGGAGGGCCTCCTGCCCCCTGTCGAAAAAGGACCTCTCTCCTATGGACCTCCTGCACCAAGGCCTCCAGTGCTGCATCGAAGAACCTTGGCGCACGCTCTCTCCCCTGTTGTGCCATCATTAATTGTTCCTCTCACTATCTTCCCCAGCCAGTTCAATGCTCTGCTGCAGGCAGGAGGTGCAGACTGTCTTTAAGTATTGTTGGCTAGCTTTAATTGGTGCTAGCCTCGCATGAACTTGGGCCCCTGCTGAGCGTTCAGCCACTCATTAGCGCTGGGTTGAATGCCACAATCATGCAAAATTAGCAGGCAGCATGAAGTTTACGCACTGCCTGCTGTCCTCCAAACAGACGCGGCTTGCTAATGCATCATGGTCCCCACGCCCATTTTCGGAGGCAAACAAATTTCTCGGCCAATGAGTGTCAGCAAGCTGTTTGACTGTGAGATGTTTGGACAACTGAAGCCAACCTATATCCTTACCTTATGTCCACATATACACATTTTCCACCTACTCCTAGCCTATGGATTAATATTAGTGATCTCACTGTGGCCCAGGCTGAGATCAGGTAATTCAGCACAGATTAAGAATCAAATCTGGGAAGTTAGTGGTCTGTAAGGTTCCATACCACACTACACAGCGCATTTGGGTAGATTTAATTTGAAGAGAACATACCAGTGTTGATAAAACGAATACATTTGCAAATCCTGCAGGTCACTCTTTTAATTAAGAAAGTAAAGATGCTCCCCTTATGGCTCAGTTGGTTAGTGCTCTGCCTAGAATGGAATGAAATAATACTACGGTCCCAGGTTTAGATTTTGGTCTAAGCTGAGCCAGCTGATTTTAGCTGTGGCAGCAGTAGGGGCACTAGGATTGGTTTGGTGCCTGTACCCTGGAAGGGAAAAATCAGCCAGGGTTGCACTCCTGATCATGATCCATTTCTCCTCCTGCACATTGGCACACACTAAGGTATTGGAGAGTGGCTGACATCCATGGAACTGAGCCACAACATGAGTCAGTGCCTTCAGGAAAGAAGGGCGAGGGAGTGAGGAAAGTAAATTTAGAGGCCTAGAAATTCCCCGTTGTAGCGCCAGCCGTTAAGGCAGGTTTTGTTGAAAAAATGGCGGCCTCCTTGCATCAGCCTGCTTCCGGCGAGGGCCATAGCGCTGCCGTTGCCAGTGCTGGCCTCTCAAATTTAAGTGAATGGATTGTGACGTCAGTTGGCATGCACTGCCTGATTTGACGCCCCGACAGCTATTTTGGACGTGGCCGCACGCCATAACGCACTGTCCTAACTATGCACAGAGAAACGTGCGCGAAGCAGCCCTGCAGAGATGCTGTCAGCGCTTCTTAAAAGGACACACACATAAGAAATAAGAGCAGGAGTAGGCCATATGGCCCCTCGAGCCTGCTTCGCCATTCAATAAGATCATGGCTGATCATCAACCTCAACTCCACTTTCCCGCCCGATCTCCATATCTCTTGATTCCCCTAGAGTCCAAAACTCTATCTATCTCAGCCTTGAATATACTCAAAAGACTCAGCATTCACAGCCCTCTGGGGCAGAGAATTCCAAAGATATCTTTCAGGTTAATTTGTATTTCAGACTTTAAAAAAATATTTTAATGAAGTAGTGGCTTGGTGTAATACATTTAAAAAGTTGTTAAAGTGTGCAGAGTGCAGGGAGTGCTGCTGGAAGCTTGCAAGGCTTTGGATGGTAATGGAAGACCTCTGAGAAGACAGAAAATTCTGGAAATACACAGCAGGTCAGGCAGTATCTGTGGAGAGAGAAACAGAATTAATGTTTCAGGTCAAGATGCTGCCTGACCTGCTGAGTATTTCCAGCATTTTCTGCTTTTATTTCAGATTTCCAGCATTCGCAGTATTTTGCCTTTGAGAAGACCACTTGCTCACAGCCCTGGGGGGCACATGGGGATGAAGCAGAGGCAGCAAAGGGGACAAGCTGTTTGCAGAGGGAAGAGGAAGAAACAGAAGAGGAGGAAGCAGAAGGAAGGATGCAACCCAGACAGCCCCTTTCTGGCCGGGATATCCGGAATGGAATCATCCACCTGTGGTACCAGTGAACACAACCCCAATTCCCCTTTCAACATTTGTCCCACACCTTACCTTCCCTCTGTTATGGATCATCACAGCATCCTCTTGGCCACAATGCTGAAATAAAAGCCACCACAAAGCAAACTTTCCAATCCAACTTTATCCATATATGCATCCAATATGATATCAAGAAATCAACTAATCACCTTTGTGCATTCTCTTAGTGATTGTCTTGTGTGTGCCTTTGCCTAATCCAGTGATGTCATGCAGTGCTACCATAGTGGCTACAGCATGGCTGGTGGAAGGCTGCACAAAGTGAGACCCTGGGTGCCCTTTCCCTGGCTAGTTGAGCCATTTGTGTTAGTGCTGAAGCACTTCTACCATTTTTTTACGTGCAGAAGGCTGTTCAGCTTTAAGAGCTGAAGACTGCCATTTTGGAATAATTTTTTTTTAATTTCAGAAGGCAGATGAGCTCTAAGGGCTAAAGACTGCCTATTTTTATATGATTTTAATTTTTTATTTTAGAAGGCAATTCCCCTTTAAGGGTTCGAGACTGCTTTTTAAAATGACAGCCTAACTTTAGGAAAATGCTGCCTCACTCCAGGGACGCTATGGCCACACTACATTGGGCCTCTTGCTGAGCACATCACCTGAAACAGCACATTGCACGGTAGGTTCAGCGCTGCAATCATTTAAATCAGCAGGCAGCACCAAAATAGCAGTGCTGCCTGCACTCCTTTTACGGGTGCGAGTTAACCTCGCCTTGCGGTAGCACCGCCTGTTTTTGCACATTATCTGATTTCTAGGCCAAAGTGTATAGTCCTGGAGGGAAAAATTGGGTCACGCCCCCTTTGGGGTGCTAACTTCGCTGGAGTGCTACTTTTAGTGCCCCAGAAAAATTAGCGCCCCCCGCGCCCGAAATTCACTGGTAGCACCCCAAAAGGGAAGCGGGGTGCTAGTGGAAGTGAGTGAATATCACGGCGCTACATGCCGCAGCGCCACGCTCTGCAGAACATCGCGCCGCGGTACTGCAGGCCTTCCTCCCCTTATTAAAGGGGAGGGGCCTAGCACAGTGCAACCCGGGGCCCAGCTGGGCCACCAGAGATCGGAGTGCCGGCAAAAGAGCCCGGCACTCAAGAGAAGTGCCGGGCTCATGGAGCGC
Organism: Somniosus microcephalus; assembly: GCF_052327205.1. NCBI lineage: Eukaryota > Metazoa > Chordata > Chondrichthyes > Squaliformes > Somniosidae > Somniosus > Somniosus microcephalus. The sequence continues at coordinate 228,276,439 of NC_140992.1, forward strand.
TGCTGGCATCCCGCGGGGGGGGGGGGGGGGGGCTGCACAGAAGGTCGGGGACAGCAACGGGGGCAGGTGCTGGCAAGCGGCCAGCAAAAAAAATGGCTGCCCGGCACCTCCCCTTTAATTTGTGCTGCCCCGGCCGCAGGTAGGCCCCCCGATCCTGTCGGACATAGTGTCCGGCGGTAAGTCAGGGGGCACTACCTAAGATCGCAGCGGGGGCGTGAGCGGGGCACTGCGCACGATGATGACGTCATTGCCGGAGGCACAGCGCCACGGGGCGCTAACGGTTACCGTCGCTGCTAACCTCCCACAGAATATCGCGGGAGGTGTTGGTGGCACCGCGCCCAGGCGCTAGTTGCTTTGCGCCCCATTAGCGCCCTCTTAGGGTGCTAATGGGAGGCGCAAATCAACCGAATTCCCCCCCCCCTAGTTTTTAAGTAGAATATCCTAACTTATTTCATGAGTAAGAGTTTATCAGTTACTAAATATCCTGTTCTGACTTTGAATTCTCTTCTGCTTTAGGAGGATATAAAAAATGAAATAACTGTCATGAATCAGTTAAGTCATGTCAACCTGATTCAGCTTTATGATGCCTTTGAAGCCAAGAACAATGTCACCTTGATTATGGAATAGTAAGTGGTTTTGATAGCTGCATGGAAAAGTAGATGGAAATGTCCTTTAAAATTCTGAGACTCCTTGTGCACTACACTTTGAAGTCATTTGAACCCTGACCTTAGGCTAAATCACTCATTGCTGTCTGTAATTATTTACAACACTAATACACCACCTGTGGTATCATGCGTAGAGAAACAAAAATATTGAATCGAGTACCGCTTAGCAGCTGACACAGCAATCGTTAATAGGGCTGTTTATCAATTCAGGCCTGAGATGCTGGGTGTGGAGGGTTAGAACTCTCAGAATGTTCCAGGAGTTTTAAAAAATTGTCTCTGGTTTCAATAAAAGGGTTCTGAGTCTGTAACCTCCCCATCAGAATTAGTATCTTGCTGCCTGAAATTTATTAGCTGCTGGTACTGTGGATTGCTTCATTGCAAATAATGTAATGTAATCCTCATTGGTTGGGCCTCTGTCAAATCCCCAAATGCATTGGTAAACAGCTCTGTCAATAAAACATGTTAGAACCAATCAGAAAGCTCAGGAATTAGCCTACACAATGATTAATATACCTGCAAAAACAAAAGCAACACGATCAGATAGGTAGGTAAGGATGAATTTTGCTCTGTTCCCATAAGAAAGCCTTGCCCTATGGGAGGGTAGATTGCAGAATTGGATGTGAAAGTCAGTGTGTCAAATTCTGGGTACTCAACACCAATGTTCCCCGTGAGCTGCGCTTTGTTCTGCGCGGCCTGTTTCTTTTAGTGCACAGTCCCTTTAGATTTCTGTGCATGCGCGGTATTTACAATGGGGAAGCCCGTGAACGGCCTGCGCGGGACCTTTCCCATTACTGCACAGCTGCGGGAACATTGCTCAACACATGATTCTCCAGTCCTTGCTCCCATTTTAATTTCTTCTTCTTAGGCAGTCCCTCGGAACCGAGGATGACTTGCTTCCACATTAAAAATGAGTTCGCAGGTGACTGATGAGTCCAATGCAGGACCTACAGTCTCTGTCACAGGTGGGGCAGACGGTGGTTGAAGGGGCGGGTGGGTGGGGTGCTTGGATTGACGTGTGCTCCTTGCGCTGCCTGCGTTTGGCTTCTGCTTGCTCCCGGCGAAGAGACTCGAGGTGTTCGGCGCCTTCCCGGATGCTTCTCCTCCACTTTGTGCAGTCTTGGGCCAGGGATTCCCAGGTGTCGGTGGGGATGTTACACTTTTTCAAGGAGGCTTTGAGGGTGTCCTTGAAGCGTTTCCTCTGCCCACCTGGGGCTCTCTTGCCGTGCCAGAGCTCCGAGTAGAGCACTTGCTTTGGGAGTCTCGTATCAGACATGCGGACGATGTGGCCCATCCATCGGAGCTGATCGAGCGTAGTCAAAGCTTCGACGCGGGGATGTTGGCCTGAGCAAGAACACGGACGTTGGTGCGCCTATCCTGCCAATGGATTTGCAGGATCTTGCGGAGGCAGCATTGGTGGTACCTCTCCAGTGCTTTGAGGTGCCTGCTGTACATGGTCCATGTCTCTGAGGCATACAGCAGGGCGGGTATCACTGCTGCTTTGTAGACCATGAACTTAGTGCCGGGCTTCAGGTCCTGGTCTTCAAACACTCTCTTCTTCAGGCGACCGAAGGCTGCACTGGCACACTGAAGGCGGTGTTGGACTTTGTCGTCGACGTCTGCCCTTGTTGACAGTAGGCTCCTGAGGTATGGAAAGTAGTCCACGTTGTCCAAGGCCTTGTCGTGGATTTTGATAATCGGGGGGCAGTACTGTGTAGCGGGGGCAGGTTGATAGAGGACCTTTGTCTTACGGATGTTTAGTGTAAGGCCCATGCTCTCGTATGCTTCGGTGAAAGTGTTGACGATGGTTTGGAGTTCGACCTCCGAGTGAGCGCAGATGCAAGCGTCGTCTGCATACTGTAATTCGATGACAGAGGATGGGACGACCTTGGATCTGGACTGGAGGCGACAGTTTCCCATTTGTTCTGTAAATTAGCTCCACTCCAGCGGGGAGCTTATTGAGGGTGAGATGGAGCATTGCAGCAAGGAAGATCGAGAAGAGCATTGGTGCGATGACACAGCCTTGCTTGACCCCAGTTCGTACGTGAATTGGGTCTGTGGTGGAACCGTTGGTTAGGATCACGGCTTGCATGTCGTCTTGAAGCAGGCGGAGGATGGTGACAAACTTTTGAGGGCAGCCAAATTTGAGGAGGACACTCCATAATCCCTCACGGTTGACAGCGCCGAAGGCCTTTGTGAGATCAAAGAAGGCCATGTACATCGGTTGGTGCTGTTCCCTGCATTTCTCCTGTAATTGACGTGCGTTGAAGATCATGTCCATTGTGCCCCTAGTGGGCAGAATCTGCATTGCGACTCTGGGAGGAGTTCTTCGGCCACTGGGAGAAGGTGATTGAGGAGGATTCTTGCGATGACTTTCCCTGTGGCAGGCAGCAGGGAAACTCCTCTGTAATTACTGCAATCGGACTTGTCACCTTTCTTGAAGATGGTCACAATTACGGTGTATCTGAGATCCCCTGGCATGCTCTCCTCCTTCCAGATAAGAGAAATGAGTTCATGAATTCGCGCCAGTAGTGCTTCTCCGCCATGCTTTAGTGCCTCGGCGGGGATTCCATCGGCTCCTGAGGCCTTGTTGTTCTTCAGTTGTCGGATGGCCTTTTCAACCTCATGCTGGGCTGGGGTTGTGCTGAGATGGTGGCGGGTAGCATGCTGCGGGATGGAGTTGAGGACACTCGTGTCGAAGACAGAGTCGCGGTTAAGGAGATCTTCGAAGTGCTCCTTCCAGCAGGCACTGACTGCCTCTCTGTCCTTGATGAGTACCTCTCCGTTCTTGGCCCGCAGTGCGGTAGGGCCTTGGGTGCTTGGGCCGTAGATGCTCTTGACTGCGCTAAAGAATCCACGTACGTTGTGGTTGTCGGCTAGCTGCTGGATCTCCTGCGCTTTCTCCACCCACCATCTGTTCTTTAGGTCGCGAGTTTTTTGTTGGACCTCGGCCTTCAGGCGTCTGTAGAGCTGCTTTCTTGCTCTCGAGTTCTGTTGCTGTTTCCAGATCAGGAATGCCTTGCGCTTGCGGATTATTAGCTCCTGGATCTCCTGGTCGTTCTCGTCGAACCAGTCTTGGTGCTTCCTGGTCGAGTGACCGAGCGTCTCTTCACAGGTGCTGATTATGGCGGCCTTGAGTGCAGACCAGCTGCTGTGGGCACTCTGTGTCTCTACATCACTGGGAGTCGTCAGGTTGTTTGTAAGGCTCAGGCTGAATAGGGCTTTCTTAGCGGGGTCTTTGAGTGCTCCAGCATTAATTTTCCTGCGGCATTGTTTCTGTTGCCACCGCTGATTTGGGGCTACATTGATGGAGATGACAGAGCGGATTAGGCAGTGGTCTGTCCAGCAGTCATCAGCTCCTGTTATGGCGCGGGTGATGCAGATGTCCTTGCAGTTCCTCGCTCAGACGATGACGTAGTCCAGCAGATGCCAGTGCTTGGAGCGAGGGTGCTGCCATGAAGCCTTGTACTTGTCTCTCTGACGGAACAAGGTGTTGGTTATGACAAGGCCATGTTCTAAGCATTTCGACAGGAGGAGGGTACTGTTGGAGTTGGCTTTCCCTACCCCCTCTCTGCCGATCACACCTCCCCGGAGGTCAGTGTCCTTTCCAACTCTGGCGTTAAAGTCTCCAAGGAGGATCAACTTGTCGCCCGTTGGGACTCGGGACAGGGATTTTTTGAGGCTGGAGTAGAATTCCTCTTTGGTCTCGTCTGTGGCTTCCAGTGTTGGGGCGTACGCACTGATGACCGTAGCACACTGGTTCCGGGCTAGGGTGAGCCGAAGAGTCATGAGGCGCTCGTTTATACTGCTAGGGGAGTCTCTGAGATGCCCAACTAGTTCATTTTTTATGTCGAAGCCTACCCCATGGAGGCGGTGTTCTTCTTCAGGTTTGCCTTTCCAGAAGAAGGTGTAGCCACCACCTTGCTCCCTGAGCTGGCTGTCCCCTGCCCGCTGGGTCTCACTTAGGGTGGCGATGTCAATGTCGAAACGTCTGAGCTCCCGGGCAACGATAGCAGTACAGCGTTCCGGTCTGTCACTGTTGGGGTTGTCCATGAGGGTCCTGACGTTCCAGGTCCTGAACTTCATTTTAAAGGGTGGAAGATGCCTGTGCGTGAATTCTTTTAACGTGGGGTGGTCATTGCACATCAGCTACCACACGGGCTTGACAGAGCAAGGTCTTGGTCCAATGGCAAGGGGATCCAAGACAATTGGAGACCGGGCTCTGCTACAATGGCCTAGCACACACACACAAACATAATGCTACTGTCCTCCTCCCTCCTTCCCGCAGGTCCTCTCTGCCTGGGTTTTGTAGGATGCATTGTGGTCCTCCCGACCTCGCTGTTGGCCCGTGCCGCACTTTCCCTGGGCCCCGATCCCGCTGCTGGTCCATGTGTCGCCACTCCTGGGCCTTGACTTCGCTGCTGGGCTCGTCCTCGGTCCTGGGTCCCGGCCTCAGACATGAATGTTGTTGTCGCTCACAGGATCAAATTAGCACTGATATTCTCGCGATCCCTGGCCCCGAACTCCACTCGCAATCCACTAGTCACTAGATCACTAGTCTCGTGGAGAAGCGTAGTCTTGACAACAGAGAGGTCTGGGAATTTGGGAGCTAAGTTTAAGTGAAGAGCCAGTGCTCACTGAGAACAAAGAACAGGCATGGTCAGGGGATGGGCAGTGGGCTCAGGTAACTTTAACCTTGCAGCTTGAACTTGCAGTTAGGGATAAAATGCACCCACGCTTAGAGCCAGGGGAACTTAAGTTCCCGTTTTAATTTACCTTGGCCTAGAAATTGAGTGCCCTTAGCGCCGATTTTGCGGCGCTAGAGGGCCTAGCGCTGCATTTGGCGCCGGCGCCGAAATTGCCTGGGGCCCTTACGCCGCGGTAGACCGGTAGCGCTGCGCCGGCACCGATGACGTCATCGGTGTGCGCAGCGTCCCGGTTGCCATGCCGACGGGCCCCAGCGCCGAAATTCAGTTGCGGCCGCCTCGCCCGTGACAGCCGCAACTAAGACTCTGGCAACAGAGTCTTACGAGTCTTTGCGCCGGCGCATTAAAGGCCCCGCGGCGGCCGGCCGCTTTCCCGCCGGCCGCCTGGCCGCAGCTCCCTCCCCGGACTTCCCCACCCCCCCCGCCGGAACAGAAGCAAGCCCGGCACTTGTCCGAGGTGCCGGGCTCATTTTTTAAAAGATTTTCGCGGGCCGCGATCGGGTGCAGGCAGCTCCTCCTTAAGGGAAGGAGGAGGCCTGCACTTCCCGAGCCTGCCGCACCGCATCGGGTGCCGCAGCGCCAGAATTGCGGCGCGAAACGGCACTTAGCGCCGATTTACCGCCGCAAAGACCCTTCAGTAGCGCCGGCAGCCGTTTGGGCGCGGCCCTGCTGAATTTTTGGCGCGCGCAGGGGGACTTAGCGCCGGCACTAACTTCCGGCGCTAAAGCCCTGGCTAAGCCAAAACTCAATTTCTAGGCCCTTGTGTTTAATTCATGTGTAGATTTTAAGGGGACTCACTTAGATGACAGGATGGAGATTTAATTGCAATGTGCATGCAAGCTTGGGTCTTATGTGAATACTCTGTGTGACCCTCAGCAAAACCCTCCCAATGTTACTAGAGAATTTATTTTAAAACATTTTAGTGATAAGAGCACTTATAAATAAGGCTCCACGCTTAAGTCCCCAGGCTGCTTGCCACTCATATCTCTCAGTTCTAGGTCTCAGCCACCCACAATTTCACAATTCACAATTCAAATCGCTTTATTGGCATGATAAGGTACATCTTATGTTGCCAAAGCATCAAAATACATTTATGGTTGAACACATAAACGCGGTTCTATTCATACAGTTTATAAATATACATTCGCCTTGTTTGTATATATTCTTGCCCATGAAGTCGAGTGTCCCTTCAGTACTCCATTGTGGGGAGGGTCCAAAACTGAGATTTCTGATTTCAGGGTGCTTCAAATATGCGCACTAGTAGTTACGGAGAGATATTAGCAGTGACTGCAGATACATTTCTAGCTCAAACCTGTCTACGCTCGTGTGTCAGCCTTGGCACAGTGGTCGCACTCTTGCCTCTGAGTCAGAAGGTTGTGAGTTCAAATTCCCACTCCAGAGACTTGAGCACATAATTTAAGCTGGCATTTCGGTGCAGTACTAAGGGAATGTCTCATTTTCCATTTTCGATGAGATATTAAACCGAGGCCCCATCTTCCTTCTCAGGTGGACATAAAAGTTCCCTCAGCACCAAATAAAAATAGGTTGTCTGGGCAAGTGCTAAGCAAGAGAGAGAGGGAAAATCAGAGTGACTGTCTTCATTATCCTGTGCTCACCAAATTCCCAAAGGCCAAACACTGGGAAGAATCTCCTGAGAAGAGGCTTTTACAAAATATCTGTTTAAAAGAGAAAAATAATTGAAGATGCTGTTAATTCAAATTACATCAGAACATTATGTTGATTGCAGTGTTGGAGGCGGTGAGCTGTTTGACCGAATCATTGATGAAAACTATAATCTGACAGAATTGGATACGATCGTCTTTATGAAGCAAATTTGTGAAGGTATCCAATACTTACACCAACAGTATATCCTTCACTTAGATCTTAAGGTATGTTTTATATCCACATCCCTCCATTTCTAAATGCACCATTGAATGATCTTTTATTTAACCATCTTCGTTTATATGTAAATTTATGATTACTGAACTTGCATTTTATTTTTAATTATCTATCTTGTTGCTGTAAATTAGTCATGGTTAATGAGCAATTAACTGTCATTTATATAACAATAAAGGATGTTGCACTATGTAAAGTGAGTTCAGCTTTTCTCACTTGAACTCTTCTGGGTAATCTTTGTTTTTAAAATTACCTTTTTTCAATAAAAATGTAATTCTGACAATAAAAACAAATCAGTTTTGTTGTCAGTGCCATAGAAATAGTTTCCTGAAAAGCAGGTGCCTCCATAGAGTGATAAGATAAAGATCCATACCATCCATTCATCACACAGCAAGTTCATGAATTCCACATGGGCAAGTGTGAGCAATATGCTTCCCGAGGCAGGGAAAACCGACATTTAGGTCAGCTCAGGCCTCTCGCAACCAATCAGTTATAGAGTGGCAGGTGCTTGAGAGTAGGCTGTGTATTTGTCCTCTTGGCTTGGAAATGGGGTGGGGCGGGGGAAGGTGGAGGGAAGGTCACCTAACAAAACCCCCACTAAATAAATAATTATTTAAAAAAAGTAGTTAACATTTTCTTGTAAAGCGTAGGATAATAGTTGGATTGTGCTGGTGTTATGAGTAGCTATGTGATGCATGAAGAAAGCTACTGGCCCGAAACTTCTGCATACACCAGGATCTGAGTTTTCATGAAAATGCCTTTCTTGTGTCCCACAGCCAGAAAATATTTTGTGTGTAAACAACACAGGAAATCAGATCAAAATTATTGACTTTGGTCTGGCTAGAAGGTAAGAGCTGCTTCAGTTTAATTATAGAGTCATAGAGTCATAGAGTTTTACAGCACAGAAAGAGGCCCTTCGGCCCATCGTGTCTGCGCCGCCCATCCCTCCCTGTCCAGTCTAATCCCATTTTCCAGCATTTGGTCCATAGCCTTGTATGCAATGGCATTTCAAGTGCTCATCCAAATGCTTCTTGAATGTTGTGAGGGTTCCTGCCTCTACCACCCTTTCAGGCAGTGAGTTCCAGCTTCCAACCACCCTCTGGGTGAAAAAGTTCCTCCTCAAATCCCCCCTAAATCTCCTGCCCCTTACCCTGAATCTGTGCCCCCTTGTTATTGACCCCCCTACTAAGGGGAAAAGTTCCTCTTTATCTACCCTATCTATGCCCCTATAAATGACTTGATTCAAACATTCTAAAGTGAAATAAATCTAATTGCCAACAATAGCTCGGTTCACTGGTAAATCACAATCGTAATGTGAAAAACAGTTGTTCAATATTATAGATTTTACAAACACCTGTGAAGCTCATGATTCATTTTATATGTGCACTGTCCAGTTTGGGACTGAGCTGTACTGACCAAGATGTTTCCATGTTTGATCCATGTTGAATAAATGTGAGTAATAGAAGCATTAAATTTGGCATCAGTGCTTCTAAGTAAGGGAGAAGTAAAATCAGGCAAGGTTCCTGGACCTGATCGCCATCTAGTGACTAATACTGGAAAGTGTGCATACAAAGTTGTCTGAGGACAGAATCAGGGTTGGTTCAAGTAGTCTGCCCATATTGTCTAGAGTCACACGGAGGAGGGGCGAAATAAAATAAAATAAAATTTTCTGTGAAACGTCTAATGATTGAGGCTGATTTAATTTTCTGCATGTGTAAATTTCTACTGGATGCAGTGATGCTCTACTGCAATGATGTTTTCACTCCCTGCCTCCAACCAAAACTCCCAGAGGTGGCAAATATAAACACCTCTCATAAAAGCACTTTCAGCATTGTTGACCTGTACAGATCTTCCCTGACAGATGGGCAAAGTCCCTAATGCAATTCGCACATGCACAGTAGTGCTAAAGCCACAATTGCAACTAACTTTGGAGCAACCATTTTAAGTTGTTGCCGAAACCTGTCCCAGAGCATCAAAGGGGTGATTTAGCAGAATAGAAACTTGCACATAGTAATATAAAAGGGGTATAAATGTCAGATCCTTCATGAAAAAATGTTTGTTAAACTTTTTGGCATTTGCTTGCAAACCATAATGTGAAGATGTAAATCATGTAAAAACAGTGGTGACGTTGTTGTGATGATTTATGGCTCTTCTGGCTTTTTTCCATCCCAAACAAAAAAAAATTCAAACACTTTATCATGAAGATATTGCCTCCTTAAATTTCAAATACATTATTCAGTAACAAGGAATTGAAACCCAAACCCAGGCTATCATGCACCATTTGCAAATGCAATACCAGCTGTTATAGGAATTGTTTTATTTGATATGGTAGAACAAGTGGTTCAGTGTCACTGTGTTACTATTTCAACAACTATGACAGGCAGTGGTAAGACTCTGGCATAAGCTTGGTGGCAATGTACACATGACAATAGGATGATTAATTGAATTTGAAATTCTAATGGTAAAAACAGGACTGCCATAACTGAAACATGTTTTGATAAAGAGCAAAAAAAAAATTGTCCCATTTGTAATATGTTTTCGTGTCATTCACCCTTCTCCAGCTCAGTTGGTGGAAGTTATTCCAATGTCAATCTGTGAGCACATTCCAGCAGTACTTACTTTCCAATTTTACCTGCCTTGTTTGGCTTTAATCAGTTACAGCATGGCAGAATCCAGAATGTGATGTGTGTGGAACTGAGGCAGCAGCCTAGACCCTATCACTACAATGGTGCAGTATGGTGGCGCACTGTTTTCTTTAACTCCACTCCATCACCACAACATTGGGCTGTTTAGGGAACATTGGGGCACTATGAATTATTAAAATACACGGAGCAGATCTAATTTTTAATGGTCGCTGAAACAAATCTTTTCTTTTTTAGGTATAAACCAAGAGAGAAATTGAAAGTTAATTTTGGTACCCCAGAGTTCCTTGCTCCAGAAGTGGTGAATTACGATTATGTTTCGTTCGCCACAGACATGTGGAGTGTGGGAGTCATCACCTATATGCTGTATGTATCCAGTGGTTTGTAGTGTATCTTCTAGGTTGCAGGGAGCATGTTCAGAAGTGACTTAAGATTAAAATTGGTGAAACCGTCAATTTAACAGTGGAGGAGGGGAAGGACTATTATACCCATACTGTCACTATCTCCTTTAGCTGTCTGTAGTTAGCTAGTCTTCTGCACCAAGAGACAAACAGCATCAGGAATCCTGGCCATACTTTCTTTTGTAAGGCCAGTTTCAAGATCTACATGACAGATGAGCTCACTGAACTAGGTCGCTTAGAAGAGGAGTGAGGCAATGTTGTTCACTATCACTCATCTTATTCTATGTCTTCATCTATGATGTGTTGAATAAGATCACAAAGAGCAGTGTTGGAGTGTCTGTTCCAGGTATTTCTGAAAGAATTGCAATACTCCTTTTCACAGTCACCTGGGGATCAAGTGCATTCTATTCATCATCTATTCAAGATACAACATTTCAATCTAGCGACTTAATTAATTGGAACAGTGAGGTGTAGAAATACTGTTCATGATGTTACTGGAAAGGAAATTCACGTAATAACAAAGAGTAATTAAAAGCCAACAGTAAATGGTGTGGTACAGATACTTCCTTCTGTAATGTTGAGGGACATAGGGCAATTCAGTAGAATACACATACTTCTTTACTTTTCGCTGTGATGGAAGTCAGTTTCAGTTCTGTGCAGTCTGTGCACCCACACTTGCAGGGGGGGCATCTTTTTCGGGGTTTACGGTAATTTATCTTCCTTTACCTGGTTTACGGTAATTTACCTGGTCAAGCAGCTTTTTGCCACTGCACCTCTGACCAATCCCAAACAGCGGTTTCGAATCGCTAAACCCCACCTTCCAGTTCTGACTGGAGGACTTATAATTAATGATATATCAAAAACGGACAACTGGTCTGGATGTGAGAAAATCAACTTTTATTAAACTAAAGAAAACTACACCACACGATTTTAGTAATCACTGTACAATTGCTTAAATGAGGGAAGAAGACAGCAAAAACAAGGGATAAATGGCTACAATGTTAATTAAACAATCTTAGCAATTTCCCTTAAATTACCACCCCCTTTAACTCCTCACTAGATTGCCTTGCTGAGGAGTCAGAAACCTGCTCACCTGTGGTCCAAGGAAGAGATAGCTTCTCAGGAGCTATCTTTATATCCTGCCAGCTCCTGCTGTTTGGCGCTGAAAGGGTCTGTGTGCAAATTGGTGCCCAAAAGTTCGAATACACAAGAGAAAGGCTATGATTGGCTGATTCAGAGTGGTTTGAATGTGTCTACGTTCTGGGGTCAAAATGTTCCCGCCCACATCCGGAGTTTAATGGGTGATTCAAAAACCCATTCATTCCTTATCAAAGTCCTTTCCGTAGTTTCGATGTGTCCCATTATGTGTAAGTGGTGTTGAATGGAGTTGGATTTCTGTGTAAACAGAAGCCCTGTGTCCTGCGGTCAGTCTCAAGTGGTTTAATCCCTTATGTCAACATCCTGCAGTTTCTTGTAAATAAACATTGCCTCTGTAGAGAAGGGAAACTCCCTGGTTTGATTGACAGGTCTGACTGCCACTGCTTGATCCTCCCACTTACACAGACACTTCAAGCTGCTTCTCTTGTCCTTTTTGGCCATGCTTTTCTGACGGCCATTTTCAGACCCCTCTGCAATTTACACAGTTCGAAACTCTGAGGTACCATTTTAATCTTAAAGTCCTGATGTTGTCCAAGAGTTCTGGGTATGCTTTTAAAACATTGTCCAACCCAGAGACAATTCAAATCACACAATTCTTCGTCCACGATGTGGACCAATATTTTCCGATCTTCAGGGATTTAGGGGATTTTTGCGAACCTCTACACACTGGTAATCCCATGTTTGCCCCAGGTTCTGACTATGATATAAGTAGATAATTCTTACAGTGAAATGTGATTATCTTTATAAATGGCTGGTGCTAAGATTGCAGTCAGGCTTTATTAGCTTCTGTGGAAAACTAATTTTGTGATTCTAGTGTGGCAGTTACATAAGAGAAACCCCCTCGTTATGGTTTGGGCATGTGTTATGAACAACCGCGGCTTAAGCACAAAAATAGTATACAGTGAAGCCAAGAATGCAGTCCCATCTCAGTCATTCCATGCACCTGTGCAAAAATAAACTGGCTTTGTCCCATAATAACAATTCAGCAGCTGTTAAGATGGGCAGCACTAATGCAAGCACAGAGCCACCCAGGTGAAACGTTTACAGATCTTCATGTGACTTTACCGTACAGTGCCTGGTTATAATGGGTGCTGAGCGACTGGAGTACTTCTCGGGCACTGCAGCCACATTATGGGGAGTAGGCCTCGGGCCTTCGCACCCCATTATGCAGATGCTGGCATCCAATGCAGATCAATGGGTGCCAGCAATCATATTAATGGCTCCTGTGTGTGTACTTCAAGAGAAAAGAGGGAAAAATGGGGCAAGGAGGATAAAACAGATTTATATTTAAGTAAAGTTTGTCGGGAATGGGGCTTACATTGGTCATCACTATTATTTTCTGATAGTAGGCACTACAGATTATTTTAGCTCTTAGCCATCTAATGTTGAATCCCTTAACAATTAATGGAAACTTGAGGCTCCGATATAGACTATGTATTACACAGGAAAGAGAAAAGATCTTTCAACCCATCAAGCCATTCCTTCCAGAGACACTCTTTTATGAGCAGTTAAAATAAATAAATAACTCTAATTGTTGATTCTATGCATAAAGATGACGGATGTCTACTTTTCTAGGCTGAGTGGCATGTCCCCTTTTCTGGGTGATCATGACACTGAAACCATGAACAATATTATCAATGCAAACTGGAACTTCGATGCAGAAGGATTTGAAAACGTGTCTGAGGAAGCAAAAGAATTTGTTTCAAACCTGCTTGTGAAAGAAAAGAGGTATGACAAATCAAATATAATTGTCCTTGCAGCATTTTCCCCATTTTAAAGTTTATGAGGGCCAACATTCAAATTAGTGCTGTGTCTGAGTCAGTGATGAGGTACTTTAGTTTATGTCAGTTCTTTAGCATCCAAGGCCAAATTTCTTCAGTTTCCTAAATCTACAAGTTTCCTGTGTATGACTGCTCTAAAAAATGAGTTACTATAAAAAATTCTACTAAATAAAATGGAGAAATGTCTGGAGACAAAGAGCATTTCTTCATTTAGAGGACTTTGCCAATGATTTGAAGAATAAGCCTCTCTTATAAATGTTGGTGTAAAAACCCGACAGCAAGCTAAGTGGAAATCCTGTGAACAAAGCAAGCTTCCCGCTAGGTAATGAGGAGGAATAATCTGGTAGAAGCTAGTGATTTATGTTCAAAACGTAAAAGAACTGGGTCTTTTCCCCTTTGCGTCTCTTATAATGGAACCAATTAATTCCTCGTGTACAAAGCATACCTGCCTGTTATTTAAAAAGACTATTTCCAGTGAGTTCTTTTAATGCAGCACAACCACTGGAGTTTGTTTTATCCGTTCATTATTTTGGAAATTTCAATTTTCCACTCATACATCCAATAGGCGATGTGTTTATTAAAGAACCCTTTCAGAATTGCAGATGTTGTTCAGCGCCAAAACCAGACACATAAGGAAGAATTTTAACTCCTCCCCCATCAGAGGGAGAGTAAGCGAGCAGTTAAAATGGAGCAGCTCCAATTCGCGCTCTGTCATGCCGATTCCCCACTTTAATTACGCTGGTTTTGGCGGCAGACTCGAGCGGGAGCCTCATTAATAAATGCAAATTGAGGTCTCATGGTGGACATGGCACACTGATGGCATTTTGAACAGCTCCTGAGCAGGGGGGGAGGGGGTAGCCATGGCCCTCCCGTCAGCTGTTATAAAGCTGGCTAGGCCACTAAAGGTAAATTAAAAAACCTTTCCTTAGTGGGGCCAGGAGCAGAAGTTCTCCTGATCCCACAAGGAAAGCCTGGGCCTCTGCTACCCTGGGCTCCCCCCTTTCCCAGCTGCAAGACCATCAAACCCCATCCCTGGACTTACCTGGCTGTCAACAGCCTTATCTTGGTGCTGGCAGGTGGCCTCCGGACCATCTGATCTACATCCCCCTGCAGCCTGCAGCCACTTTCTACCCAAAACGATTAGCAGCTGACGGGTGGGGTTCAACTGAGGCCTGGCATTTAAAATCTGCCAGGCATCTGACAAAGTCTCTCGCCTGGGATTGCCGACTGCTCTTGCTGGGAGTTAAATTGGCCCTCTAGTCAGATTCCAGAATACTAGGGATTAAACAACATTTATGTGTTTTGCTCCAATTCTCTACTTTATAATAGACATCATTAGAAGTGCAGAAAATAATTTTGACACTTATTATTTGAAAGGAAAGAGTTTAAAAACTGCAACGATCTCTCAGTTGTCAAAGTTCAAAGCTGAGTGTGTCGCTTTGAATATCATTTCAATTTTAGCAGATGTAACATAATACTTAAGGCAAAACTATTAGAACAGTCTTTTTAAACATCCATAGATAAGTATTCAGTGGCAACCATATTTAAGCAAGGATGGTCTATCCTTGTGAAATATTAATACAGGTATTAATATCTTGTTTGAAAATCATAATTTAAAACGCTCTGCACACCAGTCATATTATTACCCTTCTTGGACATGCTGAATTTTTTCAATGGGCCTATTGACCCTTCTGGCCTCACAATATGCTGCATGCTAATCTACCTTTGCAGCAGTTCTTGCTGTTGTGAAGAAGCTTCAACCATTGCTTTGAAGGCCCTCTGATTTTGCCTAATAGCTCTCCTCCCCTTAACAGTTAATCTTAACCTTAACAGGATTAGTGTTTAGGCAAGGAAATATTTGGCTACATCATCTGCCATCAAGTCCACAATATCAGCAGTCACTTCGAACTGGTCCCAAGTTTCATGGTTAGCAGTATCCTTCTTCTGGCTGAGCCCCTTAACCCAATCCTTCATAGCACAAAAGCCATCAGCCAATCCACCTTGGCAGTCATAATCAGCATCTTAACCAAAAGCTAAGCTGCTGAGAAAACCAATGGCTGTAATTGAGTTACCAGAAGCACCCCTCTAAGATAAGGTGAACACCCAGGGAATGGCCTAGATGAGTTCATTGACCTATTGTGTACAGTTTTGGTCTCCTTACCTAAGGAAGGATATACTTGCCATAGAGGGAGTGCAACAAACAACAACAACTTGTATTTATATAGCGCCTTTAACGTAGTAAAACATCCCAAGGCGCTGCACAGGAGTATTTTAAGATGAAAAATTTGACCCCGATCCACATAAGGATAAATTAGGGTGGTCAAAGAGGTAGGTTTTAAGCAGCGTCTTAAAGGAGGAAAGAGAGGTAGCGAGGAGGACAGATTTAGGCAGGGAATTCTAGAGTTTTGGGCCTAGGTAACAGAAGGCACGGCCACCAATGGTTGAGCGATTATAATCAGGGACCCTCAAGAGGGCAGAATTAGAGGAGCGCAGATATCTCGGGGGGTTGTGGGGCTGAAGGAGATTAGAGAGATAGAAAGGGGCGAGGCTATGGAGGGATTTGAAAACAAGGATGAGAATTTTGAAATTGACGCGCTGCTTAACCGGGAGCCAATGTAGGTCAGCGAGCACATGAAGGGATAATTACTAGTCCTAGCCCTTTTAGGGCTACCCCAGATCAGGTGTATTCCCCAGATGTTCACTTTCAACTAACATTTGAGGTAGCCAAATCCTAAAGACGCTTAATTGGGTCTAAAGGTCCAGACTATCTCTCCCTAAAGGAAAGGAACAACCTGAAGATGTTACCGTCCTCCAGATAGCACTTTTAATAAGTTTAGCAAGACTGTAACGTTCCGGATATTATGAGGGTCCAGATAACTCCCCCAGAATTCTGCAATTCCTCACCAAGGAGCATACAGAGATTGCGTTCACGAGTTTGATACAGAAGTATTATGTGAGACAATTCTAATATATAGATTTAATAAAGAACCGACATGTAATTATAGTAGGTGTTTCAATCGCAACATTAACAGTTCCAAAGAGAATAAGCTTTACAATTCTTATTAGAGATCTTAACTTCTCTACAGTTTTACAGTTCTTAGTCTTATTCCAGGATATCCACCAAAATCAAATACAGTTCCATTGATCCCCGAGGTACAAAGAGGTGTGGACTTACAGAGCCTGTCTCTGAAGCCGAGAATCACTTTGCCCCTTTTACAGTGAGTCTATCATCCCATTTGAAAGTTCAATATTTATATCCTTTTTCAGTAGTATTTCCTTTGAAGTTTTCTGCTGATGTAAGCTAATTATCTCAAGTCATTTTTCTGTTGACCCCTGCTATTCTTACAGTCAGTTCAGCTGGTAGCATTAAGATTTGTATCTCCTGTGTAGGTTTTAAGCTGACCATAAAAAACAGTGTAACAGCAGGTGCATCTATTTGATGTCATTTTTACCAAGGTCTTCTGTTTGTGTCTTTTGCATTTAGAACACCTTAACTAGGATGATCTATGCAATTCTTAATCACCTCAGTTGGTTGTAACATAGACTCGTGTCTCCCCTCTGTAGGTGTTCTAAGTTTAACAAAAAACAATTTGACGGCAGGTGTTTCTTTTACTTGATGTCATTTTTACGAAGGCATATGTTTCTTCTTCATTTATGTGTCTGTTTACAAAGTGTACTTTAGAACACCTTAACAGGGTGTACCATTGTCTTTTTTCCAAAGATTCAGACGTCAGGAGCTTCCAACCTCCTGTTTCAACAAGGCTATTGATTCAGTGTCAACAACTTATCTTATCTCAATAGCCTGAATGCTGTTGAGGCTTCCAGATTTCCAGACCTAGTTTGTTGTCTTTTAATAAGGCCAGAATTTTTTCATAGAATGGTGTATTTTTCTGAATAGGTATGGCTCATTCATTCACACCCTCCTCTTGACCAAAAAATGAACTCGAGCATCAAGACAGAGTTTGGTCAATGTTACTAATAAGGTTACAATAGCACATTAATGTCCCGAAATTCACAAGAGCCTAATCATGTGCTACAGGAAAATTCCTTTTAAGTCATCCTAGGACAATATTTTGCCTTATTTTAAATTGAACACAATTTAAAAGGATGATAGGGACATTGTCATGCAAGTCGTGAAACAACATGTCCTTAGAATGTCCAACTGGCAGATGTACGTTTTGTAGAGGTGAGTTATTCATACGAGTCAAGGAGACGTCATTTGGAACTAGCTGAAGTTTGACACGCTGTTCCTTCGATCCAGCGTGTGGACAAATTCTTGTTTTCATAAAGGCCTTGCCAGGCGCTCAGTTGATACCTTCTTCATCCGCAGTGTCTTCCTCTTTCGTTGAAGTAACTCGTTGATCTTTCCTTGTTTCGGTTGTGGCTTTTCGCGAATCCAATTCCTGAGGCGTTGCCAGGCATCGTGTGGAGGAGTCGGCGACACAGTCTGACTGACCGTCGTCAGTAATTTGATCGCATCCAGTTCCTGTGTCGTGCTCCAAGCTGGGTCTTGAAAGACAGTGTACGACTGCACTTTGTATTATTCCTCCATTTCGGTATCCCACAGGACATCTTTTGAGATTGTCTATGGAGACAGTTTTAAGAATATGCTTGCCATTTGGCTGATTAATATGTATTTTAACTGTTCCTTCGTTAATAACAGTATGTATTTGAACAGGTTTTTTCCACTTCGGTCTTAAACCAGGTTTTTGCTCGAACTTTTTTTCCTGTACCCATTCTCCTACTAGGGGTTGCCATGCTTTGTTTGTCAATTTTTCTGCCTATTTGCCTCCCTTATCCTCTGATCAATTTGATGAATCTCCTCTGTTACTTCTTTTTTAAAATCTAACTGTCGCTGTTGGGTCAAGGAATCAGAGAGTGTAGAGGCAATAAAAGAACTATGGGTAAGCGGTGTATGCATCTCAACTCCATACATCAGATAATATGGAGTTTTAGGGGACACTGTCCCTGATGCAGATGCGGGCACATTATTAATGATAGCTGCACCTCCGGAATGACGGTGGTCCACTTATTTCCCCTGATTCTCAACAGTTTAACCAATAGCTTTTTCACTTCCGGGTTTTTACGTTCCACCAGCCCCTCTGATTGTGGATGACGTGGCGTGCTGTGCTCTAACCCAATCCCTCTTTGTTCGCAGTAGTCTTCGAAGACCTTGGAGACAAAGGCTCTGCCTTGATCGGAGTGTAAGATTTTGGGTGCACCAGCTACAGTAATTATGTCAGTAATAGCACTGGCGAGTGCGTTTTCCGAAACAGTTTTTGTGGGGACCAGCCAGCAGAAGGAAGTGCATCCATCTACATAAACGAGAACATGTCTGTATCCCAAAAGACGGGGGGAAGTGGTCCAATAAAGTCAATAAAGAATTTTCCCATTGGCTCATCAGCTTTCAGAGAAGCCAATGGTGGTGGCTTAATTAGTGATGACTTATTGGTTAAATAGCATGGCTCACAATTTGCCACGTATGTTTTACATGCCTTAAGCATGCCTGGCCACCAAAATAAGGGGGTCAATTTGCAAAATGTTGTTCTGGCACCACAATGTGCTTGACCTATGCCCTCGTGAGCTTCTTTTACAAGCTGTTCTCATTTGTGTCTCGGGGGTACTTCTCGGTTTCCCTTGGGCAACTTAACTAGCACAATACCTGTAGGGGTTTCCGAGTAAAAGTACTTTGGTGGATATCCTGGTGGAGTCTCTTTTGTTGGGTCTAATAGCTGAATCAGTTCCTTATCCTGATTAGCTGCCCGTTCTGCCCCAGTGATTACACTAATATTGGCAGGCCCCTCTCGAGGGGGTGTCATGCAGACCGAACATTTTGCTTGTTCGTCTGCAAGACTGTTTCCTTTTGAGTGTACTGTCCCAATGGTATGCCCGTTTACATGAATCACCTGACAATTCTCAAATGGAGAATGTCTTCCCACAATGACTTATGTTTTATGGGTTTACCCTTATGATTGGTAACATTTGTTTGTTCCCAGAAAACTAGATCTTGGTTATATCCTCTTTTACAGTACTCACTATCCGTACAGATTAGTGTGGGTTTAATAGGGTCTGCCTTCTCTAAAGCATACCGTAATGCTGCGGCTTCAGCATATTGCGCTGTCTTATGGCCAAGGGGTATGGACAGTAATTCTTCTGGATAAAAAGAATAGGAATCTCAAAAAGTCCCTACTACTATCCCCATCCCAGCTGAGGATTGTTGGGATGTCCCTTTTTTAATCATCATTGAAGATCCATCACAGTAAATGACTTGATGGTACTCTATAAGTGGTCTCATAGGTATTTATCTGATTCCCTCCTCCGTATCATCATCCTCCATGATGGGGAGATGCTCTAAGTCCATTTCCGGGGAGAGAAATTTAAAAATGAGTGTAGGATCATTCAAGAACGATGCCAATTTATCATATCGGATCTGGGTGGCTCTTTTTTCATCAGAGGCCATCTCAATACTGATCTTAAATCGGGAATCTCAGTATAGATGGTAATGGGGTATTTCCCTTGAAGGGTTCGTGCCTTGATGAGGCATTGGACTACCATAGTCATGACCCTTTCTTTTTTAATGTACCTCCTTTCGACATTGGAAAAGTTATAAGAATGGAATTGAATGGGCACTATGCTCTTTTCATTATAGAAAACTGCAACTGCCACTTTAGGTGATGACCTGAGATGAATATTGAGGGGAACTTGTAGATCCCTCTGTTCCAGGTCAATGGCTTTTTGTACCTCTTAGCATAATTGTTGCAATTTTGAGTAATCGTCTGGTGAAAATATGAACGGTCCTTTTGCTGCTTCACCCACTCTAGCATACAGGGGTGCTGAGAGCTCGGCAAAGGTTGGCGTAAAGGATCGAGCAAAATTCAGGAGTCCTAAACTTGCTTGCAGATTTTTCAGAGTTTTAGGATATTGAATTGCTCTTTATAGGATTGAGTTAATCCTCTACCGTTTCCAGTTATTCGCAGGCCCAGAAAATCTACCTCTGCCCTAACTAGTTGACTTTTTTATGTTAAGTACCCAGCAGTTGTAAGTCTGGATAAAACAATATCAATGGCTTTCAAGTGCTCTTGGAGATTGTCATGTGACAGATATATATCGTCCACATATGAATTGACATTAGGTAGGTCTTTTAAAAGGTCAATGATGTGGGCTGAAAAGAGAACGGGACTGTTTTGAAATCCCTGGGGCAATCTGGTCCAGCAATACTGATAACCATCGGGTCCAGTCATCGCTGTTTTTGGCCAATCAGCTTTTTTGATTGGATGTGACCAGAAGCCGTCTGCTAGATCAATGCAAGTTTTATATTTTTCTCTCGTGATTCCAGAGAGAAGGGCTGTGGAATTTTGCTGTTGTGCAGTATGTGGGGCTGTTATCCTATTTAAGGCTGTATAATCGACCACTAATCTCCACCTCCCATCTGGTTTAGCAACACCAAACAATGGTGAATTAGTTCTAGATGCCATTTTGATTAAGACACCTTCTTCTGTTAGTTCTTTGAGCGTTGTTAGGAGATCTATTTTTCCTTTGTGGTCTTGAATAGGCCACTGTATTTTAGGTTTGTGCCAGCCAGCATCAAGTGGGTGGGGTTTGATGTCTATCTTTCCACATTGATTTGGATGGCGTTGTAGATAAGGGTATCTATTAATGAGTTGCTCGAGGAGGTCTTTGCCTCCCCCCTCTAGGCAAGTTCGATCAAGCTGTGTCCAAACATGTTTTTCCCTGTCATCCTGGTCTGTGGATGCTTCTACAGGTCTGGTTGAGATTTTATGGTAATGTTTCATGTCTGGTTGTCCTATAATGAGGGAACAGGCCAATTGTGGTACCAGTCCTACATCTAGGGTCACCGTGATTCCACATATAGTAATATAGGTATTTTGTAAAAATCAATTTTTTTGGTTTTGTCTTGTGTGAATCCCCCTAATGGTCTTTTACAAATTGGGCTCCCCAAATCTGTCCATTTAGTTTTTAAATAATTGCAGGATCTATTACAGTGTAATCAGCTCCTGTATCAAACAGGGCCTTCACTTGTGTGTTTGTGGGCAAGGTTGCCAGGGCATAAGGGAATTCAAGAGGCCCTGGCTGGGTGCCAGGCCTTCAATCCTGGGATTGTTCATCCTCAGGATCCTGAGTTTCATTTGCTGCTTTGTCTTTAATTATTTTAACTGATTTTTGTTCCTCCCTCTTGGGGGTATCATGTTTTCCAGATCCCTTAGGGGGTTTGTCGGACGGTTTATTATCTTGACGATCCTCCTGTTGGGGTGGACGTTGGTTCTGCCGGGAATCTTTTTGATCCCCCATTTCGGTTTTCCCGGTATCCTCCCATGGCTCTCTGATAGTTTTGACCAGTGTAAAAGCTGTCCCCATAGGGAGTCCACTGTCCTTCGCTTTCCTTTCGAGGTCTATCCCATCTTTCCGGGGAGAAATCTTTCTCGTATTGTGGGCGAGTTGGTGGTGTAAACCTTCTGGAATACCCTCTTGGGGGTCCCGAGCCACGAGTTTGTGTCTGGGCGGGGTGGACTTGAGACTTGGGTCTATACAGTCCTTGTTTCTGAGTACCAAAGGTACCTTCTCCGGTTTTTTTATCCCTAGTTTCTGATCTCATTATAGTTTAGTTTGGGGTAGACCTAAGAGGTCATGATTTAATTGGATAATGCGATTGACATTATCCCATCTTTGTTGGTTATTTCGATAATCATTTAGAGCACCTTCACAAGCAAGTTTGAGGGCTGTATTTTGGTATTGATTGGCCAGGCAACCATGGACAATGTCCCAGTTATCCTGTGTAAGTACTTTGCCTAATCTGTAGGCAGCTACCAGCCCTTTAGTTGTGGCTGTATTAGTATTTCCTTGATGGAACCCATTACATGCCCTCCCTGAGTTGCAGTGAGAACATAGGCGTATATTTGAACCCAGTTGTTACACTGGTTTAATGGGGGGATTAAGTCTGAACTTAGTATCATTTGCAGTAGTTGTCTCAGGTATTGGGCATTCCAATCTTGGCAACAGGTTTCCAATTTATCAAGGTTAGTTAGAATCCAGCAGATTTTTTCCTGGCTGGTGTTTCCCAGTCTACCACACATTGTGTAGATAGAGCACAGGTTTACTTGACCTAGGGACGCAATGTGTGGTTGCTGGGGTTGGCTTACTGGACCAGTAATCATTGCGCCTCCAGCATTTAGATAAGATTGGGCTAGTGCCTGTTGGCATTGATTATAATGGATTCTAAGCTGCCTATAGTTTTCTCGAAGATTCTGGTAATTTATTTCATCATGAGCTTGCCACCTTAACCGGAATCCATGGCCCCCAGGAGCATAGGCTGCTCCGGGTCCTACTATTCGTCCATGGTTGCCACCACCTTGTTGGGCACCATTCATTAGGCCTCTCAATTGTGCGGGTGTGCACCTTATCATTAAGGAATTTATTGGATTTGGAGTTTTTGTTTGATTATCCCACTGGATATTCTGTATCCCCTGGTTTTGGGGATCAACATCAATCGTGCCATGAGTTCTAATGACTCTGTCAGCATCAAAGTCTTCTATTTCAAAAATTATCACTTGGTTTTGTGGAGGTACAGGGATAGGATTATTTCCCCTAATAAAGCAATCGTTTGAATTTGCAGTAGTTGTCTCAGGTATTGGGCATTCCAATCTTGGCAACAGGTTTCCAATTTATCAAGGTTAGTTAGAATCCAGCAGATTTTTTCCTGGCTGGTGTTTCCCGGTCTACCACACATTGTGTAAAGCACAGGTTTACTTGACCTGGGGCGCAATGTGTGGTTGCTGGGGTTGGCTTACTGGACCGATGGCCGGGGAGTCCAGAACCAGGGGTCACAGTCTAAGGATAAGGGGTAAGCCATTTAGGACAGAGATGAGGAGGAATTTCTTCACCCAGAGTGGTGAACCTGTGGAATTCTCTACTACAGAAGGCAGTAGAGGCCAATTCATTAAATATATTCAAGAAAGAGTTAGATATTTTTCTTAAGGCTAAAGGGATCAATGGATATGGAGAGAAGGCAGGGACAGGGTACTGAATTTGGATGATCAGTCATGATCTCATTGAATGGCGGAGCAGGCTTGAGGGGCCGAATGGCCTACTCCTGCTCCTATCTTCTATGTTTCTAATAAAAAGACTGGGCCAATTCCTACAGGGTTTGCCATTTCATCAGGACCTAATCTCGGTTAGAGTTTAATATGAACTTTATAAGAAATTTCTAGATCTCAATGGTATATCGAGAGAGTTCTGATTTAAGTTCTACAAGGCCTGATCAGGGACTTGTTGCCTCTAGAGTCTTAAATCTGGGTCATAGTACCACTGTCACTATACTTAACAATCTACAAGATGGATATAGATATAAATATAAGTATAGGTTCTGTATCAACTCGCTAACACACACATTGGGCGCCAACTGAAGGGATAATTACTAGTCCTAGCCCCTTTAGGACTACCCCAGATCAGGCGTATTCCCCAGACGTTCACTTTCAACTAAAGTTTGAGGTAGCCGAATCCTAAAGACGCTTAATTGGGTCTAAAGGTCCAGACTATCTCTCCCTAAAGGAAAGGAACAACCTGAAGATGTTACCATCCTCCAGATAGTACTTTTAATAAGTTTAGCTAGACTGTAATGTTCCGGATATTATGAGGGTCCGGAAAACTCCCTCAGAATTCTGCAACTCCTCACCAAGGAGCATACAGAGATTGAGTTCGCGAGTTTGATACAGAAGTATTATGTGAGACAATTCTAAAAATATATAGATTTATTAAAGAACTGACATGTAATTATAGTAGGTGTTTCAATCACAACATTAACGGTTCAAAAAAGAATAAGCTTTACAATTCTTATTCGAGATCTTAACTTCTCTACAGTTTTACAGTTCTAAGTCTTATTCCAGGATATCCATCAAAATCAAATACAATACCATTGATCCCCGAGGTACAAAGAGGTGTAGACTTACAGAGCCTGTCTCTGAAGCCGAGAATCGCTTTGCCCCTTTTACAGTGAGTCTATCATCCCATTTGAAAGTTCAATATTTATATCCTTTTTCAGTAGTATTTCCTTTAAAGTTTTCTGCTGATGTAAGCTAATTATCTCTAGTCATTTTTCTGCTGACCCCTGCTATTCTTACAGTCAGTTCAGCTGGTAGAATTAAGAATCGTGTTTCCTGTGTAGGTGTCTTAAGCTCGCCATAAAAACAGTGTAACAGCAGGTGCATCTATTTGATGTCATTTTTACCAAGGTCTTCTGTTTGTGTCTTTTGCATTTAGAGCACCTTAATTAGGATGATCTATGCAATTCTTAATCACCTCAGCTGGTTGTAACACAGACTCGTGTCTCCCCTCTATAGGTGTTCTAAGTTTAACATAAAAATGATTTGGCGGCAGGTGTTTCTTTTACTTTGTCATTTTTATGAAGGCATATGTTTCTTCTTCTTTTATGTGTCTGTTTATGACGTGTACTTTAGAACATCTTACCAGGGTGTACCACTGTCTTTTTTCCAAAGATTCAGACGTCAGGAGCCTCCACCCTCCTGTTTCAACAAGGCTATTGATTAAGTGTCAACAACTTATCTTATCTCAATAGCCTGAATGCTGTTCACAGCTTCTCCATTGTTGAGGCGTCCAGATTTCCAGACCTAGTTTGTCATGTTTTAATAAGGCCAGAATTTTTTCATAGAATGATGTATTTTTCTGAATAGGTATGGCTCATTCCTTCACACACAGGGGTGATGACGAATGGGACTTGGTACGAGTTAGGGTACAGGCAGCTGAGTTTTGGATGACCTCAAGCTTACATAGGGTGGAATGTGGGAGGCCAGGCAGGAGTGCATTGGAATAGTCAAGTCTAGAGGTAAGAAAGGCATGGACAAGGGTTTCATCAGCGGATGAGCTGAGGCAAGTGTGGAGATGGGCGATGTTACGGAGGTGGAAGTAGGCAGTCTTTGTTATGCTGCGGATATGTGGTCTGATGCTCATTTCAGGGTCAAATATGACACCAAGCTTGCGAACAGTGTGGTTCAGCCTCAGACAGATGTTAGGGAGAGGGATGGAGTCAGTGGCTAGGGAATGGAGTTTGTGGCGGGGACTGAAAACAATGGCTTCGGTTTTCCCAATATTTAATTGGAGAAAATTTTTGCTCATCCAGAACTGTGTGTCAGACAAGCAGTCTGACAATTTAGACACTGTGGAGGGATCGAGAGAAGAAATAGAGGTAGAGCTGGGTGTCATCAGCGTACATGTGGAAATTGATGCTGTGTTTTCGGATGATGTCGCCAAGGGTCAACATGTAGGTGAGAAATAGGAGGGGGCCAAGGATAGGTCCTTGGGGGACACCAGAGGTAATGATGTGGGAGTGGGAAGAGAAGTCGTTGCAGGTGATTCTCTGGTTATGATTAGATAGATAAGAATGGAACCAGGCGAGTGCAGTCCCACCCAGCTGGACAACAGTGGAGAGGCGTTGGAGAAGGATGGAGTGGTCAACCGTGTCAAAGGCTGCAGACAAGTCAAGAATGACGAGGAGGGATAGTTTACCATTGTCACAGTCACAAAGTATGTCATTTGTGACTTTGATGAGAGAAGGTTCACCAGACTGATTCCTGGGATGGGGGGATTGTCCTATGAGGTGAGATTGAGTAGGCCAGGCCTATGGACTTTAGAAGAATGAGAGGTGATCTCATTCAAACATACAAAATTCTTACAGGGCTTGACAGGGTAGATGCAGGGAGGATGTTTCCCCTGGCTGTGGAGTCTAGAACCAGGGGTCACAGTCTCAGAATAAGGGGTCAGCCATTTAGGACTGAGATGAGGAGAAATTTCTTCACTGAGAGGGTGGTGAATCTTTGGAATTCTCTATCCCAGAGGGCTGTGGAGGCTCAGTCGTTGAGTATATTCATGACAGAGATCGATAGATTTTTGGATATTAAGGGAATCAAGGGATATGGGGATAGTGCAGGAAAGTGGAGTTGAGGTAGATCAGCCACGATCTTATTGAATGGCGGAGCAGGCTCGAGGGGCCGAATGGCCTACTCCCACACCTACTTCTTATGTTCTATCATCCTAAGACCCTAAGAGTGCTGCCTGTGTTTAAATTGTGCTTCTATGTGCGACAAACTCCTTATGTCATAATGCTACTGGCTGCTGAAGTGATTGTTATGCAAATATGATTGCACTTGGTAGCAGATGATGTAAACTTCACTATTCTCAGTTGTACAACTGATTTAGCATATCTTTGTAGATTTAGAGGCCAAATTTCCCTTTCCCAATCCCCGCATAAGGCAGGCAAGGTGAAAATACATTTTATGTCGGTAGCTGCTGCTTCTGGTGATGGTGGAATTCCACCCCTCCCACTGTTCATCATTTGGACAGTGTCTTGGAGGTTAATGTTTCAGTAACTTTATTGCTTAAATATACTGCTGATACAATTGTGCAAAAATCTATTTTTTTATCTGATTAAAATGATGCGAGACCATTTGATTTAAAAATCCTGAGGTTTGTTCAAGGGATTTTCCAAATGTTGTTTACACAAAAGATTGTAGACCTGATTGGTAGGGGTTTATCATTCTGGCCTGTCTGTTGCACATTGGATAAGATTGAGAAGTTTATGCTTGAATTTCTGAGTGTAGCCTTGCTACAGAAATGAAGGGTAACAATCTGTAATTGCATCTCCATTTTGCTGATTCTGAGGCAGTATCCCAGCCGGAGAAGAACATGCCAGAACCACAGGAAGGACATGTTAAACAAACCTAGATTTAATTCAGCAATGTTCTCTACATTAAAAAATGGCTAGTATATATTTGCCTCCAATACTAATACTACATGTTTTCAATGTTACTAGTAGCAGATTCAGCGCGGCACAGTGTCTGAAACACAGCTGGCTGAACAACTTAGCAGAAAAAGCAAAGGAGTGTAGGGTTCGACTGAGATCTCAAGTGATGCTGCAAAAGTACATCGCACAGCGCTTATGGAAGGTAATATGTTGATTTGCTTTCATTTAAGTAATATTGATTATGTATATAATGTTTATAAATCCTGTACAACATGCTTATATCATTTACAAAGAAGCCATTCATGGTTCAGATCTGAAACTGTTAGGAGATCCCCTGTCTATAAGAAGCACCTAAAGTCAGTCCTGGATATTATCATTTTACAGATGGGACTGGATTAATCTTCTACATATTAAAACTGTCAGTAAGTATTGAGGATAAGGTTTCCTATGGGAACATAACTTAAAATAAGTTTCAACAAGGGGCATATTCTGCATTATATACAATTTTGTTATTATAACAATCTACACTAATCAAAGGTTTTCAGTCCACCTGGAATGTTATAGAGAAGGGTTGTTGTGTTTAGGAACAGTGTCCATATTCTATGCTTTCTGCCCAACTTTCTTTTTTTCTAACATCAGGGATTTGGTGTGCAGTTCCACAGGTGCTGGCAATCCTCTCGCACCTCATCCAAGTGGTTGTTCTTTGTGTGTGAGCCGTGCACTGAATCTCATGGGGAACAGCACAGCCCATCCTAATCCTGTCTTCCCTTAAAGTCAACACATTTGATCTTTCCAACAGGGATCATAGGAAGTTGTGCTTGTTTCTCCTCTCTAGCCTGGGACATTGAGTGTTCCCAGTTATCCCAGCTGAGATCAGCTGATTAAGCCCACATTATGGCTCAAACCTGATCTGTATGTCTTTATAGAATACCAGGTGCTGAATCTACCCACCATGTCATCAGGCAAGCCTTGATTATTGTATTTCTCTTTCAGATAATTGTACACATATATAAAATAAAGTAGATTGAAAATCATACAGTATGTTGAATCCAGCAATCCGAATCTATTCTAACAGAGCCCTTGATATAATACGATCCCACCACTTTCACTAATAGTGAAAATGTTTTTCTACAATGTGGTTCTCATTAGAATGCGCTCCTTACGTGGTTGCAAAATCAGAAATTTTTGAAAGTATTGACAATTTTCATAATGAAATAATATGAAATAGTGAATGATTATTAAATATCAAAATGCCTGCAATGATGTGTAACTCCTCATACGATTACCATGACAATACTATGATGAAGAAAAGCTGAGGAGGCCAAATAAATTGCCCACTGGGAGGTGAAATGGTAGGGTACATCTTCTAAGAGTTAGGGACCTCATAGCAAAGGAAGGTGCCAAAGGGGGGAAGAAATGCTATCATTGTTTTTAAAGAGCAGGTAAGCTAAACATTGCATTTTCATTTATCTTTACAGAAAAATTTTTATGCAGTAGCTGCTGTAAACAGGTTCAGGAAGATCAACCAGCAGAGTTTAACCAAAAATGTTTAGCCTATGACTGGGATCCAAATACAGAAGAAATGGAGCCAACTGATAATTGAAAAATGCAGCACATTATCATTAGAGGAGTGGAGGATCAATTGATTTACTCCATTTTGCTGTTGCCTCCATTCAGATGCTGCACTTTAAACATTTTTGATACTGTTCTTCATGTTGTGGCCAAAGTGATTGATAAAAGTAACAATGTTATCCATTAACTGCAGAAACATGGCAGGTTTTTCCCCCCCCTTAGAGACTTAGCAGGATAAGGAGAAGAGTTGGCAGTGGTACCTCTACTATTCTAACGAAAAGCAGTCTCTGTATAGATATTTCTTTGATCTCTAAACAAAATTATATTTGAGAATGACACAAAATGAACCTTTTAACCGCTGACAAAAGTACACATTTGACATGTTGATGAAATGAGAATCTGATAAGATTGAGTTCCAAAAAGTATGCTTCATCCTACAATGTAGCAAGTTGCAAATTGTTATAAATGCATTTCTAGCAAATAGCAACAGATTTTGAGTGAAGTAAAGTGAAATGAAATCCCTTGAGGGATGAATCGCAAGCAAACGAATCGGCATTAACTTTTTTGATTTTTTAAAACCACTTTAAACTTTATTATTTAAATATTTATGTTGATAAAGGTGTAGGGAGTCTTATATCTGATAATCAAACTGTTACTACTGTGAATGTCAAGCCATGGCTCTGTATCTCAAGGTCCTTTTGTACTAGATCAAAGTGAGTATATGAACTCCTGTTAATATGTTTTTAAAGATTTGTTTTCTTTAGTTAAAATTTGGTTAGTTGTTAATTTTATAACATGTAATCACATTTCAGAAAATGTAGTTATGGTCTGAGGAACCTTCAAATGAAATTGCCAGTAGCTTTGTGTTTGTGATCAGTACAGTAATCTGACCATAATATTGTAAGATTACGTGTCCATTTGTTAAAAAAAGGTTGTGGGTGCAATTTTCCAGGTATCATTACTGAGTTTTCAATAGAATCATTTGGCAACAGTTGCGATGATAAGGGAAAAACAATGCAGGCTTCATCAACCCAGCCGCCTCTTCAAAAGAAAATAGGACACTGTTCCTGTCCCCACCACAGCTAGAACATGTCCTCAACCAGCCTGAACTCAGCATTGTGAAATTACAGTTATCAGCCTTCTATAATAGTACTTTTTTTAAATCCATGCAGTCAATAGCATTTTGCTGCTTGTTCAGAATTGGTATTATAGAGTGTAAAACTCTTGACAATAAGTAGAGAAAAATAGCTGTGGTGATGACAGTCACTAACCGATTCATATGCACTGCACTGGAAAATTTCATATGTGGTAACTTTGGTTGCAAAAGATATATCTTGTCATAAATAAAAGCATTGCAAGTAGCACAATAATAAATTAGAATACTGCAATATCCAAGGACTCTCAGCAGTGCTGACCTTTAGTTGCCAGATTATCGAAGAGTTAGGCTAGTAGTCACTATTGCAAAGTAGGATGTAGGGGCAGGCACCTGCCCCTTTGACACATTAGTAATAACATCATACGTTAAAATTCCTGTCCTTACCACCCCCCTTGCATGGTGTATTACTTATGAAGTTATAAAAGAGGCATTGTGGCGTGCCAGGTTTGGCTAAACCTGGGTGAAAGTGCTTAATTTAAAGGAGATCTGAGTGGAGAAGTTTTGCTGATACCTCAGCACAACCTGCATCATTTCCCCTGGGGAGCTGTTAATTTGTTTTCAACCTGGCAGCGTAAGGGACACTCTGGTCACCTACAACTTTTTGACCGCCACCTATAATAAAGTACACAAATGAACACCAAGGCCGCGAATTTAATAGCGCTCAGAGGGCAGGTTTGGAGGCGGGTCCGCTGTCAAAATAGCAAAGATTGACAGCGGGTCTCCCAGGTGTCGGGTCTGTCAGCGGAGAACTGACCCGATACCAAGTGGTGGGGGAGACAATTCAGCTTGTTAAATGGCTTGTTAAGAGCCTATTTAAGACTATTTTGAGGCTTCCTTCAAATTTTACGTTCTCTCCCACGGGTTACCCACTGTTCAGGGAATACGCCAGCTCAACCTGGTGTGTTTTGAGTCTGTTCTGATGTTTCTGATAAGCTGACAGCTGCAGAAGTGGTGTAAAGGATGCCATGTTGCAGATGGTGAGTTTCAGAGTGCAGAAAATGTTGGTTGCTGCATTTTCTATACATATAGAGATTTCTTTAGCTTACAAGTTTTTAGATCCAACTGTATGTCCAGTGCCACCTCATTGGGAGAACCTCTCTCACCATTGACAGATCGCTTCTGTCATCACACTTGCAGCTGCCATCTATTGCAGCAACATCGGAGCCAATGAAACAATCAGACCTTGGTCCTCCAAATCCTTCCACCATCAGCCCCAACACCAACATCACCAGGCACACCAACATCACCAACCTTCTTCGCCATCACCTGATGGACACAGGGCATCAGCTCCTGACAATATTGTTGCCCGGGAGACTATATGATGGCATCACCATGGCCAGATTTTCTTCCCTTGACGCTGTAAATCCTGGCTGCCACATGATGCACCAGGTTGACACCATCCCACACCAGCACAGTGAAGCATCTCTTTAAGGTCCAAGCCATTCCATGCACACTCATCACTATAGCTGGGGGCGGGCAGTGTTATGTCTCAACATTCACTGGAACTCAGTAAGACACTTCTCAAGGTGCATGCAGATCTGTCCAATAAGGGGCAGTGTTGGAAAAACAGATTTCACTTTATGACAACACATTACCAGAAACTTCACATGGACATTGACTAAACCTCTCAAGTGCCTACCCTTGTGTGTTAGTTGGTATGCTTGCAGTAGGATGAGGGTGAGTGTGAGGGGTGGCTAGTGAGATGGGGAAGTGATAATGTAGATAGAGAGGGTTGGGTGGAGGTGCAAGGTAAGTTGGTGTAAGGATGTGCAGGAGAAGGGTATGGAAGGCAGTGATGGGGATGTGTTGAGTGGCACAGCAGGGTGAGTTTGAGTGTGGCTTTGCAGTAACGTTTCGTGATCCACTGAGATCATTGAAAGGTTGGCGCCACTGCAGCCAGGGACCCCTGATGACATCCCTGCTTTTGCCCTCCTGTGCAATGTGCAAGCAGGCTGCATTGATGTCCTGGGGAGGTCTCTTCAGCCCTTGGAAGGGAAATGAACCTCCCTGTGTGCTGTGACTCCCTCCATAAGCATATGGAGGGAGTCATGGGAGAGCCTGGATGCAAGCGTTCACTTTTGTGCAGTGTTTGCAGCACCTCAATGCTGTCAAACACTGACAGAACTGTCAAACTCCATGTGGACATAGTCCCTTTAAGGAAACTAGCTGATGACGCATCATCAAACCCACTTCCTGTTAATTGGCCGGGAAGCACGCAGGGTGGGCTTAACAAGGCCAATCAAGGGAACATCCTGTTTACAGAGCGGCTGCAGCTGGGAGCAGGACCGAAACCCGGAAACCAGCTCTCCCGCCACCATCCCGCCTCCTCCATTAAATTCGCGGCCCAAGCATTTCCCTTTGGGAAATTTCTTTATATGCCATACTGATAGAAGAGGAGGACTCCCAAATGCAATTCTGGAGAGTGTGACAGCTGAGGAAAAGACTAAGCAGCCCATCTGTACCCTCCACACCCTCCTTCAATCGAGTCTCAGAGCTCTTACAAAGGCATGGGTGAAGAGATGTGCTTCCACAGACTTATATTCACTGAGGAAGTCCTGGATATGTGCCAGCTTCGGCACCCAAATTTCAGCCATCCGAATGATAATTGGGGTTCTGAAGGGAAGGTCCCTTGATAGATCAGGCGAGCAATGCTGCATGGCAGTCTCATGGCTGCTTGCTGTGCTCTGCACAACTAACAATTCAAAAGGACTGGAACTGGAATCCCTGAGGAGGAAGGCATGGTTGATGTGAAGGCAGAGGCACCTGGAGCTCAACATCAGAGGCTCTTGATTCAGAGGAGGCTGCCGTCCCAACTGCCAGGGAAATACATAGGCAGATTATTAGACATTTTCAGTGGATTAACACCTCTGTCCTGAGTACACATCCATCACAACATCTCCCCAGCATTCATGACCGCTCCAATCCCTTCACGTGGAAACAATTGTCTTTGGGTTTCAGAAACCAATCACACCACTTCACTCCAACCAGATCTCAAGAAAACTAATGAGCTCTGTGCTATATGAGTAGGCCCCTCAGGGGATTTGAGTGAGGTCTGGTATGTGCTACTATCCTGAGATAGAACAGCCTCAACTGTTACCAAACACAGCTTCATAGTGGCCACTGATCAGTGGGCGGGCTGATTTAATGTCTCACAAGATCCTGAAAGCCCCAAAAGAGTGTATTTTGTAATCTGGCCCCAAGTGTTGAAATATGGAATACAGTATTCTCTCAGCTCTGTCCTGAAGGCTGCAGTCTATGATTCTGAACTGTAACCACTGACTTGTCCTAGGCCACTTCTGCAGGGGGGAAACGGTCGCAGACTACAATGAAGCTGCTACATGCTCCACTGGCATCTACAGAGAGGAAAATGCTTCCCTGATGTTGCTGCATGAGGGCATTGGGTTCCACTGTCACCCTTAACATCTGCTGCACATCCTGGGAGTTAGACTTCAGTGCCTAAACATATGTGTAAAGCTCATCATCCTTCTATACAGAACAGGACCCACGGGACATGAGTCCACTAACTCCTCAGCATTCTTCACAGCCTTTGTTCAGGAAGGGCTGTGCCCTCTTTCACCCCTCTGGGTCCCTTGTGCTCTGTGACTCTCCTAGTGTTAATTCCTCATCCTCACTATTTCCCTGGTGTGAAAGACTGAGCTGCTGAGTAGGAAATAGGGCGAATGATGCTGGGGGTAGACAAGGGACCAGTTGCCAGCTCCCTATGCTATGAATGATCTGTGGAAGAAGAGCAAATGTGCTAAGAATAGGTGTGGACCACCCAGACAGAGGAACCAGGTAAAGACAACATGCTGACATTTTATGGTTGCTGGGTTCAGTAAAGCACTGCAGCAGATCCTGGCTGTACTTTACACTCACAGCTCACATAGCCAATATGGAGTACTACTCTCTCCCTCCCCCCCACCCCCGACTAGTAGCTGCACTGCTTGTTCGTCAAGGAGTTACTTTAAGTCAGAGTGGGCCTTTGGCGTAGTGGTAGCATCCCCGCCGCTGGGCCAGAAGGCGTAGGGTTTCAAACCCCGCTCCAGACAGTCCCGGCAAGTGGAGTCGGAGCTCTGGCTCTAAATTCTGGGTTGACATCCAGCGGGATACTTGCGTCCGTGGGTGTGGGTGGCCCCCCCCTCGTATGGGTTGTGGGAGCCTGTAAAACCCTCCCGCCATAGGACTAACCACCCTAATGGCTGGTATGAAGATGGTTACGGTCACGGAAGGAGCGTTAATCGCGGCCAGAAATGCTTCCACCACTTCATACAGTTCCCCAAAGGGAACAGTGTGAAGACATGTATGACGACGACCTTAAGTCAAGGATCCACTCACCCCATGGCCTGCCTCTCTTGGGCATTGTGTGCCATTTTCTCCTGCAACAAGAGTCACATTAGATGAGGACAGGCATTTGAAGGATATCTCCCAGGTTCCAAAAGACAGCTGATATTACAGGGAGGGCAAGTGCTAGAAGGACCCTGTAACAAGAGGTTGGAGTTATAAGACACAGGTTCCAGGTGGAACAACCATTAAACCACAGTGCACCAAGTATGATGATTTAGCAGTCCATCAATAAAGTGAGTGAGCGCAAGGAGTGATATCAGAGTGAATAGTGGGTGGTTGCAGTTCACTTATCTTGCCTGCACTCATCAGGTTATTGACCTTCCTTCAGCACTTGTTTGCCACCCTGGGTGTGATCAAGGTGGCACTCTCAGCCACTACCACCTCTCCCTACATGGTTCTGGTAACCCCCTTCAGTGGCTTCCTCTCTTGCAAGTGTTCTCTTTGCATGCTCCAATAGCACCTTTGGGACAACATCCAAGAAACTATGAGCTCCTACACCATCCATAATTATGATACTTAGCTGAGCCTGCCCAATCCAGCAGGGTCAGCAACGCATCACTGCCAGGTGGAAGTCCTGCCCTGCCCTCATTCCAACCTCTCCACAGGCCCCAAGGAAAGTCAGGGAACATGCGCATCAGCATTGATTTTTATGGTCTTGAGGTAGTGAAAATTATACTCATTGGCAGTTGCAGTAGATAGTCCACATTCATTGGGCTGGACCGGCTCAGGTTTCAGAAGCACTGCTTATCTTAGAATTGCAGTTACTCAATATTTTTGGACCGCAAAGAAATGACAGTGTCGTTCTTTAGGCCAGTACACAAGTGCTTGGTGTCTCATTCTTCAGGAAGATTGTTTATTGCAGTGACTTTTGTAGAAGACATACACTACTTTCCTAAATTGTCAGATTAATTGTTTACTCTTAGATTCAGAAGGATTTCAAAGCTTAGAAGCAGAAAGGTAAAAAAATTCCACCCTCCCCTATGCAACAGCACAATTGAACATTGGAGGTTGTGACAGCAGTAGCTTTGCACAAGTAACTGCAATGGCAATACACAATGATTTGCAAAGTGATTCTCCTAAAAAACCTGGGCTTCTGCTTTATTTAAATGACCATGAGCAGGTACTACAATTAACAGTGCAGCCACCTGTACAATGTCACTGAACTCATCAGTTTCAACAGGAGGAAACTTTCTCCTCCTCCCACCAACAAAATTTTGGAATAGAGCTAAAGTTATGTATGCAAAGGAGGGGATGAAAGGGGAAACATGATAGCTTCTTCTGAGACAGAGGCAAGAGCATGTTTTAGCTTGAACACTTTTTCAAAAAAATATAATGGAAAGCTTTATCTACAGGCATGTTTAACAAATTTACTTAAAAAACTGTGCATGTTTCTGTATGAATGACTGTTCCAGTTTTGAGAATTAAAATGTGAACTGCATGAAAGTTATGCTTTGTAACTGAATATGGAGCATTTACTTCTGTTTTCAGCCATCACTGCCTCCATAGTACAGTACAAAATGTAGTGCATATGACCTTCCATGAAGGCAAACTTAAATACTAAGAAATAGCAAGACCAGTTTTATTGGTAAATACAAATACATATTATTGCATTACCTCACTTTGAAATGTAACTCAACATTCACAAATAAAACATCTCTCACACTGTATAGTTGTTTTAATTTGACAGCAGATTTCCTCCCACCTCCTCAGTGAAATATAAATTCAGCTCAAAGGGTAGGATGTGGTAGCCATTACAGAGACCTTTGTAGGTAGACAGACACACTCGGTATTTTCTTTTCATAGAAACATAGAAGATAGGAGCAGGAGTAGGCCATTCGGCCCCTCAAGCCTCCTCCGCCATTCAATGCGATCATGGCTGATCATCCAAATTCAGTACCCGGTCCCTGCTTTCTCCCCATGCCCCTTGATCCCTTTAGCCTTAAGAAATATATCCAACTCCTTCTTGAATATATTTAATGTATTGGCCTCTACTGCCTTCTGTGGTAGAGAATTCCACAGGTTCACCACTCTCTGGGTGAAGAAATTCCTCCTCATTTCTGTCCTAAATGGCCTACCCCTTATCCTTAGACTGTGACCCCTGGTTCTGGACTCCCCACCCACTGGGAACATCCTGCCTGCATCTAGTCTGTCCAGTCCTGTCAGAATTTTATAAGTTTCAATGAGATCCCCTCTCATTCTTCTAAACTTCAGCGAGTACAAGCCCAATCGACCCAATCTCTCCTCATACATCATTCCTGCCATCCCAGGTATCAAGAACAGGGAAATAGTGAAAGGAGTCATTGCAATATTGCTAAAAGACAATATTACCACAGTTGAAAGAAAGGATGTCATTAAGGGTGAGCAGGCATTGGACAATGCCCCCCAGGAAGGTTATATTGGTCTTAGAGAGAGAGAGAGAGAGAGAGAGTGTGAGTGTGTGTAGTGCAGGTGCACCAGAAAACTGGGGCTTAAAGGCTTAAATTATGAGGATATGTTGCATAATCTTGGCTT
This sequence comes from Somniosus microcephalus, assembly GCF_052327205.1. NCBI lineage: Eukaryota > Metazoa > Chordata > Chondrichthyes > Squaliformes > Somniosidae > Somniosus > Somniosus microcephalus. Next base: position 228,313,039 of record NC_140992.1, read on the forward strand.
GTATTCCCTTAAATATAGAAGATTGAGCAGTGATCTACTTGGTGTTAAAATGATTAAAGGATTTGATATAGATACGGATAAACTATTTCCTCTGGTGGGGGAAATAAAGAACAAGGACATAATTGGCACCAGTAGTTGGCGCTAATGCAGCATTGAGAGCTGGAATGACAGCTCCGGTCAAATCCAGCACCGTACGCCAAATCGGGACCGTCATAGCGCTGCCGGAAACTGATCGCCAGGGAGATTGTGATGTGAGCGAGTGTGTATCGCTCACTGAACACCCAATCTGCCAAAGTGCTTCTTACCCCTTACCTCACTGCCTGGAGTTGACGATGACAGGGAGAACTGGCATGTAGTACCAGGAAGATGGCTCCAGGGATGTTATTTAAAGGGATCAGCCCCAATAACTCACACCCGACAGGTTAGTGCCTGTGTGTTAGTTCTGGATACTGCAACAGTTATATTTAATGATTTGAAGGTTCGTTGGTATCAGGAGTGTTGTGGCAAGTAGAAAAGTGCAAAATTTATTCTTGAAAGATTCAACCTGCAACACTTGTTAAAAGTCATGGGGGCTGTTCTAGCAGTCCACCTCACCCTCCAGGGTCTACAGCAGAGGGAGCAGAGGCAACATAGAAGACAGCAATATGTGCACAGAGGGGAGGAGAAAAAAAGACGAGGAACAGGAGGCAGCGAAACAATCGGCTTTCTGGATGGGCTATCCGTGACTGGCTCATCAGACTCTGCTTCACATGAATTAAACCTCAGATCCCCATAGCTCACCACATCCCCATCATACAATCCCTGTCTCATGGTGCATCACCACATGCTCCATCACCACATGCTCATGGGCATAAAGGAGAAATAAGACTACAAAATATTCCAAACACCATTAATAAATTTATCTATAAACATATCATGAATTCTGATAACTAATGACCCATGTTCCTGCCATAGTTGAATAACTCATTGTGGGCAAGGTGTTGCTTGGTAGAGATTGTTGGTGGGTGAGTGCTGGGGGTCTAGTACATTGAGGTACAGATGGTGTTATGCAGCATTTGTTGAAGCCTTCACTCACCCTGACCACCCATGTGAGCTTGTTAAACTTCCTCCTGCACTGGATGTGGGACCTGGGGAATCTCAGTGCTGGCCATGATGTGGTGTACCACCTCCCTCCACATAGTCCAGGCACCTGCCAATTGGTACAGGGCCACCCGCCTTCTCTCCACTGCTAAAATCAATTCCATCAAATCTTCCTCGGAAAACCCCCTGGGCTTCTGCCTGGGGTGGCGATCTGCCATCAGCATTTGTAAATGGAGTGGAGTTACAGACCAGCCATGATCTAACTGAATATCAGTAGGTGGAAGGGGTCTGTGAAAGAGTTACAAAAACAACTGCCAAAAGGAAAAATTAAGTCAATGGAGTCTGGTTATTACAGCAAAACAAAACTGCCAGTGTCTCTTTGGACATTTTTCTACATTAAAAAAGGTGCTATATAAATGCAAGTTGTTGTATTTAGATATTAGCCTATGGCTCCCAATGTTCCATTTGGTAAAGACAACAGACTGGGGGGATCAAACCCAAGACTTTCTGATCCATCTGGCTTGAGACTACATTCATTTACAATCATATCAACTAGAATGTTCAAATGCCAGTCTAAGACAAGTTAACTAATTTCATCTGGACAGCAAAGGACATGAAGCAAAAAAGTGTCAAGTTTTCTGCTTCTGACTCCTATTCCTGATGGAAAGTGCACGTGGATATCGGGCAGTAGCAGCTTATTGGTAATGTCTACTTCCTCATGTAAGATTATGCATGTGCTTCCTAAGAAAGCATGTACTGTCACCTTCTGAGAGAAGGCAGGCAACTAAAGAAAAGAAAATACACTTGGACAAGCTGCTCCTCCTTGTAGCTACAAACACTCAATTCTGTCAACTACTGACACAGCTTTGTATAACAACCATTAAAAAATTCATCAACATGTAAAAAGACTTAAACACCAATTCTTTTCATAACCAGCACATTGTGGAAATTTAAATAGTAGTATTTCCCTCTACTGGTAGTACCAAAATGACCAGCATTACATTAATAGGTAGATTTCAGAGTTCTCAGATGGTGAGGGGGCCCGTTGTGCCATGAGCAGAGAATTGCAGGCCCGTGATTTTCCAATGCATTCTCAGTGGGCAAAATACCTGATTTGTGCACAAGGGTTTGACTCAAACTACAGTCAATTTCACCAGACTCTGCATCTTTTTTTGGTGGTGGTGTGAAAGAGAAGCGATTCCTAAACAATGACAGGACAAACTTCAGACATTTTAATTTTTTGAAAATGTTAAAGGTTAAAACATGAATTCTACTTTAAGTCATCAATAAATGATAAAAGTAACAATTTAAAAAGGCATGGTTTTCTTAAAATGTACACAAAATGAATTAAAATTGTAAAAATTACTTTTCAAATCCATTAGGCTGTTTCAGTTTCTTCAGTAGCCACAAATCCCTCTTACCTTCTGTGGTAGGCTGGGAAGGGTAGTAAAACCACCATTAGTTGCAAAGTATGCCAAGTTCATTTAAGTTATGCATCCCAACGGTCTTTGTAACCAAAGTCAGGCTTCACATTTACAGGCTGGGATGCACATATTGTGGAGGTCAAAGGTTGAAAGCTAGGTCTCCAAAACAAAGCCAACAGAAATCAAAGTTCTAATCGTACAATAAACCAATAGTTCAACTGGTATGGCATTTGAATTTCAATATACCTTTCTCCCCGTCCCCCAATAAGTTATACCACATTAATCTCAAGTGAGTGCTGCAGTTCAAAAAAAATAAACAAAGGATAAACTAAGAATTTATCTTCTTGACTTTGGCTGCATTTTCTAGAATTCGCCTTTTCCAGTCTTCATAATCCTGCTTCTTTGTTGCTTTAGATTCAGGCTTTTCTCGTTTGGGTTCTGTTGCAACTTCATCTGCAAATAATTAGGACAGCTTTACTATTTATTTTTTACAATAGATTAATTCAATTAGGTCAGTATTTTAACTGGTTTCACTCAAATTAATGTTGTCCATTATAACAGACAGTTCAAGACCACCACACTTCAGTAACTTGACAAGTCTGCTTGAAGAAAATAAATACTGGACAATAGTGAAGTGAATGCTTCTTTCACAAGTTTGTTTCTTGTGACTCAAGACCACATTTGATCTCAATTAGATTAGTAAACCCAGTTGCTCATGGACAACACATCAATAAACCCTATTCATGGATACATATGCAGTGTACAGCATCACAGCAGAATTCAAGTTTTAAATATTTTCTAAGGCAAACATTGATTAACAGATGGTAGTATCATGAGTGACTCTCACCTTGCTGAAAACAGGTGTGTGTGAAGTTTGAACAGATTAAATACATATGAATAGAAATTGCTTTGGAGCTTTAATTCCATTATAAAAAGCAATAAAAAAAACAGTAATGGGTTGACTTTTAAATGCAATGAAAGCTTTTACACAAGTATAAAAAAAATTCATACCTTCCTCCTTTTCTAATAATTCCAGCAATGTCCTCTGCCTCTTACTCGGTTTAGATTGTTCAGTAGATTCATCTTTGAAAATAATTCAGACAATAATAGTTAATTAAAAACATTGATGCACTCTTTCAAATTAATCTGACAAAGCAGGGTTTAAAACTTACTGCAAATAAGTTGTCCAAACATTTCCATCTGAGAGCAGAGTCGGTCAAAGATAGTCTTCTTCACACCAGATGAGGCAACGAGCTTGGTCTTATCAATTCTTATTTTCAAGCATCTAGAAAGGACACCAGCACATTCCACAATGTATTTTGGTATCAGTGCAGTAACAGTGATGAAACCACTGTACTCCTACTGCTGAAAATCATAACAGATCTTTTCAAAGGCCTCAAAATTTGAAGGAATTAAAGACATTTGCTTTTGGAATGTGTTGCTTTAGTTTCAACCAGTACCCCTGCCCTTCATTTATAAAACCACACGACGACAGTGATTTAGAGGCATCCCAACTGGTGGAAATGGTGCAGTAACAATCTGAAAATGGTAGAGAATGACTAATCCCGCCAACAGTGTGGCCGCCCCCATCTTCTCTAGGGCCTACTGCAGAATCAGGCGGCAAGGCTTTTTAATATGAAAATCAGGGTCCTATCGCGTGTGTAGAACCGCCTCCCTCATGACCTATCTTCTTCCAGCCCAGAGCTGGTGGTCTGCCCCAGGGCACTCATTCGCTCATTGTCCTCCCGTAGCCTACTAGCTCAATGCCAAGGGCCGGCCTTCAAAATGGACCAGGTTTCCCGTCAGATCCATCCGCCGGCCAGCATGGCAAAGCCACTGACCAGTACTCAGGGAAAAACCTACCCCAACTGGACAGACTGGTACTTTAGTTTAAAGAAGCCAAGCATCACATCACTGGGTGATGTGGAGCAATTAAATTGTTTTTCCACAGACACTTGGTAACATTGATCATTGTACCGAAGGTAGGCAGAATACTTTAATAGATCATAATTCAAAAGTGGAGAAATGACAGGTTATTGTACTCAAGACATCATATCCTTGCAGTGTCTACAGGAGCCATGCAAATTGCTACCAAGAAAATTTTAAGCTGTAGTTTGTCCCTCCACTAAATTTCTGTACACAGCAAACCAAACAATTCATATCAGATAGAAGATTTTAAAATATATTGCACTCTTCACTAAGCATTAGGCACATTAAAATGATGGTTTTAATTACCCCATATCTACTCACTTGCATGCAGTAAATAGAGCTGCAGTGGTGAAGAGGGGCTTTGAGAAATCAAGATCACCTTGCTGTGCTTCTGACAGACTGGCTTCATATCTAAGGGAGCAAAATAAAATGTAATTATTTACAAGATCCAACAGAAATAAGCAACTGTAAATTGACAGTCAAACCAGCAGGGACATTGCTTTGAACTACATCATTTAACAAAGATTTGAGACTCTATTTTCAGGAGATTGATAAGATTTTGGAACAACCAGAGATGGTGTAGATCAATTTATTACTCAAAGAAATGGAAAGATGGTTACTCAAATGCAAGATTGATAAATCACTGGGACCGGATACTTTAGATCTAAGCATTCTCAGAAGCAAGGAAAGAATTTGTGGAGGCTCTGAATAGTTTACTAAAATTCTGAGGAAAAAAAGAACTGCCAGAGGATTGCAAAGTGGCAAATATATCATTACTCTTTAATTTGCTGGCTTTTTTTTTTATATAAAAGGTCAGTTGGTCTTACTTCAAGTATTAGCAAAACTACTAGAATCTAAATATGGTATAAAATTACTAAGCATTTGAAGAAACATGAATTAATTAGGGCCAGTTCGCATTATTTCTAAAAGGCATGTCGTGCTTAATGAGGCCATATGCATAGAGTAAAAGGCAAGGGTAAAAGAAAGGTTTTTAAGACTGGAAAGATGTGGTGAGTGGTGTTCCACAAATGTCTAAGTTGGGTTGCTCGTTTACTTTATACATAAATTATCAGGATATAGGAGCTGAGGGAACAGATAGGAGTTGACGACATCAAATTGGGGGATATAGCAAATTACAAAAAAGATTGAGACATCGCTTTCTACACCGAGCGGTATTTGACACCACCTGCCCATTTTGATAGGCTAGCAGAAGCAAGAATAGGAAAGGAAATATACCTTAAATGGAGTAGAGGAAGAGGGAAATGGGTACATAACGGGAAAAAATGCAATGTAGATTTACTTGGATTAAGGGGATAGTTGTGAAGAGACTCGAGAAGTTCAAGCTATTTACTCCACTACTAGAACGGAGAAGGTTAAGGGGTCACCTAATGGACTTCAAGATTATGAAGTGTTATATGTGTATATTAGTCATGGTTTCCACTGGTTGTTTAGACGTTAACAAGAGGGCACAAATTTAAGATAATCACATAAGCAAAGAACAAACTTGTATTTCTATAGAGCCATTCACATCCTCAGGACATCACAAAGCACTTAACCACCAAATTGTTTTTGAAGTGTGGTTGCAGTTATATTGTAAGTAAACAGTCACCAATTTTCTTACAATGTCCTACAAACAGCAAATGAGATAAATAGTGGCATCAGTTAAGGGATGAATGTTGACCAAGACCCCAGGAGAAACCGCCTTTTCTTCAAGTAGTGCCCTAGAATCTTATGTCCACCTGAGCAGGGAGATGAGGCTTTGGTATTTGTAGGGAAATGGTGTTAGGGAAATTGACGGGATTGAAGGCCGATAAATCCCCAGGGCCTGATAATCTACATCCTAGGGTGCTTAAGAAAGTGGTCCTAGAAATAGTAGATGCATTGCTGATCATCTTCCAACATTCGATGGAATCTGGAACAGTACCCATGGATTGGAGGGTAGTTAATGTAACCCCACGATTCAAAAAAGGCAGTAGAGAGAAAACAGGGAATTATAGACCGGTAAGCCTGACATCAGTAGTGGGGAAAATGCTAGAGTCCATTATAAAAGATGTAATAGCAGAGCACTTGGAAAACAGTGACAGGATCGGACAAAGTCAACATGGATTTACAAAAGGTAAATCGTGCTTAACTAATCTACTGGAATTTTTTTGAGGATGTAACTGGTAGAACAGATAAGGGAGAACCAGTGGATGTGGTGTATTCGGACTCTCAGAAGGCTTTTGATAAGGTCCCACATAAGAGATTAGCGTGTAAAGTTAAGGCACATGGGATTGGGGGCAAGGTACTGACCTGGATAGAGAACTGGTTGGCAGACAGGAAGCAAAGAGTTGGAATAAACAGGTCTTTTTCCAAGTGGCAGGTAGTGACTAGTGGGGTACCGCAGGGATCGGTGCTAGGACCCCAGCTATTCACAATATATATTAATGATCTAGACAAGGGAACTAGATGTAATATCTCCAAGTTTGCAGACAACACAAAGCTGGGTGGGCGTGTGTGCTGTGAGGAGGATGCCAAGAAACTCCAGTATGATTTGGACAGGTTGGGTGATTGGGCAGATGCAGTATAACGTGGCTAAATGCGAGGTTATCCACTTTAGTGGCAAAAACAGGAAGGCAGATTATTATCTGAACGGCAATAGATTGGGAGAAGGGGGAAGTGCAACGAGACCTGGGTGTCCTTGTGCACCAGTCGCTGAAGGTAAGCATGCTGGTGCAGCAGGTGGTTAAGAAAGCAAATGGTATGTTGGCCTTCATAGCAAGAGGGTTCGAGTACAGGAGCAAGGATGTCTTGCTGCAGTTGTACAGGGCCTTGGTGAGACTGCACCTTGAGTATTGTGTGCAGTTTGGTCACCCTTTCTGAGGAAGGATGTTCTTACCATGGAGGGAGTGCAGCGAAGATTCACCAGACTGATACCTGGGATGGCAGGAATGACGTATGAGGAGAGATTGGGTTGATTGGGCTTATACTCGCTGGAGTTTAGAAGAATGAGGGGATCTCAGAAACTTATAAAATTCTAACAAGACAGACTAGATGCAGGATGTTCCTGATGGTCGGGGAGTCCAGAACCAGGGGTCACAGGAGGAATTTCTTCACCCAGAGAGTGGCGAACCTGTGGAATTCTCTACCACAGAAGGCAGTTGAGACCAATTCATTAAATATATTCAAGGAGTTAGATATATTTCTTAAGGCTGAAGGGATCAAGGGATATGGGGAGAAGGCAGGGACAGGGTACTGAGTTTGGATGATCAGCCATGATCTCATTGAATGGCAGAGCAGGCTTGAGGGGCCGAATGGCCTACTCCTGCTCCTATCTTCTATGTTTCTATGGTAGAATGTCTCAGCTGAAAAACAGTAGCTCAGGACAATGAGATGCTCCTCCAATACGGCAGTGAAATCTCAGCGTATATTATGAGGTCACGTCCTGCAGTATGTCTTGAATCCACATGATTGCTACCTCAGCCACAGAATTAATGGGGAGAATAGAAAAAAATTCACTACAGTGTGTGGCTAGAATGTGGAATTCTTAGCCAAAAACATTGTTGAAAAAGTCCATACATTCTTATAAAAGGATATTAAATAATTACTTGAAAGTGAGGAATATTGAAGGATATAGGGAAACAGTAGGATTATATAAAAGTGTATAGAAGTCATTGCTGCATTCGATGGTAAAAGTGTCCAACCCACAGCCTTCGAGCCACACATTGCACCAGAGCCCTGGAAATCCGATCCTCAAAGCTCAGTCCCATTTGCACTCATTTCTTATTTGCTAATTTGTCCTGTTTGTATTTTGTGGGTCTGGCAATGTGGAAAGCTTTGTTATTAGAACAGTTACCTCATGGTGGTAAATAATTGTCAATACCAACTTAACTTTGTATAGGAATGAGATTTATTTATTTATACACAGATTATGGGGAACATGTATTGATACTTTATATTTGTACTGAATCATGATAAAAGCAAATGGACAATGGAGTTTGTTTACTGATAGATAAATATATTAGTGATCAGTATGACAACATTGGGCTAGAAATTCATGACCAAATGCGTGAGTACGGTCTGGGTACTCACTCATCTGGCCGTTGGAAATGCCGACGTTCAGCATGCACAGCGCATGCGGGGAACGCCGGCATTTCCAGTCCTCGGAACGAAGGGGTTCATAGGCACAGCGCGTGCGACTGCACAGGCAGCGCTTGCGCAGTGAACTTCGTCGATTTCATTCATGGATTCAGTGAGGGTAAGTCCTTACAAGTTACACTTGAAAAAAGCATGTGTAAAGTTGTTCCAAGGCTGCGGAGGAAGATATATTTTATCGTGGAGCTTCTGAAAGGCAATATTTTTGTTTGGGAAAGGGAGGGAAGTTATTTTAAGAAAGTTTTAAAGTTTAATTTTTTTTTTTTTTTTTAAAAACGGGTTTTCAGAACGGTAGGTAGAAGGAGCAATTGTGGCTGTGTGAATTGAATGTGAAAATGAGTGTTCTAAAATGAGTAATGTAACATTTCCAGCACTTTTAAGAAAGAAACTTTTCATCAGTAATAAGTAATTATGTATGTATGCCCGCATATATTCCTTTACGTATATGTATGTCATATATTCCTTTACGTATATGTATGTATGTTTTATATTCCTTTACTTATGTGTATGAATGTATGTTTTTAATTATGATTTTCCAATAAGTTACTTTCTCTGAAAGTCAATTAAATAATATTCATACACATAAGTAAAGGAATATATACATAACACGCAAAGGAATATATACAGACATACATACTTTCAGAAGCTCCACGATAAGAAATATCTTCCTCCGCAGTTTCTGGAGTAACTGTACCCATGCTTTTTTCATGTGTAAGTTGTAAGGACTTGACCTCACTGAAAGCATGAATGAAAGCGGCGAATTTTACTGCACACACGTTCTGCCTCTGAACCCCTTCGTTCAGAGGACAGGAAATGCCGGTTTTCCCCGCATGCGCTGTGCATGTTGAAAACCGGCATTTCCTCCGGCCAGACGCGTAAGTACCCCGACCGTACCCGCGCATTTGGAAGGGAATTACTGGGCCAACATGTTACATGTCAATAAAATGAAAAATTTAACAATTGCACGATTTGCCCCCTCGCATCTGCGACTGAGGGTCCAAGGAGGTGCATTGCGCAAGAGGTCATCGTCGTACGTATCCTCACACTGTTCCCTTTCGGGAACTGTATGAAGTGGTGGAAGGATTTATGGCCGTGATTAACGCTCATTCCGTGACCATAACCATCTTTGAACCAGCCATTAGGGTGGTTAGTCCTATGGCGTGGGGGGTTTACAGGCTCCCACAACCCATCTGAGGGGGGGGGGGGGGCCACCCACACCCACGGATGCAAGTATCCCGCTGGATGTCCACCCAGAATTTATAGTTGGAGCTCCGACTCCACTTGCCGGGACTGTCTGGAGTGGGGTTCGAAACCCTACTCCTTCTGGCCCAGCGGCGGGGATGCTTACTGCTACGCAAAAGGCCCACTCCGCACAAAAGGTGACACCCATACGTTTCCTGCGCCTTTTCCCTCCCCGTGACTGGAGCCCTATGCTGCCACTTGAAAGACCAAGCTATCATCTGCCCTTTTTGCGGCGCCTTTGACTTCTCATTACCAATGATGAGCAGGCGCTGCGCCTCCAGCTCCTTGAGGAGATTGCGGAGGTCATCATCAGTTCAATTGAGAGTTCTTTTAATGCCGTGAATTGTGCTCATTCCAGCCATTTCACGTTGCTAATCGGATTGGGCCTTTGGCATAGCGGTAGGATCCCTGCCGCTGGGCCAGATCAGGGTAGGGTTTCGAACCCCGCTCCAGACCGTCCCGGCAAGTGGAGTTGGAGCTCCGGCTCTAAATTCTGGGTTGACATCCAGTGGGATATTTGCGTCCGTGGGTGTGGGTGGCACCCCCTCCTTGTATAGCTTGTGGGAGCCCGTAAAACCCTCCCGCCATAGGACTAACCGCCCTAATGGCTGGTTCAAAGATGGTTACGGTCACGGAATGAGCGTTAATCATGGCCATAAATCCTTCCACCACTTCATACAGTTCCCCAAAGGGAACAGTGTGAAGACACGTATGACGACGACATTGCTAAATAAATAAATGGAATTAAAAAAATTCTTAGGGCTTTTAAAAGTCTTTAAATTGCTTTAATTCTGTTTAAAACTACTTCAGATTCTTCAAAATAATGTAAACGTTTATAAAAGTTACCAAAAAAAGCTTCAAAAAACTTCCAAAAACCTATTTAAACTGCTGCTTTGCATGTAAAAATGCTTAGCAGCTTGGCAGAAACATTGGGGGCGTGTCCTGTTAAACGGAGACCTCAAGGGGCGTGTCTCAGTTGCACAGCGCGCTACTGGCTGCACTCCTGGGCGGCGTGACGTCAGACGCTGCCCGGGAGTCAACTTTTTAAAACAGCAATTCCAGGCGTCCCTGAAGCTCAACGGCCGGCGCGTCGGGTAAGTGCAGATCGGGGGCTTACACGCGCGGCAAGCCCCCGACTCGAATTTCTGGGCCATTCAGTATTTAAACTGTATTCAAGGGGAATGGTAATGAGTTTAAAATTAAGCTAGAATGTATAGACTGCAATTTTGATGTTTTTGGAAAGTTGAAAACAGGGTTGCAAGCTGGAGGACAACTAGCTTTGGGATTCCTTCAAGTAACTTTTGTTACAGACTACTCTTGGAGTAATGTAGGCTTATTCACCAGGCACTGCTCCACACACTAAGAAAAGCAACAGCTCACACCTAAAGGTAAGTAAATGCCATTTCAAAGAGGTTTTGCAATTACCTGGCAATAATCCTAAATAACAGTCACCACACTTCAAAGTTAGTCATCGTATCGGTAGCACTTCAAGACATAAGACAAGACAATGGGGCAGTAATTCCTCCCCAAACGCGTGAGTACGGAAGGGGTACTCACGCGTCTGGCCGGAGGAAATGCCGGTTTTCAGCATGCACAGCGCATGCGCTGAAAACCGGCATTTCCCCTCCTCTAACCTAAGAGGTGAAGAGGCTAGCGCGTGCGCTGTAGGAGGCAGTGCGTGCGTCTTGGATTTCCTCTGTTTTGGGGGATTTGCACATGTGTAAAGGCCTCCAGTCTTTACGCTTGTAAAAAGCACACGTAAGTATTTATTTACAGGTAAGTGGCGTTTTAGTGCAATTTAGAATTTTTTTTCCCCCCCACAGGTTTATTATTTTAAAGAATCTACAATAAGGTAAGTTTAGTTTTAGACCCTTATTAAAAATTTATTTTTTTCAAAAAAAAAAAATTGTTTAAATTATTTTTTAACTTATTTATACTTAATTAATGATTGGGATGTTTTTTTAATTTTTATTTAAGTTTAAATAGTGTTTTGGGCCCCGTAGTTTTCATGAGTTTGACAGCTCTTACTGTCAAACTCATGAATGAGTTTCCCCTCCCCTGATTGGCTGCACAGTGCTCACCTGATCCCAGCCGGCACATCGCACTAACTACGCCGCTGGATCAGGTTAGCAGTGTGCCAACAGCTGAACCGGCCCTGTGAAAGGAAATGCAAGCAGGCCCGGGCTTCAGATGTCGGCGCGCAGGGTGAGTGCAGATCGGGGGCTTGCACGCGCAGGAAGCCCCCGATCTAATTTCAGGGCCACTATGAATGCAAGGCATCCTTTTTAGTAGCATGTATTATTGATTCAACAGAGTTAGCATTTTCTCACTAAATATACTAGCATTAAATATTTTTTGTGCTCCAACCCAAGACCATTCCTGTAATCAAGACCTCACTCCCAATTAAACTAGATTGTGAGTTTGTCTGCACAATATCTGGTAAGGAGTTGTCCAGGATGCCAATTAGCTTGCTTAATTGACACAAGCACTCATGTTCTCCTTGGATTTGGATAGCAGAAAAATAAACAGAATCAGAGTGCAACTTAGACTGTAAACTATAAAATTAGGTTATAAATCAGATTTATTAAAAGCAAAGAGAAGACAACAGCAGGAAATCAAAATGGCAGACTTCACTTGTGACAATATATTTAAATTACCCTTCTTTGGAGATATAAAAATGAAAAAAAATGCGACTTCACCAGCTCTCCTAATACTAAACTTCAACCAGCATAAGTAACAAAGCTTACATATGAGGTTTCATCTCACCATCATGGAACCTTCAGCCTCCATTTCCAAGGCTCAAACAGATTCAAAAACTGGGAGAAGGCAGAAGGGAAGCAAGGATAGAAGCAAAAGACAGGAAGGAGAAAAGCAAAAGTGGAAGTCAGAGAAATCAAGGGTGTAAATCAAACATGGCCGCAGTAAACAATAATTCTAAAAAGGTCTAACAGTGTTAAAAAAACAAGCCTGAAGGCTTTGTGTCTTAATGCGAAGAGCATTCGTAATAAGGTGGGTGAATTAGCTGCGCAAATAGATGTAAATGGATATGATATAATTGGGATTACGGAGGCATGGCTCCAGGGTGACCAAGGCTGGGAATTCAACATCCAGGGGTATTCAATATTCAAGAAAGACAGGCAAAAAGGAAAAGGTGGTGGGGTAGCATTGCTGGTTAAAGAGATTAACACAATAGTAAGGAAGGATATTAGCTCTGATGATGTGGAATCTGCATGGGTAGAGCAGAGAAATACCAAGGGGCAGAAAACATTAGTGGGAGTTGTATACAGACCCCCAAACAGTAATGCCGAGTTTGGGGATGGCATTAAACGGGAAATTAGAGATGCGTGCAGTAAGGGCACAGCAGTTATCATGGGTGACTTTAATCTACATATAGATTGGTCTAACCAAATTAGTAACAATACTGTGGAAGAGGAGTTCCTAGAGTGTATACAGGATGGTTTCCTGGACCAATATGTCAAGGAACCAACGAGAGATCAGGCCATCTTAGACTGGGTATTATGTAATGAGAAAGGATTAATTAGCAATCTTGTTGTGCGAGGCCCCTTGGGGAGGAGCGATCATAATATGATAAAATTCTTCATTAAGATGGAGAGTGAAGTAGTTGATTCAGAGACTTGGGTACTAAATTTAAATAAAGGAAACTACGATGGTATGAGGCGCAAGTTGGCTAGGATGGATTGGGGAATGTTACTTAAAGGGTTGATGGTGAATAGGCAATGGCAAACATTTAAAGGTCGCATGGATGAACTACAGAATTTGTTCATCCCTGTTTGGCATAAAAATAAAACAAAAAATGTGACTCCACATTGGCTAACAAGGAAAATTAGGGATAGCATAAGGTCCAAGGAGAGGACATATAAATTTGCCAGAAAAAGCAGCAAACTTGAGAATTGGGAGCAGTTTAGGATTCAGCAAAGGAGGACAAAGGGATTAATTAAGAGGGGGAAAATAGAGTACGAGTGTAAGCTTGCAGGGAACATAAAAACTGACTGTAAAAGCTTCTATAGATATGTGAAGACAAAAAGATTGGTGAAGTCAAGCGTAGGTCCCTTGCAGTCAGAATCAGGGGAAATTATATTGGGGAACAAAGACATACTTTGGTACTGTCTTCACAAAGGAGGACACAAATAAACTCAGATGTTGGGGAACATAGGGTCTAATGAGAGTGAGGAACTGAAATAAATCAGTATTTGTAGGGAAATGGCATTAGGGAAATTGACAGGATTGAAGGCCAATAAATCCCCAGGGCCTGATAATCTACATCCAAGGGTACTTAAGGAAGTGGCCCTAGAAATAGTAGATGCATTGCTGGTCATCTTCCAAAATTCTATAGACTCTGGAACAGTTCCCATGGATTGGAGGGTAACTAATGTAACCCCACTATTTAAAAAAGGTGGTAGAGAAAAAACAGGGAATTATAGGCCAGCAAGCCTGACATCGGCAGTGGGGAAAATGCTAGAGTCCATTATAAAAGATGTAATAGCAGAGCACTTGGAAAACAGTGACAGGATCGGACAAAGTCAACATGGATTTACAAAAGGTAAATCATGCTTGACTAATCTACTGGAATTTTGAGGATGTAACTGGTAGAATAGATAAGGGAGAACCAGTGGATGTGGTGTATTTGGACTTTCAGAAGGCTTTCGATAAGGTCCCGCATAAGAGACTAGCGTGCAAAGTTAAAGCACATGGGATTGGGGGTAAGGTACTGACTTGGATAGAAAACTGGTTGGCAGACAGGAAGCAAAGAGTTGGAATAAACGGGTCTTTTTCCAAGTGGAAGGCAGTGACTAGTGGGGTACCGCAGGGATCGGTGCTAAGACCCCAGTTATTCACAATATATATTAATGATCTAGACGAGGGAACTAGATGTAATATTTCCAAGTTTGCAGACGACACAAAGCTGGGTGGGCGTGTGTGCTGTGAGGAGGATGCAGAGAAACTCCAGTACGATTTGGGCAGGTTGGGCAGATGCAGTATAATGTGGATAAATGCAAGGTTATCCACTTGGTGGCAAAAACAGGAAGGCAGATTATCTGAACGGCAATAGATTGGGAAAAAGGGAAGTGCAACAAGACCTGGTGTCCTTGTGCACCATTCGCTGAAGGTAAGCATGCAGGTGCAGCAGGTGGTTAAGGCGGCAAATGGTATGCTGGCTTTCATAGCGAGAGAATTCGAGTACAGGAGCAAGGATGTCTTGCTGCAGTTGTACAGGGCCTTGGTGAGACCACACCTTGAGTATTGTGTGCAGTTTTGGTCACCTTATCTGAGGAGGGATGTTCTTGCCATGGAGGGAGTGCAGCAAAGATTCACCAGACTGATACCTGGGATGGCAGGAATGACGTATGGAGAGATTGGGTCGATTAGGCTTAGATTCGCTAGAGTTTAGAAGAATGAGAGGGGATCGCATTGAAACTTATAAAATTCTAACAGCGCTAGACAGACTAGATGCAGGAAGGCTGTTCCTGATGGCAGGAGAGTCCAGAACCAGGGGTCACAGTCTAAGGATAAGGGGTAAGCCATTTAGGACAGATATGAGGAGGAATTTCTTTACCCAGAGTGGTGTACCTGTGGAATTCTCTTCCACAGAAGACAGTTTTGAGGCCAATTCATTAAATATATTCAAGAAGGAGTTAGATATATTTCTTAAGGCTAAGGGGATCAAGGGATATGGGGAGAAAGCAGGGACAGGGTACTGAATTTGGATTATCGGCCATGATCGCATTGAATGGCGGAGCAGGCTCGAGGGGCCAAATGGCCTACTCCTGCTCCTATCTTCTATGTTTCCTCAGAAGAATCAGCAGCTCTCGACTACAGAGCTGTCCAGTGAACTTCAAAGAACAGGGCCCTCTCCTCAAAAATCTGTTTCAATTCTTTCATCTATTCCCAGAACAAATGAGAGTCTTGATACTGGAATCTCATGATGTAACAATGAAATCTAATTTAACTTCGACTCCTGTGCCTATGTAAACGATATGAAGTAATTTCACATTGGTAACAAATCCTCTTTAAGTCATCGATCTAAACAGCAACAATCATCTGCCTTTGCACACAAGAGTGATGTGTATTCTCTCCAACAGAGAAAGCAAGTTAGCAGACTGACACTCGGCAAGCAGCAATCAAATTTAAAGTGACCAATCACAACTCAAATAGATATTACTTTATGATTGAAATATCTATGAAATATCTATATGAAGTAAATAAACACCAGCATCGCAAGGTACAAGTTTACAAACTTTAGACAAAGTAATTAATTACTTAAGGTCAGCAGCCAGCTGGTTTTATAAAACTGCAAAATGTTTTTTTAAAAAAGGATAATTTTTACCTCTGCAGAATCTTGACTGACGTATCTACTGCCTGTGTGCAGCCATATTGAACTGCCAGGTCTCGAATTCCTAGCTGAGAGGGTAGACCAAGGATACTCTCCAAGGCTTTCAAATGGGTCTGGTAAACCTTCTTGTTCAATCCAGATAGTCTTGGAACA
This sequence comes from Somniosus microcephalus, assembly GCF_052327205.1. NCBI lineage: Eukaryota > Metazoa > Chordata > Chondrichthyes > Squaliformes > Somniosidae > Somniosus > Somniosus microcephalus. The sequence goes on from NC_140992.1 coordinate 228,329,353, forward strand.
AAATCCTTGGGAGATGTAAAATTTAAAATTATAAGCACCTTCTTCACAGCCACAGAACAAAGCAATAACACCACACTGCCTGTGGTCTATTCACCCCTTCTGCAAATTTGACAAAAACAGAATCAGAAGCAGATTTAATTAAACACATTGGTCATGAAATCATCTTAAAATTACCACTTTTTAAAGTCCCATTTGATAAGCTTGCAACTGGCGCTGTAAAACTACAATTGCACAACTTAGTCAATATAGTAACGACAAATTTCCCCTCCATTAGTCTTTCGGGTGACTTGTTAAACAGAGGCCCAGCCTGTCCTCAGGTGAACGTTAAAGATCCCACAGCACTATTCAAAGAAGAGCAGAGACGTTCTCCTGTGTCCCAGCCAACATTTACCCCGCAACTAACACCTAAAATAGATGATCTGGTCATTGATTTAATTGCTGCACACAAATTAGCTGCTGAGTTTCCTATATCACAATAGTGACTACACTTTATTAGCTGTAAAGTGCTTTGGGACATCCTAAGGTCATGAGAGGTGAGATATATAATGCAAGTCATTCTTTGAGTCTCCAATGGAGTAGGTCTTGTGAAATCACTAATGTTTGCAAAACTACTATTTCCTTTACTTCCAGAATGCTCTGATGAATTATATGCCCGAGGACTGTTAGTCTGGTTGCACAAGGAAACATTTCCCCAAGAGTAACTGTACACAAGTTTGTAGGTGGGGTGGAAAAAAGTGAAAAAGTTAACAACTTGCATTTATATGGCACCTGTAATGTAGTAAAACATCCCAAGGCACATCACAGGAATGTTATCAAACATAATGTGACACCAAGCCACATAAGGAGATTAGGGCAATGACCAAAAGCTTGGTCAAAGAGGGTTTAAGGAGCATCTTATAGGAGGAAAGAGAGGCGGAGAGGTTTAGGGAGGGAATTCCAGAGCTTAGGGCCTTGGCAGCTGAAGGCACGGCCACCAATGGAGGACAGCAGATATCTTGGAGGGTTGTAGAGCTGGAGGAGGTCAAGAGATGAGAGGTAAGGCCATGGAGGGATTTGAAAACAAAGATGAGAATTTTAAAACCAAGGCATTGCTTAACCAGGAGCTAATGTAGGTCAGCGAGCACAGGGGTGATGGGTGAACGGGACTTGGTGCGAGTTCAGATACAGGCAGCAGAGTTTTGGATGAGTTTATGGAGGGTGCAAGATGGGAGGCTGGCCAGGAGTGCATTGGAATAGTCAAGTCTAGAGGTAACAAAGGCATGGAGGAGGGTTTCAGCAGCAGATAAGCTGAGGCAGGGGCGGAGTCTGGCAATGTTACAACGGTGGAAATAGGCGGTCTTAGTGATGGCACGGATGTGTGGTTGGAAGCTCATCTCTGGGTCAAATATGACATCAAGGTTGCAAACAGTCTGGTTCAGCCTCAGGCAGTCACCAGGGAGAGGAATAGAGTCGGTGGCATGTGGCAGAGACCGAAGACAATGACTTCAGCATTCCCTGTATTTGGTTGGAGGAAATTTCTGCTCATCCAGTACTGGAAGCCAGACAGGCAGTCTGACAATTTAGACAGTGGAGCAAGACCACAGCAGTAGTAAGTTGCTGGCAGCAGCACCGAGGAGGCAGCAGATAGAAACAGCAGGAGACCAAGGCAGCATGGAGCTGGAGGAGGAGCAGAGTAGTAATTGTAGGGGATTCTATAATTAGGGGGACAGATAGCATCCTTTGTAAGCAAGACCAAGAGTCCCACATGGTATGTTGCCTACCTGGTGCCAGGGTAAGGGACATTTCAAACCAGCTTGAAAAGGATATTGGAGAGGGAGGGGAAGGATCCAGTCGTTGTGGTCCATGTTGGGACTAACAACATAGGGAAGAGTAGGCAAGAGGTCCTGTTTGAGGAGTACCAGGAACTAGGAGCTAAATTAAAGAACAGGACCTCAAGGGTTATAATCTCTGGATTATTACCTGAGCCACGTGCAAATTGGCATAGAGATAAGCTGATTAGGGAAGTAAACATGTGGCTAAAGGAGTGGTGTGGGAAAGAGGGGTTCCATTTCATGGGGCACTGGTACCAGTATTGGGACAGGAAGGAACTGTACCATTGGGACAGGCTCCACCTGAACCAGTCTGGGACTAGGGTCCTAGTGGAAAGGATAAACAGGGAGGTCACAAGAGCTTTAAGCTAGTAAATGGCAGGGGAGGGCTCAGGGGGAAATTTCAGTACAAATAGTAGTTCAAAAACAAAAAAGGGAAAGGGTAGAGTAGCAGTCAGAAATTGTGCTTTAGGCACCACAGGTAAAGGGAAAACTAAAAGATGTAAAGCGATTAAACGAGGAGAGAGAGAGAGAAATAAGAAACATGAGTAAAATATCAGAGCAGAAGGACAGGCTAGTGTGTGTGGCCCAAATAAGCGTTCTTTATACAAATGCAGGGAGTATAAGGAATAAATTGAATGAACTGCAGGCACAAATTCAAATTGGAGGGTATGACATGGTAGCCATTACTGAGACATGGCTGCAAGACAGTCAGGACTGGGAACTAACTATCAGGTTATAAGGTCTGCAGGGCAGATAGAGGAAATGCTAGAGGGGGAGGAGTAGCCTTCGTGATTAAGGATGAAATCACTTCAATGATGAGAGGATTTGAAGAGAGGCAAGCGCCCAGTGGAAACCTTATAGGTTGAATTAAGAAATAGGAAAGAATCCCATGACTGTAGTGGGAGTTGTGTATAGGCCCCCTGGTAGCAGCTCTGAAGTGCTAGATTGTATAAATGCAGAGATTAGACAAGCATGTAGCAAAGGTAGAGTGGTTTTAATGGGGTTTTTTAAACTTTCATATAGATTGGGAAAAGGAAAAGCAAACTAGCACCTGTCAGAAAGGTAGTGAATTCCTTGAGTGTGTCCAGGATAGTTTTCTACAACAATATGTCCTAGAGAGAACAAGGGGGCAAGCCATATTAGATTTAGTAATGAGTAATGAGCCAGACTTAGTTAACAGCTTAGCTGTGCGTGAACATTTATCCAATAGCGATCATAACATGATCGAGTTCAACGCAGCGTTTGAAAGGGAGAAGCGTAAACAGCTATTAAGATTCTAGATTTAGGTAAGGCCAACTTCAACAGGATGAGGCAGAGACTGTCCACAGTAAACTGGGCAAAACGACAGAAGATCAGTAGGAGATGTTTAAAAAAGAATTTAATGTGATACAGAACTAGTTTATATCTCTTCTCCCCCCTCCTCCAAGGGGCAAGAGCTCGACTTGCCAAAAAAAGCAGCCATGGACAACTAGAGGCAAGGGACAGCATAAAACTAAAGGAAAAGGCATACAAAAATGCAAAAAATAGCACAGATCCTGGCGAATGGAAAAGATACAAAGAACAGCAAAGGGTCACAAAAGATAGTAAGAGCTACAAAAAGGGAGTATGAAAAGAAATTTGCAAGGGATATCAGAATCAATACGAAGAATTTTTACAGGTACATTAGGAGAAAGAGGGTGGTCAGGAGCAATGCTGGCACCTTAAAAACTGAAAGTGGTGATATTGTCAATGACAATGGGGAAATGGCAGACATGTTGAATAATTACTTTTGTCAGTATTTACAGTAGAAGAGGATAGCATGCCAGAAATCCAAAACTAATATTGAATCAGGGATAGGGACTCAATAAAATTAACAAGTAAAATAACAGTAATGAAGAAAATAATGGCACTAAAGAATGACAAATCCCCAGGGCCAGATGGTTTCCATCCCAGAGTTTTAAAGGAAGTAGGTGAGCACATTGCAGATGCCCTAACTAATCTTACAAAGTTCTCTAGATTCAGGAACCATCCCTTTAGATGGGAAAATTGCACGTCACTCTGCTTTTTAAGAATAGCAAGAGGGGGAAACCAAGGAATTAAAGATCAGTTAGCCGAACATCTGTTGTCAGGAAATCACTAGAGTTTATAATTAAGGATAGGGTGACTGAACACCTCGAAAATTTTTAGTTGATCAGAGAGCCAGCATGGATTTCTGACAGGTAGGTCATGCCTGACAAACCGGATTGAATCTTTTTGAAGATGACTAAAGGTAGTAGACAGGGGAATGTCTATGAATGTTATTTATATGGACTTCCAGAAGGCATCCGATAACAGTCTCTTATGTGGGACTTTATCCAAGGTGGAAGCCCACGGAATTGAGGGCGAATTATTGACCTGGTTAGAAAATTGGCTGAGTGGCAGGAGACAGTAGGGATAATGGGTAGGTACTCAAATTGGCAGGATGTGACTAGTGGTGTCCTGCAGGGATCAGTATTGGGACCTCAACTGTTCATAATATTTATTAACAACTTAAATGATAGCATAGAAAGTCATATATCCAAATTTGCCAATGACACAAAGATAGGCGATATTGTAGATGAAAGCATAAAATTACAAAGGGATATTGATAGATTAAGTGAATGGGTGAGACTGTGGCAAATGGAGTTCAATGTAAGCAAATATGAGGTCATCCACTTTGGACCCAATAAGGATAGAATAGGGTACTTTCTAAATGGTAAAAAGCTAAAAACAGTGGAGGCCCAAAGAGACTTGGGGGGGGGGGGGGGGGGGGGGTGTTCAGGTACATAGTTCATCAAAATGTCAAACAGGTACAGAAAATAATCAAAAAGGCTAATGGGATGCTGGCCTTTATATCTAGAGGACTAGAAGACAAGGGGGTAGAAGTTATGCTGCAGTTATACAAAACCCTGGCTAGACCACACCTGGAGTACTGAGAGCAATTCTGGGCACCACACTGTAGGAAGGATATATTGGCCTTGGAGGGAGTGTAGCGTAGGTTTATCAGAATGATACTTGGACTTAAAGGGTTAAGTTACAAGGAGAGATTACACAACTTAGGGTTGTATTCCCAATAATTTAGAAGGTTAAGTAGTGATCTGATTGAAGTTTTCAGGATATTAAAGGGGAACAGATAGGGTAGATGGAGATAAACTATTTCTGCGGGTTGTGGTTCTACGACTGGGGGCATAGTCTAAAAATTAGAGCCAGACCTTTCAGGACTGAAATTAGAAACACTTCCACACAAAAGGGTGGCAGAAGTTTGGAACTCTCTTCCACAAAACGGCAATTGATGCTAGATCAATTGTTAATTTTAAAATCGGAGATTGATGGCTTTTTGTTAACCAAAGGTATTAAGGGATATGGGCCAAAGGTGGGTATATGGAGTTAGAGCGCAGATCAGCCATGATCTCATTGAATAGTGGAACAGGCTCGAGGGGCTGAATGGCCTACTCCTGTTCTTATGGATCTCACCAGTTATTGAGTAGCTAGCTGACCCAATTCCTCTATTTAGAGCTAATGCAACTTAACGTTCTAAAAGCTTTAATCATTTAGGCTTACTTTGTCAAGTGGATGTTTAAGAGTAGTTGCTGCAAGGTCGAGGCACATCACTGCACTGCTGGTTGCTGTCACGTGTGCAGAAAACCCTGTGCACTTGACCTCAGACAGGCGCAAGTACTCTTCTGCTTTCCTAAAACATAAGACAGGACATGTAAAAGATTCCCTCACAGCAGATGAATAAAAGGGAAGCAAAAACCCTTTCATATCAGTTTGATGTATGCCTGTCTATGCAATGGAAATGTAAGCTTTATTTATTACAGAATAGATAAAGAACTTCAAAAATGCTTAGATTTCACTCCAGTGTTACAGGAAACTACAGCTCTTTGGCTTTAGTTCCAATCTTTCAAGTTAACACACAACACTACTCAATCTCCTTAAAATTACATAAACACCAAAAAATCCAGCCTATTCATAGAATCACAACGATACAGCACAAGAGGCCATTTGGGCCATCGTGCCCGTGCCTATTAAATGGCAAGAGATTAAATATTTCAGATACAATTTGCTTATGTTTTGAAATCAAAACTCCCACAGAAATGTTAACACCATTTTTAAGTTTTCCTTTTAAACAAAAGAGAAATCACAGATTGTGCATTTTGAGCCTAATTTCTGCAAATATATTTATTGTCTTTTGGGAAAATGTCCTTAAGTGACCATTAAGTGTTAAGCTTGCAGAGCAGAATTGCACAACACTAAGATAATCAAGACACATGGCTGCACGTAACAAGGCAGCTATAGCATTAGTTATTGTGTAAGGAACACAACTGGGACGTGAACAAGTTATCAGGATATTCACAAATTTAAAAAAGGCATGCTCATTAGATCCAACCATATACAATACTGAAGAGATCCTAATGTATCTGGTGGGATTCAATTAACCTTTTAAACACAAACCCTTCTTACACTTCCAGCTTTTTGCCATATGGTAAAATGCTGTTATATCAACCTTACTACCATCTGTGTGTGTACTGGTTTCAGTCTGACGTAAATTCACATACATCCACCAAGGAAGGGCCTTGTTAATCTTGCTTTGCTACAAACTATAACCTCCCAAACAGACCATGGAGTAATCTAGGAAAAGCTAGGTAAACACACAACCCCAAAAAATGCAATCATGCATCATCACACACAGTCAGTTAAAAGAATCAAACAAAGTTGTTTTAACAGGGACACTGCTCATCAATACCCAGCTCTAGGAACCAGTTCTCAAAGCCCAAATTAGGTTTTATATGCAACATAAAGAAATCTCAGGCAAGAGTGGCACGCAATGGATCCCATGGATGGAGGAGACATTGGACATGGAAGTCCTGTTAACCCCAATAAAATTTAAGAGATACGAGTAGCAAAAATCTTCAAGATCATGCAAGAACATCAGAAGACAGCAAAAGATACCAACAGCCACGAAGAAAAACAAATCCCTGACAATATACTGATTGGTCAGCATCTGTGAAGAGAAAAGATAGGTTATGATGTTTTGGGTGTGTACCTGAAAACAAAAGCAAAATACTGGAATTTTGAAATAAAAGCAGAAAGTGCTGGAAACACTCAGCTGGTCAGGCAGCATCCGTGAAGAGGGGAACTACTGGAACTCGCTGTCACAGCCACATCTCTTACACCCAAAACATTAACGGCGTTTCTCTGTCCCGAGTTGGTGCCTAATCTGTTGGGTGCACCTGATCAAAGCCAAACTCCCCAGCGGCCGGCTCACAGGAGCGGACACTCGGGGCTGCGCCAACTCCTAGCAATCTGCCGGGTTAGTGCGCATAGCCCGAGCCAAAGCAAGGCCCAGGATGAAGGAGCTCATTACCACCGCTCCAGAGGGTCGGCTGGCCGCACTCACCGGATCACTTTGCTCGATTCAATGCCGAGTTTAACGGCCAGTCTCGCGATCACCTCCCGCTCCATCCTGAAAATCCCACCGCACTCACTGCAACCACCGCTCTGAACCGCCCGCTCACTGCAACCACCGCTCTGAACCGCCCGCTCACTCCGCCGGTCCCGCCTCCAGGCGCGGTTACAGGCTAGAAAACCGAACTCACGTTACGGCCTTTACTAGCGCGGCCGTTAATTGGGTATTTTAAACAGCAATCATTTAACGATACGCCAGCAGCTGTCTTTTCATTGGTAAAACTGATTCCATCGGAACTCATCATCGCTTGCTCGGGTTGTCCAATCAAAACCAGGCTTGTTGTCCCGCCTCTGTCGGTGATCGGCGAAGAACCGGCGACGTAAGGACATTCGTGGTTTGTGTATGGTCCGTTCCTGCCTTCAATCAAATGACGTAGCGGCGCTCCTGGCTGCACGACTAAGCTAATTATTCAGGTTGTTCCTGGAGGAGCGAAAGTAGTAAGTGTCAGGTGACTGGGGTCGTGTTTGCTGGATTGAGCCGCTAATCATGGTGAGTGTTAGCGTATCAAGTTTTGGGATCCGCTGTAGTCTGCCTCTAAACACACCGGGCCCAGTTGTGGGGAGTGCTGGCCACTGTGCTTTTGGCTTTCGGCCTCGCAGAGAGTCTGTTGTGAATGGGCGTTGCTAGGCCTGGCCTTCTGTGGTTCAGGGACAGCTCGGTTGTTCCTGACAGGAGCTGGTGGTAGGTGGGAGGGAACCGGGCATCGTTACATGGATGCGTTATAGACGAGAGGGGGGAGATACATTTGAGTGTAAATGGCCGGTTATCAGAAGCTCCAATTGCGGAGATAAGGGAAGGAGGCCTCGAGGTTGTGAGCGGTTTTTATTTGTTTTCATTTTAAACCGTTTTTTTCCCTGAAGCCCTAACAAGGGATTCGCGATTTAATGATACCGATTATATAGCTAGGCCCCTTCTTGGTTTCTTTTCCCTTAGGACCAAATAAGCTCGTCATGAAATTAAAGCGATTCCTTTTGAGAGGGTGACCTGCAAATCCCCTTTTTCGCTAATCAAAATGTCTCCCCGCCCCAAGTCACGGCATCAGACAATTTGGTACAGCCTCATGCTAGAATGCAATGAATGCGAATGATCAATAATTTCGTTTTGCATTTTGATTTGTATCGATACTGACCATAAGTCATTGGCACAACTAAGTAAGATAATGAGCCCTGCAGCGTCTTGAGTACTATGAAGTACTGTTAATTCACATAGCAGTAGGGTTCATAAAATCATAGAATGGTTACAGCACAGAAGAAGGCCATTTGGCCCGTCGAGCCCGTGCCGACTCTCCGCTAGTCGTACTCCCCTGCCCTTTCCCTGTAGCCCTGCAAATTTTTTTTCCTTCAGATACTTATCCAACTCCCTTTTGAAAGATAAGATTGAGTCTGCCATCACCACCCTTTCAGGTAGTGCATTCCCGATCTTAACCACTCGCTGCGTAAAAAAGTTTTTCTTACGTCGCCTTTGCTTTTGCCAATCACCTTTTAATCTGTGTCCTCTGGTTCTTGACCCTTCTGCCAATGGGAACAATTTCTCTCTATCTACTCTGTCCAGGGCCTTCATGATTTTGAACACCTCTGTCAAAACTCCCCTCAATCTTCTCTGCTCCAAGGAGAACAGCTCCAGCATCTCAAGTCTATCAACGTAACTGAAGTCCCTCATTCCTGGAATCATTCTCGTAAATCTTTCCTGCAAGTTGTCTAAGGCCTTCACATCCTTCCTAAAGTGCGGTGCCCAGAATTGGACACAGTACTCCAGTTGGGGCCAAACCAGTGTTTTATACAAGTTCATCATAATTTCCACACTTTTGTACTCTATACCTCTATTTATGAAGGCCATAATCCCATAAGCCTTTTTAACTGCTTTCTCAACCTGCCCTGCCAGCTTCAACGATTTATGCACACATACCCTCAGGTATCTCTGTTTGTGCACCCCCTTTAGGATTGTACCATTTAGTTTATGTCCTCTCCTCATTCTTTCTACCAAAATGTATCACTTCACACTTTTCTGCATTAAATTTCATCTGCCACATGTCTGCCCATTTCACCAGCCTGTTTGTCTTCCTGAAGTCTATCACTCCTTCTCACTGTTCAGTATACTTCCAAGTTTTGTGTCGTCTGCATATTTTGAAATTTTGCCCTGTACACCTACGTCAAAGTCATTAATAGAATCATAGAAATTTACAGCACAAGAGGAGGCCATTTCGGCCCATTGTGTCCGTGCCAGCCAACAAAGAGCTATCCAGCCTAATCCCACTCCCCAGCTCTTGGTCCGTAGCCCTGCAGGTTACAGCATCCCAAGTGCACATCCAAGTACTTTTTAAATGTGGTTAGGGTTTCTGCCTCTACCACCCTTTCAGGCAGTGAGTTCCAGATCCCCACAACCCTCTGGGTGAAGAAATTTCCCCTCAAATCCTCTCTAAATCTTCCACCAATTACTTTAAATCTGTGCCCCCTGGTTTTTGACCCCTCTGCTAAGGGAAATAGGTCCTTTCTATCCACTTTATCTCGGCCCCTCATAATTTTATATACCTCAATAAGGTCTCCCCTCAGACTCCTCTGTTCTAAGGAAAACAAACCCAGCCTAGCCAGTCTTACCTCATAGCTAAGATTCTCTACTCCCGGCAACATCCTTGTAAATCTCTGTACCCTCTCCAGTACAATCACATCTTTGCTGTAATGTGGTGACCAGAACTGCACACGGTACTCCAGCTGAGGCCTAATTAGTGTTTTATACAGTTGAAGCATAACCCCCCGCTCTTGTATTCTATGTCACGGCTAATAAAGGCAAGCATTCCATATGCCACCATATCTCCCTGGCCTGCTACCTTCAGGGATCTGGACATGCACTCCAAGGTCCCTTTGTTCCTCTACACTGCTCAGTGTCCTACCATTTAATGTGTATTCACTTTCCTTGTTAGCCCTCCCCAAATGCATTACCTCACACTTCTCCGGATTGAATTCCATTTGCCACTGTTCTGCCCACCTGACCAATTTATTGATCTCCTCTTGCAGTCTACAGCTTCCTTCTTCAGTATCAACCACACAGCTGATTTTAGTATCATCTGCAAACTTCTTAATCATACCCCCTATATTCAAGACTAGATCATTGATATATGCCACAAAAAGCAAGGGACCTTGTACTGAGCCCTGCAGAACCCCACTGGAAACAGCCTTCCAGTCACAAAAACACCCATCAACCTCTGCTTCCTGCCTCTGAGCCAGTTTGAATCCAACTTGACACTTTCCCCTGGATCCCATGGGCTTTTAACTTCATGACCAGTCTGCCATGTGGAACGCTATCAAAAGCCTTGCTAAAGTCCATATACACTACATCAAACGCACTACCCTCATCTACCCTCCTTGTTACCACCTCAAAAAATTCAATCAAGTTTGTCAGACACGACCTTCCCTTAACAAATCCGTGCTGACTATCCTTGATTAATCCGTGTCTTTCTAAATACAGATTTATCCTGTCCTTCAGAATTCTTTCCAATAATTTTCCCCACCACCGAGGTTCGGCTGACTAGCCTGTAATTACTCGGTCTATCCTTTTCTCCCTTTTTAAACAAGGGTACCACATGAGCAGTCCTCCGGCACCACACCTGAGCCAATATATATCAAGAAACACAAGTCCTAGAACCGACCCCTGGGGAACACCACTGTATACGTTCCTCCAGTCTGAAAAACAACCGTTCACCACTACTCTCTGTTTCCTGTCACTTAGCCAATTCCGTATCCACGCTGCCACTGTCCCTTTTATTCCATGGGCTTCAACTTTGCTGGCGAACCTATTATGTGGCACTTTGTTGAATGCCTTTTGGAAATCTATGTACACTGCGTCAACCGCATTACCCTCATCAACCCTCTCTGTTACCTCATCAAAAAACTCTAAATCAAGTTGGTTGAACATAATTTGCCTTTAACAAATTCATGCTGGCTTTCCTTAATTAATCCACACCTATCCAAGTGACTGTTAATTTTGTCCCTGATTACTGTTTCTAAAAGCTTCCCCACTACTGAGGTTAAACTGACTGGCCTGTAGTTGCTGGGTTTATCTTTGCACCCTTTTTTGAACAATGGTGTAGCATTTGCAATTCTCCAGTCCTCTGGCGCCACCCCTGTATCTATGGCGGATTGGAATATTATGGCCAGTACCTCCTAGGATGCATCCCATCTGCTCCTGTTGACTTATCTACTTTAAGTATAGCCAGTCTTTCTAATACCTCTATCAATTTTTATACTGTCAAGTGTCTCCACTACCTCCTCCATCACCATGTCTATGGTAGCATCCTCTTTCTTGCTGAAGACAGATGCAAAGTACTCATTTAGTACCTCAGCCATACCCTCTGCCTCCATGCATAGGTCTCCTTTTTGGTCCCTAATCGGCCCCACACTCCTCTTACTACCCTTTTACTATTTATATGCCTACTGATTGCAACCACCTTCTCTCGCAATTTAAGTAAATGGAAACAACCGATAGTTTTCCTTAAAACTTCACATCAAAAACCTTCTAAAATTCATGAGTACTGTTGGAGCTTTATCTCTACCATGTCTAGTAAGTGATCCAAGCCAGTTACAGACTGATCATGCACATCAAGTTGGATCATGATGGGATGACCTTGTATTGAGGTTGTAAGTGACCCTCAACTCCTTCCATTTTTACTTGGTATCACATTTTTATCTGTGTATGTGTGTGTAGAATGTACATGCTTACATCAGAATGCCTGTTTAGGCTCTATAATAAATGTTATATGGAGGATAGTGCTTTTATTTGTGACTCGGTCTCAAATAATTCAATGGAACTCTCCTCTCTCATTTTTCAAAAACAAATCTAGGTGATAGAAAATTACACCAGACCGAACATGCAGATAAAAGCTGAATATTATGCAGTTTGTCTTGCATATATCCCTTGAGTGGATTACTGCTTTATAATCACCTATTCTATTTCTATAAAATGTAGCAGCATTTTATCTATCACACTTCAGGTGTCTCCATCTATATTTGTTGGTACTGAGAATTTGAAAGCAATTATTGTTTCCTTCAAGATTTTTTAAGTGCAAAACTCAAAACATATGTTCTCAGGTTATAACAATCATTTGGACATGAGCTGGAAGATGAATTTTAGAAGGTTTTTGAAATGAAGTTTTAAGGAAAACTATAGGTTGTTTCCATTTTCTTAAATTGTGAGAGAAGAAGGTTGCAGTCAGCACCTGTGCTTCATCTTTGTTTTTGAATTCTCAATATAATCATTATTTAATGAAGGTTTGCTTCAGCAAGTGTACAGTGAGTAAGGGAAACGCACAGAGTTAGTTTACAGAAACCAATCACAACACACTTCATCTATCTCCGAGCAGCAGTGTTAGAAACTTTCTTTCTAACTTCTTCCATTGGAATTGTTCACCCCTCTCACTTGCACTCCCCAGCACCCCTTTGCAACAGTGTAATCACTGTAAACAATTCTACAGGAGATCTGATAATAACTACATATAGCATCTAGTGCACATTTTGTCTGTGTCTCTAGGTGTTGTACCTCATTATAGATGTGAAACTTTTTTAAAAGAAAGATTGGACCTTGATGCTGGATGCTTCTAACCCAGTGCATAATTATTTTTCAATCTGCACTGTTCCCTCACTAAATGACAATTAATCTTTGATTAGAATGTGTGGCCTTAAAGCGGCTCCTTTTTTTCAGGCAGAATAATATATTGTGCATTGCATAACACTCCTGTTTCATGTATTGTTCAACTTACTGTGAGTAATACCACAGGAAGTGTGTGGTGTGTGTGTAGTGTACAGTTACTGTCACACTTCAAAGTATAAAGAAACAAAGGCAGTCTCCACATACACAGACACACCTGGAGCCAGAATGTCTGCAGCCTCTTGGATGTCCTAAGAATTCATCCAATTTTAGACTTTTTAGCTTGAAAGGGACAGACAATTGCACCATAACAAAATAATATGTTGTGTTTTACATTGCGTCTTCCTGTCCTTATGAAACCATGCATCATCAGACTTAACATCTCAGCAATGCCATGAGTCAGTGGCCCTCTCCCCCTCTTGCTTGAAATTTAAAGGTATAGCAATATGTGTTTATATTTGTATCCTATTGAACTATAAGTGTCAGTAAGCAAAACTGGTGTGTAATCTGTTCAAATATCCCTTCAATCATGAGCTCTGAATTCATAGTTATTAAATCTATATTGCAGTGCAAGTGTAGATTGAATGAGGTTATCGTTACAGTAGTTTTGACAACTAGCTCCGTTTAAACATACCTATAGAAATTGCTATGCTATTATATTTGGGTTTACGGTAGTTTCTTGATGGAAAATTAGAGATTTTTGAAATGCTAAAAATGTGTTTTTTAAATCTCTCTGCTTTTGGCACTGGTGGTTAAACAAGGTAGGATATCAAACCAGTCGTACTCCCATAGTGACTAGGCTGTTGACAAATTTATTGATATGCCTAGTGAATGGGTATGCCGTGATTGGAATTGTTTGCATTCCCTCATGGGCCACTTTTAAAGTGAACTGAGCTGTATGTGTCATGATTTAGTTGGTATATATGTGGCCACCCAATGGATTTAATATTGTTTCCTCCACACGTATATATTTATAAAAAAAAATTGCAGCAACTACCAAAAGATGGGTCCTGCTCCAAAAAACCTCTAGTATTTTAAAGGCTCTCCTTTTGTATACAGACCTCAGACAAAAGAGAAACGCAACTATTTGTGCAAACCTAATTTCTTTTTATGGGTAGGGTTTGGGTGATTTCAGCTGTGCTCTATATGTTTGTGCATATAAATCTGACTAACTGACGTGATTAAATTACTCAACCAGCTATTAGCGAGGTAACTCGGCTTGTGTTGCCATGTAGGATGAGCGGGATACTGATGAGCAATATTTAACCTATTCATTTCAGTTGCCCCCCCACCCTGTAAAATTTTGTAAATCTGTTCTCAAGTTGGTTTATTTTAACTCTGACTTGAAGCGTAGAATTTTTGAAGAACGTCAGCAACCTGCATTTTATATAGGGCTTTTAATGTAGAAAAGTGCCCCAAGACCGTTCACAGAAATGTAATCGGACAAAAATGGACACAGCTAAAGTAGTAGGTAATGGGAGGGGTGAGCAACAGCTTGGTCAAAGGTGGATTTTAAGGAGGGTCCTAAAGGAGGAGAGGGAGGTGGTAGGTATTTATGGTGGTGATTCCAGAGTGGTGGGCCTAGGTGGCTAAAGGCACAGCAACCAATGGTGAGGTAAAAGGGAGGGGGATGCACAAGAAGTCCGAAGCACTGAAGTTATGGGACGGGTTGTAGATTAGAGATAGGGATGGACAAGGCCATGAAGGATTTAAACATGAGGATGAGTATTTTAAATGTGAGATGCTGGGCCACCAGTTGTCAGTGTAGGTCAGTGAGAATGGTGGTGTTGGATGTATGGGTTTTGGCGTGGGATAGGATACAGGCAGCAACATTTTGGGTAAGCTAAAGTTTATAGAGGGGAGTGGATGGGAGGTTGACCAGGAGAACATTGGAATAGTCCAGTCTTGAGCTGACTAATGCATAGAAGAGGGTTTCAGCAGTAGATCGGCTGAAGTAAAGGTGGAGGCAGATGATACGGACGTAGGTCTTTGTGATGGAGAGGATATGGAAGCAGGAGCTTGGCTCAAGGTTGATTAGGACACCAAGGTTACGAATGGCCTAGTTCAGGCTGTGCAAGTGGTCGGGGAGGGGGATGGAATGAGTGCCAATGAGTTTGTGGCAATGGCCTAAGACGATGACTTCAGTCCCCAATGTTCAACTGGAGGAAATTGTAGCTTATCCAAAACTGGATGTTTGACAAGCACAGAGACAGTGGAGGGGTCCAAAGAGGTGGTGGAGAGGTTGAGCCGGATGTCATCAGCATATATGTGGAAGTTGATCACATTTCTGTGGATGATTTTGTCGATGGTTAACGTGGTTGGGGAAGAGGAGGAAGCCAAGGATAGTACCTTGGGGGACTGGTGGCAATGGCGTTGGGGCGGGAAGTGAAGCCATTTCTGCAAATAGTCTGGCTGTGATTGGATAGGTAAGAAAGAACCAAGTGTGAGCAGTCTGACTGAGCTGGACATTAGAGGAGAGGTGTTGGAGGAGGATGGTGTGGTTCACTATCAAAGGCTGCGGCGAAGACGAAGTGGGATAATGTATCATGGGCACAGTCATAGAGGATGTCATTTGTGACTTTGGTTAGGACCGTTTCATTGCTGTGGCAGGGATGGAATCCTGGTTTGGAGAGATTTGTGGGAAAGAGCACAAATTTGGGAGGTGACGGCCCATTCACGGCCTTTGGCGATGGGGTGGTAGTTTGCAAGGACACGGGCTAAGAGTGGATTTTTTGAGGAGGGGGTTGATAATGGTGGTTTTGAAAGGGAAGAGGGCATTACCTGAGGAGAGGGAACCATTTCCAACATAAGCTAGCTTGGAGACCAGGAAGGCAAGTTGGGTGGTCAGCAGTTTAGTGGGAATGGGAGGTTAATGGGGCAGGAAGTGAGATGAGCTTAGAGAGGGCATGAGGGGAGATGGGAGAGAAACTAGAGCCATAGGTTTAGGGGTGGGGGGAGGTTTGGCTTTGGCAAACGAAAGGAGGAAGAAATAGCAGAGACAGCTGAATGGATGGTCTCAGTCTTCGTGATAAAGATGCCAATGAGCTCTTCGCACTTGCTGGTGGGGGCAAGGAAGAGGAGGTAAGGAGATGGTTGGTAGTGGAGAAAAGAAACCATGGGTTATCTTTGTTCCCCAGGATGATCTGACAGTAATGGTCAGTTTTTGGCAGAGAGAGAATAAGCTTTGTACATTAATTGCTACGACCTCCTTTCTAATATGACAGTGTGAACATGGCATGTTATTCACAATCCATTATTCTCAGTCCTGATGTACCACAATAGAGTTATAGAAACTTATAGCACAGGAGGAAGCCATTCAACCCGTCATGCCTGTGCTGTTTCTTTGAAAGAGCAGTTGTGCTTAGCCCCATATCCCTGCTTTTTGTCCATAACCCTGAAGTTCCTTATCCTCAAGTACCTGTTCAACTCCCTTTTAAAATTATTTATGGAATCAGCTTCCACCACCTTTTCAAGTGGAGCGTTCCAGACCCTGACAACTGAGTGGAAAAAATTCTCCTCATCTCCCCTCTTGATCTTTTGCCAATGATTTTGAATCTGACCTCTAGTTATTGAGTCACTTGCCAGAGGGAATAATTTTACTCTATCAACTCTATCAAAACCTTCCATCATCTTGAAAACCTTTACTGGGCCACCTCTTAACCTTCTCTTTTCCAAGGCGAAGTCATAGAGTCACAGAAGGAGGCCATTCGGCCCATCGAGTCCGTGCCGGCTCTCTGTGGAGCAATCTAGTCAGTCCCATTCCCCCGCTCTATCCCCTTGGCCCTGCGAGTTTATTTCCCTCGAGTGCCTATCCAGTCTCCCCTTGAAAACATTGATTGTCTCCGTTTCCACCACTTTTGTCGGCAGCGAGTTCCAGGCTCTCACCACTCGCTGCATAAAAAAGTTTTTCCTCACATCCCCCTGTATCTCTTGCCCAAAACCTTAAATCTGTGTCCCCTAGTCTTTGTACCATCAACTAGCGGGAACAGCCTTTCCCCATTTAGCCTATTCAAACCCATCATAATCTTGTACACCTCTATCAAATCACCCCTCAACCTCCTTTGCTCTAATGAAAACAAATCCTGTCCTTGTAACTAAGATCCCCCCATCCCTGGAACCATTCTGGTAAATCTCCTCTGCACCCTCTCAAGTGCCTTCACATGCTTCCTAAAGTGTAGTGACCAGAACTGGACACAATACTCCAGTTGTGGCCTAACCAGCGCTTTATAAAGGTTCAGCATAACTTCTCTACTTTTGTACTTAATACCTCTATTTATGAAGCCCAAGATCCCATATGCTTTGCTAACCACTCTCTCAATATGTCCTGCCACCTTCAGGGACCTATGCGCAATTACTCCCAGGTCCCTCTGTCCCTGGACACTCTTTAAAACTGTGCCATTAAGTGTATATTGCCTCTCCCTGTTCCTTCTTCCAAAATGCATCACCTCACACTTCTCTGTATTAAATTCCATCTGCGACTTGTCTGCCCATTCTGCTAGCCTTTCTATGTCTTGTTGCAGCCGATTGGTATCATCCTCACTGTTTGCCACCCCCCCAAATTTGGTGTCATTGGCAAATTTAGAAATTATACTCTGTTTTAAGATATATGACCAGGATATTGGAATACAATCAGTGGCCCCAGCACTGACCCTTGGGGAACACCACTGTCTACCATCCTCCAGTCTGAAAAACAGTCATTTACCACAACTCGATGTTTTCTATCCTTAAGCCAATTCCTTATCCAAGCTGCCACTGACCCATCTATTCTATGAGCCTCAATTTTGTTAACCAGCCTTCTATGTGGTACTTTGTCAAACGCCTTCCTAAAATCCATGTAGACAACATCCATTGCATTCCCTTCATCAAAAAATTCAATTAGATTAGTCAAACACGATTTGCCTTTTACAAATCCGTGTTGGCTCTGCTTAATTAGCTTAAACCTCTCCAAGTGCCCGTTAATTTTTTCCTTTTTTTATTGTTTCTAAAACTTTACCCACCACTGATGTTAAACTGACCGGCCTGTAGTTACTAGGATTGTCTTTTAAACCCTTTCTGGAACAATGGTCTCCGCGCGCAGGGGGGGTCTGCGTACTGGCATTTTAATAACCTGCTGCTGGAGGACGAGCAGTTCCGGGATTCGTTCCGTCGGTTCTGGGCCGACTGGAGAAGGAAGCAGGGGGGCTTCCCCTCCTTGAGGCTATGGTGGGACGTGGGCTGCTGGCCGACGACAGGTCTCTGATCCCGATGGCATCAGCGTGGAGGCCCGGGCCTCCTATGGGGCTCTGTTCTCTCCAGATCCAACCAGCGAGGATGCGCGCAGAGTTTTGTGGGACAACCTGCCGAAGGTCGTCCCGGAAGGCGCCAAACAGTTGGACGCTCTGCTGAGCCTGGCGGAGCTGACCTGTGCCCTTGGCCAGCTGTCGAGAGGCATGTCCCCAGGGCTGGACGGGCTGACCGTGGAGTTCCACAGGGTGTTCTGGGACGTCCTGGGGGGCGACTACACGTGGGCCCTGGGGGAAAGTCTGGCGACCGGAGAGATGCCCCTCTCTTGGCGCAGGGCTGTCATCGTCCTGCTGCCCAAGAAGGGTGATCCCCGCCGTCTTAAAAACTGGCGCCCGGTCTCTCTTTTCTCCCCCCCCCCCCCAAGCATGAATTACAAAATCTTCGCCAGGGCCATGTCTGCTTGCCTTGGCACCGTGCTGGCCCACGTGATCCACCCCGACCAGTCCTACACGGTCCCGGGCCGGACCATCCACGACAACATCCTGGTCCACCATTGCCAGAGGGCTGGTCTGTCGATCGCCTTCCTTTCCTTAGATCAGGAGAAGGCGTTCGACAGGGTGGATCACAAATACCTCTTTAGGGCTCTGCGTGCATTTGGGTTTGGGACGCATTTCGTCGCCCAGATCAGACTTCTGTACGCTGCCGCAGAGTGTCTGATTAAAGTTAACGGGTCTTTGACGGCGCTCCTTCGCTTCGGGAGAGGGGTGCATCAGGGGTGCCCCATGTCCGGTTAGTTATATGCCATTTGCGTAGAGCTTTTCCTGCGCCTCTTGCAGAAGAGGTTGACGGGACTGGCTCTGCAAGGGCCGGGTGTGAAGGTCATCCTCTCGGCTTATGCCGATGAGATACTCCTAATGGTCACGGATCCCGTTGACTTGCGGCGGATGCACGAGTGCTGGCAGGTTTACTCGGACGCATCCTCCGCCAAGATCAACTGGAAGAAATGTTCCGCAGTCCTGGTAGGTCAGTGGCGGGTGGACTCCCTGCCGGAGGAGCTCCAGCTTTTTGCTTGGAGCACCACTCATCTCCTCTACTTGGAAGTCTACCTTAGCCCTGCAGTGGATGCCTGGCCAGCGAATTGGTGAGAGCTGGAGGCCAAAATCACCACTCACATAGGGCGCTGGACAGGACTGCTCCGAGTGCTGTCCTCCAGGGGTCAAGCGCTGGTCATAAATCAACTGGTGGCTGCCATGTTGTGGTACTAGTTGGTCACTTTGATCCCTCCCCCTGCGTTTGTCGCCAAGATACAGAAGAAGTTCATCGACTTCTTCTGGGACAAAAGGTAGCACTGGGTCTCTGCCGTGGTTCCGAGTCTCCCGCTTAGGGAGGGCATTCAGGCGCTGGTGTGTCTTTGCACCCAGGCTGTGACTTTCTGTCTTTGGAACCTGCAGAGATACCTGTATGTCGAGGATCCTCTCAGATGGTGTGCGCTAGTGACTTATTTCTTCCGCCAGCTGCACGGCCTCAATTATGACATGCAGCTCCTGTTTGTAAAACTTGGGGGGGGTGGGGGTGGGGTTATCTGTGCCTGCTTGCGGGAGCTGCTTGTCTTCTACCAGGAACTGCTATGGGTCTGGAACAATGTTGCCTGCAGACGGAGTTCTCCCCCGTCAGGTGTGGCGGCTGTCCTTCGGGAGCCACTGCTCGGGAATCTGCACCTCCACGAACGTGGGTTCATGTGGCTGGCAAGGTGACCAAAGTCGGGGACCTACTCTATGCCAGAGGAGTGGATTGGATGGTGCTAGAGGAGTGGATTGGATGGTGCTGGAGGAGCTGGCGCAGCGCCTGTCCTGGGCCAATGGCTGGCTCGCGGCCAAGGCCATCGAATCGCTGAAAGTGGCACTGATCACTGACTTTGCTAGGTGTATCGAGGAGGCTCAAGTACGTGGGGTGATCCCGCCCGAACTGACCCCCATTCGGACGGAATTCCTCATCGGTGCCCAGCCCCGAAACCCCTCTTGGGAGCCAGCGCCTCGCAACTTGAGCCGCCTCCGGGAAATCCCCTCTGTGCCTTTTCATTCTGCACAGTGGGGTTTCTTGTACGGGCTGCTCTTGCACACCCTCCATTTTGCCATCCTCGTCTGCCGTCCGGACATGCCTTGGCACACCATCTTGCCATCCAGAGGAGGTGGGTGTCCCCAATGGAGGGCTCTCTACGCAGGAGTCCTCCCTTTATCTATTGGGGACATGACCTGGAGGGTGTTGCACAGAGCAATCCTGTGCAATAAAGTTTTAAGTGGGTTCACGGACTCCCAGGCTGCATGCCTTTTCTGTGGCCTGGAGGAGTCCATGTTTATACGGAGTGTGAGAGGCCTTCCGCGACTAGTGGGCACTGCAGGGACTGGAGTGCATCATCATCACCGGCAGTGGAATTTTAACTTAATTTATTAAGTTTCCTTTAATGTTTTAAGTTACAGTTTATTTGTTTACTGCATCACCAGAATAGTTTTTTTTATTTGTTTTTATGGGATGTGGGTGTCGTTGGCAAGGCCAGCATTTATTGCCCTCGAGAAGGTGGTGGTGAGCCGCCGCCTTGATCCGCTGCAGTCCGTGTGGTGAAGGTACTCCCACACTGCTGTTCGGTCGGGATTTCCAGGATTTTGACCCAGTGACGATGAAGGATCAGCGATGTACTTCCAAGTCAGGATGATGTGTGACTTGGAGGGGAACTTGGAGGTGGCGGTGTTCCCATGCGTCTGCTGCCCTTGTCCTTCTAGGTGGAAGAGGTCGCAGGTTTGGGAGGTGCTGCCGAAGAAGCCTTGGCGAGTTGCTGCAGTCCATCTTCTAGATGGTAGACACTGCAGTGACGATACGGTGGTGGAGGGAGTGGATGTTTAAGGTGGTCGAGGGGGTGTCAATCAAGCGAGCTGCTTTGTCCTGAATGGTGTCGAGCTTCTTGAGTGTTGTTGGAACTGCACTCACCCAGGCAAGTGGAGAGTATTCCATCACACTCCTTACTTGTGCCTTGTAGATGGTAGAAAGTCTTTGGGGAGTCAGGAGGTGAGACACTCACCGCAGAATACCTAGCCTCTGACCTGCTCTTGTTGCCACAGTATTTATGTGGCAGGTCCAGTTAAGTTTCTGGTCAATGGTAACTCCCAGGATGTTGATGGTGGGGGATTCGGTGATGGTAATGCCATTGAATGTCAAGGGGCAGTGTTTAGACTCTCGCTTGTTGGAGATGGTCATTGCCTGGCACTTCTGTGGCACAAATGTTACTTGCCACTTATCAGCCCAAGCCTGAACATCATACAGGTCTTGTTGCATGCGGGCATGGACTGCTTCATTATCTGAGGAGTTGTGAATGGCACTGAATACTGTGCAGTCATCAGCGAACATCCCCATTTCTGACCTTATGTTGGAGGGAAGGTCATTGATGAAGCAGCTGAAGATGGTTGGGCCTAGGACACTGCCCTGAGGGACTCCTGCAGCGATGGGGGAGGTCCTCGGGCACCTCCCACGCACCTAGGGAAGATTGGAAAATTATGGCAAGCTCTTCTGCTATCTCCTCCTCCAATTCCCTTATCAACCTGGGATGCAAGCCATCTGGACCAGGTGACTTATCCACTCTAAGCATACCCAGCATTTCTAGTACATCCTGTCTATCAATTTTCACCCCTTCCATTGCTTCTACCATTTCCACTTCTTATATTTTGTCAGCATCCACCTCCTTAGTAAACACTGATACAAAGTACTCAGAGTATTCTAGCCTTGCCCTGTGCCTCTAAGCATATTCTTTGTCCCTAATAGGCCCCACCCCGCCTCTTGCTACCCGTTTACTGTTTACATGCCGGTAGAAGATTTTGGGGTTCCCTTTTATGTTAACCGCCATTCTACTCTCATATTCTCTCTTTGCCAATCTTATTGTCATCTTCACTTCCCCTCTCAACTTAATGTATTTGGTCTGGTTCTCCCTTGAAGAATTCACCTGACGTGCATCATACACCCTCTTTTTTTTTTTGTTTCATCATCTTCTCTATCTCCCTCGTCATCCAAGGAGCCCTTGCTTTGGTTCCCTTTCCCTTCCCTCTTGTTGGAATATACCTAGCCTGTACTTGGAACATCTCCTCCTTAAACATCACCCATTGTTTTGTCCTAACTTTTCCAACCTCTCCACATAACTGAAGTCCCTCACCCCTAGTAAACCTCCTCTGGACGCTTTCTAAGACCGTTACATCTTTCCTGAAGTGTGGTGCCTAGAATGTCCGCAATACTCCAGCTGATTTATAAAGTTCCAGCATGATCTCTTGGCTTTTATATTCTATTCACTATTTATAAACTCAAGTAACCCAATGTTTCTTTGAATGACCTTATCACGTGCCCTGCCACCTTTAAGGATTTGTGTATATGGACACCAAAGTTTCTCTGCTCATCTACATTTTTCAAAATGGCCCAGATTTTGCGGTCAGCGGCGAACGAATGCTGTCTGCCGTTCATTATGCTTACAGCTGCTCACAGACTTTTCGACAACTTGCGGTCATCAGGGATCCGCTTCGGCGCCCTCTACGGGGGATCTGGGACCTGTGTGAATAGGGCAAGCAACTGCGTGTCTCTTCACCCAGTCCAATTGAAGAATCCTTACCGAGGCATGCAGAGTTTAAACCAGAAAGTGTAAGTTAGAATATTTAATTCAACGAAAAATCATGTACAGAAAGTGAAAGGAAGATGAGATTGAGAGAGATAGATAAAAGACAGAAATGAAAAGTAATTTGTTATATTTTAATTTAAAAAAAACTCCAACAATAATTTAAATCTGAAGGAATGAGACTCCACACTTGTAAAAGTATTTTTTTAGTGCCAGAGTGGTTGTTTGGCAGTAATTAAGACTTATTATGCTGTTAAAATTTCACTTGCACTTGAATGGACAAGCCCTAACTTTTTCTGGTGAGTATAGTGGGTATCGAGTGGGTAAGTACCTCAGATTCACGCTATTCATGTTTGAATGCCGAATCTCTGTGAGGTACCAGTGTAGTGAAGCTTGTGGAGGAGCAGGGCAACTTGGACAGCAACTTCCTGATTTCCTCATTTAACTGCCTGTGTGTGGACACCAGAAGTTGCTGTCCGATTTACTCCTTATGAATGGTGAGCGCCGATAGCTTCACCGTTATTCCTACCGCAAAATCCGTGCCAATGTCTTCTTCCAGGTGGTTTCTAAAGCAGTACAATGTGTTACTGAGGTAGATTACCAGTATAGGGGATCCCCATCTGAAATTTTTAGGGTTATACGCACAGTTTAAGACCTATTTGAAGAATTAGGCCCCTCCTTGACACTTGGCTGACATGATGCCCCCTTAAAAAGATATGATCATAATTGGCAGAGTAAACCAGTGCTGACAGAGAGCACAAGATATTTTTTGCCATCGGCAGTTTGAGTGGCTGAAGCATTCATTCCTGTCCCGTGCAAACCAGTGAAGCAGTTTCCCGACAGGATCTTCCCTAGTCCAAGGCCAACATGTTTAAACAGTGATTTTTACTGAATTATGCAATTTAAATCTGGATCCTGTCGTTTGAATTGGGTGATTTCTGCAGCATGCGGAACCGCTTCCTGTAGTTATTTTGCTCTCCATTAGCCTGCCACATTCAAAGGTAAGATGTTGCTGATCTGGGGGAAAGCAAGTCTGTGAAATGCTAACTAAGTTGCTGTAAACATTTTATGCAAAATTATTGATTTATAGTTGGTGTAAAAATCTACTCAAAATAGATATTTAATAAACAACTTTTTGCTGTGTGAATCTCTGGTTCGAATGACTTCAGTCTGTACAGGAGTTTGCTGCTTTCTCTATTTGTAGAGGGGCTTCTTGAGGATGTAATTTTTTTACATAGAAATTGCAACATGGAAACTGGTTATTTGGCCCAACCAGTCCATGCCGGTGTTTACCCTCCAAGCAAGTGCAATTTATTTTGAGTAATTGTTTTTTCTTTCAGCCTACAACTCAACAGTCGCCTCAGGATGAGCAGGAAAAGCTTCTTGATGAAGCTGTTCAGACTGTGAAGGTCCAGTCTTTCCAGATGAAACGATGCTTGGTAAGAAAGCTACTGTGTAACTTGTGCAACGATGAATATTGTTGTAGGATTTTTAAAAAAAATGTGGGCCTGCCCAGTGGCTCAGCAGGTTTAGCCAATGAATAGGTACGCCATACAAACTGGAAATTTCTGCTGAGTTAGCGGATCGCAGTTGAGGTGACAGTATGGTGTTATAATTGACTTTAATGTCTTTGGGTTAGGTAGGGGAAAATTGGCCATAGTTTCAGCTTTGACCTCTATCTCGTGACTCCAGTGTGGATGTTTTGAGGATGGGGTCAGGATCAGTTGTGATGCAACAAAATAGTCTCCCAAAACTCATTGAGGCTTGTACATGAGTTTATGGAGCTCTATCGGTGCCTGTGGACTTAATACCATGGAAAGCAGAGAAAATCCCAGGCTTCATTGCTCCCACAAACTACAGGAAACTTTCTGGTATCCGGCACTGACGGGACCGAGCTGGTGCCGTACCATCCAAACTGCCGTAGAAACCAGCGCTAATGTTAAAACATACGGAGCTTTTGAGCTCCGTGTGAATCAACAAACCCTGTTGCTTAGCAACAGCTTCAAAACAGTCGGCCGCAGCTTAAAAGCGTCTCTGTAGCTAAGCAACAGCTTCAGCTAGACCTTGCAGAGCCTGACTGGAAAAAAAAAAGCAACGAGAAGTAAAAAAAACTTATAGGAAACGGCTCCTGAATTTTGCCGGTAGATAGAGCTTTCCAGACATTGAAACGAAAGTTTCCTGTACACAATTCATTTTTTTTTTTAAAAAAGCTTTTTTCCCTAAATCTCTCTGCACTGCTTTCAAAATGCTTAGTCTACATAAAAAACATTACTAACAAAGATTGATTTAAGAAGTTTAACATCCCATTGTCTGGAATGGATTCAAAATTGGTTTCAAAAGTGAAATGACTTCACTATTCAGTTCCATATTCATCTAAAAATACAAATGTTACTTTGAGGACCCTTGAGCACATTTTATAGCTCAATCCATGTCTTGAGAAACTTGCGTACATTTTTATCTAACTAGCAAGATCAGTGACAAATTGAGCTAATTAATTTACTTAAGGCAGAGATAAATGCGTATCTATCACAGTAAAAAAAAAAAAAAAGCGCAAGGAAACCAGATTCGTCCAAGACACTATTGGTTCCACCGAAGGAAATATTTATATATCCTTCAGTTGGAATTCAGCAGAAAAGAATGTCCTGGCATTGAATAACATCATTCAGGAAGTACCAGATCGATATCCATTTGTGTAAGTGAAAAGGTTCAAAGAAAACTAATTGAACTGAGCGCTGCAATGCCCTACAGTTAATGCAATTTTTGACATGGGTAGGAGCCAGACTTATCAATTCTTAGTATCCTCTATTCTGCAGAGAGTAATGTTTTTACTCTTGAAGTAACTTTGAAGATATGGTTGCTTTTCCCATGGCTGATCTTCAGGTGTGGGCTCTTGCTGTTTCTGGCAGTTACTATAAGAAAGAATTTTTTTTTCATAATGGATAGTGGTGGGAAGAATTTTTCTTTTTCAATAAAAAGGTGCATATTTCTGGAAAAGAGAAATCCCAGTTTCAGTTTCATTGGATCCTCAGAGTTCTGTTTGTGCTATTAATCACTAACCTGCCATTCCTAATTGTTGTGGTGTTGCAGTACTCTCTGTCCTGGGCAAACTCTTCTGTGCTATTTTCCTCAATGGAATTAGGGCAGCCACTGATGGCAGGCTCTGAAAAGAGCAAGCTGGTTTCTGCCAGAATAGATCTTGCATTGACCAGATCTTTACTCTTCATAATATCGTTAAGGAAAGCAAAGAATTACAGTTACCAGTGGTGTTGAACTTCCTTGACTTTAGAAGGCATTTGATTGTGTCAACAGAAATTCACTATGGCATGTGAATTTTATATACTTGTACTTTATAAACAATACATTTTATGTGACTGAAGTATTAACAACCCTTGCTTGCATTTCGTTGGTTTGGGTAGGATTCAGAATCAGTTTTCAGGAGTTTATAGGAACAGGAGTAAGCCATTCAACCCCTCGAGCCTGTTCTGCCATTCAATTAGATCGTGCCTGATCTATACCTCAACTCCATTTACCCGCTTTTGCTCCACATTGCTTGATACCCTTGCCTCACAAAAATCTATGAATTTCAGTCTGAAAATTTCAATTGACCCAGTATCCACAGCCTTTTGGAGGATTGAGTTCCAGATTTTCACTACCTTTTGTGCGGGGGAAAAAGTGCTTCCCGATTTCACTCTTAAATGGTCGAGCTCTAATTTTAAGATTATGCTCTCTTGTTCCAGATTCCCTCACTAGAGGAAATAGTTTCTCTGTATCTACCCTATCAAATCCGTTAATCATTTTAAATACCTCAATTAGATCACCCCTCAACCTTCTAAACTCAAGGGAATACAAGTCAATTTTATGCAACATGTCCTCATAATTAAACCCTTTAAGCCCTGGTAGTATTCTGGTGAACTGCGCTGTACCCCTTCCAAGGCCAATACACATTTCCTGAGGTTCGGTGCCCAAAACTGAATGCAGTACTCCAGATGGGGTCTTACCAAGGCTTCCTCACTTTTGAATTCCAACCCCTTGAGATAAAGGCAACCATCCCATTAGCCTTTTTAAAATTATTTTTTGTAACTGCTCTAGCTTTGTGATTTGTAAAGATGGACACTTAAATCCCTTTGCTCTTCCACGGCTCCTAGTCTCTCACTATTAAGAAAGTATTCCAACTTGGCTTTCTCTGATCCAAACTGGTTGACCTCGCACTGCCCCACATTGAAGTCCACCTGCCATAGTCTCGTCCACTCACTTAGTCTGTCTATGTCCCCATGTAATTTCCTGCTCCCATCCACACAACTTACTCTGCCTTCTAACTTGGTGCTATCTGCAAACTTGGATATACAAATTTCTGTTCCTTCATGCAAGTCATTAATATACTGTATATAGTATAACCAAATACCAACCCATATCACAAGGTTACCTTCAATTCTGTGCACTCTCACTTTTGCTAATAATCTCTTGTGTGGAACCTTATCAAAGCCATGCAGACAACATCCATGCACACTCTCCAAAAATTCAACTAAATTAGTCAGACATGACTTACCTTTCACAAATCCATGGTGACTCTCTCTCATCAGTTCATACCTGATCAAGTGTTCAGTCATTATCATTGATAGAGTCCAGTAACTTCCCCACAAATTATGTTAAACTGACATCTGTAGTTATCTGGTTTCCCCCTCCCTTCTTAAATAATGGATTGACATTTACAATCTTCTACTGTTTTGTGTCATGGGATGCAGCATTACTTCAGCATTTGCAGTATAATCTTTACAGATGCCACATTCTTAATCTTGCTTATAAAATACTTTTTTTTAACTCCCTTTCCCCTCGTCAAGCCACTAACATGTACTAAAGTATAGTTCAGTGGACACCAACAGCTCCATTACTTATTGAGCAATTGGGAGTTTTTAAAACCGCAAGTTTAACATTGAATTCAGAGAAAAAACAAATGCACATATCAGTCGTGTGTTCTAGAAGTATATGAGTTAAGGGGACTCAAAATGATGTTTTCTCTCTGGTGGGATGATGATGGTAATTGTAGCTGTGGCTTGGATTACAAGATGCAGTATGTGGTTTTAATTGAGGTGTGTTGTCAGTGATGGAAGTGCTTGGCATTACGTAGAAATTTACTAAGATTATCAACTGTAATGCAATTTTAAACTTGTGCAGTCAAAGCAATTTCATTCATTTAACTTCCATATATTGGCGCATGTAGTTTTCCAAATTATACAGAACATGTAGTTTAAAAAAAAAAAAAAAAATCCTTTTTATTTTAAGGAACAGGTAATGGTTATAGCAAAGCCCAGACATTGCCAGCTTGTTTTTTAAATTATAGAAAGGTTTTATGGTAAAAGCCCATGATTTATTACTTGCTCAAAATTTCTGATAACTAGACTTCTCACGTTTTGTGATTCAGGACAAGAATAAGTTGATGGATGCATTAAAACATGCTTCGAACATGCTTGGTGAGCTACGGACTTCCATGCTGTCTCCGAAGAGTTACTATGAACTCTGTATCCTTTTAGTGCTGTATAGAATTCTAGCAATGTTCAGCAATATTTTGTTGAATAAACTTGTTTCAACATTGAAGTGTATAATTGAGGAACTTGGCAACAATTCCAAAAGGTAGCGTATAACTGAGGGAAGGGGACCCTTTTGTTCTACAACTAGGTGAGATCATATTACAGGAAAAGTTCTGATATCCGGCACTGACGGGAGCGAGCTGCTGTCGATCTATCAAAACTTCCGGATAGACCAGCGCTAATGTTGAAGGATACGGAGGTTTTCATCTCCGTATCTGACAACAAACACTGTTGCTTAGCAACAGCTTGTAAACACTCGGCCTGTACCTTGGAAGCATCTCTGAAGCTGTTGCTAAGCTACAGAGACGCTTTCCAGAGCCTGACTGTTCATTTCAAAAAAAATGCTAGGAGAAGAAGAAAAAAATGCTAGAAGAAAAAAAACCTAACCAAAACAGCTGCTGATTTCTGCCATTAGATCGAGGTTTCTGGGCATACAACCTCTGGATAAACCAAAGTTTCCTGTATTGTTGCAAAATAAGTACTTCTAACAGTACTGTTGTAAATTTGCTCCCTTCATTAAGTGTACCTGGAAACTTGAAATATATTAGTGGGTTTTCTGTGATTTTGGTCATGGTAAGTTGGAGGGTATGTTTTATGCTATGCTTATCAGGGTTACTGATTATATGGTGAACAAATAAGTCAAATTACATTTCTATTGTATAGGAGTGTTAGTTTTTGGCTCGATTCGTATCATGATATGAATATTTGCATGGGAACTATAAATCAGAGCTCTTGATTATGATTAAGTTTGTTTAAGTATGTAGTTAATTTTACCTTTTTTCATTAAAACCCAGGGTACAGAGTAAGATGTAGGAGTAGCTTATAAGAACAGTGTGTAGCAGTTGTGGGAGAACCTCTCATTCTTTTTTTCGCCCCCGTCCCCGGTCACTGATTCATTTTTCAGAGATTGATTTAGAACACCACGGGGAGAGCAGATATTCCTTTTGCCCAGAAAGCAAGTGGTAGACCAGCAAAGAGAAGGAAGGACGCAGTAAGAGTGCGGCGGCATGACCGTTGTATCGAACTTTTTGTGACTGACTGTATTTCATTTCATTTAGTTACATGCCCCCAAAATGATTTACTATCTCTCTGATGTAAATTTAATTCAGGTGTAACTGATGATCTGTGGAGATTGATCAACATGAGGACTGAGTCTAGACTAGACTCTTCACCCCCACCCCACCACCAAAAGCCCAGATTTTTCTAAGTGAAAGGTGGTAGAATCTATGCTCTTATGTTTAAGAATTGCATCGGTTTGATCAATTTTTTTTAAAAACGTGCTCAATAGATTCATTGATGTTTTAAGACTATAAAATAAGATGCTCAATTTTTCCATGTTCTTTATGCATAAAACTTTTTTGGGTGTATAGTGACCCTTAACTCAAAGATAGACATGGCCATTTCAGATGAACTGCATTATTTGGAAGTTTATCTGACTGACGAGTTTGCCAAAGGGAGAAAGGTGGCTGACCTGTATGAACTTGTTCAGTATGCTGGCAATATTATTCCAAGACTGTAAGTATCCTCCAATCTGCAGATAATTGGCAAGTGGATTTCATACTTCATACACAGTAAAATCTGTGCCAGTCTACAATCTTAAATCTTTCTGTGTTGGGAGCTGGTTTTAACCTGTGACCATAGTTTAATATACAACTGGCCCATATATTTATATTAAATTCTGTACTTGGCTGAAGTTCCCATTATATACGCCAAACTTTTATTAATTGGTTCTAGTTTGGTGGTAGGTCTAACAATCAAGATTAAAGGGAAGTTTCTGGAAGATTGATTCTTGGGACTTATAAATAATAATGTCTACTACAGGAAACTTTGTGATATCCGGCACCGACGGGACCGAGCTGTTGCCGTCCCATCAAAACTGCCGGACAAACCAGCGGTAATGTTAAAACATACGGAGCTGCAACAAACCCTGTTGCTTAGCAACAGCTTCTAAACAGTCGGCCGTAGCTTGCAAGCGTCTCTAGCTAAGCAACAGCTTTAGCTAGACCTTGCAGAGCCTGACTGGTGGGAAAAAAAGCAACGAAAAGAAAAAAAACTTATTGAACCGACTCCTGAATTTTGCCGGTGGATCGAGCATTCTGGACAGTTAACCTCCGGATAAACCAAAGTTTCCTGTATTAATATTTGACTATTTCAAGGGAAAACAATGTTCTTTACTTGAGCAAGTGGGTCTGATGGGCTAAATTACCTTAAGTCATCTTTGCTTTTACTAGTTGTAATGCATTTTGATTCTTTGCCCACTAGTAAGGCTCAGGCAGCCAATCCATTACTCTGTACAGGAAACTTTTTTTTTATCCGGCACCGATGGGACCGGCGTGGTGCTGGTTGATCAAAAAGTCCGGATTACAGAGAGGTATACTTACCAAGGTACGAGAGCCCCGTACATGACCACAGGTGCAGGAGCCCCGGTTACACGGCACTTGTGCAGGAGTCCCGGTTACACGGCCACAGATCCAGGAGTCCCTGTTGCACAGCCACAGGTGCAGGAACCCTGGTTACACGGCCACGAATATATAGTAAAACTTACCTGAACCTACTCCTGAATTTTGCCGGTTAAAAGAGAGTTTCCTGTATATTAAGTTGCTTCCAGTGATTTTAAGTTGGTTAAATTTAATCAAATACAGATGCTGAAAATCACTGATCACAAATCTTCAGTTTACATTGACTGCTTTTAATATTTCAGCATATTTTATTGTAATTTAGATCACTTTTAATTTTTAAAATTTGCAAATGGGACTTTAACACATGGTGATGGGAAAACTTTGAAGAATCATGGCCCCAAATTGTTGCAAGGTAGAACATTTGTAACAAAGCTTATTGTGTCTTTTTTTTAACATGCTCAGCTACTTGCTCATCACTGTCGGAGTTGTCTACATTAAGTCATTTTCCCAGTCCAGGAAGGATATTCTTAAGGATCTGGTGGAAATGTGTCGTGGGGTACAGCATCCATTGCGAGGGCTATTCCTCAGGAACTATCTGCTTCAATGTACCAGAAATATTTTGCCAGATGAAGGGGAGGAGACTGAGTAAGTGGTAATTTTTAAAAATGTTAAAACAGCAAGGTTCTTTGTGGCTTGCAAAACTGTTAAATAATGTGAATACCTTTTTTGAATTTGGCTTGTCTGAGCATGGGTTGTGTTTGAAAGACAATTGAAGTAACCAACAAATTATGCAGTTGCGTCTATGTGTATATAAATGTGACACATCTACTATATTTTTCTCTCTTTAAATGTTTACTTTACGTTCACATATAGCTCATTGGGTGCTGGTTGCTCTCCAGTCCCTCATCCACGTTGGCATTATTCAGACGTGAGTATTGACCGTGCGTGCCAACACACTGCTCTACACTCTGAGGGGGCATCACAGTTGTGCCTGATAACATCCTGGCCCATTGCCCACATGTGTCCAGCATAAAATGCTGGCTAGTAATCCTGACTGATAATTGGGGGATGGGCAATAAATGCTGGTCTTGCCAGCAACGCCCACAACCTGTGAATGAATTTTTTTTTTTTTTTTTAAAGTGGAGGGATAAACCTGGTCACTCCAGGCCAATCGGTCTAATATCTGGTTGGAAAACGACTAGAGACCATTGTCAAGGACACAGTTAATTCTCACTTGGAGAAGCATGGGTTAATAAAGGACTGCCAGCATGGATTTGTTAATGGCAAATCGTGTCTGACTAGCCTGACTGAGTTCTTTGAAGTAATGGAGAGGGTTGATGAAGGTAGTGCAGTAAATGTTGTATATGTGGACTTTCAACAGGTTTTTGATTAAGTACCTCATAACAAACTTATTTGGAAAATAGAAGCACATGGTATTAAAGGAACTGTGATAATTAGGGTATGAAATTGGCTAAGGGATAGGAGGCAAAGAGTAGCGGTGAATGGATGTTTTTCTGACTGGGGAGAAGTATGCAGTGGGGTCCCCCAGGGGTCAGTATTAGGACCATTGCTTTTCTTGTATATAAATGATCTGTACTTGGGTATAGAGAGTACAATTTTGAAGTTTGCAGATGATACAAAACTTAGCAACGTAAAATAGTGAGTGATAGCGGACTTTAGGAAGATATAAGACAGATTGGTGAAATGGGCAGGTACATGCGGATAAGTGTGAAGTGATGCACTTTGGAAAAAACAACATGGAAAGGCAGTATAATCTAAATTGAACCTTGGGGTGCATATTCACAAGTCTTTGAAGGTGGCAGGGCAAGTTGATATGGTGTATGGGATACTTGGGTTTGTAAATGGGGGCATTGAATACAAAAACAGACTTTACAAATCTCTGGTTAGGCCTCAGCTGGAGTATTGTGTACAATTCTAGGCACCAGACTTGAGGAAGGATGTCAAGGCCCTGGAGAGGGCACAAAGGAGGTTTACTAGGATGAAACCAGGGATGAGGAAGTTCAGTTACGTGGAGAAGCTATGATTGTTCTCCTTGGAGCAGAGAAGGTTAAGGGGAGACCTAATAGCGGTATTCAATATAATGAGGGGCTTTTGATAGAGCAAGTAGGGAGAAACTATTTCCTCTGGCAAGTGGGTCGGTAACCAGAGGTCATAGATTTAAAATAATTGGTAAAAGAACTAGAGGGGAAATAAGAAATTTCTTTACACAGCGGGTTAAGGTCTGGAATGCAGATGGTACAGGATGGTGGAGTCGGATTCCATAGGCACTTTTAAAAGGAAATTGGACCTGTACTTGAAGAGGACTAATTTGTAAGTTTGTGGGGAAAATGCTGGGGTGTGGGACTAAATTGGGCAGCTCTTTCAAAGAGCCGGCACAGGCATGATGGACTGAATAGTCTCCTTTTGTGCTTTAAGATTCTATGATTCTAATTGGGCAAGATTATGCAATATATTGGCCTTACTATTGTAATGCAAACTTGACGCATTTTAGTGTAAATCAGGGTGGATTTACTTTAAAGATCGTTCAAAAATAGCAAGTAATTTGCTGTATACTTCAAAATTACATGGAATTTTTTTGCCACTGTAGAAGCAGGATAAAATTGAAACTAAAGGAAAAGGCATACACTAAGTACATAGACAATAAAGGAAAGGAATACAAAGAGGTTAGGAAAGAAGTAAAAAAAAAAACAATTAGGAAAGAAAAAAGGAACTACAAAGTTAAATTATCGAGGAATATGAAAAGAAATAGTTAAGCATTCTACAGGCACACAAATAACAAAGGAAAAATTAAACTCACAGATAATGACAGTGAAATGGCAGAAATGTTGAATAGTTACTTAGTTTCCTTGGTAAATGCTGAGGCTAACAAGGCGGGCATGACATTAGAAGAGGCGATCAACAACAGCAACTTACATTTATATTGCGCCTTTAACGTAGTGAAACGTCCCAAGGCACTTCAGAGGAGTGTTACCAAAAAAAAAGACATTTAAGATGGGAAGGGGGAAGGTAATTGATAAACTAATGAAACTTAGAAAGGATAAAACCCCTATAGATAGATTGCATCCACGCGTATTAAAAGAAGTTGGGGAAGAGATAGCAGAGGCACTATTACACGTATATAAAAATTCATTGGAAAAGGGAATAGTGCCAGAGGGACTATATTTAAAAAGGGAGATGGATCAAATCTAGGGAAGTATAGATCTGTTGGCTTAATGTAAGTGGCAGGAAAGATAATGGAATCATTACTCAAAGATGTACCGTAATAGAAAAACATTTGGAAACCGAAAATGTAAGAGAAGTCAGCACGGATTTCAGAAAGGTAGGTCATGCTTAATCAACCTTATTGAGTTCTTTGATGAAATAACAGAGTAGACAAGGGTAGTAATAATTGTAATATTTGTTTTTTTACAAAGCCCTTCGATAAAGTCAGAGCATGTGGAGTCAGCGTACAGGTAGCAGAATCGATAGCAAGCTGGCTAGCTACAAAACAGAAAACACAGTAGGGGTTAAGGGTAGCTACTCAGGCTGGCAAAAGGTGGGAAGTGGCGTTCAACAAGGATCAGTGCTGGGACCACTGTTCACAATTTACAGTAATGGTTTGGACTCCAGAATCGGAAGTACAATTTCAAAATTTGCGGACGACACTGAATTGAGAAGTGTAGTTAATACAAAGGAAGAATGCGACAAAATACAGGAAGACATTAATGAACTTGCAGAATGGGTGTGTAATTGACAAATTAATTTCAATATACTGTAGATAATTGTATGGTGGTGCATTTTGGTAGGAAGAATAAGGAGACCACATACTGCTTGGATAATGGGGTAGAGGAGCTAAGGGATCTTGGGTTACAGATACACAAATCACAAAGTAGCCATGCAGATTACTACGGCCATTTAAAAAAAAAAAAAAAAAAAAAAAAAAAACGAGCACTGGGGTTCACTTCTGGAGGTGTAAGGGGTTTTCTCCAATACTGGTCCCCCATTACACACAGTTCTTGGACGTCAGGATTTATAAGAACAAAATACACACGGCACAGGGTTTTGATTCAGCCTTTGATTCGTTCATTTATTACACACACACACACACTTCAAAAATGTGTGTGTGTCTCTAGCAGAGAACTCTTGATGGCTAATTGTCTCTCTTATTGTCCATTGATTAGAGATACCTTTCTGACAATGCAACCTTCCCAAGGTGACTGCATATGCTAGTTGTTGGTTTCTGTTAGCATTTGTATTCAAATGGTTCAAGGCCCGGCCCATTGTCTAGGCCTGCACTGATACTAGTTATTCTGGGGCCATCGTCTTCTTTAACAATATAACTTCTTAAGGTAAATGAATATGCAAATGTTCTTGTTCAGAAGCAATCGTATTTTAGATTGTCTGTGATCATTGATATCCAGTCTCTTGATGGTTCGTCTGCAATGTTTGAATTAACCCTTTATTGCCCATCTCTTTCTGTGGGCTGTGCAGTTCTGGGTTTTTATATTTCATAGTCCAATTTTTACCGTTGGCGGGGAGGAACAGATCCTACAAGGGATAGAATTGAAAAGCAGAGAAGTTATATTAAAATTGTATTGAACCTTGGTTAGACCATGATGTAGGTAAAGTGACCCACGTTGTCTCTTCACTTGAGTGGTAACAAAAATAGTCGTTGCTTCAGGTTCAATGCCTTTATTTCTTCAGTCAGTATGCAAAGCACTTTACAAGCAAAGTAGGTTAAACAGATACGAGTGCAGAAATGTAGACACGCATTTCACTATTCCCTTGTTGCACTCCTCCTTCTCCTTCTTAGGCAGTCCCTCGGAACCGAGGGTGACTTGCTTCCACATTAAAAATGAGTTCGCAGGTGACTGATGAGTCCAATGTGGGACCTGCAGTCTCTGTCACAGGTGGGGCAGACGGTGGTTGAAGAGGCAGGTGGGTGGGGTGCTTGGGTTGACGTGCGCTGCCTGCGCTTGGCTTCCGCTTGCTCCCGGCGAAGAGACTCGAGGTGTTTGGCGCCTTCCTGGATGCTTCTCCTCCACTTTGGGCCAGGGATTCCCAGGTGTCGGTGGGGATGTTGCACTTTTTCAAGGAGGCTTTGAGGGTGTCCTTGAAGCGTTTTCTCTGCCCACCTGGGGCTCTCTTGCCGTGCCGGAGCTCCGAATAGAGCGCTTGTTTTGGGAGTCTCGTATCGGGCATGCGGACAATGTGACCCGTTCATCGGAGCTGATTGAGCGTGGTCAGAGCTTCGATGCTGGGGATGTTGGCCTGAGCAAGAACACTGACGTTAGTGCGCCTATCCTGCCAATGGATTTTCAGGATCTTGTGGAGGCAGCGTTGGTGGTACCTCTCCAGTGCTTTGAGGTGCCTGCTGTACATGGTCCATGTCTCTGAGGCATACAGCAGGGCAGGTATCACTGCTGCCCTGTAGACCATGAGCTTAGTGCCGGGTTTGAGGTCCTGGTCTTCAAACACTCTCTTCCTCAGGCGACCGAAGGCTGCACTGGCACACTGAAGGCGGTGTTGGACTTCGTCATCGACGTCTGCCCTTGTTGAGAGTAGGCTCCCGGGGTATGGAAAGTGGTCCACGTTGTCCAAGGCCTTGTCGTGGATTTTGATAATCGGGGGGCAGCACTGTGTGGCGGGGGCACGTTGGTAGAGGACCTTTGTCTTACGGATGTTTATTGTAAGGCCCATGCTCTCGTATGCTTCGGTGAAGGTGTTTACGATGGTTTGGAGTTCGACCTCCGAGTGAGCGCAGACGCAAGCATCGTCTGCATACTGTAATTCGATGACAGAGGATGGGACGACCTTGGATCTGGACTGGAGGTGACGGAGGTTGAACAGTTTCCCGTTTGTTCTGTAAATTAGCTCCACTCCAGTGGGGAGCTTACTGAAGGTGAGATGGAGCATTGCAGCAAGGAAGATTGAGAAGAGCGTTGGTGCGATGACACAGCCTTGTTTGACCCCGGTTCGTACGTGAATTGGGTCTGTGGTGGAACCGTTGGTCAGGATCACGGTGCACTAACTCCCTAAGCGCGCACAGTCTGTTTTTGTATGATTCTTGTCCCCTTCGTAAACTCGAATTTGCCTCTTCTCCCTTGATTGGATTCCTTCTGTGATATGACACCTCCCCTTCAGTCACCTTCCCATGGTTTCCAGGCTGAACCAAGGCCCAAGCTCCATGGCACATTGCATCCCTTATCTCGTCTGTTCCCAACACCTAACCACTCTGCTCTTGTCAGTGTGAACAATAGAGTTTTACTTATTACACTGTCTTCAGCTGCATTTTCAATCTGGTTTCCTATGCAAATGTTGTAAAAAGTTCTTCTTTGGCAAGTTTTTCAAGGTCCAGGCACGATACTTACAATTAAGTTACTGTTGTTACCAAGCTTACATACAAGCTTGTGTGATTTCTATTTCTTATGCTAAGTTAACATTTAATTTTCCAGCAAGCTCTCTGCCAAGCTAGTTCATTTGGCTCATAAGTTAATTGTAATTACCTATATGAATATATAAAGAAAATACTTGTTAATAAACAAATGCACACTATCTTGTAGTGTTGCTCCCTATACTTTATGCTAAGCTAGCCTTAATATCTCATCAAGCTCTCTACCTCTTCCCTCTCCATGTTTCATCATGTACCATGTTCCAACAGACCACACTTGCAGTACTATGAACAGTTCTGGTCTCCATATTATAAAAAGGATATAAAGGCATTGGAGAAGGTACAAAAAAGATTCACAAGGGTGATACCAGAACTGAAGATATACTTATTGGAATGGCTGAACAGGCTGTAATGCTGTTTTGAAAAGAGAAGGTTGAGGGGTGACCTGATGAGAGGCCTTTATGTATACCCTATCAAACCCTTTCATTATCATAAAGAAAATGTTTCCACATGTTTTGTGGGGGGGGAGGTGCAAATAGCATTTAAGAGGAAGTTAGATAAGTGCATGAGAGAGAGAAATAGAATGATGTGCTGATAGAGTTAGATCAAGGAGGGTGGGAGGAGGTTCGTGTGGAGCATAAAGACCGGCATAGACCAGTTGGACCGAATGGCCTGATTCTGTGCTGTGCACTCGATGTAACAGTGATGCTGCTTTTTCTGTACTCTATACTGGAGCAAACCATAAACAAAGTACTTTGGTAAACACTGAACATGTTACAAAAATGTAAACCGGTGCTTTTTTTCTTCTGAGATTAGTTGGAATTAGTAAAAAAAAAATTAAAAAAAATTTGTAAGAGAATTTAAAGAGGCTATCACATTAATACTGAGCAAGATTTAAGATGACAAGTTATTCTGGTGTCTATGATGTATCACAGGTTTCAGCTGGCTTGTGTTTTTAAATTGCAGAGAAGTTGTTACTGGAGACATCAATGATTCCATGGACTTTGTGCTGCTGAACTTTGCAGAAATGAACAAACTCTGGGTGCGAATGCAGCACCAGGGTCACAGCAGAGACCGTGAAAAACGGGAACGTGAACGTCAGGAACTGCGAATCCTTGTTGGTACAAACCTAGTCCGACTTAGTCAGTTGGAAGGGGTTACTGTGGAGAGGTACAAACAGGTAAGAATTTGCTTCTGCACGTTTTGAAAGGATCTTGATATGACTATTTGTAATATCTGCCCAAAGAAGTCTGATGATGTAGTTTGAGATTCAGTGAAAAGTATAGTATAGCAAGGACTCTCTTTTTGTGCCCAACTTTATGAAGAATGTATCCTTTAATATGCAGAATGACCAGCTTAATATGAAGTGCTGGGTTTGTACTTCCGACAGAATTCTCAATCAGGAAAAATCCAGGTAATTTCCCAGGCTGTTTTGTGCACCTCTCGGTCACTGGTTCAGAGCAGCATGTGTGACACCAGGGAAAAGATTACCTGCAGTATGTCCCAGAAAGTTCAAGGAATGACGGATTCATTAAAAAAAAAAAAAAAAAATCTGCTCTGGCAGAATTGAACATATTGTCTGAAATGCTAGTGCTGCTTCTTTTTAAATGATGATGGTGCCTCAGTGTTCACTTTTTCTTCTTCCTCATCCCCGATCTCTCTCTCGCTGTTGGCTTCTGAATGTCTTTCAACCTGTGCTGTTTGAATTGGGGAAGCAGTTTGAGAAATCTCAAGTGGAATACATTTCAACTCTTTATCGTTGATGTACAGTTGAAATTGGAACTGTATGAGGAAATGTAGTAAAAGGAAGTGGTTTGCTAGGGCAGTGGCTAATATTTCAACAAGACTTAAATTTATATAGTATCTATAAAACGTCCTGAAGAGCTTCACATACAGTGTAATACGTTTAAGTACAGTGACTTTTGTAGGAAAATGTGGTAGCCATTTTGAATTCGGTGAGATCCCACAAAGAAACACATTACAGTAAATAGATCTGTTTTATGATGGTAATGATTGCGGGATGAATATTACTCGGAGGACTGGAATAATTTACAGGTCAGACCTACCAGAACAGGCAATTTGTGTCTCGGTGGGTACAGTAGCATAGTGGTAATGTTACTGGAGTAGTAACCCAAAGGCCTGGACTAATGATCCAGATAAATGAGTTCAAATCCCACTGTGGAAGCTGGGGAATTTAAATTCAGCAAATTAAATAAATCTGGAATAAAAAGTTGTATCAATAATGGTGACCATGAAACTACCAGATTCTTGTGAAAGCCTATCTGGTTCACTAATGTCCTTTTTAGGGAAGGAAATCTGCTGTCCATACCAATGTTCTCCCCCAATTTCTTTTTTTGGGGTATACAGCCCATTCACAGATTCGCACATGCACGAAATTTAATGCGCGGGACCGGCGGAGAGCTTGCGCAGCTTCGAGGGACCGCTGGTCCTTACTTGGTCCAGCCTATGTGACTCCAGACCCACAGCAATGTGGTTGACTCTTAACTGCCCTCTGAAATGGCCTAGCAAGCCAAGAATAAAATCAGACGGATAACCAGCATTGACCTAGGCATGACAAAGACACACCCAGCCCAGTCAACCCTGCAAAGTCCTCCTCACTGATGTCTGGGGACTTGTCCAAAATTGGGAGAGCCGTCCCACAGACTAGTCCAGCAACATCCTGACAGTCATACTCACAGAATCATACCTTTCAGCCAACGTCCCAGACTCCTCCATCTCCACCCCTGGGTATGTCCTGTCCCACCGGCCAGACAGACGCACCAGAGGTGACGGCACAGTGGTATACAGTCTGGAAGGAGTGGTCCTGGGAGTCCTCACCATTGACTCCAGACCCCATGAAGCCTCATGGTGTCAGGTCAAACAAGGGCAAGGCAACCTCCTGCTGATTCCCACCTACCACTCTCCCTCAGCTGATGAATCAGTACTCCTCCATGTTGAACACCACTTGGAAGAAGCACTGAGGGCAGCAAGGGCACAGAATGTACTCTGGGTGATGGACTTCAATGTCCATCATCAAGAGTGGCTCGGTAGCACCCCGACTGACCGAGTCCTGAAATACACAGCTGCCAGACTGGGCCTACAGCAGCTGGTGAGAGAACCAACATGAGGGAAAAACCTACTTGACCTCGTCCTCCCCAATCTACCTGTCGCAGATGCATCTGTCCATGACTGGAGTGACCACTGCACAATCCTTGTGGAGACCAAGTCCTGTCTTCACACTGAGGACACTCTCCATTGTGTTGTGTGGCACTACCACCATGCTAAATAGGATAGATTCAGAACAGCTCTAGCAGCTCAAAACTGGGCATCCATGAGGCGCTGTGGGCCATCAGTTGCAGCAGAATTGTATTACATCACAATTAGTAACCTCATGGCCCGGCATATTCATCAAGCCAGGGGGACCAATCCTGGTTCAAGGAAGAATATAGAAGAGCATGCCAGGAGCAGCGGCATACCTAAAAGGAGGTGCCAACCTGGTGAAGCTATAACACAGGACTACATGCATGCTAAACAGCGGAAGTAGCATGCTATAGACTGAGCTAAGCGATCCCACAACCAACGGATCAGATCAAAGCTCTGCAGTCCTGCCACATCCAGTTGTGAATGGTGGTGGACAATTAAACAACTAACGGGGGGAGGAGGAGGCTCTATGAACATCCCCATCCTCCATGATGGCGAAGCCCAGCACGTGAGGTTCACCACCCCCTTCTGAATGGCAATTAAGGATGGGCAATAAATGCTGGCCTTGCCAACGATGACAACATCCGTGAATTAATTTATAAAAAATGTAGCATTGCATCCACCTCTGACCATGTAGCACTTTGTGCGTTGGAGTGTCAGCCTAGATTATGACCTGAAACACCTGCTGTTGTGCTTAAACCCACAACTTTCGCCCAGAGGTGAGCATGCTCCCAACTGACCCACACTTCTAATTCTCATATTTTTTTTTCTCCAGATTGTGTTAACTGGAATACTGGAGCAAGTTGTAAACTGTAGGGATGGTTTGGCTCAGGAGTATCTCATGGAATGCATTATTCAGGTAAAGTTCTATTTATTTTGGTCTGTAGATGTTTTTCAAGTCAACGTGTTGAACTTTCATAGTCATAGAGTTATATAGCACAGAAAGAGGCCCTTCGGCCCATCGTGTATGCGCCGGCCATCAAGCCCTGTCTATTCTAATCCCATTTTCCAGAACTTGGTCCGTAGCCTTGTATGCTATGGCGTTTCAAGTGCTCATCTAAATGTTCCTTGAATGTTGAGGGTTCTTGCCTCTACCACCCTTTTGGGCAATGAGTTCCAGATTCCAGCCACCCTCTGGGTGACAAAGTTTTTCCTCAAATCCCCTCTTAAACCTCTTGCCCCTTACCTTGAAACTATGCCCCCTGGTTATTGACCCCTCTACTAAGGGGAAAAGCTCCTTTCTATGCCCCTCATAATTTTGTACACCTCAATCAGATCCCCCCTTGGCCTTCTCTGCTCTAAGGAAAACAACCCCAGCCTGTCCAGTCTCTTCATAGCTGAAGCGCTCCAGCCCAGGTAACATCCTGGTGAATCTCCTCTGCACCCTCTCCAATACAATCACATCCCTCCTATAGTGTGGCGACCAGAACTGCACACAGTATTCCAGCTGTGGCCTAACAAGCGTTTTGTACAGCTCCATCATAACCTCCCAATATAAGTATCCCATATGCCTTTTTAAGCACCTTATCTACCTGCCCTGCTGCCTTCAGGGATCTATGTACATGCACACCAAGGTCCCTCTGATCCTCTGTCCATCCTAGGGTCTTGCCATTCATTGTGTATTCCCTTGCCTTGTTAGTCCTCCCAAAATGCATCACCTCACACTTTGCCACTGTTCTGCCCATCTAACCATCCTGTCTATATCGTTCTGTAGCCTGAGGCTTCCCTCCTTGCTATTTACCACTCCACCAATTTTTGTGTCATCTACGAACTTACTGATCATACCTCCTACATTCATATCTAAATTATTAATGTACACTGCAAACCGCAAAGGACCCAGCACCGATCCCTGCGGTACACCACTGGACACAGGCTTCCAGTCACAAAAACAACCTTCGACCATCACCCTGTGCCTCCTGCCACTAAGCCAATTTTGGATCCGATGTGCCAAATTGCCCTGGATCCCATGGGCTCTTACCTTCTTGACCAGTGTCCCATGTGGGACTTTGTCAAAAGCCTTACTGAAGTCCATGTAGACTACATCAACTGCACTACCCTCATCCACACACCTAGTCACCCCCTTGAAAAATTCAATCAAATTAGTTAGGCATGATCTCCCCCTGACAAAGCCATGCTGACTATCCTTGATTAATCCTTCCCTCTCCAAGTGGAGACTAATTCTGTCCCTCAGAATTTTTTCCAATAATTTCCCTACCACTGATGTTAGGCTCACTGGCCTGCAATTCCCTGGTTTATCCCTGCTACCCTTCTTGAATAATGGTACTACGTTAGCTGTTCTCCAGTCCTCTGGCACCTCCCCTGTGGCCAGAGAGGTTCCGAAAATTTGTGTCAGAGCCCCTGCAATCTCCTCCCTTGCCTCACACAGCAGCCTGGGATACATCTTGTCGGGGCCTGGGGATTTATCCACTTTTAAGCCCGCTAAAACCGCTAGTACCTCCTCCCTCTCAATACTAATTTATTCAAGTAGATCACAATCCCCCTGCCTGATTTCTATGCCTACATCGTACTTCTCCATGGTGAACACATGCAAAATATTCATTTAAAACCTCACCTACATCTTCCAGCTCTACACACAGATTGCCACTTTGGTCCCTAATGGGCCCTACTCTTTCCCTGGTTATTCTCTTGCCCTTAATATACTTATAAAACACCTTGGGATTTTCCTTTATTTTGCCCGCCAGTGTTTTTTCATGCCCCCTCTTTGCTCTCCTAATTTCTTTTTTAAGTACCCCCTTGCACTTTCTATACTCCTCCAGGGCTTCCACTGTTTAGTCCTTTGTATCTGCCAAAAGTCTCCCTTTTTTTCCCGAATCCATTCTTGTATATCCCTTGACATCCAGGGTTTGTTGGTCTCACCTTTGACCTTTACGGGAACATGTTGGCATTGTACTCTTTCCTTTCTGAAAGACTCCCACTGCTCTGATGTGGATTTTCCTACAAGTAGCTGATTCCAGTCCACTTTGGCCAGATCCTGCCAGATCATATTAAAATCGGCCTTCCCCCCCCAATTTAGAACCTTTATTTCCGGTCCATCTTTGTCCTTTTCCATGACTACCTTAAATCTCACCGAATTATGGTGACTGTCACCAAAATGCTCTCCTACTGACACTTCTACCACTTGCCCAGCTACATTCCCTAGAATTAGGTCCAGTACCGTCCCCTCTCTCGTAGGACTTTCTACATGCTGGCTCAAAAAGCTCTCCTGGATGCACTTTAAGGATTCCGCACCCTCTTAGCCTTTCACACTCTGACTATCCCAGTTAATATTGAGGAAGTTGAAATCCCCTACTATTATTGCCCTATTATTTCTACACTTCTGAGATTTGCCTACATATCTGTTCCTCTATCTCCCCTGACTGGGGGCCTATAGTACACTCCCAGCAAAGTGCTTGCTCCATTTTTGGCCTCCTTAGAGGAACCTGCTAAGATATCATCCCTCCTTACAGCAGTAATTGACTCCTTTGATTAATATTGCGACACCCCGCCCTCTGTCGCTTGAAGATTCTATACCCCAGAATATTGAGCTGCCAGTTCTGCCCCTCCCTCAACCATATCTCTGTGATAGCAACAATATCATACTCCCATGTGTTCATCAACACCTTCAATTCATCTGCCTCACTCGCAAGACTCCTTGCATTAAAATAAATGCCATCGAGCCTTGCCATACTCCCTTGTGCTGTTACATATTTGCTCTGCCTTCCAGGTTGACTTGTTTTTTCCTCTATATTTGGCTGTGCATCACCCCCTACTATAGCTCCACTCCGTATCCCATCCCCTTGCCAAGATAGTTTAAACCTCCCCCCCCCCCCCCCAAAATAGTACTAGCAAACCTCCCCACAAGGATGTTGGTCCGGTTCAGGTGCAACCCGTCCGACTTGTACAGATCCCACCTTCCCCAGAAGCAGACCCAATGATCCAGGAAACAAGCCCTCCCTCCTGCACCAACTCTTTAGCCACTCATTCAT
Organism: Somniosus microcephalus; assembly: GCF_052327205.1. Classification (NCBI taxonomy): domain Eukaryota; kingdom Metazoa; phylum Chordata; class Chondrichthyes; order Squaliformes; family Somniosidae; genus Somniosus; species Somniosus microcephalus. Next base: position 228,373,698 of record NC_140992.1, read on the forward strand.
CTGCTCTATCCTCCTATTCCTATAATCACTAGCACGTGGCACCGGGAGTAATCCAGAGATTACAACCTTTGAGGTCCTGCTTTTTAATCTGCTACCTAGCTCCCTAAATTCTTGTTGCAGGACCTCATCCCTCTGTCTACCCATGTCGTTGGTACCAATGTGAACCACGACCTCTGACTGTTAGCCCTCCCCCTTCAGAATGCCCTGCAGCCGTTCAGTGACATCCTTTACCCCGGCACCAGGGAGGCAACATACCATCCTGGAGTCACGTCTGCGGCCACAGAAATGTCTATCTGTTCCCCTTACGATAGAATCCCCAATCATTATTGCTCTCCCACTCTTTTTTTCCTCCCCTCCTGTGCAGCTGAGCCACTCGTAGTGCCACAGACTTGTCTCGCTGCATTCCCCTGAGAAAGCATCTCCCCCAGCAGTATCCAAAACGGAAAATCTGTTGGAGAGGGAGATGGACTCCGGGGACTCCTGCACTACCTTCCTAGTTTTTTTACTCTTTCTGGCGGTCACCCATTTCCTGTCTGTCTGTGCACTCTTTACCTGCGGTGTGACCACCTCGTTAAACGTGCTGTCTACGACGATCTCAGCTTTGCGAAATGCTGCACAGTGACTCCAGCCGCAGCTCCAGCTCCGAAACGCAGATTTCAAGTAGCTGCAGCTGGAGACACTTCCTGCACATGTGTTTGCCCTGGACACGGAAAGTGTCCCTGACTTCCCGCATAGCACAGGAGGAGCACTCCACGCTGCCGAGCTGCCCTGCCATGTCCTACCCTTAATTTACTCCCTTTACTTCCTTTAAATTAAAGAATATTTAAATACACTATGGAACTTAATTCCCTTTAAACACTACTTACTCTAAACTACAGACCTTACTTTTACTTCAACGACTGGACTGTAGAAATACTCACCAGGTCCTACTTGCCAATCAGCTCCTTCCCTGGTTGTGACGTCACTTTAGTGGTTTCGCAGTTGTTGTTGTTGTTTGACTACTCCCGCTTTCCTTGGTGTAAAGTAAGAACCAATTCCTACAGGGTAAAAGGTGAAGCCCCTCACCTAACTTCCTGACTCACCCAACTCGCAGCACTCTGTGCAAAACCTCACTGCAAAGCCTGTTTTTATAGGCCCTGAAACAAAGGAGCTTGCTGAGCCCTGCTACAGGAGAACCAGTTTGATCTAGTTTCCCTAATTCACTGCCTTCAGCTGCTCTGAATTGTAGGCCTTGCATATTCCTTTATAACCCTGCTTAAAGCTGGAAAATTTAGATTTTAAACAGGTAACATATAAACAAACTCATCTTAATAAAAGCAAATTTTGTTTAGAAGAAATCTTGATTTGATTTTAAAACTAATGAATCACAATTCCTGTATGTTTGGTTTGTGGATTGCAATTAAGTATTTGTAGTGATGAAGTTTAGTTGAAAAAGGAAAGGCTAGGGAGCAAGGTTTTCCATACAATACTGTTTCTCTTCGCTTCTCCCTCTCCCCTCTCTCGAGCTGAGATTGTGAGAATACTTCTCCCAATAAAGAAAGCAATATTTTGTTGGAAATGAAGGGATTGTATTGGACATTAATCATGATTATGGCTACCCCAAAGTTGCTTTAATCACAGATGCTCACTCATCTGTTGTGGTGCATGAACCTGGCCAACTGCTTCAGTAGCTTAGACACCCTGCATTTGAGCTCTAATATGCATTTACTGAAGCGGATCGGGATAATACTGGACACTTGAAATGCCAGATGTAAACAGGAGTGACAATATGCTAACAAAATGAAGATGCTTCCTAAGTTTCTCAAATAATACACCTAAGCGGTATATAAGAAAGCAAGCTATTAAGAAAGTAAGCTATTAAGATTGCAACTCAAGCTATGATGAGCAAGTGAGATTGGCCTAAAGAGGGAGTTTGGTCTGAGTGGGAATTCAGGGGCGAGTATTGGTTAAATGTTTTTATTTACAGGTTGCTGAGGAAAAAAAGGGACCCGCAGAAACCAGCAATTGTTTTCAATTTGTGAAATGTAATTGTTTAGTTTTAAGTAAACTGTGGGAGGGAGAAGTAAAGCTTGAGCATTTTTCAAAGCAATATTTAAGGATGTAAGAATGAGAAATTAACCAGATTTGGGAATAGAGAGGAATATATCCATATTTGCAGATGATGAGCTAGGAGGTTTAGACTTTCAAACAAGAGAACAAGAAATTGCACAGGCACAATTTAAGTGAAAGGGTGGAAATGATGGGAGATGCTCTTTAATGTAACAGTGTGAAGTAGTACACTTTGGACACTTGGAAACTGGTAAGTTGTGGGGGGGGGGGGTGTGTGTAGGGATCTGGTGAAAATAACAAGTCTGAAGATAAAAGAAATAGGAGATGAGAGTAAAGGCCAGACCAAGGTAAGGAACAAGGGTAACATAAACAGCCAGGGAACAAATACAGTTATAAAACAGAAGCATGAAAAGACTGCTAAAAATAAAGTAAAATGGACAATTATTAAAGATAAATTGAACTGCCTGTGCAGCAATGTACACAGCATCCAAAATAAAACGGGAGAACTGGAGGCAGTAATCTGAAGCTAGGAATAACTGAAACATGGCTATATAGAGAACAGGACTGGCAACTAAATATTGCAGGATATAACATATCAGAAAGGATAGTGAACTAAGAAGGGTGGGGTGGGGTAGCTGTACTAATTAGAGATAACAATGGCAGCAGAAAAAAGGGACATAACTAACAAAAGGTTAGAAACAGAATCCCTATGGATTGAAATATGATACGGTATTGATTACGCTAATTGGGGTATACTACAGACCACCTAATAGTGGGAAGGAGATGGAGGAAGAAATTAGCAAGCCAATATGTGAAATGATTATAGGACATGGAAGAATAATTGTGGGAGATTTTAACTATCCTGAAATAAACTGGCAAATTGTAGTGGAAGGGGTACAGGGACTAGAGTTTTTACAATGTGTGCAGGTCCCTTCTTGCCCAGTATGTAAAAAGCCCAACTAAAAAGGGAGCACTGCTGGATCTAGTAATGGGAAATGAACCAGAACAGATAAGAGAAATAAGCATAGTGGAAAATGTAGGCAGTAGTGAATACAATATAATGAGATTTAAGATAAAGATTGAGAAGGACATAAGACAAAGACCAAAGTAATAAATTGGAATAAAGCTGATTTTAATAGAATGGAACTAGGCAAAGTAAACTCGAAAGAGTTACTGACAAAGAAATAGAACAGCAGTGGGAAACATTTAAAACGGTGATCAATAGAGTCCAGCAGAAATATATCCTGCTAAAAAGTACGAACAAACTGGCCAGTAATGACATGCTGTGGATGAATAAAGAAATAAGGGCAAAATTGAAACTAAAGAAAAAGGCATACACTAAGTATTCTACAGACACCCTGGTCCACTCCTCTATCACCCCCAACACCCCTTCCCCTTTGCCCGGCACCTTCCCGTGCAAGCGCAGGAGATGCAACACATGCCCTTATACCTTCCCACTGTCCAGGGCCCCAAACACCCCTTCCAGGTGAAACAGCGATTTACTTGTACTACTTGCAATTTAGTATACTGTATTCGCTGCTCACGATGTGGTCTCCTCTACATTGGGGAGACCAAACGCAGATTGGGTGACCGCTTTACAGAACATCTCCGTTCAGTCCGTAAGGGGGACCCCGAACTTCCGGTCGCCTGTCACTTTAATTCACCGCTCCACTCCCACTCAGACCTCACCGACCTCGGCCTCTTGCATTGTTCCACGGAAGCTCAGCGTAAGCTCGAGGAACAGCACCTCATCTTTCGATTAGGCACTTTACAGCCTTCTGGACTCGTCATAGAATTCAACAATTTCAGATCATAACATATATATATATATATATTTTTATCCACACTTTTTTGTTCTGTTCTTCTCTCCCACAGGGCAGCTGTCTTTCATTCTGCCAGCGCAATTTACACTTCATCTAGAGCCATCCTTTGTTTCTTAACCTGTCCCATTGCCATCTCCTTTTGCCTTGAATGTCTCTTAATCTCTCCTGCCGTCTATCCTATACTTTTGTTCTTTCATCCCCTCCCCCATTTCCCAGCCACTATACTTGCTTAAAAATCTGTTCCATTTCCTGCTTTTTTCCAGTTCTGACAAAAGGTCATCAACCTAAAACGTTTACTCTGTTTCTCTCTTCACAGATGCTGCCTGACCTGAGTTTCTCCAGCATTTCCTGTTTTTATTTCAGATTTCCAGCATTTGTAGTATTTTCTTTTTGTGTACCCTGGTTATTTGATGGGACAAACCAACTGGCGGACCCCCTGAAATCTTCTCATGGACGCCTAGTGGGCCGCGGATCCCCCAGTTGAGAACGCCTGCTTTAGAGCAAGTTAGGCTGCATCTTTCCATTTGCCTACCAGTCTTGTTCAGACGTACTTCATTAATGCTGTGGTTTTCATACTTTTCTGTCTGGGAGATCCCTGGCTAATATTGGCATATAGACTAACAGAAATCTGGTGATTTCATAGTGCAAATAGGATGTCTTTACAGACTTCCTAAATTCTGGGAACTCTGCTTTGAAAATCTATGCATTAATGAGGCCTTCAATAAAGTAACAATTTATGGGAGTGCAGTTCCCTTGATGGTGTCAAACATGCATGCTGAATTTTAGCTGAAAAGTGGCTCGCCACAGAGTGGCACTTGTCTGGACTCTAAGACGCTGGTCTTACTGTAGGCATTGGGCTGTGAATTTTTTTAAGAGCTAAAGGATCCTCTTTGAGTGACCTGGGAAGTATCAAAGCCTCCAAGTCCTTTGAGTAGCAACCACAATGATTTCTCAGCTGTACTACCAACGCACTGCACCTCTCACTATTAAAATAACAACTTGCATTTATATTGCGCCTTTACCGGAAACATCCCATGCATTTTGTTATGTTAAGTATACAACTTCAAAAAAAAGCTTTCAAGTAATTAAGTTATCTACTTTACAGGTATTCCCTGATGAGTTTCATCTGCAGACACTGAATCCATTCCTTCGTTCTTGTGCAGAGCTCCACCAAAGTGTTAATGTTAAAAACATTATCATTGCATTGATTGATCGGTAAGACTGCTTGCATGAATCGGATTCCAGTAGGTTTCCTTGAACTGCAGTTTCATTAAGTAAACAATAGCTTTTTTACATTTCACTTCTTTGAATTGTCTTCAATAGTCCTTTTGCAATTTTTAGGTTGGCTTTATTTGCGCATCGTGAAGATGGCCCCGGAATCCCTGCTGATATAAAACTGTTTGACATCTTTTCCCAACAAGTAGCTACAGTCATACAGGTAAAGCTGCAGCCTTCTGCTTTAATTGTTAAGAACGCCATTCTTGGTCCATGGCCTATTGCTCTTGATTTGGGAGATCATTAATTTATGAATGTTGGATGCTATTGTAATTTTACCATTTCCTAAACTTGCTTGCTAACCATTTCACTAACAGAGTCACACTTAGATTTGCACAAAACCTTCTTGGCATTTTAACCTGGTGTTTGGGTACTTCCCTGTTCAATAATTTGACTTTCAACTAAAATGTGAAAGTCATTTAAACTGGTAAATTATCTAGAACTACAATGTTTTTACTGGAGGGTGAAATGATAATGAGACTTTAGCAAGTTATGTCTTCAGCCACTACTAAACAGCAATATATACTTGTGGGCCACACAGATATTGGGCCATAATTTGCTGTGGCAGGGCATCTAATGGCATGTGCTGTTAGTTAGACTTCCCCCCCCCCCCCCCGCATCCTTCAGCTCAAAAATGTTTTGCCCACAAAGTTGCTGAAAGTGCGAGCTGATAATAGCGTAGCGAAGGAAACAGGGCATCTGGGACCTGAGTGAACAGGGCAACCAACAGGGTATCTCCTTAACCAATGAAATTTAAGGATTGGGAAATTAACACAGGAAGGACTGAGAGGGAAAGTAAATTAAAGGGTGAATTCAATGTCAAATCAGGTACCGAATAAGAAATAGAGAAGAAAAGAAACAAAGGAAAAATAAATAAAAATGTAAAATTTAGAATTTGACATTTTCAAAATCTTCCTGAAAAATTCAAAACCTGAAGGAATGAGACTCCACACTTGCACTAGTTAATTTTTGGTGCTAGAGGTTGATTGGCAGTCAATAACACGTATCACGTTGTTAAACGGGTAATTGCGCTTGTAATGACAAGACAACTTTCTATGGCGTGTTTAATGGGCAATTAATAGGCAAATACTGGAAGTTCCCAAAAAGCACGGAGACTAAGGGCAAGATGCTGTTTTCGCGAAGCTAACAGCGTCGCTAACGACAGAGCGCCGCAATTTGGACAGCATCGTTTGGATATTCACATTTAAATACGCATGTGCTCCTCACCTGAAGTTGCTGTACCATTTACCCATAAATAACGATGAGCGCCATTAGCCTTGCTATTATTTTGACACCAAATTTTGGCCCATTAAATATTTTGAATCCGTATTAACAACGCTTGGAAGTGAGGATATGCATGTTCCAGTGAAGGATATGGAACAATTGTTAGCAATATCTAGAAAAGGAGTTGTTTCTGAAAAATAGGCAGAAATCAAGGTGGGTAAGTCATTGGGCTCTGATGGCATGGCTGTTGAAAGAAGTCAGAGAACATCGAGGCTCTGGCCACAATTTTGCAATCCTCAAATATGCAAATTGTACCATGGGATCGGAGAGCAGCTGATGAAGCACCCTTCTTCAAGAAGGGACATAAAGATAGACTGGTCTTCGGTTACCCAGGTTGTCAGTTGTGGGCAGACTCTTCGAATCCATAATTTGAGTTAAAATTAGTGAGCATTCAGAAATTAACAGGCTAATCAAGAACAGCGCGTGGATTTGTTGAAAGCAAGTCAGGTTTGGCAAATTTATTGGAATCTTTTGAAGTGACCAATTGAATTGGTAAAGGGAAAGCAGTAGCTGTCTGTAGTTTATTTGGATTTTCAGAAGGCATTCTCATAAAACATGCAACTGATTTTTTTCTTCTCTTGAGAGGAAATATAACAGCATGAATTGAAAATTGGACAGAAAACAAATTTGTGGTAAATCTGTTCAGACTGGAGAAGGGCTGAAAGTGGTACCCCAGGGGTCAGTGCTGGGTCCACGTTTTATTCTGTGATGATTTGGACTTGGATACAGGGAACACTGCCTCAAAATTTGTTTGTGATACAAAAGTAAGAAGTTTGACAATGAAATGGACTGTAAAAAAACAAACTTCAAGACTTAGGGTGGTGAAATGGGCAGACGGGTGGCAGATACAGTTAAATGTGAAGTATGAGGTAATATATTTTGGAAGAAAAATCAATGGGAATATATACTTAAAAGGAAAGACTCTGAAGGATGTAGATGAACAGAGACTTGAGTTCAAATACATCATTACCTGAAAAATGTGAGTGCAGATAGATAAAGCTATACTTAATTAAGTAGAATTTTGGGTTTTATAAATGGGGCATAGAGTACAAGAGTAAAGTAGTAATGAATTTATTCAAAACATTGGTTAGACTACAGTTAAAGTGCTGTGTCATGTTTAGGATACCCCCATTATAGAAAGGACATTAAATACAATGTTCTGTGTAGATTCTCCAGAATTAAACTATAGTTATGATGAAGAGGGACTCAGGATACTGATGGCACTATTTCCACTGGAGCAGGGGATGTCAGGAGATTCAACGGAGGTTTTGATCGAGTAAATAATTAAAGACTACTTTTGTTTGGTGAGTCAGTGACGAGTGATCATCAGTTTAACATTATCACAGATTGAGGATAAATTTCTTTGCACCGAAGGTTGTTGCTTTGATTTAAAAAAAAATGTCATCCTTGTGTTCAAATCTCTCCATCGCCTCGTCCCTCCCTATTTCTGTAACCTCCTCCAGCCCTGCACCCAACATTCCCTCAAGCTGTGCGTCTGCGTAGTTGTCTGCCCGGGACCGGATTTTCAAATGTGAAATTTCGCACAAGCATTAAACTTTGGGCTGCGCAGCCCGTTTAAAAAATTAAGGGGAACATTGCCTGCAACCCTCCAAGAACAGTGTTCTTCCAATTCTGGCCTCTTGTTCAACCCCCACTTCCTTTGCCCCACCATTGGCAGCTGTGTCTTCAGCCGTCTAGGCCCTAAGCTCGGGAATCCTCTCCCTAAATCTCTCTGCCCATCCACTTCTCTCTGCCTTTAAGATGCTCTTTAAGACCTACCTGTGAGCTAGCTTTTAGTCACCCATCCTAATCTCTCCTTGGCTTGGTGCCAATTTTTGTTTGATTGCACTCCTGTGAAGTGCCTTGGAATGTTTTACTACATTAAAGGCACTATATAAATGCAAGTTGTTGTTGTAGCATGGAATGCTTTGCCATAGTGACTGTCAATGTTCCCATTTAGCTGCGTGGCGCAGGTCACGCGGAACCGACTCCATGGCGTTATAGTGGGAAAATGCGCACATGTGCAGTAAGTTGAATGGGTCGTGCACCCAAAAATAAAATTACGGGAAACATTGGTGACTGCTTGAGGAAGAAACCATTGTACCTTTTATGAGAAAATTGGATAAATATTTGAAGTAGAGGAAGATACAAGGCTATATGGAGACAGGTGTAGTGGGATTCATTTTGAATTGCTCTAGCAAAGAGCTGGTATAGGCTCAATGGGACTGATGATTTTCTTTGCTGTAAACTTCTAGAAGTTCTAATTGTGCTGGGGAGTAGAACATTTTTCTTGGTTGGTATTCAGCATCAGTGCTGACCATTACCAACTCTGGCATAAAATGGACAAATGCCAAGTAAAGTTCCCTCTGTTCCTGTTTCGCCTCAGAAGAGCATTGAATGTACTGGTGTGAACATTGTCTTGCAATGCAAATCCTTATGGACTCTTTAGTGCCAATAATGGGTAGTTTTGTCATTATTCTGCATCTGTTAAATTTAGATATTGGGAATGCTGTACCACATATTTGGGAATGTCTTTTAAGAAACGGAGTGACTGCTGCCAATGACCGGAAGCTGCGCATAGGTGTAATGCGCATTAATCTGGAACTGGAAGCTTTTTCTTTCCACACAGCATTTTTGAAGCAGTCCGCTCCCTCCCGGCATTTTTCCCCAGCGTCCGCTCTCTCCTGGCATTTAACTTTTTTTTTTAATGAACCCGCTCCCGTGACAAATCGGCAGTATGCATGTGCAATTTCCTTCCGCTTCGTTGGCAGCAGTCGCATCCTTTTTTAAAAAAAAAAGTGATATATCACTACTTCCAAATATACCTCTTTACACCAATTGCCTTGTGCAGCAATAGGATAAAAATAGGAAAGGAAGTGTGACAATTTGATGAACATGGACATAAGCTTTTAATGTGTATGATTGAAGTACCCCCTGTTAGATTACCATATTAAACTTCCCTCTGGCTGACATGTTCTTCTGCAGATAATGCCAGTAGTCAATTTACTAAAAAGCTGTCCAAAATATTATTTGTAAAAAAGATAATGCTCTAATTTTATTTTGGTTATATTTTCAGTCAAGACAAGATATGCCATCTGAAGATGTAGTATCTTTACAAGTGTCTCTTATCAACTTGGCCATGAAGTGTTATCCTGACCGGGTGGACTATGTTGATAAAGTTCTTGAAACTACTGTGGAGATTTTCAACAAACTCAATCTTGAACAGTATGTACTTTTTCATTTTTTAATCATAAGTTAAAAATTTAAGTTTCCTGTATCACATTGTTATGTTCTAAACTGTAGTTCTTTTCAGTTACACAGAAAATATGTTGGCTTTCGATGGCCATGAAAATTAGTCCATTATCAAATTTTCCATTTTTTTTTCCCCGCCACGTTTAGTATTGCTACTAGCAGTGCTGTTTCTAAAGAGTTAACACGGCTTCTAAAGATCCCCATTGACACCTACAACAACATCTTGACTGTACTGAAGTTGAAACACTTTCATCCTTTGTTTGAATACTTTGACTATGAGTCACGCAAAAATATGAGCTGTTATATACTAAGCAATGCGCTTGAGTACAATACAGAGATAATTGGACAAGAACAGGTAAGATTTAATTTATATACTATGCTACCTTAAGAGGAGCAACTTAATTTTAATACTATATAATTAGTTAGAATGATGACAAGCAGGTAATGTAGAAAATTGCTGATTTAAAAAGCATCTTAGATGTTATTTTTGAAGGATGGATTTTTTGATATTGCATGCTAGTCTAGAAGTTTGATTATTTCAGAAATTGACAAATGGAAACATTAGTGTTGTACAATGAAGGATATTTTGGAAAAAAAATTGGTGATAAATCTGCACTTGGTGTGAACAAGTTTTTAAAGTAGTACAGTGCTGTAAAGGTGGTTAACATTTTTACAACCCAAGTTGATTTTATGTTGGCAAATCAGTCATTTGAAAGAAAAATATGTTTGTTGTGTTTACTTTCTAATTTTAAGGATTCTTGGCATCAGTGCTATTTTTGAAAATTGGTTGCCCAAAGATTATTATCTTTAATATCCTCCTAGGGAGTTTTCTGTTCATCCAGACTAACTTGAAAAAGAGTTTGCATCCTCTGGGGAAATAAGTAGGGAAGTGTCAGTAAAGGGCTGGTGAATTTGATCTATGCTGGGTTACCCTGTGTCAATATCTATTTACTAGTCTAATTGCTTCCCCCTCATTGCTTCAGTAGCACTGAAATAGACACTCTTGCATGCTTTGTAAAGTTAACATGAAGTTATTTAACCTGGACAAATGTAAGTCTACTTTTTCCCTGATGAGACTTCGAGCATTTTGAACACTGTTTTCGTTGATTCTAAATTTTGAAAGGAGTATTGATTCCCTCTGAGAATTACAGTAATCATGGCACATTTATTTACTATTTAGAAAGTTATATTGGCCAGTTGTGCTCAATAAAACCATATGATAGACATTTTGAAACTTCTAATTACAGGAAACTTTGGTTTATCCGGAGGTTATATGTCCGGAATACTTGATCTAACGGCAAAAATCAGGAGCCGTTTTCTATTTTTTTAGTTCTCGTTGCTTTTTTTTCCCCCAGTCAAGCACTGCAAGGTCTGTAGCTATAGCAACAGCTTCAGCTACAGATGCTTGCAGCTGCAGCCGACTGTTTTGAAGCTGTTGCTAAGCAACAGGGTTTGTTGATTCACATGGAGCTTCTCAGTTTCGTATGTTTAAACATTAACTCTGGTATGTCCGGCACTTTTGATGTTACGGCACCAGCTCGGTCCCGTCAGTGCCGGATATCCGAAAGTTTCCTGTATAGATACACAAATACTTGAGCAACACAATAGAAAAGATGTTATTTACCGAGGCAATTATATTTCACGACCTGAAAATAATCCAACCTATTATTTAATAACCGATGTGAAATTTGTTTCAGCAGTCAGCAAAATGCAGTGCTGTTTATCCAATAATATTTATTGATGTTTCGTAGGTTTAAAAAAAAATAAAACTTGACTGCATGGTGCAAAGAAATGTCAATAGTCTTTCTCTTTCCCCTCTCCACTTGACTAGCATGCAGATATCCCCATCAGTTGCTGTTATGATTTGCTCACTGCACGACTATTCTCTTTCCACCAGTAAAAATTGTGTCCATGTTGAATAGCTTCATGTTAACTTTTCAAAGCATAGAGGGGTGCCTATTTTAGTGCCAAGTGAAAATGATTGATCTCATGGGGTCTTTTCAGCTTTTTAAAATGTTTGAGGAATTTTTAAATTTAAAAAAAAAAAAAACAGGTGACAGTTGATTAGTTGCTCATTTACAGTTTTGCTGATTAGGAAAAAGTATTAAACCATTAATTCCATATTTAGGCACTACAAATTTTTAAATTTTGATTCATTAGAAAGCAGATGAGGGAAGATCTACTGACTAAACGCAAAACTAAGTGACATGGCAACAGGAAATTGTGATAGTTGGCAAATCAGTCAGTTGGAGTAAAAATTTAAAAGCTGGTCAGGAATTATTTCGAAATCTGGATCATTTTGGGGCGTGGGGGCGAAAGTAGGTATAATTAAATGAAGAATCTTATTTGTTGACATTGCTTGAAATTGAGAAAACATTGAATTAATGAGCATTGTGGAAGTTTTATGTTGATGTTGATCTTCAATGCTGTGCCTACCGCACCCTTTAAAATCAGTGCCCGTAAATGAATATTACCTGTTAATTGATTCCCAGCCAGGTGTAGACGTTTACTTCCTTAGAGAGAAGGTCGAAGGATGTTTCTCGGCTCTTCAAAAGAACATCAAACTATCTGACAGTTTATTTCTGGACAAAAGCAAAATACTGCAGATGCTGGAAATCTGAAATAAAAACAGAAAATTCTGCAAATACTCAACCGGTCAGACTGTCTGTGGAGAGAGAAATGAAAGGTCATTGACCTAAAACGTTACGATAGCAAAATACTGCAGATGTTGGAAATCCGAAATAACAACAGAAAATGCTGGAAAAACTCAGCAGGCCAGGCAACATCCGTGGAGAGAAATTTGAGTTGACGTTTCGGGTTGGACCCTTCTTCAAAACTGGAAAGAAAAGAAACTAGATCGGAGGCAGGGCTGCGATCGGACAAAAGAAGTAAAAGAGATTAGAAGCTAGACGAGATGGTGATAGGCTGGGATAAGGTGTAAAGTGTACTGGCAGGGCAAAAGATAGCTGCCAGGTGTGAGAGAGAAACAAAAGGAAAGGGGGGGGGGGTGGTGGAAAGGAGTGGAACAATTACAAGAGAAAATGAAATGGGGGCCGAGCTTATGATCTGAAATTATTGAACTCGATATTGAGTCCGGAAGGCTGTAGACTGCCTAATCGGAAGATGAGGTGCTGTTCCTCGAGTTTACGTTGAGCTTCCGTGGAACAATACAAGAGGCCAAGGACGGTGAGGTCCGAGTGGGAATGGAGCGGTGAATTAAAATGACAGGCGACCGGAAGCTCGGGGTCACCCTTACGGACTGAACGGAGGTGTTCCGCAAAGCGGTCACCCAATCTGCGTTTGGTCTCCCCAATGTAGAGGAGACCGCATCGTGAGCAGCGAATACAGTATACTAGATTGCGAGAAGTACAAGTAAATCGCTGTTTCACCTGGAAGGGGTGTTTGGGGCCCTGGACAGTGGGAAGGGGGGAGGTATAGGGGCAGGTGTTACATCTCCTCCGCTTGCACGGGAAGGTGCCAGGCGAAGAGGAAGGGCTGTTTGGGGTGATAGAGGAGTGGACTAGGGTGTCTCGGAGGGAGCGGTCCCTGCGGAATGCTGGGAGGGGAGGGGAAGATACGTTTGGTGGTGGGATCACTTTGGAGGTAGCGGAAATGCCGGAGGATGATCCGTTGAATGTGGAGGCTGGTGGGGTGAAAGGTGAGGACAAGGGGAACCCTATCGTGGTTCCGGGAGGGAGGGGCAGGGGTGAGGGCCGAAGTGCGGGAGATAGAACTGACACGGTCGAGGGCAGTGTCAACCACAGTAGAGGGGAATCCTCGGTTGCGGAAAAAGGAAGACATGTCTGAAGCACTGGTGTGGAAGGTGGCATAGTCAGAGCAGATACGGCGGAGGCGGAGAAACTGGGAGAATGGAATAGAGTCCTTACAGGAAGCGGGGTGGGAGGAAGTGTAGTCCAGGTAGCTGTGGGAGTCAGTGGGCTTGTAGTAAATATTGGTCGATAACCTATCCCCAGAGATGGAGACGGAGAAGTCTGTTCAGTCCGTAAGGGTGACCCCGAGCTTCCGGTCGCCTGTCATTTTAATTCACCGCTCCATTCCCACTCGGACCTCACCGTCCTTGGCCTCTTGTATTGTTCCACGGAAGCTCAACGTAAACTCGAGGAACAGCACCTCATCTTCCGATTAGGCAGTCTGCAGCCTTCCGGACTCAATATCGAGTTCAACAATTTCAGATCATAAGCTCGGCCCCCATTTCATTTTCTCTTGTAATTGTTCCACTCCTTTCCCCCCCCCCCACCCCCCTTTCCTTTTGTTTCTCTCTCACACCTGGCAGCTATCTTTTGCCCTGCCAGTACACTTTACACCTAATCCCAGCCTATTACCATCTCGTCTAGCTTCTAATCTCTTTTACTTCTTTTGTTTCTTTTATTCTTTTGTCCGATCGCAGCCCTGCCTCTGATCTAGTTTCTTTTCTTTCCAGTTTTGAAGAAGGGTCCAACCCGAAACATCAACTCAAATTTCTCTCCACGGATGTTGCCTGACCTGCTGAGTTTTTCCAGCATTTTCTGTTGACCTAAAACGTTAACTTTGTTTCTCTCTCCACAGATGCTGTCTGACCTGCTGAGTATTTCCAGCACTGAGTTTATTTTTGATAGTGATTGTGGTGTATATTAAGTGAAGTTCTTGTGTAAAATTGTAGAATTTCATGTGCCACTTTCATAGATGCCTTCCTCTTTGTATAGGTGGATGCTATACTGAACCTGGTGTCGACATTGATTCAGGATCAGCCAGATCAGCCAGCAGAAGATCCTGACCCAGAAGATTTTGCTGAAGAGCAAAGTCTTGTTGGTAGATTTATTCATTTATTTCAATCTGAAGATCCTGACCAACAGTATCTGGTATGTTAACTTGCCAAGTTCAAGTCTTGTACCTTTCTTTCCTTTAACAAATGGAGTGATTTAAGTTACACCTAGTAAATTTGACTATTGATTTTATAGGAGGCTTTTATGTTAAATCTCTTCCTTCCTTTACTCCTCCTCAAAATAAAATCCCACTTTTGGGTTTCTTGTCACAAGATTTTCCTTTTCAGCTGTCGGGGCAATCTGGATTCTGGCCAACCAGTTTTAATGCGAGTGGGTATTTGGTTGATGAGCTTGTGCACACGTGATGCAAATCCTTGCAGAAATTTCTTCTCTCCAGGTGGAGCAGACTAATTAGTTGAATTGCTGAAACTTGTCTGTTAAAATTAGAGAAGTTTGAATGCCAATCAAGGCTGCAGCTTGTGTTTCCCAAGTTAAATATGGATGACTCAAGCAATTCGACCCAACTTGGTACATCCCCAGAAAGTCTGCATAATTCTCCTTTTCTCCCTCCCCTCCCCTATCACTCCCCATAATAGTTTATTTAAATGATGATTCTAGGATTTTTAACCCACTACTCTACCCATAAGTACATTCCACATAGTGCTCACTCGGTTTGAAAAACTTCCTGACATTAGTCCTGAATATGCATTTTATTAATTTGAACTCGTGTCTCCTTGTTCCACTCTCTGTTTAGTTTCAGGTAATTTTCAGAATCTGTCGTTTAGGCCTCTAACTGAGATTCATTGTGCTAGTGCAGCCGGGTATTTTTATATACATGTATATGTTTACATACATAGGATGTACAGCACAGAAACCGGCCATTCGGCCCAACCAGTCCATGCTGGCGTTTATGCTCCACTCGAGCCTTCTCCCGTCTTTCCTCATCTAACCCTATCAGCATAACCCTGTATTCCCTTCTCCCTCATATGCTTATCTAGCCTCCCCTTAAATGCATCTATACTATTTGCTTCAACCACTCCCTGTAGTAGTGAGTTCCACATTCTCACCACTCTCGGTAAAGAAGTTCCTTCTGAATTCCCTATTTGATTTCTTGGTGCCTATCTTATATTGATGGCCTCTAGTTTTGCTCTTCCCCCACAAGTGGCAACACTCTATCTACTCCGTCAAAACCTTTCATAATTTTAAAGATCTCTATTGGGTCACCCCCCTCAGCCTTCTCTTTTCAAGAGAAAAGAGACCCAGCCCGTTCATCCTTTCCTGATAGGTATACCCTTATATTTCTGGTATCCTCCTTGTACAGGAAACTTTGTGTTATCCGGAGGCTAAATGTTCGGCAAGCTCGAGCCACCGGTAAAAATCAGGAGCCGTTTTGTTAGGTTTTTTTTCTTCTCGTGGTTTTTTGTTAACAGTCAGGCTCTGCAAAGTCTCTCTGAAGCTGTTGCTAAGCGACAGAGATGCTTCCAAGGTACGGCCGACTGTTTAGAAGCTGAAGCAACAGTGTTTGTTGCCAGATACGGAGCTGAAAAGCTCCGTATGCTTCAACATTAACGCTGGTTTGTCCGGCAGTTTTGAGGGAACGGCAACAGCTCGGTCCCGTCGGTGCCGGATAGCACAAAGTTTCCCGTAAATCTTTTTTGGACCCTCTCCAGTGCCTCTATATCCTTTTTATAATATGGCAACCAGAATTGTATGCAGTACTCCGTGTGGTCTAACCAAGGTTTGATACAAGTATAGCATAACTTCTCTACTTTCAATTCAATCCCTCTAGAAATAAACTCTAGTGCTTGGTTTGCTTTTTTTATGGCCTTGTTAACCTGTGTCGCTACTTTCAGTGATTTATGTATTTGTACTTCAAGATCCCTTTGTTCTTTTATCCCACTAAGATTAGTATTTTCCAAGTAATATCTGACCTCCCTAGGTAATTTGACTGATAACTTGTAGCTAAAGTCCAGGGCCCCAAACACCCTTTCCAGCTGAAACAGCGATTTACTTGTTGTACTTGCAATTTTATATACTGTATTCGCTGCTCACGATGCGGTCTCCTCTACATTGGGGAGACCAAATGCAGATTGGGCGACTGCTTTGCGGAACACCTCCGTTCAGTCCGTAAGGGTGACCCTGAGCTTCCGGTCGCCTGTCACTTTTTAATTCTCCGCTTCACTCCCACTCTGATCTCTCTGTCCTCGGCCTATTACATTGTTCTAATGAAGCTCAACGTAAGCTCGAGGAACAGCACCTCATCTTTCGATTGGGCACTTTACAGCCTGACAGACTCAACATAGAGTTCAACAATTTCAGATAATAATCCCTGCCCCCATTTTTCATGCAGTATGATTTTGCCATTCCCATTTGCAACATTTTCACAGCATGTTCTTTCAATTCCTTCCTCCCCTCCTAAACCCCCCTCCTTGTCTCTGCACCTGCTTAATATCTGCTACATTTCCAGCTTTTTCCAGTTCTGATGAAGGGTCCCAGACCTGAAATGTTAACTCTGTTTCTCTCTCCACGGATGCTGCCTGGCCTGCTGAGTATTTCCAGCATTTTCTGTTGTTATTGCTAAAGATTCTAGTTGTGTAATTACAGAACTATATTATGGAGTGGTTGTGTAGCAGTAGTATAATGTGGAATTTGAAACCCTTAACTGAGTTAATGTTTGTACATACAAAGATAGTGATGAAGCTACTTCTCAGTCTTTGTTTAAAAATATTGTGCATATCACTCACTGTTTATGTAAAATAGGAAAGCAAAATTTCACCTTGCGGGGAATGTCCAGAATGGGATTGTTGTGTAAATTTGCGTACCTAAAGTTGACCATTGAAGAAATGGAAAATCTGTTTCCAAAGGTGAAACTTTTATATTTAAATAAAGCAATTTCCTCATTTCTTGGGTCTCCCTGAACTAAACCACATCCGTAGCCTAACAAATGGGAGATGTTTCTGAGACCATTATCAACACTGTCTGAAACTAGCACTAGGTGTGCGAGAGTGCAGCGCGAAACGTTTCCCCCACCAACCCCCCCCCCCCCCCCCCCTCCCTAGGGTAGCTGACTGGTGTTCAGTGCTTTATCACAACAGAATAGTTCAATTGGGCAGTTTATATGGAGGAAGATCATGGGTGCAGACTAGTCTTGTACGGGTGCAGTACAAGTGTGATTTTAGTGTGCTATGCTAATTGTGCTCCCCAGTGATATGGAAATATAAATAGCACACCAAACCATGGTTCAAAAATATTTAAGGAGGAATAGAAAAACTGGTAACGTGGTGTGATGTATAGGTGCCTTTATCAGAAAATCTAATTATTTTGTCCTCTTAGAGATTACACCGCTGTAAATAAATTTGCTGTACTGAGTAAAATTAGTGGGGTAGATTTTTTTCTTTACTGCCTGAGCATTAAGGTTCGCTTGGGTGGAGTGCAGAGAGAAAAATCTTTGGTGGGGGAAATCGCATACCTGTTGCAAAGATATCTGATTTTTCTTCCATTAATTTAAATGGAAGGAAAATTAGGTGAGTTCTGTTGCATGCTTATGATCCTTTCCCTTCCAGATTTTCCCCTCTGCACGGCACCCAGTAAAACCTCGAGTCTATCCCTGTATATTTTTAGAAATGATTCATCTGGTTTTGATATAAAGTAAATGCATTACTCTGAGCTGAACAGGGCTCGAGTTTCATGTAACATGGCACAAGTTTGACATGGAGCTCACTTTTCTATCTGACCTACTTAATTGTTTTTCAGTTGTAACCAAACGGGAGGTCGATTATTTTAAATGTAAAATATTGAGACGTTTCCCACAGATATGAATTCAGCTTAAATAATTTATGCAAGCGCTACCAGGATGCACCCCATAAAATTATTCATGTAACAATGGCATTTTTTAATAAAGATTGCAAGCAGTTGGCTTCTTAGACATTTAAGTTAGTTAATATTTGTCCCAGACTGCAGCAATATTTGTTTTTAAAAAGAATTTGCAATCAGAAATTTACAAGCCTGATCAGTTACTTCATTTGCTAGTGACTAATTATCACCTTTTTTGCAATGTTTCAATCATTCCACAGCATCAAAGTTCAAACTGCTTGAGTAACAGAAGTAGAACGTTCCTTGTTAATCATTAGTGGTCACTCTTATTGAGTCGAATGGACCTATACTCTCGAGTTCAGAAGAATGAGAGGCGATCTCAATGAAACGAATAAAATTCTTAGAGGGCTTGACCGGGTCGATGCTGAGAGGTTGTTTCCCCTGGCTGGAGAGTCTAGAACTAGGGGTCATAGTCTCAGGATAAGGGGTCGGCCATTTAAGACTGAGATGAGAAATTTCTTCACTCGAGGGTTGTGATTCTTTGGAATTCTCTACCCCAAAGGGCTGTGGGTGCTCAGTCGATGAGTATATTCAGGCTGAGATTTTTGCACTCTTTTTAAGCGGAATCAAGGGATATGGGGATCTGGCAGGAAAATGGAGTTGAGGTCAAAGATCAGCCATGATCTTATTAAATGGCGGAGCAGGCTCAAAGGGCCGTATGGCCTACTCCTCCTATTTCTTATGTTCTCAACAAATACGTTCAATACAGGATTAAAAATCATGCAGCCAGTCATTTAGCTCACTGAAAGCTGCGGAAATTGACATTCTTAAAAGCTGGAAAATACTATAAAGTAATTTAAGGTAAAATAAAACATACTAAAAGGTCCAAATTAATACTATGCATATCTGAAAATGTGCACAGTAGAACTCTACTTTCCCTGAGGTTGCCTTGACGGTAACTTTTTATGCCAATTCTTACATTTTTTAACTTTTTATATATGTCTGTAGAATTTAACAGAAAATAATCCTGTCCAAGGTATCTGTTGAACAGACTTTAAAGTTTCATTTCATTCCATGAAGGTGCAAATCACATTTTAACTGTTAGAATACATTTAAATTTTCTGTCATTCACACACTGAAGTGGGTCCACATAGTATGTAGTGCGCAAAATAACTTGAGTAATGCTCAACAGTTTACAACAGTTTAATCAGATGCAATGGTAAATTAGACCATTATGCTCCCCAATTCTCCAGTGGCGAATTTACGGCACACTTTGCTGGAAAATTAATTAGAATACAGCGCAGCAAGCATAGCGGTGGATCAAGAGCAGAGCGGCCAGTGGTCAAAGTAAAAACACATTGCGATGTGATGCTATTCGAGCCTGGAAATGTTTGAAGGTTTAACTGATTGACAGAAACGAGCACAAACTCAAATTATAGAGAGCTGATTTGCCTTAAGGATTTTTTATTATATCTATCTGGTTAGTCTATTAGATGGAACAGTGATTTCCCCCTTCCCATTGATGTTGTACAAACAACACAGAAACCAGAGGCATTTAGTCTTTTAATAAAAACAGAAAATGCTGGAAATACTCAGGTCAGGCAGCATCTGTGGAAAGAAAGAGAGTCAATGTTTCAGATAAGTAACCTTTCATCAGAACATTGAGTTCTGCTTTCTGGAGAGCCTCCGCCCGCAGAAAACCCTTAGAAATCTCACGCCTGGTAAAAAGCAGGCGTAAGGCCTGCTTTTACCAGCATAAGATTTGAAAAAAAGTAAAAAAAAGTTTCACTGATTTATCATTTAAAAATACTTTTTAAAAAACAGGTAAGTTTATTTTTAGCCCTGTAAAAAAACTTTAATTATTTTTTCAAAAAATTAAATTTTTGTTTAAAATATTTAATTTATTGTAATTTCAACTACAGTAATTTTAAAAATGTGATTTAAAATTTTTTTAAAAATGTTTTAGTGTTTTTTGGGGTGATCTCCATTCATATATTTGACAGTTCTGTCAAGTGTATGACGGGAGATTCCCTTCTTTGATTGGCTCCCCATGCCCCACTTGATCCCAGAGACGCTTGTGAACCGCATGTGCCTCTGGGATATGTGGGCCCTGCACATTTCAAGTTGGAGAGGTAAGTCAGTAGATTTTTTCCAGATCGGAGGCCTCCGCACGCAGGAAGCCTCCAATTGGAAAATACGGCCCATAATTTCTGTTGCTTTGCTGTCGGAACTACTCAACTGAAGAAAGCACCTAATGAGGGCAACACAATTATTTCTTAATTTAAACAGTAAACAACTCCTGTGATTGCGCCAAAAATACTGAGCCCACCATCACCATTCTGCAATGCTCTAAGTGGTTGTAGCAATCACAGTGGCATTAATTCAGCAAACTCCATCTCGCCACTGATTTTAATGAGGGGTGGAGCTATGATAATTGGTTGTTTAACTAGGTCTCTGTGGACCAGCGCAAAGTCCTAGCAAATTATGGCATGGCATAAGTCACTCATAATTTTCTGAAATTTCTGCACCATAATGAGCGCGTATGCCGTAGATGGCGCAAGTTTGCAGCAAATTCAGACCCCGTGTCTTCTAATTCTAATTCCCTGAGCAAAGGAAGAATGAAGACAAAATGAGTGTAGAACATTCAAAATTCAAGTAGAAAAAATAATTTTGCATGGCCAAACGGGATGCTATTAGAAATTAATAGAGGGACTTTTCTTTAAATGTCTGTTATAGTTTCATTTAAATCGAAGTACTTGTATGTGTAGTTGCATTTCATGTAAATCTATTGTGGGAAAATTGCAGACCACCAACAAAACTGAAATGTTGGGACATGTTTGAACAAAATTTTTATATTGAAAAATGGCATTTCTATATAGTCACTGTTCAAGCTACCATCCCAGAAATCTAAGTAAAGTTGCTCTTGTTCCCAAAATGGTGTGCATACATGATGTATGGTATCAGATGAAATGGTCCTGTACAAATTAAGAACCAGTGTTGTACATTGTTGTTCCAAGTGAAATAATGTTTCATACTGATTTATGTTTAACTTCATCTTTCTTTAAACAGATTTTAAACACTGCCAGAAAACACTTTGGAGCTGGTGGAAATCAAAGGATTCGTTTCACTTTACCACCATTGGTCTTTGCCGCCTACCAGCTGGCCTTCTGCTACAAAGATAATTCAAAAGTGGTAAGCTAGAA
Organism: Somniosus microcephalus; assembly: GCF_052327205.1. Lineage (NCBI taxonomy): Eukaryota > Metazoa > Chordata > Chondrichthyes > Squaliformes > Somniosidae > Somniosus > Somniosus microcephalus. The sequence continues at coordinate 228,395,160 of NC_140992.1, forward strand.
GCTTTTAATGCATGTAAAACTGTCATTTTAACGCGCAAAGAAGAGATTTTTCCCGCTGTTATCAGACCTCCGGTTGAGATTGATCTTTTTCCTGGGTAGCTAGACCAGGACTTGTGCCCCCTTGATCATTCTGACTTGAAAGCTGCTGGTCTAGATGCTTGTGATAAAAGGTAGATCTTCCTGAGCAGTTTATTCTTAAACTAATACGGTAGGGGGTGGGGAAGTCTAGGCGGCTACAGGAGACTCAAAAATAAGAGCTTTGGTAATCCGTGAGGAGGGCTGTAAAATACTTCAGATTAGTGGATTGGGAAGACAGGTGGCAGGTGCAATGTACTGTGGAGAATTGTTGGGTCGTGTACTAGGGAGAAAGAACAAGGAATGGGAGTATACACTTAAAAGAAGACACTGAAAGTTGTGGATGAACAGCGAGCTCAGGGTTCAAATACATAATTCCCTGAAAGTGTGAATGCAGGTAGACAAAGCCATACAAACGTCAATAGAATTTTGTTTTTTATAAATGCAGGCATAGAGTGCAAAAGTATGGAAGTAATGAATTTATACAAAATACTGGGGACCTCATTATAGAAAGGACATTAAAACCATAGAGAGCATGCAGTGTGGATTGACCAGCAGGATGGTAGGAATGGGAAACTATAGTTAATGAAGAGAGACCAGGACTATTTTCACTGGAGTAGAGGAGACTAAGAGGAAGTTTAATAGATGTTATTAAAATTATGAAAGGTTTTGATGGTAACTAGGGAAAGACATATTTCCCCTGGTTGGGAGTTGGTGACGAGAGCTCATCAATTTAAAGTTATCACCTGTGAGGAGAGGTTAGCAGACATTTCTTTACACAAAGGGCTGTTGGAGTATGGAATGTTTTGCCGTAGGGAGTGGTTGAGGCAGAAAGTATTGCTTCTTTAATAGGAAAATTTACGAAATAAAATAAGGTTTCAGCCTTTGTCCTGCCTCTGAGTCAGAAGGTCTTGGTTTCAAGCCCCACTCCAGAGGTTTGAAATCCTAATCTAAGCGGACACTTCAGTGCCGCAGTGAGGGGAGTACTATGCCCTGAGGATCTGTCTTTCAGATGAGACAATAAACCGAGGTCTTTACCCTTTCCGATCCCACGGCACTATTCAAAGAAAAGCAGGAGCGATCTCCTGGCCAATATTTATTCCTCAACCAACATTACTGAAACAAATTATCTGGTCATTTATCTCATTGCTGTTTGAGGGACCTTGCTGTGTGCAAATAGCTTGCCACATTTCCCTACATTACAACAGTGACCACACTTCAAAAAGTTCTTCAGTGACTCGAGCGTTTTGGGACATCCTGTGATCATGCAAGGCGCTATAAATGCAAGGTTTTTTTAATATAAGATACAAGGCTATGGTGAGGAAGTGAGGCAAAATAGCTGTAGGAATGATTTGGCACAGACATAATGGGCCGAATGGCCGCCTCCTGTGCTGTATCAGTACTGTAAAGTTCGATAGTTCTCTCTTTCATTTGAATAGTTCTTTGCTTTATACGTTCAGTTTTTCCTCTTTCTTTTGGTTCACCAGCTATGCTGGCCACCTTCCCCATTGGCAGCAAAGATGGCTGGGTCAGGTGGACTAAAAGAAAGGGATCATTTCCATCGAAAAATTTGCAGTTAACTTTATTATCTTTTCTATAAATGGACTTACATTTAATAGTGTTACTAGTGGGTCGTTGAGTAATAGAAATTTTTATTGTAAGACTGCTTTGTTACCTTTTATTGCACAACTCATCAGCGAGTAGTCGCTAGCAGTTGCACGTGTAATAAAAGTTCTCCGATCCGCTGAAAGTTCTGGATCAACCTGATGTCCGCAAACTGAAAGCGTTCTTTTGTAAGAATTTGTACTGCAATATAATCTTTCCCCATATATAAGTGGATGAATGTAAGAGTGCTCATATTTCTATTAAACCATTCATTCGATTTAAAGGTTAGCATGGAAATGATTTTTATACTTGATGGTGTTGGCAATGTGAATGAGGGTTGTACTTAAGTGGCACTGAGTTTTGGAGGAAACTGGCGCTGTCTGTCCAGCCTACTTCACCTGCTCACATGTTTATTAAATTGAGCAGTGATCTGACTTACACTGGTAAATAGCTTGACCCACCATTGTTCACACATTGCTTTGGCACCAGTTATTCTATAGGAGTTAATGGAGCATGAATGTGAAGTCAGTTCCTCAATTTGAGGACTTGACCTGAAACAAATATGAGTGTCACAAACTCCAGGTGGATTGGTATATATAGTCTTATATAACACCAACCTGGTTCCAGTTGTATCTTAGTATGTAGTAAATTTGTTAGTTGCCTTCCTGGTCACTAATAATGGTAATTCAACTTTATTGTCATTGTACAATGCACAAGTACATGAACAACGAAATGTGATCTTGCAAGCTCCCATGAGTCCAGTACAAATAACATTGACATTAAACGTAAATAGCACCGTCCTGGGAGAAGCAAAGCCGCTGCGTCTGTGCGCGCCGCCATTCCATTTCCACCATTCCTCCTGTCCGACAATCTTCAGCCCAACGCCCAGGCCTGCTCACCAGCCGCCCCTCCTGGGGCTCCTTCCGTGACCTTCTCACCAACCGCCCCTCCTCGGGGCTCCTTCCGTGACCTCCTGCACCTGGTCTTCCCTGATGGTCACCCCTCCAGGTACTAACCAGGCCTGGCTCTGCTTAGCTTCCAAGCCTTGCCAGTGACCCTGTCCCTAGTCCCAGGAACTGTCTCCATCTTAACCAAACTGTTGGCAACCTTGACGTCCTGTTCAACCTGGAGCTTAGTTTCAGACCACATATCTGCTCCATCACAAAGATTACGTACTTTCACCACTGCTACATTACCCATTTTTCCCTTTCCCAGTCCCTTTGCTGCAGAAACCCTCATACATGCCTTTTTCACTTCTAGGCTAAATTACTCCAATGTTTTCCTTACTAGCCTCCTATCCTTCCCCCCCCTAAAGTTGTCCAAAACTCAGACGCACGCACCCTGACCTGTTTGCCTATCACCCTCTCTTCTACATTGGCTTCACATCCCTCAACATATTTCATTTAAAATCCTTGGCCTAGAAATTCAGTGGGCTGCGCCACCCGTTAGCGCCCAAAGAGGGCACTTAGTGGGTTTTGCGCCACTGGCCGCGCCTCCCGCTAAATTTAGTGGGACGCTAATGGCGGCGCTAGCCGTTAGCGCTGTGCCACCACTGATGACGTCATCGCTGTGCGCAGCGCCCCGCTACCGCCCTGATCGCAAAATTTGGTAGCGCCCCTTGCTTTAACGGTTGCGACCGGTTTAGGGGGGGCCTACCTGCGGTGGTAGAGGTGTGGGGCGGCCATTTTTTTTTGCTGGCCGCCTGCCTGCATCTCCTCGTGCCGCCGTCCCCGGCCTCCTGAGCCCCCCCGCCCCCCGGCGTTGTGCCGGCTGTGTCCCAAGAGCCCGGCACTTCTCCTTGGTGCCGGGCCCTTTCGCCAGCACTCGCGATCACCGATTGCGCTGCAGCAGGCCCCTCCCCTTTAAGAAGGGGAGGAAGGCCTGCAGTACCGCAGCGCGCCGTGGCACTGCGGCACGTTGCGCTGCGATTTTCAGTTGCAGCGCCCCAAGAGGGATGCGGGGCGCCTCGAATAGCGCTGTGCTTCTGTCTGGGGCGCTGAAACTGAATTTCCGGGGCGGGGCGCCAGTAAATTTCTAGGCCCTTGTCTTTAAATCCTTCCAAGAACTCAGCCCACCCTATCTGTTGAATCTTCTCCACTATATACCATATCCTTCACCCAAAAACTCCATTCTTTTGATTCTGACCTTTTGTGTATGCCCCCTCCCTTGCCCCACTATTTGTACCATTGATTTCAGCCGTGCAAGTCCTATTCTCTGGAATTCCTTAAACCCCTCCACCTCGTTCCCTTCTAACAAATTGTTTTCCAAACCAATCTCTTAAAGCTTTTGGCCTTGTCTCCTAACCTTTCTTTTCCTGTCTTTGTATCTTGTGTATTTGAAGTTTGTTACGGGAAGGTGGTTTAATTTCCATAGTGAATAATACTTTGAGGGATGTAGGTCAGTGAGAACAGAGGGTGATGAGCAAACAGGCTAATAATAGTTGTAACATGTATGCCACTGAAAGTCTCAAGTACCTAGACAAGATCAATAACGCTAAATAAGAAAAGTGGGTGAAAGGATTAAGTGTGCTGTGTTCTGTGTTTTGTTTCAATAGTGTAGCCAATTGCAGTTTTCCCATGTCCTGTTAATATATATTTAATCCTAATAAAATTAAAGATTAGACCTGTTCATTGTAGGGATATCTTTCCAGAGTCAGTCTTTCTCCAGTAATGCTTCGAGATTGAAACTGAGAATTTGTGACTTCAATTGATTTGAACCCAGCTCCTTGAGCAAAAATAGCAGGTCAATAAACCAATGATGTCAGAATTATTGCCAAAAGGCAGTCTTTTCCCTAACATTTTAGTCCTGTGACCAGAATAAAGGCACAAAGTAAGCACCATTTTTTTAAAAGACTAGCTTCTAAATTTTGGATACAAGGCTTAATTTTTCAGATACTGTAACTGGAGCTTTTGCTTTTTTTGATCTCTTCTGCCAGGATGAAAAATGGGAAAAGAAGTGCCAGAAGATATTTTCTTTTGCCCACCAGACCATCAGTGCCCTGATTAAAGCAGAGCTTGCAGAGTTACCGCTTCGCCTATTTCTGCAGGGAGCACTTGCAGCTGGGGATGTTGGATTTGAGAATCATGAAACCGTGGCTTATGAGTTTATGTCACAGGTAACGATTAACACTTGTTCATGTTCATGTTTGTGACAGGAATTTTAAAAGTATGAAAAAAAAACAGGAGTAAGGCTGAGATTTTTAGGTTACAGTTTTAAAGTAAAATAACTAATTGATACTTGGCAGGTCTGTTCCTCCTGCAGGATGCTTAGGATCTTATTTTATTGGGAATCCTTATGTACAGGAAACTTTGGTTTATCCGGAGGTTAACTGTCCGGAATGCTCGAACCACCGGCAAAAATCAGGAGCCGTTTCGTTAGGGTTTTTTTTCTTTTTTTTTTCCACCAGTCAGGCTCTGCAAGGTCTCGCTGAAGCTGTTGCTAAGCTACAGAGACGCTTGCAAGGTACGGCTGACTGTTTAAAAGCTGTTGCTAAGCAACAGGGTTTGTTGCCAGATACGGAGCTCAAAATCTCCGTATGTTTCAACATTAGCGCTGGTTTGTCCGGCAGTTTTGATGGGACGGCAACAGCTCGGTCCCGTCGGTGCCGGATAGCACAAAGTTTCCTGTATGGTGCGTTACTGATGGTAGCACACAATTGTTTGCAACAACCGTTGATGGGCAATTTTATACTGAAGCCCTGCATTCTGAATAATATGCCATACCTGTTGTTTTCAAAACCTTGTATTGATGACACTGCTTTAAAAAAAAAAAACTTGTTTCCTAGGCATTCTCTTTGTATGAAGATGAAATCAGCGATTCCAAAGCACAGCTGGCAGCAATCACATTGATAATCGGAACATTTGAGCGAATGAAATGTTTCAGTGAAGAGAACCATGAGCCTTTGAGGACACAATGTGCACTGGCTGCTTCAAAGTTGCTTAAAAAGCCAGATCAGTGCCGTGCTGTTAGCATCTGTGCTCATTTGTTTTGGTCTGGGCGGAACACAGATAAGAATGGAGAGGAGGTAATAATATAAGCATCATATTACACTTGTATAGCATTTAATGTTTACTGGTTATTGTTAATCTCCTTAAAATGTAATATGACCATTGTTTCATTTTTATTAACCTGGTTTCAGAGCTTGCTGTAAAAATTGGAGAGGCTCATTTCAGCTCATTCTCAACATGTGCATAGTTGCACTGGTTGCCCCATTTAGTTTCTACAAGAAGTAATATTTGAATAGTGCAAGAATCTTCTCTTCTTAGGCAGTCCCTCGGAACCGAGGATGACTTGCTTCCACATTAAAAATGAGTTCGCAGGTGACTGATGAGTCCAATGCGGGACCTCGAGTCTCTGTCACAGGTGGGGCAGACGGTGGTTGAAGAGGCAGGTGGGTGGGGTGCTTGGGTTGACGTGCGCTGCCTGCGCTTGACTTCCGCTTGCTCCCGGCGAAGAGACTCGAGGTGTTCGGCGCCTTCCCGGATGCTTCTCCTCCACTTTGTGCGGTCTTGGGCCAGGGATTCCCAGGTGTCGGTGAGGATGTTACACTTTTTTTCAAGGAGGCTTTGAGAGTGTCCTTGAAAGGTTTCCTCTGCCCACCTGGGGCTCTCTTGCCGTGCCAGAGCTCCGAGTAGAACACTTGTTTTGGGAGTCTCGTGTCGGGCATGCGGACAATGTGACCCGTCCATCGGAGCTGATTGAGCGTGGTCAGAGCTTCGATGCTAGGGATGTTGGCCTGAGCAAGAACACGTTGGTGCGCCTATCCTGCCAATGGATTTGCAGGATCTTGCGGAGGCAGCGTTGGTGGTACCTCTCCAGTGCTTTGAGGTGCCTGCTGTACATGGTCCATGTCTGAGGCATACAGCGGGGCGGGTATCACTGCTGCCCTGTAGACCATGAGCTTAGTGCTGGGTTTGAGGTCCTGGTCTTCAAACACTCTCTTCCTCAGGCGACCGAAGGCTGCACTGGCACACTGAAGGCGGTGTTGGACTTCGTCGTCGATGTCTGCCCTTGCAAGAGTGCAAGAATATTTTCAGTTTGACTGCATACTTTTAATGCTCAAGATGTCATCCTCTCTATGTAACAAACTGAAATTTCAGGTTGCATTAGTATTCAAGGACAATAGTTTGCAGAAGTACTATTCTTTACCGCCATTCTTTTCTCAAACATGTAGATGTTAATAAACCATATACATGTTAGAATATAGAAGCCCTGTGCTATGCTTTTGAGGAAACCTGGCATTTTGGGCCCTGGTTGTCATTCAACTTGTGTCTAGTTACATCTGGAGTATGCACCCTCCTCTTGCTCATTATAGGCTGTGTACTTGACTGCAACTGATCTTCAGGGATTAAATTGTGACCTGGATATCGGCTTAATGGCTTTATAAAACCTATATCTTGGGAGATAAAGAGGAAAAATGCTTCTTGCATTGGAATATTCCTAGTAATGTTCATTAACCGTGTGTATTTTTTGGATAACCCAAGAACACACAAAGTACTGGTACTGTGGACCAAAATATTGAATTGTTACTTCGCTAATTTTTTTGATTTGTGTTTAAATTAAAATATTGGATTGATTAATTCCCATTTCCCCCATAAAGATTCATGATGGCAAGAGAGTGATGGAATGCCTTAAGAAGGCTTTGAAGATAGCCAATCAGTGCATGGATCCATCACTACAAGTACAACTCTTCACTGAAATCCTTAATCGATACATATACTTTTACGAGAAAGAAAATGAGGCGGTAAGTTTAAACTAATTATTGTTATAATTTACATTGATACTTGTCTCTTGAATGGAGGATAATTTGTGCTAACATGTATAGTCTTTTTCAAATGGCAGTCTTTTGGGTAACTGCAGTGCCTCCTGTAATGAGTCATGCAAACTAGGTGTGAGCTGTGTTCGCTACAGGTCTGTGCTCAGCTGAACTCACCCATCATAATGATACAAAGCAACATTGCATATGTTGGAATAAATTAAGTAGCTGGAAATTTCACAGCAGGTCCATCAGCATCTGGAAAGAGAAATGGTGGGTAGAAACCTTCATTAAAACAGAAGGGAAGGCAGGCGAGCCCCTTTAAATAGCTGAAATAAATAGAAGGGAGAGCAAGCAGTAAAGGTCACTGGCCGAATATGTAAATACTCGTACAAAGAAGCAGCGAATGGGTTTAATGGCTTAGGCACTGCATTTTTTAAAACTTGCTGATACCGTGAAGAGTAATAATAGATATGAGTTATAAGCTGTGAAAAGGTCGTAGAGAACAAGAGGGGTGTAAACCTCCAAAGTAGTTGGTAGGAAGCAAAGATGAACGTTACCTGTTCTCCCCTCACCTTTTTTGGTCACTCCTTAATAAAAAAAAAAGAGCTTTCCTTTTCAGTTCTGACGGAGTTGCTGCATGAAGAGTATGGTAACATATGTTACTGTACTAGTAATCCAGAGGACTGGACTAATGATCCAGAGATGAGAGTTCAAATCCCACCACAGCAGCTGGGGAATTTAAATTCAGTTAATTAAATAAATCTGGAATAAAAAGCTAGTGTCAGTAATGGTGACCATGAAATTACCGGATTGTCTTCTAAAACCATCTGGTTCACTAATGTCCTTTAGGGAAAGAAATCTGCCACCCTTACCTGATCTGGCCTATATGACTCCAGACCCACAGCAGTGTGGTTAACTGCCCTCTGAAATGGCCTAGCAAGCCACTCGGTTGCACCAAACTGCTACAAAGTAGTATACAACACTGGGAGTACCTTCACCACATGGACTGCAGCGGTTCAAGAATGTGGCTCACCACCACCTCGATGGGCAATAAATGCTGGCTTTACCAGTGACGCCCACATCCCATGAACGAATTTTAAAAAAAAATCAACTTTTCCCTTTTCAGATGCTGACTATTCTGTTCTAGCTGGGGCAGTACTGGGGCCACTTTGAACTTTTTTTGGGGGGTGGGGGTGAAATTAGCCAGGGTTCCTGGTGCTGATCACTATCCACTGAGACCTACTGATAGGACAACAGGATTAGGTTCGGCTGTGATTGCCCCATGTTGTATAGTCTGTGGACAGTCATTTTCTTGGTTCATACATGAACCATGGCTGCCTGGGCAAGGCTGCCAGCACCAATGAAACCATACCTTCATATGAGTCACTGCGTTGAAGAGACGAGGTAATGGGAGGAAAGTACTTCTAATTCTTGCACCAATTCTCCCCACCTCCGAACCCTTTAAAGATTTGAGAATGTACAGCAGGTTCCACATAGTGTGTTTAGCATTTTTTTTTAAAAAAGACCAAAGGCACTTCATAAATAAGCGTAATGAAAATGGGCACCAGGAAGGAAGAAATTAGGAGGGATGATCAAAGGCTAGGTCAGTGTGATTTTTGAGAAGTTTGTTTAAAAGACGGAGACACGTGTAGAGGCAGAGAGGCTTTCCCAAAGACTGGAACTGAGGCAGCTGAAGGTTCTGAATTCCAATGGTGACTGATATCACAGGAATGGTGTGACCAAGAAGTGATATAGGGCTGGAGGAGATTGCAAAGATAGGGTGAGGTAATGTCATAGGAGGAGTTATAGGCAGTGGCAAGGATTTTATAATGTATGCATTGGGAGACGGTGATGGGTGAGTGTGGCTCAGTGTGTTGGAGAGGAAAAAATGTGGCCAAGTTTTGGACAAACTGGATATTGTGGGAGATGGGAGGTCAGCAAAGAGTAAGAGTAGTTGAGTCTAGAGGTACCAAAGGGTGGTAGGCAATGGTGTTTAGGTAGAAGGAAGTGGTCTTGCTGATGCGTAGGATGTGGGGTTGATGCTCAGCTTGGCTGAATGGGATGCCAAGATTACAAATGGTCTGATTCAGATCGAGGAGTCAGTGCGGGGAAGTGGCATTTGAATCTGACCAATCGGGATTCTGCCCCTGCCTCGGCACCAAAACAGCTCCAGAGTCAAATATGGCATCCTCTCTGACTGGTGCACTATCCCTCATCATCCTTCTCTACCTCTCTGCAGCCTTTGACATAGTTGACCATATCATCCTCCTCCAACACTCTCCTCCATTGTCCAGCTCCGTGGGACTGCCCTTGTTTGTACCTATACAATCGTAGCCAGAGCATTCCCACTCACGCACTGTTGCTTCTGGATATCCTCCAAGGATCAACCCTTGGCTCTTTCCTCTTCCTCATTTACCTGCTGCCCCTTGGAGACACCATCCAACAGTATGGATGATGTCCCTTTTAAATATGGCTGGTGCTTCTCAATGGAGTGTTCTGTTTAGACTTTTAAAATCTGTACTGTATAAACTAAAGTAAAATTTGTGATATTTCAGAGTTAATGTAGATACTACAGACTTTTTACCACAAACTTTTATTGCAGGTGACTATTCAAGTCTTAAATCAGCTTATTCAAAAAATACGAGAAGATCTTCCAAACTTAGAATCCAGTGAGGAAACCGAGCAAATTAACAAACACTTTCACAACACACTGGAGCATCTGCGTCTGCGGAGAGAATCACCTGAAGCTGATGGACCAATTTATGAAGGTCTTGTCTTGTAACTTAGCACCACACAAATTATACAGATTCCAGAAAACAAATTAAAATCACTATCACACCTCCTTCTCTGTCGTAGATGGTTATGGAATGTGCCTTTTAGACATGCCAAGACAATAGGATTGCCATTGAATTGTATCATATATATATATTATATTCTATCTATTGACCAATACTTCTTTCAAGGAAGACATTCCTTTGAATTTAGCCAGTGAAACTAAAAATCTTTCAAGATGTGATTAAGGGAGATTTTATTTTATCTTCCACAGCATGACTTATATTTACCTTATTCACGTGCATTTCAACTTGAGCAACGATGAATCAAGATGACTAAATTGATCTGTTTTTTAAAAACTAAATGATCTGTTTTGCAGTTTAATTGTAAAATCTCTATAGCTGAATGCCTAAAAATTGCTCAACAGTTAGCTGTTTCATTAAACATCTGCAGTGGTTCACCAAGTTTTGTGTACGAGCCACTTTATTTAAAAGCCAGGGCGTTATTTGAGAGATATTTGCACGTGAGAAATGTCTTCTCCAAGATACAAGTTATGAAATATCCTGTTGAATAGAACAATAAATGTTTGTGAAGGAAGTGAGTGTGTGGATTAGATCATCTAGATGTAGGTTAACGGGTCCAGTTAACTCCAGACAGTACAGTGTAACTATATGTAACTTTACAAAATTCAAAAATTTCAACTGTACTATTGGAAAACAAGAAATTGCATCTGCACAGTAAACGTGTAAGGATAAACCGTGTCAGAATTTGTATTTAATCAGAAAGTGTTATAAACAAGTTTTCTATACTGACTAAAGCCATCAGTCCTTCATAATATATGTTAATATAACTGCTCTCTTTGGAATCCAGAGATTTATAACAGAACTGCACTAAACTAGATTAATAAATGTTGACCCTCCTTGGCCATGATCTTTTTAAGACATTTGTTGCAACATTTCTCCTCCTTTACACAATATATTGTAATATGTGGAACAGTTTAGCCAATTGAGATTAGTGTACTGGAACTCAGGACAAAATTCTCAAACTATCATTAAATGAACTAAAACTAGTCTTATTTTATGAGTTCCATTTTGTAAAACCAGCAAAAATTTCTCACTGGCATAATGAAGAGCAATCTAAGTATTTTGCCTCTGCTTTTTGTTGGACGTAGTGTGTATGATACCTAAAGAAGGATTCAGTGAATATTTCACAACTTGTTTTTGTCTGAGAAACCAAGGTAATTTTAAAAATAGCATCTAAATTGGAGGAAACTAAAGTTCACAAAGATGACTTTTCCATGCCCAAATTTTCAAGTATGGTTCATTGTATATCACTTTTGTTCATCTCAGTCTTTAAAATATTTTGTGCATAACAAAAATAAACTGGGGATTGGGGAGTGCCAAAGCTCAGCAAGTTTATCCAGTGAGTAGCTTAGCAAAACAGACCAGGAAGGTTCCTGGCTTGTTGAGTCTTCTTCATTGGGACAGCAGTCAAGTTCTACAATTAACCATGGCTCCCTGAGGTTAGGGGAAAGAAAAATCGGGCATGGTTTCCTGCTCCAGGTTGCTATCCACAATCTCTGCTGGAAGTGCACATATTTGGTGAGAAAGGATCAGGTTTGACTAATGCCTCTGTGGTCAAATAGCCTGCTAAACATTCACTATCTATGCTCACAAATGATTAATGGCCACTTGTGGGTTACTGGAAGGCAACTGGAGCTCATTGAGACATAACTCAGTGAGGAGTCGACTGCTTTGAGAGAGTTGGGCAGAAAATTGGCAGGGGTGGGGGGGAGGGGAAACAAAGTGGACCTTACTTTTTTTATTCAAACCTAATTGAAACCATTAATATTGTGTGAAATATAAGTCATAATGTGCTATAAAGTTTACAGTATGGATGGTGATTTGACACTAACTTTTATCTGAATATTGCATGCAGTTGAATGAAAAGTTTCCATGTCTGCTTCTTGAACACCCTCCAAAAAGAAAATCCAACATTCAAGCTTTGCATTAGATATATTGATTGTTCAGTGCTACATGAGAAATCAAACTGACCAATAATAAGAAAACTAAAGGTGGTTGTCTTGTGAGCTATGAATTATACTAGCAGAAATGAGATTCTGTTTCTGGTGACTTTTGATTACAGGCAGGCAATTTTTTGTATAATGCGTTGATTAATTCATGTAAATCTGTTTTATATACATCTTTTGTGACCATTCATAACCCGGCCAATCGTTTCTGCCTGCCCCAATTTTGGTTTGACACCTAAAGGACAAAGGGTTCTGCTTAGTAGTAATTCTTTCCACAGTATAGCAGGCTGCATACCACTAAAAAGATGCAACCTTGTAGTTTGAGATTGCAAAACTAATGAATAATTTACCCCATTGAATGTGCTAAATGGTTCTTTCTAGAACAGGTGATGGATTAACTAGTTTACACAATGTAGATCAGAGACTTCTGTTTATCAGCATTTTGTGTCTTTAAAAAAAAAACCTTCAGACAAAAATCACCTAAATTGACCACTGAGAACCATTTGTAAAGATTGGAAACTAGGTTCTCAAACTATAGCAATTCACAGGTTTGAACACCTGAAGAACAACTTTTGTTTAAAGCTTTCCAATTGTCTGTCTACGTCTACAAATGGCACACTTTCAGTATCTGCCTTGTACTCTACAGCAGTTAAGCAGGTGAGCTAGGTTGAGAGACTTTACACATTTAAAGGGTAGGGAAATCTTGATTAGCAGGATGATGAGAATTACTCAACATGAATTCCATTGTTTTTAGTGAGTTAAAGCCCTAATTTGTGTTTTTCTTCCTAAATTTGTCGGTCAGTTTCCATAATCTATGTTGAAAGCTATTGCATTGTCTATTTTAGATATTGGTATTGCTTCTTTCCTAGAGTGTTTACTCCTCCTCATTCTGCTGTAGGTGTAGTAGTAATGTTGAATTCTATAGTAGCTGTAAAGACTTTATTCTAAAATTAGGCACATCACGTACTTCATGTAAAATCTTGAGCTGCTAAATTGAATTAAAAGGGTGGTGTTCCCTGTATTCAGAGGTTTATGATGTATTTGTATACATGTATCCTTGCAACTGAGCATGTATTCATTTCCCCACTTGAGAAATGAAATATACTTTTTGAAATCACTGTAACATACTTGTAAGCTTTATAATTCCTTTGTAAATTAACTGGAGTATTATGGTCAATGTATTCAACAAAAAGCCTATTAAAATGCTTGACCAAGTGCTGGCAGTGTTCATTGTTTTAAAAAGCATAAAATATAGTTTGCTAACCTTTAGAAATAAATCTTGTTAATAGGGATATTTCCACCAAAACCATTCTTGACAGCATTGGATAAGGACTAGAGTTGAGGAAACTGGTGTGAAATTAGGATGCAAGAAGAGTGCAAGAGGCTCGGGTCTCATTGACACTATGGTGCTGAGAGCTGGATTCTGATAAAAGCGCAGGAGCACATGCTGAGTATTTTTGGAATGTATTGTGTAAGGATTATGTTGGACATCACTTGGCAGGACAGTGCCTGACACTAGTAGTGAGAATCAATGTTACAGCAACATGGCAGGCAGGTCATGTGTGTTATATGGCTGATTAGTAACCTCAGATATAGGTCCAGCTGGGAAAGCTGTAATGAAATGGTGAGACTAAAAAGGAAAATCTGAATGGAAGTCTGACAATAATAGGACAGCTAGAGGGGCAGGTTGGGGCTGGGGGTGGGGGAGAGGTGGCGAATGTGATGGAAAGATCTTGTGTTGCTGTCTTGTCTGGTTATAATCATGTGTGCCCCTTTTTTAGAGTGGTTGTGATTTTCAAGGGCTACCTTTGGTGGCAGATCATCATATCTTGAAGTGTTTTGTGTGCAAGTGCCTACTTGAAAGGCAAATCTAATTCAACAACCAACCCTATATTTAGACAATCACTGGGACGTCTGTCTATGAAGTGGAGCAATTCCAAGTAAAAATATTTTCAAGAACCATAGGGCAGACTTGGGTCTCTTCCATAATCTAGAAACAAGTCATAGGAATAGTTTTGACCAAGTGCCTTGAAACTAATGAATGCAAGAATGGGCAAGGTACATTTAACTAATCGCTTAATAGTTTTTCCACTACTCTCACTGGTACGGTGAGGCATTGCTTTTTGCTACTGCAGAAATTTGTAATGGCCTAAATGATTGGCAGAAGAGGCCTAGTACCTCTGGAAGCTCTGACAAGATAGGCTGGAGCCAAAAGCACTGTTACTTGAGGTGAATTCCTCTCTTGTCTTCACTCACCCCTGCTCCGCGCCCCCCCTCCCCTGCCTGCGGGTGATGAAGATCCCGATATTTGTGGATAGTGTGTGGGGGAGGCTGAAAATGGCCAAAGGACCCAGCAAGCCCAAGGAACTTAACAGTAGGACCTCTATATAATGGCCCAGAAATTCAGGTCGGGGGCTTCCCGCGGGTGCAAGCCCCCGACCTACACTTACCTAGCGCGCCGGCAGTTGAGCTCTGGGCCTGCATGGAATTCCTCTCCGAGGCCTGGCCCAGAGGTCGGCGCGTTGTGCTTGCGTGTCCCAGGGGCGTAGTTAGTGCGATGCGTCCCCTGGGATCACGTGAGCCATGGGCAGCCAATCGGAGGAGGGAAAAGCCCATTCATAAGATTGACAGAAAGACCTGTCAAAACGTATGAATGCTGAGGGCCCAAAACAGTAGTTAACCTTCAAATATATTTTTTAAAAATCACACTTTTTAAATAAACTATAAATTACATTAAATAACTATTTTAAACAATTTAAATTTTTGAAAAAAATAATTTTATAAAAAAAGGGGCTAAAAATAAACTTACCTTGCTTTAAAGTATTTAAAAATAATAAACCTGTGGGGGAAAAATGTTTTAATTTTAATTAATTGACCACTTACCTTTTAAAATGCAGTCCTTACACCTGGTTTTTACATTTCTAAAATCTAAAGACTTAACCTCACGGAAAAACTTGTATTAAAAAAGAACAAAAAAAAACGTAAGTTCAAAGCGCACGTGCAGAATCCCGCGTGCACGCGTTCGACCTCTGAACCCCTTCGTTCAGAGGATCGGAAGTGCTGGTTTCCCGTGCATGCAAGAAACCGGCACTTCCATCGGGTCCACGCGTTGGGACCCAAATTTCTGGGCCATTGTTTTTTTTGGATCTGTTTCCTACTTGGCAGCTAGCCAAATTGACAGTGTGGCCGGGAGGGAAAACCAGGGGCAGGAGGCCACAGCCGGGGATCTTTGGGGATGGTCCCTGGCACTTGGGATCTGGGTCAATCATCGTGGGGGGGGGGGGGGTGGTGCGGCGGCGAGAGGAGAGAGAGGTAAAGGTCGACCATCGAGGCTTGTGGTCCAGGAGAGATTGGACATCACAGCTTGGAGGGGTGAAGGTCAGACCGTGGCAGGGGCGGGTGAGATTGGACATCTGGATTGGAGGGAGAGGCCATCCAGGCTGGGGTGGGGTGGGGAGTGAGGCTGTGATTGGTTGGGTGAAAGCTTGATTAGCTGGGGAAGCACTCCTGCTCCTGGCCCACAAGGAGTTCTGGAAAAGGTACTTGCCTTGTGGAACTGGTAGCTCTTGGTTCCTTTTCTCTGCCGGGTTTCCCGACCCCTGGGAAACCCATGGCAGCAGCAGTGAATTTTAAATCTGGCTCCCAATTGCCTGTGGGAGTGCAATTTAAATATGTTAATGAAGTGTCCCACTTCTCCGTGATAGGACACTCACGTCATGATATCCGCTGCTGTAAAAAAAGATGGTGCGCGTGGACGCATTCCCCATATTTAAGTCTTTAACCCCGACCCTATCCCGCCCATTGTGGGGGGTGGGATAATATCAAGGCTGATGTGTCTGTTCTCTTCTATGGCATTTCCAAAATCTGCAGCTGGATGTTGGATTCTTGAGACATTAAATAATGTCTCGTCTGCCCCCTCAGGTGGACGTAAAGGATCCCACAACACTATTTGAGGAAGACCAGGGGAGTTCTCCCGGTGTCCTAGCCAATAGTTATCCCTCAACTAACATCTAAAATAGAGGAACTGGTTGTTTATTTCATTGGTGTTTGTGGTACCTTGCTATGCGCAAATTGACCACTGCATTTCCTACATTACAACAGTGACGTCATTTCAGAAGTACTTAATTATCTGTAAAGCTCTTTGGGATGTCCTGAGGTTGTGAAAGGCGCTTATATAAATGCAATTACTTCCTTTTACGGTGAGCCATGTCACTGGAGCACTAATTTAGTAAATTGTACTGTTTGTGTGGTACGGTGTGATAATGTTTCAATGTTAACTTGCTTAGTGAATAAAATAGTGTTACTGTAAAGAAATTAAAATTGGCAATCAATATGCCATTGTGAAACCTACCTATATACAAAATAAGTTTAAATTTTATTAAAGCTACTGTAACACATGAATATAAAATGTGTAGTACTTTACTAGAAATAGGCAATTAAATATTTCATTGCTGTAGTACTCTATGTTCAGAGACACATCTCAGCACTTCACAGGGTGGTAGATAGTGAGGGCACATCATAGGAACATAGAAACATGAGTAGGCCATTCAGCCCCTCGAGCCTGTTCCAAGATTCAATGAGATCATGGCTGACCTGCGACCTAACTCACCTTTGGCCCATGTCCACCTTTTGGTTAACTGAAAGCTATCAATCTCAGATTTAAAATTAACAATTGATCTAGTGCAATTGCTGTTTGTGGAAGAATGTTCCAAACTTCTACCACTCATTATGTGTAAAACTGTTTCCTAATTTCAGTCCTGAAAGGTCTGGCTCTCTCTCTTAGACTATACCCCCTAGTGTAAATAACTTCTCTGTACCCTATCTGTTCCCCTTAATATCTTGAAAACTTTGATCAAATCACCCCTTAACCTTCTACATTCCAGGGAATACAACCCTAGTTTGTGTAATGTCTCCTTGTAATTTAACCCCTGGAGTCGGTATCATTTTCATAAACCTACGCTGCACTCCCTCCAAGGCCAATATAACCTTCCTAAGGTGTGCCTAGAACTGCTCTCAGTACTCCAGGTGCGGTCTAACCAGGGTTTTGTATAGCTGCAGCATAACTTCTACCCCTTTGTATTCTGGTCCTCTAGATATAAAGGTCAGCATTCCATTAGCCTTTTGACTATTTTCTGTACATGTTCATGACATTTTAATGATCTATGTACCTGGACCCCCAAGTCTGTTACTCAATTACTCAAAAGACTGAGGTTAAGCGAGTAGCTAACAGGCTTTTATTAACAAGAGAATGAAGGTGTGCCTCGAGTGGTCGACCAGTCCAGAATACAGAGGGACTGTGGAGCAGTCACCTTTATACCTGGACTCGTGGCAGGAGTCAGCCGAGGCATGTACAGACATGTACACAGTGAAATACAAACACCCACACAGGCAGGTATAACAGTGGTTTACCACAGACATCCACTGTTTTTAGCTTTTCACCATTTATAAAGTACCCTGCTCTATCCTTTTTAGGCCCAAAGTGGATGACCTCATATTTGCTTACATTGAAATCCATTTGCCACAGTTTTGGGTGTGAGAGGAAAGGGGAAATCTCAAGAGGTCTAGGAAGTTTCCAAAGGCAGGATTAGAAATGGAAAGTTGGAACATCTGAGCTCAACTAAAGCATGATTAGTTGATTTAATCATTTTTGGAAAAGAGTGCGACTAGATTTTCACCTGCCTTGGACACAGTATAGTCATAAAAGCTAATGTGGCACAAGGGATACAGGACTGGACTGATTCCAGCTTCCAGATTGTGACTTCTATACTTGCTACCTAAATGGTTGCAAGGTAACTTTCTCTACTTATTATGGGTGCCATTCTTGCTTCTGGATGGAGCAAGACTTGGAGGAGGAGCAGCCTCAGCAACCACCACGGCTCAGAAGACAACAGTTGATCTTACCCACAACACAGGCTCTGCAGGCCCTGACTCACCACCTTGAACCTAACTTGGTAGCAGTTCAGCATGAGGCTGCGTTTTTCCAGGCAGGCTGATGGAAAGTGTCAGCGACAGTGCTATCGAGCGGCACTTACCCATAACCTGATCGCTGATGTCCAGTTTGGGTCCTGCCCGACCTCATTATAGCCTTGGTCCAAACATGGACAAAGGAGCTTAATTCCAGAGGGAAACGCTCCACTGGTTGGCGTCATACCTAGCACAAAGGAAGATGATTGTGGCGGTTGAAGGTCAATCATCCCAGCCGCAGGATATCGCTGCAGGAGTTCCTCAGGGCAATGTCCTAGGCCCAACCATCTTCAGCTGCTTCATCAATGACCTTCCCTCCAACATAAGGTCAGAAATGGGGATGTTTGCTGATGACTGCAGTGTTTAGTGCCATTCACAACTCCTCAGATAATGAAGCAGACCATCCGCGCATGCAACAAGACCTGGACGACGTTCAGGCTTGGGCTGATAAGTGGCAGATAACATTCACGCCACACAAGTGCCAGGCAATGACTATCTCCAATAAGCGAGAGTCTAACCACCTCCCCATGACATTCAATGGCATTACCATCGGAGAATCCCCCACCATTAACATCCTGGGGGTCACCATTGACCAGAAACTTAACTGGACCAGTCACACAAATATTGTGGCAACAAGAGCAGGTCAGAGGCTAGGTATTCTGCGGTGAGTGTCTCACCTTCTAACTCCCCAAAGCCTTTCCACCATCTACAAGGCACAAGTAAGGAGCGTGATGGAATACTCTCCATTTGCTTGGATGAGTGCCGCTCCAACAACGCTCAAGAAGTTCGACATTATCCAGGACAAAGCAGCTCGTTTGATTGGCACCCCATCCACCACCTTAAACATTCACTCCAACACCGGTGAACCGTGGCTGCAGTGTGTACCCTCTACAGGATGCACTGCAACAACTCGCCAAAGCTTCTTCGGCAGCACCTCCCAAACCCGCGACCTCTTCCACCTAGAAGGACAAGGGTAGCAGGCGCATGGGAACACCACTACCTCCAAGTTCTCCTCCAAGTCATACGCCAGCCTGACTTGGAAGTATATCGCTGATCCTTCATTGTCGCTGGGTCAAAATCCTGGAACTCCCTACCTAACAGCACTGTGGGAGTACCTTCACCACACTAACTGCAGCGGTTCAAGAAGGTGGCTCACCACCACCTTCTCGAGGGCAATTAGGGATGGCCAATAAATGCTGGCCTTGCCAGTGACGCCCACATCCCATAAACGAATTTTAAAAAATATATCTCGGTCATCCTCAGCAGAACTGAGAGAAGGCCTTGCCCTCAAGCGAGGTCTGTCCAGCGCTGTTTCTGCAGCGGTAGCTGCTGCTGCCCACAGGTGTTGGGTGTTTCACCACCTACAGATCCCAGTAGCTCACTATCTAGCCCGTGCGGCGTGCCAATGTCCTGGTTCTTGGGAGGGGTGGAGTACCTGACACTGCATCCGCAGAGGGATTGTTCTCCGAGGTCTGTACTTCTGCAGGAGTCTCTTGGTGTTGAGAAGGCCATTCAGAAAAATAGAAAAGGAAGAGGAGTTAGGAAGATAGAATCATAGAAATTTACAACACAGAAGGAGGCCATTCGGCCCATCGTGTCTGCCGGCCAAAAAAGAGCTATCCAGCCTAATCCCACTTTCCAGCTCTTGGTCCGTAGCCTTGTAGGTTACAGCACATCAAGTGAATATCCAAATACTTTTTAAATGTGATGAGAGTTTCTGCTGCTACCACCCTTTCAGGCAGTGAATTCCAGATCCCCACCACCGTCTGGGTGAAAAAAAGTTCTCCTCAACTCCCCTCTAATCCTTCTACCCATTACTTTAAATCTATGCCCCCTGGTTATTGCCCTCTCTGCTAAGGGAAATAGGTCCTTCCTACCCACTCTAGCTAGGCTCCTCATAATTTTATACACCTCAATTAAATCTCCCCTCAGCCTCTGTTCCAAAGAAAATAACCCCAGCCTATCCAACCTTTCCTCATAGCTAAAATTCTCAAGTCCTGGCAATATCCTTGTAAATCTCCTCTGTACCCTCTCTCGTACAATCACATCTTTCCTGTAATGTGGTGACCAGAACTGTACGCAGTACTCTAGGTGTGGCCTAACTAGTGTTTTATACATTCAAGCATAACCTCCCTGCTCTTATATTCTATTTCTCGGCTAATAAAGGAAAGTATCCCGTATGCCTTCTTAACCACTTGATCTACCTGTCCTGCTACCTTCAGGAATCTGTGGCCTTGCACTCCAAGGTGTCTCTGTTCTACACTTCTCAGTGTCCTACCATTTATTGTGTATTCCCTTGCCTTGTTAGCCCTCCCCAAATGCATTACTTCACACTTCTCTGGATTGAATTCCATTTGCCATTTTTCTGCCCACTTGACCAGTCCATTGATATCTTCCTACCGTCTACAGCTTTCATCCTCACAATCAACCACATGGCAAATTTTTGTATCATCTGCAAACTTCTTAATCATGCCCCCTACATTGAAGCCTAACTTATTGATATATACCACAAAAAGCAAGGGACTGAGTACTGAGCTCTGCGGAACCCCACTGGAAACAGCCTTACAGCCACAAAAGCACCCGTCGACCATTACCCTTTGCCTCCTGCCACTGAGTCAATTTTGGATTCAACTTGCTACTTTCCCTTGGATCCCATGGGCTTTTACTTTTCTGACCAGTCTGCCATGCAGGACCTTGTCAAAAGCCAAAAGCCTTGCTGGAAGCTGCACATAATCAGGTAACAGTCTGACAAATGCAGGTTGAAGCTGCTAAGCTTGCTGCATCTGTGCTGAGTTGAATGAAGAGATACAAATAGTATGCAGACACCCTGCTTGGGTACGCCACCAGGTTCTGTGCCTGAATTCACAAAGTGTGTAGAGGAGGGGAATGGCCCTGACACCCTGGGATAGTATTGTACAACACCATTTGTAATGCAAAACTTCTATCACATTTGATTACAAATCATATGCTTTTCAGATTGTTTGTACACGGCTTATCATTTTGCAATGGGACTGCGATGTGTCTTGTAAATGGTATTATTGTAATCTGAAAAGAGACAATTTGATAGTCTTTCAGTCTTGGCTGAAATATCTCCACAGCATCAAGTTTGATCGGATGTATGCAGTGGTGTGACCTTGCATAGTCTTTATCATTTTAATGAGCCATTTTAATCAATTTGGTTGAACACTGGGATCCATTAAATAGTGTTACCCTGCTTCTTCTTGGTCTACGCTGACGAGTGTCACTTTTTTTGTTGAAAGGAA
This sequence comes from Somniosus microcephalus, assembly GCF_052327205.1. Taxonomy (NCBI): domain Eukaryota; kingdom Metazoa; phylum Chordata; class Chondrichthyes; order Squaliformes; family Somniosidae; genus Somniosus; species Somniosus microcephalus. The sequence continues at coordinate 228,416,626 of NC_140992.1, forward strand.
ACCTAATTAGTCAGATATAATAAAACCTAGATAGAGCTAAAAACTTGAACTTTATCTTTTCCATGAATATATATTTAATTATAAATATTCACTCAATTCTATACATCAGACTATCAAAACACCAAACACGTGTCAGTGGAAACCTTGTGGGAGTTGACATCAGCACAGCCTCTGATGTAGCTTTTTGTAATTAGATCATGAATTGACTGATGAATATATTAGTCCAACAAAAAGCTGAAGTTGCATTTACAATTCTGAGAGTGAACAGCATCAATACCAGCTTAATTAATTTGCTTCATTTTATTCATCAGGTTTGAATCATGGAGATGTAGAGGTGGATAAATATTCTGCAGTTTTGCTTGATTACTTTTGAGGAAGACAGCGTATTGTGCAGAACTTTTCCGCAGCAAATCGGACAAGTGGGGAAAAGTCCTTAACGGTAGATTGTACACAGTTTATAAAGGGAACAGTCTTGATAATCTGATGGCCTTTTCTTGGTCCATGTTTTCTTATGTTTTTATTTTGCAGGCATTTGAATTAAAACAGCATTTTTGAAAAGCTGGACCTATGTCTAAGTCTCAAATAATTCTCTCAAATTAATGGGTCAAATGTTGTATTTGGCAGCGAGACCTCATCAGTTACTGGACATAAGCCTCCTGTAGTGGACTCTAATTGGAATGGAAAGGACTTGCATTTATATAGCACTTTCCACAACCTCAATGTCCCAAAGTGTTTTACAGCTGATTAAGTACTTTTGAACTGTAATCATTATTGTAATATAGGGAAATACAGCAGCCAATTTGTGCACAGCAAGGTCCCACAAATAGCAATGAGAAACATGACCAGATAATTTTTTTTGTGATGTTGTTTCAGGGATAAATATTAGCCAGGACACCAGGAAAACTCTCCTGTTCTTCTTCGAATAGTGCCATGGAATAATTTACTGTCCACCTGAAAGGGAAAACAGGCCCTCGTTTTAACGTCTCATTCAAAAGATGGCACCTCCAACAATGCTGCTCTCCCTCAGTACTGCACTGAAGCGTCGGCTTAGATTACGTGCTCAAGTCTCTATCGGTGGGCTTGAACCTACGAACTTCTGACTCAGACGGCGAAAGTCTACCACTGATCCAAGTGCTGACGCCTGATTTACCAGTTTATTTTTCCCACCTCAGGAGAGAATAAAGTTCCAACTTTGAATTTTAGATTTGTAAAATACCTTCAATTAATATAGTCACCTACAACATTGAGAGTCAGAAAGGATTTAATCTATTATGGTAGATGTTAGCCCCCAGTATCAAACCTATTTCCAGCTCAGTTTCTCGCATCCACTCCTGAAGACAGGACTCTTGATGGGCACGCTTCTATGGGTGGCAGCAGCCTCCTACTAACTCACCCTAGTGGCCATTTTTCAAATATGTGAGTGCAGACATTGATTGCTGACAGGCTAGTTGACAATGTGGGCCATCACTGCCAAACCCGATCCTGTCCACAGCTGACGTCTGTACGTAAGAATTTTGTGGCATGGGGTCACTGGCAGTGACCATAAACAGGAAGCATAGCTGATATTTTCCCCCTCCATTGCTAGTCATGACCAGTCAAAGCTATTTCAGGTTATATAATTTTTACATTATTATATAGCAATGACTCACACATGTCAATCATACTAGAAAGAGCATTCTGATTTTCTTTAGATATGATTAGTCTTAGCTTCCCCAGGGCCTGCTGCCACCTTTTGGCAGTCCCTGGGGTTGGCAGAGGCAGCAGCGGTAAGCTAGGGAAGTGTGACAGCTTGCCAGGCCCTGCCTCCTTATTGGCATTTACATGCAGCAGGTGGGGAAGGGAGAGAGATTAAAAGAAATTGAGCTCGGAGGAGAATGTGGTGGTAGGCCGCACCACCCAATATTGCCTGTTTTCCTCCACTATCCTGCCTGATTTTGGGTGGCAAAATCTAGCGTAAAGAGTCCAAATCCAAGAAACATGCTGGCATCTCCCATGAGTGATGTCATGAAGCAACGGTTGTCTCTACTGCAGTCTGACGGAGTTTGTGGCATCTACAGTGAAGACCTCAGGCCATAGGCACAGTAGGGGCATCTCTCATGAATGCCCCCTATGGTGTTTGTCAGGTCTATCAGTTGCTACAAAGTCTAGTGAAAAGCAGACTAAATTTAATTTGAATTCCAATACAACATTCTTGGAATATTCCTCTCAGTTCAGGAGAGCAGAAACTCAATTTTATTTGCTAGAGAAAGCTACATCAATCACTGATCTAAATACCAATTACATTTCTATTCCACCTCCCATGAAATCTGTTGAATAACTATCTTGAGACATTACACATCAAGTTAACAAAATAACGAACTAACTGCTATCAAACATTTCATTAAATAGGTTGGAGAGGCAACTCATGGCCATTGTTAATCAATTGACTGCTCTCATTTATACCATCAAATTCAGATAGAATGTGCTAATAACAGAGTGACTGCAAGAACAAGGATCATTATTCATCAATTACTGGTATTATATGTTTGAACCTCAGGTGCCAGGAATAATGAACAACTCATCTGTTCTCTCCACAGATGCTGGCTGACCTGCTGAGTGTTTCCAGCATTTTCTGTTTTTGTTTCAGATTTCCAGCATTTGCATTTTCTCATTTCCAGGAGGCCAAGCTTACTCTTAACTTTTTAAAACAAATTAAAATCTGAGAGAAAATTGTTAAATAAAGGATAACAAATGGCATACAGTGCACAACAAAATCGTCTCTTAATATCTGAAGTAGAATTTCTGATCTGAGGGTGGAGGCAGCAAGTAGGTTGCAGTGTGGGTGTTCGGTCTGCCTGAGTTGTACATGGCATAGCTGAGTCAAGTTGGTATCAGTGAACAGATGAATGACCCAACCTGCTTTACCCAAATAGCCATCTAGTGCAAGAATCCACACAGATGAGCACCTTCTATATTTTTGTAATAATGGATTTTAAGGGATTTATTATGTTGATGTGAGTCACTGGAATTTTCCCATTCTAGCTTCTCTCCTGTGTGAATTTTACGTAAGAGTCATGAAACTGTTTCCATCAAGTTGGGATTATGAACCATCCCTTCCTTTGTGACATGTCTTGATTAGAAGCAATCTTGTCCTCAATAAACTTCTTACACACCATTCAGCTACTTGAACCAGTTATTCTAATATTTTTAATGCTTTAAAACTCACTTAATCATGTTCATAATTTCTGTAAAGTGCAGAGGCCCATTAACTGTTCCCAATATGTATTCAATTAACTACCAATTTACCACCAACAGATATATTGCTGTACTGATAATGGAAAATAGCATGTTCACTGAGTCATTATTTTCTCCACTACCAGCTAAGAGGAAAACATAACCTTATATTTCAGAACAACTATGTATATTTGTCCAAATGTCTACTATTTTAGGTTTGGTCAGTTTCCTGGTAGACAGATTTGGCCAATACCAAATTACAGAAACTTTAGGAGTCATGGAATTACGATAAATGATATTCTGATGATAATCACTTTTTGATAACGTAAAAAAGAATTTTATGTGTGGAGCTGATTGCCCCATAAACTTTAAAAAAGCCATCTATAACTCTAAACTATTGTTTGATTTGCTATTACTGTCAAGGGTTCATCAGGAGAAGACATATTGACCTTTTTTTATGAGTAATGTTTTTTTTAAACACATTTCAGTTTGAAGGTCTGGCTAATATCTGAGCTGGGGATTGGAATAATCCCATGATCTAAAATACAAAGGCAGCAGTAAACTCAGCTCATATGTAGATTGTGGCTGCTCTGATTTTCTTTCCAAATTCTATTACCCCTTCTCTATCCACTTCTTTTGAATCTAGAGTTGTATCAACACACATTGTGCTGATGTTTAATCCAATAATCTAATTCTCGGACAATATAGCCTATCCTCGGGATCAATATTCTCCTGTTCCCCCAAGTGTTGGTTCTTATAAGCAACATGTCATTGCTCAACTAAATTCCAACTAATTCCAACTAAACTTCCACCCTTCGTGTTTCGGATCCACCCAGGATTACAAATATCTCCAAGATATTCATTGTTCCTCGAACTACTGCTCTCGCCGCATCTTGAGATCCACGCTCAACGCCATGCGGCGCCACATGAACACTCTTGACCTCTCTCTTCAGCAGCACCGACGCACTCTATCTCAAAGCTGTCCGGGTCCACAGTTCCATTTCATCCTTCGACTCATCCGACGCTTCAACAAAAAACTTTTTTTCTTCCTTTCTGATGTCAAGGATCGCAAGCTTCATCAACTCTTGAACACCAACGCCCCTCCGGAACCTTCTTCATTGTTCCACAGAAGCTCAGCGTAAGCTCGAGGAACAGCACCTTATCTTTCCATTAGGCACTCTGCAGCCCTCTGGACTCAACATAGAATTCAACATTTTCAGATCATAACCTCGGCCCCTATCACATATATAATATATATATTTTCTCTTTTTTAATCCACACTTTTGTCTGGGCTTTTTTCTTCCCTCCCACATGGCAGCTGTCCTTCATTCTGCCAGGGCCATTCACACTTCATCCAGAGACATCCTTTGTTCCTTGAATGTCTCTTGATGTCTCTTAATCTCTCCAGCTTTCTATCCTGTCGCTGACCTTCCCTTTTGTTCTTTCATCCCCTCCCACTTTTCCCAGCCCCTACTTGCTTTATAATCTATCCCCTTTCCTGTTTTTTTCCAGTTCTGACGAAGGGTTTTTGACCTGAAACGTTAACTCTGTTTCTCTCTCCACGGATGTTGCCTGGCTTGCTGAGTTTTTCCAGCGTTTTCTGTTGTCATTGCTCAAACTGCCTTTTACATTCTGTGTATGATTCAAGCCATTTTCCTACATATTTGCAGCAAAAGTATTTTTCCTGAAATTTGTCCACATATATGAAATTGCAAACGAAATGCCCCCTGAAATTATATGATTATGGTACACATTTACACAAATAAAATAAGTGAAAAAAATACTCCACAATAGTTGCAGAAAATATAAAAAGAAAAGACTTGCATTTATATAGCGCCTTTCATGACCACCGGACGCCTCAAAGCGCTTTACAGCCAATTAAGTACTTTTGGATTGTAGTCACTGTTGTAATGTGGGAAACGTAGCAGCCAATTTGCGCACAGCAAGCTCCCACAAACAGCAATGTGATCATGACCAGATAACATGTTTTATTTGTTATGTTGATTGAGGGATAAATATTGGCCTGGACACCGGGATAACTCCCCTGCTCTTCTTCGAAATAGTGCCTTGGGATCTTTTACGTCCACCTGAGAGAGCAGATGGGGCCTCGGTTTAACGTCTCATCTGAAAGACAGAACCTCCGACAGTGCAGCACTCCCTCAGCACTGCATTGGAGTGTCAACCTAGATTGAAGATATAGCTTGAAGATGATTTTTATTTTTTTTCTTGGGATGTTGGTGACACTGGCAGAGCTGCATTTATTTCCCAACCCTAGTGCCCTGAGAAGATGGTGGTTGATCTTCTCCTTGAACTCCTGCAGTGTTCCCACAATGGTGTTAGGTAGGGAATTCCACAATATTGACCCAGCGACAATGAGAAATGGTGATATACGTCCAAGTCAGGATGGTGTGTGACTTGGAGGAGAATTTAGAAGTGATGATGTTCGCACGATATTGCTACTGTTGTTCTCAGTCGTAGAGGACGTGGATATTGAGTGCAGTGGCAGAGGTGCTGTACAGCAAATTGCTCTGTCCTTGATGGTGTCAAGCTTCTTGAGTATTACTGTGGCTGCATTCAACCAGGTGAGTGGTGAGCATTTAAATGAGGTTATCAATTGTATTTATCACGTTGCATTGCATTTATTGTCACTTCAGACAATAAAGAAGCCAAACTAAGATAGAGTATTAAATGTAACATTATATATTTTTCCATTATACATTGCTGTGGAACTGAATGGCTCCAACATAAAAACATAGAAACATAGAAGATAGGAGCAGGAGTAGGCCATTCGGCCCCTCGAGCCTGCTCCGCCATTCAATAAGATCATGGCTGATCATCCAAACTCAGTACCCTGTCCTTGCCTTCTCCCCATATCCCTTGATCCCTTTAGCCTTAAGAAATATATCTAACTCCTTCTTGAATATATTTAATGAATTGGCCTCAACTGTCTTCTGTGGTAGAGAATTCCACAGGTTCACCACTCTCTGGGTGAAGAAATTCCTCCTCATCTCTGTCCTAAATGGCTTACCCCTTATCCTTAGACTGTGACCCCTGGTTCTGGACACCCCCGCCATCGGGAACATCCTTCCTGCATCTAGTCTGTCTAGTCCTGTTAGAATTTTATAAGTTTCAATGAGATCCCCTCTCATTCTTCTAAACTCCAGCGCGTATAAGCCCAATCGACCCAATCTCTCCTCATACGTCATTCCTGCCATCCCAGGTATCAGTCTGGTGAATCTTCGCTGCACTCCCTCCATGGCAAGAACATCCTTCCTCGATAAGGCGACCAAAACTGCACACAATACTCAAGGTGTGGTCTCACCAAGGCCCTATACAACTGCAGCAAGACATCCTTGCTCCTGTACTCGAACCCTCTCGCTACGGAGGCCAACATACCATTTGCCTTCTTAACCACCTGCTGCACCTGCATGCTTACCTTCAGCGACTGGTGCACAAGGACACCCAGGTCTCGTTGCACTTCCCCTTCTCCCAATCTATTGCCGTTCAGATAATAATCTGCCTTCCTGTTTTTGCCACCAAAGTGGATAACCTCGCATTTATCCATATTATACTGCATCTGCCATGCTTCTGCCCAATCACCCAACCTGTCCAAATCATACTGGAGTTTTTCGGCATCCTCCTCACAGCACACACACCTACCCAGCTTTGTGTCGTCTGCAAACTTGGAGATATTACATCTAGTTCCCTCGTCTAGATCAGTAATATATATTGTGAATAGCTGGGGTCCTAGGACCGATCCCTGCAGTACCTCACTAGTCACTGCCTGCCACTCAGAAAAAGACCCGTTTATTCCAACTCTTTGCTTTCTGTTTGCCAACCAGTCCTTTATCCAAGTCAGTACCTTGCCCCCAATCCCATGTGCCTTAACTTTACACGCTAATCCCTTATGCGGGACCTTATCAAAAGCCTTCTGAAAGTCCAAATACACAACATCCACTGGTTCTCCCTTATCTATTCTACCAATTACATCCTCAAAAAATTCCAGTAGATTAGTCAAGCATGATTTACCTTTTGTAAATCCATGTTGACTTTGTCCGATCCTGTCACTGTTTTCCAAGTGCTCTGCTATTACATCTTTTATAATGGACTCTAGCATTTTCTCCACTACCAATGTCAGGCTTACCGGTCTATAATTCCCCGTTTTCTCTCTACCACCTTTTTTGAATAATGGGGTAACATTAGCTACCCTCCAATCCATGGGAACTGTTCCAGAGTCTATAGAATTTTGGAAGATGACCAGCAATGCATCTACTATTTCTAGGGCCACTTCCTTAAGTACCCTAGGATGTAGATTATCAGGCCCTGGGGATTTATCGGCCTTCAATCCCGTCAATTTCCCTAACACCATTTCCCTACAAATACTGATTTCATTCAGTTCCTCCCTCTCATTAGACCCTATGTTCCCCGACATCTCTGGGAGGTTATTTGTGTCCTCCTTTGTGAAGACAGAACCAAAGTATGTATTTAATTGATCTGCCATTTCTTTGTTCCCCATTATAAATTCCCCTGATTCTGACTGCAAGGGACCTACGCTTGACTTCACCAATCTTTTTCTCTTGACATATCTGTAGACATCTAAGATGGTGTTTGGAAATTGACATGTGGAAAGTTATATATAAGAACTAGCAATTCGCTGCCACACCTTATAATCATGGGATGCATGCACTTATTTGAGGGAAAGTGTCTATGCAATTCAAATTCCTTGGACATTGTCATCTTCTCCCTCCAAAGGAAAAGATGGCTCAGGATATTGGTAAAAGCTGTGAAATGCTCATCATAATTAATCTCAGCTTTATACGCTTGAATGCAACGCCCTAACACTTCTTCAAGGGCGAATGATATTGAGTGCACAGATAAATAAACTTTGTATTTCACAGCATAGGGGATGTATTTAAAGGAAAAGCTAGCGGTGATGATAACGGCCCAACACTAACACCAAGGAATTTTGAGACAAGACTTAACTTTTTTTTATTCATTCTAGGGATATGGGCTTCGCTAACACGACCAGCATTTATTGCCCATCGCTAGTGGACCTTGAGAAGGTGGTGGTGTGGCAATCAAAAGGAATGAGCGCTGGTTGATTTTCATTAGAAATAAGTTTAAATCATTAACTCCCCACCCAAAAATATCTTACTAAAAAAAGACTTGCCTTTATATAGTGCCTTTCATGACTACCAGACGTCCCAAAGTACTTTACAGCCAATGAAGTACTTTTGAAGTGTAGTTACTGTTGCAATGTAGGAAACGCAGCAGCCAATTTGTGCACAGCAATCTCCCAGAAACAGAAATGTGGTAATGACCAGATAATCTGTGATGTTGATGGAGGGATAAATATTGTCCAAGACACCAAGTATAACTCCCAGGCTCTTCTTCAAAATAGTGCCAATAATTCTTTTACGTCTAAGAGAGCAGATGGGGTCTCGGTTTAACGTCTCATCCAGAAGATAGCACCTCCGACAGTGCAGTACTCCACTGGAGTGTCAACCTAGATTTTTGTGCTCAAGTGTCTGGAGTAGGACATAAACCTACAACCTTCTGACTCAGAGGCGAAAGAGTGCTGCGCACTGAGCCACAGCTGACACTAATAAAATTAAAGTTACCCTTTATAATCCCTTCCTGGTGAAATGATGTGGACACATCCTCAAACACTCGGGCAGTGTGTTTCCTCCTCGCTGGAGGGCGCTGTGCCGCAGCTCTCTGCCACTTGCTCAGCGGCCCCTCCTGCGGCTTGGACGCCGCCTGTCGTTCGACCAATCAGGGCGCGCGAGCCGGGCAGCCGTCAACCGGTTTCCAGCGGCAAAAGTTTGAATCCGGAGCGAAGTGTAACCGCCGGCCGCGCCAGCGAGTGAGGGAGTCCAGCCCGAACCCGTGTCATGTTGGAGCAGCAGCGGCCGGTTCCGCCAGATGAAGCAGCGCCAGTGCCGGATGGTGAGGAAGCGGCGGACGAGAAGCAGTCGGAGCTGCCCAGCAGCCGAGCGGGCGAGGCCGGAGGTACAGTGACCGCAGGAGGTGAGTGTGAGAGCAGCGTGGCTCCAGGTATTGACAGAGCACCGGGACAAATACCCGGCCCCTCTGTACAACATCCCGGGGACCCCAGGCCCCAACCACCCACTCACTGACACCCCGACAAGCTCGCCTACCGCCGCCCGGTCTCTATTACCCTCGGATATAATGACAAAGTTCGCCCTCGATCCCCCGCTGTGAATCACCCTCGGATACACCGACAGTGACCCCCCCCCCCACCAGCCTCAATCACCCTCAGATACACCGACAGTGTCTCCCCCCCCCCCCCCCCCGCGCACACCAGCCTCAATCACCCTCCGATACACCGACAGTGACCCCCCCCCCACACCAGCCTCAATCACCCTCAGATACACCGACAGTGTCTTCCCCCCCCCCCCCCCACACACACACACCAGCCTCAATCACCCTCAGATACACCGACAGCGATCTCTTCCCCCCCCCCCCCCCCCAGCCTCAATCACCCTCAGATACACCGACAGCGATCTCTTTCTCCCCCCCCCCCCCCCCCCAGCCTCAATCACCCTCAGATACACCGACAGTGTCCCCCCACTCACACCGGCCTCAATCACCCTCAGATACACCGACAGGGTTCCCCTCTCTAAATCAAATCTTCAGATACTGAGGGTTTTATTTATCTAAGCAATGTAATTGAAAAATAAGGTGCGATTTGTATTTCGTTTCTTGTCTTTCAGTACAGGTCTACAAAAGGAATTCCGAAAATGTAATTGCACTTTTACATAACTTGTAAAACTGGTCAGTGCATGCATTATTCAAATTAAAATGGGATGTGATGGAGTTATTTTGTTTCAGGTATATTAATGCTGATTGAGCAGTAGCTTGGTTTGTAATCAAATTTATTAACTTGACAATTGATCCAGGGCTGATATGGAACAATTCCATAAACATAAACGTGGAGAAGTTGTGTTAAATTTGTTTAAGGCAGCACTTGGAGTACTGTGAACAGTTCTGGTCTCCATATTATAAAAATAATATCGAAGCACTGGAGAAGGTGCAAAAAAGATTTACTGGGATGATACCAGAACCGAGAGGTTATACTTATCATGAAAGACTGAACAGGCTGAGTGGGGCTGTTTTCTGTATCAATTCAATTCAATTCAATTCAATTTTATTTGTCATATATGCAGCAAACATGTGTACTGCACAATGAAATGTTGATTTTTACAAGTCCTCCCAACATTGGAATAAATATGGCATAGCACTGATAAAAATACTAATAGAAATACAGTAATAATAAATAAAAACAATAATAAATTATTCGTTCATGGGTCTTATGGCCTGGGGGTAGAAGCTGTTTTGAAACCGGCTGGTACGAGACCGTATGCTTCGGTATATTTTACCGGACGGGAGCAGGGCGAAGAGGTTGTGGCTGGGGTGGCTCGTGTCTTTGATGGTTCTCAGGGCCTTCCCTCGACACCTCTCGGGGTAGATATCCTGCACAGCAGGTAATTTAATTCCTATAGTATGTTGTGCAGCTTTCACCACCATCTGTAGAGCCTTGCGGTCTATGGCGGTGCAGTTGCCATACCAGGTAGTGATGCAGCCGGACAGGATACTCTCGATGGTGCACCGGTAGAAGTTGGTGAGAATCTGGGGGGGCCATTCCAAATTTCTTCAGTCTCCTGAGGAAGAACAGGCGTTGGCATGCCTTCTTGGTTACGACGTCGATGTGATGGGACCACGTTAAGTCCTCCGTAATGAATACACCCAGGAATTTGAAGCTGCTGACCCGCTCCACCTCAGCCCCTTCGATGTAGATTGGGGTGTGTCCCTCCCCCTGCCGCTTCCTGTAGTCCACAATCATCTCCTTTGTTTTGCTGATGTTGAGGGAGAGGTTGTTGTACTTGCACCATTCTGCTAGGGCTCTTACCTCCTCCCTGTAGCCTGTCTCGTCGCCATCTGTGATCAGGCCTACGACTGTAGAAAAGTGAAGACTGCTGGGTGACCTGATTTGAGGTCTTTAAGATTCTGAAAGGGTTTGATAGGGTAGACGGAGAGAAGATGTTTCCACTTGCGGGAGAGACCAGAACTAGGGGCCATAAATACAAGGTAGTTACTAATAAATCCAATAGGTAATTCAGGATAAACTTTATTACCTGGAGATTGGTTAGAATGTGGAACTTGCTACCACAAGGAGTAGCTGAGGTGACTAACATAGATGCATTTTGTGGGAAGCTAGATAAACATGAGGGCGAAAGGAATGGAAGGATATATTGATGGGAGTCAAACGAAGAAGGGTGGGAGGAGCTGAGGTGACTAACATATTTTGGTGGCAAAAACAGGAAGGCAGATTATTATCTGAATGGCAATAGATTGGGAAAAGGGGAAGTGCAACGAGACCTGGGCGTCCTTGTGCACCAGTCGCTGAAGGTAAGCATGCAGGTGCAGCAGGCGGTTAAGAAGGCAAATGGCATGTTGGCCTTTGTAGTGAGAGGGTTTGAGTACAGGAACAAGGATATGTCTTGCTGCAGTTGTACAGGGCTTTGGTGAGACCACACCTTGAGTATTGTGTGCCATTCTGGTCGCCTTATTTGAGGAAGGATGTGTGGTAAACCACTGTTACCGTTCACAACCGTTCACTATTGTTACACTGTTGTTATCACTGTTTACTCTGTTGTTATCGCTACACAAGGTTACCTCTTGCCACGCACACTGCTATACCTGGGCTTACCTCAGCTGACTCCGCCCATGGCTCCGCCTGCTTGCCCAGGTATAAAGGTGACCGCTTGGCTAGTATTCTCCCTCGTTGGAACCGATCGCCCACGAGGGTGGGCTCTGTTATTTAGCCAATAAAAACCTATAGTTACTATCTTAACTCGTCGCTTTTCACGGAATGAATTGATAGGTATATCAATTTTATTGGCTAAATTTTGAAATGAGTGGATCGGAGCAGCCAAACGGCCAGCTACAGCAGCCGGCCTGGCTGCGAGCCCTCCGACCGCCGTACCTGGATCTAAACCCACAGGCAGCGAACTCAGCCCTCTACTTCGAACACTGGCTGAGCTGTTTCGAATCCTACCTGGGAGAATCCGGCGTGCCTCCGGGATCCAAACTAAGAGTTCTGACTGCCCAGGTGAGCCCTAAAGTATTTGCATTCATCCGGGACCTTGCTACTTACGAGGACGCCCTCAACCTGCTAAAAGAGCAGTACCAGAGCCCTGTAAATTCTATGTATGCCAGACATCTCCTAAGATCCCGCTCGCAACAGCCAGGAGAGTCGGTTGATGATTTCTTACGGGCGCTACAAATACTCGGCAGGGACTGTGACTTTAAAGCTGTAACAGCTGCAGAACATACCGATGGAAATATCCGCGATGCCTTCGTGAAAGGCCTTCGGTCAGACTACTCACGGCAAAGACTGCTGGAATCAAAGGACCTTGACCTGAAAACAGCTGCTATTCTCGCTCGCTCCTTGGAAGTGGCCCATCGGGACCTCGAGGCGTACTCCAGGTACAATGCTGCGCGACCCTGGGACTCGGGCCCAACTCCGGCCGCAATACCCCTCGCACCGCCGCCCCTGGGACCTACCACAGCGTCGGTGTCCCGGAATCGATCGGGACCGCCACCCCCGGGACCGGCTGCGGCAGCGGAGCCCCGCGATCGGGCCGCCTGCTGCTTCTGTGGCCAGGCGAAACACCCGAGGGCGCGCTGCCCTGCAAGGAACGCGACCTGCTCCGACTGCCAAAAGAAAGGCCACTTCGCGAAGGCCTGCAGGAGGAAAGCCACTGATGCCAGCAGTGCCTCATGCGAGTTGTGGGGGCGGCCATCTTTAATCAAGGCAACAGATGCCAGCATCGCCTCAGGTGGGTCGTGGGGGTGTCCATCTTTGATCAAGGCCACCGACGCCAGTAGTGCCTCATGTGAGTTGTGGGGGCGGCCATCTTCTCCGCCATTTTGTTCAACTTCGTGGGCGCCGCCATTTTGTTCACCGCACTCGACCGCCACCTTGTCTCCAGACCCGACCACCGCCCCGCCCGCAGACTACAGCAGCTCGCTCAGCCATACACTGGCCTCTGTCATGCTTGACCAAGCCCTCCCGCATCATCTGTCCAAGTCTATGATGGACATCGGAGTAAACGGCCACGCCACGACCTGCCTGTTCGACAGCGGAAGCACGGAGAGTTTTATTCACCCAGACACGGTGAGCTATTACTCCCTCACTGTCCAGCCAACGCACCAGCGGATTTCGATGGCGTCGAAGTCACATTCAACTGACGCCAGCGGCTACTGTGTGGTGACCCTGTCGGTTAGGGGCACGGAATATAAAAACTTTAAACTTCTCGTCCTGCCCCAGCTCTGCGCTGCCGTCCTACTAGGGCTGGATTTCCAATGCCACCTCTAAAGTGTCACCCTGGCATACGGTGGACCCCTCCCCCCACTCACAGTCTACAACCAGCAGGTTTTAAACCGCCCGCCGCATACCACCTGCGGCCTCTCCACTCTCAAAGTCCCGCCCCCCTCCTTGTTCGCGAACCTCACCCGCGACTGTAAACCCGTCGCTACCAAGAGCAGGCGGTACAGCGCCGGGGACAGAGCTTTTATTAGCTCCGAGGTGCAGCGACTCCTGAAGGAGGGCATCATCGAGAGGAGCAACAGCCCCTGGCGTGCCCAGGTCGTAGTCGTTAAGACCGGCGATAAACACCGCCTAGTCATCGACTACAGCCAAACCATAAACCGGTACACCCAGCTGGACGCATACCCCTTTCCCCGCATATCTGATATGGTCAATCAGATTGCACAGTACCGGGTATTCTCTACCATCGACCTTAAGTCTGCCTATCACCAACTCCCTATCCGCCCTGAGGACCGCCATTATACCGCCTTCGAGGCGAATGGCCGCCTCTACCACTTCCTTAGGGATCCCTTCGGCGTCACCAACGGGGTTTCGGTCTTCCAAAGGGAGATGGACCGGATGGTTGACCAGAACGCGCTGCATGCCACGTTCCCTTATCTAGATAACGTCACCATCTGCGGCCACGACCAGCAGGACCATGATGTTAATCTGGAGAAATTCCTCCGTACGGCCCAACGGCTGAACCTCACCTACAATAAGGAGAAATGTGTGTTTAACACCCCGCGCCTTGCCATCCTTGGCTGCGTAGTAGAGAACGGAGTCATCGGCCCCGACCCCGAAAGAATGCGCCCCCTCATGGAGCTTCCCCTTCGTCAAAAGGCACTGAAGAGAACCCTGGGGCCCTTCGCTTACTATGCCCAATGGGTGCCCAATTATGCGGACAAAGCCAGACCCCTCATGAAGTCCACCTCCTTCCCCCTGACAGCAGAAGCATGCGCAGCCTTCTCCCTCATAAAAGGAGACATTGCGGAAGCCACAATGCACGCAGTGGATGAGTCCATCCCTTTCCAAGTGGAGAGCGATGCATCCGACTTCGCCCTAGCTGCAACCCTTAACCAGGCGGGGAGACCTGTGGCCGCCTTCTCAAGGACCCTCCAGGGCCCTGAGATCCGACACTCTTCTGTCGAGAAGGAGGCCCAGGCGATCGTGGAGGCAGTACGACGCTGGAGGCATTACCTGGCAGGCAAACTATTTACCCTCCTCACCGACCAGCGTTCGGTCGCTTTTATGTTTAATAACAAGCTGAGGGGCAAAATCAAGAACGACAAGATCTTGAGGTGGAGAATCGAGCTCTCCACCTACGATTACGATATCTTGTACCGGCCTGGTAAACTCAACGACCCCCCGGATGCTCTATCACGAAGTACTTGCGCAAACGCGCAAGTTGATAGACTACGGACTCTCCACAACGACCTCTGCCACCCCGGGGTCACCAGACTTTACCACTTCATTAAGGCCCGCAACCTGCCCTACTCCATCGAGGAGGTCAGGACCATGACCAGGAACTGCCAAACCTGTGCCGAATGCAA
Organism: Somniosus microcephalus; assembly: GCF_052327205.1. Lineage (NCBI taxonomy): Eukaryota > Metazoa > Chordata > Chondrichthyes > Squaliformes > Somniosidae > Somniosus > Somniosus microcephalus. Next base: position 228,431,785 of record NC_140992.1, read on the forward strand.
ACCGCATTTCTATAGGCCGGACAGAGCAAGCCTGATCAAGGCCACCCGCCCCTTCGAGCGCTTGAGCATCGATTTTAAGGGGCCCCTCCCGTCCTCTGACCGTAATGTGTACTTCCTCAACATTATTGACGAGTACTCCCATTTCCCCTTTGCCATCCCCTGCCCAGACATGACCAGTACCACGGTCATCAAATGCCTGAACGACCTCTTCGCCTTGTTCGGGTTCCCGAACTATATACATAGCGACCGGGGCGCATCCTTCATGAGCGAGGAACTTCGCCAGTTCCTGCTCGCGAGAGGTATTGCTGCGAGCAGGACCACCAGCTACAACCCCCGGGGGAATGGCCAGGTGGAAAGAGAAAACGCGACAGTTTGGAAGGCCGTCCTCTTAGCCCTAAAGTCTAAGGGCCTCCCAATCTCTCGCTGGCAGGAAGTCCTCCCGGCAGCACTCCATTCCATCCGGTCACTGCTTTGCACTGCCATTAACGCCACCCCCCCCCCCCCCCCCCCATGAACGAATGTTTGTTTTCCCCAGGAAGTCGACTACGGGAACCTCGCTACCAACATGGCTGACTTCTCCGGGGCCCGTCTTGCTGCGGAAACACGTGAGGGCCCATAAAATGGACCCCCTGGTCGAGAGGGTGGACCTGCTGCACGCCAACCCCCAGTACGCCTATGTGGCATACCCAGACGGGCGGGAGGACACTGTCTCCTTGCGAGACCTCGCACCCCCGAGATACCACCGTTACCCCCCAGCACTCCCCCAAATCCAGCTCCTGTAGACGGCATGCCGGAACCCCAGGAGCCTTCGTCGACCACGCAGACACCAGCATTACCATCGGATACTGCACCACCGCCGCCGCTGCTGCGCCGATCAGAAAGGCTTACGAGGCCTCCTGAGAGACTGACATACACGAACTGGTAGTACACTTCACCCCGCCGGACTCAATTTTAAACAAGTGGTGAATGTGGTAAACCACTGTTACCGTTCACAACCGTTCACCTTTGTTACACTGTTGTTATCACTGTTTACTCTGTTGTTATCGCTACACAAGGTTACCTCTTGCCACGCACACTGCTATACCTGGGCTTACCTCAGCTGACTCCGCCCATGGCTCCGCCTGCTTGCCCAGGTATAAAGGTGACCGCTTGGCTAGTATTCTCCCTCGTTGGAACCGATCGCCCACGAGGGTGGGCTCTGTTATTTAGCCAATAAAAACCTATAGTTACTATCTTAACTCGTCGCTTTTCATGGAATGAATTGATAGGTATATCAGGATGTTCTTGCCATGGAAGGAGTTCAGCGAAGATTCACCAGGCTGATACCTGGGATGGCAGGAATGACGTATGAGGAGAGATTGGGTCGATTGGGCTTGTACTCGCTGAAGTTTAGAAGAATGAGAGGGGATCTCATTGAAACTTATAAAATTCTGACAGGACTGGACAGACTAGATGCAGGAAGGATGTTCCCGATGGTCGGGGAGTCCAGAACTAGGGGTCACAGTCTAAGGATAAAGGGTAGGCCATTTAGGACTGAAATGAGGAATTTCTTCACCCAGAGAGTGGTGAACCTGTGGAATTCTCTACCACAGAAGGCAGTAGAGGCCAATACATTAAATATATTCAAGAAGGAGTTGGATATATTTCTTAAGGCTCCAGGGATATGGGGAGAAAGCAGGGACAGGGTACTGAGTTTGGATGATCAGCCATGATCGCATTGCATGGCGGAGCAGGCTCGAGGGGCCGAATGGCCTACTCCTGCACCTATCTTCTATGTTTCTAGGAGGTTCGTGCGGAGCATTTACACCGGCATGGACCTGTTGGGCAGAATGACCTGTTTCTGTGCTGTAAATACTATGTAATGTGTAACTTTGGATTCTCTTTAATTGATGTCTGTCACTGTTTTTCATAAACTTTGTCCTGTTCTTTGATCTTTAATTTGTTGGGCAATTGACATGACACAATAGGGAACACAAATCATCTATTTTCATTCACTCTGGGTGTTGAGGCTATTCTCCAACCCTGAGTACGTTTTCCAGGAAAGCTGATGCTGAGACATTTTTAAGACTTAAAAGTGTTGTCTGTGTTGGGAATTCAATTGCCCGGATTTTACAGTCAGCGGCTAAGGAAAGGTGATAGCCGTTCATCACGCAGAAAGCTGCCCATAGACTTCTCACTGGCTTTTGAGCAGCAACTTGCGGTATTATTAGAGACCATTTCCAGCGCGGCACCCTCTACAGGGGATCTGTGGTGTGTGTGTGAGCAGGTCAAGCAACAGCGTGGCTCTTCAGCCAATCAGCTTGAAGAATCCTTACTGACTCGCAGAGTCTATGGCCCAGAAATTCGGGTCGGGGGCTTCCCGCGGGTGTAAGCCCCTGACCTGCACTTACCTAGCGTGCCGGCCGTTGAACTGTGGGCCCCCGTGGAATTCCGATCCTGGGCCTGCTCCAGCTGCCGGCGCGCAGTGCTTGCGTATCCCAGGGGCGCAGTTAGTTCGATGCATCCCCTGGGATCACGTGGACCATGGGGAGCCAATTGGAGCAGGGAAATGCCCATTCATAAGTTTGACAGGAAGAGCTGTCAAAACTTAAATACTACGGGCCCCAAAACATCACAATCTTCAAATAAATTTTAAAAAATCAAATTTTTTATTAAACTATAAATTACATGAAAAAATTTAAATTGTTTAAAAGTTAGAGAAAAATAATTTTATTTTCTAACAGGGCTAAAAATAAACTTACCTTTCTTTAAAGTATTTAAAAATAATAAACCAGTGGAAAAAATGTTTTAATTTTAATTAATTCACCACTTACCTTGTAAAAAGCAGGCCTTACACCTTTTTAAATGTGTAACTTCTGCAGACTTACCCTCCCGGGAAAACCTGTATTTAAAAAAAAAAAAAAAAAACCATAAGTTCGATGCGCACGCGCAGCCTCTCCTGCGCATGCGTTTGAACTCTGAACCCCTTCTTTCAGGGGAACGGAAGTGCCGGTTTCCCGCGCATGCAGGAAACCGACACTTCCATTGGGCCTATGGGTGAGTACCCCGTGCGTACTCACCCGTGGAGACCCGAAGTTCTGGGCCAATATCAGGAAGTATAAATTAGATTTAATTCATTGTAAAATCATGTACCAAAAGCCAAATAAAGAGAGGGAAAGAAAGTTGGGATTAAGAGAGAGAGATAAGAGACGGAAAGAAAAGTAAATAAAATTATTTTAATTTTGCAAAAGATCTGCAAACACTAATTCAATTCTGAAGGAATGAGACACCACGCTTGTAAAATTAAATTTCAGTGCTAGAGAGGTTTGTTTGGCAGCAATTATGACTTATGCTATTAAAAATTCGCTTACACCTGAATGCACCAGCCCTAACCTTTTCTGGCATGTTTAGTGGGTAAGTACAGCAACTTCACGGCATTACATGCTTTTCAATGCCGATTCTATTGGCGAGGTACTAGTGTAGCAAAGCTTGTGGAGGAGCAGGGCAAAACGGACAGCAACTTTCAGATTTCCATGTTTAACTGCGCACATGCAGACTCCGGAAGTTGCTGTCCGATTTACTCCATAATAATGGTGAGCGCTGATAGTTTCACCGTTATTCTCGACACAAAATCCGGGCTGATATCTTTTACAATGAAGCTTTTTGGGTGTCATTTCATAAAATGATACTGCACAGAAGGAGGCCTTTCAGCTTCTCTGGCCTGTGCTGGCTCTTTGAATGCTATTCAATTAGCTCACTCCTCTGCTCTTTCCCCATAGCCCTTCACATTTTTCCCCTTCAAGTATTTATCCAATTCCCTTTTGAAAGTTATTAAACCTGCTTAGACCACCCTTTCAGGCCGTGCATTCCAGATCATAACTCGCTGTACAAACATTTTCTTCCTCATGTTGCCTCTGGTTCTTTTGCCAATTACCTTAAATACGGTTTTTCCTTATTTAGTCTATCAAAGGTGTTCAAAATTATGAGGGGGTTTTTATCAAATCTTCCCATAACCACCTCTGCTCAAAAGAAAACAACCTCAGTTTTTCTAGTCTCTCTGCGTAACTGAAGTCTTTCATCCCTGGTAGCATTCTAGTAAATCTCCACTGCAACCATCCAAGGCTTTGACATCCTTCCTAAAGTTTGGTGCCCAGAATTGGCCACAGTACTCCATGGGGCCTAACCAGTGTTTTATAAGCATTTAGCATAACTTTCTTACTTTTGCACTCCATGCCTCTATTTATAAAGCCAAGGATCCCGTGTGCCTTTTTAACAGCCTTCTCAACTTGTCCTGCCACCTTCAAAGACTTATGTACGTACACCCCCAGGTCTCTGTGTCGCATTTTGATAAATGGATGAAAAGGCTTGGCCAACCACTTGGTCCCTTTTATGTACGTAAACATTGGGCCATAATTTGCTGTCAAAATAAGGGTGAGGCTAATGGCACTCGCCGTTATTTATATGCAAATGCTACAGCAACTTCAGGCAAAGAAAGACTTGCATTTATATAGCGCCTTTCACGACCACCGGACGTCCCAAAGCACTTTACAGCCAATTAAGTACTTTTGGAGTGTAGTCACTGTTGTAGTGTAGGAAACGCGGCAGCCAGTTTGCGCACAGCAAGCTCCCACAAACAGCAATGTGATCATGACCAGATAATATCTCTTTGTTGTGTTGATTGAGGGATAAATATTGGCCAGGACACGGGGGATAACTCCCCTGCTCCTCTTCGAAATAGTGTCATGGGAACTTTTACGCCCACCTGAGAGAGCAGACGGGACCTCGGCTTAACGTCTCATCCGAAAGACGGCACCTCAGACAGTGCAGCACTCTCTCAGCACTGCACTGGAGTGTCGGCTTACATTTTTGTGCGACTTAAACCCAGAACCTTCTGACTCGGAGGCGAGAGTGCTACCCACTGAGCCACAGCTGACGAAATCCAAAAGCTGCTGCCTGAGATGCACTGTTCTGCTATTAGCTTAAGGAAACCAGCATCTCATTGTCTGTCTCACCATTGGAATGCATTGAATGGTGTGAAGTTGCTGTATTTGCATGGTAGATACAAATTAAACTCACCACATTAGTGAGGACCTCATTCTTTCAAGTTTTAATTGTTGGAGATTTTAAAAATGTAAAATTAAAACTTTTTTTACTTTTTTTTCCTCTCTCAATCCAATCTTTCTTTCCCTCTATCTCTCTTGTACCTCATTTGGTATTGAATTCACCCACTCTAATTTGCACTCCTTGCGTCGTTTATTGGTATGATGAATGAATGCCCTTTAATGCTGTAATTTTTTAATTTTCAGTATGCGTTTTCTACTATTTGCTTTATTCCTTTTGTCTCCAGTAATTTATTTCCCATCGCCCCTGTTCAAACATCAGCAGTATATCCTCAGTTTTCTTTTCTTTAGCCCTGATCTAATTTCAGTATTCTCGGTAGCTGATTTCACCGCTTCTGCCCTCCATTCCTCTAGCGACTTTATTTTTCTGTTTATCTCTTTATGTTAGAGATCTAACTTTTTCAGGGCGTCTTCTTTGTTTAGCTTTCCTAACATATTGCTTTTTTTCTACTGTTAACACGTTTGAGTTCATAAGCAATAAGCCTTTTGACCAAAATCAGTGCCACTGTGATTCCAGACATCTCGCCTGCTGTTCCTTTTGAGTCAACACTTTTGGCCACTGTCACGCCCTAGGTCGGGGGATTGGGGGGGGGGGGGGTCCAACCCGCAGCTTTAGGGCAACGTGTGACCCCTGAACCCTGGTAATCTAGCCCTTGAAGCCCAGGCAACTCGGTCCTATTTGTGCTTATATTTCTTATTTGCTGGTTTGTCCTGCTTGAATTTTGTAGGTCTGGAGTGTCAGAAAGCACTGCTTTTATTGTTGTTGCATCATTGGTTGTCAAAGCACCACGGCCTTTTAGAATGAGCAACCTGAGATATATAGAAATTAATATGAAGATGGATTTAAACTTTAAATCATCCACAAGACAAAAGCTTAGACACCCCATTCTAGATAGTAGCTGCAGGGTCACAGTGTTCCCCAACCAATTTTGAGAGTTACAAACTTGTAAATTCCCTTTACACAGGTTAAAAGTGAAACCTGTGTTTCTCCACATTGATGACTTTTAAGGATTAACTGTACTAACCATTTTGTTCTATATATAAATGGGTGCATGCGTAGTTATTCTGTGATTTGGGCACAGGGTTTGACATTCCTGTTGGAAAGGATGGGAAAGTGGAGTTGAGGTAGATGATCAGCCATGATATTGAATGGCGGAGCAGGCTCGAGGGGCAGTATGGCCTACTCCTGCTCCTCCTACTTATGTTCTTGTGTTCATAGGTACAAAAGCACTGTTAGGGGTTGTAAGCAAAAAATGTACGTAATTCAAGTGGCTTGTTGGGTAATATGTTGCTGTGATAATGGAAGAATGCAAAAAGGAGGTAGATGATGGAATACATTTCCTAATGCTGCCCAAATAATTTTTGAAGTTTGATTCTAGTCTGCTTCGTAATAACCATTGAAACGTCAAAGTTACTGCCCAAAGTTTCTACACATTAGGAGCAACGATAACCTCTTTAGGGTAGATAAACTATTTTGCCGGTTGGGGAATCATAGTCTAAAAATTAGAGCCAGACCTTTCAGGAGAGAAGTTAGGATACACTTCTACACACAGGGTGGTAGAAGTTTGGAACACTCTTCTGCAAATGGTAGTGATGCTGGGTCAATTGTTAATTTTAAATCTGAGATTGATAGATTTTTGTTAACCAAAGGTATTAAGGGATATGGGGCAAAGGCAGCTATATGGTGTTAGGTTGCAGATTAGCCATGATCTCATTGAATGATGGAACAGGCCCGAGGGGCCAAATGGCCTTTCATGTTCCTATGCACACTGTAAAAAATGTAGCATCATGAGTTTTGATGTATTAAATGTTGCTCTTTTCAAATATGTACTTCTATTCTTGCTAATGCTCACACTAATGCAATCTCTTCACTATTTCCTGCAGTGGACAGTGGTGGACTTGACAGCCCCAATGGATCAGTTGGCAATATCGCTACTCGTAAGTATCCAAACAGTGTGGTAACTCGCGAATTATGGTCCATAATACCCTTCGGGTGCAGATAACCCTGTCAGTTGATCTTGCAGGATTCAATATCAGTCATGCTTCAAGAGCAGCTGTTGTTCTCTGTGAGATTCTTTGCAGGTTCTGTAGGTAAATACCATTAGTACAATAATAATATAATTGTAATACTGGATCTAACACTAAAGTTAGTAAGGAACTAGTGTGTTTATTTCCAGTTGTCTAAGGAGTTGTGCTTGACAGTAAACAGTACTTTTTTGTTCTATTTTTAAATCCAGGTCTCTTTCAGGATCAAGTGGAAAGTAGAGGCAATTGTGACAGTCCCAAAAAGGAAATAACTTCCAATAAACTTTTGCATGGTGGAACGGCCAAGTTTCCAGAGGTGGTTGAGACAACCCAACTTTCCTACTATGAGCGATACAGGGCTTACCAGGACTACATCTTGGGTTTGTAATTTTCAACAATAGTGTTTCTAAATTAAAATTTCTATATTAAAAGTAGTATAGGTGGAAAGTAGTACTAGAATATTGATCCTACATCATGATCCAGATCTTTAAAATGAAAAGTATGGATAATGCAGATACAAGGAGGTATTTAACTTTGACTGGCAGCAAAAAGAGTGGGTAGGTATACAAGTGAGATTACAGATGGAAGAATATTTTTCCTACAGAACACATAATATGTAGAAATACTTAATGTTTTGACAATAAAAGAGCTGGATAAATATCTGGTTAAGAAAGGAGTTGTAGGTTTTGATCATTGTATGCGAAAGTGATCAAATATTCTGTGGAACATAATAGTTCCTGTGTTGATGGAATGCAATTACGTGGGCCACATAAGACAGATTGTAATACAAGGTGGATATTTTGGAGTTTTGCTAGGTTACCTTGGAAACCAAGAAGAAATTTCACAGTTTTATCTTTTTTGCCTCTGGTTATTCACTTCTCTTAGGAAATCTATATATATATAAAGCTGTCTGTCTCTGTCTGTCTTACACTCAAAAGTTATGGAGCGTACCTACACATATGTAGGGGGAGTGTCATAGGTGTATTTACTTTTTGGTCAGACAAAAATTGTTCGGACAGTATACAAAAAACGTTCAAAAATCCGCTCATTAGCGGTTGACCAATCCTACCGCTCATTAGCGTTGAGTGACGTGATGGTTGACCAATTGGGGGGCGTTTCATGACATTTGTGGGCGGGGCCTAATCCTTCAAACTGCCGAGCGGGAGCTGAGCTGAGGTGAGTGGCGGCCATTAAAGACCAGCCGGGCCTGACGCGCTGGCAGCCGCCGCCCTTCACCCGCAAAATCTCTCTCCGGCTCTCACCTTTTAGTGGGGGAGAGGCTGCTTTAAATTAGATCGTTCACTCAGTCGCGTCTCTCTTCATCTCTTTTGTTTTTCTTCTCTCTGGCCGGCTGCGCGGGAAAACAGAGAACCACGTGGCCCAAGAGACAGCGAGCAGTGGCAAGGGCTCTGGCTCAGCGGATCGGGCGCTCATCAGGGGTCGGCCCGCAACACATCGACCGGAGGAGCGGCGGCTCTCTCCTCTCCTCTTCCTTCTCAATTTCAATTCAAATGCTTTATTGGCATGAAAGTTTACAGGGAACCATATTGCCAAAGCTTACATAACAAAGTACAGTTTTCCAACATTCTGTAGGTGTCAAACAATTTTGACCTTCGTTGGGTATATACAATATTAGTTTAAACAATATTAATTTAAACAGTCGTTGAACATCGTTGGGTACATTCAGTATTAATTTTAAACAGTCCTCAGGTTGTGACATGTTGTTACATATTTGGCACCAAGGTATAATCTGTCTCCTTCTCCCAGGACTAATCTTAATTTTGACAGGTCATCCAATTCTTTGAAATCTGGGGTTGTTTGGCTGAGCTTGTCAAATAATATGTTTCTTGTTGTGTTGAATTTTTCACATTTTAGGAGGAAATGCATCTCTGTCTCAACCTCGCCGGCCAGACATTGATCACATATTCTATTCTCTCTAGGCTGCCAGGATTTCTTGTATCTTCCTTTTTCAATTGCCAGTTGGTGGTCGCTTAGTCTGTACCTGGTGAGGGTCTGTCTCTGTTTTGTGTCTCTGATGGTCGAGAGATAGTCTGCTAGTTTATATTCTCTTTTTAGGGCCCGGTAACATTCTAATCTGCTTTGGCTTTTGGTTATTTTGTTCCAATGTTCCAGGTAGGTTTCTTTGCATTGTTTAATGATTTGGTTCACTCGGATTGGTGTTTGGACGGCAGTGTTGGTCTGGGACTGGTCAGGGTCCGGCTGAGTAGGAGTACTTAGTTTCAGTTGCAGCTGACTCAGGGGACTCTTTTCTGGGTTTAGCTCTTGGGTCTGGAAGGCTTTAAAATGAAGGGTGTCTGGGGAGCTAGATTTGAGGTGATTTTAGGAAGTTTAGTGCTTGTTTTTGGATGTTTATTATCAGTGGGTATCTGCCTAGTTCGGCTCTGCATGCATTTGTTGGTGTTTTCCTTTGGGTGCGAAGAATGCTTCGGCAAAATTCTGCATGTAGGGCTTCTATTGTGTGTTTTTCCCATTTAGTGTAGCTATGGTGATTGAGCGGGCCCCATACTTCACTACCGTACAGCGCAATGGGCAGGATTATGCTGTCAAATATTTTGAGCCAGATTTTGATTGGGATTTGGATGTTGTAGAATTTTCTTTTTATTGCATATAGGGCTCTTTGGGCTTTTTCTTTTAGTGCATTCACTGCTATGCTGAAGCTCCCTGATGCTGTAATGGTTAGACCAAGGTAAGTGTAGCTCATAGTGTGTCCTATGATGGTATCACTGAGAGTAAACTGGTATTTGTTTTCCTGACACCTGGGCCTTTTTTGAAAAATCATGATGTTGGTTTTCTTTAGATTTACTGTTAAAGGGCCCAATTTTGGCAGTATTTGTCGAGTAGGTCTAGTTGTTGCTGTAATCCCTGTTCTGTGGGAGACAGCAGAACCAGGTCGTCTGCATAGAACAGGGAGTTCACTTCTCCATCCAGGAGACAGAGACCCGGTGACTCGCTTTGCTCCAGCATGTCTGCTAATTCATTTATGTATATGTTGAACAGGGTCGGGCTCAAATTGCAGCCCTGCCGGACGCCTCTTCTCTGGGTGAAGAAACCGGTGCGTTTGTCTCCAATGTTGCTCTCTCTCTCTCTCTCTCTCTCTCTCTCTCTTTTTCTCTCTTTTTCTCTCTCTCCTTTCCCCCCCCCCCCCCCCCCCCTCAGACAGACAAACTCATTTATATGCCCTCAAAAAATCTTCGGCAACGCCGGGCACTCCAGCTAGCTTAAAATAAGTTGGATGATGTCCATTGTAGAGTAAATTATACAAGATCTATGGAAGGGATTCAAAATGGCATCTGATCGTCTTTCTCATTCCATATTTTTGTCTTAAGTTTTTAGGGTGCGGAATGCTGTCTAAAATTCTCGATTAGTATATTAGTTTAAAGTTATTGAGGATTCACTGTTGATGGTTTTGATTGTGGTTCTCTTAACTAACAGGTGATACTAAACCATCAGAAGTGAAAGATTTCATTGCAGAATATTTGGAGAAGGTCCTAGAACCATATGGATGGCAAGCAATCTGGTCCAATGATATGTTTGAGGTGCTTGTTGAGGTAAATGTCTATTTTAAATAAATGTATACAGTAATGGTAACTACTGCATTTTGGTACTTCTGCATGCATTGCTGCAGAGCCTAGTTAACCCAGCTACAGTGGATAAATACCACATTAATGCAACTCCATTATAGTATATGTGTTCTCCAAGATCTAATGGGCTTCAATCCCTTGGTTATACCAATGAGGTGAGGCATTTTTGGTGTGCTGTGAGAAAAGTATGAATATTATTTACTCCTGCTTCTCAAATTTCACTGATTCAAATCTATGTTGAGCCATTATCAATTTTAAATTTCACTCCTTAATACTTGTGCCTATCCATTGTCATTCAGCATTCAGGCATCCTTCACGCATTCAAGGAACTTGTCAAATCTTGATTGACTGGGGAATTTTCTTTTGTCATATCATTAGGAGTGCCATTTCCTCTCTTGTAACCCCCATGTTCCTGCCCTGGAAAGAGGCTCAGAACTTGCATGAGAGCGCAGGTCTTTTTTCCTCTAGTTTTGAGAAGTTTTGTTAAGCTCCTGGTGTTTTCTTTTATTCAAATTCCAGAGCCAAGCCTTTCAGCTTATAGTAAGTTTTAGAAAAGTATAGTTTTTAGCTCTTTTACAAGCTTAGTTATACTTTTGATTCTGTTTACTCATTGATTCCTCATGCAAATCCTCTTTGTTCTAACTCCAGCACACTAATCTTTTTGACCAGTTTGGCAAAGTTGCCAATTTTTGACACCAAATTAAGGTCTCTGTTAGATTATGTTTTTATGCCTTCAGTAGGTCTAGATTATAAAACAATCCAGTGGAGGGTTTTGTTGCACAGTATATGTGTCCAAAATACAGTTTGAAAAAAAAATGTAATGCACCTGGCTTGGTATCTCAACTTCAGACCTAGCCTTACAGATACGTAACAAAAGGGAAATGTTATTTCATTTTGGATGTGTAACTGACAGAGAAGCAGGAATTTTAATTAGGTTGGAAAAATTGAGAGAAAAAAGGGGCGCGGGAGTGAATGAACAGATAAACCAATCACCGAAAAAGAGTAATGAATGACCTCAAGATTGCTTAATAGAAAATGGATTCACTTTTATATTATCTAATAGTGAGGTAAAGGAGAGACATTAAAAGAACACAAGAATGTGCAAATAGTGTAGGGTGAAAAGAACCATCCCAAAGATTAGTGTCCTGGAGTTATAACAAAGAGGACTTGCATGAGGAATCAATGAGTAAACAAACAAAAATGGTGAGAAAATAGCAACAAAAAAAGAGGAAAAAGACAAGTAGCAAATGCAGCAGATCTGAAATTAAAACAGAAAATTCAAAAAATTCATTGGGTCCACCAGTCCATGGTGCGTGCTGTTTTCTCTCCCTTCAGGACTTGTAGGCCCACAATGTTTTGCTAGCATTTTTCCCAAACACTCTTGTTTCAGATATATAGTCACCAAGATTTGTCAGTTCAAATTATTTATAACACTTTTTCTCATGTTTATGATTTGATAATTTCCATACGCAGACTGGCTTTATCATGAACCGAAACCTGGGATTTCATTCTGTATATAGATTAGTATAGCTCGGGTCCAACATTTATCCCCATATGCTATATTTCTTACTAAGGAATATATGGAATGCCTAACATCTTATCTTCTCATCTCCGAAGGCAGAAAAATACCACACTACTAGCCCACTGTTTACAGACTAAAGCTACTTGCCCAGAATTATTTACAAGCAGAGCAAGGCACAAAGCAGAAAGATTGGCACGGTACTAATACAGAACAAGAACCAAATGTGCACTACACAAACTGTTGACTTTCCTTTTAAAAGGGGCATCACCTGTAGTTTTTACAACCCTCTCAGTAAGTTCTTAGAAATACTGTGGGTCATTTTAAACTACGCTGTCAGGGCAGTAATCTGGCGGAGTGGATCGTGCACCCATTGTAGAACCTGCCTGATTTTCATCCCATTGAAACCGCAGTCACTGATAGTAAATGCATATAAGGAGTTAATATTGTCCCTCAGCTTGGCGAATAGTGCACTGAAGACCATGACAAATTCCTAGGCGAATAAGGATATTTTTCTCAATGTCGAAGCAGTCTTTTGAAGATTGTGTTCAACAAACCGATTTCCCCAAGATCGCGTCACTCAACAATGCAGTTATGATCTAGAAATTATAGGGTAAATTTTACACTTCTGTGCTTCCACACATAACCTCACCCACTAGGAACACATTGGGAAATTGTGTGCATGCAGTCCATAATTTTCTGTTCGTTCATTTTAATCTGAGCAGGCAAAGCTGCACGTCAGGATTGTGCCAGTGGAAAGCTTGCCCTTGTATCTCCTCTTGGTGGTGTTCACATTCTCCAGCTATACTGGGTTTTACACCTGATAACAGTAAATTACAGGTTTAGACAGTCATCACCAAGATAAATTCATATATGGTACTCCTATAGGAGTGGGGGGGGGGTTCCATGTAAACAAATGCTGGGCTATGTTATGTACAATAATACATTTTGGACAGACATTCACATTAAATAAGTTGACAAAAGATGAATTATCTACAAATAGTTGTGTGTAGTGGCCAACCACTTGCATGGAAATTTTTATTCAAACATCCCATATACAAAGCTGCCTGATGCCACTTTTAATATTGATTTAGCCTAACTATTTAAACCTTATACAGATTTTTTGTTTTATTACTATGTTCTCCTGGATTAGATTCTCTATTCTGCCTCAATGGTGTGTGAAAGAAGAGCCCCAACTGCAGTGGTGTAATGCCCCAGTACAGTCTATCATTTTGTGCTGGTAGCGTCATGATCAAATTTGCTCTAATTACACGTGATTCACAACAAGTACATATCAAAAACAGTAGTTAATCAAGGTTTGCATTTTTAATTATACTGGTTAAAATAATTAGAAAATAATACACTGAGCTTGTCCGTAGTTCTGTTTTTAATAAGGTGTCTGCTTATAATTTCAGGTGACTGATGTGGAGACTTCGAGCCTCAGGGCAGTGGTAAAGCTAGGAGAACCATTCCTTTACGAGTCTGAAACATATCCTCTTAACACAGAAGCAATGGAAAGTTTCCTTGAGGCAAAAGAGCACCTTGTGCTACTGCAAGAACTATATGTGGTGTCTGATGAGTCAGGAGAGTTTGACCAAACAGCCCTCGCTATTGAACATCTCAGGTAATGAATTTAATAAAAGATTTGTGTTTGACTTTTTTTAAACCACGTGAGGATTCAGACCATTGAATATACTTGATCAGTCTCCCTTTTGCTTTGTATCATTATTGCCAAACAGGAGTAAAAAGCTACGAATAATCTGTAGGTTGTTGACCAGTAAAACGAGCATGGTTTTTAACTTGTATGATGTGAAGTAATAAAACTCAGTAGGCACTTGGTTCGAGTATAAAGCAAGGCTTTAATCAACTTGTTTCAAAACATGGAGGTCTAGTTATCTTTCACTAGTTCCTGTTTACAAAATGTCCTGGGAAAGCTGGGCCCACACCCGAGTATTTATACCTCTTGGCCGTCCAGTGTTATTTCATGAGTCTTTCTTCATGGATCATAAGATTCATAACATGATGAGTATCTGTTCAATTGTGAAACGAGCTGCATTGCTCATGGACAAAAGTCATTGCAACCCAAGCAGCAGGATGAAAACCTGGAGTGCCAGGAGAGGCAAGGTTGGAACGGAGCAACAGGGGATCGATAAGGCATTTCTGTGGTGAGGCTTGGGTAGCAAGTTCTGGAAAAGATGGCGGATGATAGTAAGATGCCTGGAGAGGGAGCAGCAGATGATGTTGGTGGCAATGTGCTGCAAGGTGTTATGCAGGTCTGATGTAACTTCTCCTTTGCAATGATTGCTGGGCTGTAAGTGAGAATCCTGGCAGCTGAAAGAAGCTGAACATATTTTTTGTCCATTTTGTATGTGGCTTTATTTTTACCCTTTTAAAAAGAATCAGATGTTATGAAATAAAATGAACTCCACAAACAGAAAGCTTAGGTAGGAATTTTAGATGGATGGTCATTACAGGGTAAATTTTCATGTTTCCTTCTTGGGAGCATAGGAGTAGGCCTTTTAGCCCCTTGAGTCTGTTCCACCATTCAATTAGATTCACAGCAGAGATTCACATCATGGGAGTGCATAAGAATTTGAGCACATGCCCAATTTCTAGCCCCCATGATTTTCTGTCTGTTAGAATTAATAGATGGAAGAAGTGTGTGGGCTGCAAATTGGGAATATGCATTGATTCCCAAATGAATCATGTTGCATGAATCTCTGCACTGGGAATGCTTAAAGACTTGATATATTTATATACAATAAAATGTTAAGTGCTTATCCATTTTCAGTGAATGTTCCTTACTAGATTTGGAAAGAGTTTGTTGCACTTGTCATTGGTGCTAAAACTAACCACCATAAGGAGAGAGGACAACCCTGTTTTCACGTTCCAGATGGAAAGGAATCCGAAAGTAGTTTGTTGTTCAGGATCTGCTGGAAGGGTTGTATTCCCTGGAATTTAGAAGATTCAGGGGTGATTTGATTGAAGTTTTTAAGATATTAAGGGGAACTGATAGGGTGGATAGAGAGAAACTATTTCTACTAGTTGGGGAATCTAGGACTAGGGGACATAGCTTAAAAATTAAAGACAGACCTTTCAGGAGTGAAGTTAGGAAACACTTCTCCACACACGGTATATTTTGGCCAAAGCCAAGACACTCCAAGGTATAGAACAGGTAATTTGCCTATACCCTGTCAATGGCCTTTTCTGCATCAGAGAAATGTTGAAATAAAAAGATCTGTTCAGTCCCACGTTTCATAAATACTAAGTTAAAGATAATAATTCAACTTTATTGTCATTGCACAAGTACATGAACAACGAAATGTGATCTTGCAAGCTCCCATGACTGGGAGAAGCAAAGCCGCTGCGTCGGTGTGCGCCGCCATTCCATTTCCACCATTCCTCCTGTCCGACAATCTTCAGCCCAACACCCGGGCCTGCTCACCAGCCGCTCCTCCTTCCGTGACCTTCTCACCAACCGCCCCTCCTCGGGGCTTCTTCCGTGACCTTCTGCACCTGGTCTTCCCTGATGGTCACCCCTCCAGGTACTAACCAGGCCTGGCTCTGCTTAGCTTCCAAGCCTTGCCAGTGACCCTGTCCCTAGTCCCAGGAACAGGGAGATTATTGGCTGTGTTTCTTTATTTTATAAAGCACACCTAGTGTAGGTGGATGATGCTTCCTAGGATATTCTCCAGTCACATGGTAAAATTTTTACCAATATTTTAAACCCAACATTTATTAAGGTCATAAATCTAGTTTTTTTCCACAATGGATTTTACTTGGGTTTCAACTGACCCAACTAAAGAAAGACTTGCATTTATATAGCGCCTTTCACAACCTCTGGACGTCCCAAAGTGCTTTACAACCAATGAAGTACTTTTTGAAGCGTAGTCACTCTTGTAATGTAGGAAACGCTGCAGCCAATTTGCGCACAGCAAGCACCTACAAAGTGCAATGTGATAATGACCAAATAACCTTTTTTTTCATTGTTGCTTGAGATAAATATTGGCCAGGACACCGGGGATAACTCCCCTGCTCTTCTTCGAAATAGTGCCATGAGAGCGCAGATGGGGCCTTGGTTTTAATGTCTCATCTGAAAGACAGTACCTCTGACAGCGCAGCACTCCCTCAGTGTCAGCCTAGATTTTTGTACTCCAGTCTCTGGAGTGGGACTTGAACCCACAACCTTCTGACTCCGAGGCAAGAGTGCTACCAACTGAGCCATGGCTGACACTTAAATGATGGCAGTGTCTTTGAGGTCAGAGCTTGTTCAAAGCAGGAATCTCAAGACTGAATAAAACATGCTAGGAAAACTTTCTCCGGGAACTTTTCCTAACTTTCCTTGCCCACTAATCATCTGGATCTCTATGGTGAATGATTTCACCAAGTGCTCTATATGGTTAATTGGATGTTTTCAGCACCTCTCTCCAACAAATGAGTTTATTTATGCATTTTAACATTTATTACAATTAGTATAAATTACTGGATATTTTATGTTTTGTAGATTTTTCTACCTACATATCTGGAGAAACTGGGATGAAGATGACGGAGATGATGATTTTGATTACTTTGTCAGATGTTGTGAACCGAGATTAAAGCTGTAAGTATATTTTGCCAAACTTTGACATAGGCAACTGTTGGAAATTGCCAGAATATTCAGAATTCATTCAGCATTTCTAGTGTTAATATAATTTTCTGATCACTCAGTGAGGTATCTCAAATGAATTTGGAACAGTATTTTCTAGAAATGCAGAGATCTTTCTGTAAGTTCTGCATCTGAGTTAATAGAAATTGCAAATTTGGTTTTGCTAGGTTTAAATATATAATCACCATCATGCATGATACTTTCACGGTGGCTCTGATCCCAACAGACCAGAAATTAATGAAACAAGTTGAGAGAAACTAACCTTCCCAACTTAAACACCTTCTATAGTGTACAGCTAAAACCATGCCAATGCAGTGTTAAAATGTACTCTGGCACAAACATTCTGTAGAAACTAAACACAATTATTTTAAAAAGTAAAATTTTGATTTTTGGTTTATCTGACCATAATGCACTCATGGCTACATCATCAGTATATTATGTGATCCTCCACAACCTTCTAGCCTAACTCTCAATCCTCCCAGGACCACCTTTTATTTCACTACTGTTATTCAGATTCACTGTTCATATTGGGTTCTTATTATTTGGCTGATTCTTGACACCAGATGGTGCTCTAAGCAAACTGAAATTTGATCTGTGTTGGACAAAAATACTATTTCTAAAACCACATGATTTAAAATGAGTTTTAGAATTGTTACTAATAGAACTGGAGGAACTATCGATGTTTTGATTGCAATAATGTTACTGGAACGTGCAATCTTTTCTCAATTCTCACCAATGTTCTTCCTTCCCTTCCTCTGTTAAAAGCGTTGATTCCTTGTTTGAGTGTGTTTCTCCAGTGCCATTTGCTTTCAGTGCCTTGCCCAAATGCCTCTGTTCATATTTAAGTCTTGACATTGAGTTTTGGCAGGCTATTTCACAGTGGGGGCATCGAGCACAGGTTTAGTCCTGTCATTGGCCAATATCCAACAGCAGTTGCTGGCTAGCAGTCAGGTGCAGGAGCTATGGCCAATTGTCCCTACCCAATGAGGTTCTGAGGCTAATCATAGTGCACCTATGGCTGCCCTGACAAAAGTTGGCTAACTCCGAATAGACAGAAGATTGAATTTGGTCTTGTTTGATTTATGTGGTTCAGCTCCTCACTGAATGAACTCATTGAACCCATCACGGAGCCTAGATTTTATATTTAATTAGTACTGCAGAAGTTGGCATCTGACTTTCATTCTTGATCAACCAACACACCATCTCATTGAAATACAAAAGAGCTGGAACCAAACTTTTGTCAATTTCATTCGGAATCTTTGAAACTTAATTGATTGCACCAGAATTAGAACTGAATGCATCTGTGTCCTGAAATATTTACATCCTGTCCAATTCAACTATAATAATTCTAATAAACAGATTGAAAATATTCACTGCTGCAACAGTAGCCTATAGATGGGGCAAAGGGGAGTGTGATCTGAGCAGGTTACAAAATTAAAGTTACACCTCTGATAAAGTATTCACTTCTTTTTAAATTCAGGTACTATGATATTCTTGAAGATCGTGTTCCTGCTGATCTCATTGCTGAATATAATCGGCTGTTGTCAAAGTGTGAGGAGACATATAAGGAATTTATAAAGCTGAGAAATACTATTTCTACTAGTGATTCAGAATCTGAATCTGAATTGAATAACATTTCCATGGTGGAAGGAGTTAAACTTTGTGAACAATTGGAGAAGCTTAAATATAAACTTCGAATAATGGAGACCCCACTTTATAGGTAATCTTTACTTTGTTTCACTCCTGTTTACAAACAATATCTTATGCCTTTCCTGTTAGATATTGAAAGTCATGAAAATTTGCAATTATTCTAAATTATGCATTTACTTTCTAAATTTTTACCACAGTGGAAGCTTTTTGGAACACTGTTTGCCTGTGCCTCACAGTATGTGGACTTGTGTTCCATTTACCTAATCATCTGCACCTACTGTATCCCGTAAAGGGAGTGGTTTAAAACAAATGACTGGAGTCATCTTTGATTTACAAATATTGAAATCGTGGGAGGATGGATGAAACTGAACGATAATGGAGAAATTTGGATCAAGCTAAATCAAATCAACTTTTATTGTCATTGTTAGTGCACAAGTACAGTACAACGAAATGTAGGCTTGTGGCTCCCGACAGTGTACATTTGGATTAAGACATTTAAACATTCAACGTACATTTGGCTTGTAGTATATTAACATAAATATAACCATAATAAAGTGCATTGGCAGATGTGCAGGCTTTAGAGTTTGTGGAGTTCAGTAGGATGACAGCCCTGGGAAAGAAGCTGTTCCTAAATCTGGTCGTACGGGTGCGAATGCATCTGTAGCGTCTCCCAGATGGCAGGAGGGCGAACAGACTGTGGTTGGGGTGGGTAGGGTCTTTGATGCTTATCCTAACTAAAAAGATCAATAACTTGGAAAAATTATTTTTAGATATGTGCTACGTCAGGATGGCTATGGATTGCCAACAAAACAGGCTAAAGGAATTCGTCCTTCAGGTGAAAAAGTTACTCATGTTGTTTCAAGCTCCATGACCATTGGTCTACTGCAGTCTCTGTTGAGAGAGAAACTAAACCCGGACTACGTTACTCAGGAGCAAATGCTAGAGGTAATGATCACTGACCATCAATGAATGAACTCAATGGTTTAATTCAACTAATATTTCATTCATTTGCACAATCAAAAATACAGTCCTGAGACAGCAGAGTGGATAAATTTGTAACATTTTAATTAACCTTTTGGCATTACAAGAAAAATCCAATGTTTGCAGTATTTTATTCATACAATTAACTACTTTTGAAGTGCAGTGGCTTGTTATGTAGGCACGCGTGGCAAGCATTCAGCGCCAGCAACATTACATACAGCAACGAGCCTGTTCGACATTTTTGTGGTGTTGCTTGAGGGAGAAATCTTGGCCAGGACAAGGGAATCTTCCCTTCCTTCCTTTTCTTCAAATAAAGCCCTGGGATCTTTAATGCCCAACTGAACCACTGGAGCGGGCTGATTAGACCTTGGTTTCAGATATCCAAAAGGATGATGCCTCCGCCAATGCAGTACTGCACTGGAGCGTCCGCTAGATTATGAGCTCTGTGTATGTGGCTTGAACCTGCAACCTTCTGATCCAAAGCCAAGAGTGCTACCAGAAGAGCTAAACTGATCCTGCTTTGTCCCTGCTATTAAGTTTTCATTTAAACTTTTGTGATGTAAACTTTGTTAAACTAACTGGTTTATGATGCAGCATTAAGATTTGGGAAAATGTTGTTTTTAAACTTGAGTGGAGAGAGCCTGGCGATTCTTTTACAAGAAAAGCATAAATAGCTCTTTGAGAGATTGTCTAATATTTCATGCTGATCATTAAATGGATTTATGAAATTTAGGGAACACATGAAAATCACTGAGTTAATATAACTTACGCTGAAGGAAACAAAGAACTGTACAATCATGGTGCTCCTCCCTTGCTGATAGTCTGAAGATTACCTGTATAGCAAAATGCTTTTATATTTATATGAAATGTATGTCCTGAAAGTAGGAATAATTGTTTTATTGTAACTACTTTTTCTCTCAGTTTCACAGTGATCCACTTATAGCAATAAATGCCTGCTATGAAGGAGATGATGTTGTTATCTGTCCTGGTCATTACTGTGTGAATGGCTACTTCAGAATTGCTGATTCCATTCAAGTAGAAGGTAGGGACTGGAGGAATAATGTATGTACACGTTGCACCTTTACACAGGTTTTCTTATCTGTGAACCTAGGGATGGGAAGGGTGATATTTATGTCAATGCAAGCAACATTTACCAACTTGTATAAAAGTCGTGGTACAATATATAGCCCTGTTTTTGTGTTACTTTCACAGAGGTCGTTTAATGTGGCTTTCTATCTAGTGGTACCTGTCTATAATCAGCTTTGTGAATTGTTGCCTTCTCTGCTGGTGTAATACAAATTCAGGTCACTGTAGACTGGAGGTCTGAAGATTTGAAAGATTTGCATTTATATAGTGCTTTATCAAATCTCTTGACAACCTTGTCAAAGCGTTTCACATGAAGACTTTTTTTGCTGGTTTCATTCTAATTCAATAATCACAGTCAAATATGAGTAATATTGAGGGGGTGCAGGTTAGAGAGGGACATGCTGTTAAGAGGAGATTGAGGCAGTGTGTATGGATGACCGAGACTAGATGAAGCAGAGCGGGGCATGGAGACAATGAACAGGGAGATCAAAGGGCTTGGATCCAAGTGGTAGCTAAAATGCATGTGCTTGGACACAGAGATGGAGTCTTATTTAATGTGATCAAGCCACGAGGAAAAGGCAAAGCACAAATCCTTTCATTAGAACCTTGGAAATTGGAGTAAACAGAACAGAACTTTGGGAGGAGAGGGGGTGGGTTCCTGTCTAATTTCAGTAGTGATTGCACTGAACTAACAACTGGGACTAGAGGGGGGTGGGGCAGCTGAAGAGAGGAAGAAAAAGCCAGCTCTGATGTTTGGATATTAGAAGTTTAGGGATCTGCAGGAGGCTCTACTCTGGTGTTATTTAATCTCTTTCTCTTTCACATGCAGACACAGGCACACTCTCTTATCAAATGTTCTATTCCTGTTGAGTTTGATATTTGGTCGAGGGTATTTGCTTTTTGAAGAATGCTAGTGTTTGTAAACCCTTACAGATTAGTAGTTCACCGGTATATAAAGCAGAATAGCATGACCTGGAAACATTTTGTGCTTCCAACAATGCTTTGCTACCCCAGAAAATCTTTCGATAGTTTTGCGTGATGCATGTTGTGGTGATGTCTTGGCATTTTAAAAACTGTTAATATCCTCCAAATCTGTTGTGGCTTGTTTTCCACCAAATCTTGAAAATATTTCACTTTGTTTTCTTTCCCTGTGCCTAGGATATGGACTTCCTGATGACATAGTGCTGGAAAAAGAAGGTAAAGGAGACACCTTTGTTGATTGCACAGCCAGTTGTGTAAAAATATCCAATCTGAAATTTATCCAGCATGATGCTACAGAGGGTATTTTATGTAAGTACAGTATAATTTTCTGCTCTGTGGGAAAGGGCAGAAGAGCCTGTAAGAATGAAATGCTTTGAAATAAACTTTGAAGGTCCTACATTATTTTTATATTATTATTATTAACCCCTTCCTTCCTGCAATTCTGCTCGGTTATGCTTTCTTTATTACCGGTACTTTCTTGTACTTTACTGCAGATGCAGCAGTTATTCTCATGCCTTCAATATCTTGATGCTCTCATCATATTGTCAGAGGACATGTCTTTTCAGCACCAACGCATCTAAATGTGATTTAAATATACATTTGTGCTCATTTGTAAAGTCGGGGGTGGACAACCAGTGTTATTGGGGGTTGCATTATTTATCTCCCCATCTCATTCCCAATGTCGGAGATGCAGTAGTAACAAAGGATGCGATTGGTCACAACTAAACAGGCAGTTTTCCATCTGATCTGACCTGGCTACCTAGATTTTTGGAATTAATATATTAGCTACTTACTGCTAGATATGCAGTAAAAACTTGTGCCATCCTTTGCTAAGTTACAGCAGACGAATGAAAAAGGTACTAAATACTGGTTTCACTTTTTTGGAAAACTAAGCTTTTTAAAAAAAAAAACTTTTTTAGGAAATAAGCTTAATGTGCTTATTAACCGCTATTGTTAATCCAATAGCAAAATACTGTGGATGCTGGAAATCTGAAATAAAAACTCCAAATGCTGGAAATACTCAGCAGGCCAGGCAGCATCTGCAGAGAGAGAAACAGAGTTAATGTTTCAGGTCAATAACTTTTCATCAGTTCTGATGAAAGGTCATCGACCTGAAACGTTAACTCTTTCTCCATAGATGCTGCCTGACCTGCTGAGTATTTCCAGCATTTTCTTTTTTTATTATTAATCCAATGTTAATTGCAATATTGTTTTACTTCAAAAATGAGCAGTTATTTTCATGATTTCAGCAAAGTTGCATGAACTGCTCATAAGATAGACTTTGCAAAATGTTTTAAGTTGATTAATTTCTTGGAATGAGAGTTAGAGACATTTTATGATATCTTGTGTGCAGTTATTAAACTTTAATGTTCAGTAATGAATTTGGTATTCGCTTCTGCTTTGTGAGTTGTGATCTAAAGTGCTCAGGATTTCTCTCTTTTGCCCTGCCTGGTGGCTGTGTTTCACTCTCTTCTAAACTTTTTCACTGCCAGGTAAATCTTCTTTCACTTGTTTCTCGCTTACAAATGTAATCTGAATATCTAATTCCCTTTGTCACAAGAACATAAGCGCAATTTCTAAATTTGCGGACGACACCAAATTGTGGGGGGGGGGATAGTCAATACTGATTACAAGAAGACATTAATAAACTTGCAGAATGGGCAAATGAAATTTAACACAGATAACTGTGAGGTATTACATTTTGGTAAGAAAAATAGGGAGATCACATATTACTTGGGAAATAAGAATCTAAATGGGGTAGAGGAGCAAAGGGATCTCGGAGAACAAATACACAAATCACAAAGTATCGACACAGGTTAACAAGGCCATATAAAAAGCAAACCAAGCACTAGGGTTTATTTCTAGAGGGATAGAATTGGAAAGTAGTGAAGTTATGCTAAACTTGTATCGAACCTTGGTTAGACCACGCTTGGAGTACTGCGTACAATTCTGGTCGCCATATTGTGAAAAGGATATAGAGGCACTGGAGAGGGTGCAGAGAGGATTTACAAGGATGATACCAGAAATACCTATGCAGAAAGGATGAACAGGTTGGATCTCTTGAAAAGAGATGGCTGAGGGGTGACCTAATAGAGGTCTTTAAAATCATGAAAGGTTTTGCTAGAGTAGATACAGAGAGAGTGTTTCCACTTGTGGGGGAAGAGCAAAATTAGAGGCCATCAATATAAGATAGTCACCAATAAATCAAATAGGGAATTCAGAAGAAACTTTACCCAGAGAGTGGTGAGAATGTGGAACTTGCTACCACAGGGAGTGGTTGAAGTGAATAGTATAGATGGGGAGGCTAGATAAGCATACGAGGGAGAAGGGAATAGAGGGTTATGTTGATAGATTTAGACGAGGAAAGACTGGAGGAGGCTCGAGTGGAGCATAAATGCTGGCATGGACTGGTTGGGCCGAATGGCCTGTTTCTGTGCTGTATATCCTATGTAATTTATATCAATACAATATCATAAGCTGGTTAAAAACACGAGATTGAAGCAGATCAGAAGCTTTTGTAATCGAGATTGAGTTTAATCTTCAGGTTGAAAAACTTCATGGTTTCTTCAAATATCTGAAGAGCAGCCTATATTCATACAGTTCTATTTTTGGGGAAGAGGCTGAAGTTTGGAAAAAAGAAAGACTTGCATTTATATAGTGCCCTTCATGATTTCAGGACGTCCCAAAACGCTTTACAGCCAATGAAGTACTTTTGAAGTGTAGTCACTGTTGTAATGTAGGAAACAGTAGGTCGAATTACAGTAGGTAGCTAAAACCATATATTGGGTCAGTCTTTGAGGAGAATTGGTGATATTTTTTGAAAAGTGGACTTTCCAATCTATTTTCAATTAGCTGTATTAGTTGTGTGCAAAAGGCAGGTTTGGCGACTAGAATTGTACATTAGAAAGGTTTTCAGTTCATCAAAACTGAAAATTGTAGGATATTCCGTTGCTCGTGTTTTGATAGTTGATGAAAAATTATTTATTACAAAGCATTGCTCAGGGTGAAACTCAGAGGAATGATACTGTAGCTACAACAAGCGCAAACCTTCAACGTGATATTGGTTTCCACATCAGAAAACAAGCCAGATGGTGTTCTTTGGAGTTTTGTTGCCATTCAAGCTTGAGAGACAGCCCCTGCTGATAACAGAGAAACAGACTGGGGTGGAATGGTAGAAAGTGGAGGGTAAATGAGAGAGGGAAATGAAAGACAATCAAAGAGCAGTAATGAGAAATGGGGTAAATGAGATTAAGAGGAAAGGGGAAAGAGATTGAGAACAATGAAGTATTTGTGCCTAGTTTTGGTTTGATGGCTGTCTCTTCAAATCAAGTGATATAATGGAGCATATGTTATCTTATTCCTGTGTTGTGGTATTGGATCGCCTGGATACAATGAATACAAGAAAAGAAAGTGCAGAGGAATGAACGTCCCTACAAAAACAACAAATTGCATTTATATAGCACCTTTTAACGTAGTAAAACGTCCCAAGGCACTTCACAGGAGCGTTGTCAATCAAAATTTGACACCGAGCCACAGGTGACCAAAAACTTGGTCAAAGAGCGTCTTAAAGGAGGAGAGAAAGCTAGTCTCTGATTTCCTGGCCAGTAGGGGTGTCATTCTTCCTCCTAATCCAATAACCCCAGGAAGAGGGAATTCTACCCAAGGAGTTTATTAGTTAATTAAGTCAAACTCTTGTACTAAGCCAATGCAAAATCCATGTCGTTTAAATTTTGTCAGTTACAAGCTAGAAAGAGGAATAATGTGTGATTGAGTTTGTATATAACTTTTTTTAAATTTTGTGTGTCTTGGTATGCATAATGCAGGGATTCCTGGTAACACTTTTCTGGGATATAAATAGTTTAAGATCATCTTGGAGAAAGTGAACAAATTAAATTGAAACTACCACAAAGTAGTTTAGATTAGAACAGTGTCTTTCAGGAGTAAGACATTTTATGAGGAGAAGAAATGCAATGCAATATCAAAATGTTATGCAAAGGGTTAGCTTAGTTTTTAAGAGTGGCAATGTTTTTTTTTTCACCATTATTTGCCATTTGAATTGGGTAAAATATGACTGTTAACTGATTTGCTTGTTTGTCATGTTTGAAGGTGTGATACTATAATTGATCGACAAAGCCTGTGAAGGTATAGGGCAAGTCCAGTAGCTAAAAGCAATTAACAGCCCAGGTTTTCTGTTTTGTTCTGGGCACGTTAGCAAAAGTGGGCCTCGATCTCAAGATTAGAATAGAGACTCTTGGAGGTATTGGGAGATGGGACTCAGCAAGGAGAGTGATATAAAGTATGAGCACTGAATTAATCTAGAGTAACAAGCTAGAGAAGACCAAAGTATGTAATGGAGAAGAAATAAGGGGGGGAAGAAAGACAATGAGCCACTGTAAATGAGCGACAGAATTAGAGAAAGGAGAAACATAGGAATAAGAAAGATGGAATCGGAGAGGGTTTATGAAGGAGAGACGATGAAACAGGGAACCAGGAAGAAAAGAGAGGGAATAAGAAAATTCTATCCAGATTTAAATAAATAGGTAGAAACAAAGCACATCAAAAGTTAAATTGATGGGCTAAGTTTCAAGACTTCTTCCATGGTTTGCTTGTAGTTAGTGAGAGTAGTTGCGAGCATACTATATTTGAAACTCAGTTACATTTTTGTTTTCTGGTTCTTGAACATTGAACAGTTGATCATCTTTGGTTAGGACTTTGGTTTCCTCAGCACTTCTGTACACAGCCTGTCTTTCCCCTGACTGCCTGCTCTGCGATGCACATGAAATTGTCTTGGCTTTACATGTATATGAATAATATAGATAGATAGATGCACAGGCTGATTTTAGTTCTTGTATTACATTGTTAAAAAACAACCACTGGGAAACTATGCCGCTTGAGCGAGGGTAACATCTCCAGCTTTTTCCAGTTCTGATGAAGGGTCCCAGACCTGAAACGTTAACTCTGTTTCTCTCGCCACGGATGCTGCCTGGCCTGCTGAGTATTTCCAGCATTTTCTGTCATTTCAGATTTCCAGCATCCACAGTATTTTGCTATTATTTTCCTTAAAAGGCATGTACTAGCACTGTTGAAAAACCATGATTAGTTAAAAAACCTAGAAATAAATTGTGAATTAGGTAATTAAATCTATAATTAAGAAAGAACTTGCATTTATATAGCACCTTGCATGACCTCAGGACTTCAGCATTTCACACCCAATGAAGTACTTTTGAAGTTTAGGAACTTTTAATGTAGGGGAACGTGGCAGTCAATTTGCACATAGCAAAGTCTCAAACAGCAATGAGATAAATGGCCAGATAATCTGTTTGTGATGTTGGTTGAGTGATAAATATTGGCCAGGGCACCAGGAGAACTCCACTTTTTTGAATAGTGCCACGGGATCTTTTACATCCACCTGAGAGGGCTGGCATCTCTGACCGTGCACCTCTCCCTCAGTACTGCACTGAAGTTTTAGGCTAGATTTATATGCTCAAATCCTGGACTGGGGCTTGAACCCACAACCTTCTGACTCCAGCGAGAGTGCTAGCAGTGAGCCAAAGCTGTCACATAAATTAATACAGCACAAAACATGTTGATAAAAAAATCAATAGTGTTATGTGGAAAATGAGGCAGACTAACTTGTATATAAAATTAGGCAATATACTGATCTTAAGTGTGCGATGCACAAAAAATATGAACACTTTGAAGTGATTATACATGACAAGTGATTTAATCTGGGAAATGTTCTGCTTGAATTGGAACTGAGTTTAAAGCTTGTCTGGATCAGGTATTCTGTATAATGGGGTTTGATACATTTAGGTTTTACAGTTGAATCAAGCAGATTCATTAAAAGCTGACGCTCAGAATTTTCTTCCCTTTTGCACAAATCACTGGCTGCTTTACAGACTGTTCATGCTATTTTAGGAAAATTATCATTTATGCGCCTTTCACATTCAGTACTTGTTTTCTTCAAATGTCCTGTTTAAGTCTCATTGTTCCTAATGTAATTTTGTTTTAATTTTGAAATCTCTCTTCCTTGACAAAAAGGGATGATGATTAGATACTTACTGTATATTGTGCAATGTCTTTTGACGGTGGTTAGCAATTGAAATCAACTTATTTGTCAGAATTCATTCCAATTGACTTAATTTACTGCTACATATAGTTCTGGTTTCCCAGTGCTTCAAACATCAATTCTCCCCTCCTGGTGGCATGCTACACTGCTGAATGTATGTTTCGGCTAAGACAGTTTGGGAATTAAGCCCCAAGCTAACCAAGTCCCAATCCATCAACAATTTGGGGCTAATTTTAAACGACATGTCATGCTAAAGTTCCCACTCTCACCTGAAAGTTGACTTAAATGTTAGGCATGCCTAGTCTTCAGACCTGTATGACGCATACTGTCAAAGTAGGAACTTCCTATCATTTGCTTTATAGGTTCTGATTGCAGTAGTTTATACTGCTGGCATAGAAATTAAAATGACTACTTTATTCTAATTCTGCAGTGACTGGTATGCTGATATTCTTTTATATGTCTGTGTTTTTCTTTTAAACAATAAAAGCTGCACTTTTTTTTTAGATGTTCCCACCTGTTTAAATAGAAATGGCCACAGTTTGAGCTTCTAATTATTAAAGGGCATTAGTAAAAAAAAATTAAAAAAAATTCTCAGTTTCTATTATTGAAGGAACATTACATTATGGCTCCACTACAAATAATTCAGATTAAAATCTCAATGTTTTTCTCACCACTAAATTGCTGTCTATTCACAACACTAACAATTTCCAATTGAATTTTTATTTACCCAAATGTAGAGAAATATCCTGAGAACAATCAGTGTTGCAAAGTTTTTAATTTTGTTCACAAATTTAGATCTGGATTAGTGTGCTGCATGACTGTTTGAGGGAGGTAGTGAAACTTCAACAACTTTGTACTTTATTGAGACAGAAGTACCCTTGGAGATCTCATTCTCATTGTGATCGTAGCACTCAAGAACCAAAGCTCTATCAACTGGCAGTACAAGAACAAGTTATGTGGTTCTATTGCTTTTTGTAAATGGTATACTGAATCACACATGCTATTAATTGTATAATCATTCCAATAAATTACTGCACTAATTATTGGTTTGTAGAAAATAAACTGAGTAGTGAATCAGTAATAAATATAGAAACATAAAAGATAGGAGCAGGAGTAGGCCATTCGGTCCCTCAAGCCTGTTCCGCGATTTAATGAGATCATGGCTGATCATCCAAATTCAGTACCCTGTCCCTGCTTTCTCCCCATATCCATTGATCCCCTTAGCCTTAAGAAATATATCTAACTCCTTCTTGAATATAGTTAATGAATTGGCCTCAACGGCCTTCTGTGGTAGAGAATTCCACAGGTTCACCACTCTCTGGGTGAAGAAATTCCTCCTCATCTCTGTCCTAAATGGCTTACCCCTTATCCTTAGACTGTGACCCCTGGTTCTGGACTCCCCCGCCATCAGGAGCATCCTTCCTGCATCTAGTCTGTCTAGTCCTGTTAGAATTTTATAAGTTTCAATGAGATCCCCTCTCATTCTTCTAAACTCTAGCGAATATAAGCCTAATCGATCCAATCTCTCCTCATAACGTCATTCCTGCCATCCCAGGTATCAGTCTGGTAAATTTTTGCTGCACTCCCTCCATGGCAAGAACATCCTTCCTCAGATAAGGCGACCAAAACTGCACGCAATACTCAAGGTGCGGTCTCACCAAGGCCCTGTACAACTGCAGCAAGACATCCTTGCTCCTGTACTCTAATCCTCTCTCTATGAAGGCCAACATACCATTTGCCTTCTTAACCGCCTGCTGCACCTGCATGCTTACCTTCAGCGACTGGTGCACAAGGACACCCAGGTCTCGTTGCACTTCCCCTTTTCCCAATCTATTGCCATTCAGATAATAATCTGTCTTCCTGTTTTGCCACCAAAGTGGATAACCTTGCATTTATCCACATTATACTGCATCTGCCCAATCACCCAACCTGTCCAAATCATATTGGAGTTTCTCTGCATCCTCCTCACAGCACATCCGCCCACCCAGCTTTGTGTCGTCTGCAAACTTGGAGATATTACATCTAGTTCCCATGTCTAGATCATTAATAGATATTGTGAATAGCTGGGGTCCTAGCACCGATCCCTGCGGTACCCCACTAGTCACTGCCTGCCACTTGGAATAAGACTCGTTTATTCCAACGCTTTGCTTCCTGTCTGCCAACCAGTTCTCTCCAAGTCAGTACCTTACCCCCGATCCCATGATGTTCAACTTTGCATGCTAATCTCTTATGCGGGAACTTATCGAAAGCCTTCTGAAAGTCCAAATACACCACATCCACTGGTTCTCCCTTATCTATTCTACCAGTTACATCCTCAAAAAATTCCAGTAGATTAGTCAAGCACGATTTACCTTTTGTAAACCCATGTTGACTTTTTTTGTAAACCCATCTGACCCTATTTTCCAAGTGCTCTGCTATTACATCTTTTATAATGGACTCTAGCATTTTCCCCACTACCGATGTCAGGCTTACCGGTCTATAATTCCCCGTTTTCTTTCTACCACCTTTTTTAAATAGTGGGGATACATTAGCTGCCCTCCAATCCATGGGAACTGTTCCAGAGTCTCTAGAATTTTGGAAGATGACCAGCAATGCATCTACTATTTCTAGGGCCACTTCCTTAAGTACCCTAGGATGTAGATTATCAGGCCCTGGGGATTTATCGGCCTTCAATCCCGTCAATTTCCCTAACACCATTTCCCTACAAATACTGATTTCATTCAGTTCCTCCCTCTCATTAGACCCTATGTTCCCCGACATCTCTGGGAGGTTATTTGTGTCCTCCTTTGTGAAGACAGAACCAAATTATGTATTTAATTGGTCTGCCATGTCTTTGTTCCCCATTATAAATTCCCCTGATTCTGACTGCAAGGGACCTACGCTTGACTTCACCAATCTTTTTCTCTTCACATATCTATAGAAGCTTTTACAGTCAGTTTTTATGTTCCCTGAAAGCTTACTCTCATACTCTATTTTCCCCCTCCTTAATTAATCCCTTTGTCCTCCTTTGCTGAATCCTAAACTGCTCCCCATCCTCAGGTTTGCTGCTTTTTCTCGCCAATTATGTGTCATCTCCTTGGATCTTATGCTATCCCTAATTTCCCTTAGTTAGCCACAGTTGAGTCACTTTTTTAAAAAGAATTTATGCCAAACGGGGATGAACAAATTCGGTAGTTCATCCATGCGATCTTTAAATGTTTGCCATTGCCTATCCACCGTCAACCCTTTAAGTAACGTTCCCCAATCAATCCTAGCCAACTCGCACCTCATACCATCGTAGTTTCCTTTGTTTAAATTCAGGACTCTAGTCACTGAGTCAACTACTTCACTCTCCATCTTAATGAAGAATTTTATCATATGATCGCTCCTCCCCAAGGGGCCTCGCACGACAAGATTGCTAATTAATCCTTTCTCATTACATAATACCCAGTCTAAGATGGCATGATCTCTAGTTGGTTCCTCGACATATTGGTCCAGGAAACCATCCCATATACACTAGGAATTCCTCCGCCACAGTATTGTTACTAATTTGGTTAGCCCAATCTATATGTAGATTAACGTCACCCATGATAACTGCTGTGCCCTTATTGCACGCGTCTCTAATTTCCCGTTTAATGCCATCCCCAACCTCAGCATTACTGTTTGGGGGTCTGTATACAAGTCCCACTAATGTTTTCTGCCCCATGGTATTTCTCAGCTCTACCCATACAGATTCTACATCAGAGCTAATATCCTTCCTTACTATTGTTAATCTCCTCTTTAACCAGCAATGCTACCCCACTTCCTTTTCCTTTTTGCCTGTCCTTCCTGAATATTGAATACCCCTGGATGTTGAATTCCCAGCCTTGGTCACAGACAGTGCAAGTAATAGCAATATGATAAGTTCTTTATCCCTCAATTCTTGCTGCTTCATTCCAAATGGTGAATCTGAAATTTTTGTCTGTACATATAGTGTACACAAAGACCAATTTGCCATAAGTCGTTGCTATTTTCTGAAATATTGACTTCAAGGTTAGTTGCACAGTGGTGATTTTTAGGGTTTAAAATATGGAGGGGGGGGGGGGAGTTTGATTTTAATTATAAGGATTCCATTTATAGATTTTATTTTGTTTGGTTAATTACCACTTCCATCTGAGCTGCCTAAGTTGTCAGATGAGAACACAGTCGTTGAAGAGAACTCATTTGCAATGTTCTGGGGAAAAAGCTGGGATGTGAGACTAAATTGGAAAGCTCTTTCAAAGAGCCAGCATAGGCCCGACAGGCTGAATGGCCTGCTTCTATGCTGCAAGATTCTATGATTCTACAGGATGATTTTTTTTCTAACCAACATACAGGTCAAAGACTAAAATTTATATTGGGTGTCAGGCAAATGTTAAAGGCAAAACTAATGGAAAACATTTTAAAAGGCCTGTCTAATTGTTGTGCAGCTAGTCTGAAGATCACTGCTACAAAAATCTTTGACAATTGAATGTTGGAGGAACATCTGTCTTTTAGTGGAATCTTTGCTATGTGTTAAATTATCTCGACCTTTTATGGTGCTGACAATCAGATGTAATTTCCTAATTAGCCTATTTTGTCTCAATTAACAAGCTACGCTTTTAAAACACAATGTTCTATATAATCGGTGATATATACAAAATCTTCATTATTTAATTTAGACTCTGCTGAATAAAGTTAAACCATCTAAGCTGATTAGCAGTTTATTGTATTTTAACTATTTAGGTGTCCGCAAGGGCCAGGCTATTCTGGAGAATTGTGTACTGCAATGTGACACTACAGGAGTCGTATTGAGAACCTCAGCAGAACTGCAGATGAAAAATTGTGACCTGTATGGAGCAAAGGTATAATCTAATGACAAATCTTCAGAACTATAAAATACTCAAACGGTGTGATAATCCTTCGAGTTTTGGTTTGATTTGGCTTTCTGCATAATGACATGTTAGAATATCAGATTTCAGCATGATTAAAGCACACAACTGTGCTCTAAACTTGATCGAAATGCATCAGTTGTATAGTCATTATTTCTATAACTAACCAGTAGTCTAACTACTATACAAATATCAATTCTTTGTTTGTAATTTACATAATTGATCAGGAAATGCACTTTTCTATGCTTCTCAAGAAATGACTGCTTTACAATTTTAGCACATCTAGTTATGCTGGTTGTACGCACTATTCTATGGCAGTAAGCTGGGCATGATATAAAGAGGTGTGATGGACTTGCTGTGGCTGGTAGGATGTGTGTAAGAGTGATGTAGATTGATCTTAGTTGATTTTCTTTTTCCCTCTTGGTCATGCCATCAGAGGAGATACCTATGAACTTCCCTGTGACTGGTTTCAGCGGAACTGGTAAATGCTGAGGAATAGATTGCCTTCTCTTTTAGTATTAGAATTATATGGGGAAGCCTAAAGCTGTTAGTTAATTTTCTTGTGTCCATTTTTATCAAAAAATTGGATTTAAAAACATATTTTTATAACAAAGCAGACCCAAGAAGCACTAATACAAAAGCAAAATACTGCGGCTGCTAGAAATCTCAAATAAAAACAGAAAATGCTGGAGATACTCAGCAGGTCAGGCAGCATCTGTGGCGAGAGAGACAAAGTTAATGTTTCAGGCCGATGACCTTTCATCAGAACTGGAAAAAGTTAGAGATGTAACAGGTTTTAAGCAAGTACAGTGGCAGGGAAAGGGGGGAGGGGAGGAAGAGCAAAAGGGAAGGTCTGTGATAT
Organism: Somniosus microcephalus; assembly: GCF_052327205.1. Taxonomy (NCBI): domain Eukaryota; kingdom Metazoa; phylum Chordata; class Chondrichthyes; order Squaliformes; family Somniosidae; genus Somniosus; species Somniosus microcephalus. Next base: position 228,465,173 of record NC_140992.1, read on the forward strand.
GGTGGAAGGCAGGAGAGATTAAATGACAAAAGGGATGATGGTGCAAGGCAGAAGGAGATGGTAATGGGACAAGTAAAGAAACAAAAGATGGGTCTAGAGGAGGTGTAAATGGCAATAGCAGAATCCTTAACGGCTGCTGTCCGAAAAAATGGAGGCAGTGGTTCTAATTGGGAATTGCTGAACTCAATGAGTCCAGAAAGCTGTAAAGTGCCTAATCGAAAGATGAGGCACTGTTCCTCGAGCCAAGAAGCAGTTGCAGTTTTTTTTGCTTCTTGAAAACTCAGCTATGGATTTTATTTGTGTTTTTTTTTTAAAGTAGCAGTAGTATTTTTAAACTAGAGGAAATAAAGTATGAATAACTTAATATGGGAGGTGTATCTCTGGTTACAACAGGCTTTGAGGTGAAGAGAGCAGTGATATTTTGTCTGCCTTTAAAGTCATTTTCTTAAAGATTTTATCTATTAAAGGTACAGTAGAACCTCCATTATCAACACTGATTATTTGCCTGAATTTTACCTTGTGTGATGCAATGAATTTACTTTGTATTTCTTTTGTTTCTATTTCATCATTTCTTTATTTGTAACATACTTGTCTTCATTCATATGCCTAAGGTATTACAGTACCATATAGTAACACCACAGTTTAGGTCCACTGTAGTTGTGATTACAGTGCTACCAAACACCTTTTACTTTTGATCAACTTTAACCAATGGTTTCTACCCAATCATGCTCCATAAGAAATTTAGCACAAGGTCTTACTGTATTTCCTTTTCAGAGTTCAATTATTGCTTAAACACTCTTGTGACTACAATGTACATCATAAGCTGAATATAGTGATTTTTGCTTTAAACTTGATTACTTTAAAGAAATGTGATTTAAAATGTCTCTTTCAGTTAGCAGTGAGGCAGCAGAATATTTGTTCATAATTAAAATTGTTAGCAATTTTAATCACGTCATTTGAGACAATGCAAAATTACATTTGTTAAACTAAACTCATTAAGTGTCAACTTGTCTTTTACAGCATTGTGCTTTCTGTGAATATTTTCTCGTTTAAAATTTTAAGCTGTAATTATCATCAGGCCTATCAAGCCTGCCTCATCCAGACTTGGTGCCACTACATTCACAAGTCACCCACTCCCTTACCATGCTTCCTCCTGGGAGAGGCAAACAAACATGAGGTCAATTCAGGATAACTGAGGAAATTCCTCTGGCAATCCAACATAACCAGAACTAGCGGGCAGCTTACCTTCTAACTGGAAGTGTCTTTTTCTGAAAGGACTGTTGCAATTCCTTACCCCCCCCCCCCCCCCCCACACATTTCAGCAGTTTGTTCCAGGACAAAAACATTTTTTCAGATGTACTACAATTGAGGGAATTATGGTTTCAGAGAAAATATATTCCTTTTTCTAGCTGCAAAGCATTCATGCTGATCCAGTGAACATAGGAACAGTTTTTTAATGAATTGTATCTTTCAATTAATATCATTTTTATCTTACTGATCTTTTAAGAAGCATTCAGTATTTAACCCTTTCATACCGTTGTCTCAAATCACTTTAGCTCCAGGCATAATCATTATTTTTGCCAATAAAAAGTACCCCTATTTTGTCCAATTAAAAAATAATAATTTTGGAAGGGGGTGGGTTTGCTTGAAATTGTCATGAAAGGTCTTTGTGAACAACTGTTCTGTTTAATGCTACCTAATTACCTCTTGCCTTTCTTCAGATTTTTTTTGAATTGGGGAAGAATGAGTGAGATTTTGAAAATTTCCCTCCCACCCCCACCCTCCAATTTAACTCTAATAGAAGTCTGTTTAACACTAGTGACTGTAAAACTATCTGCCACATAGTTTAATTCCAATGGTCAAAGTAAAACTGGATCATGAAAAGCAAAAGAACAAAAGTTTATGGAAATGTTTTTTTCCAGAAGTCAAAAAATTAGAAACTGGATGAAGTAAATGAGAATAGAGAAAAATAACAACAGTTAAGTTAGGTGGACCTCCTTAGCAGGCAGTATTCATTGAGGCCAATGTATTTAGACATATTACAGAAAAATGTAATAATGACTGTCACAGTGCTAAATTATTGGTCATAGAAATTTGGAAAGAAAGTGTGTGAATTGAAAATTTTGGTTGCAGCTAATGTGGGAAATGTGCTGTTACAAGTAGACTATCCTTTATCCGAAAACCTTGACCAGCTGTGTTTCGGTTTTCGGAATTTTTCGGATTTCAGAAGGTTTTCATCTCCGTATCTGACAACAAACACTGTTGCTTAGCAACAGCTTGTAAACACTCAGGCCCTACCTTGGAAGTGTCTCTGAAGCTGTTGCTAAGCTACAGAGACTCTTTCCACAGCCTGACTGTTTATATAAAAAAAAATGCTAGGGGAAGAAAAAAAAATGCTAGGGGAAGAAATAAAACTTAACAAAACGGCTGCTGATTTCTGCCATTAGATCGAGGTTTCCGGCTCCCCCTGCTCCGTATCTGAATTCCTTGACTTAGCGGGGGTCTGGGGCTCGACTGCCGCCGCCAGTTGTGGGAAAGCCAGATATCGGCTGACTCCTACACTAAGCTGGCCCGCAAATCAGGTCCGGGGGGGGGGGGGGGAAGAAGAAAAGACTATCGGACGGGCTGCTGTATTGTTGGGTTCACTCTCCCGGTACCTCCTTCACACTGCCCGGCTCGGCCTGCAATCTCTGGCCCAGGAGGGAACTCTGTGACCCTCTGTCCTGCTCACAGGGAAAGGCAGAGCTCCCGGACAACTCCTGTCATGTTTGGCGCCACTCTGGTCATGTCGTGCGCACGACTTACGTGCCACGAAAAAACTTTCGGTTTTTAGAGGTTTTTGGTTTTCGGAAGTGCGGATAAAGGATAGTCTACCTGTACTGTCTTTGGATGTGTGTTTCATGGGAAAGGATTAAGGCAATAAAAACTTTGATTTACACAGAAGATTAATAGGAAAAGAACTAAAATGTTGTGGTATTCAACAGGGGGCGGGCCTTGAAATTTACCCTAGCAGCACAAGCGAGCTGTTTGGCAATGATATACATCACTGCAAGGAAGGAATACTTATTAAGGTAAGCCAAATAGTACTTGGGAATGTAAACAATACAACAACAGTAGCAACTTGCATTGATATTGTGCCTTAAATGCAAAAAGAAATCTAATAGATGAGGAAACAAAAGCCAAGTTGCAAGGATGACCAAAAGTTTGGTCAAAAAGATAGGTTTGGAGTAGATTATTAAAAGTAGAGGGAGGCACAAGGATGTAGGGAGGCAGTTGAAGGGGTGCAGAGGTTAGGCAATTAAACAGTGGGGAATAGAAATAGCTTCTAAATTATGCTATAGTTAACCCAGGATGGGTCAGTACTATATTTTAGATTATATAGTTGGATTAATTTTTAAAAAATCTTTGACATATCTCAATTCATGTTTTCAAGCTGTGTGGTTAGATGTTCAAATAATTTCTGTTACTGGTGAAATATTTACATTTTTGCTAAATGAGAGTTAAATATTCTGGGGTAAATTTTCAACTTGCCACTTGGGCATAAAACTTTCTTTGTGGATTGGCAGCCTATTATAGAGAATTTTCATATTCATTTCAATCAAGTGGTTTCTATAACAAGTGGCCGATCTGCAACGGCTGTTTTACGCCCTGGTGGCAAGTTGAAAATCTACCCCCGTATTTATTGAAATACCCCATTCAAGTATTTGAACCTGCTGCTGAAGGAATTTCTTTTGCTGAAATTAATAAAAACTGAATCTCCCCAGGGCTCTAAGGCAGAGATCACACAGAATGTGGGTGGAGGAGGGAGAAAGAGACATTGTTCCCTTTAATTTTTTTTGGCGCTGCATGGCCCCTTTTAAGGGGCTGCGCGGGCCATTCAAAATATTGCACATGCTCCGTTTTTGCATTCAAAAGCCGGCTGCGCAGGATCCCTGGTGTACTGCGTGGCCGCACAGCTTACAGGGAGCATTAGAGAGAAGAAAAGAGATGCGCACATATCCATACTGTGCTTGATAATGGTATTTTAGCATGTGTAAGAAAGCATCCTACAACCAGGTGTAACCTGTACCTGTGCCATAAAACTGTTCGGAAGAATGCCAAGGTAATTCATTTGTACTTGAAATTTGTTGCAGAATTTCATGGAACAACTATATGAGATGCCAAAAATAACCATGATGAACAATCTGATTCATAACCACGAAGACTACGGTATCACAATGACCAAATTTGCAATGCACTTTGCAAAAAAGAAACCTCCTTTTGCAATGTTAATGCAACCCGCAAGTAAGTGGAAAAGAATTCTTGTAAATTGCTTTATTTTTAAAGTTTGTTACTTATGTGATCTGAACCAGGAAGAAAGGAGGTTGGAAGGAGGCTTGCGTGGAGCATAGACACCGGCATAGACCTGTTGGGCCGAAAGGCCTGTTTCTGTGCTATAAATACTACGTAATATGTAAATCATAATCTACAATGAATAATCTTTGAATATATTGAATGAGCTGGCAGTGCAATATTTATATATTTTAGTGTAAAATGCATTTCGTACACAGGAAATGTTGGAGACTTTCCCTCCATCATATGCTCAGGAGAGGGGCTGTTAGTTCCAGTGTTCAGTTCCATTCACAACTCCTCTAATTATGAAACAACTTATGTCTGCACACAGCAGTACTTGGATAACATCCAAGCGTGGGCTGAAAAATGGCAGGTAACATTCATGCCACAGAAGTGTCAGGTAATAACTATCTTGAACAAGAGAGAGCCCAGTCATCTCCACATGGCCTTCAATGGTACCACCAATGCTGAGTCCCCCCATCAACATCTTGGGATCACCATTTATCAGATGCCGAATTGGTCGAGCCATATCAACGTGGCTGCAAAAGCAGACCAGAGAATGATTTACTTCCTGACCCTCAAAGTATTTCCATCATCTATAACACTCCAATCAGCAATGTGATTGAATACACACCCAGATGAGTGCAGCTTCAATAACACTCGAAGCTTGGCACCATTCAGGACAAAGCAGTTTGCTTCATCAGTGCCTCTGCTATACGAATCAACATGCACCCCCTTCCATCACCGGTGCACTGTGGCTATAGTATGTGCTATCTACAGGATGCTCTGCAATAACTCATAAGGTTCAGTCCGTCCAGGGGACCCCGAGCTTCCGGTCGCCTGTCACTTTAATTCACCGCTCCACTCCCACTGAGACCTAACTGTCCTCGGCCTCTTGCATTGTTCCACTGAAGCTCAGCGTAAGCTCGAGGAACAGCACCTCTTCTTTCGATTAGGCACTTTATGGCCTTCTGGACTCAACATAGAGTTCAACAATTTCAGATCATAACCCCGGCCCCTATCGTGTATATATATTTTTTATTTTATCCACACTTTTTGTTTGGCCTTCTGTTCTTCTCTCCCACATGGCAGCTGTCTTTCATTCTGCCAGCGCAATTTACACTTCATCTAGAGCCATCCTTTGTTTCTTAACCTGTCCCATTACCATCTCCTTTTGCCTTGAATATCTCTTAATCTCTCCTGCCTCCCATCCTATCACAGATCTTCCCTTATTCTTTTATCCCTCCCCCATTTCCCAGACACTACACTTAAAAATCTGTTCCATTTCCTGCTTTTTTCCAGTTCTGACAAAAGGTCATCGACCTGAAATGTTAACTCTGTTTCTCTCTTCACAGATGCTGCCTGACCTGCTGAGTATCTCCAGCATTTTCTGTTTTTATTTCAGATTTCCAGCATCTGCAGTATTTTCTTTTTGTAACTCAAGGTTACTTCGATAGCACCTCCCTTCCCATGACCTCTACCATGGAGATGTATGTACATGATCAGAAATGGATCATAGAATCATAGCATAGTACAGCACAGAAGGAGGCCATTCGGCCCATTGAGACTACACCTGCAAAGTCTACCTCAACCATGCCTTTTGCCTCCACCAATAGATCTCCATTTTGGTCCCTAATCGGCCCCACTGTTTCTCTGACAATCCTTTTATTGTTAATATGCCTATAGAAGACCTTGCTGCCAATCTATTCTCGTACTATCTCTTTGCCCCTCTTATTTCCTTTTTCACTTCTCTACTTTTTATATTCAGCCTGATTCTCCCTTGTATTATCAAGCTGACATCTGTCATACACCCCCCCTTTTTCTGGAATTGTCTACCTAACACTATTGTGGTAACGGCATCACCACAAGGACTGCAAGGCTCTCCACTACCTTTTCAGGGTAACGAAGGATGGCCTTGCCATTGTTGCCTACCTTGGATCTGTCTAGATACAGTGTTTACCAAATTACTGTGCAATCTTCAAATTATTTTGCTACAATATTTGCAGAATGTTTGAGTGAATTAGAAACTTGCTTTGGTTGTAATTTAGTGAGTGTTTTATTTTCCCTTTCCCCAGTACCAAGTTGATTTTTGCAGAAATTGAATATTTCTGCAAACATCCAGTTTTGTTATCTGGAAACATAAGTTGAAGTACTGTTCACACACCCCTAACGACCAGTGTGAAAGCCAGCTCGGTTAGTAAAGAGAATTAAATCAATAACACATTACTATGGCACGCTTTATCTGTAGCCAGAAAAATGTACAATATACAGAATAAAAAGTCTGAATATTTCTCTCACTGACTTTGTATCCTTTAGGTGATGCAGAGCAAAAACCGAATCCACAGAGTGACTTCAATAAACACAATTTGGAGTTAAATTCTGGCTGTTGTGGAACACAAAATATACCACATATATTAATTGAGGAGTGTAGTTCTAACAAATGTGAACAAACTGTTGTATTGAATCCTTCTAACACTGCTGAATGTGATGAAGCTGTAACAAATGAACTAATTTCTACTTCTGCAACAAAGAGGGAACAGTCCAGAAGTAGATTAAATGAGACAGTGGATTCTGAGGTGAATGACTTAATGTCGCAAGAAATGTTTCCATCCATTGTGGGTAATCATTTCAAGAAAAATGGAAAAGGAAGTTTTGGAATTGTGTACTGTTAACTTCATTGTCATGTATATAAACTCTGAAGTATAAAATACATTTGTACATAATTTTAAAAGCAGTTGTATAAACTTAATATTTTTCATCAGCTTTAAGTTAAGTTGTACATTTGTGTGTGCAAAATAGCAAAATCACAGTGCCCAGCAAACAATTGGTGGAATTCTTTTTTGATTGAGTCCTACATTCTAAGTGTATTTAATCAGGTTTGTCATCGTTCCAGCTCAGAACCTATTTGTTCAAATACTATGTAATTATAGCTGAATTATTGCCAATTGATAATTGTGTAGTGTTGAAGGTCATTTAGAAATACATCTTCATAAACTGCAGAAAGACACTTGTTGCTTTGTCACAATTCAATCAGCTGTGTAAAATATAACTTCTAAATGTAAGGTTTATAGTAGTGGGTTATGCTTGGTATTCATGAATTTTCACGTCACTACTGGAACTATTGATCCCAAAATGTGCAGCTATTGTACAAATCCCAAGAATGCCTTGGCGGCCCTCTTCCTTCCCCAGACAGCTTATTTTACAGCCACAGTTTATTTCTGCACCTTCATTAATTTCTGTCCCTTTTATTTTCACCACTATGTTCATCTACCTTGATTCTTTCCTCACCCCTGCTTTTCATTCTAGTTCAGGACAGCTAAGTTTTATGGAAAATAAATAGCTCCAACCAACCCAACTTGTGGCTGGCTGTTTTTTTCCTGTCACTCCATAGTTTATTTTCTATTATCCACTTTGAATAATTAGCCTTTATTTAATATACGTGCTTTGCACTGAGTTGTGAACTTTAGTATTTATGTTTTATTGAAAGAAGAAAAATGCTTGATAATTTCACCAGGTGAAATCATGTAACTGTATTAATGAATTGATACCCATTTCACTATTGTATAAAGGGCATTTTATTGAGAATAAACATGAGAATACATATATTTTATGCAGTATTTATTTATGCTATGTTTGCAAATGGGGCTTATTTAATTTGCATTGTCAACAGAACTTTTAACTTTTTTATCTCCTTTCTTGCTTTTTTCAGTTCTTGCCACTGCCAGCTGCAGTTAATGACTAATCTTTATTGAATTCATTACTGGGATCCTTATTCCAAATAAAACCTAATTACACTGCAAGCAGTTTTAATTAAATATCTAATTGGCTTCCTTTTTAGATTACAAGCAGTGATTTTTATTGGTTTGTGATAAATATAGTTTTTCCTCTTGAATGTGAGTTTAAGAGGGAATCATTGATGTTTCAGGCTTTAATTTCAGGGTGGATGACTAGTTACTATTTAATACAAATACTAAGTGTGATTAGAAGTATTGAAGATTCCAAGTGCATTGTGTTGAATAAGAAGACCACATGTTACAGAATCTGGGGCCAGCGTACTGCTCAGATTTATAAGTGTTGAGTATAAGGAGTTAAGAACTATAGAGGAAATAATGTGTTTTGTCCCCCAAAAGCTTCTATGTAAACTATATGTAGTGAATTACTCTTTGGAAAAAACAACCCTTGAGAATAGAAAGAACAATTTATCTTAAGTGGCGATCAATTCTGTGTACCGATTTGGAGGTTTCCAGATGCTATAAGTGTGCATCAACATTCCACTGACCAGGAAATTGGAACTTAACTTGTGCAGGCAAAGTGAAAATGAGAGAGCCAGCATCCTGCGAATAATGCAGAGAAGAACTGCTTGTGTACTGCCAAGTTACTGTGAAATTTGTCAATAGAGGAAGCGTAATTAATTAGCAGCATTAAATAGAGGTTTAACTTCCTCCACCCCCTTTTTTTAAATTTCAATCCTTGCTGCTGCCAACTATATTTGTTATTTTCTTTCTGCAAAAGCCAATGAAGCATGCATTAGAGTGTTTACAGAACCCAAATATGTTAGTTGCATGTAAAAAAAAAAACTATACACTCCATTTCAGAAAGGCTACTCTGTTCAGGAAGATTTTGTTTTGCAACCAATGAATTTCCCATAGTGTTCATGGCAAGTCAGAGGATAGGTTCTCTTTTTATCTGTCTTGACCATCTTGCTGTTCTTGCTTCTCTCCTCTACATCTGTCTCCCTTTCCCTTGTTCTCTTTTTTTTCATGCTCTTATTCTCTCTCTCTATCTTTCCATCTGACATCTTCTGGTTTTTTCCCTGTCTTTTCAGTTAAACTTAATGGGCAACATGGTGGGGGAAAAACAGTTTTTGAAGTATGACTTGTGAACAGAAGATGAGTGCCATACTTTTAATATATACTAGCAGCTATCCTGTAACATTACTTCTGGCGAGCCAGAGACCATCAGCATCAGGGGCAGCCTTGGGATCTGGAAGAACTGGGAAGGAGCCTTGGGGTCTGGCACTATTGGAATGAGGTCTCCGAATCTAACAGTACCTTAAGGTGGATTGCAGAGTCTGGGAACACTAGAAGAGGATCCAAAAGTTCCAGAGTGGAGTTCTGGAAACAACAGTGACTACACTTACTAAAAAACAGTTTTTAAAAATGTCATTGTGAAGTGCTGAAGGACATCCCGACAATGTGAAAGGCAGTATATAAATGAAAGTCTTTGTCTTCTTACTGGGAGAGTGGTTCTGGGGGCAGTGGGAATGTGTCAAGGAGTTTGTGAGTACAGTACTATGAATGGTCACTGGCTCAAGGAGTGAGGAAGAAAGCCATGAGGTGGATCCAGCATGACTAGGGAGGAGGTGCTTAGGAATATTGGGGCCAGCGTTTGGCAGAATTGGGGGTTGCTGAGATATGGCAATGTGGAGGGCCGACTCTAGCAACCATGAGAGTGGGCTCAGGTGAATGGGATCTTAGTGCAAAAGGTCCCAGAGCAATTATCAGGTCCCAGAGCAATTATCAGGTCCCATCCTGTTGGCCTCCTCCCCTGATCAGTGTACCCTTGGGCATTCCCCACCCATCTCCCCCTCTCCACTGCTTTCTCTTCCTCTGGCTCCAGCCTTAATGTAACTGACTTAAAGTTTTCATTACGCTATTAATTTTGCTGACTCATTCAGTATTTAATAAACACATTTTGACAAAACAATGCTCAAACTCAGTTTACAGTTTGCAACTTTTACATGAAACATTTCCCTTGCACTCCAAAAATGTTTCAGAAGAGAAATGTTTTAATTGAATTATCAATTTGTAGAAAAGGGGGAGGGGACCAGGTGGGGTGTGATTTTGGTTGCCCCTGGGGTTATTGTCCCTGGCCAGTTAGAAGTATCTGAGCTGCTCCAGGTCCCGTGCGGTTTCGAATCGCTCCCTTTTCTGGTTCTGACCGCCGGACTTATTTCAGTAGCGATGTAGACAAAACGAGACTCGTGGTTGGGTGCAAAGAAGACCAGTATTTATTGAAATAAAAGAAATGAATTGAAAATAATGAATACAGCACACCTTTGCTTAATATGGGAGGAGAAACGGACACATCGAGGGAAAATTGACACAAATTACAATTTAACAAAATTCCCCTTTTAATTACCACCCCTTATACCTATCTAGGTTGCCTTGTAATGGGCCAGAAAGCTTATGCTCACCAGTGAATGCCTGCTCCGTGCCCCTGGGGTTTGTCTTAGATTCTTCACCGCCCAGAAGTGGAGATACCCCAGTAATTCAAAAGTAACTGCTGGTATTCCACTTCTTTGGGCGGGCTGTTGAGCTGTTCCTCTTGTAGGCAGGGCATTGGAAGCAAGGCGACACAGAGAGAGAGAGAGAGAGAGTGGCTTCCTGAGGGGCTATCTTTATACCCTATTGGGAGCTGTTATCTTCGTGCCCAAATCTGGATGTATCTGGGCTATACAAAAGGGACCGATCTGTCCCCATTGACTAATGGGTTAGAATGTGTTTCCTATTTGTTTAAACTGGTTTGTGCTCAGTTTAAAATGTCTCAAGTGCTGGACAAACAAATCCTTAAGTGTTCAGTCAACAGCACTCAAGTGCTTTGTAAACAATCATTGTCTTGTGGTCACCGCCCAACCGCAACTGATTGACAGCTTTAAGTACTTAAGCCCTTGAGTCAACATTGTAGAGAGCTCGTGTAAACAAACAATCCTTTTGTTCCTCTGTTGAACTTCCTAAACCCCCCGCAGTTGATTGACAGTTTTAAGTACCTCAAGTACTTCAGCCAGGGATGAGCGATGTTCAGACAGGCTGCTTTTGTCTTCTACCACGAGGCCTGGCAGCCATTTTTGATGCCCTGGGTTTTTAAGGTACATTCCAACCAGGTTTTCTTTTAATCAAATAATCTTCGGGGGCTGCAGAAATTTCTGAAATTTTGCGAAACCTTACAAATTGAAATAGTGGAAGTGGCTTGCTATGACTGGCCAATCAGAATGAACAGAATCATTCAAAGAAACTGCAGGTTGCTCCAATCCCAGTTTATTTCTCTGAAAAGCAGTTAATGAATTTAAATGTCATCATTTGAACAAAAGAGACAGGAGGGGATCAGAGGGGGATAGAGAGAGGAGGGAGGTTAGAGTACCGAAGGGGGAAGAGAGGATTGGAGGGGAGAGGTCGTCAGGAACTCTGGGTGGGGTGGTAGGGTAGGTAAAGAGCAATGAGGGCAAGAACGTGATCCAGCTGGTAAGACGGATCACGTTCTTCCAACCCTACCCCCTTTACACCTGTAGCACGTTCTCCCTCTCCTTCCCCCTGGACCTGGTTGATTTCTCAGAAAGCTTGGTGGGAATGTGGCAAGTGACATTGGACAGGACGAAATCTGGAAGTCCTGATACTGTCACTTCACTTCATACTCAATAAAGCTGTTAACAATCTGTGACCCCCACACAATGCCCCATCTATGGAGAGGGGGGAGGATGTCAGGAACTTTGGTTGGTGGGGGGGAAAGGTAAGGAACTTGGATGGGGGACCAAGCTTTAACAATTTAGTCTCGAGTTTGCTTCAGTCTTTTGGAAAAAGCAAAAACTCAAATCCTTGCAGAATGAGGGGACACACCCTTCTACGTCAGCACGTGCTGATGTATTCATTACATGCTGGGAAATTCTGCCAACTGTACATGCTGAGAATGTAGATTGGCTAGAACTTGGCCAGATGTTCTGAGATAAAACTATCCAGTCATATCCCAGGCTTTTGAGACCAGCAGATGCCCGAACTAAAAAAAATTAAGAACGCAAAAAGAAAGAACTTGCATATTTAAGAACCTTTCACAGCTTCAGGACATCACAAAGTGCTTCATAGCTAATCAAATACTTTTGAAGTGTAATCACTATTGCAATGTAGGGAAATGTGGCAGCCAATTTTCACACAGCAATGCTGTAAATGACCAGATAATCTGTTTTTAGTGTTGGCTAGGATACTGGGAGAATTTCCCTGCTTTTCAAATAGTGCCATGAGATCTTTTACATCCACCTGATGGGGCAGATGAAACCTCCATTTCATGTTACATCTGAAAGATGGCACTTCTAACTGCAGCACTCCCTCAGTACTTGATTATGTGCTGAGTCTCCAGAATGGGGACTCCATGACTTACTTGCCTCAGGTGAAGAGTGCTACCACAGAGCCAAGATGGGCCCCCCTTACCCAGTTCCTCTGCTTATTTCAGATGATTCCAATTAAGGTCCTAGCCCACAAATGTCCAGATATCAATAGTCAACAACTCTATTCATCTGGGCAGACTAGAGGCCACAAATAACTTTCAAACTGCCTCAGTTCTCAAAGATAGAGGAAAATTCCATCTGCCACACTTAAAACACTTCACCCTGTAGTTCTTTACCCACCTAGCACTACTTTGTGTAGTTTGGGCTTCCACATTATAGGAAGGATGTTGAGGCAGACTTGTCAAGCAACAGCCTGACATAGTCATATTCACAGAATGACACATTTCAGCCAATGTCCCAGACTCCTCCATCACCATCCTTGGGTATGTCCTGTCCCACTGGCAGGACAGACCCACCAGAGGTGGTGGCATAGTGATATACAGTTGGGAGGGAGTGGCCCTGGGAGGCCTTAATATTGACTCCAGGCACCATAAAGTCTCATGGCTTCAGGTCAAGCATAGACAAGAAAACCTCCTGCTGATTACCACCTACTGCCCTCCCTCAGCTGCTGAATCAGTACTCCTTCATGTTGAACACCACTTGGAAGAAGCACTAAGGGTAGCAAAGGCACAGAACGTATGCTGGGTGGGTAACTTCAATATCTATCATCAAGAGTGGCTTGGTAGAACCACTGCTGACCGAGCTGGTAGCTGCCAGACCGGGCCTGTGGCAGGTGGTGAGAGAACCAACACAAGGGGAAAAACCTACTTGACTTTGTCCTCACCAATCTGTAGCAGATGCATCTGTCCATAACAGCAGTGACCACCGCACAGTCCTTGTGGAGACAAAATCCCATCTTCACACTGAGGACCCCTTCCATCGTGTTGTGTGGCACTACCACTGTGCTAAATGAGATAGATTCAGAACAGATCTAGCCGCTCAAAACTAGGCATCCATGAGACGCTGTGGGCCATCAGCAGCAGCAGAATTGTATTCCGCAACAATCTGTAACTTCATGGCCCGGCATATCCCTCACTCTACCATTATCATCAAGTCAGGGGACCAACCCTGGTTCAATGAGGAGTGCAGAAGAGCACACCAGGAGCAGCACCAGGCATACCTAAAAATGAGGTACCAACCCGGGGAAGCTGCAGCACAGAACTACATGCATACTAAATAGAGGAAGCAGCATACTATAGACAGAGCTAAGTGATCCCACAATCAACAGATCAGATCAAAGCTCTGCAGTCCTGCCACATCCAGTCGTGAATGGTGGTGGACAATATAAACAACTAACGGGAGGAGGAGGCTCCATGAACATCCCCATCCTCAATGATGGCAGAGTCCAGCATGTGAATGCAAAAGACAAGGCTGAAGAGTTTGCAACCATCTTCAGCCAGAAGGGCCGAGTGGATGATCCATATTGGCCACCATCACAAAAGCCAGGCTTCAACCAATTTGATTCACTCCACGTGATATCAAGAAATGGCTGAGCGCACTGGGTACAGCAAAAGCTATGGGCCCCAACAACATCCCAGCTGTCCTGTTGAAGACTTGTGCTCCAGAACTAACCACGCCTCTAGCCAAGCTGGCATCTACCCGACAATGTGGAAAACTGCCCAGGTATGTCCTGTCCACAAAAAGCAGGACAAATCCAATTTGACCAATTACCACCCCATCAGTCTACTCTCAATTGTCAGCAAAGTGATGGAAGGTGTCGTTGACAGTGCTATCAAGCGGCACTTACTCACCAATAACCTGCTTAGTGATGCTCAGTTTGGGTTCCGCCAGGACCACTCGTTTAAAAAAAAATTGTTTTATGGGATGTGGGCGTCACTGGCAAGGCCAGAATTTATTGCCCATCCCTAATTGCCCTTGAGAAGGTGGTGGTGAGCCGCCGCCTTGAACAGCTGCAGTCCGTGTGGTGAAGGTATTCCCACAGTGCTGTTAGGGAGGGAGTTCCAGGATTTTGACCCAGCGACAATGAAGGATCAGCGATATACTTCTAAGTCAGGATGGTGTGTGACTTGGAGGGGAACTTGGAGATGGTGGTGTTCCCATGCGCCTGCTGCCCTTGTCCTTCTAGGTGGTAGAGGTCGCGGGTTTGGGATGTGCTGCCGAAGAAGCCTTGGCGAGTTGCTGCAGTGCATCTTGTAGATGGTATACACTGCAGCCATGGTATGCCGGTGGTGGAGGGAGTGAATGTTTAAGGTGGTGGATGGGGTGCCAATCAAGCGGGCTGCTTTGTCCTGGATGGTGTTGAGCTTCTTGAGTGTTGTTGGCGCTGCACTCATCCAGGCAAGTGGAGAGTATTCCATCACACTCCTTAATTGTGCCTTGTTGATGGTGGAAAGGCTTTGGGGAGTCAGGAGGTGAGACACTCGCCGCAGAATACCTAGCCTCTGACTGGCTCTTGTTGCCACAGTATTTATGTGGCTGGTCCAGTTAAGTTTTTGTTCAATGGTGACCCCCAGGATGTTGATGGTGGGGGATTCGGCGATGGTAATACCGTTGAATGTCAAGGGGAGATGGTTAGACTCTCGCTTGTTGGAAATAGTCATTGCCTGGCACTTCCGTGGCACGAATATCACCTGCCGCTTATCAGCCCAACACTGTGCAGTCATCAGCGAACATCCCCATTCTGACCTTATGTTGGAGGGAAGGTCAAGGAGCCCTAGTAAATTTGAACTCAATCGGAATCAGGGGGAAAACTCTCCACTGGCTGGAGTCATACCTAGCACAAAGGAAGATGGCTGCGGTTGTTGGAGATCCATCATCTCAGCCCCAGGACATTGTTGCAGGAGTTCCTCAGGACAGTGCCCTAGGCCCAATCATCTTCACCTGCTTCACCAATGACCTTTCCTCCATCATAAGGTCAGAAATGGGGATGTTCGCTGGTGACTGCACAGTGTTCAGTTCCATTCGCAACTCCTCTGATAATGAAGCAATCCATGCCCACATGCAGCAAGACCTGGACGACATTCAGGCTTGGGCTGATAAGTGGCAAGTAACATTCGTGCCACAGAAGTGCCAGGCAATGACTAACTCCAACAAGCAAGAGTCCAACCACTGCCCCATAACATTCAACAGCATTATCATCGCTGAATTCCCCCACCATCAACATCCTGGGGGGGTAATCATTGACCAGAAATTTAACTGGACCAGCCACATAAATACTGCGGCAACAAGAGCAGGTCAGAGGCTGGATATTCTGTAGCGAGTGTCTCACCTCCTGACTCCTCAAAGCCTTTCCACCATCTACAAGACAAAAGTCAGGAGTGTGATGGAATACTCTCCACTTGCCTGGATGAGTGCAGCTCCAACAACACTCAAGAAGCTCAACACCATCCAGGACAAAGCAGCCCACTTGATTGGCTTCCAATTCCCCCACCTAAACATTCACTCCCACCACCACTGGCGCACCGTGGCTGCAGTGTGTACCATCTACAAGATGCACTGCAGCAATTCACCAAGACTTCGTCAGCAGCACCTCCCAAACCCGCGACCTCTACCCAAGGGCAGCAGGCGCATGGGAGCACAATCACCTGCAAGTTCCCCTCCAAGTTACACACCATCCTTACAGGAAACTTTGTGCTATCCGGCACCGACAGGACCGAGCTGTTGCCGTTCCCTCAAAGCTGCCGGACACACCAGCGTTAATGTTGAAGCATATGGAGCTTTTCATCTCCGTATCTGACAACAAACACTGTTGCTTAGCAACAGCTTCTAAACAGTCGGCCCGTACCTTGGAAGCGTCTCTGTAGCTTAGCAACAGCTTCAGAGAGACTTTCCAGAGCCTGACTGTTGAAAAAAAAGCCACGAGAAGAAAAAAAACCTAACAAAACGGCTCCTGATTTTTGCCGGTGGCTCGAGCTTGCCGGACATTTAGCCTCCGGATAACACAAAGTTTCCTGTACTTGGAAATATATTGCCGTTCCTTCATCGTCACTGGGTCAAAATCCTGGAACTCCCTCCCTAACAGCACTGTGGGAGTACCTTCACCACACAGACTGCAGCGGTTCAAGAAGGCAGCTCACCACCACCTTCTCAAGGGCAACTAGGGATGGGCAATTAATGCTGACCCTGCCAGCGACGCTCACATCCCCAGAAAGAATTAAAAAAGAAATGGTACAGTACAGATTCACTCGGATGTTGCCTGGTAGAAGGAAATACAAATACAAAAAATATCCTCAAAACAGGGCTGTTTTCATTAAAGGCAATTGAAGGGATGGGATAGAAACAGAATGTTTGCTGTGGTTGAATGGGGCATTGATATAAAATAGATTTAGGACAGAGAAGAGCAGTACCTTTTTCTACACCAGGTTGCAAAGGCTGTGAAATGTACTACTAAAGTTAGTGATTGAAGCAGAGGCCAAGTCAACATTTAAGAATAGTTTAGATAACGTGTTGCAGGAAAGTGCGATAAAGGTATATGGGAACAGGGCAGGTATGTGGGGTTAGGACATAGATGATAAAAACCAACACGGACTGGTTGAGTTAAATTGCCTGTTTTTCTGTTTTAATTTCCATTTAATTCTATACATTTTTTGGAAAAACTGAATGTAAGAGGATCAGCTGAATAATACTTCTTATGTTGCTTTTGATTATGACTTCTCAAAACATAGGCTGGAATTTTCCCGTAAAAAAACGGGTGGGTTGCGAGCGTGGGGGTAGTTAAATGGTTAAAAATGTGAATTCCGACCTGACCCCACCCACTTCCGATTTTGACAGAGGCGGGATGGGGGCGGGCAACAAACCCGCAGCCAGGGGGGTGTTACCTCAATTTAAATATTGTAATGAGGCTGAAAGCCTCTATTTTCCCCATCATTTTTAATTTAACTGTCTGTGGACAGGTTTCACGTAATTTGTGAAACCCAGCAATTAAACAGAGGCGGGTCTGCTGCATCCAGGAGGTAAGTGAATTACTTTTTTACTTATAATTTTTTCCACCCCTTTGTTTTGGGTCTTCCTTTCCCCCCCCCCCACTTTCCTTTTGTTTCTCTCTCCCACCTGGCAGCTGTCTCCTATCCTGCCAGTACACTTTACACCTAATCTCAGCTGTCTTTTGTCTCCACTGGCCCATTACCATCTCGTCTGGTTTCGAATACCTTTTATTGTCTCTTTTACTTCTTTTGTTCGATCGCAGCCCTGCCTTCGATCTATTTTCTTTTCTTTCCAGTTTTGAAGAAGGGTTTCGACCCGAAACGTCAACTCAAATTTCTCTCCACGGATGTTGCCTGACCTGCTGAGTTTTTCCAGCAATTTCTGTTGTTATTTAAGTGGATCTATACCTACCTGCTGGATCCAGGGTCCCTGTCTAACCCTCACCCCCCTGCGCTCGGAGACCCCCCCATGAGGCCACTGATCGCATTCCCAGGCCTCCCCCCCCCGACCCCCAGGTCAACCACACCCCCAACGATGATGATGAGGCCGGCCACGATCCTCCTGCACCCTCCCTCCCCTCTCCGCTGATCCTCCACCCCCCTCGATCCCTGACCGCCCCCCCGTGATCCTCGATCACCCCCGCGATCCCTAACCATCCCCCTGCGATCCCCGCACGCCTGCCGATCCCCTGCCAATCCTCTCTCCCCACTCCTGATCCTCTCTCCCCCTCCCGATTGCCGACCCCGCTGATTCTCTCTCCCCCTCCCGATTGCCAACCCCGCTGATTCTCTCTCCCCCTCCCGATTACCGACCCCCGCTGATTCTCTCTCCCCCTCCCGATTGCCGACCCCCGCTGATTCTCTCTCCCCCTCCCGATTGCCGAACCCCGCTGATTCTCTCTCCCCCTCCCGATTGCCGAACCCCGCTGATTCTCTCTCCCCCTCCCGATTGCCGACCCCCGCTGATTCTCTCTCCCCCTCCCGATTGCCGACCCCCGCTGATTCTCTCTCCCCCTCCCGATTGCCGAACCCCGCTGATTCTCTCTCCCCCTCCCGATTGCCGAACCCCGCTGATTCTCTCTCCCCCTCCCGATTGCCGAACCCCGCTGATTCTCTCTCCCCCTCCCGATTACCGACCCCCGCTGATTCTCTCTCCCCCTCCCGATTGCCGAACCCCGCTGATTCTCTCTCCCCCTCCCGATTACCGACCCCCGCTGATTCTCCCCCTCCCGATTGCCAAACCCCACTGATTCTCTCTCCCACTCCCGATTGCCGAACCCCGCTGATTCTCTCTCCCCCTTTGATTACCGATCCCCGCTGATTCTCTCTCCCCCTCCCGATTACCGACCCCGCTGATTCTCTCTCCCCCTCCCGATTGACGACCCCCACTGATTCTTCCCCCCTCCCAATTACCGACCCCCGCTGATTCTCTCTCCCCCTCCCGATTACCGACACCCGCTGATTCTCTCTCCCCCTCCCGATTGCCGACCCCTGCTGATTCTCTCTCCCCCTCCCGATTGCTGACCCCCGCTGATTCTCTCTCCCCCTCCCGATTGCCGACTGCCCTCCCAATCGCCGCACCGCCGTTACCGACCCACCTCCCATGATCCCTCCACCAGACCGACCCCTCACAACTGAGGCCTCCCTGCCCGCAGCCTTCCAGTCTTTCAAGCTGACTGGCTGTGGGTGGGAAACCAAGGCCTCACATTCAAATTAGGCCCTGCTGGTAAAATCAGCAAGGGCCTCGGACCCACACCGCCCCCAACCCGACTCCCTGAACAAAATTCAGGCCCTATGTTTGCCAGCTTTAACCTGTAGGATATATTGATTGAGATTTGGGTTTATGTCTTGGATTATATTGTGATATCTGAAGTAGATCAGACTCAGAGATAGTCATAGGGAAGGATGTATGAGTGTAATGGCACACTCGAAAGATACCATTAACTTGCTTGGGAGACCTCATTTACCTGGAAAAACAATGGCCCTGATTTGAACTGCCCCTGCCAAGCAGAGTCAGGTTGGGGAAGGGCAGTTACTTATGCCCACTGATCCCGCTGCCTTCCCACCATGTGCTGATATTAACCTGCTCTTTTGAGCAGGCAAGCACGCAGGACGGAAGCGGGGTCCTACTTTAAATATGCAGATTGGGTCCGACAAT
The DNA here is from genome assembly GCF_052327205.1 of Somniosus microcephalus. Taxonomy (NCBI): domain Eukaryota; kingdom Metazoa; phylum Chordata; class Chondrichthyes; order Squaliformes; family Somniosidae; genus Somniosus; species Somniosus microcephalus. The sequence goes on from NC_140992.1 coordinate 228,484,701, forward strand.
GCCATCAGGACCCGATCTGCAATTTTTGTTGATGGCCTGAGCAGGGGAGCAGTGATGGCTTCCACATCAGGCAAACCTGTCGGGAGCCAGATCATGGGCCGGAAGGAGAGTTTGAAAGTTCTGCTATAGGTTTCCTTGAGGGTCAGGAGGGGAAGGAGTGCTTCTCCCCGTCTCACAAGGAAGCCTTGGGCCACCCTTGTGCCGGGCTACAGCACCACCACCCCCCACCCCCCCGATCATGGTAACATCCTCCCCCCACCCCCCTGATCATGGTAACACCCTCCCTCCCCCCCGATCATGGTAACACTGTGGCAAAGCCACCAACGGACTCCTGTATAAATGTATAACTGCCTTTAACAGAGTGCTACAGCACCTATGTTTGTTTACTGTATGTAAATAGCCGTTCTGGATAAGCCCCAGAATCAGCGCGATGACGTCATCACGTTGGTCACGTGACGCCCCGAACGGCGGGAAACGTGATGACGTCATGACGTCAGAGAGTGGGAGGTTCCCAACTCAGACCTCGTGAAACCAGCACCAGAAAAGACCTGTTGATTATTTCTCCTGCATGCAATTGTTTGTTCTCTAGTTTCTATTAAACTTCGTTTTATTATCGGACTGACTCAACCTCAGTGCTTCAGTTAGGGATCTGACGATTCCTACATTGGTGACCCCGAGACTTCTCGGATGATTTTCGCGGAGGACGCGCAGAACAAAATGATGGATGTTAATGCAGCGACTTTGAAGCTCCCTCAATTTTGGGAACAACAGGCGGCCTCCTGGTTCGTCCAAGCGGAGGCTCAGTTCCAGCTTCGGAACATCGTGCTGGATCAGACCCGTTATCTTTACATGGTCTCCGCACTGGACAGCTCAACGGCTTCACAGATCATCAGTTTGCTGGAGACCCCGCCCGTGGATAACAAGTATGATACGCTTAAGGCGCGACTTATGCAGGTTTTCGGCCTCACGAAAGCGGAGTGCACGCGACGTTTACTCACACTGCCCGGGTTAGGCGACGCTAAGCCATCTGAGTTGATGAGCCAGATGCTCACGCTCCTTGGGTGTGAGCCACAGTGTTTTCTGTTTCAGGAACTGTTCCTGAGCCAGCTCCCCAAGCAGGTGCAAGCAGCCCTCGCCAGGTCGGAGGCTACGGACGGTGTAGCGCTCGCGGCCGAAGCTGACACCATTTATGCGGTGATGCAGCAGTACTGTGCCACCTCGAAGCGTCCCGCCCTGAAGAATCCCACCTCGGCGCCTCCACCGACCGGCCTCTGCTACTACCACGCCTGTTTCGGTCCAAAAGCCAGATGCTGCCGACACCCATGCAGTTTCGCGCCAACTGCACCGAGGAAGCAGCAGCACCAATTGCGTGAACGGAAGAACAACCCCGAGGTCGGTTTCGCATCTACGATGGCAGTTGGCGATTCTGGGAAATTATTGTATATCACCGACTCCATTTCGGGCCGGCGGTTTTTGTGCGACACGGGCGCTCAGTGCAGCATCCTTCCCGCTTCGCTCCTCGACGTCAGGTCAGGGAGGCGCAGTTCTCCACTCCAGGCCGCCAATGGCAGCGCTATTCGTACGTTTGGGAAGCGGCGGATCCAGGTGTGTTTTGGCGGGCAACTTTTCCACTGGGAGTTTATAACCGCCAAAATCGCACAGGCAATCCTCGGCGCTGATTTCTTCTGTACCAATGGCCTATTGGTTGATTTACGTAATCGCCGTCTGATTCACGCCGCCACGTTTGCCTCCATCCCCTGTTTTCGGGGCTCAGGCACGCCCCACGTGTGTTCCTGCACCGTGCCGGCGCCCGACGACTTCACCCACCTGCTTGGGAAATTTCCGGATCTCACTCGACCCATCTTCTCGGCGACGATCGCTAAACATGGTGCAGAACACCACATCGCGACGACCGGCCCCCTGGTTTATGCCCGGGCTCGACGGCTGGAGCCCAGTAAACTCGAGGCCACGAAGGCGGAGTTCACCACCATGGAGTGACTGGGAATCATTCGCCGCTCGGATAGTCCCTGGTTGTCGCCGCTTCATATCGTCCCTAAGCCCGGCGGTGGTTGGCGGCCCTGCGGCGATTATCGGCGCCTCAATGAGGTCATGACTCCCGACCGGTACCCAATACCGTACATCCAAGATTTCTCTGCTCATTTGGCAGGCAATTCGTTTTTTTCCAAAATCGACCTCGTCCGGGGGTACCATCAAGTGCCCATCCACCCCCAGGATGTCCAGAAGACGGCGGTCATTACCCCTTTTGGACTGTTTGAATTCCTCCGAATGCCGTTCGGACTCAAAAATGCAGCGCAGGCGTTCCAGCGCCTTAAGGATTCAGTGCTGCTGGATCTCAAGTTTCTCTTTGTGTATCTCGATGACATCCTGGTCACCAGTGCTTCGAAAGAGGAACATCTACAACACCTGCGCCTCCTTTTTCGATGCCTCCATCAGCATGGCCTTATAATCAACCCGAACAAATGTCAATTCGGACTGCGGCAGATAGACTTTTTGGGCCACCGCATCACTGCGGCAGGGGCACTGCCGCTTCGGTCGAAGGTGGCGGCCATCGCTGCTTTCCCACGCCCGCAATCCATTAAAGTGCTCCAGGAGTTCCTTGGTATGGTACCATAGGTTTGTCCCCCGGGCTGCGCAGCTGATGCGGCCGCTCTACGAGGCACTCCGAGGGAAGCCGGGGAAGGAACCTGTGGTTTGGATGCCGGAGATGGATTGCGCTTTTGTGGACACGAAGGATGCTCTTGCAAACGCAACGATGTTGGCGCACCCGCTGCCTGGTGCCACCATCGCACTCACGACGGACGCTTCACCCTACGCTGTAGGCGCCGTGCAGGAGCAATGGGTCGATGGGACGTGGCGACCGCTGGCGTTTTTTAGTCGCCAATTGCGTCATAATGAGTGTAGCTACAGCACGTTCGACAGGGAGCTGTTGGCGTTGTTTCTGGCCATCCGCCATTTTCGTTTTCGATTGGAAGGACGCCAATTCACCGCATTTGTGGATCACAAGCCCCTGACGTTTGCCATGGCCAAGACGGCTGAGCCGTGGTCAGATCGACAGCAACGACAACTCACCTTTATTTCCGAGTTCACCACCGACATCCGGCACGTGGCCGGCAAGGACAACGTGGTCGCCGATTGCCTCTCGCGTGCGACTGTACAGGCCGTCCAGCTGGGACTCGATTATTCACTCATGGCTGCTGACCAAGCGGCTGATCCGGAAACGCAGGCTTTCCGCACTGACTCGTCCTGCCTGCAGCCAGCGGATGTGCTTTTCACTCGGCTGGCACCTCCTTGCTCTGCGACGTCTCCTTGGGAGACCCCCGCCCGATCGTTCTGCTGTCTTGGCGTAGGAACGTTTTTGATGCCATTCATGGACTTGCGCACCCGGGCGTGCGGGCTTCACAAAAATTGCTGGCATCCAAGTTCGTCTGGAGGGGAATGCGAAAAGATGTCCGTGACTGGGCCACGTCAAAGCTCCCGTCGCCATATTCGAGGTACCGGAGAGGCGTTTTGATCACATAAGAACATAAGAAATAGGAGCAGGAGCAGGCCAATCGGCCCCTCGAGCCTGCTCCGCCATTCAATAAGATCATGGCTGATCTGATCCTAACCGCCAATCCACTATCACAGAACCATCTCCTGAATCTAACAGAATTAGACACACGAAATAGGAGCAGGATCAGGCTACACGGCCCCTGGGCCCGCTCCGCTACCCACAGGGACATGACCGATCCGAACCTAGACTCATGTCCAAATTCCTGCCCGCTCCCCGTAACCCTTAATTCCCTTTACTTCTAGGAAACTGTCTATTTCTGTTTTAAATTTATGTAATGATGTAGCTTCTACAGCTTTTTGGGGCAGCATATTCCATGGACCTACCACCCTCTGAGTGAAGTAGTTCCTCCTCATCTCAGTTTTGAAAGAGCAGCCCCTTATTCTAAGACTATGCCCCCTAGTTCTAGTTTCACCCATCATCGGGAACATCTTCCCCGCATCCACCCGATCCAACCCCTTCACAATCTTATATGTTTCAATAAGATTGCCTCTCATTCTTCTGAACTCCAATGAGTAGAGTCCCAATCTACTCAACCTCTCCTCATATGTCCATCCCCTCATCCCCGGGATTAACCGAGTGAACCTTCTTTGTACTGACTCGAGAGCAAGTATGTCCTTTCTTAAGTATGGACACCAAAACTGTATGCAGTATTCCAGGTGCGGTCTCACCAATAGCTTGTACAACTGAAGCAATACCTCCCTATTTTTATATTCTATCCCCCTAGCAATGAAAGCCAACATTCCATTGGCCTTCTTAATCACTTGCTGCACCTGCATACTAACCTTTTGAGTTTCGTGCACCAGGACCCCAGATCCCTTTGTACTTCAGTACTTTCCAGTTTCTTGCCATTAAGATAATAACTTGCTCTACGATTTTTCCTGCCAAAGTGCATAACCTCACACTTTCCAGTATTGTATTCCATCTGCCAAATCTCTGCCCACTTACTTAGCCTGTCGATGTCCCCTTGCAGGTTTTTTATGTCCTCCTCACTCACTACTTTCCCTCCCATCTTAGTATCATCTGCAAACTTTGATATGTTACACTCGGTCCCCTCCTCCAAATCATTAATATAGATTGTAAAGAGTTGGGGACCCAGCACTGACCCCTGCGGAACACCACTAGTTACTGATTGCCAGTCTGAGAATGAACCATTTATCCCAACTCTCTGCTTTCTGTTAGATAGCCAATCCTCTATCCATGCCAGAATATTACCCCCAATCCCGTGATTTTTTATCTTAAGCAATAATCTTTTGTGTGGCACCTTGTCAAATGCCTTTTGGAAGTCTAAATACACTACGTCCACTGGTTCCCCTTTATCCACCCTATACGTTACTTCCTCAAAGAACTCCAGCAAATTTGTCAAACATGACTTCCCCTTCATAAAACCATGCTGACTTTGTCCTATTAAATTATGATTATCCAAATGTCCTGTTACTGTCTCCTTAATAATGGACTCCAAAATTTTACCTACCACAGATGTTAGGCTAACCGGTCTATAGTTTCCAGCCTTCTGTCTACTGCCCTTTTTAAATAAGGGTGTTACATTAGCAGTTTTCCAGTCTGCCGGGACCTTTGCTGAGTCCAGGGAGTTTTGGAAAATTATTACCAATGCATCTACAAACCCTACCGCCACTTCCCTCAAGACCCTAGGATGTAAGCCATCAGGTCCAGGTGATTTATCTGCCTTGAGTCCCATTATTTTACCGAGTACCACTTCCTTAGTGATTTTGATCGGGTTTAGCTCCTCCCCCCCTTTAGCCCCCTGTTTGTCCAGTGTTGGGATATTCTTAGTGTCTTCTACTGTAAAGACTGATGTAAAATATTCATTCAGTGTTTTTGCCATCTCCATATTTCCCACCATTAATTTCCCGGTCTCATCCTGTAAGGGACCAACATTTACTTTAGCCACCCTTTTTCTTTTTATATAACTATAAAAACTCTTACTATCTGTTTTTATATTTTTTGCTAATTTACTTTCATAATCTATCTTCCCTTTCTTAATCAATCTTTTTGTAATTTTTTGCTGTCTTTTAAAGTTTTCCCAATCCTCTATCCTCCCACTAGATTTGGCTACCTTATATGCCCTTGTTTTTAGTTGAATATTATCCTTAATTTCTTTACTTAGCCATGGATGGCTGTCTTTTCTTTTACACCCTTTTCTTCTCAGTGGAATATATATTTTTTGGAAGTTGTAAAATAACTCCTTAAATGTACACCACTGATCATGTATCGTCTTACCCTTTAATCTATTTTCCCAATCCACTCTACTCAATTCCGCTCTCATACCTTCATAGTCTCCTTTATTCAAGCTTAGCACGCTTGTTTGAGATCCAACCTTCTCACCCTCTAATTGAATATGGAATTCAACCATGTTATGGTCACTCATTCCAAGGGGATCCTTTACTAGGACATTTTTAATTAATCCCATCTCGTTACACAGGACCAGATCTAAGGTTGCTTGCCCCCTGGTCGGTTCAGTTACATACTGCTCAAGAAACCCATCCCTAATACACTCAATGAACTTATCCTCAAGGCAGCCCTGCCCAATTTGATTTGTCCAATTAATATGATAGTTAAAATCCCCCATAATTATAGATGTTCCCTTATTACAAGCCTCAACTATTTCCTGATTGATACTCCGTCCAACAGAGTTGCCACTGTTCGGAGGCCTATAGACTACGCCCACTAGTGTTTTTTTCCCCTTATTATTCCTTACCTCCACCCAAACTGTTTCATTATCCTGATCTTTTGACCCAATATCATTTCTCTGTATTACAGTGATTCCTTCCTTTATTAACATAGCCACCCCACCTCCCCTTCCTTCCTGCCTGTCCTTCCTGATTGTTAAATAACCTGGTATGTTTAATTCCCAGGTATTGTCACCCTACAGCCATGTTTCTGTAATGGCCACAAGATCATACCCATATGTAGTTATTTGTGCCATTAACTCATCTATTTTGTTACGAATGTTACGTGCATTCAGATAGAGAACTTTCAAAGATGTTTTGTGACACTTAGTTCCTGCTTTTGCCCTTTTTATTACTTTACCTTTTACTCCATACCTTCTGCCCCTTCCTGACACGCTCTGGTTTTTAATTTCCCCACTGCTACCTAAGTCTATGACCTTCTCTGTTGTCATTTTTATTATTTGCTCTCTAGGAACCTCCCCCCCACTAGTTAGTTTAAAGCCCTCTCTACAGCCCTAGTTATCACGTCCATGTCGACCTCGTGGGCCCACTACCGCCATCACAAGGTTTCACACATCTTCTGACCATAGTCGACCGTACCACCAGGTGGCCGGAGGCCATTCCTTTGACGTCCACCGCCTCCGCGGATGTCGCCCAGGCTTTTTCTTTCATCCTGGGTTGCACGTTTCGGCGTTCCGTCTGATATTTTGTCGGATTGCGGGCCGCAATTCTCGTCTGCTTTGTGGAATGCCGTAGACTTGTGTTTGGGCAGCAAGCTCCATTGCACCACGGCTTACCATCCGCAGACCAATGGATTATGCGAACGTTTTCATCGGTCCTTGAAGGCGTCGCTGAGGGCCACCCTATTAGGGGACCGCGTGGATGGACAAGCTGTCGTTGGTGATGCTCGGGTTACACACAGCACCTAAAGAGGACCTGCAGGCATCGGCCGCTGAACTGGTTTATGGCCAGCCGCTCCGGGTGCCCGGCGATTTTCTTCCATCACCAACGCGTCCTTGGTCGGCGGCCGAACAACTGGAGGCTCACCGGGCCGCAGCGCAATCTTTCCGGCCCATTCCGACGTCGCATCACGGGTTGCCTGCGTCCCACATTCCGCCAGAGCTTATGCGGGCTAAATTCGTTTTTGTCCGTCATGACGCCCATCGTAGTCCTCTCACGCCTCCATATACAGGCCCTTTCCAGGTACTGCAGGCGGGCGTCAAGAGTTTTTTAGTGGACGTTGGGGGCAAGCCTGACCACATTTCCGTGGACCGCCTCAAGGCTGCACACCTGGACCTTGAGCAACCGGTCGAGGCAGCGCAGCCACCGCATCGTGGGCGGCCGCCCGTGACCACCTCGCCTGACCCGACTGTTCCGCAGACCAGCTCATCGTCTGACCAGCTCATCGTCTGACCAGCCCATTCCTCTCCGGGGATATCGGAGTCATTCGGACAGGCTTGTCCGACCTCCTCTGCGATTGACTTTTGAGGTTAAAGACACTTCTGGGGGGGCGCATGTGGTAAAGCCACCAACGGACTCCTGTATAAATGTATAACTGCCTTTAACAGAGTGCTACAGCACCTATGTTTGTTTACTGTATGTAAATAGCCGTTCTGGATAAGCCCCAGAATCAGCGCGATGACGTCAGCACGTTGGTCACGTGACACCCCGAACGGCGGGAAACGTGATGACGTCATGACGTCAGAGAGTGGGAGGTTCCCAACTCAGACCTCGTGAAACCAGCACCAGAAAAGACCTGTTGATTATTTCTCCTGCATGCAATTGTTTGTTCTCTAGTTTCTATTAAACTTCGTTTTATTATCGGACTGACTCAACCTCAGTGCTTCAGTTAGGGATCTGATGATTCCTACAACACCTTCCCCCCCCCCCCCGATCATGGTCACACCTTCCCCCCCCCCCCGATCATGGTAACACCCTCCCCACCCTGCAGCACTACACCCCACTCCCATTGGTGCCTAGAGCCTTCCCCCGCATTGGCAGCCAAGGGTCGTTCACACAGGTCCCCAGCTGCGGCCTTCTGCTGCCAGTATTCCCACTCCCGACCGTGGCCTAGGTCTTCAATCTGGTCGGGTGTGAGACAGGGCTCTGCAAATATTTATTCAAATGAGGCCCTCCACATCCCTGGGCTCACCGGTTTCTTCGCCCACTACTGTGCTCCCGCGCAACCTTCCCGCCCCACTGTAAAAATCTAGCCCACTTTGTCCACTAACAACTATTTTTACCAGATTTACACACACAATAATAATCACAAACATCATCAAACTTAGTTTCTCGAACTGCAGTAGGAGAGCATTAGCTGTGATCAATTTAACATAGCAGAACAACAAAATTCAATTTCCAGGGTCACAGTACACATTATCCAACAATTTTTGTAGATTATACAGGAAGGTTATATTCATATGTGCTCCTATGAAGATATACAGCTTCTGATCAGACAGCAGATTGATTGTATTTTCACACAGTTCAGTCTCTCTGCAGTGCACTGATATCATCAGTTTCTAGACTTCAGCAAAGTTGACTGCCATTTGCATCTTTATCCCAGGTTAGCTTGTAAAATCTCTTGTCCATTCTGGCTATCTTCTTGATCTATATTAACTATATATATATTTGTACCTCCTTAAGCTCAAATCATGGGAAACGCCCCCATTATTTTTGGCATCACTGTGGCATAGCCCTAATCTTTCAGTATATAGGGAATGAGGATGAAACATTTCTTTGTTCTGATATATATTCCCTTATTGTTTGGATGTAGTTTGTCCTGCACCTACAAAGTGCCCATCCTGCTTTGCACACTGTGCAGTCAAATTTAGATTAAAAAAAATGTTTTTCCTCACTGCGTAAGGATAACTTGCCCTGCAGGATAGGATGCCTCTATGAAAGAGAACAGGGGATTATGCCGCATCTCTTATGAAGCATGCGATTCAGAGGGAACATTCTTGTCAGACTGCAGTGAACCAAAGCTTTTAAAAACATCATCCTGTGAGCTTACCCAATGGATGAGAGGCCTATTTTAATATATGTGGAGGATAAGCTATATTTTTAAAAAATACAATGACCACCATACCAAAAGTAGGTAATCTAAATTACAAGGTAATAAATTAGCATTCAGACATGAAAAACACAAAGTGTTACTGTAAAGCCACGCTCAACCTCACCCTGCTGTGCCACTCATCACATCCTCATCACTCTGCCTTCCCTACCCTACTCCTGCACATCCTTAATCACACCAACTTACCTTGTACCTCCACCCATCCCTCTCTATCTACATTATCACTTCACCATCTCACGAGCCACCCCTAATCATAGTCCAATCATACCAACTAACAACACACAAGGGTAGGCACATGGATGTTTTATCCAATGTTCATGTGAAGTTTCTGTTAATGTGGTGTCAAGCATTGAAATCTTTGCGTTCTTGAACAGATTTGTGTGCACCTTTGGAAGTGGTTTAGTGAGTTGCAGTGAATGGTGAGGCATAATGGTGCCCCCTGCAATGGTGATGAGTGTGAAAGGAATGGCTTGGGCATTGTAGGGATGCTTTATGGTGTTGGTGTGGGGTGGTGCCAACCTGGCGCATCATGTTGCAGCCAGGGTGTACAGCGTCAAGTGAAGTAAATCTAGCTATGGTGAGGTCATCCCTGGCCTCCCGGGCAGCAGTGTGGTCGAGTGCTGATGCTCTGTGTCCTGTGTAGCATCAGTTGATTGCGGAGAAGGTTGGTGGTATTGTTGTTGATGCTGCTGGTGTGCCTGGTGCTGCTGATGTTGGGGCTGATTGTGGTGGGATTCTGAGGACCAAGGTGAGATAGTTTCAAGGGCACCGATGCTGATGTAATAGATGGCAGGTGAAGTTGAGATGAAAGAAGTGATCTGTCAATGGTGGGAGAGGTTGTTCCAATGAGGTGACACTGGATACAGAGGGAGTGATTTTGCCAATGGGGATGTGATGGAGGCGGGACTGCTGCTTTTCGGGTTTTAGTCCCGCCTCCATTGACGTCCGGCCAACCCACGCTATTTTCCCTTGATTGACCTTGTTAAGCCCGCCTAGCGGGCTTAGACGGCCAATTAAGGGAAAGCCAGTCACTGGTGACGTCAGCGAGTGACGTTTCATCTGTCAAGAGCTTTTGACAGATGAATTGTCATTGTTTGACAGCTCTGTGAAGCTGTCAAACACTGACAATCTGTCTTCTAAGTTGTGTCTTTACTCAAGACTCAATTAGAAAGCATTCCTGAGCAGAAAGCAGAAGGCTGATGCACTTGAGAATGCAGCGGCCATTCTGCTTTCTCTGCCGGTGATTCTCGAGACCTGAAGGGATGAAGCCTGGAGGAAGAAGCAAAGGTAAGTATAGCTTTTAAAACACTCACGCACACACTTACCTCTGCACACATGCACCCATCACTCACCTGTACACCGGACATCTCGGCCCCTCTGACCCCCGCAGACCCACGGCTCACCTCGCTGACCCTGGCGAGGTTTGGAGCCGTCGGGAAGCCAGCACTTTAGGTGGCAAAATAGGGATTATCTAAAAAACTGCCTGTTAACTATCTGTTAACAGGCAGTTAATTGGCATTAATCCCCTTCCCACCTCAGGGCGGCGGCTCCCAGCGCGGGTCAGGTACCCGCCTTCTGGGACGATGGCATGGAGGCGGGTTGGGGGCGGGATAGGTACCCGCCCTCAGAATCTGCCATTTTCCCGGCAGTCTCGCCTCCTTACCCGCCTGCCCAGGGCTGGGAAAATCGCCCCCAGAGTTTGCTCCAAACACTTGCAATCTACATAAAGCTCAATCTGTCTTCCAAATGCAGTAAGCAACATCTTCTAACCCTGGAAAGTGAACAGCTATGAAAAGGGAGCTTTGACAGAACATTTGCAGCTGTCAAGTTAAGAAATCATTCCCATGCTGACACAGCTCCCGACCTGCTTACCTGACGTGATCCCTGAGCAGCGGGGAAGCCGTGGGTGAACTCTTAAAATCTAAAGGTGAGCTTAAAATAGTTTTGAAGTGCCTGTTAACAAGCTCTTAATAATCTAAATTGCCTCCCCCGCCGCTTGGTGTCGGGTCTGTTCAACGATCACAGACCCGACAACTGGGAGACTAGCGTGGAGGCGGCTTGACACCGGGTTCCCTACCCGCTGTCAAAAAGTCATTTTTTCCCACCCAACTCGCCACCAAATACACCTGCTGATCCCCCCAAAAATTCCCTCCTTTGTTTCTGTAGTAGCCTCAGACAGTCAACCCTATCGGAACAAAACCAACTGTGCTATACTTAAAAAAAAATACCCAGGACAAAACAAATTTAAACAGATGTCTCTTAAAATCAAAACAGCTGCCAATGGAACAAAGAAAATCTGTGTAATGGGCATCACTCCAATCACAATACTTCATTCTCATGATTTGTATTTGAATTGAATGGCCTGGCCTTTCCCTGATAAGACAAAACAAAACATCTATTCTTGGAATTTGTGTATCAGTAACAAGCTGGTCTATTTTCTGCGTATAAACCTGGCTTTTCACCCCATATGCATAATGACAAAAAGAACAAAATGCTGTGATACACGAGAAAGACGACACTCAATTTTTGTAACGTCTCTATCCAAATTGCAGACCGAGTTCTACTTTGTGGACATAAGGGGTTCTCTTCAGTTGGGCACAAATAACACGGCCTATATTCACTGTGTCACAAAGAGGCCCAAATCGGGGATATTCTTTCCACCATCTCTGAGCAATTACACTGGTTCATCAATTTCATTTTCACCTGACCTCCCCTCTGTGCTTCCTTTTGACACAACAGCTGAAATCAATGCTATGTAGGAAATTGCAGGCATGAACCTATATCCCAGCTCTCTGCGGCACAGCTCCATGAGACTCCTATGCACAGCATTACCAAGCCACCCAATATGGTGCAGTCTTAAAGGGTCAAGTGCTGTGCTTTAAAACCTCTGCTCGGGATTTTCTGTTCAGGAACATTATCCCAGCCGAGGCACTAAAGCATGGCGGAGAAGCACCACTGGCACGAATTCATGAACTAATTTCTCTTATCTGGAAGGAGGAGAGCATGTCAGGGGATCTCAGAGATGCTGTAATTGTGACCATCTTCAAGAAAGGTGACAAGTCCGATTGCGGTAATTACAGAGGAGTTTCCCTGCTGTCTGCCACAGGGAAAGTCATGCAAGAATCCTCCTCAATCGCCTTCTCCCAGTGGCGGAAGAGCTCCTCCCAGAGTTGCAATGTGGATTCCGCCCACTAAGGGGCACAATGGACATGATCTTCACCGCACGTCAATTACAAGAGAAATGCAGGGAACAGCACCAACCCCTGTACATGGCCTTCTTTGATCTCACAAAGGCCTTCGATACTGTCAACTGTGAGGGATTATGGAGTGTCCTCCTCAAATTCGGCTGCCCTCAAAAGTTAGTCACCATCCTCCGCCTGCTTCACGACGACATGCAAGCCATGATCCTGACCAACGGTTCCACCACAGACCCAATTCTTGTACGAACTGGGGTCAAGCAAGGCTCTGTCATCGCACCAACACTCTTCTTGATCTTCCTTGCTGCAATGCTCCATCTCACCCTCAGTAAGCTCCCCGCTGGAGTGGAGCTAATTTACAGAACAAATGGGAACCTGTCCAACCTCCGTCGCCTCCAGTCCAGATCCAAGATCGTCCCATCCTCTGTTGTCGAATTACAGTATGCAGACGACGCTTGCGTCTGCGCTCACTCGGAGGTCGAACTCCAAATCATCATCAACACCTTCACCGAAGTGTACGAGAGCATGGGCCTTACACTAAACATCTGTAAGACAAAGGTCCTCTACCAACCTGCCCCCACCACACAGTACTGCCCCCCGATTATCAAAATCAACGCCAAGGCCTTGGACAATGTGGACCACTTTCCATACCTCGGGAGCCTACTGTCAACAAGGGCAGACGTCGACGACAAAGTCCAACACTGCCTTCAGTGTGCCAGTGCAGCCTTCGGTTGCCTGAGGAAGAGAATGTTTGAAGACCAGGACCTCAAACCCGGCACTAAGCTCATGGTCTACAGAGCAGCAGTGATACCCACCCTGCTGTATGCCTCAGAGACATGGACCATGTACAGCAGGCACCTCAAAGCACTGGAGAGGTACCACCAACGCTGCCTCCGCAAGATCCTACAAATCCATTGGCAGGATAGGCACACCAATGTCAGTGTTCTTGCTCAGGCCAACATCCCCAGCATTGAACCTTTAACCACGCTCGATCAGCTCCAATGGATGGGTCACATTGTCCGCATGCCCGATACGAGACTCCCAAAACAAGCGCTCTATTCGGAGCTCCGGCATGGCAAGAGAGCCCCAGGTGGGCAGAGGAAATGCTTCAAGGACACCCTCAAAGCCTCCTTGAGAAAGTGTAACATCCCCACCGACACCTGGGAATCCCTGGCCCAAGATCGCACAAAGTGGAGGAGAAGCATCCGGGAAGGCGCCGAACACCTCGAGTTTCTTCGCCGGGAGCAAGCGGAAGCCAAGCGCAGGCAGCGCAAGGAGCGCACGTCAACCCAAGCACCCCAGCCACCCTCCCCTTCAACCACCGTCTGCCCCACCTGTGACAGAGACTGTAGGCCCCGCATTGGACTCATCAGTCACCTGCAAACTCATTTTTAATGTGGAAGCAAGTCATCCTCGGTTCCGAGGGACTGCCTAAGAAGAGAAGAGATAGTGTGATGGAAAACTTAGAATGATGCCTGCTATTTTGCCTCTGTATTTTTGACATTCTGATTCCTGGCTGGCTTATTTCTGACACAGGGCCCACAATTAGCTGTTTTAAATTCTAAAGACTTCAGGTTGTTACCAGAGTGCAGTAAATTTACATTAATCATTGGTGTTTGTTTTTTCCTCTTCTCATGCCACTAGAGGTGTGATTTAATTTACAGCTCAGTACTGTCTGAACTTGTCATTTTAGTAACTTTAAAACTCTTTCATATTTTAAATTTATGCCAGTAGCATTAGAATCACAATATATCGGCCTAGAAATTCAGTAAGGCGCTGCAAGCTTTGCGCCCAGTTACCGCCTAAAGAGGGCTTCTGCGCCAGTAGAGGAGGTTGCGCTGATATTGAGCTCGGCGGTAATGGCGGCGGTAGCCGGTAGTGCTGCGCCGGCACCGATGACGTCATCGGTGTGCGCAGTGCCCCGTTTCCGCCCCGATGCCGGCCTGACGCCCATATTCAGTTGCCGCCGCCTCCTCCGTGGCGGCCGCTACTAACATCCAGAGACCAGGGCCTTACTGCAGCCTTAGTGGGGCGCATAAAGGTGGAGGTGCGGCCGGCCGCTTTTTCGGCGGCCGCCTGCCCGCACCTCCTTCCCCGGCCTCCTCCACCACCCCCCCCGCGGCATTGCCGGCTGCTTTCCGCGAGCCCGGCACTTCTCCGTGGTGCCGGGCTCATTTGCCGGCACAATCCAGCGGCGATCGCCCCGTTGCAGGCACCTCCACCTTAAGAGAAGGAGGAGGCCTGCAGTACCGCAGCCTGCCGCACCGCATTGGGTGGCGCAGCGGCACCTAGAGCGCTGAAATTCAGTTTCGGCGCCCCAAGCGGGGGCGGGCACACCCTGGAATAGCGCCCGGTTCCGACTTGGGGCGCAAAAAGTGAATATCTGACGGTCGCAAATGGCTCCGCGCCCAGCGCTAACTTTTGGGCGCTAGCCAGCTGGCGGGGCCATAGTGAATTTCTAGGCCAATATCTCTACCCCCTGTAAAAACATTGAAAGAGTACGGCCCATAATTTGCTGTTAAAATAACGGTAAGGCTAATGGTGTTTACCATTATTTAAGTGCAAAGGCTACAGCACCTTCAGGTGAGGACAGATGCGTGGTTAAACGCAGAAATCCCAAAGTTGCTTTCCGAGTTGCACCGCTCCGCCGTTAGCTTCACGAAAACGGCATCTCGCTGTCTGCCTCACCCTTGAAATGCATTGAATGGCGTGATGTTGCTGCATTTGTGCAGTAGATATGAACTAAACTCGCCACAGATAATTTAGTCTTGTCCATTTCAGTCTAAGTACCCTTAAATGACAATTGATGATTACTGCCAGTCAAACTCTCTGGCACTGAAAATTAACTATTACAAGTGTGGAGTCTCAATCCTTCAGGTTTAATTGTTGTTGGAAATTTAAAAAATGTAAAATTTTACATTTTTTTTTTACTTTTCCTTTCTGTCTCTTTTTTCTCTCTCCTAATCTAATTTTTCTTTCCCTCTGTTTATTTCTCTTTCTGTACCTGATTTGACAATGAATTCACTCACTCTAATTTACACTTACTTCTCAGGCCTAGTGCTGTTAATTTCACAATCCTTCAATCTGATTGATTAAGGAGATAGACAGTTGCTTGCCTTGTTCACTCAGGTCTCAGATACCCAGTTTCCCTCACTGCGATGTTATCAGCTTGCACTTTCAGCAACTTGCTACCCAAAACATTTTAAAACCATAAACGTGCAAGGGCCAGTCTAACTAATGGCAGATGCCGTTATATTCACTCCTACAGCAAATTATGGCCCAATCTTTTTTCTTTATAAAAAGAAATTCCAATTTGATGTCATTTTAAAAAAACTTATGTTTTCAGCTCTGACTACCAGCACAAGAACATTGATGCCATGCAATCTTGTTACTCTGCAGGCTGACCTTGTTTGCATAATGGAATGACACCGAGACATTTGCAAGAAGCTCGTTATCATAACCCAAAAGGCAATGTGGCATGTGGGTGTAGCACCTTAAAAAAAATATAATTGAGGTTTGAAGAAGTTTCCATTTAACATGTTTGCAAGGCTTTCACAGTACTTAAGAAAAACCCAAGAGCTTGATATTAAAAACTATGTTCTCAAATTCTACTGTTTTTTATGCAATTTACATAAGGGAAGGCTTATTAGTGTTGGGACGCCAAATGTGCATCTTAGAATTTGAATAAATTAGCACACAAGTGCTCCCAGTTGAGGTACATAAAAACATTTGATTAAATCTTCTTGGAACTCAAAATATTGTGCAGACCTCAAATTTACATTTTCCGTTGTTATGATTGGCGTATGAGATGGAAATTTATGACCTAGATATGACAACTAGAACAAGATAATTGTTTTATTTTCATATAAAGGGGCCTTATAGAATTGTAGAAATTACAACAGAGAAGGAAGCTATTCGGGTTTCATGCCTGTACTCGTACTAATAGCCCAGTTGTTGCTCCCTAACCTAATTACCCTTCCCTGCTGTTTTCTTTTATCCTTTTATATATTTTTTTAAATACTTATCGAATTCTATTTTAAATTATGTTATAGTGTCTGCCTCAAAAGCTACTTGTGGTTAAATAGTCCAAGTTCTAATAATTTCAGTGTGATTTTTTTCTAACTTCCCCATTTGTTCTTTTAGTGATAATTGTCAATCTATGCCCCATTGTTACTGATTCATCAACCAGCAGAAACAATATTTAACCATTCATAATCAAAGCTTTATTAGTTTCCCTGTAAGCTTCTCTGCTCCAATGAAAAAAGACCTATTTTCAAGCCTTTCTTCATAATGATAAACTCTCATTCTTGGTATAATTCTAGTGAACTTTCGCTGTACCCTTTCCTTGGTTCTAATATGCTTCCTATAATGGGATGTTAGAAACTGCACACACGGGGTACTCACCCGTAGGCCCAATGGAAGTGCCGGTTTCCTGCATGCACTGCGCATACGCGGGAAACCGGCACTTCCGTTCCTCTGAACGAAGAGGTTCAGAGGTCAAACGCGTGCGCAGGAGGGGCTGCGCGTGCGCATCGAACTTTGGTCTTTTTTACAGGTTTTCCCGGGAATGTAAGCCTGCAGAATTTAGAAATGTAAAAAGCAGGTGTAAGGCCTGCTTTTTACAAGGTAAGTGGTGAATTAATTAAAATTAAAACATTTTTTCCACAGGTTTATTATTTTTAAATACTTTAAAGCAAGGTAAGTTTATTTTTAGCCCCGTTAGAAAATAAAATTATTTTTTTCAAAAATTAAAATTATTGTTTAAAATAGTTATTTCATGTAATTTATAGTTTATTTAAAAAACGTGATGTTTTTTAAAATGTATTTGAAGATTTAGTGCTATTTTGGGGCCGTAGTATTTATAAGTCTTGACAGCACTTCCTGTCAGACTTATGAATGGAGCATCCCCTGCTCCGATTGGCTCCCCATGGCCCACGTGATCCCAGGGGACGCATCGAACTAACTGCGCCCCGGGATACGCAAGGACTGTGTACCGGCAGCTGGACCAGGCCCTGGATCGGAATTCCACGGGGGCCCACAGCTCAACGGCCGGCGCGCAAGGTAAGTGCAGGTCGGGGGCTTGCACCTGCGGGAAGCCCCCGACCCGAATTTCTGGGCCATATTCCAACTGTGGCCGAAGCAAAATCATTTACAAATTCAACATCCTCCTTGCTTTTATACTCACTGCCTCTATGAGTAAAAAACAGAATCATATTTGCCTTTTTATGATCTTTTCTTTTCATTGTTCATTTCTCCAGAATGTATTACTTTGCTTTTCTCTGTACTCAACTGCACCTGCCACCTATTTGCTCATTTAGATAAACTGTCTATGTCTTCCTGTAATCTCTGCATTCTTCCACAGTTTGCCATGCATCCCAATTTGGTATCATCAGCAAACTTTGATCTTGTACCTATGTCCAAATCATCTGTATAAATGGAGAAAAAAAGGTTCCAGCACAGATCAATATTCACTGCATTTATCTATACACTCTGTGATTTGGGTAAAAATTCAATTAAATTAACCAAGCATGACCGTCCCTTTTTAAAGCCTTCTTTTGAAAACAGTACATTTAGTTTTTTTTTAGATTTATAAGAAAGCAGGCTGACTTAACACACAGGATAAAAGAATCCTGTCACTGTTCTGGGGAAATTCATTACATTTTAAGTTATAGGGAGGGGAAAACAGAGGCTAAAATAATGCGTCAGTAATGTAAGCCTTAGGTAACTGAAAGGCTGGATCTTCCTGAAGCATTGGGCTATATCTTTTGCTCACAGGAAGAAGGAAGAGATAACATTAGTGAGAATTTAGAAATGCAAGGGTTAATCAGGGACAGTCCAACATGGATTTGTTAAAGGCAAGTTGTGCTTGACTAATAGATTTTTGATTGGATAGGTAAAGGGAATACAGTAGATGTGGATGCTAATGTTCAGAAGACATTGAATAAGGTGGTTCACAACAGGCTTTTTAGAAAAATTCAGGCATATTGGGGGAATTTTTCAGGGGGTCAGCGGGCACATTTGGTGGCGGGTTGGGTGGGAAAATTTGTTTTTTGATTGCGGGTAGGGAACCCGCTGTCAGCCCGCCACCATACTAGTTTCCTAGATGTCGGTTCTGTCATCGCTGAACAGACCCGACACCAAGCAGCGGGGGAGGCAATTTAGATGATTAAGAGCTTGTTAACAAGCACTTAAAAACTATTTTAAGCTCACCTTTAAATTTTATGAGTTTGCTCACGGCTTCCCTGCTGCTTGGGGATCACGTCAGGTAAACAGGTCGGGAGTTGCGTCATCATATCATTTCTTTAGTTGACAGCTGCAAATGTGCTATAAAAGCTCCCATCTCATAGCTGTTCACTTTCCAAGGTCAGAATCTGTTGCTTACTGCATTTGGAAGACAGATTGAATTTTATGCAGGTTGCCAGTGTTTGGAGTAAACTCTGTGTCCAGTGTCACCTCATTGGAACAACTTCTCTCACCATTGACAGATCGCTTTTGTCATCTCAACTTCACCTGCCATCTATTACATTGGTGCCCTTGAAACTATCTCACCTTGGTCCTCAGAGTCCCACCATGATCAGCCCAAACACCAGCAGCACCAGGCACACCAGCAGCATCAACAACAACAACCTTTGCCGCAATCAACTGATGCTACACAGGGCATCAGCACCTGACCACATTGCTGCCCGGAACGCCAGGATGGCCTCACCATGGCCAGATTTACTTTACTTGACGCTGTACATCTGGCTGCCACATGATGTGCCATATTACCACCACCCCACACCAACACCATAAAGCATCCCTACAATGCCCAAGCCATTCCTTTCACACTCATCACCATTGTGGGGGGTACCATTATGTCTCACCATTCACTGTAACTCACTAATCACTTCCAAAGATGCACACAAATCTGTCTAAGAACGCAAAGTGTTGAAAATAAAGATTTCATGTTTGGCAGCACATTAACAGAAACTTCACATGAACATTGGCTGAAACACCCAAGCGCCTATCCTTGTGTGTTGTTAGTTGGTATGATTGCACTAGGATGAGGGTGAGTGTGAGGGGCGGCTAGTGAGATGGTGACGTGATAATGTAGATAGAGAGGGATGGGTGGAGGTGCAAGGTAAGTTGGTGTGAGTAAGGATGTGCAGGAGTAGGGTATGGAAGGCAGAGTGATGTGGATGTGATGAGTGGCACAGCAGGATGAGGTTGAGTGTGGCTTTGCAGTAACATTTTGTGATCTACTGAGATCATTGAAAGGTTTGTGCCACTGTAGCCTAGTCCTCCTGACCATACCCCTGCTTGTGTCCTCCTGTGCAATGTACAGCCAGGCTGCGTTGGTCACCTGGGGAGGTCTCTTCCGCCCATTGGAAGGGAAGAGAACCTCCCTGTGTGCTGTGACTCCATAGAGTCATAGAGTCATAGAGTCATAGAGTAATACAGCACGGATAGAGGCCCTTCGGCCCATCGTGTCCGCGCCGGCCATCAAGCCCTGTCTAATCTAATCCCATATTCCAGCATTTGGCCCGTAGCCTTGTATGCTATGGCATTTCAAGTGCACATCCAAATGCTTCTTAAATGTTGTGAGGGTTTCTGCCTCCACAACCCTTTCAGGCAGTGAGTTCCAGAATCCAACCACCCTCTGGGTGAAAAAGTTCTTTCTCAAATCCCCTCTAAACCTCCCGCCCTTTACCTTGAATCTATGCCCCCTAGTTATTGACCCCTCTACTAAGGGAAAAAGCTCCTCAGCATCCATCCTATCTATGCCCCTCATAACTTTGTACACCTCAATCATGTCCCCCCTCAGCCTCCTCTGCTCCAAGGAAAACAAACCCAATCTGCCCAGTCTCTCTTCATAGCTGAAGCGCTCCAGCCCTGGTAACATCCTGGTGAACCTCCTCTGCACCCTCTCTAACGCGATCACATCCTTCCTGTAGTGTGGCGACCAGAACTGCACACAGTATTCCAGCTGTGGCCTAACCAGTGTTTTATACAGCTCCATCATAACCTCCTTGCTCTTAT
Source organism: Somniosus microcephalus (assembly GCF_052327205.1). NCBI lineage: Eukaryota > Metazoa > Chordata > Chondrichthyes > Squaliformes > Somniosidae > Somniosus > Somniosus microcephalus. Next base: position 228,505,248 of record NC_140992.1, read on the forward strand.
ATTCAATGCCTCGGCTAATGAAGGCAAGTATCCCATATGCCTTTTTTACCACCTTATCCACCTGTTCCGCCGCCTTCAGGGATCTGTGTACTTGCACACCCAGATCCCTCTGACCCTCCGTCTTGCCTAGGGTCTTTCCATTCATTGTGTATTCCTTTGCCTTGTTAGTCCCCCCAAAGTGCATCACCTCGCACTTTTCCGGGTTAAATTCCATTTGCCACTGTTCCGCCCATCTGACCAACCCATCTATATTGTCCTGCAGACTGAGGCTACCCTCCTCGCTATTTACCACCCTACCAATTTTTGTATCATCCGCGAACTTACTGATCATACCCTTTACATTCATATCCAAGTCATTAATGTAGACCACAAACAGCAAGGGACCCAGCACCGATCCCTGTGGTACCCCACTGGCCACAGGCTTCCAGTCACAAAAACAACCTTCGACCATCACCCTCTGCCTTCTGCCACTAAGCCAGTTTTGTATCCAATGTGCCAAGGCACCCTGGATTCCATGGGCTCTTACCTTCTTGACCAGTCTCCTGTGCGGGACTTTATCGAAGGCCTTACTGAAATCCATGTATACCACATCCACTGCGTTACCCTCATCCACACACCTAGTCACCCCCTCAAAAAATTCAATCAAATTAGTCAGACATGATCTTCCCTTGACAAAGCCATGTTGACTATCCCTGATTGATCCTTGCCTCTCCAAGTGGAGACAAATTTTGTCCCTCAGGATTTTTTCCAATAATTTTCCTACCACTGATGTTAGGCTCACTGGCCTGTAGTTCCCCGGTTTTTCCCTACTACCCTTCTTGAATAATGGTACTACATTAGCGGTTCTCCAGTCCTCTGGCACATCCCCTGTGGCCAGAGAGGTCCTGAATATATGTGTTAGAGCCCCCGCAATCTCCTCCTTTGCCTCACACAGCAGCCTGGGATATATTTCATCCGGGCCTGGGGATTTATCCATTTTTAGGCCAGCTAAAACCGCCAATACCTCCTCCCTCTCGATGTTAATATGTTCGAGCATATCACAGTCCCCCCGCCCTATTTCTATGTCTACATCGCCCTTCTCCATAGTGAAAACAGATGCAAAAAATTCATTTAGAACCCCTCCTACATCTTCCGGCTCCACACACAGATTGCCACTTTTGTCCCTAATGGGCCCTATTTTTTCCCTAGTTATCCTCTTACCCTTAATATACTTATAAAACATCTTCGGATTTTCCTTTATTTTGTTCGCCAGTGTTATTTCATGGCCCCTCCTTGATCTCCTAATTTCTTTTTTAAGTATCCCCCTGCACTTTTTGTACTCCTCTAGGGCTTCCTCCGTCTTTAGCCTTTTGTATCTACCAAAAGCCCTCCTTTTTTTCCTAATCCATTCTCGTATATCCCCTGACATCCAAGGTTCCCTGTGGTTTTTGGAACCACCCTTGACCTTTACGGGAACATGTTGCCATTGTATGATCTCAATCTCCCTTCTGAAAGCCTCCCATTGCTCCGATGCGGATTTTCCTACAAGTAGCTGATCCCAGTCCATTTTGGCCAGATCCTGCCTTATCCTATTAAAATCGGCCTTCCCCCAATTTAGAACCTTTATTTCCGGCCCATCCCTGTCCTTTTCCATGACCACCTTAAATCTTACCATATTATGGTCACTATCACCAAAGTGCTCACCTACTAGCACTTTTTCCACTTGGCCGGCCACATTCCCTAGAATTAGATCCAGTACCGCCCCCTCTCTTGTAGGACTTTCTACATGCTGGCTCAAAAAGCTCTCCTGGATGCACTTTAAGAATTCTACACCCTCAGAGCCTTTCACACTCTGACTATCCCAGTTAATATTGGGGAAGTTGAAATCCCCCATTATTATTACCCTATTATTTGCACATTTCTCTGAGATTTGCCTACATATCTGTTCCTCTATCTCCCCCTGACTGTTTGGAGGCCTATAGTACACTCCCAGCAAAGTGCTTGCCCCCTTTTTGTTTTTAAGCTCCACCCATATGGCCTCATTAGAGGACCCTGCTAATATATCATCCCTCCTTACTGCAGTAATTGACTCCTTAATTAATATTGCGACACCCCCTCCTCTTATACCTCCCCCTCTGTCTCGCCTGAAGATTCTGTACCCCGGAATATTGAGCTGCCAGTCTTGCCCTTCCCTCAACCATGTCTCCGTGATAGCAACAATATCATACTCCCATGTGTTTATCAACACCTTCAGTTCATCCACCTTATTTGCAAGACTCCTTGCATTAAAATAGATGCCATCCAGCCTTGCCCTTATATATTTGCCCTGTCTACCAAGCTGACTTGTTTTTTTCTCTATAATTGGCAGCACATCCCCCCCTATTTCAGCTCCCCTCTGTATCCCATCCCCCTGCCAAGTTAGTTTAAACCCCCCCCAACAGTGCTAGCAAACCTCCCCGCAAGGATATTTGTCCCACTCTGGTTCAGGTGCAACCCGTCCGACTTGTACAAGTCCCACCTTTCCCAGAAGCAGGCCCAGTGATCCAGGAAAGTAAAACCCTCCCCCCTACACCAACTCTTTAGCCACGCATTCATCTGCTCTATCCTCCCATTCCTATACTTACTAGCACGTGGCACTGGGAGTAATCCAGAGATTACAACCTTTGAGGTCCTGCTCTTTAATCTGTTACCTAGCTCCCTAAATTCTTGATGCAGGACCTCATCCCTCTTTTTACCTCCATAAGTGTTGTGTTTTGAGTTTTGCTTCAATTAAGTTTGTCCCAGTTCCTGGGTGTTACCTGAAGGGGGTGCTGGGGGGCTCGGTTTTACTTTGTCTTTCACTTTTAGTTTCGGTTTCTGCCATGCAGACAATGTGCTGTAATGTCCACCCATTTACTCAGTAAATAGTAAAAGGTACATTCCGTCTCCTCTATTCATTACTGTTCGGTCAAGATGCAATACTGATGACGAGGCAGCTGTTGAACTCTCTAGAAGGACAGAGATAGACATGTGAACCTACAGCCGTGATATTGGAAATTGCGACGAGCGGGCCACTCAGCTAGCAACATCAACGGCATTTTGATAGTTGGCTAGCTGCGACATAGACGGCGGACAGAGTATTGTGCGGGCCAGGCAACTACCGTGAGTGTAGCTACCGTAACTCTGGCCGGAGGAGAAAAAGAATTAATAAAAAAGAAAAAAGTCCGTGGATCTTAAAGGGACAGTGCACATTAAAACTATGATGACCTTGGGACGTATTGAAGAGTTCTCTGGGGATAAGGACAGTTCATGGGAGGAATACGCAGAAAGACTGGGGTGTTTCTTTGAGGCCAATAATATTGACAAAGAAGAGAAGAAGCACTCAGTGTTGCTAAGTGTATGCGGAGCTGCTACTTACTGCGTTCATTGGTGGCTCCTCGTAAACCTAGTGAGGTGGATTATGCTGATTTGATTGAGAAGCTGCAGAAACATTTTAACCCAAAACCCTCAGAGATTGTGCAGCGTTTCCATTTTCACAATTGTAAACAACAGCCTGGACAATCTATTTCAAGTTACATTGTTGAGTTGAGGAAATGCTCATTACATTGTAATTTTGGTGACTATTTAGACAATATGCTCCATGATCGGATTGTGTGTGGAGTGCTGGACTCGGCATTGCAGAGACAGCTGTTAGCGGAGAAGGCCCTGACGTTCCGACTGGCCGAGGAGAAGGCTTTAGCAGCAGAGGCTGCATCGATGAACACACGTATGCTCCGTACAGAGGCAGCACCATCTCAGGCCGCCGAGGAGGTGCACAAGACCACACACGCAGCTGCTGCTGCGAGAGGCATGGAGGCAACTAAAGCAACAGGAAGAAAATGTTTCCGCTGTGGGGCTCTCCATGGTTCCACTACATGCAAATTTGTGTCAGCGGTATGTCATTTCTGTAAGAAAAGAGGGCACATAGCTCGTGTCTGCATGAAGAAAGCTCAGACTGCTGCAGCAGAGCCAACACAAGCATCACAGACACACACCCTGACACTGGAGGACAACGGTGAGTACACAGTGTATACCACGGAAGCTGAGCAGCTACCCCACAGACAGTGGGGATACACGGCAAATGTGATCATGAATGGGGCACCACTCTGCATGGAGGTGGATTCAGGCTCAGCGTGTTCATTGATAAGTGAAGACACTTACAATAGGCTGTGGCCAAGTGAACCCCCGGCGATGGCTCAGGTCAGTGGTGTGCTACAGCAGTGGTCCCAAGCTCAACTCCAGGTGCTGGGTATGATTCATGTGGAAGTTAAGTATCAGGCAGTCAAGGACACACTTCCACTTTATGTGGTGGCGGAGCAGGGCACAAGCCTGCTGGGCAGAGATTGGTTTGAGCCCCTCGGTATTGAAGTGACAGGAGTACACACGGTACAGAGACAGCCCATAATAATGCCTATGTTGGAGAACTATGAAGAGGTTTTTGGTGAGTTCGGGGCCTGTCGGGGACCGCCAGTCTCAATCGAAGTGGACCCAGGGGTAGCGCCTAAGTTCTTCAAGGTGCGACCAGTTCCTTTTGCATTGCGCAAGAAGGTGGATGAGGCCCTGGATAAGCTGGTGAACCAAGGGGTTCTCTTGCCAGTGAAGAACTCCCGTTGGGCCACCCCTATCGTGCCCATTGCAAAGAAGGATGGGGGCCTGCGAATCTGTGGAGATTACAGATGTACAGTTAATACTGCTGTGTTACCAGATGTGTATCCCTTACCAACAGTTACAGAGCTGTTTTCAACACTGGCTGGAGGCACTCTGTTCACCAAGCTGGATCTCAAGCAAGCATACCAGCAACTGGTCCTGGATGAAGAGTCAGCCGAGCTGTTGACAATCAACACCCACAGAGGACTTTTCCGAGCCACAAGGCTGCAGTTTGGGGTGTCTATGGCTGTGGCAATCTTTCAGAGGTTCATGGACACCCTGTTGGCTGGTGTTCCGGGAGTTCAGCCTTACTTGGATGACATACTGATTACAGGCAAGACACAGGAAGCCCATGATGAGCGGCTGCAGGAAGTACTACGCCGGCTGGCTGAGGTAGGACTATGCCTTCAGAAGGAGAAATGTGTGTTTGCTGCCAATGGGGTGGAGTCCTTGGGATTCCGAGTGGACAAAGACGGTGTGCATCCGACTACGGAGAAGGTGGAGGCTATCAGGAGCGCTCCCACCCCCAAGAACAAGACCGAACTGCAGGCATTCCTCGGACTGTTAAACTTCTACAGTTGTTTTCTCAAGGGCAAAGCCACAATCTTAGAGCCACTGCACAGGCTGTTAGACCAAGCAGCAGTGTGGAACTGGACCTCAGCTCATGAAACAGCCTACAGACAGGCAAAGGAACTGCTACAAGCAGATAAGGTTCTGGCACACTATGATGAAAACAAGCCATTGGTGTTTGTGTGTGATGCCTCACCATACGGGCTGGGAGCTTTGTTGGGTCACATAGAGCCAGATGGCTGGGAAGCGCCTATCAGTTTTGCCTCAAGAACACTCTCAACAACAGAATGCAATTACGCCCAGATTGACAAGGAGGCCCTAGCCATCATATTTGGGGTAAAGAAGTTCAGCCAGTACCTGTTAGGGAGACAGTTCATCATCTACACAGACCACAAGCCACTCTTGGGGCTGCATCACTCCAAGCCCATGCCCCAGATCATATCACCGCGTATGCTTCGGTGGAGTCTGATGTTGGGGACCTACAGTTATGAACTTTGCTACAGGCCTGGGAAGATGCTGGCTAATGCTGATGCTCTGAGTCGCTTGCCTTTGAATCGGCCGATGGCTGAGACGCCACCACCCCTGGAGGTGCTGCTACTGGAGGAGGTTCCGGAGGCCCCACTCCATGCCCAGCGGATTGGCAGCCTCACACAGAAAGATCCAGTCTTATCACGGGTGCTACGCTGGCTGCTGCATGGCTGGCCCTCTGAGGTCCAGGAGGAGCATTTCAAGCCCTTCGTTCAGAGGCGCCATGAAATGTCTGCACACAAGAACTGCGTGCTCTGGGGAAGCCGTGTGGTGGTTTCTGCCACCGCAAGAGAGGAGGTGCTGAAAATGCTGCATGACTCACACCCTGGGATTGTGCACATGAAGGCATTGGCGAGAAGCTACGTCTGGTGGCCGGGGTTGGACCGAGACGTGGAGGAGGTGGTAAAGAGCTGTGAGACATGTCAGCTGACTCACCATAGCCCATCCAAGGCTCCCCTTCACCCCTGGGAGTGGACCACTCGTAAATGGTCAAGACTCCACATTGACTTTGCAGGGCCATTTCAGGGGAAGGTCTTTTTGATAGTGGTGGATTCTCATTCGAAATGGCTGGAGGTGGCTATCATGAGCTCCATGACATCCAGTGCAGTGATCAACGTGTTGCGTTTGCTGTTTGCCACACATGGGGTCCCCGACATGCTGGTTTCAGACAATGGAGCAGCCTTCACGTCAGCGGAGTTCAAGGCTTTTGCAGGCAGAAACTGGATCCGCCACGTGACCACAGCGCCCTATCACCCCTCCTCTAATGGGCAGGCAGAGAGGGTGGTGCAAACCACAAAAGAGGCACTGGTGAGGATATCGGTGGGGGACTGGCAAACCAGATTGGCCAGGTTCCTGTTATCTCAGCATACCACACCAAACTCAGCAACGGGGAAGAGTCCTGCTGAGATGCTGATGGGTCGCCGGCTGGCGACTGCACTGGACCGGCTACACCCGGACTACAGGGATGAGATGCACACAAAGCAAGAGGAGCTGGCTAAGAAGCACCAGGGCACCGCCAGGCAGTTCGAGCCGTCAGAGACTGTGTTTGCCCGTTGCTATGCAGGAGGAGACAAATGGATGCTGTAAGGATATCAGCAAATAGTGATGTTATTTGCCTGTTTGATTATGATGCCTTTCCAGCATGTTTGCAGGTATTGATTACTTATGCCTGACCAGCAGAGGTCATGTGACCAAGACAAGCAAGGCAGTTTAGGTTTAGTTTCAGTTTCATTCTAGGTGCATCACTAGCATGGTGTCTCCTGAATGCTATATAAAGAGTTGAACAGACTTTAGATTAAAACTCATTCTCTTTCATAAATGTCTCGTCATTGAACCCACAAAGAAATCAATACATGGTGTCAGAAGTGGCTGAAAGAGAACAGAAGAGAAAAAATCTGAAGTTAAATCAGCTCTCCACAAATTAGCAAGCCAAAAGAGAACATCGTTGCTTACCATTGGAGAATAGCTAACGAAGTGAAAAAATGGAAGGTTTACACCCACCGGTGACGCTTCAGTTGACAGGTAATGTGGCTGAAAATTGGAGGCGGTTCAAACAACGTTTGGGGTTGTATTTATCAGCAATCGGAGCTGATGAGAAAAGTAATAAAAGGAAATTGTCACTGTTCTTACATGTCATGGGTGGTGAAGCGCTGGAGGTGTATAATAACTTCACATTCGCTGTTGATGGAGACAAAATGAAACTAGATAAAATAATGGAACGGTTTGAGGCCTACTGCATACCTAAACGTAATGTGACATTTGAGAGGCACAGATTTTTCACATGTGTACAGAAAACGGGTGAGACTATTGATCAGTATGTGACTGAACTGAGAAACAGAAGCAAATCGTGTGAATTTGGGGGACTGACAGACTCGCTGATAAAAGACAGACTGGTGTGTGGTATTCCAGATAATGGTCTAAGGGAAAGACTGCTAAGAGAGCAAAATCTAGACCTGGGAAAAGCCATAGCACTGTGTAGGGCTACAGAGACTGCGAAGTTGCAGGCAAAGGAGCTGTTCAGTGACAATAGCTGCAACGTGGATGCAGTGAGAATGAACGAATACAAACCGTTTAACAAAACGAGCGCCAATGTGAAAAAAGAGGCGTGGCCAGCGAACGAAAATGAAAGGGACAATCGAAAGTCATGTAGTCGATGCGGTACACAGCATCCACCAAAAAAGTGTCCGGCATATGGTAAAAAATGCAATAGTTGCAACAAGAACAACCATTATGCCCGTTGCTGTAAGAACCAAATGCAACAAAGCAAGGTCCATGCAGTAGATGAAAGCGAGATAGAGGAGTTCAATGTAGATGTTGTGTCTGAAAACAAAGAAGAAGAAAGAGACTGGATGTTGACACTAAAAGTGAATGACATACACATTCCATTTAAATTGGATACTGGAGCACAAGTTAATGTGATATCAGAGACTGATTTTAAGAAAATTAGACCCAGACCAAAGATACATGGAATAAAAGTGAAAGTGACAGGATACTCAGGTACTGATATACCAGTGAAAGGAAAATGCATTGTCAAAGTAACACACAAGGACAGAGAGCACACGCTAGCATTAATCGTGGTGCCAAAGGATGTGCAAGCCATACTAGGTTTAAAAGCCTGTGAGAGACTGAACCTGGTAAAGAGAGTCCTCGTTGTGGAAAGCGAAGGAGAGACAGTCTATGATGAACTGAATGTTGCGTACACACCGGGTAAGCTGATGTATACAGCAGACACGTTGTCCAGAGCTGTTGACCCAGGAGAGCCCGCAAACACAGTGAAAAGACTGAAGTACAAGGCAAAAGACAGTGGAACTGACTTCTACCAGAGCATGCTTGTATACCGCACAACGCCGCTCGAGTGTGGTATGTCACCAGCCCAACTCCTTATGGGACGTCGGCTAAGGTCAAACCTACCCATCCCGGAGGACCTCCTGAAAACAAAAGAGGGGGAGAAAGTGAGGAAGTTCAAAGAACAACAGAAAGAAAAGCAAAAGTACTACTATGACAGAGGAACACAAAACCTACCTGAACTCCACACTGGTGACCAAGTAAGGTTCAAAGACAAAACAAACACATGGACTCAGAAGGGAACTGTCCTGAGTGAAGTTCAACCAAGATCATACACCATTCAGACAGATGAGGGTGCTGTTCTGAGAAGAAATCGTCGAGATCTTCTCATGGGACCAGCCACAGCAGGTCAAGAGACTGATACTGTTGAACAACCTGATCACACAGCTGAGAACCAATCATCTGAGGCAACAACTCAGATTCAAGGACAATCAATTAGAAAATCCTCAAGACACGTGAAGCCTCCTGAGAGACTCATTGAGCAAATTTAAGGACTATTGTTATCGAAGGAAGTAATGTTATCTTATTCTTTCTTCAAGTTCTAGTGTATTTACGTATTTCATGTGAACACACAAAACAAGGTTAAAAAACCTTGATCATGATAATGATAATGTAAGTTCATTAAGTGTTACAGTTAAAATATAGAGTAATACAAAGAAAACATGTTGTTAGTTAAAAGTAAAATACTTTTGTTTTAAGAAAGGGAGATGTAAGGATATCAGCAAATAGTGATGTTATTTGCCTGTTTGATTATGATGCCTTTCCAGCATGTTTGCAGGTATTGATTACTTATGCCTGACCAGCAGAGGTCATGTGACCAAGACAAGCAATGCAGTTTAGGTTTAGTTTCAGTTTTGTTCTAGGTGCATCACTAGCATGGTGTCTCCTGAATGCTGTATAAAGAGTTGAACAGACTTTAGATTAAAACTCATTCTCTTTCATAAATGTCTCATCATTGAACCCACAAAGAAATCAATACAGATGCCTGCCGTGGTGGAGCAGGCCATGGGTCCCCTGTCGTACAGCGACCGTACACCTGATGGCCAGCTACACAGACGCCACGTAGACCTACTACGGGGTCGTACTCCGGTGAGAGTAACAGAGACGTCACAGGCTAGGCCATTGTCTCCGCCACCTCTGCCAGGCAGTGACGGCCTGCTTCCTGCAACAACGATGGAAGCCACATCGACAGAAGGTGTCATGGAGTCATCAGCCATGGAGGAAGGTTTTCCTGCGGCTAGCAGTGGCACACTGACTATGCCTGTTCAGCGGCGCTCAAGTCGGGTTAGATTCCGTCCCAGATGCCTGGAGGACTAAGGGGTTTTATCTGGGGGAAAGGAGTGTTGTGTTTTGCGTTTTGCTTCAATTAAGTTTGTCCCAGTTCCCGGGTGTTACCTGAAGGGGGTGCTGGGGGGCTCGGTTTTACTTTGTCTTTCACTTTCAGTTTCGGTTTCTGCCATGCAGACAATGTGCTGTAATGTCCACCCATTTACTCAGTAAATAGTAAAAGGTACATTCCTTCTCCTCTATTCATTACTGTTCGGTCAAGATGCAATAATAAGTATATGGAGGGAGTCGTGGGAGAGCCTGGGTGCAGGCATTCACCTCTGTGCAGTGCTTGTCAGTGTTTGTCTGACATCTGTCTGAGACTGAACCACACTGTTCGCAAGCTTGGTGTCATATTTGACCCCGAAATGAACTTCTGACCACATATCCGCAGCATAACTAAGACCGCCTATTTCCACCTATTTTCATCTGCTGCTGAAACCCTCATCCATGCCTTTGTTACCTCTAGACTTGACTATTCCAACACACTCCCGGCTGGCCTCCCACATTCTACCCTACGTAAACTTGAGGTGATTCAAAACTCGGCTGCCCGTGTCCTAACTCGCACAAAGTCCTGTTCACCCATCACCCCTTTGCTCATTGACCTACATTGGCTCCCGGTTAAGCAACGCCTCGATTTCAAAATTCTCATCTTTGTTTTCAAATCCCTCCATGGCCTCGCCCCTCCCTATCTCTGTAATCTCTTCAGCCCCACAACCCCACACCCCCGCAAGATATCTGCGCTCCTCTAATTCTGCCCTCCTGAGCATCCCTGATTATAATCGCTCAACTATCGGTGCTGTGCCTTCTGTTGCCTAGGCCCTAAGCTCTGGAATTCCCTGCCTAAACCTCTCCGCCTCGCTACCTCTCTTTCCTCCTTTAAGACGCTCATTAAAACCTACTTCTTTGACCAAGCTTTTGGGCACTTGCCCTAATTTCTCCTTATGTGGCTCGATGTCAAATTTTTTTGTCTTTTAATACTCCTATGAAGTGCCTTGGGACGTTTTACTATGTTAAAGGCGCTATATAAATACAAGTTGTTGTTGTTGTTGTTTGCAGTACCTCAATGCTGTAGAACACTGACAGCACAGCTGTCAAAATAAATTTGCGCATGGTCCCTTTAAGGAAACCTGCTGATGACGCGTCATCAAGTGACGTCATCAGACCCGCTTCCTTCAATTGGCCGGGAGATGCGCTGGGCGGGTTTAACAAGCCCAACTAGCTTAAGATCACTTTGGACAGTAGGCTGGAGCCAGCAGCAGGGTCGCACCCCGCCACCGACCCCGGCCGCACCGGACCCGCCGAGGTAGGGGAAATCAGGGCCATTGCATGCAATGTATGAAATGTAGCAGCATGGATAAAAAGTTGACAGACTGGCGATTTTGCCAATGGGGGCGCGTTGGAGACGGGACTGCTGCTTGTCGGGTCATTGTCCCACCTCCATCGATTTGTGGCCAACCCACGCTATTTTCCCTTGATTGAGTGGGCTTAGCAGGCCAATTAAGGGAAAGTTGGTTACAGAGAACGTCAGTGTATGAAGTTTCATCCATCAAAAATCTGTGAAGCTGTCAAATACTGACATTCTCTGTAGTTTGATGAGTTCTTGAATTCAAGACTCATCAAATCTCTTTCTTTAGCAGAAATTAGATGGTTGTTGCATTGGAGAATGCAGCAGCCATCTGTCATCTCTGCCGCAGAGATGCGAGACTCTCCGCATACCCAACGATTAAAGCCTGAAGGAAGAAACAAAGGCAAGTAAACTTTTTCTAACACTTTCCACTTACCTCACATACTCACATACTCACCTCTCCACACTTGCACCCATCACTTACCTTCACAGCGCACTTTTGCACCCCTCTGACCCCCACAGACCCGCTGCTCGCCTCGGTGACCCTGGCGGGGTTTGCAGCCTTCGGGAAGCCCGCACTTGTGTGGGTAAAATGGTGATAATCCTCTTATCTGCCTGTTAACTACCTGTTAACAGACAGTTAAGTGGCTGTAATCCCCTTCCCGACCCGGAGATGGGACGTGGCGCGGGTCGGCTACCCGCCTCCTGGCAAGATGGCACGGAGGCGGGTTGGGGGCGGGATGGGCACCCGACCCCAGATTCTGCCATTTTCCTGGCAGTCCCACCTCCTATCCGTCTCCCCAGGGCTGGTAAGATCGCACCCAAAAGGTAGGGTAAATAAATGTTGCTCGTATTGAAGAAAGATTCAAAGTGATGTACCCTGGGGTCGGTGCTACTATATATATATATATATAAAAATATATAGATGATTTGGGCTTGAGAAAGAGTAAGGAACATAAGAAATAGGAGTAGGAATAGGCCACTTGGCCCCTTGAGCCTGCTCCGCCATTTAATAAGATCATGGCTGATCTTGGGCTCAAAGCCACTTCCCCGCCTGCTCCCCATAACCCTTCACTCTCTTATCTTGCAAAAATTTGTCCATCTCCACCTTAAATGTATTTAATAACCCAGCCTCTGCAGCTCTCTGGGGCAGAGAATTCCACAGATCTACGACCATCTGAGAGAAGAAATTCCTCTTCATCTCAGTTCTAAAAGGGCGACTCTTTATTCTAAAACTGTGCCCCGCGTTCCAGGTTTCCCCACAAGGGGAAACATCCTCTCTGCAACTACCTTGTCGTGCCCCCTCAGTATCTTATATGTTTCAATAAGATCACCTCTCATTCTTCTAAATTCCAATGAGTATAGGCCCAGCCTGCTCAAGCTTTCCTCATAAGTCAACCCCCTCATCTCTGGAATTAACCTAGTGAATCTAGGAGAGAGGCTCAGAGAAATTTCTTCACATGGTTATTGGACTTTGGAATGCCTCACCACAGAATGGTTGACACAGAGACCATTGCATCTTTTAGGGAAAATTGGATAAATATTTGAACCAACAGCAACAACAACTTGCATTTATATAGCACCTTTAATGTAACAGAGGAAGATAAATGGCTATGGGGAGAGAGCAGGCAGTGGGATTATTTTTGATTGCTCTGGAAGAGAACCAGTACACAGACAATGTGCCGAATATTCTCCTTTTGTGCTATAAATTTCTATGGAAGACAAAAGGGGAGGCAGAATGGGCATTTGAATTTGAAGATTAGGAAAATATTAAAGGTGTAAAGAAAGCACTTAAGCAAAATTTCCATGTAGGAGATTAATATTTCAATAGAGGTTCATCCAAATCTATATAATGGCAGAAAACACAAATTCACTAAGCCTTAGACTGACTATTTTGCATTTGCTCATCTGCACTCTTATTGATCATGTAGTTTTGTGTAGTAAGCTCACTTAATCGTGCTATGCTTACTTCAGTTCAGATTTTATTCAAATATCATTAAAAGATTAATGTTATTATTTCTGTCTTTGTCCTTACCTTTCCTCTCAAGGGGGGAACGCAGAATCTTTTGCTATCTAGTCTTAGTCATGGTACCTCAGGATAATGAGATCTTTTTATCACCTCTGCATACTTTACTGAGTTGCTCTAAGATGTTCCATGAAGGTGAATGGTTCAATTTGGAGTAAAACTAACATTATCTCTTGCAGTCTAACTCAAGGCAATGTCCGCTTTCTTATGCACTTCCAAAGTCACTCTATAACATGTTATTCAAACAATAAAATGTCACCATTTAGATTCAAATTATCCAGCCAATTGATTTTGGTCCCATTTTTACAAACTTTCTACTCGGTGAGCTGATGGAGTATAACCTTCAAATATTGAGATTAGCAGGTATAGCAGCTAAGATCAATCTTTCGCTGTCAGTTAAATTCATGACCACTTCTTCCAAAGGAATCCATCATCCATGAGTTAATCAAATTAAACTACTAAAATACCACTTTACAGGACAAAAATTTATATGCAACAAATTTGCATCCATAATCCCATAAACTGCAATCCATTTTTTTGAGGGTATAAAATCAATTTATTTTCCAGCATCATTTTTTCCTCAGTTACTATAATTTCTAATGTTCAAAATAAGTGTTAAGAAAATATATAATAAAAAAAAACATATTTCACAATAACATGATTAGATTTATCCATCTTCTATATGTTTTAATACCTTTTTGTTGTTTTTTACTTGACGGCTGCAGCCTCTCTCAAAAACCTGGACTTGGACTTGATATTTTTGCTCAGAGCTGTGAATCTGTGAACTGAATTTGGATTGTACAGTCTGAGCATGTGCAGGTTATAATTTCCCAGGATGCATTCACCTGTACTAATACAATGGGCTAGAAATTGACTTTGGGGCGGCCAGCTCGCTTGCGCCCAGAAATTACCGCTGCGCGCGGAGCCACTTGCGCCCGCCGGATATTCAGTTTCAGCGCCCCAAGTCGAAGCCGGCCGCAAATCAAGGGTTTTGGCGCCCCCGCTTGGGGCGCTGAAACTGAATATCGGCGCGCTAAGTGCCGCAGCGCCACCCGCTGCGGAGCGGCAGGCTGCGGTACTGCAGGCCTTCCTCCCTCTCTTAAGGGGGAGGTGCCTGCAACAGCGCGATCGCCGCTCGCTAGTGTCGGCAAATGAGCCCGGCACCACGGAGAAGTGCCGGGCTCCCGGAAAACAGCCGGCAATGCCGCGGGGGGGGGGGGTGTGGAGGAGGCCGGGGAAGGAGGTGCGGGCAGGCAGCCACCGAAAAAGCGGCCGGCTGCACATCTGCCTTAACTCGCCCCACTACCGCATCAGGTAGGCCCCGTTTTCTGGTCGCTGTTTGTGGCCGCCGCGGAAGAGGCGGCCGCAACTCAATATGGCGGTCGGGCCGGTAGCGGGGCGGTAGCGGGCACTGCGCACACCGATGACGTCATTGGTGGCGGCGCAGCGCTACTGGCTAACGCCGCCATTACCGCACCGCTGAATATTGAGGGAAGTTCAGCAAGTGGCGCAAAAGCCCTCTTTGGGCGAAAACTGGGCGCAAAGCCAACCGAATTTCTAGGCCAATATTTTTCTAATTGTTTCTGCTTAGTTTACTTTTAAAATTATCTGGAATAAAAGCTAGATGTCAAATTTCAAAAGCTTTATTCAAGGAAGTTTACTTTGATTGTTTTTATTAACTCTGCTTGTACATGTGTGTTTGAGAGAAAGTGAGAAAAAATAACTGTACGGATTGCACACCTGTTGTAGTTTTTGTTTTGTTTTATAAACATCAGGGGCTAGATTTTCAGTTGCTAGCGCCAGCAGTTAGCGCCTTAAGAGAAGTGATTTTCGGGCGCTATGCGCTATGCGCCCGTGCGTAGCGCAGTTTGCGCCCTGCCCCAAATTAAGTTGCCCGTTAGCGCCGGTGCAAAGTTTAGCGCCCGCCCGGATGCGCGCGCAGAAAATGACGTCACATCCTCGTGCAACGCCCTTTGTGCGCCCCGATTCCAAACTTCAGTCGGACCGCCCCATTGTGCGGCTGGCGGCCGGAGCGTTTGGAAAAAGGACCGCAACACAACCAGCGCGGGCCCCGGGGGGCGCAAATTAAAGGGGACGTGCTCTCCAGTATAAAGGCCAGCCTTTTTTCAGAAAACACTCTTGTGCAACGCATTTCTGGAGACACAACAAGGAGGATAGCTAACTGGTTTCAAGCAGCAAGAGCTCAGGTATTTTTGGACTCAGGCCAGAGCGCTGCAAGTGGCCTTTTGGAAATTTGAGTGTTTGCCAGGATTTGATGGGGGTTGCATGGGGTGCCAACGCGGAGCTGCAGCTCCATGTCCGTAGGGCTCGCAGACGCATTGTGAGAGGGGCAGCCCTGGCTAGAGGCAGAGGGGGCTACAGGCGTCGGCCATGTAGGCCTTACCCAGTCAGGCTATACCGCCAGCAGCGCTCCTACCTAAACATGAGTGCCGCGCGATGTGTTAAAAGGCTCCGATTCCGAAAGGAGGTGATTGCAGAGATCTGCCACCTGCTTCGCCGAGATCTGCGGCCAAAGCTCAGGTGCAGGACGTCTCTGTCGGTGGAAGTGAAGGTGACGGTGGCATTGAACTTCTATGCCACCGGCTCCTTCCAATACGCTGCTGGGGACATAGCAAACATCTCCCAGTACGGCGCGCATCGCTGCATCCGCCAGGTGACCGAAGCACTGTTCAGAAGGAGAAGCCAATTCATCTCCTTCCCCATGGCCCTGGAGAGCCAGCATCAGCGCGCATTGGGATTTTCCAGACTCGGGGAATTCCCCTTGGTGCAGAGCGCCATTGACTGTACGCATGTGGCTTTGCGGGCCCCTCTGGAGCATGGCGAGCAGTATTGCAACAGGAAGGGCTACCATTCTCTGAATGTGCAGCTGGTGTGTGACCACAAGCAGCGCATCATGGCAGTCAATGCCAGCTTCCCAGGCAGCAGCCACGATGCCTTTATCCTGCGGCAGAGTACTGTGCATGACATATTCCAGGCACAGCCTCCCCCAAGAGGATGGCTACTCGGGGACAAAGGCTATCCTTTGTGCACCTGGCTCATGACCCCGCTCCGCGCGCCCAGGACCGCTGCTGAAGAGGCCTACAACGAGAGCCATCAAACCACCCGCAACATCATCGAGCTAACTATTGGGGTCCTCAAGCAGCGGTTCCGCTGCCTTGATCGCTCCGGAGGAGCTCTCCAGTATTCGCCGGACCGGGTCTCCCAATTTGTGGTGGTTTGCTGCATGCTACACAACCTGGCTATCCGCAGGACTCAGGCACTGCCACCTGACATTGGACCAGCACCTCAGGAGGAGGAGCAGGAGGAGCATGAGGAGGAGGAGGAGGAGGAGGAGGAGCAGGAGTATGTTCCCAGGAGGGAGCGACCAGGGCCAAGGGCCGCACGACGCCACCTTATTACACGGTACTTCTAAGCCCCCTGTCAGGGAATGGCCAGGGGCCATGAGGGAAGATGAATGCAGCCGCTCCGCAAGCCCTCAGCCGGCGAAGCCAACAAACACTAAGAAGAACAACCATGGAGACTGCATGAATAAAGATAATTTTTTATTACACAAAAATGAAAAGCCCTTCCCACATGAATCCCCAAAAACAATAAACGGGCCCCACAAAAAGCCCAACAAACGACTCACTCCCACAAACTGGGGAGGAGTCACTCCACCTTTCTTCAAACCGGGCCTCAACGTCGGCCTAACGCAAAAAATAAGCCCTCCAACAACACAACCATGGGCAAAATAAAGATGGCCACCGCCATATAAAAGGAAAGCTGGCCACACCCTCTACTGAGTGGCCCGCGAGGGCGAGACCTTGCCCAGCCTTTTGCCTCCCCTGTCCGGCCTGCTGCTCCTTCGCAAGCTCTGCCCAGTGGCTGCTGCGAGGCTGGGGGAAGGCGCCTGAGGCTCAGATGCCCTTTCGCCAGATGCCGCTGGGGGGCGGCCTACACGACGTTTGGGCCTCGAGGGGCCGTCTGCTGAGTGGCGCACCTGAGCCTGGCCACCATCAGCTGCAGCCGCTTGCCCTTGACGCCCCAGTGGGGGAATGGCGGCGATGGATGGCGCAATGTGGGCCAGCTGGCGTCTGGGATGCGCTGGCTGGTGCTGTGGCGCGGTGGCACTCGGCCGGGCCCGCACTGCAGGATCTGTAACAATCAGCCGAGGGGCGGCTTGCTGGGATGGTCCAGCGCGGCGGCTGCCCTGGCGATGCCTGCCTGAGACAGCGCGTGTGGCAGCAGTGAGTGCCCCTGTTGTCCTGGTGTGCGCGCATCACATCCGCCAGGGTCTTGACGGCATCAGTCAGCATGCGGCCACTCGCGGCAGTTGCTGCCCCGAACTCGCGCACACTGGTCGCCAGCGACTCGATGGCCTCAGGCATGCGCCCCACCACGCTCATGAGCTCCGTGTGGCGCCGGTCCGAATCCTCGGCCATCTTATCCAGCTTCCGCACCTCCTCCGAGGTGAAGGTGTCCGGACTGGAGTCGCGACTCTCCCGCTGGGGAGGATGGGGCCGAACTAGGGGACCCTTGCCACGTTGGTGGCGGCGAGTGTGCCGATCAGCAGCACTCCCCTCTGATCCTTCCCCCCTTTGGGGGGAAGGCCGCGGGCCACGCGCACGGCTCCTGGGTGGCTGGACGCCACTGGTCCCAGAAGCTGCATTGCCCTGCGACAGTTCCTCCAGGCACTCGTCCAGTGAGGAGGTGTCAAGCATTTCCTCCTCTCCTGCGGGACGTGACTGTTCCCCCGATGGTCCGGCTTGCTCCTCCTCCTCCTCCTGCTCGGAGGTGCTGTCACTGGCAGCTTCAGGGTCCTGGTCGTCACCAGCTGAAAGCAGGAATGCACAAGAGTAGCTTCAGAGTGAGGAGACGGCGTCAGCGAGGGAGTTAGGACTGGTGGCATTCAGCGCATTGGTGGGACAGTGGCAAAGGAGGTAGCTCGGATGGGCCAGTGCGACGCGAGAGGGCCAAAAGGCGAGGTCCTTACCATTGCCGGGCAGTGGAGGGTCGGATACTCCGCACGCTGTGGGGACGATCACACGGGCTCCCATGAGCACACACACGCGCTCCTCCAGCCGAGTGAGCTTCTGCAGCTTGGCGCGGCCACCCCTGGCACGGGCCTGGCGATTAAAGGCTACTTTAGCCTGCAAGAGAAAGGACGGGCTGTAAGTGCACAGTGTAGCCCTGATGTAGTGTGCACTGCCTCCCATGGTGGAATAGCTTGGCCAGAGTGAAGCCCTGATGTAGCGTGCACTGCCTCCCATGGTGGAAT
Organism: Somniosus microcephalus; assembly: GCF_052327205.1. Classification (NCBI taxonomy): domain Eukaryota; kingdom Metazoa; phylum Chordata; class Chondrichthyes; order Squaliformes; family Somniosidae; genus Somniosus; species Somniosus microcephalus. The sequence goes on from NC_140992.1 coordinate 228,523,812, forward strand.
AGCTTGGACAGAGTGAAGCCCTGATGTAGTGTGCACTGCCTCCCATGGTGGAATAGCTTGGCCAGAGTGAAGCCCTGGTGTAGTGTGCACTGCCTCCCATGGTGGAATAGCTTGGCCAGAGTGTAGAGTGCCGAATGGCCAATTGATGCTCATGACTGTCCCAATGCTGCTGGCTGAGGGCTGGCCAATAGGACTTTCAGCTCCCTTTGCCCATCATGTCAGGTGTACATGCAAGAATGAGGAGGAGACTGGAAAGGGTACTCACCCTGACAATCCTGGTCAGGTCGTTGTATTTTTTACGACATTGTTTGTGGGTCCTGGGGGCATCGCCGGTGAACGTCACCCTCTGGGCGATCTGCTTCCAGGCTTTGGTGTAGTCGTGGTGGGTTGGATTCCTCCCACTCTCTGGGAACAAGATCTTGCGCCTCACCTCCAGAGCTGTGACCATTATGTCCAGATCACCCTCTGAGAAGCGCAGGGCACGCTGACGGGCCTTCTCTGGCGTTGCCATGACTCCCTGGGGCTGAGCAGCAGTGTTGAGGCCTCTTTGCAAGGCTGCAGTGTGTAGGGCGTGGCAGCAGACCAATTCGTCCCTTCCCCCTTTAAGAGCTGGTCGGCGCCACGGGGTCTGCTGTCAGTCCAAAAATGACCGCACCCGCGCTGCGCCACGCCTGGGCGCTATCCCTCTGGACCGCCGGCTTAGCGCCTAAAGATAGTAGTGGAACGCCTCTTTTAGCGCTCCACCAACCTCTTAGGGCGAAGCCACTGAATTCCCGGCAACGGGGCGCTACTTTGAGGCGGGCGCTAACTTCGGGCGGGCGCTAAGGTTAGCGCCCCAAAACTGCCTATACTGAAAATCTAGCCCTGAAAGTTGTATCTTTTCACATTCAATTTTCAAAAAAAAAGTTGAAATTTGAAGCAAATTCATTATTTCAACTATGTTTTGTTGAGTTAGAAAAGGTAAAATCTCTAATGGCTTACATCTATGAGATAGAGATTTTAATTTCTAACACCTGTGTGTGACAGAGAGAGAGAGAGGCAGACAGCGTATCTTTCCTCATTCTAATTTAATTTCTTTTTTTTTAAAGTGTTGAATTTTGAAAGCAAAGAGCCTCTTTGAAGGAAAGGGATAGGAAAAGAGGGTAGGAAGGACAAACGTGGAAGAGGGAAACAAGTTGAGGGTGAGGGAGCCTCTGGCTTCTCATAACCTACCCTTGGGGGAAATGAGTGGGAATGGGGAAGGAGTGGATAGAGAGTTAAGAGTAAGCTGAGTAACGTTAGAGTGAGAGGGAAAGGTCTTGTCCTTCCAGTGCAAATGCATTATCACAGCTATAATTTTGTGAGGTGTTAGTTTCCTTCTTTCTTGACCCTCTCCCCATCCAAGCATGGTATTATTAAAGTGCAGCTCCAACAACACTCAAGAAGCTCGACACCATCCAGGACAAAGCAACTCGCTTGATTGGCACCCCGAGGTGTAAGCAGTTTTGATCCTAGCCCATTTGCTAGATGGACGGTTCGAATCGCCCCCACCGTACGAAAGTTCTATGCCCGGGAATTATTATTCAAAGTGTAAATGGAATAAGTCACGGACAGGAAAGCTTCGGTGAAAAATCATACTTATATTTATTTGGTCTAACATACACTGGCTAAAACATGCACTACTAAACAAAATCACTGTCTCTGTGGAGAATAAGATCCAGTTTACAAACAACATACATACAGTACACAACTGGGGACTATAACATGCAGTAATTCCCTTGTTGCTATGGTGGACTCTAACTCCACCCCTACCAAAGAATTACCCAGTCATATAAGCCCCTTTGCCTGGTTGAACCAAATGAAGCTTCCACCTCAGAATAGCCCCAAAACTTCACTTCTGAGAAAAACCCTGAGCCCTTACACCTCACCCAGCTCGCCTGGGATATCTGGTTACCGGCTTGTGACACTCGAGACCATGCTTACCACCACACACAGTCGGTCTCGATCGCTCCGCTCAGCAGCTTCTTCCTCTGGTACTTCTTGTTAGGTCGATCTTGGTACAGCGAGAGAGAGAGAATGGTGGAAAAGGATCTATCTTTATAGGAGTCTTGCTACCCCTATCTTTCCTGCCAATCTTTAAAATCCTTCTGTTTCTAAGCACTCTGGTGCTTATTCAGTGATGGGCCATCATCAGACCCATGAGTATTCCGTGAGTGGACTAATGGCCCTAAGTCTGGGACATCTCTCGGTCTTTGTGTTGGGAAAAACTGGCTCCTCTTCGGCTGGCTAGGCTAGTGGGTTCATTGTTCTGCTTCTCTTCTGAGATGGAGGTGAGAAGTGCTTTTACATATTAGAGTGGCTTTCTAATAGGTTCAAGTTAACGGGTGCCTCAGGGTCCTCAGCCCCCTCGTCAATGCCCCCCCTTCCTTTTTCCAGGACTGTCGGGCGAACCCATACATTCTGGATGACTGACAGTTCTTTTGTCACAGCCAACTACCATGCGTTCTCTGGAGTTTTAACAAACCAGTTTTTGCATCTGCACAGGGCGATCCCACCACAGGGAAAATACACTCAGAAAAATCCCATAAAGTCCACAAAATATTCTCGACTGAGTCCATTCTTCAAACAGAGACGTTGCAATCTCTTCAATCCAATTCAATTCAATTCAAATCACCACCTTAAACATTCACTCCCTCCACCATCTACAAGATGCACTGTAGCAACTTGCCAAGGCTTCTTCGGCAGCACCTCCCAAACCCACGACCTCTTCCACCTAGAAGGACAAGGGCAGCAGGTGCATGGGAACACCACCACCTCCAACTTCCCCTCCAAGTCACACGCTATCCTGCCTTAGAAGTATATCGCCATTCCTTCATCGTCGCTGGGCCAAAATCCTGGAACTACCTACCTAACAGCACTGTGGGAACATCTTTACCACACAGACTGCAGCGGTTCAAGAAGGCGGCTCACAACTACCTTCTCAAGGGTAATTAGAAATGGGCAATAAATGCTGGCCTTGCCAGCAATGCCCACATCCCATAAACAAATAAAAAAAATGAGATGATAGATTTGTAACATATTCCATTGTCACTTCAATAGCTGGAACTCATGTCAGGATGTCTGATATTACAACACTTTCTACTTGCAATATCAAACTCATTGGGTCTTAAAGTGGACAGAAACACAAAAAAGATGACTGATATAAAAAAGCAGGAGAATACCCACTGCAGGAGCTTATTCCACAAGTAGGACATTGGTGGAAAAGACACCATGAAGTTAGACTGGAAATTCTGCAGCTAGTGAGCACAGAGAATTCAAAGAGTAATGACTACTGCACCAATAAAGTATGAGCCACTAGATGAATTAATTTGAAACAAACTATTTTTGAAAATTTGCAAATAACTTATTATAGCTGTGCATTAGAAGCTGATTACTGTAAAATATTTTTTTAAATTAAAAAGGACGCACTTTCATAATGTCAAAAATAGTGACCATGCGAAATTATCATATTCAGATCATCTATTTAAAAGTGATGGGGGGTGATTTTTGTCTGCATACCACCCCAAACATGCTGAAAAATGGAGTGGTAGACAGACAAAAAGTTTAAAAAAAAACACCTGGTGAAAAACGACTCACTCGCTGCCCAAGGCATGCTTGACTTAATTTTCGAGTGGGCCTAGAATTGGGCGGCCAACGCTCCATCCCAAAACAGGCAGGAGCTTTATTACAATATGTAAACCTGGGTCCTCTGCCGTTTATAGGACCCCGACACAATTTTCAAGTACCAATGGGCGGAGTGCACACTGGACGTAGATCGGCCTAACCAGCAGTCCTTAAAGTGACCACCACAATCCTCTCCAAAGAGGGCAACAAAACAGCGGTACCATTAATTTTGCTTCTCCTGGGCCCATATCTTCCCACCCACTGCCAGTTGCTCAGTGACCTTACCCCCACACCCCCTCCCACCACCCCCCCCCCCACGTTATAGGAATACTTTTGTCTCAGCTCCACGAAAGAGCAATCAGAGTTCACTCCCCCCACTCCATCCACACCTACCCCCGGATTAGTGAGCTGTCTGCCAGTGTTCGTCGAGTGTCGGTAGCTTGCTGAAATTATGTGGATGAGGTCCGACCATGAAAATGATTTGGGCGTCCTGCTGGTGCCAATGGCGGATGGCACGATCGCCAGCCCAATGTGCACCCAGCCCAATAATCGGCCTCTTGGACATTTAGAAATTACACTATATGGCACCAAGACACAAGTTTAGTCAAATCTCTGTGGACAAATATTTCAGAAGTGCTAAGAAACAAAAGATCTTTTTCCATGATTTAGTACAACATGTACATTTACACAGCTAGATTTTGATTTCAAATTAAATGTAGGAATTAACTTCAGCACCTCTTTCATCACATTCAAATTTCCCTTCACCATAGATGCTGATACTATCAGATAAATGAAACTTACTGACAGGAATTTGTAACTTATAACCTTATGTCTATTAGTGTCTGTAAGTATCTGTCATAAAATAAGACAGGCTGACACTATTCAATTTAAAGTATGGTGAATTGTGTACAGGCAGTAAGAAAGTAAAAGCAAGTATTGACATTCAGTGTATCACCAGCACTTATTTAGCATTTCTCTACATTGGTGAGTCAAACATTTTTTTTTGTCTGAGAATAGTCTACTTCGACCAGAGGGTGGTGGGGGTCTGGAATACACTGCCTGAAAGTGTGGTGGAGGCAGAAACCTTCAATGTATTTTAAAAAGTACTTGGATATGCACTTGAAGTGCTGTAACCTACAGAGCTACAGACCAAGAGCTGGAAAGTGGGATTAGGCTGGTTACACTTTTTCGGCCAGCACAGACACGATGAGCCAAATGGTATCCTTCTGTGCCGTAAACTACTATGATTCTATGTATTATTAAAAACTTATTTTTTTCCCCATACTGCAATATGACTTATGATTGACATTAAATGAGTTTGATAAAGTGTTATATGTACCCATGTGTTTGAATATGTTTAGTCTTCCAGTCACTTGTACTTTTTTTGCATTATTTTGGGACTACTTGAAATCTATAGCGAATGTTAGCTTTTTGGGAAAAAACTTTGTATAATACCTTATGTGTATTCGTAAACCGGAATCAGTTCAGTCTACCATTGTACATTGCAGTTTTCAATAACCCTACTGAAATAAAACCCATCTTTTTGAAGAGTTTTCTAAAAGTCAGTGGTTGGAAAAGGTTTCTGTAACTATAAACTGTACCAGTGACTAAGCAAAATCTGTTGTGGTAAAAAAATAACATGGCTGCTGCTATTCTGACGGTCTCTAATTCATCTCAAATCCTCCTGCTTCGACTCCTACCAGGAGCAGTGCAGCCTTTGAGCATCTTCCAGTACCATGGCTCTTCTATATTTCTGTGCAAAACTGGCTACATTAAAGGAAAACATTAAAAACTACACATGTCAGCAAGGACTGTGCTCGGGCATGTTTACAGTTTTCTAAAAAAATTTAAAATATAAAGTTTCCTTGGCCAGTTTTATATCATAATAGGAAAATCAACTGGCAATGCGCAGGGAAAGCAGGTCAGTATATAAATCAGATAGCCTGTACAGTAATTTATACGGCCATCCAAAACATTTTATTGTGAAGCATGAGCAAGTAAAAAATACAGAAACCATATCCTGGCAAACTGTAAGTAGTCCAGTAGCTGCCTGAGAAAGCAAACAATTTCATAGGCAGCTCTTTGGAGTGGAAAATCAGAAAGACATTTTAAAACTAGCTTCCGAAGCATTCTTCTTGAAGTTTGAATGACTTCATAAAAAAAATGCATTCAGTTGGAATACATCCTGACATTTCAAGGAACTGAGCCTTCGACTTGCAGGCAGAGTATTGCATGTTAGAGTTCCAGGGTTGCCTATCACTAAAAGTCATTTGCATTGGTTGGCTGAGTTCTGATAGTTCTCAGCTAGCTGCTGACATTGTGTTATGGGGGAGAGGGGAATCTAGGGGAAAAACTCACTGACCTTACTTACCAAGCATGGCCATTTTATGCAGGACCATTGAAAGGAAGAATAAGGAAGTCTGCAGCGTAGTACATTCTACCTTCCTATTTATTAAGTAAAACTAAAAGTGTCCATGTACAGTATCATCAATAGGCACAAATAGAGACAAAAATCGAAATAACCAACAGAAACTGGAAGGAAGTTAGGGAGAAACTGCTAAATGAAAGTGATTTAACCGTACAACTGAGGGAGAAAAAAAGGCAGAAAAAGAGCAGTAAAGCTGGCAGCAAACAAACACCAGCAATAGAGAAAATGACAGGAGAGTGAAAAACAACAATTTGTGACATCACCTCTAACCGTGTCTTTACACACACTTCTTTTGCAAACCTGGTAGTAGACTGTCTCGCAGTCGCATTTTTGGGCATTTTGCCTCTTGTATCAACTTGGTGTCTTTCGCTGTATCTTCCATCACAGAACCCAGAATGAGGCGCAGTATGCAGCCCAACTAAGGGAGGCCACACGGTGCACTTTGGCTGCAATGAAGATGAAGGCGTCTTCAAGTAGAGGTACCCAAACTTATGTCTACGCAGGTCACATCGGTGCAAACCATGGAGCTTCAGGGCCACATATAAAGTTTGAATTCATGTTCCCATTAATATGCATATATCTCCACAGAGCTAAGTGTTCTGGTTCAGCATTTATTGACCAAAGCGGCCCTAGAATTAAAAATAGTCCTTTACAACCCTCCAGGCCCACAAAATGAGAAATACAAGTGCACATAGGACTGAATTGCCTGGGCTTCGAGAACCGAATTATTAGGGCGAAGGGGCTTCTTAAAGGAACCATGTCCCTCCTATTTTACCTATTTGGATGACGGCGTGTTGTTTGCGGAGTGTTCACCGCATTCAAAGGGTTAATATTAGGCTGATATGGTAGAAAAAAATTAATTCCATTTGATTGCCCAGCCTTATTATTGCTGTTCTGTACAAAGAATGCTTTAAATCCTTTACAGATTGCATGCACGATGTGCACCCAACTCGAAAATCCAAGGACATTTAGAAATTACACTATTTTTGGAATATCCTTAAGCCATAACTATAATGGAAAAATATATTATTTGTTCTAGCACCAAGACACAGCCTTACTCAAATCATAGAGAAATATTCCAAAAATTTGAAGAAACAACGGTATTTTTCTGTATTTGTTACTGTACATTTTTTCTAGTAAGCTGCCAAAATGATTAAATTGCTTTGAGGAAAATATTGGCAGTTTGAGAGCAGATCAAATTAGTTCAATTCTCAGTTAATAGATCAAAACTGCTGTTACAAACAAAACAACTTTGATCTGCAACCTGATTCAACAACATTTCCCTTTTAAAAGAATTTATGGACTCTGATTCAGCAACAATTTGTGGCAGAGCATTCTACTTTCTAAGCATCCTCTATGTAAATAAATTGGCCCTGAAATTCCCGAGGGCCCGCTCTGCTGTCACAAATGCAGTGGAGCAGATCCTGTCTAACTGTGCCCGAAGATGCAGATGCCATTCCAAATTGCCCAAGGGACAAGGTCATTTGTATGGCTGGGGTGAGCGCAATGCATCTATAGCAGCTCTTCAGTGGCACCTGCCCTGAGCCATCAGTAGGAATGCCTAAGCAGTGCTGTGCCACTCGGGTGGCGGAACAGAGGTATGGCAAAGGCCCAGTAGGAAAAAATGTTTATGAATCTTCTGATGTCAATGGAGCAAATGGGTTTCTTGTTCCTTGCTAAAGGCTTGGAACCGTCAATGGGACTCAAGCCAGCTATCAGCTGCCGTGTGCTTCCCTTAGGCCTTATTGGGGTGAATGGGCAGCATTTCCTGGGGAGCCCGGGAACTTCCCTCACCACGTTCACTTGATGTACAGGATGGGGGGCAGAAGATCTGTTGACAGCCTACCCCCAACAGAATTCAAAGGGCTAGTGTAAATTGGGTGGAATCCCAGTGGAAGCGGGTTCCATCCCAAATGCCTGGTTCTGCTGATCCAGGAAGAAATCTTACAGCCCTCCCAGAGCCCAGGAATTTCCTGGCAATTGTTTCTAACGTCTCCTGGAAATCACTAAAATAAGATAACGGTGTGTTATCTGCCCTCTCCTCCCTCCACCTCCAATATGTGGTCATTAGGCTCAGAAGGGAGCAATCCCTAACCTGCATTATAAAAATGTTTTCTGCAACAACAGCACTGTTTTACTTTGGGTAAGTGACACTGTCTTTTAGAAATTATATCAGGGGTCCTTGAGAATGTGTCAGTATTTGTAGGGGTCCCAAGAGTGTGTCAATATTTACAGAAGTACCCAGGAGTCTGTCAATAGTGGGTCCCTTATATGGAAAAGTTTGCAAGCCATTGTTTTGGAGACATAGGGGCTGGATTTTGTCAATGGGGAGCTTTTGGAGGCGGGACTTTTTGGGTTGTAGTCCCGCCTCCATCGACTTGTGGCCAACCCACACTATTTTCCCTTGATTGCCCTTGTTAAGCCCGCCCAGCGGGCTCAGCAGGCCAATTAAGGGACACCTGGTTACTGGTGATGTCAGCGATTGACATTTCATCTGTCAAGAGCTTTTGACAGATGAAAAATCAGCATTTGACAGCTCTGTAAAGCTGTCAAACACTGACAATCTGTCTTCTAACTTGAGTCCTTCTACTCAGGTTCAGTTAAAGATCTCTCCAGACCAGAAAGCAGAGGCTGCAGCTTTTGACAGTTCAGCGGCCATTCTGCTTTCTGTGTTGGTGAGCTGAGAGACTCCCGAGAACTGAAGGAAGAAAGCCTGCAGGAGAAAGTAAAGGTAATTAAAACACTTTAAACTCACCTCACACACTTACCTCTGCACACATGCACCCATCACTCACCTGCACAACGGACATCTCGACTCCTCCAACCCCTGCAGACCCACGGTTCGCCTCGCTAACTTGGCATAGTTAGGAGCCGTCGGGAAGCCCACACTTCAGGGCTAAAAATAGGGACTAGGCAAAAAACTGCCTGTTAACTACCTCCGCCATTTAATGAGATCATGGCTGATCATCCAAATTCAGTACCCTGCCCCTACTTTCTCCCCATATCCATTGATCCCTTTAGCCTTAAGAAATATATCTAACTCCTTCTTGAATATATTTAATGAATTGGCCTCAACTGCCTTCTGTGGTAGAGAATTCCACAGGTTCACCGCTCTCTGGGTGAAGAAATTCCTCCTCATCTCAGTCCTAAATAGCTTACCCCTTATCCTTAGACTCTGACCCCTGGTTCTGGACTCCCCTGCCATCGGGAGCATCCTTCCTGCATTGAGTCTGTCTAGTCCTGTTAGAATTTTATAAGTTTCAATGAGATCCCCTCTCATTCTTCTAAACTCTAGTGAATATAAGCCTAATCGATCCAATCTCTCTTCATACATCATTCCTGCCAGCTCAGGTATCAGCCTGGTGAATCTTTGCTGCACTCCCTCCATGGCAAGACAATGTTTCCTCAGATAAGGTGACCTAAACTGCATACAATACTCAAGGTGTGGTCTCACCAAGGTCCTGCACAACTGCAGCAAGACATCCTTGCTCCTGTACTCAAATCCTCTCGCTATGAAGGCCAACATGCCATTTGCCTTCTTAACCGCCTACTGCACCTGCATGCTTACCTTCAACAACTGGTGCACAAGGACGCCCAGGTCCCGTTGCACTTCCCCTTTTCCCAATCTATTGCCGTTTAGATAATAGTCTGCCTTCATGTTTTTGCCACCAAAGTGGATAACCTCGCATTTATCCACATTATACTGCATCTGCCATGCATCTGCCCAATCACCCAAACTGTCCAAATCATATTGGAGTTTCTCTGCACCCTTCTCACAGCACACATGCCCACCCAGCTTTGTGTCGTCTGCAAACTTGGAGATATTACATCTAGTTCCCTCGTCTAGATCATTAATATATATTGTGTATAGCTGGGGTCCTAGCACCGATCCCTGCGGTACCCCACTAGTCACTGCCTGCCACTTGGAAAAAGATCCGTTTATTCCAACTCTTTGCTTCCTGTTTGCCAACCAGTTCTCTATCCAAGTCAGTACCTTACCCCCAATCCCATGTGCTTTAACTTTGCATGTCAATCTCTTATGCGGGACCTTATCGAAAGCCTTCTGAATGTCCAAATACACCACATCCACTGGTTCTCCCTTATCTATTCTACCAGTTACATCCTCAAAAAATTCCAGTAGATTAGTCAAGCATGATTTACCTTTTGTAAATCCATGTTGACTTTGTCCGATCCTGTCACTGTTTTCCAGGTGCTCTGCTATTACATCTTTTATAATGGACTCTAGCATTTTCCCCACTACCAATGTCAGGCTTACTGGTCTATAATTCCCCGTTTTCTCTCTACTACCTTTTTTAAATAGTGGGGTAACTTTAGCTACCCTTCAATCCATGGGAAATGTTCCAGAGTCTATAGAATTTTTGAAGATGACCAGCAATGCATCTACTATTTCTAGGGCCACTTCCTTAAGTACCCTAGGATGTAGATTATCAGGCCCTGGGGATTTATCGGTCTTCAATCCCATCAATTTCCCTAACACCATTTCCCTACAAATACTGATTTCATTCAGTTCTTCCCTCTCATTAGACCCTATGTTCCCCGACATCTCTGGGAGGTTATTTATGTCCTCCTTTGTGAAGACAGAACCAAAGTATGTATTTAATTGGTCTGCCATTTCTTTGTTCCCCATTATAAATTCCCCTGATTCAGACCTGATTGTCCTATCGGATTTCATAAAAGATAAAATCCAGTCACACTTTCATCCTAACTACAAAATCTGCAGTTAGATAGCTGTAAGATATTATTGGAGGATAAAATTGGCGAGGGTTGTAGTAGTTTTAAATATGTATACCTAGAGGTTGAAACCTAAGGGGAGAATTTTTCGGGGGTTCAGCGGGCATGATCGGTGGTGGGTTGGGTGGGAAAGTGTTTTTTCCCCCAACGTGTTGGGACCCCGCTGCCAACCTACCACCGCGTGCCTTTCCCAAATGTTGGGTCCATCAACGCTGAGCAGACCCGACATGCAGCAACGGGGGAGGCAATTCAGGTCATTATAACCTAGTTAACAGAGGAGTAAGAGCTATTTTCAGCTCACCTTCAGAGTTTACCAGGTTGCCCACAGGGCCCACGCTGCTCGGGGTTCACGTCACGTGAGCAGGACGGGAGTTCAATGGCCATGGAATCATCTCATTACTTGACAGCTGTAAATGTGCTATAAAAGCTCCCATCTCACAGCTGTTTACTTTCCAAGCTCAGAAGTTGTTGCTTACTGCATTTGGAAGACAGATTGAGCTTTATGCAGGTTGCAAGTGTTTGGAGCAAACTCTCTATCCAGTGTCACCTCATTGGAACAATCTCTCTGGCCATTGACAGATTGCTTCTGTCATCTCAAGTTCACCTGCCATCTATTACATCAGAATGGTACAGTTTATAGTGATCTCACCTTGGTCCTCAGAATCCCACCATGATCAGCCCCAACACCAGCAGCACCAAGCACACCAGCAGCACCAACAACAACACCAACCTTCTCTGCAATCAACTGATGCTGCACAGGACACAGGGCACCTGACCACATTGCTGCCCGGGAGGACAGGGATGGCCTCATTTTGGGATGGCTAGATTTACTTCACTTGATGCTTTACACCCTGGCTGCCACATGATGTGCCAGGTTGGCACTACCCTCCACCAACACCATAAAGCATCCTTACAATGCCCAAGCCATTCCTTTCACACCCATCACCATTGCGGGGGTTACCGTTATGTCTCCCTATTCATTGCAACTCACTAAGCCACTTCCAAAGGTGCAAACACATATCTGTCCAAGAACGCAAAGTGTTGAAAATAAAGGTTTCAATGTTTGACAGCACATTAACAGAAACTTTTCATGAACAGAGCATAAAACACCCAAGTGCCTACCCTTGTGTGTTGCTAGTTGGTATGATTGGACTAGGATGAGGGTGAGTGTGAGGGGTGCCTAGTGAGATGGGGAAGTGATAATGTAGATGGTGAAGGATGGGTGGAGGTGCAAGGTAAGTTGGTGTAAGGATGTGCAGGAGTAGGGTAGGGGAGGCAGAGTGATGCGGATGTGATGAGTGGCACAGCAGGATGAGGTTGAGTGTGGCTTTGTACTAACATTTCACAGATCATTGAAAGGTTTGCGCCACTGCAGCCTGGTCCTCCTGACAACATTCCTGCCTGTGTCCTCCTGTGCAATGTGCAACCAGGCTGCGTTGGTTTCCTGGGGAGGTCTCTTCCGCACTTTGGATGGGAAGTGAACCTCCCTATGTGCTGTGACTCGCTCCATAAGCATATGGAGGGAGTCATGGGAGAGCCTGGGTGGAGCCGCGCACCTCTGTGATGTGCTTGTCCGTGTTTTCAGCACCTCAATGCTGTAGAACACTGACAGCACAACTTTCAAAATAAATTTGCGCATGGTCCCTTTAAGGAAACTGGCTGATGACGCATCATCAAATGACGTCATCAGGCCTGCTTCCTTCAACTGGCCGGCAAAAACGCTGGGCGGGCTTAACAAGTCCAATCATTGGAAAATAATTTGGGCAGTGGGCTGGAGCTGGCAGCGAGGCCGGGACCCGCCATTGACGACGCCCGCCACAGTTCGGCCGAGGTTGGTAAAATCCAGCCCCAGAGAAGAGAAAAAGATTGGTGAAGTCAAGCGTAGGTCCCTTGCAGTCAGAATCAGGGGAATTTATAATGGGGAACAAAGAAATGGTAACCCAATTAAATACATACTTTGGTTCTGTCTTCACAAAGGAGGACACAAATAACCTCCCAGAGATGTCGGGGAACATAGGGTCTAATGAGAGGGAGGAATTGAATGAAATCAGTATTTGTAGGGAAATGGTGTCAGGGAAATTGACGGGATTGAAGGCCGATAAATCCCCAGGGCCTGATAATCTACATCCTAGGGTACTTAAGGAAGTGGCCCTAGAAATAGTAGATGCATTGCTGGTCATCTTCCAAAATTCTATAGACTCTGGAACAGTTCCCATGGATTGGAGGGTAGCTAATGTAACCCCACTATTTAAAAAAGGTGGTAGAGAGAAAACGGGGAATTATAGACCGGTAAGCCTGACATTGGTAGTGGGGAAAATGCTAGAGTCCATTATAAAAGATGTAATAGCAGAGCACGTGGAAAACAGTGACAGGATTGGATAAAATCAACATGGATTTACAAAAGGTAAATCATGCTTGACTAATCTACTGGAATTTTTTGAGGATGTAACTGGTAGAATAGATAAGGGAGAACCAGTGGATGTGGTGTATTTGGACTTTCAGAAGGCTTTCGATAAGGTCCCGCATAAGAGATTGACGTGCAAAGTTAAAGCACATGGGATTGGGGGTAAGGTACTGACTTGGATAGAGAACTGGTTGGCAGACAAGATGCAAAGAGTTGGAATAAACGGGTCTTTTTCCGAGTGGCAGGCAGTGACTAGTGGGGTATCGCAGGGATCGGTGCTAGGACCCCAGCTATTCACAATATATATTAATGATCTAGATGAGGGAACTAGATGTAATATCTCCAAGTTTGCAGATGACACAAAGCTGGGTGGGCGTGTATGCTGTGAGGAGGATGCAGAGAAACCCCAATATGATTTGGCCAGGTTGGGTGATTGGGCAGATGCATGGCAGATGCAGTATAATGTGGATAAATGCAAGGTTATCCACTTGGGTGGCAAAAACAGGAAGACAGATTATTATCTGAACGGAACTGGATTGGGAAAAGGGGAAGTGCAACGAGACCTGGGTGTCCTTGTGCACCAGTCGCTGAAGGTAAGCATGCAGGTGCAGCAGGCGGTTAAGAAGGCAAATGGTATGTTGGCCTTCATAGCGAGAGGATTCGAGTACAGGAGCAAGGACGTCTTGCTGCAGTTGTACAGGGCCTTGGTGAGACCACACCTTGAGTATTGTGTGCAGTTTCGGTCGCCTTATTTGAGGAAGGATGTACTTGCCATGGAGGGAGTGCAGTGAAGATTCACCAGACTGATACCTGGGATGGCAGGAATGATGTATGAAGAGAGATTGGGTCGATTAGGCTTATATTCGCTAGAGTTTAGAAGAATGAAAGTGGATCTCATTGAAACTTATAAAATTCTAACAGGACTAGACAGACTAGATACAGGAAGGATGTTCCCCATGGCTGGGGAGTCCAGAACCAGGGGTCACAGTCTAAAGATAAGGGGTAAGCCACTTAGGACTGAGATGAGGAGGAATTTCTTCACCCAGAGAGTGGTGAACCTGTGGAATTCTCTACCACAGAAGGCAGTAGAGGCCAATTCATTAAATATATTCAAGAAGGAGTTGGATATATTTCTTAAGGCTAAAGGGATCAAAGGATATGTGGAGAAAGCAGGGACAGGGTACTGAATTTGGATGATCAGCCATGATCTCATTAAATGACGGAACAGGCTTGAGGGGCCGAATGGCCTACTCCTGCTCCTATCTTCTATGTTTCTAAGTATCTTTTTTGCTATGTTCCTTCTCTTTTCAAAACTCGCTAAATTGTTCATTACTTATTTTGCTGAAGTATTTTAATTTATCAATTTTAGGCCTTCTTGACCATACTTTCATTTCTTAGTTCTATTTTGATTTGTTTCCTTCGGGATTGACATTTTATAATGTGACAGTGTAGCGATTAAAGTAGATCGCCACTAAATAAGAGAGTTTGACTTCGACGAACTATTAACAAGTTGTTTATTTACAGGAACAGACTAATTACACCAGGTAAGATGGCAGGTAAGATGGCTGACTGTAGGAGCATCGTGGTATAGGTCTTGTCCCAGCGGGGACTCCACGAGGGCTGAGTTTGCAGTCCTGTGGAGAGCGTGATGTTCCTGCGCTTTGGACGTCACGTGATCGCGTCGCCGCGTTTGCCCACGCTTGTGGCGTCGCCTGACCGCGTCGTTGCGTCAGCGCGTCTCCCGGTACGGAGACTGGCCGTTGAGGCCGAGGTCGCGAGGCCGGGCTGTGCCGGTGCTTGCCGCGGGGGCGGAAGATCACGCCGCTCCCGTCGGCTGGCCGATGCGGCCGAAGTCGCAGTAGGCCGGGCTGTGCCGGCAGCCGTCTTGGAAGACCGAGTCAGGCCGGCGGCCGGCGCGCGTGCGTCACGTGATGCATGACGTCAGCGCGTTAGGTCGCCTCTTAAAGGGGCAACGGCCCAACAGGTAAGTTAAAGGGGTAACAGCCCTAACTGGTAAGTAATACAATTAAGTAAATTAAATACATACAGTTAGGTAAGTTATACATGCATAAATAAGTTAAACTAAAGAAAGGTAAGTTATACATGCATAAGTTAAGTTAAAGAGAATTATGTATCTCAATGTAAAGGACAACCCGTGGGACCGCTACAACAGTTCAATTAAGCAAATTACTTACAAGAGCTTGTTGTAAGTACAAGCATGGTTCAAAATCTTCATTGGCTGCCTACTGTTTAAACCCTGTCTCCAACCCTTTAAGCACTGCTTCCTATCGGGAGCTCTGGATAAGAGAATTTGCCTAATATTACCAGAGTTATTGGAATATTGGCCCTGAATTTGCAGTCAGTATGATGGTGTACTCTCAGGGTAGGCTGTCATACTGCCTTTGAAATTGACCGCAAGTTCGGGATTAATCCTGAAAATGCGATCTGTCAAGTTCCGATTAGACAGTTGATCCGTGTAATGTAATGGAAATTTTAAGGTTAGTCCTTGATATTATATCCTAAAGGAAAATCAGCTTATGATTATTTTGGGTGTTGATGAATGCTATTTAGAGTCATTGGCCTAGAAATTCAGTGGGCTGCGCCACCCGTTAGCGTCTTAGGAGGGCACTTAGTGGGTTGGATGCCACCGCCCATGCCTCCCGCTAAATTTATTGGTGCGCTAATGGTGGCGCTAGCCGTTAGTGCTGCGCCGCTACCAATGACGTCATCGGTGTGCGCAGCAGCACGCTACCACCCTGATCGTGAAATTTAGTAGCGCCCCCTGCTTTAACGCCGGTCGCTATTTGCAACCAGTTCAGGGGGGCCTTCCTGTGGTGGTAGAGGCGCTGAGGTGCAGGGCGGCCATTTTTTTTGCTGGCCGCCTGCCAGCACCTCTCCGTGCCGCCGTCCCCGGCCTCCTGAGCACCCCCCGCCCCGCGGAGTGCCGGCTGTGCCCCAAGAGCCCGGCACTTCTCCTCGGTGCCGGGCTCTTTTGCCGGCACTCATGATCGTCGCCCGCGCTGCAGCAGGCACCTCCCCTTTAAGAAGGGGAGGAAGGCCTGCAGTACCGCAACGCGCCATGCCGCAGCGTGTGGTGCTGCGGCACGTTGTGCTGCGATCTTCAGCTGCAGCACCCCAAGAGGGATGCGGGGCACCTCGAGTAGCGCCGCGCTTCCCTCTGGGCCGCTCAAACTGAATTTGCGGCGGGCGGCCGTGACTACTTCCAGGGCGGTACTTCCGGCGCCCAGGCGAGGCACGGGGCGCCACTGAATTTCTAGGCTATAGAGTCATAGAGTCGTAACGGCACAGAAGGAGGCCATTCAGCCCATCGAGTCTGTGCCAGCTCTCTGTAGAGAATCCAGTCAGTCCCATTCCCCCACTCTATCCCTGTAGCCCTGCAAGTTTATTAACTTAAGGTCAATTTCAAAGGCAGTATGACAGCATACTCTGAGAATACACCATCATACCAACTGCAAATTGAGAACTAATTGCCCACCTACTACGCATCAATTACGCTGGAAAATTTTACGGCTGGTGCAAACAGGCACAGGAGCCTGTTTGCACAGTGTAAGGGGAGGGGGATAAGAAAATTGTATAATAATTTAAAACAATCACGTAAACGAACCTACCAGTCAGCTATAAAGGCTTGGTTTCATCTTGCAGAGTCTTCCAGTAAATAACTATACTTACTCCAAAGTATTCCCTGTGCTTTTTAAAGCCTATTACTGTACTTGTCAAATAAATATAATTAGCATCACACCATTTAAAATGCAAGTTCTTGGATGTTGAGTTGAAATGTTTCCTGATTGTGACCTCAGGTACGCTTATGCACGATGGTGTGCCCCTGGGATCTATGGGCCACTACGCTGAGCACAACTCCGCAGCGTTTCCACACAAGGTTCTGCTTGGGGCTTTGCATGAGGTAAGTGCGGATTTTGTTCGGAGGTCAGCGGCGTTCTCCTTAGCTACGCCGCCAACTGCAATTTCAGGTCCATTATTTCTACATGGAACAACAGCAATGTTGGCTTTAGAAACCTGCGTGTGTTGTCTGAGGCAAGTCTCCTCCTGGTGATACACACCTGACTTAGGATGGATCAGGTGGGTAGAACTACATTTAGGCTGAAGCAATAATTTTGGCTAAAATAGCAAGTGAGAGAGCTGGAGCTGGAGCTTTAGGTATACAACTAACTCAATCTATGTGATTGTGCTTTGTTATTACACAGAATTGCATGGACTATACAGCACAGTAACCGCCCATTCTGCCCAACTAGTCTGTGCTGGTGTTTATACTCCACACGAGCCTCCTCCCATTCCATCTACCTCATCTCAGCCTTTCAGCATATCTTTCTATTCACTTTTCTCTCATGTATTCGTCTAATTTCCTTTTGAAAACATCTAATCTATTTGTCTCAACCACTTCCTATGGTAGAGGTCTACATTCTAACCACTCCCTGAGTAAAGAAATTTCTCCTTATTGGATTTATTAGTAACTATCTTGTATTTATGGCCGCTAGTTTTGGATTCTCCCACAAGTGTTGGGAGTTGGGTTGGGTGCGGGTCAGGTGGCTTCCGGCTTCCAGTCCTGCCCGCAGCTGCATTCGGCTCACAGACATGATTTTGCCTTGATTGACCTTGTTAAGCCCGCCATGCGGGCTTGCCGGCCGGTTAAGAGGAAGCGGGTCAGATGACGTCATTTGATGACGTGTAATCTGCCGGTTTCCTTAAAGGGATCATGCACAATTTTATTTTGACAGTTGATTTCTCAGTGTTTGACAGCATTGAGGTGCTGCAAACATTGACAATCACTGCACAAAGGTGAACTCTTGAACCCAGGCTCTCCAATGACTCCCTCCATCGGCTGGAATAGATGGCAGCTGCAGGTGAGGTGGCAGAAGCGATCTGTCACTGGTAAGAGAGGTTCTCCCAATGAGGTGGCACTGGACATGGATTTAAAAACTTGTAACCTAAAGAAAAGTGTAAATGTATTAAAAATGCAATTCCCAACATTTTCTTTCCTCTGAGAATCACCATGTGCAACATTGGATCCTTCACACCACTTCTGCAGCTGTCACCAATCCAGAAACATTACAGCAGACTCACAACACGCCACACTTACCTGGCGTGGTGTCCGAACGTCGGGAAACCTGAGCTAGAAGCGGCAAAATTCAAAAATAGGCTGACAACTACTGGCAACTACCTGTTAATAGGCAGGTAATTGCCTTTAATCCTCTTCCCGCCGCTAGGTGTCGGGTCCATTCACAAATCGGGGACCCGACACTTGGGAAAGTTGTTTGGAGGTGGGTTGATGGCGGGATCGCAACCTGCCACCAATCAGAACGATTTTAACCTTTGACCCGCCTCCAAACCCACCCTCTGAGCGCCGGCAAAATCGCGGCCATTCTCTCCACATCCACCAGAACTGTGCACAGTACTCCAAGTATGGCTTGACCAAGGTCCTGTACAAGTTTAACATAACTTCACTACTTTTGAATTTTATACCTCTAACAATAAATCCCAGTGTTTTGTTAGCATTGCTTTGCTGACCTGCGATGCTGCTTTTAATGACTTGTTTACCTATAACCTTGGATCTCTTTGCTCTTCTACCCCATTCAGTTTTTTTATTTTCTAAGGTGTAGGTGATGTTTCTATTTTTCCTACCAAAGTGCAACAACTCACGTTTGCCTTTTTTGAGCAGAGCATCCAAGTGTAGTCATTAAATCAGGTAGCCTTAGATGGGGCATTATGGATGGGTGGGGGAGGGGGACAGTGGTGGTGGTGGGGAGAATTTGGATGACTATTAGGATCTTTTACCTATGAATAGGTTTTTGCCATTAATTTTTTGCTTTCAGTCGAGACTGCCAGAAGTTTAATGACCTTGGAAAAGTTTTCAAGTTCCTATTTTGGTGGAGTTACATAATGACCCATGAATTTGTAGAGCTGCTTGAACTGGGTATCAGGCTTTTCTGGAGCTGTTACTGTCCATCTAGCTGCATTCCTCAAGCTTACTGCTAATCTTTCTCCTATTATCATAACCATATCAGACACTTCAACTTCTCCATATATTCTGTTACCGGTAATGAGGCAATTTAAGTCTCCCATTGCTTTTTCTCATTTCAACTCACAAAGCAGTTTTGCATGTTTTTCTTTCTTTCTTTACATCGCTGTCACATTTGAGGATTTGTTGATCATTTTCACAGAAAATTAGGAAAGCAAAGCAATAACTTGCATTTATATAGTGCCTTTAACTCAGAAACACATCACAAGGTGCTCAACTGAGGCATAAGGAAACAAAAATGGGTATCGAGCCAAAAAAGGAGACGTTAAGAGGATGACCCAAAGTTTGTTCAAAGAGATTTGTTTTAAGGAAGGTCTTAAAGGAGGCAAGGTGGAGAGGTTTAGGGAGGGAATTCCAGAGCATGGGCCTAGGCGGCTGAAGACATGGCTTCCAATAGTGGGGGAATGGACGGATGCACAAGAGGCCGTAGTCAGCGGAACAGAGAATTCTGAGTGAGGTTGCAGGGCTGGAGGAGCTAGGGAGGGATGAAGCCATGAAGGGATTTAAACACGATGAGAATTTAAATTTAATTTAATTTAATTTGACTTGGGTGAAAGTTTTTCGCAGGGGCAGTGTGGAAGGAAGTGGGGTTGCAAGGAGGTAGGGGGTTTGGGTGGTGAGGGATACAAGGAGCTGGTCAGACATGGATAAGTCAATGATCGTGACCGTGGGTGTAGAGAGACCACAAATGATGGCAAGGTCAAGGGGATGGCTGTGAATTTGGTGGGAGAGTTGATATGGAGGTAGAGATTTAGAGAGGGCAGGAGGGCACTGAATTCAAAGGAGAGAGGGTAAGGTAAGTTGAGATGGAGATTACAACATGCAAACAGAATATGGAGAGATTATTTTCTTTAAGCTCAGAAAGATGACTGTCTGAAGATGACTTGCATCGCATGTTCATTATTCGTACATAAGTTTTGCCAATTGAATCCAGTTGAGGTCAAAAAGGGGTTTTGTTGTTACACTCTGGGTCTCGCTATCCTACAATTAAATCAAGTCAGTGCGAGTCATAAGATAACATAAGAAGTAAGAGCAGGAGTAGGCCACACGGCCCCTCGAGCCTGCTCCGCCATTCAATAAGATCATGGCTGATCATCGGCCTCAACTCCACTTTCCCACCCGATCTCCATATCCGTTGTTTCCCCTAGAGCCCAAAAATCTATCTATCTCAGCCTTGAATATACTCAAAGACTCAGCATTCACAGCCCTCTGGGGCAGAGAATTCCAAAGATTCACAACCCTCTGAGTGAAGAAATTCTTCCTCATCTCAGTCTTAAATGACCTACCTTATCCTGAGACTGTGCCCCCTAGTTCTAGACACTCCAGCCAGGGGAAACAACCTCTCAGCATCTACCCTGTCAATCCCCTTCATAGAAACATAGAAACATAGAAGATAGGAGCAGGAGTAGGCCATTCGGTCCCTCGAGACTGTTCCGCCATTTAATGAGATCATGGCTGATCATCCAAATTCAGTATCCTGTCCCTACTTTCTCCCCATATCCCTTGATCCCTTTAGCCTTAAGAAATATATCTAACTCCTTCTTGAATATATTTAATGAATTGGCCTCAACTGCCTTCTGTGGTAGAGAATTCCACAGGTTCACCACTCTCTGGGTGAAGAAATTCCGCCTCATCTCAGTCCTAAATGGCTTACCCCTTATCCTTAGACTGTGACCTCTGGTTCTGGACTCCCCCGCCATCGGGAACTTCCTTCCTGTGTCTAGTCTGTCTAGTCCTGTTAGAATTTTATAAGTTTCAATGAGATCCCCTCTCATTCTTCTAAACTCTAGCGAATATAAGCCTAATCGACCCAATCTCTCTTCATACGTCATTCCTGCCATCCCAGGTATCAGTCTGGTGAATCTTTGCTGTACTCCCTCCATGGCAAGAACATCCTTCCTCAGATAAGGTGACCAAAACTGCACACAATACTCAAGGTGTGGTCTCACCAAGGCCCTGTACAGCTGCAGCAAGACATCCTTGCTCCCGTACTCGAATCCTATCGCTATGAAGGCCAACATACCATTTGCCTTCTTAACTACCTGCTGCACCTGCATGCTTACCTTCAGCGACTGGTGCACAAGGACACCCAGGTCTCATTGCACTTCCCCTTTTCCCAATCTATTGCCATTCAGATAATAATCTGTCTTCCTGTTTTTGACACCAAAGTGGATAACCTCGCATTTATCCACATTATACTGCATCTGTCATGCATCTGCACAGTCACCCAACCTGTCCAAATCATACTGGAGTTTCTCAGAATTTTGTATGTTTCAATGAGATCACCTCTCATTCTTCTAAACTCCAGAGAGTATAGGCCCATTCTACACAATCTCTCATCATAGGACAGCCCTCTCATCCCAGGAATCATTCTAGTGAACCTTCATTGCACCGCCTCCAAGGCAAGTATATCCTTCCTTAGATAAGGAGACCAGAACTGTACACAGTACTCCAGGTGTTGTCTCACCAAGGACCTGTACAATTGTAGCAAGACTTCCTTACTCTTACACTCCAACCCCCTTGCAATAAAGGCCAACATGCCATTTGCCTTCCTTATTGCTTGCTGTACTTGCATGCTAGCTTTCTGTGTTTCTTGCACGAGGACACCCAAATCACTCTGAACACCAACATTTGAAAGTTTCTCACCATTTAAAAAATATTCTGTTTTTCTATTTTTCCTACCAAAGTGAATAACCTCACATTTCCCTACATTATACTCCATCTGCCACCTTACTGCCCACTCACTTAGTCTATCTATATCCCTTTGCAGACTCTTTGGCCTAGAAATTGTGTATAGCCCCGCTTGAGGCGTTAGAACTGGCGCTGCGCAAAGTTTATAGACAGACGCAACTTATCGCCGCCTGGCACGATATTGGGTTGCATCGCCCCCAAAGGTGATTGAGGCGTGAATTCAGGCATTGCACGGGACTCCTAAGGCGCTAAACTTCCGGCGCAACCCAATATCGGTGCGGACGGGCGCAGCGCAGGTGCTCTCAATTACTGATAACCACGAGACTTCCAGGCGCCGGCCGGCTCTTAAAGGGGTGGGTCAGTCAGCCTCAGCTTCCACACTCAGCGCCTTGTAGGCCTCAGAATCGGCGCAGGCCCTTCTCTGGCGCTAAAAACTTGGACCAAATGGAGAAGGTGAGACAGAGAGCAGAGCGCTTCAGCAATGAGGCTCTGGAGCAATTGGTGACCGCAGTGGAGCACCGTCGAGATGCTCTGTACCCAGACAATGGCAGGAGGCCGAATCATAACAGCTACCGACGAGCTTGGAGGGATGTATGCCAGAGGGTCAACTCCAGCAACATGGTGACCAGGAGCCCTGTCCAATGCAGAAAGAAATTCAATGACCTCACTCGGGTCGTCAGGGTGAGTGTTGTTTCTGCAAACTTCTGCGTCCCTTCATTTGCACTTGTCTTTATGGCTACAGGGTAGGCTGTGCCCCATTGCCCATCTGCCAGCAAGCACCGATGGCCCTTTCTGGGCACACACATCCACATTTGACTCAGGGCATTATGTAAGGGCTCTTGCACCATGGGGGGCATGAGATGATCAGTCAGGGCATCATGTAACATAACTTCCCCTCCTTTCCCTGCAGTCCAAGCTGGCGAAGATTCGCAAAGACCAGCTTCGAACCGGTGGAGGACCTCCACAAGTGGTCACTCTCACGGATCTCGAGGAGAGAGTGCACCAGATTCTTGGAGGACGTCTGAGTGGTCCTGTTACCACTGCAGCTGCCGACCCCATTGTCGACAGCGATGGTAAGGTTCTAACCTTTTACAACTGTCTCCTTCCACTTGTTCCCCCCGCCAGCATGCTTTCTCACTGTGGACCCATGTCATAGCCTTGCCGCAATCTGGCATCCCTTGCTGCCAAGCTGTCCTTTTGCTAAAGCCACTTTTCCACCTCCCTGCTTTCAGATGCTGCATCACCAGCTTGGGAGCCGGGCCCTGAAGCTGCCAGTGCCAGTGCCTCCGGAGGCGAGGATCAGGAGGAAGCCGGACCATCCGTTCCAGCCTCAAGGGAGCCTACACATCTGCAGACTGGGAATAGTAGTTCCCTGGAGGGGAGGGGGGGGGGCTCTGATGAGGAGCCAGTTGCCGGAACAAGCGGCCTGCAGCAACACGAGGGGGGTAGGCATGTTCGGGGACCGGCTCCCCGGAGTGCAAGGCAGGGCACGATGACTGCTGCACAGAGTGCAGAGGAGGTGCGTAGCCTTGCCGAAATGAGCATCCAGGCCCGGCTCAGGCACACTGAGCTTATGGCTGCAGTGGAGAGGATGCCTCAGTCGATCGACACACTGGCAAAGAGTGTGCTGGACTTTGGGGCAGCAATGGAGAGGACTGTCCAGGGCTTCGGGGCAGCAATGGAGAGGACTGTCCAGGGCTTCGAGGCCGCTATGGAAAGGACTGTTCAGAGCTTTGGACAATCCCTGGAAAGGTCTGTCCAGGGCTTGTCCGAGGCAGTGGAATGGACTGCTCCGGCCTTGTCCGAAGCAATGGAAAGAACTGTCCAGGGCTTCTCCGAAGCACTGGCACCTGCCACGCAGGTCTTCACTGCTGCCACGCAGTCACTTGCTGGCCTCATCCACACCCAGATTGAGGCAACGCGAACTCTCACTGCTGCCACCCTATCTGCATCAGCCAGGATCACCCCGGGCCCTTCCGGTACCACAGGAGGCCATGAATCAGTGGAGCAGTCGATTGTGGCAGATAATCCGAACCGGTCCCCTCAGAGAGCCAGTGTGTTGTCCGACCATGGTGCAGGTGTCCTCTCTCGGCAGGTGAGCATTGCTCATGCCACCGCTGGAACGTCTGCAGTGCAGCTGCCACCACCTGCAGTGCACACTGCTTCCAGCCATGCCCAGTTGAAGCAGCCAGCTTCCGTGCCCTCCAAGCCCAGAGGTCGTCCAGGCCGTCCCTCAGGGGCTTCTGCACTTCCAGACACTCAGCAGGCGTCCCCCAGCCTTGATGCCGCCACTGGGGTTCAATTACGTAGGAGCTGCAGGGAGGGAAGGGGCCGACCGCGAAAGAGAAGTCGGTCTCCATCAAGGGGCCAGCAGCAGAGGGAGGTGCTGAGACGTATCTTTCTCCAAATTCAAGGACGCCCTCACCTGTTGTGATTGTTTGTGATGGCTTGTTTAGTTTCGCGGCTTTGCCAGAGAGTTATCTGTTATTTTGTTGTTATGGTTTCTGTTGACATGACGTTGTAATGCTGGAAGAAAGCACTTTTTTGACAATAAAGAATTTTTTTTATTTACAATGGTACTCCGAACTATTTACAATCATGATGGCCTTCATAGGCTTTGTGCGAGCCGAAGTGCGCGGTACGAATGACACCCATCATTCCGTCAGAGGGGCCTAGAACCGAGTCCTTATGAGCCTCTGATGGATGGCCCTTCCAGTTTCAGGAGCCCTCCCATCTTCCTCCTCCTCCTCCTCCTCCTCCCGTCCGCATGCTCCTCCTCCTCCTCGTTGTCCGCCTGCTCTTCCTCCTCCTCCTCCTCCTCCTCCTCGTCCGCCTGCTCTGCTGGACCTTGAGGGTCGGCTGGCATTGGCTGGGTTCGTCGAATGGCCAAGTTGTGGAGCATGCAGCAGACGACGACGATGTGACCCACTTGTTCCGGCGAGTACTGCAGGGCTCCCCCTGAATGGTCTAGACAGCGGAAACGCTGTTTGAGCACACCAATAGTGTGCTCCACAATGTTCCTGGTCGCCTGATGGCTGCTGTTGTAAAGCTCTTCTGCCGGGGTGGCGGGCAAACGAAGTGGGATCATGAACCATGGGCAGAGAGGATAGCCCTTGTCGCCAAGAAGTCAGCCTCGTGGGCGAGCCGGGCCCTCAAAAAGGTCAGAAACTGAGGTCTGCTGCAGGATGAACGCATCGTGGCTGCTCCCAGGGAATTGTGCGTTGACTGCCATGATCATCTGCCGGTGGTCACAGACCAGCTGGACATTGAGGGAGTGGAACCCCTTGCGGTTGCGGAACTCCTCAGGATTCTGTAATGGCGCCCGCAAAGCCACATGTGTGCAATCAATGGCCCCCTGCACCATGGGGAAGTCCGCAATAGCAGCGAAGCTCTGCGCGTGCTCCCCCTGCTTCTCCAGGGTCACAGGGAAGGTGATGAATTCACGCCTCCTTCTATAGCGGGCAGCTGTCACTTGCCGGATGCAACAATGCACTGCAAATTGTGATATATTCGTGATGTCCCCAGTGGCTGACTGAAAGGATCCGCTGGCGTAAAAGTTGAGGGCAACAGTCACTTTGACAGTCACCGACAGAGAGGTCCTGCACCGTAGACGCGGCTGCAGATCTTCAGCAAGCAGGTGGCACAGCTCAGTCACAACCTCCTTACCGAATCTGAGCCTTCGCAGACACTGCTCCTCTGACATGGTAACGTATGACACCTGCTGCCTGAAAACCCTCTCAGCGTATCGTCGGATTGGGCGACCTCCATTGCCCCTCCTCCTTCTGGCCAATCCCGGCCCTCTCTCCCGCCGTCTCTGTGCCCCTGCCAAATGTCCGGCCATGAGGACATTCCCCTCCAAAGCAGCTCCCATTGCTATGCCAGACGGGCAAGACACAGTTAAGTCTAGCGCTCCAACTGCTCCGGACAGGGCTGCAGGTCCCAAGTCTCCGAAGGCTAAATCAGAAAATTACTGTGCAACAGAAGGTCAGCAACTCTCTCCAGCAATGATCAGAATGAACAGGCCAAGTGGCTGCAGCTTTTATACTAGAGCTGTCCCCTTTAAATAGCGCCCCCCCGACTCCGAGAAGGGCCTGGGAACGTTCCATCCAACCGTCACTAATAGCGCCAGGCGGAAAGGTTGCAGGCGCCACCGAATATCCGGTCCGGGGCACCAAAACGGCGTTGCACACTGAAATGACGTCATGATCTGCCTGCGCACGCGGGCGCGCGCAAAGATTTAGCGCAGGCGCTAAAAGGATACTCAATATGGGAGGTGGTGCTATCTTCATTGCGCCCGGCCGAACATTGGGTAACGCCCCAATTCTCGGGCTCTTTAGGCGCTAATCGCTGGCGCAACCAACCGAATTTCTAGGCCTTTGTGTTCTCCTCACAGCTTACTTTCCCACCTAGCTTTGTATCATCAGCAAACTTGGATACATTATGCTTGTTTCCTTCATCTAGATCATTAATATAGATTGTAAATAGTTGAGGCCCCAACACTGATCCTTGTGGCACCCCACTAGTTACAGCCTGCCAACCTGAAAAAGATCCGCTTTTCCCTACTCTCTGTTTTCTGTCCATTAACCAATCCTCTATCCATGCTACTATATTACCCCCAACCCCATGAGCCCTAATCTTGTGTAATAATCTTTTATGTGGCACCTTATCGAATGCCTTTTGGAAATCCAAATATACTACATCCACTGGTTCCCCTTTATCTACCCTGCTAGTTACATCCTCAAAAACTCTAATAAATTTGTCAAACATGATTTCCCTTTCATAAAACCATGTTGACTCTGCCTAATCATGTTATGATTTTCTGAATGACTTGATACCACTTCCTTAACAATGGATTCCAGCATTTTCCCGACAACTGATGTCAGGCTAACTGGCCTGTAGTTCCCTGTTTTCGCTCTCCCTCCTTTCTTGAATATCGGTGTTACATGTGCGACCTTCCAATCCGCTGGGACCTCTCCAGAATCTAGGGAATTTTGGAAGATCAAAACCAATGCATCCACTATCTCTTCAGCCACCTCTTTTAGAACCCTAGGATGTAGGCCGTCAGGTCCAGGGGATTTGTCGGCTTTTAGTCCCATTCGTTTTTCTAGTACTTTTTCTCTACTTATATTAATTATGTTAAGTTCTCCACCCTCATTAGACCCTTGGGTCCCCCATAAAAGTGAAACACTTGGATCATTTACAGGAAGGACTGATGCAACTAAACACAAGAAGATATCTATGACAGAACCAAATTCAGAACAATGACTCCGTCCTTATGATTTTATTTTTATGAGATGAATAAAGTTTTGTTTAACAGCTTATCATATTCATTGCTCACTCCTTGTGGTTTTGTTAAATTCAAACTGATCAGTAAAGTTTCACTCTAAATGTTGTAATCTTTTAGTGGTAAATTGTTAAACTTCTAGCTTCCTTTTGCATCCTCCAGTGAAAGCTGCAGGGAAAGGTCTCCCCATCCAACAGCAGAGTCTGAAGCATTAATCAAATCAAGTCCCAGTGCAGCAAAAGAAGATAACAGGGTCTTGGATATTAAGTGGAAGTCTACCAATGAGTAATGACCATATGCAGCTGAATAAAATGTATTGTGAATGCACTCTTTCTCAGCTGGGGAGACTTCTAAATAGAAGTACCCCCACTCGCCCTCCTTGACAGCTACAAACTGCAGTTACACATTTGTGGCCCTTCTTAGTTCTACTGGCTACAGGAGGGTGGGTTGGGGGGGGGGTGCAAAGTAAGATGATAGGTCTCCTGGAACATTACCATATTTGAATTTTGAGTCCAAAAAGCTAGCAACCTACTTTTTTTAAAAAAGGTAAATGTGAGCCAGCATATCCCCAGAAGTAGCCACGAGGAAGAGTCACCTCCAAAAATGTTGGGGGTAAAAATTTGGTTGCTTTGCACCTCCCGTTAGCACCCTAAGAGGAAGGCCTGCAAAACCGTGCCGTGACATGCTGCAGCTCGAGGCGCTGTGGCACGTAGCGCCACGATATTCCCTCGCAGCGCCCCAAGAGGGATGCGGGGTGCTTCCAGTAGCGCCCCGCTTCCCTCTTGGGGCGCAACCACTCAATTTCCGTCGCAGGGGCGCTAATTTTTCCAGGGTGCTAAAAATAGTGCCCCGGCGAAGTTAGCGCCCCATTTTAGTCCTTGGGGGGAAAAGTTCAATATCGCCCCGTTTGGGGCGCCGTTATCGGCCGTGTGCAAAATTTAGCGCCTGGCGCTAATTATCGCCTCTGATGGCAAACTTGGCTTTTATCGCTCCTGGAGGTGATTGGATCGCTAAATCAGGTGCTACACACCTCTCTTAAGGCACAAAGGCCGAGGAGCGAGGCGTTACCTCAGAGCGCGAGCGCAGCGCAGGTGCTGTCAGTTAGCGATTGAACACAGACATACTGGCGCCGGCCAGTTCTTAAAGGGGAGGGTCGATCTTGCTCTCCAGCCACACCCTGCTCATTGGAGCCTTGAATCTTGGCCTGGACAGACCTGTGGCTAAATCTTGCAGGCAAGGACTATGGAGAGGGCCAGGGAGCGAGCAAAGCGCTTCAGCGAGCGGGCCTTGGAGGCTCTGGTTGGCGCGGTGGAGCGCAGAAGATCTATACTGTACCCAGATAGTGGCAGGAGGCCTTTGCCACGTGAGTACAGAAGAGTGTGGAGGGAGGTGGCTCAGAGCGTCTCCTCCAGGAGCATGGTGCCCAGGACCCATATCCAATGTAGAAAAAAGTTCAATGACCTCACTCGGGTCGTCAGGGTGAGTGGCTTTTTTTCAATACCTCTCCATCCCTCCATCTCAACCTCACTCTATGGCCAGAGGGTCTTAAAAGCCCCAATGCCCAACACTCATCCAACACCTATGGCCCTTTCATCAAACACACATGCGCATTCCACACTTTGCATACAGTAAGGGCCATTCAACTATGTGAGGCACATCAGGCAAGACCATGGCTGTATACAGTAAGGGCTATTTAACTATGGGAGGCACATCAGGCAAGACCATGGCTGCATACAGTAAGGGCTATTCAACTATGGGAAGCACATCAGGCAAGACCATGGCTGTATATTTACTCAGACGCCGTCCTTTTTTTTGCAGGCCAAGCTATCTCATAATAGGAGACAGCAGCAACGGACGGGTGGAGGGTGTTCTCAGCTGCAACCCCTCAGCGATCTTGAGGTGCACGTCCACAGGATTGTGGCAAGCCGGGTGATTGGTCCCGTCGCCACTGGAGACGCCGACCCCGTTATGGACAGCAATGGTAAGGTCATCACCTTCTTGTCCGCTCTCCTTCCACTTGTCCCTCACAACACCAGCCTTTGACACTTTCAATCCAACTTACTAAATCACTGCACTCATTCCTCCCTTACTGCCATCCTGTCCTCATGCTAAAGCCACTCTTGTACCTCCCTGCTTTCAGATGGTCATTCACCAGGTGAGGAGACGGGCCCTCAAGCTGCCAGTGGAAGTGAAGCTGCAGGTGAGGAGGAAGAGGAAGCCGGTTCTTCAGCGCCACCCTCTCCCGAGGAAGCCCATGCCCACATTGGGAACACGCCTTCCCTGGAGGGGAGCAGGGGGAAAGGGTCTGATGAGGGTGAAGCTCCAGGACCCAGCGGGCTGCAGCAACGCGATGGGGGTAGGGAAGCTCGGGGGCCTTCTCCCCAGAGGGAGAGTATGCCAGCGAGTCCTGCTGCACTGGACACAGAGGAGGAGCGGCTCATTGCTGAAATGAACACCCAGGCGGTGGACATGCACAATGAGCTTATGGGTGCAGTGGGAAGGGTGCCCGAATCCATTGAATCATTGGCAAGGAGTGTGGAGCACTTTGCTGTAGCACAGGCGGATGCCACGCAAATGTTTAGTGCTGCAATTCAGTCACTGGCTGCCGTGACCCCATCTCTGACTGCTCTCATGCAGACTCAGATTGAGGCCACGCGAGCACTGACTGCTGCCATCCTTGCTGGTTCGGACACATTTCCCCGGGGATCTCACCGCGCCGCAGCTGGCCAGCAATCTGTGCTCCAGCAGATTGCTCCGGATGCTGAAGTGCTGCCCCGTGGGAGTACCAGTGTGTCGGTCGAGCAGGGAGTTGCTGTCCTCTCTCAAGTTAACAGCATTCCTGCTGCCACCACTGTCACTTCTCCACGGCACTTGCCACCACCTGTAGGACAGACTGCTGCCACCCATGCAGAGTTGGTGCAGTCTGCAGCCGGGCCCTCCAGGCCCAGAGCTGGCCGAGGCCGTCCTTCAAGGGCATCTGCAGTCTCAGGTTGTGACAATCAGCAGCCTTCCACCAGCCTTGCTGCAGCCACTGGGGTCCCATTACGGAGGAGCAGTAGGGTGGGAAGGGGGGGAAGTGTGCAAGGGAAGGAGATCACCCTCGAAGGGCAAAAAGTAGGATGTGTGACAAAATGTTGTTCATTTTTTTATTAAAGGCAGAAAGAGGTTCGTGGTCAAATTTTGTTCAGTGTTTTGGACATTATCTCCAGGTTGTGAGAACCAGTTATGTTAATGACTTTTTTGTGTTTCTTTCTATTAGTTTGTCATGCAGAAATGACACACACAGAGTTTGTAAAATAAACACGTTTTTGTATTCAAAATGTACATGTTTGGTCTTTGCAATCATTGTTGCCTTGGCCGGCTTAGGGGTTGCGGGTTGGTTTCATACATGTTGTTCTCAATGGCAGAAGCCATTTCTTCAGCAGGGGCCTAGAATTGGCTTGTTATCAGTCGTTGATGGACGGCCCTTGCAGTTTCAACATTGTGGGCCTCCCTCCTGCCTTGGTGCTGCTGATGATCATCCTCCTCATCTTCCTCCTCCTCTTCCTCCTCCTCTTCCTCCTCCTCCTCTGGTGGTGCTCCAAGGCCTGGTGGCATTGGCTGGGTCCTGAGGATTGCCAGGTTATGCAGCATGCAGCACACAACAACGAAATGGGAGACTCGCCCAGGCGAGTACTGCAGGGCTCCTCCAGAATGGTCCAGACAGCGGAACCGTTGCTTGAGCACACTGATTGTGTGCTCAATGATGTTCCTGGTCGCTTGATGGCTCTCGTTGTACCACAGCTCAGCAGGGGTGTTGGGTGTACGGAGCGGTGTCATCAGCCAGGTGCACAGTGGATATCCCTTGTCCCTGAGAAGCCAACCACCTGGGTGATGCGGTGCCTAGAAAAGTTCTGCCACAGTAGTCTGGCGCAGTATGAAGGCATCGTGGCTGCTGCCAGGGTAGTGGGCATTGACAGCGAGTATCAGCTGTCTGTGGTCACAGACCAACTGAACGTTTAAGGAATGGAACCCCTTTCGGTTGCAGAAATCCTCGGCATTCTCATGCGGAGCATGCAAAGCCACATGCATGCATTCAATGGCGCCCTGCACCAAGGGGAAGCCTGCTATCCTAGCAAAGCCCATTGCGCGTTCTTGCTGCTTGTCCAGGGTCATGGGGAAAGAGATGTACTCTCGTCTCCTTTTATAGAGGGCATTTGTGACCTGACGGATGCAGCAATGCACCACGAACTGGGAGATATTGGATGTCCCCAGTAGCTGATTGAAATGAGCCGGTGGCATAAAAGTTGAGAGCCACTGTTATCTTCACTGACACTGACAGAGACGTCCTGCTCCTCAGTTGAGGCTGCAGATCTGGCTGCAGCAGGTGGCAGAGCTCAGTGACCACCTCCTTGCTGAAGCGCAGCCTTCGCAAAAACTGCTCCTCAGTCATATTAATGTAGGAGAATTGTTGGCGAAATACCCTGGGAGGGTAAGGTCTCCTGTACAGAGGCCTGTTGGCCCTCCTCCGTCTGGCCATGATTGCCACTCTCTCTCTGTGTCTCTGTGCCCTCCGAATCTGATGGCGCAGGACGACGCCCCCATTCAGTGCAGCCCCCATAGTCTCTTGGCAATCAAAGTAATGAAGGTCAAAAACCAAAGTACCTGCAAAGTTATGGTCAGAAGCCAAAACTACTTCAGACAGCGTTGACTCAATGCAGAAGTCTCTCTTTCTCTCTCTCAAAATCTCTCTCTCTCTCTCAGAACGAGTGGTGTAAAAATGTCTACCACAGAAAAAGCCAGGAAGAGGCCCCCTTTAAATAGCGCCCCCCAGCCCCACAGCGACTGGGAAGCATTCCAGTCTACATGTCGTTGGTTGCACCAGGCGGAAAGGAGAGGGGCGCCACTCAATTTCCGTTCTGGGGCGTCACAAGGGCGTTGCACGCTCGAATGACGTCAAGATCTGCGTGCGCAGGAGATCGGGCGGTATTGTTTAGCGCCACCGCAAAATGTCCGGTCAATTCCGCGAGAGGCGCAGATATCGCCTCGCCCGGGCGCTAGTTGCTTTGTGCTCCATTAGTGCCCTCTTAATGCGCTAACGGGAGGCGCAAACCAACTAAATTTTTCCCCCTTGGTGTTTTAGGGCGTGCTAGACACCCAGATCCAGACAAAAATATGAATCAAAAGAATGACACTGGCCAAAGGAGGATGGGTGTCTCAGATTGGATGAAAATTGTGGAAGGCCTTGATTACCTCAATCTATAGCCCTCTCAGTGGGTGCAGGAAAGGAGACCGCATAGGCACAAAAGGAACAAAAAGATTCCTAAATAAAAACAGAAAATGCTGCAAATACTCAGCAGGTCAGGCAGCATCTGTGGAGAGAGAAACAGAGTTGACGTTCAGGTCGATGACCCTTCGTCAGAAAACCTGAAATGTTAATTCTGTTTCTCGCTCCACAGATGCTGCCTGACCTGCTGAGTATTTCCAGCATTTTCTGTTTTTATTTCAGATTTCCAGCATCTGCAGCATTTTGCTTTTGTAAAAAGATTCCTAATGCTGAAAGGCTGTCGCTGGTGATTTGTAGACTTCCATTCAGCCTAATCTTCTGCCTGGGTCTTCTGAGGTCATACGTTTGAACAATACCCCCCTTCAACACTAATATCTTATGAAAAACCACCCAGCCACTCAGAAGTTTTATCTTATGAGCTGACCAGTGATTATGAGATCCCTGCACAATATTTCAATCAATTGAAGCTGGAGGAAGAATAAGAAGAGGTAATATAAGAACATAAGAATATAAGAAATAGAAGCAGGAGTAGGCCATACGGCCCCTCGAGCCTGCTCCGCCATTCAATAAGATCATGGCTGATCTTCTACCTCAACTCCAATTTCCCACCCTATCCCCATATCCCTTGATTCTCCTAGAATCCAAAAATCTATCTGTCTCAGCCTTGAATATACTCAACAACTCAGCATCCACAGCCCTTTGTGTAGTGTATGTAACTATTCTACC
Organism: Somniosus microcephalus; assembly: GCF_052327205.1. Lineage (NCBI taxonomy): Eukaryota > Metazoa > Chordata > Chondrichthyes > Squaliformes > Somniosidae > Somniosus > Somniosus microcephalus. The sequence continues at coordinate 228,557,060 of NC_140992.1, forward strand.
TTTAAGAGAACTACTGTATGTAACCGTCCACCTTTAAGAGAACTATTTTATGTGTGGCACTACTTTGCCTTGGCTGCTGTATACTGTAATACCAACGGTGACCACACCGGTATATAAGTGCGGTGTCAGGATTTATTGGGCAGATTCGCCCTGACCTTCGAATAGTAAAGTCCTGTTAAAGTTACTCTTGTAGTCTGTGTATTACTTCGCTATACAACCCACAGACTTTACAGTGGCGACGAGTTCGATCTTACTCTGCGTGCAGCAATACGTCCGAAGCAGTTAACGAAGCGTCGAGACGAGGCAACCGCCCTCGTCGTTCTGCTGAGAGAAAACTCGAGTCTGCACAGCAAGAAAGAAGGAAGACTTCAGACACGCAGCCTTCCATCAGCAACAGGCACGGATTGTCCCTTCTGCCACGGTGGTGCTTGAGCCGAGCAGCACGAGAAGCAAGTCGGCCATGGTGACTGTGAGTAAAGGGAAAATAAATAAAATCAACGAAGGAGAAGGGCGGTGAACTCGACCACGGTCGGGGGGGGAAAGGAGCCGGACAGAAGTCGGGCCCAGAGGCGCTGAGACGGGGGCAGCGTGGAGCATGGAAGCCGCGGTACAAGCGGGCCGGGAGACGCAACGGCGTCGTGAGACAGCTAGACCGCGACCGGTGAAAAAGGCCGGCAGCGACCGGGGCCACGGAAAGCGGCGACCGGGATCGTAGGGCGCGGGAAGAGATAAAATAAATAAACCGCGGAGAACTCAGCCGCAGCCGGGGAGGGAAGCACCGGACTGCGAGAGGGCTGGGAGGCGCGATTGGGAGCCCGAGCGAGCGGGAGAGACAGAGCCCGAGCAAGGAAGGCCGAGCGAGAACCAGCCCAGCGGCTGAAACTGTTCGCCGCCAACGGGTTGTACCCAGCGCCGGTTGCCCTGCCGAGAGAAGGGAACGCGCTGAAGCCGACGCACAGGCTGCGAACTGCGAAAGCCAGCGGCCGTCGCCCGAGGGAAAGCTTACCCCTCCCGCCAGGGGAAGAAACGCGGGAAGCCGCCAGTAGGCGGGGAAGAAGACAGAAGCGAGAACCGCCATTTTGAAATTGGGCAGGGAAAGAAGATAAGCGCGGGAAACCGCCATCTTGGAAAAATAAAAAATAAAAAGTTAAAGAATATTGTTGTTGTTTCTCAGGAAGAGGTGAAGATGCCTAAGTGTAGTAACATCAACGGGTTCGATGCCGAGGTGGAAGATTGGCCCACGTATGTAGAACGCATCGAGATATATTGTACGGTCAATAAGTTAGCAAATTATGAAAAAGCTCTAACCTTACTAAACTTAATGGGTGCGAGAACATACGGGTTATTGAAGCATCTTCTATCACCAGCTAAACCGGCAGATCAGTCTTTCGCTAATATTGTTGCTGTCCTGAAGGATCATTTTAACCCCGCACCGCTGATGTTAGCGGAACGATCTAAATTTTACGTGAGAATGCAACGAAAAGAGGAAAGCAACGCGGAGTACCTGGTTGAACTGCGGAGGCTAGCAAGATACTGCCAGTTTGGGGTAAATCTGCCAGAGGCACTGAGAGACAAGTTCGTGTGCGGAATGTCGAAGGAAGGAACACAAAAACGACTGCTCGAAGAGAACGATCTTACACTTGATAAGGCTGTCCTTATTGCAGCATCGCACGAAGCTGCAGCGAGAGGCACGGCGGAAATGCAGCGGAAGACAGCGGTACTCAGAGTGGATCAAATGACTTCGAGTACAACGAAATGTTATCGTTGTGGGAAGACAACACACAACCAGAACCAATGCTGGGTTAAAAACCAGGAATGTAGGAAATGTGGCAAGCTTGGCCACATAGCTAAGGTATGCTGGGCAGGAAAGATGACCAGCAATAATAAGTCACCACAGAAGAAGTACAGAAAGGTACATGAGGTGACTGGGAAGAGTCCAGATAAACAGAATTCAGATGCAGACTCCAACAGCAAGGAACTGGGTAGTCTGAGGATTCACAATGTGAGTAAAGAAGCTGACCGACAAACTATCTGGATCACACTACAGATTGCAAAAGTCCAAGTGAAGGTGGAAGTGGACACCGGATCGGCGCTGACGGTCATGAATAAGCATGATTACAAAAAGTTATTCAAACATATTCCCCTACGGGATACGGAGATGGTATTGCAGACATACACGGGGCACAAAGTATACCCCATCGGAAAGATAGAAGTCAAGGTGAGATACAAGGACAAAGATCACCAAAGGATGGACATGTATGTGCTGCCCGAGGGAGGTCCACCACTTCTGGGACGGGAATGGATCAGGAAAATAAAGATAGACTGGCATTCGCTAAACACAATGACGGTAGATTCCGGAAAGGAAGAGGTCAAACCTGAACGGTTGTCCAGAATATTGGACGAAGCTAAAGAGGTATTCCAGCAAGGACTGGGAACACTGAGAGGAATTAAAGCAAAAATCAAGATTGCAGAACATGCAAGCCCAAAATTTTTCAAAGCCAGATCGGTACCTTACGCGATACGACCTGCTGTGGAGGCAGAACTGGAAGAGCTTGAACGTTCAGGGGTACTGTCTAAGGTGGACTGGAGTGAGTGGGCCACGCCCATTGTTCCCATCATGAAGTCTTCATCAAGTAACAAGCCAGGGGGACTGGGAAAGGTCCGCATCTGCGGAGACTTCAAGATCACAGTTAATCCGGTGCTTCACATGGTACAATACCCGCTTCCGCGGATTGAGGATATCTTTGCTTCATTGTCTGGCGGGCAACACTTCACCAAGATAGACCTGGCACAAGCATACTTACAAATGGAAGTCGAGGAAGAGTCGCGCCAGTATCTCACAATCAACACGCACAGAGGCTTGTATCGTTATAATAGACTGGTTTTTGGAGTAGCTTCGGCTCCAGCAATTTGGCAGAGGGCAATGGAGCAGGTCTTACAAGGTATTCCAAGCACGCAGTGTTACTTGGACGATATCCTGATTACGGGAGAAGACGAAGGGGAACACCTCACAAATTTGAAACGGGTGCTCACCAGGTTGAAGGAATGTGGCCTTCGAATTAATCGCCAGAAATGTGAGTTCTTCCAGAAACGGATCTCGTACTGCGGTCATGTCATTGACCAAGAGGGGCTACACAAGTCGCCTGACAAAATAGAAGCTGTCGTGAAGGCCCCCGCTCCGGAAAACGTATCACAGTTGAGATCGTTTCTGGGGTTGATTGATTATTATCACAAGTTTCTGCCAAATTTATCCACGGTGTTGCATCCGCTGAATACTCTGTTGCGGAAAGAAGTGCCATGGAAGTGGAGCGAGGACTGTAAAAAGGCCTTTCGCAGAAGCAAGGCGTTGATTACCTCTGAGGAAGTGTTGGCTCATTTCAACCCAACGTTACCTCTTCGGCTAGCTTGTGATGCTTCCCCTTATGGAATTGGAGCAGTACTTTCACACAGGTTCCCAAATGGCTCGGAAAGGCCAGTCGCATTTGCGTCCCGATCATTGACCTCCGCTGAGCGAAATTATGCCCAGATAGATAGGGAGGCCCTCAGCCTTGTGTGGGGAGTAAAGAAATTCAATCATTACCTGCAGGGCAAGAAGTTCACATTACTGACAGACCACCAGCCGTTGGTGTCCATATTCAACCCTAACAAGGCCGTTTCCACTATGACAGCGCAAAGGTTACAGAGGTGGTCCGTGTTACTTGGGGCACACCAATATGACATCGAATACAAAAGCTCCAAACAGCATGGAAATGCTGATGGGTTATCGCGCCTACCGTTGCCGGTAGTTGAAGAGGCGGCTGCAGTGGACCCGGTAGAGATGTTCCACTCGTCCATAGTAGAATGTCTACTAGTGACAAATTCGATGATCGAGAATGAAACAAGGAATGACCCGACTCTCTCACGAGTCTACGATTTAACAGTGGAGGGATGGCCAGCACATGGCGAACCAACGCTGCCAGCATTTTCGCAAAGAAAAGAACAGCTGTCAGTGTGCCGAGGAACCTTGATGTGTGGATCGAGAGTGGTGATTCCACCCAAACTTCAGCATAAGGTGCTAAAGGAGCTTCACGAGGGGCATCTGGGTGGAGTGAAAATGAAGAACCTAGCAAGAGCGTTTGTGTGGTGGCCAGGTATTGATGGAGACATCGAAGAAATAACCAAGAGCTGTCTAGGATGCCAGAAGGTCCAAAACGCGCCACCACAAGCTCCTCTGCATCCATGGGAGTGGCCCTCATCTCCTTGGCAAAGGGTACACATCGACTTTGCTGGTCCATTTATGGACTCAATGTTTCTAATAGCGGTGGATGCACACTCCAAGTGGCCGGAGGTAATAAAGATGTCCTCCACCACCACGGAAAAAACCATCACAGTATTAAGGACCATGTTTGCCAGGAATGGGCTGCCAGAACAGGTCTGTTCTGATAATGGACCGCAATTTGTGTCCGAAGAATTCAGGAAATTCTTAAAAAGCAATGGGGTCAAGCACTACACGTCAGCCCCATACCATCCCGCCACCAATGGATTAGCTGAAAGGTTTGTCCAGACCTTCAAGAAGGCCATAAAGGCCATGGGTAATGAAAACATCAACTTACAACATAAAGTAGATAACTTCTTGTTGGCGTACAGGAATGCAACACATGCGGTCACAAATCAAACTCCCGCCATGATGTTTTTCAATAGAAGACTGAGATGCCGGCTGGATTTGATTAAGCCAAACATCAGAAGGGACGTAGAGAACCGGCAATTCCAGGGCACGAATGAAAGGCCAACTAGATCTTTTCAGATAGGTCAACAAGTTTTGGCCCGGGACTACCGTACCGAGAAATGGCAGCCTGGAACTATTGTAAAAAGGCTAGGACCGCTGCTGTATACCGTGGACATTGGTGACAGCATAATAAGGCGCCATGTTGACCAGATCATAGGGTCATCCACAAAGAGCCAACCTACTCCACAACCTTACACTGCTAATGTTGAAGCAGAGATACCCAGAACACCTACCTCCGATCTGGTGATACTGGAATCAGATGAACCTGACACTGTCCTTCAAGCCGACTTGACCTTACCAGAAGAACCTACTACCCCGCCGAAAACTACTACACCACTGAGGCGTTATCCGGATAGAGTCAGGAAACCTCCAGAGAGACTGAATCTGTGAACTGTTTTGCATAAAGTTGTATATATGTTATGATGTTATGTTAATGGGGAATAAGTATGTTGTAAGCTAAAAAGGGAGGATTGTAGTGTATGTAACTATTCTACCTTTAAGAGAACTACTGTATGTAACCGTCCACCTTTAAGAGAACTATTTTATGTGTGGCACTACTTTGCCTTGGCTGCTGTATACTGTAATACCAACGGTGACCACACCGGTATATAAGTGCGGTGTCAGGATTTATTGGGCAGATTCGCCCTGACTTTCGAATAGTAAAGTCCTGTTAAAGTTGCTCTTGTAGTCTGTGTATTACTTCGCTATACAACCCACAGACTTTACACTTTGGGGTAGAGAATTCTAAAGATTCACAACCCTCTGAGTGAAGAATTTCTGCCTCATCTCAGTCCTAAATGACTGACTGTTTATCCTAAGGCTATGCCCTGGACTATGTTCTAGACTCTCCAGCCAGGGGAAACACACTGATGGCACAATTTTAAAGGTGGTGCAGGAACAAAGGTACCTGGGGCTTAACATACATAAATCTTTGAAAGTAGCCGGGCAAGTTGATAAAGCTGTTACAAAAGCTATGGGATCATTGGCTTTATAAATGGAGGCATAAGAGTACAAAAGCAAGGAAGTTATGCTATACCTTTATAAATCACTGGTTGGGCCTCAGCGGGGGTATTGCGGCCAGTTCTGGGCACCACACTTCAGGAAGGATATCAAGGCCTCGGAAAGGGTTCAGAGGAGCTATACCAGAATGGTACCAGGGATGGGGGACTTCAGTTATGTGGAGAAACTAGAGAAGCTGAGATTGTGCTCCTTAGAGCAGAGAAGGTTAAGGGAGGATTTAATAGAGGTGTTCAAAATTTTGAGGGGTTTTGATAGAGTAAATAATGAGAAGCAGTTTACACTGGCAGGAGGATTGGTAACCAGAGGAAACAGATTTAAGATAATTGGCAAAAGAACCAGAGGGAAGATAAGGGGAATTAGTTTTACACAGCGAGTTGTTGTGATCTGGAATACACTGCCTGAAAGGGTGGAGGAAGCATTTTCAATAGTAACTTTCAAAAAGGAACTGGATATATACTTGTAAAAGGAAAAATTGGCAGGGCTCTGGGGAAAGAGCCGTAGGAAAGGACTCATTGGATAGCTCTTTCAAAGAGCCGGCACAGGCATGATGGGCCAAAAGGCCTCCTTTTGTGCTGTATGATTCTATTGCTAATTATCTTTTTTCACTAATGCAGGAGTTACCTTGGAGAATGTGTTTGGGCAACTCTGTTCCATCAATGACCTGGTGGGTGCCATTGTAATTGATATTCATTTACTAATGCCACCCTCTACAAAGTGTTAACTTTCCATCTGAAAGACGAGGAGTGGCTGAAGTACTATAGTCTGATATAAATAGAATTTGACAGCTGACAGACAACAGGTGTTTTATTTTCAGCACTGAGAGCACTGCCTAACTCTTACTTAGGGACCTTGGGCCGATTTTCGCCAGCTCCTTTAGGAGCTAAAGCGCCTCCAAGGTGGCCAAGATGGGGTCTTGAGCTAAAACACCGGTTTAGCCTGCGTTTAGCACAAGACACCATCTTGGTAAAGGAGTTGAAGCTTGCTCTAGGAGCAGTCACTCGGAGGATCTTTAAGGGGGCTGGTTGCTATTTAAATTGTTTGCTAGTGCTCATTAAAGAGGCTGCACAGCATTTTGGTGGATACGGCTTTAGCTAACGCCCTCTCCTAACAGCAACCAGCTGAATAGGAATAAACAAGGTGTTGATGTGGATTTTGAGCGCTACTTAAAGGCATTCTCACCTTTTACTGTTCACTTGCTGCTGGAGGTTTGAAGAGAACTTTTGAAACACATGGGGAGACTTTCTGGAACAGTTTGTCAAGACTTCACCAACACTCTATCAACATTTATTCTGGAAATTCTCTGACGACTTCACCTAAAAAGAGTAAGTGCTGTGCTACTCTACCTTATTGGACACCTTATAGGGCACCAGGAGAAAAGGAGTGCTTGGTCATAGGCATCTTGTTAGGGGTCCTCCTTGGTCTGCAGGAGGAATGGGAGGAGGACATGAGGCCAGGCTGAGCAGCACCCGCTGCTGCATTCGAGAGGGACAGGAGGGACAGAAGGGCGAGGTGGACTTTGTCCCCACTGCGGGTACAGGACATTGCTCCTCCTCTGAACCTCCTCCACCAGGAACTCCAGTGTCACGTCTGAGAACCTGTGCGCCCTCTCCCTCGGTCCCTGAGCCATCCTGAAACCTGCCGTTGTGTGTTAGCCAGCGCACACCACACCTTCACTGGGAGTGGATGCGTGGAGCCCACATATACTGCTCCACGAAAATTGCTTCTAATCAGTGCTTGAGTGCTAAACCTGCAGGTGTCTGACATGAATCTTAACATTCATGCGGAAATGACTTATGAAATAATACTGGGTGGCCTGATCGTGGCGCTGTCCAGGGAGAGTATAAATACTCGGGCATGGGCCCAGCTTGCTCAGGATATTCTTTAACAGGAACTAGTGAAGGACACAACTAGATCTCCATGTTGTAAAACAGTTGATTAAAGCCTTGTTTAATACTCAGACCAAGTGCCTAGTAGTTTTCTTACATCAGTGTCTATTTTAGCACACCCAGGCAAGTTCAAATTACGGTAATCAGTCATTAGCCCCATAATTTTGTGCTGAAACCAGACTTTCAAACAGGCGTGTCTTATTAGCACAGCACCTGATTTCACCCTTTTACCAAAATAACCCCTCTTCTCTGTGATGTTGTCCACCCACTTCTTTCCATGTGTGTTCTAACTTCAAAACATTTTTCAGTTAAAGAAATATTTCAAGTTAAAGTCATGCAATGGCCTTATCATCAAGTATATGGCCTAGAAATTGAGTTTGCGCTGCGCCAGGGCTTTAGCGCCGGAAGTTAGCGCCGGCGCTAAGTCCCTTTGCGCGCGCCAAAAATTCAGTAGCGCTGCGCCCAAACGGCTGCCGGCGCTACTGAAGGGTTTTAGCGCCTGAAAACTGGCGCAACGCGCCGCATTGCGGCGCTATTCCGGCGCTGCGGCGCCCGCTGCGGTGCGGCAGGCTCGGGAAGTGCAGGCCTCCTCCTTCCGTTAAGGAGGAGCTGCCTGCACCCGGCCGCGGCCCGCGCAAATCTCTTCAAAAATGAGCCCGGCACCTCGGACAAGTGCCGGGCTTGCATCTGTTCCGGGGGGGGGGGGGGGAGAAGTCCGGGGAGGGAGCTGCGGGCAGGCGGCCGGCGGGAAAGCGGCCGGCCGCCGCGCCTCCTTAAAGCGCCGGCGCAGACTCCGGCAACACTCGTTTGCCGGAGTCTTAGTTGCGGCTGCCACTGGCGAGGCGGCCGCAACTGAATTTTGGCTTGGGGCCGGGTTACCACGGCAACCGGGATGCTGCGCACACCGATGACGTCATCGGTGCCGGCGCAGTGCTACCGGTCTACCGCCGCGGAAGGGCCCCGGGCAATTTAGGAACCGGCGCCAATTGCAGCGCTAGGCCCTCTAGCGCCGCAAAATCGGTGCTAAGGGCACTGAATTTCTAGGCCTATGTTCCTTATAAAAATACCTCATTGGTCTTTTAAAAATATCTAGTCTTATCCTTAAGTCAAAAACTGATTTAAATAATTGACTTACAGATGTCTGGACTCCCAATCTGAAGTGCTGCTTACAGGGATGGGGACTGAGATGTGATATTTGCCTACCTAGCTTTAGGCACCGAGCAACCTGTGCTGCTGACTGATACCAACAAAGTGTCTCTCATGTTTGAGAGACACTCAAAAACATACAGATTTTAAACCTGATTTTATTTACCTCATGAACCTCTGATAATGCAAACTTCTGAGAGAATTCCCAAGATATGTGTAGTGTATGTAACTGTTCTACCTTTAAGGGAACTATTGTATGTAACCGTCCACCTTTAAGAGAACTATTTTAGGTGTGGCACTACTTTATCCTGGCTGCTGTATACTGTAATACCGACGGTGACCACACCGGTATATAAGTGCTGTGGCAGAATTTATTGGGCAGATTCGCCCTGACCTTCGAATAGTAAAGTCCTGTTTAAGTTACTCTTGTAGTCTGTGTATTACTTCGCTATACAACCCACAGACTTTACAGTGGCGACGAGTTCGATCTTACCCTGCGGCAACAATACTTCTGAAGAAGTAAACGAGCGTCGAGAAGAGGCACCCGCCCTCGTCGTTTTGCTGAGAGAAAACTCGAGTCTGCAGACCAAGAAAGGAGGAAGATTTCAAACACAAAGTCTTCCATCAGCAACAGGCACGGATTGTCCCTTCTGCCACGGTGGTGAGTGAGCCGATCAACACGAGAAGCAAGTCGGCCACGGTGACTGTGAGTAAAGGGAAAATAGAAACAAATAAACGGAGGATAAGGGCGGTGCACTCGACCACGGTCGAGGGGGAAAGGAGCCGGACAGAAGTCGGGCCCAGAGGCGCTGAGACTGGGGCAGCGTGGAGCAGAAGCCGCGGTACAAGCGGGCTGGGGAGCGTCGTGAGACGACTAGACCGCGATGGCGAAAAAGGCCGGACAAATACCACGACCACGAGGCGCTGCGACCAGGATCGTAAGGCGCGGGATGATATAAACATAAATAAGTCACGGAGAACTCAGCCACAGCCGGGGAGGAAAGCACCGGACTGCGAGAAGCTGGGAGGCGCGATTGGGGTGAAAAAGGCCAGACAGTGACTGAGGCCACGAAGCGCTGTGACCGGATCGTAAGGCGCGGGAAGAGATAAAAATAAATAAACCGCGGAGAACGCAGCCGCAGCCGGGGAGGGAGCACCGGACTGCGAGAGGCTGGGAGGAGCGATTGGGTGAAAAAGGTCGGACAGTGACCGAGGCCACGAAGCGCTGCAACCGGGATCGTAAGGCGCGGGAAGAGATAAAATAAATAAATCGCGGAGAACTCAGCCGCAGCCGGGGAGGGAAGCACCGGACTGCGAGAGGGCTGGGAGGCGCGATTGAGAGCCGCGCGAGCGGGAGAGACAGAGCCCGAGCGAGAGCCGCGCGAACGGGAGAGGCAGAGCCCGAGAGAGAGCAAGCGAGAGCCGCGCGAGCGGGAGAGACAGAGCCCGAGGAAGACTGAGCGAGATCCAGCCCAGCGGCTGAAACTGTTCGCCGTCAACGGGTTGTACCCAGCACCGGAGAGACAGAGCCCGAGCGAGGGAGACTGAGCGAGATCCAGCCAGCGGCTGAGACCGTTCGCCGTCAACGGGTTGTACCCAGAGCCGGTTGCCCGGCCGAGAGAAGGGAACGTGCTGAAGCCGAAGAGCAGGCTGCGAACCCCGAAAGCCAGCGGCCGTCGCCCGAGGGAAAAGCTTACCCCTCCCGCCAGGGGAAGAAAAGCGGGAACCGCCATCTTGAAAGTGGGCAGGGAAAGAAGATAAGCGCGGGAAACCGCGGGAAGCCGCCAGTAGGCGGAGAAAAAGACAGAAGCGGGAACCGCCATTTTGAAAGGGGCGGGGAAAGAATATAAGCGCGGGGAAACCGCCATCTTGGAAAAAAAAAGAGTTAAAGAAATATTTCGTTGTTGTTTATCAGGGAGGTGAAGATGCCTAAGCGTGGTAACATCAACGATTTCGATTCCGAGGTAGAAGATTGGGCCACGTATGTAGAACGCATTGAGATATATTGTGAGGCCAATAAAATAGAGGATGATGATAAAGCTATAACCTTGCTAAACTCGATGGGGGCGAAGACATACGGGCTATTGAAGCATCTTCTAGCACCAGTTAAACCGGCGGATCAAACCTTCGATAATATTGTTGCTGTTCTGAAGGATCACTTGAACCCCACACCGCTGATGTTGGCGGAACGATTCAAATTTTATGCGAGAACGCAACGGAAAGAGGAAAGCAACGCGGAATACTTGGTCGAACTGCGTAGGCTAGCGAAGTACTGCCAGTTTGGAGGAAATCTGACAGAGGCATTGCGAGACAAGTTCGTGTGCGGGTTGTTGAAGGAAGGAACGCAAAAGCGACTGCTCGAAGAGAACGACCTTACACTGGATAGGGCTGTCCTTATTGCAGCATCACACGAAGCCGCAGCGAAAGGAACTGCGGAAATGCAGCTGAAGGCAGCGGTCCTCAGTGTGGATCAAATTACTTCGGGTGCAACGAAATGTTATCGTTGTGGGAAGACAACACACGACCAGAACCAATGCTGGTTAAAAACCAGGACTGTAGGAAATGTGGCAAACTGGGTCACATAGCCAAAGTATGCCAGTCAGGGAAGAAGACCAACAACCAAAAAAAAAAGCCATCACAGGAAAAGTACAACAAAGTACACAAGGTGGTTGAGAAGAGTTCAGATGAACAGAATTCGGATTCAGACCCAAGCGGCCAGGAACTGGGTAGTCTGAGAATTCATAATGTGATTAAGGAAGCTGACCTACAAACTATCTGGGTCATGCTAAAAATAGCCGGAGTCCAAGTGAGAATGGAATTGGACACTGGATCAGCCCTATCAGTCATAAATCGAAGGGATTACAACCGGCTATTCTCACATATACCCTTGAGAGATACCAAGTTCATATTGCAGACATACACGGGGCATAAAGTATACCCCATGGGAAAGATAAGAGTCAAGGTGAGAGACAGGGGCAAAGAACACCCCGGAATGGACTTATACGTACTACCTGAGGGAGGACCACCACTTCTAGGACGGGAGTGGATCAAGAAAATAGACATGGAATGGCACTACCTCAAAGCAATAACGAGTGAGGACTCGGGGCAGACAATCAGCTCAGACTCTGAAACGGATGACGATAAGACCAGCCCAAGCATGAAAGACAAGTCTAAAATGAACTTGCTGACTAAGGTTGGTAGAACGAATGTGGGCATAAAGGCTTATGCTCCAGAGGAGAACAAAGTTTCAGAACGGAATTCCTCTGAACAACAACAACATAGCTTGACAGAGAATTCTGAGTCTGTTCAAGTTACAGACATATATATTACTGAGGAACATCGAGCTCGAACGCAAACTTATTTCAGATTACGACAGCAATTAGAACAATTGAATTGCCGTCTCGAGCAAGAGATGAAAGCAATGAAAAAGTTCTATGATACCGAATGGGAGAATCTGGAAAGACAGTAGAAGCAGCAAAGGAGCCCCAGGACAAGGTTCTAAACAGCCCTGCAGCTAATGGAAAAGGGATGAGGACAGAAGAGTTAACAGTCAGCCAACTCCTCCAGGGCAAGGTTATAAACAGCCCTGTAGTTAATGGAAAAGGGGTGATGGCAGAAGAGTTAACAGTCAGCCAACTCATTCATATGCTGAGGGATAAAACTCTAAAATGGGAAAAACTTAAATACGAGCCTCAATCTTCAAAGGGAAGGGAGCTCTCAAAAGTCATTGGAAGAGCTGAGGTGGCAACCCAGACTGAGAAGTCTGCAGCAGAACAGCCCTTGGATGCCAAAAGTACGCTGACGCACGGCAATGTAGAACAACAGAATACTGAAACAGCTACTTCAGTAGAGGGATTGAATAGTCCGATCAATCAATCTCCGAATGAAGTTGAAGTATTTAAATCACAAATGAGGTCATTAGTAAAAGACTTGCAGGAAGCCCAGAAAAAGCGGGATGAATCTGAACGCATGATGAAGTCTCTTCAGGACAGATGTCGGGATTTGGAACAAAAGTCGGCTAACGTCCAGCTGGGTAAGGAGGAAATAGAAGACCCTCTCGCGGGCCTAGCTCAGGACGACACCGAATATTACCATGATCTGTTGAGTGACACTGAATATTACGAGGACCTGGTCTGCCCAGCTTGTGCCGAGAACTCCCAAAGTGCCGAAATCAGGATGAATCACTTAAAGTCTAAGGAACATAGGGAGATGGTGGCGTTACAGCTGGCAGCTGACAATGGAGCCCCGAGAGTCTCCAAGAAGCAAAAAAGGAAAAGACGAAGCAGAAAATGATAACCATCTGAACCATTATTACCTCTACCCGATCACACACGTGGTCCCCCGAACGGAGCCAAATCAGTTGGAAAGTAGGAAAATTTCCCAAGGCAATCCAACTGTTTTTTTTGTTTGTTTTAAAAAGTCAGCAATGCTGGTTCAGAAGTGATGGAAGTAAAGCTGTTAAGTCTAGGGAAGGACTATGGGATGAGTCACTCTAGCAAGGTGACCCGACTACACCGACTACACTGAATCTGTGAACTGTTTCCCGCAGAGACTGAATCTGTGAACTGTTTCCGCAGAGACTACCTCTGTGAACTGTTGTAACATGAAGTTGGATATGTTATGATGTTATGTTAATGGGGAATAAGTATGTTGTAAGCTAAAAAGGGAGGATTGTAGTGTATGTAACTGTTCTACCTTTAAGAGAACTATTGTATGTAACCGTCCACCTTTAAGAGAACTATTTTAGGTGTGGCACTACTTTATCCTGGCTGCTGTATACTGTAATACCGACGGTGACCACACCGGTATATAAGTGCTGTGGCAGAATTTATTGGGCAGATTCGCCCTGACCTTCGAATAGTAAAGTCCTGTTTAAGTTACTCTTGTAGTCTGTGTATTACTTCGCTATACAACCCACAGACTTTACAATATGGACTTCAAAAATAGCTTTAAACCCCCTTGTGGTACTTGGAAAAATAATTAAGTAGAGCAAGGTGCTTTTGGATCCCCATATGTCTTAATCTAAATGTTTTAATCTAAATGTACACTCTCGGGAGCCGCAAGCCTACATTTCGTTGTACTGCACTTGTGCACTAACAATGACAATAAAAGTTGATTTGATTTGATTTGATCTGAATTTGGAGCGTGTAAAATCATCATTAAAATCTGTAGGTTGCTGAGATGCTGTACTTGTATCAGGGAGTACTGGGAGCTGAAGGCTGCACATTGAAATGTTGTGCCTCTGTAAAAAGGAAACCTTGCAAACACTGTTGTTAGGAATTGCTAAATGCCTCATACAAATCTTATTTTGTGATAGTTCTATAATTACACATTGCATAATAATTAGAACAATGCTCTACTGATAAAAGCACAGTTGCAGTGCTGTGACTACCTTGGAAAGTCATGGGTTACTTTCGGTGTTGTTAAAGGGTATGGTGACTCTAGCATGTTACAAGTGTACCCAGGACAAGTTGCCCCTCAGGCTGCAGCAGTATAATCCCTAGTGAGGTACAAGGTCACATCAAAACAGCCTGGAATTGGCATCTAGTCCTTCAGTCTGCTGGGAAGGGGCATAGTTTCTCTAGGGCTGAGGTGCAATGTTCATTTGATGTAAGGGGATTTCAGCACTGCTGTCATGCATGACCTTGAAGTGCTAAGGACTGTCATTGGATGCAAGGTTTGGAATGTTCTTTTTTCCAGCAACGTGTTTCTCACTTTAATCAGCACAAAGCACTTTTCTTTGCATCATTGAAAATTGACTCCCAAAACAAATGGAAGCTTATTGTACCATTGTACAATCGTTGCATATGATTAATTTGTAGTCTGGCTAAGTTTCTAGATTTAATGGCAGCCGACCTTGTACACAGGCAGAGAAATCACCAGCTCATGCAGTATAAATCAATAGCTATTAAAACTTGAGCTTTTTCTGCTTAGACAATTCACAATTGTACCATTTAGTGCTGCCTTCAGTGCTCACAGTCCAGAAGCAACACATTGCATTTGAAGAGGCTAGCATTGGGAAAAAATATTCTGATTTGCACAGTCCTTACATAGAAGTTCACTCCCAGTAAGTTTCTTTACTTCTATTTACAATAGAAATTTGATTTTGGCTTGTAGCAAATTCCCAAGTATTGTATGAATGGTACAGGTATTACTCTTACTGTGGAATTTTTCAGAGCAGATTTGCACTGTGTTGTATTATATTGGTACAGATGCCTCCTGGCACTTTTTGTAGCACACTGGATAGTCAATTCAGAATGTTTGGCATGTAAAAGACAATAGGCACACTTTTCACTATAAAGAAAACTAATATAAAATGGGAGAG
This sequence comes from Somniosus microcephalus, assembly GCF_052327205.1. Lineage (NCBI taxonomy): Eukaryota > Metazoa > Chordata > Chondrichthyes > Squaliformes > Somniosidae > Somniosus > Somniosus microcephalus. The sequence continues at coordinate 228,572,202 of NC_140992.1, forward strand.
ATTTATTTTATGGTGTCAAGGTAATATGTGAACCCCTTAATCTGCGATTTCCTGACAACCTTACTTTATCTGCAATCCTTAATCAGCATCTAAAACTGAATTAAATTTCAAACCAACAGTCTTCTGTGAACGGAAAACCTGTGAGAGACATCTTCTGGTGTTTAGATTAGTAAGAGCTGCTTGGAATGAAGATCTAACCCTCTGCACAAACATAGGACCTTAATCTTGTTCTCCATAACTTTGCAATTCTCTACCCCAGAGAGCTGTGGAGGCTCAGTCGTTGAGTATATTCAAGACAGAGATTGATAGATTTTTGGACACTAACGGAATTAAGAGATATGGGGATAGTGCGGGAAAGTGGAGCTGAGGTAGAAGATCAGCCATGCTCTTATTGAATGGTGGAACAGGCTCAAGGGGCCATAGTGCCTACTCCTGCTTCAATTGCTTATGTTCTTATGTTCCATAAAGTTATGCATGGTTCTTTTAAGCTTGCTAAGTCTGAAACATTCAGATCAGCTGCATTCTGGGTTATATTTTGTACATGTGATACGGAATTGGCTAGCTATGGATATGAAATTGGTTAAGTGACAGGAAACAGAGAGTAGTGGTGAATGGTTGTTTTTCAGACTGGAGGAAGGTATACAGTGGTGTTCCCCAGGGGTCGGTACTAGGACCACTGCTTATCATGATATATATTAATGACTTGGACTTGGGAGTACAGGGCACAATTTCAAAATTTGCAGATGACACTATACTTGGAGGTATAGTGAACAGTGAGGAGGATAGTGACAGGCTTCAAGAAGACATAGACAGGCGGTGGAATGGGCAGACACATGGCAGCAGAAAAGTGTGAAGTGATACAGTATGGTAGGAAGAACGAGGGGAGGCAATATAAACTAAAGGGTACAATCCTAAAGGGGGTGCATGAACAGAGAGATCTGGGGGTATATGTGCACAAATCATTGAAGGTGGCAGGGCAGGTTGAGAAAGTGGTTAAAAAAGCATACGGGATACTGGGCTTCATAAATAGAGCATAGAGTACAAAAGCAAGGAAGTTATGATGAACCTTTATAAAACACTGGTTCGGCCTCAACTGGAGTATTGTGTCCAATTCTGGGCACTGCACTTTAGGAAGGATGTAAAGGTCTTCAAGAGGGTACAGAAAAGATTTACGAGAATGATTCCAGGGATGAGGGACTTCAGTTACGTGGATAGACTGGGGAAGCTGGGCTTGATCTCCTTAGAGCAGAGAAGGTTGAGAGGAGATTTGATAGAGCTATTCAAAATCATGAGGGGTCTGGACAGAGTAGATAGAGAGAAACTGTTCCCATTGGCAGAAGGGTCAAGAACCAGAGGACACAGATTCAAGGTGATTGGCAAAAGAACCAAAGGCGACATGAGGAAGAACATTTTTACGCAGCGAGTGGTTAGGATCTGGAATGCACTGCCTGAGAGGGTGGTGGAGGCTGACTCAATCGTGGCTTTCAAAAGGGAATTGGATAAGTACCTGATGGGAATAAATTTACAGGGCTATGGGGAAAGGATGGGGGAGTGGGACTAGCCGAAGTGCTCTTGCGGAGAGCCGGCACGAGCTCGACGGGCCGAATGGCCACCTTCTGTTCCGTAACCATTCTATGATTCTATGATTCTATGAGGTATTTGAGCTTCATGCTCTTTTGTGAATGTGCCAATTTGTTCAGAGCACTCAGGTTGAGAATCAATTCAAAATTATTGTCTAATTCACCCCGTGTTTCCTGAAACAACGTATCTGTCAAGTTACCCTGAAATTTACGCCGACCTTTCCCACTGCCGACAGGTTACACCGAAATATCTTGAGAATTCATTAACATATGCTGGACATAAAAACTGGCACAAAATGGGTAGAATCAGCATAATCATTCGCGGCCCAAGGCAAGCACTAAACTTATGCCATATTTCTTCTTTAAGTCCATCTTTCTGGATGGATATTGAAGTTTGAAGCTATCATACCACCATGAACATTAGGCACAATGGGGTTATTTTGGTCAAAGCGTTAAAATCAGGCTCTAAATGGGTGCAGTGTTAATAAGACTAGCCTGTTTGAAAGTCTGGATTTAGCACACAATTTTGGTCCTAATTGCTGATTACCATAATTTGTTTAGAGGTTCTAAACCCGAGTGCAGGTTTAGCACTCAAGTGCTGATTCAACGCAATATTCATGGAGCAGTATATGTGGGCTCCTCGCACCCACTTCTGCTGAAGGTGTGAAGTGCTCTGGCTGGCACACAGTGGCATGTTGCAGGATGGGCCAGGGACCGCGGGAGAGGGCGCACAGGTTCTTGGATGCAGTATTGGAGTTCCCGGTGGAGGAGGTCCAGAGGAGGAGGGTTGTACTCGCAGGGGGAAGGACGCCATCTATCTCTCCTTGCCCTCCTGTCCTTCTCTCCCTGGCTGCTCTGCCTGGCCCCATGTCCTCCTCCCAATCCTCGCCCAGACCAAGGGGGATCCCTAGCAAGATGCCCATGCCCAAGCACTCCCTTTCTCCTGGTGACTCCTATAAAGTGCCCAATAAGGTGGAGTAGCACAGCACTTACTTTTTTTTACGTGAAGTCCTCAAAGAATTTCCAGAATAAGTGTTGATGAAGTCTTGAAAAAGTGTCCCAGAAAGTCTCCCGATGTATTAGAGGTCCTCTTCACAGCTCCAGCAGTAATGACCATGAAATGGGGAGTATCCCTTTAAGTATTGTTTGAAATTGACATCAATGCTGTGTTTACTCCCAGACAGCTGGTTGCTGTTAGGAGAGGGCGTTAGTTGAAGCGCTAGCCACCAAAAGCCTCTTTAATGAGCGCTAACAGGTATTTTAAGTGACAATCAGCTGTATAACGATCCTCCGGATGGCCGTTCCCAGCCCTGGCTTCAACTCCTCTACCAAGATGCCGTCTTGTGCTAAACATGGGCTAAACTGACGTTTCCACTGAGGACCTCATTTTGGCCACCTCTTTAGCTCCTAATGTATTCGGCGAAAATCACTCCCAACATGTTTAAGAAACTGCAATTGTGGAAGTTTTTCAATTTTTAATGTAAATCATTCTGATGCCATTAAGGTACATTCAAAGATGGAGACAATACATTACAGGCCTCAGTGAGGAGAAATTTTAAAAAATCGCTTAAACAGATTGGAATTAAACACCAGAATTATGACTTTGGGTCCTGCTGTGCCTAAAATTTTAGGTGTAAATTTACAGCTCATTCTGAACAGGCATAAATTCAGGAAATTCACATGAGCTGCACTTTAGCAGTGGAGGTGGAGCTATGTTAATGAGGTTTCGCAAAATCAGCATAAATGTTTGAGCAATTTCGTAGCCTAGGAGTCACTTATACCTGAATTTCTTCGATCTTTGTGCCGAAAATCTGCATTACGCTACAACTTACGCCATTGTTTAGGCGCAAGTTTTCAGGAAATTCTGGGCCAATTTTGGAATCAGTTAGTAAATGAAGAATTGGAAGAAAAATTACAAACCAGCTATGACCAGCTCGGAGGCCAACATGTCATCTGTGCCTCCACTAAGCATTACTATTTATATTTATCTTTCAGAGAAGGTACACTCTTTGGTATGTTGATCCTTGAGGCCCTTAAGATCAAAACACAGACAGCCCACCTTCATTCTTTGTCAGCATTGTGACATTATTGAAACTTATAAAATTCTAACAGGACTAGACAGACTAGATGCAGGAAGGATGTTCCCGATGGTGGGGGAGTCCAGAACCAGGGGTCACAGTCTAAGGATAAGGGGTAAGCCATTTAGGACAGAGATGATGAGGAATTTCTTCAGCCAGAGAGTGGTGAACCTGTGGAATTCTCTACCACAAAAGGCAGTTGAGGCCAATTCATTAAATATATTCAAGAAGGAGTTAGATATACTTCTTAAGGCTAAAGGGATCAAGGGATATGGGGAGAAAGCAGGGACAGGGTACTGAATTTGGATGATCAGCCATGATCTCATTAAATGGCGGAGCAGGCTCGAGGGGCCAAATGGCCTACTCCTGCTCCTATCTTCTATGTTTCTATTATCCTAATGTATATGGAGGATCAACAAATGAGGGAAGAAGTTACATTTTTGATCTGAGATATGATCCTCATTTTTTGAAGGTTGTCTTCCACAAACATACTTTTTCTTTCCAGTTTGAAGTGTTTGGTTCTTATGTATCTTGTCTTGTGCCTTTGCTGTGTAAGTATGGGCCATCCTGCAGGCTGTCACCTTCTGTATTATCATAGGCAATACCACCAATAAACAGATATTAGTGGATTGGGTACTAGAATGCACCTCCCTTTTGGTATTCATTTGCAGGACACCAGAGAAATACCTTATTATCCTCATGATGTGATCACTCATTAGGATGGTTTCTCTTGACACTAGGCCCCGGTTTTTGGCTTGTGTGGGAAATGGTCGGATTTCCCCGAATGTGGGGTTCTGACACACATAAAAAAGTGTCAGCCAGCCCCACGCAATTTTCCCTCAATTGGCCAATTAATTCCCAGCATGTGGGAAGCCTTGCTAATTGTCTAAATCGAGTCAGAAATCCCCACAGTATGATGTCATCATTTGTGGTGCTTTCAAGGTCCATGGCAAGCACTGCATCCTCTGAAGGCTTCCAAATGAACCATACAGGATGGCATAAGGAGCCTGCAGCAGCTGTGGCCAGTGCCATACCCCGAGCTGCCTTCAAATTCGACGAGGCTTCACTGGAGGCATTATTGGATGGGGTTAGGGCCCACAGGGAGGTCCTCTTCCCTAGGTCAGGGAGGAAGAGGCCTCCCACTGAGACCAATGCTGCATGGATGCAGGTGTCAGCAGATGCCAACTTGCTGGGAGTCACCAGAGGAACCTTGGCATTACATCTCTAACTCCTTCCTTTACTCCCCCACAGTACCATCCAGAGCCCCCGTCCTCACTGTGGAGGAGGAAAAGGCTGTGCAGCCAGACTCCTCAGAGGAAGCTCCAACCTCTGAGGGTGCAGCGTCAGCAGAAGTAAGCGCACCCAGCACCAGTGCAGACACTCACACCTCGGGGGGACCTTTGGGACATAGAGTAGTGTTGTCACCTGGTGTTTCACAGCTGACAAGTGAGCCTCAGCAGATTCTGGAGACAGGGACAGCAGTGGAGAGTCCTCGTCGGAGGGCGCAGGGCTCTGCCAGCTCAGCTCAGCTGCGCTGCATCTCGACCCTCTGCCTCTGGGTCCATCTGCAAGAGAAGAGGTGATGGATCTCCATGCACAGATGCAGGAGTCTCTGGCAGGTTTTGTCTCCAGGGTCACTGCGAGTGTGGAGCGAATGGAGGAGTCCATAGCGACCATGAGCAGAGCCTTTGTGGAGTCATTGGTGCATGAACGCAGCACCATGGAAAGGTTGGCAGCCTCCATGGAGGAGATAAGTCACCAGGGTAGGGAAAACATGGTGAGTGCTCATAAGAGAATGACATCTCTTGAGGAGCGTTGGCCATCTGTTGAACAGAGAAAACAGATCTTCATGGAAGTCCTTCTGAGTAGGACTGCCAGTGCAGAAACAGGTCCCACTGGCCCCCTAAAGCGCAGCACGGTGCTCTCAAGCCACTTCCAAGCGCTGGCCCCTTCTGGCTTGTGCAGCTTCAGGTGAGTGAGCAGCAGCCTGGTGCTCCTGGTAATCATCCTGCTGTTCCTGGTTCTGCTGCTGCCACCTCTGCCGTTGGAGATCCTCTAATGCCAGGAAGGGAAGGTGCCAAAAGTCTCCCATGCTTCTAGCAGATGCCTCGGTTGAGGAGGTCCTGAGTTAGGGTGGTGAGAGGGGCTTCCCAGGAGCTCACACTGAAGAAGTGTGTGAGGCTCCAACTTTCTGCAGCTGCTCCTAAGGCTTCAAATAGTTCTCCCAAGCCTTGATCAACAAGGTCCTGCAGCCTGCAAATGCTGCCTCTTTAAATATCTTCAGCCCTCAGCGACCTGCTGCTGCAAGCAAGCAAGCCAGCTGTTTTCACGCCAGCTCTCATCGGCGGGGTTCTCCGCAGGCGGGTTTCAGGTGGGGAAAGCCCCAAAGTCGCAACGGCACAGGAAAATCCACTTCAACAAGCAGATAATTGCTTGTTAGTGCTCCGACGACCAGTCCCGCCAGCGGCCGGCGGGACTGAAGCGGGGCGCGTGAAAACGGCAGTCCGAAAGTCGGACGGGGCGGGGAATCAGGCGGGGGGGGGGTCCCGACCTGCCTTTTCCGCGATTTTCGGACCACGGCCGCATGAAAAGCCGCCCGACAGCTGCTCGAAAATCGGGGCCTAACTGTATGCTTTCACCAAATACTTTGGTACTGTGCTCCAAGCTGGTCTTTCTTCAAACTTCCACCACTTGTTCTTGCACTGCTATAATCCCAATTGTATATGGAGGTTGATGGAATGAAAAAGAATGCCAAATTACCCACTGAAAGAAGTTCGATCTGTTTATACCATGTTCCCAGTCTACTGCTTGATTCTGTTTCTGATCTGATGTTGCTTGATGCTGTTAGGTTAAATGTTTTATGTGCTAAATTACTCACCTTGTCAGTCAAGGAGTCTGCTGCCTCCTCCTGTGAATCATGCTAAGGGTATAATTCAGAATGAGTTCTTACAAATAACAGAAAGGATGAAAAAACACCTGACCAAAATGACAGAACAAAGGCACACATTTCTTAAAGGGGAGGCATCCTTCGGTGATATTTTTTGCCTCTGCTGATGTCAGCAAATCCCAATTGTGCATGAAAATTGAACCACTTTCAAACACCAAAGAACACCATACCCAGATATCAGGAGAACTTCTTACTCTTCATATTGTGAAAGTGGATCCTTAACATACATCTGAATCACTGTAACAGGCAGGTGAGGCAATGATCTCTGTTTCCTCTAAAAGACGGTACCTCAGACAACTCTTCCAGTATTGCACTGAAATAACAGCTGATTATGTGCTCAAGGCATGGAGAAGGGTTTTATTTTCTTTCCAGTTTTGAAGAAGGGTTCGACCCGAAACGTCAACTCAAATTTCTCTCCACGGATGTTGCCTGACCTGCTGAGTTTTTCCAGCATTTTCTGTTGTTATTTCGGATTTCCAACATCTGCAGTATTTTGCTATTGAACCTACAGCCTTCTGATTCAGAGGCAAGGGTGTTAACACTGAGGCAAGTTACCATTATGTTAATAAGAACTTGATATATTATTCAACATATGGTGCCAGCATTATTGAATGGTAAATGATTGTAAAATTCACCTGATTGACAATGAATGGAGAGAGGATGGTATATTTAAAATTATATTCAATAATTGTGTATGCATCCAGCAAAGCGAGCCTAGTCATGAAAGTGGTGCAACTTGATTTTCTAAGCCCCTTACTGTGAGCTACAGCAAGATTGATATTGACTTCGTTCAAAAGTGCAGGCTGACAGATGGTTTACAGGATATTCTGAGTACAGTATCTAAAAACAAATTACTGTTATGTTTTTGCAGGTTAGTCTACCCATAAACAAGTATTTTATCATTGGATGCAAGTTTTGGGTCAGTTATCAACCAAATTCCTGATATCAAGTTTGTCTGTTAGAAAAATCTACTCAAAAGATCATTTTCTTCTAACACACTTACCGTGGGATATTCACGCACCAATAGTTCTTATTGAAGATATGACCACGTGCTGCATATCATGTTTCAACCATTCCAACTCCAGTGCAGTACTGAGGGAGTGCTGCACTGTCAGAGGTGCTGTCTTTCGGATTAGGCGTTAAACCGAAGCCCCATCTGCCCCCTCAGGTGGATGTAAAAGTTTCCATTGCACTATTTTGAAGAAGAGCAGGAGAGTTATCCCAGTGTCCTGGCCAATATGTATCCCTCAAACAACATCACAAAACAAATTATCTGATCATTATCACATTGCTGTTTGTGGGAGCTTGCTGTGTGCAAATTGGCTGCCCCGTTTCCTGCATTACAACAGTGACTACACTTCAAAAGTACTTCATTAGCTGTAAAGCACTTTGTGATGTCCTGAGGTTGTGAAAGGCACTATATACGTGCAAGACTTTCTTTTACTTTAAAATGAATGGTCAGAAAATCAGTGTGTAACTGGACTTCTGGTATGTGCTGCTAGAGAGTGAGGCTCCTCAATGTGAGTAAGAAACCAAAAATAACCTTAATTGTTGCTCTCAAGGTAACACTCTGTTGTTAATAGCCATCCAGGGTGTATCTGTAATACTGTATTGTGCAGCAGCTTTGCATCTATCATTAAAGTCTGGGACATTTTATGATTGTTAAAATGTTTAAATTGTCTCAGAAAATACATCAAAAATCCATAGCCTGGTGTTAGTTCAGTGATTTCTAAATCCTGATAGTTGCACTGCAACAAATGAAAACATTGCAGTTATAAAAAATTGTGTCCTAAGGCTTTTCTACATGCTGCATAATACTACAGATCCAGTCTTGACCACTCTAAGGCATGATAACAGAATGAAGGAAGGTGAGGAGAAAGAAGTCATTAAAAAAAATTGGATTGATTTGGAAACCATTTAATACATACATCTCCTGACCAATTGATTTCAAAACTCCCTTAGTGGCTGGTGCACACTGCAGAGATTTTCTTTGATCACTAACCCATTGCTCACAGCTGGATCTCTGTTCTGGTCAATAATCTGTTATTACTGCATCGTGATACTTTAATGTTAAAGGAGATTGTCTGAAATGCTAGACATTCTTAGAATTAGAAAGCTGTTCTTTCCATGAATTGTTAATGAACATAAATCAATAACTAAGGCTAAAGGTCCATTACAATTAGCATTTAAATTCCTTTCTATAAAAAAGTCAACATTTCGTATAAAATATTATCTGAGAAACGTTGTTAGTTTTCAACTTTGAACATCATCATATACAACAACAACTTGCATTTATATAGCACCGTTAACGCAGTAAAACGGCCCAAGGTGCTTCATATAGACTTAGCTCTCTAACGTTCCACATGGTGAGTTACCAAATTAGTTCTCAAAAGCAGTCATATATCGATATATTATTCTAAGATATAGGTGCACACACGAGTGAGGAAGATTACAATTTATAAAAGTTCATTTCATTTTCTGTAACATTTTGATAAAATGCAGCAAAAAATGTGGAAAAAGTAACCTTACAAGGTTGTCAGATTGGTTAGGTCCATTCTTTCTTTCCTTCTTTCCTTCCTTCCTTGAGTTTCTGCTAGTTTGCATGATTTTACCAGCGCAATTCGCCTGAAATTGGCCAAACCAGTGTAAATGATCGAGGAATTTTAAGCGCAAGTTACATCAAGTGTAACTCAAGTTTCTGCAATCTTTAATGCTGGTTTAAAAGCCATGGCGCTGGAAGCTGGCCCAGCCCACAAAACTGGCCAGCCCCCAGACCGAAATAACGAGCATGGTGAGCCTCCGCTGGGTGCACCCGTCTGCGACTGTTCGAGGAGGCTCGTCAAATTAAGCTGTTTTTTTTCCATAGGCGCAAAGGCACTAGTAGGCACATTTTTAGAGTTTTTAAATATTAAAAGATATTTAATTTACTAAGAAATGGACTAGTGTACACCAAAGTAACTAGTAAATGGTTCAGTATAGTTTTTTTTAAAGTCACTTTCAGGGATTTAAAATTGGGTTACTCACAGATGGTGGACTAGACACTTTGATTAAAAATGCTTATTTTTGGTGATAAACCCATTTTCAACTGTATTAATAAAACTGCACCAGGTTACCACTCTTAAATACATCAAGGAATGGTTTTTAATGCAAGGAAAACAAAATAATCAATTACATTCCATTACGCTGCTCAATTGCACTGGTTCCTGGGTGATTTTATGATTTTGTTTGTGATTATGCAAATGAGTTTGAGCAGAAACATGAACCATAACTTCACTTCGTAAAAATAGCACAATTTCAAGCACAATTTGTGCCCAGATTGCCGAGTGCGCCCAAAGCAAAAACTCTAGCCCTAAGTCTGCTATTTGCACCCAATTTTCTGAGGTTAGCTTTTTAACACAGCTTCAGGTGCAGACTTGGACGGTTCTGGAGAACACTTTGGTGGTCAAAGTGGTAAATTTCATGCAAATTTGACTATTCCAAATGCAATTTCCTACATCGAATAAAAACTTTGTAAATGTGAAAGTAGATCTTTGTATTGTCACAGAAGAAGCAAGTCGAGGTATTTAAAAATGTTTACTCCTTATTTTGATTGTTAGCACAATTATCAAGTTCAGCACAGTGACAGATATGACATTATTTAAACAAATCACAAATCCACTTACATATGAAGAGCTCTGTTATCAAAGCATTCACACATAACGAATGGAGGGTCAGAAAATTCACTTAATTAAATGCAAAATAAGTAAGGGTGCACTGTTAGAAGGAATCAAGATCAACTGGAATATTAATCTTAAACATAGGGACAAAACTGGACAGATAAATACAATGCAAGCTGAATATTACAGTAATTGCAATATATTAGTGCAGAGGCTCTAAGTTGTAGATGTTGAATCTTTTATTCTCTGGTTTCCTGCAAGCAACTGTACAACTGGTTTCAAGATATACTCTTTGGTTACGTTTTTAAGTAAAACATGTTGATTTTTGATCTACCAGCTAGAAAGGATGTAATAACCCCAGAACATTCTTAAAGCAACATTATCAATATGCTGGAAATTACACTGAAGGAGCCAAAATAATGTGCTAAATTTGTAATAAAAATCCTTTAAGAAAATGACAATATAACACCTTTCACAACCTCCGGTCGTCCCAAAGCATTTTACAGCTTATGTAATACTTTTTTGAAGTAGTCACTGTTGGAATGTAGGAAATGCAGAAGCCAATTTGCACACAAGGTCCTACAAACAACAATTTGATAATGAGCAGATAATCTGTTTTTTTAGTGATGTTGGTTGAGGGATAAATATTGGCTGTAATTATTTGCAACACCAAAGCTCTGATTGGTCCCCTTGGAGGACAAGACCAGGTTTCTGATTGGTCCCCTTGGAGGACAAGATACACCCAGGAGTTTGTCTGGAATGTGTAATTATATCAAGGGCAATTAGGGATGGGCAATAAATGCTGGCCTTGCCAGCGATGCCCACATCCCATAAAAACGAATTAAAAAAAATTAGATCCTGCCTGTCTGAGCAATCAAGATCTTTGCAATGTGTAAATTGATCCTTTCATTGTGAAAACCACGTTGCAGAGCTCACTGTTTTCAGAGAACAGACAGAGCTTACCCTCCTGGGTTAGGAGCACTCACACTGATGAGTTCAGATAGGAAGGAGTGCGGCCATGGAGGGATTTTATCATGAGGATGAGAATTTTAAAATCAAGGGGCTGGATTTTCTCAGCCCCAAGGAGGTGGGTATGGAGACGGGACTGCTGGGAAAGTTGCAGAATTTGGGGGCGGGTGGCAAATCTGCTCCCAACCCGCCTCCGTGCCCTCTTGCCAGGAGGTGGGAAGCCGTCCTGCCCCAGGTCCCATCTCCTTGGAGGCGGGAAGGGATTAAAGCCTATTAACTGCCAGTTAACAGGTAGTTAACAGGCAGAAAATAGGATTATCCCCATTTGTCGTGCTGAAGTGCGGTCTTTCCAGCCTGGGGGAACCCCGCCGGGTTGTAGGAGGTGAGTAGAAGGTCTGCGGGGGCTGAAAGTGTGATGTAGAGGTGAGTGATGGGTGCAAGTGTGGAGTGGTAAGTATGTGAGGTGAGTGTAAAGTGTTAGAAAATGTTAACTTACCTTTATTTCTCCCTATAGCCTTCAGCCGCTGTGGAGCCATAGTCCTTGACATCTCCGTTGTAGAGATCACAGACTGGCTGTTGGATCCTCCGATCCAAAAGCCAGCTGATTTCTGCAAAGTAGAAAGGTTTGATGAGTCCTGAACACAAGGACTCATCAAACTATACAGAATGTCAGTGTTTGACAGCTTCACAGAGCTGTCAAACGATGATATTTCTTCTTTCAAAAATTCTTGATAGATGATACATCATACGTTGACATGCTCTGTCACTGACTTCCCCCCAATTGGCCTGCTGAGCCCACTGGGCAGGCTTAACAGGGTCAATCAGGGGAAAAACCCACTGGTTGGCCAGAAGCAGATGGAGGTGGGACTGAACCCAGGCAAGCAGCAGTCCTGCCTCCAACACATCTCCATTCATAAAATCCAGCCCTAAGTGTTGGTGGGCAATGTACCCCTCAATTTTTTGGGTGTGTGGTCCCTTTAAAGGGCTGTGCGGGACCTCTAGACAACTGCGCGGCTGCGCAGCTTGGAGAGCACAAGGGTGATGGGTGAATGGGACTTGCTGCGTGTTAGGATTTGTGCAGCAGTGTTTGAATGAGCTCACGTTCATTGAGGGTGGAAGATGGCAGGCTGGCCAGGAGAACATCGGTATAGTCGAGTCTGGCAAATAACACATAAATGTAACGTTATGCATGTTGTAGGACCAACACAGAATATGCTCTCATTTTTAAAAATCCATTTATTTATTGCACATCCCTTGTTGCCCTTGAGAGGGTGGAAGTTGTTATGTATTGGGTGTTCTCCTCCCACCTGCGGTGGCGCTGTCACAGCAGATAAATGGTTGGGATTGTTCTCTTGGTTAAGTTTAGTTCTCTTTGTTCGGTACTCTCTCCAGAACCTTCTTTTTGAATAAAGTACTTCATGTTTGAATCTCTGAGTTCTGAGTTCTAATTGTGTCTAGGTAGAAAGGTACAGACACAACAAAGTGGCGACGAGGATCGGATGAATCTGCGTTGTGGGAACTTTCTTGTTTTCGGCTACAAAACACTTGGAACAGAGATTGCAGCATTACATTAACATTACGGGTGCAGTGAGTAACAGAAATTAAAATTTGAAACGTGAGATGGCTACTATATTTGGAAACATCGGTGATTTTGATGAAAATGTTGAGCAACGGAGCGCTTATATAGAAAGTTTTGACTATTTTGTTTTGGCGAATGCGGTGGCAAACGATAAGGTCGTGCCTACCTTTTTGAGTATACTGGGAGCAAAGACATTCAATTTACTTCGCAGCCTTGTACAGCCGGATAAGCCAGGAACTAAAACATATAAACAACTAGTGGAAATTCTTGGAGCACATTTTTCACCAAAACCTCTGGTTATTGCTGAGAGATTTAGATTTCACAAACGGAATCAAGAGGAGGGGGAATCAGTGATGATTTTTATTGCTGCATTAAAAAGGTTGTCAGAACACTGTGAGTTCAAGGAGGTGCTGAATGACACCATTAGAAACAGACTTGTGTGTGATCTGCTAAGTGCAGCCACACAGAAGCGCCTTCTTACTGAGGACAACCTTACTCTTGAAAAGGCCATTGAAGTTAGTGTCTCCATGGAGATGGCGGAAAAGGAGGCTCACCAGTTGAGTTCAACAGGGAGAGTTCACAAGGTGTTGTCTGAGCCTAAAGGTGCGCGGAACGGCACATGTTACCGTTGTGGGAAAACGGGCTATCACGCTAATGACTGCTGGTGTACGGAGCTGGAATGCCGAAATTGTGGCAAAAAAGGTCACATTGAACGTGCCTGTAGAGGTAAAAAAAGAACAGACAGAGCTGGGAAGCATGAACGCAAAATGTCTGTATTTGGACAAGAGAAGAAAAAGAGTGTTCATTCAGTGCAGTATGATGGAACAAGCAAAACAGAGGGGAGCGACACCTCTGAGGAGGAAGAGGTGCACATACTGACGGTTGCAGCTGGTCCAAATGGCTACTGGGTGTCGCCACTGGTGGAGGGACAGTCAGTGAGGATGGAGGTGGACACAGGCGCGGCTGTGTCCCTTGTTTCAGACACTGTCTACAACAAAATGCTAAAGTATCTTACCCTTTAGCCAACAAACATTGTGCTAAAGACGTATACCAGCGAATCTGTGGCCATGAGAGGCGCCATTGAGGTGACAGTTAAACTGAATGGACAGACTGCGAAACTGCCACTATATGTGGTAAAGGGAAATTACCCATCTCTACTGGGACGTGCGTGGCTAGAGAAAATCACGCTGGACTGGCCTGCAGTCCGCATGATGTCAAAAGGGGAGTCAGGTCTGACTGCAGTTTTAAACAATCATGCAGAACTCTTCAATGATGAACTTGGGAGCATGAAAAAGATCAGCGTGAGACTGGACATTAAACTTGACAGCAAGCCGAAGTTTCACAAAGCCTGACCTGTACCCTATGCAATTAGGCCAAAAGTTGAGGCTAACTTGGAGGCCTTAGTCGAGAATGGAGTCCTGGAGCCTGTGAGCGTGAGCAAATGGGCCACACCCATTGTTCCTGTCCTGAAAAAGGATGGATCTGTTCGAATCTGCGGGGATTTTAAAGTGACCATTAACCCGGTGCTGTCTGCGGAACAGTACCCTCTTCCCCTCATTGGTGATCTTTTTACGGGCCTGGCCGGAGGGCAAAAGTTCAGCAAAATAGACTTATGCCAGGCTTATCTACAAATGCTTGTCGATGACAAATCAAAGGAGCTGCTGACAATTGTGACACACAAGGGGCTATACAGGTATTGCCGCCTTCCGTTTGGAATTACGTCGGCCCCTGCTCTATTCCAAAGGGCAATGGATCAGACCTTGAGTGGACTGCCAGGGGTCCAGTGCTACCTGGATGACATCCTTGTCACTGGGACAAATGAGGAGGATCATCTTCTGAACTTGGATGTGACACTACAGCAACTGAAAGAGTACGGACTCAGAGTTCGTAAGGACAAATGTGAATTCTTTCAGTCTTCAGTTGAGTACCTGGGGCATGTGATTGACGCTACTGGCCTGCATAAGGCGCCGTCAAAGGTCAAGGCGGTCATGGAGGCCCCAGCACCCCAGAATGTGAGCCAGTTACGTTCATTTCTGGGGCTACTTAACTACTATGGAAAGTTTATTCCAGACTTAGCAACATTGCTGAAGCCGTTACATCAGTTGCTATGTCAAGGCAAAACATGGAAATGGACTGAACTGTGCAACGAAGCTTTCGCCCAAGCAAAGAAAGCATTGCTGAAGTCGGAGGTCCTGACACACTTCGACCCAAAGCTACCCATGCAGCTAGCATGTGATGCATCACCATATGGTGTGGGAGCAGTCATATCCCACATCATGCCTTCTGGGGAAGAGAAACCTATCGCCTTCGCATCACGCACCTTGAACAAGGCCGAGAGTAACTATGCGCAGATTGAGTGCGAGGCCTTGGGAATCGTTTTTGGAATTCGAAAATTTCATCAGTACCTGTTTGGGAGAAGGTTCACACTCCTGACGGACCACTGTCCATTGACTTCAATCTTCGGGCCCTATACCGGAATTCCGTCTCTTGCTGCAAGCAGGATGCAAAGGTGGGCTTTACTGTTGTCAGGACACACATACGACATCAAATATCGCAAATCAGACTTGCACGGCAACGCAGACGGTCTCTCGAGGCTGCCCTTGCCTGTTACTCCCCCAGAGCCTCATCAGATAGACATCTTCTACTTTAGACAAGTGGAGGGAGCACCTGTCACTGCAGTTCAGGTGCGAAGGTACACCCGCAACAATCCAATCCTGTCTGAGGTAATGGACAATGTCTTTCGAGGGAGAGCTATAGGAGATTCGCCTAGTTTGAAACCTTACGTTTCAAAAAGAAATGAGCTCTCCGTCCAGGCAGGTTGTCCTCTTTGGGGATGCCGTGTCATCATTCCGCCACCTCTGAGGGAACCTATACTGCAACAACTTCATACAGGCCACAGTGGGATGGTTCGGATGAAGGAAATGGCAAGAAGTTACTTCTGGTGGCCAGGTCTCGATGGAAATATTGAGGAGAAAGCCAAAACATGTTCCCCATGTCAAAGGGTCCGGAATGTTCCACAGCTGGCAACCCTACACCCCTGGGATTGGCCTGAAGAAGTGTGGCAGTGAGTACATGTGGACTTCGCCAGTCCTTTCGAAGAGAAGATGTTTATGGTGGTTGTGGACGCTCGTAGCAAGTGGCTGGAGGTCGCTGTGATGAGGTCTACCATGGCAGAGAAAACAATTGAGAAACTTGGTGAGATGTTCAGCCATTATGGCTCACCGGAACAACTCATAAGTGACAACGGTCCACAATTTGTATCACAGGAGTTTGCAACCTTCCTGCATGTGAATGGTGTCCAACACATCAGGTCTGCACCCTATCATCCCTCTACTAACAGCCTGGCAGAAAGGTTCATGCAAACTTTGAAGCACGCCTTGAAGGCATCGCAAGGTCAGGGCTCAATCCACCAACGTCTGAACAGCTTCCTGTTGTCCTACAGGAACGAGCCGCATGCCACAACCAAAACTTCCCCCTCTTCGCTCATGATGAAGAGGCAGTTGCGGACAAGTTTTGACTTACTCAAACCTCCAAAGGCAGAGCAGGTTGTCCATCGTCAACAACAAGCTCAAGTTGAAAAGAGAGAGAAAAGAGCCAAGGAGAGACGGTTTCATCCTGGAGAGCACGTCCTAGCTCAAAACTACAACACTGGACCGAAATGGGTTCCTGCTATGGTGATCGCGCAGACGGGCCCTGTGTCTTACACGGTTGAGACTGCTGAGGACGTCGTCTGGAGAAGACACACAGATCAACTGTTGCTAGGAGCAGAGACAGCCACAGGGGCTCCAATGGCTTGTTGGCCTGAACTGTTTCCGGATGATACCGCAAACCAGCATCCTTTGCCACAGTGCTCTTCTCCAACACAGGAAGTCAAAGAGACTGTTCCACCTGTGCAAACTCCTGACTTTTGACTGACACAGGCACCTTCTCTATCTAGGCCTGTGTCAATGCCTACTGCTGTGGAAGCCAGCGATGACCGCTGGTATCCTGTCAGAGAGCGGCGCCTTCCAAGACGCTTGGATCTGTAGGCTTAGTGACTTACCCACAAGACTGGGGCAGAATAAACCCCAGGGTAAAGTCAGGGTTTGAAGCAGTCTACCTCTACCCTTGGTTAGTTGAGTGCATTGAAAGTAACTTACCTGTTGAGGAATAATGTGGACCTTTCATTTAAAAGGGGAGGAATATGTTATGTATTGGGTGTTCTCCTCCCACCTGAGGTGGCGCTGTCACAGCAGATAAATGGTTGGGGTTGTTCTCTTGGTTAAGTTTAGTTCTCTTTGATCGGTACTCTCTCCAGAACCTTCTTTTTGAATAAAGCACTTCATGTTTGAATCTCTGAGTTCTGAGTTCTAATTGTGTCTAGGTAGAAAGGTACAGACACAACAGAAGTGAGCTGCCTTCTTGAACTGCTGCGGTCTGGTGGGGATGGGAGGAGAGGGAGAATGTGGTTTAGGCCTAATTGGGGGGGGGGGAGGTGGGGGGCGGGGAATGTGATCTATCTTCCCATCTGGATCACATTCTTGCTCTCTACCCCCCTCCTTTAGACCTGGATCACGTTCTTCTCCCCTTCCCACTGTTCCCAGCATGTTCCCACCCCCTCAACAAGTTCCTGACCTTCTCTCCCCAAGTTCCTGACCACCCCCCAAGCGCCTGACCTTCTCCATCCCCCTGAGTTCCTGAATTTCTCCGCCCCCCGAGTTCCTAACCTTCTCCACCTTCTCCACGCTCCACCCTTCACTCCCCTGTTGTCTCTCTCCCCCTTTGATCTGCTCTCCTCTCTCTCCCCTTCAATCTCCTCTCCTCTCTCTCCCCCTTCAATCCCCTCTCCTCTCTCTCCCCCTTTAATCTCCTCTCCTCTTGCTCCCTCTTCAATCTCTTCTCCTCTCTCTCCCCCTTCACTCTCCTCTCCTCTCTCTCCCCCTTCGATCCCCTCGCCTCTCTCTCCCTCTTCAATCTCCTCTCCTCTCTCTCCCGCTTCGATCCCCTCTCCTCTCTCTCCCCCTTCAAGCCCCTCTCCTCTCTCTCCCCCTTCAATCTCCTCTCCTCTCTCTCCCCCTTCACTCTCCTCTCCTCTCTCTCCCCCTTCAATCTCCTCTCCTCTCTCTCCCTCTTCGATCCCCTCTCCTCTCTCTCCCCCTTCACTCTCCTCTCCTCTCTCTCCCCCTTCAATCTCCTCTCCTCTCTCAATTCACAATTCACAATTCAAATCGCTTTATTGGCATGATAAGTTACATCTTATGTTGCCAAAGCATCAAAATACATTTATGGTTTAGCACATAAACGCAGTTCTATTCATACAGTGTATAAACAGGTATTTCCCTGAGTGTATAAATATACATTCGCATTGTTTATATATATTCTTTTCTTAGTTTACTGGTTGTCCCTCTGCTCATGGCAAGCTGTAACATAGTGTGCCGCCAGTGTTATACAGCTTCTCTCCTCTCCCAGTAGGAATGGGAGTTTTTGGTTGTCATTCAGATTTCTGAAATCAGGGCATATTTGTGAGAATTTTTGGTAGAAATTCTCCCTGATGCCCTGATATTTTCCGCAGGCTGTGAGGAAGTGCATCTCTGTCTCCACTACTCCCTGACTGCAGTGAGAGCATATCCTGTCTTCTCTTGGTAGCCTGGTCTGCCTGTGTCTGCCTTTTTCGATCGCTAGGCTGTGTTCGCTAAGTCTGTACCTTGTCAAGGTTCTTCTCAGTTTGTTATCCTTTACCATGGTCAGGTAATCAGCTATGTTGTATTGTCTGTTTAGGGCCAAGTAGCAATTGAGTTTGCTTTGGGTTTTTGTTGTTTCTGCCCAATATGTCAGATATTTTTCCTTTTGCTTAGCGACGATTGTGTTGGGTCGAATTCTTTGTGTTACCCTGTCACTGTCCTGGGGCTGGTTATTGTTAGTATTGTTAGTAGTTACTTCACTGAGTCCAGGACTAGTTGACTGAGGGTATTCTTCTTTATGGTCAGCTCTTGGCATTTCAGGGCGTCGTAGTGATAGCATTGGGGATTGCTCATTTGTAGGTGATTCCAAAATTTGGTGGCTCTTTTTTGGATAGTGATTATTAATGGATATTGGCCTAGTTCCGCCCTGCATGCATTGTTTACTGTTTTCCTTTGAGTCCGGAGGATACTTTTACAGAATTCTGCATGTAGGATCTCAATTGGGTGTTTGTCCCATTTTGCAAATTCTTGTTGAGTTAGCGGTCCCCATACCTCACTGCCATAGAGTGCGATTGGTTCAATTACTGATTTGAAAATTTTGAGCCAAATGCTAATTGGGATTTCTATTTGGATTGATTTTTTGATGGCATAGAAAGCCCTTCTTGCTTTCTCTTTCAGTTCATTCACAGCCAGTTTGAAGTTTCCCGTAGAACTGATTTTTAAGCCCAAGTATGTGTAGTTAGTGGTTTGTTCAATTTTGGTTGTTCCTACTGTGAAATTTATTTTGGGTCCCTGATGTTTGGATCTTTGCTGGAACACAAGGACTTTGGTTTTTTGGGGATTTATTGTCAGGGCCCAAGTCTGGCAGTACGACTCCAGCAGGTCCAGGTTCTGCTGTAGACCCTCTTTAGTTGGTGACAGCAGAACCAGGTCGTCTGCATAGAGGAGGAATTTAACCTTGGATTCATATAGGGTGAGGCCGGGTGCTGTAGATTGTTCAAGTAGTTTTGCCAATCCATTTATGTAAATATTAAAGAGTGTCGGTGAGATTGGCGAGCCCTGCATCACCCCCCGCCCCTGTGGGAAGTATTTTGTTTGTTTGTCTCCAATTTTAACTGCACATTTGTTGTTTGTATACATTGATTTAATTACATCATATGTTTTCCCTCCTACCCCGCTTTCGATAAGTTTCAGGAATAAACCGTCATGCCAGATGGAGTCGAAAGCCTTCTGGAAATCTACAAAGCATGCGTAGATTTTGCTTTTGTTATGGTGAACGTGTTTGTCAATTAGGGTCTGTAGGGTGAAGATATGATCGGATGTTCTATAGTTTGGCAGGAATCCAATTTGGCTTTTACTCAAGACATTGTGCTCCTCAAGGAAGTTTATAAGTCTTTTGTTTATGATGCTACAGAATACCTTCCCCAGGTTACTGTTTACACAGATGCCTCGATAGTTGTTTGGGTTGATTTTGTCCCCACTTTTGTATATGGGCGTTATGAGTCCTTTGTTCCAGATATCAGGGAAATAACCGACACTCAGAACCAAGTTGAAGAGTTTTAGGATAGCCAGTTTCATTTTGTTGTCTGTGTGTTTAATCATCTCATTTAGTATGCCGTCTGTCCCGCAGGCTTTTCCTGGTCGCAGGTCCTTGAGTTTTTCAAGAAGTTCTTTTTCTGTTATTATGGCGTCCAGCGGGTTTTGGTTATCTTTTATGGCCATTTCTAGCTTTTCCAGTTTTTTGCATATTTGGTGTTGCTCTGGTCTTAGTGTGTTTTTCTGGTATAATTTTTCAAAGTGGTTTACCCATGTGTCCCCCTTCAATCTCTTCTCTCTCTCCCTCTTCGATCCCCTCTCCTCTCTCTCCCCCTTCACTCTCCTCTCCTCTCTCTCCCCTTCACTCCCCTCTCCTCTCTCTCCCTCTTCAATCTCCTCTCTCTCCCCCTTCAATCCCCTCTCCTCTCTCTCCCCCTTCAATCCCCTCTCCTCTCTCTCCCTCTTCAATCTCCTCTCCTCTCTCTCCCCCTTCACTCTCCTCTCCTCTCTCTCCCCCTTCACTCTCCTCTCCTCTCTCTCCCCTTTCACTCTCCTCTCCTCTCTCTCCCCCTTCGATCCCCTCTCCTCTCTCTCCCCCTTCCATCCCCTCTCCTCTCTTTCCCCCTTCAATCCCCTCTCCTCTCTCTCCCCCTTCAATCTCCTCTCCTCTCTCTCCCCCTTCACTCTCATCTCCTCTCTCTCCCTCTTCAATCTCCTCTCCTCTCTCTCCCTCTTCGATCCCCTCTCCTCTCTCTCCCCCTTCAATCTCCTCTCCTCTCTCTTCCCCTTGAATCTCCCCTCCTCTCTCTCCCTCTTCAATCTCTTCTGCTCTCTCTCCCACTTCCATCCCCTCTCCTCTCTCTCCCTCTTCGATCCCCTCTCCTCTCTCTCCCTCTTCAATCTCTTCTCCTCTCTCTCCCACTTCCATCCCCTCTCCTCTCTGATATTGTGAATCTGAGCTACAATATTTGGGGTAAACGCATGGATGCCCACCAGTCAACCAAGGATGGCAGTCACAATTTATGCCTTTGTGTCGCTGCAAACATTTTTTGTTACTCCCTCCCAATATCATCTTCCTCTGCAAGTGTTCTGGCCCACTGCTACCCCAGCACAGAACTCCCACCCACTCATTGCGCCATTGGCAATTAGAACCAATTTCGAGCACCCCCCAAGGCTACCCATTTGATCCCCTCTACTCTCCACCCCCATCCGATCCTCTCTCCTCTTCCCAATCCGATTCTCTCCCCCTTTGATCCTCTCCCCTGCTTCAATCCTCTGCCCCCCTGATCCTCTCTCCCCCCCATCCTCGCGATCCTCTTTCCCCCGGCCTTCGATCCCCTCTTCCCCCTTTTGATACTCTCTCCCCACCCCCCGGCCACCAACGGATCCCCTGACCTTCTCTGCAAGGAGCCGAATGCGCATGCGTGGTATCAAACGGGCGCACATGTGCAGTGAGAGTCAAAAACGCAGTGCAAATAATGACTCCAATACATGCTGGTCAGGAGAGCAGGGAAGAACTCCCCTACTCTTCTTTGAAATAGTGCCACAGGATCTTTTACATCCACCTGAGAGGGCAGACAGGGCCTCAGTTTAACATATTGGCCCAGAACTCACCCGTAGGCCCAATGGAAGTGCCGGTTTCCTGCATGCACTGCGCATGCGCGGGAAACCGGCACTTCCGTTCCCCTGAAAGGAGGTGTTAAGAGGTCGAACGCATGCGCAGGAGAGGCTGCGTGTGCGCATCGAACTTACGTTTTTTTTGCAGGTTTTCCCGGGAGGGTAAGTCTCCAGGAGTTACACATATAAAAAGCAGTCACAATGCCTGCTTTTTACAAGGTAAGTGGTGAATTAATTAAAATTAAAACATTTTTTCCACAGGTTTATTATTTTTAAATATTTTAAAGAAAGGTAAGTTTATTTTTAGCCCCGTTA
Source organism: Somniosus microcephalus (assembly GCF_052327205.1). NCBI lineage: Eukaryota > Metazoa > Chordata > Chondrichthyes > Squaliformes > Somniosidae > Somniosus > Somniosus microcephalus. Next base: position 228,594,139 of record NC_140992.1, read on the forward strand.
GAAAATAAAATTACTTTTTTCAAAAATTTAAATTATTGTTTAAAATAGTTATTTAATGTAATTTATAGTTTATTTAAAAAATGTGATTTAAAAAAAAAATTATTTTAAGATTTAGTGGTGTTTTGGGGCTCATAGTATTTATAAGTTTGACAGCCCTTCCTGTCAAACTTATGAATAAAGCATTCCCTGCTCCGATTGGCTCTCCATGGCCTACGTGACCTCAGGGGATGCATCGAACTAACTGCGGCCCTGGGATACGCAAGCACTGCGCGCTGGCAGTTGGAGGAGGCCCAGGATCGGAATTCCACGGGGACCCACAGCTCAACAGCCGCACGCAAGGTAAGTGCAGGTCGGGGGCTTACAACCGTGGGAAGCTCCCAACCTAAATTTCTGGGCCATTGTCTGAAATACAGCACCTCCTTCAGTACTGCACTGCAGTGTCAACATAGATTTTGTACTCAAGTATTATGGAGCGGGACTTGAAACCCGTAACCTCTCTGACCCAGAGGTGAGAATTCTACCAACTGAGCCACCATCAAATACAAAGATAACTAACAGATCGTGAGTAACAAGGAGACAATGGATAAAAAATTTATAGCTGTCAAATTTTAACTGCTGCATAATAACGTGTTAAATATAACTGTTTTTGTGGTGTATGTAACCTGTTCCACCTTAAGAGAACTTAAGCCTGGTCCACCTTAAGAAAGGTACTACTTTCTTTGGCTGCTGTATACGTAATACCGGTGGTGACCACACCGGTATATAAGCACAGTGTAATAATATTGTATTCAGTATAGTCCGACCTCCAACCAGTAAAGACCTGTTGAATTTACTCTTGTGGTCTGTGTAGTAATTCTCACTATAACACACAGACTTAACAGTGGCGACGAGTCCGATTCTTACCCTGCTGCAGTAATTTCCACGGCGACTTCGTCCACAGACAGGACGTCGAAGAGAGGTTTCCACCCTCATCACCTACGGGAAGACACGTCGAGCGGCAGGCATCGAGCAACCGGAGTGTAGAAGACATCCTGACCTCGAAGCCTCCATCAGCGACTGTCAGCTTCTTCTACTACCTCGTGGTGGGTAAGCCGGGCAGCGACGCGACAGAAAGTCAACCGCGTTGGCTGTACAGACGGGGCTGGGAAGACGGAGGAATAAGGGCGGTGAGGTCGATCGCGACCAGAGATACGGGCCGGGCCGCTTTCGAGCGAGAGGCGCAGCGCGGGACATCGATTGTGACTGGAGATAAGGGCTGCATTCGGGCTAAAGGCGCAGCGTCTGGGGAAACTGAAGGCGCGAGAGCCGCGGTGAAGCGGAGACAGCGTCGGGGGACGGGTGAAGACCGCCAAGCACGGGAAAACCGCCATTTTGTGGGCGGAGGACGACGGCAAGAGCGGGAAGCCGCCATCTTAGATAACATTAAAAATACGATAAATTGCTACGATGCCTAAACATGGGAACATTAATGCCTTCGACAGTGATATAGAAGACTGGGCTATGTATGTAGAACGCGTACAAAACTATTGTAAGGCAAATAAAATTCCTGAGACAGATAAAGCACTAACATTACTAAACTTAATGGGTGCGAAGACATACGGGCAATTGAAACACCTGTTATCACCAGATGAACCGGCGGATAAGACGTTCGAACAGATTGTTACTGTCCTAAAAAATCATCTTAGCCCCACGCCGCTGATGTTAGCGGAACGATTTAAATTTTACGATAGAAGACAGCTGCAAAATGAAAGCAATGCTGAATATTTGATGGAATTACGTAAGCTAGCAAAATATTGTCAGTTTGGAACGGGACTGACAGAGGCACTTCGAGATAGATTTGTGTGTGGTTTATTTAAACAGGATACACAAAGGCGACTGCTCGAGGAGAATGAGCTGTCTCTCGAGAAGGCGGTCACTATGGCAGCAGCACACGAGGCCGCAGCGAGAGGCACGGCAGTAATGCAGCTACGGCCACCAGAACTCGGTACAAACAAATTGGGTTTGAGTTCTGTCAAATGTTATCGTTGTGGAAAGACAACGCACGATCAGGACCAGTGTTGGTTTAAAAACCAAGAATGCAGAACGTGTGGCAGGCTTGGCCACATAGCTAAAGTATGCCGGTCAGGAAAGAAGACCAGCAATAAAAAGTCACCGCAAGGAAAATATGCAAAGGTACACAAGGTGACAAAGAACAGTTTGACCGAACAGAAGTCAGATTCAGACACTAGCAGTAATGAACTGGATAGCTTAAGAATACACAACGTTGGTAAGGATACAGACCTCCAGACAATTTGGGTCACTCTTAAGATAGCAGGAGTCCAAGTAAAAATGGAATTGGACACTGGATCGGCATTGACGGTCATGAATAAGAAAGATTACAGAAGGTTATTCCAACATATTCCCTTACAGGATACGGAGATTATATTGAAAACGTACACGGGGCAAAGAGTGTACCCCATCGGAAAAATAGAGGTAGAAGTGGTCCACAAGGGCGAAGGAAGCCAAGTAATGGACTTATATGTGCTACCTGAAGGAGGTCCACCACTACTAGGACGGGAGTGGATTAGGAAATTGAATATGGACTGGCACTCCTTGAAAGCACTAACGGTAGATTCCGGGGAAACAGCTGTCAAACCTAAACGATTGTCCAGAATATTGGATGAGGCTAAAGAGGTGTTCCAGCCGGGACTGGGAACACCGAGAGGAATTACGGCAAACATCAAGATTGATGAACATGCACAACCAAAATTTTTTAAAGCCAGACCGGTACCCTATGCAATACGACCTGCGGTTGAAGCGTTGCTGGAAGCACTAGAACGTTCAGGGGTACTGTCTAAAGTAGATTGGAGTGAGTGGGCTATGCCCATTGTTCCCGTTATGAAACGTCCTGCGAACAATAAGCCAGGAGATCCAGGGAAGGTTCGCATCTGTGGAGATTTCAAGATCACCGTTAATCCGGTGCTTCACACGGTGCAGTATCCGCTTCCACGGATTGAGGATATTTTCGCTTCACTGTCTGGCGGGAAACACTTCACCAAGATAGACCTGGTGCAGGCGTACTTGCAGATGGAGGTTGAAGAAGAGTCACGCCAATACCTCACGATCAACACGCATCGAGGGTTGTACCGGTACAATAGGCTGGTTTTTGGTGTGGCATCGGCTCCAGCAATTTGGCAGAGGGCCATGGAGCAGGTATTACAGGGAATTCCAGGCACACAATGTTACCTGGACGACATTCTGATCACAGGTGATGGTGATGAACAGCATCTCGCTAACTTTGAACTGGTGCTCAACAGACTGAAAGAGTATGGACTTAGAGTAAATCGGCAGAAATGTGAGTTCTTCCAGAAGTGGATCTCGTACTGTGGTCATGTCATTGACCGGGAGGGGCTTCATAAGTCTCCTGACAAGATAGCGGCAGTTGTAAAGGCTCCCGCTCCGGAGAATGTCTCTCAGTTGAGGTCGTTTCTAGGATTAATTAACAATTACCATAAATTTCTGCCAAATCTATCCACGGTGCTGCATCCGTTGAACGCTCTTTTACAGAAAGGGGTACCATGGGACTGGGGCGAAAACTGTAAGAAGGCATTTCGCAAAAGCAAAGAATTGATCACCTCAGAGGAAGTGTTGGCTCACTTCAACCCGACACTGCCTATTCGGTTGGCTTGTGATGCTTCTCCATATGGTATTGGGGCAGTACTCTCACATAAATTGCCAAATGGCATGGAAAGGCCAGTCGCGTTTGCATCCAGATCATTGACCTCCGCTGAGCGCAACTATGCGCAGATCGATAGGGAGGCCCTTAGCCTTGTATGGGGAGTGAAGAAGTTTAATCATTACCTACAGGGCCAAAAATTCACACTTCTGACGGACCATCAACCATTGGTGTCCATTTTTAACCCTAAGAAGGGTGTTTCGGTGATGACAGCACAGCGTCTCCAGAGATGGTCTCTTTTCTTAGGGGCACATCAATATCAGATAGAATTCAAAGGTACGAAACAGCATGGCAATGCTGATGGCCTGTCGCGCCTGCCACTACCTGAAGATGAAGACACGACGGAAGTTGACCCTGTTGAGTTATTTCATTCGACCATTATCGAGTGTTTACCTGTCACCAACGCAAGTATTGAAAGAGAAACCAGGAACGACCCGACACTGTCCAGAGTCTACGAGGTGACAGTGAAAGGATGGCCAACACGGGGTGATCCTCTGTTACCGGCATTCTCGGCAAGGCGAGACCAGCTGTCCGTCTGCCATGGTACTTTGATGTACGGGACAAGAGTGATTATTCCTCCCAAGTTAAGGGAAAGAGTTTTAAAAGAACTACATGAAGGTCATTTGGGGGGAGTTAAAATGAAAAGTCTTGCTAGGGCTTACGTATGGTGGCCGGGTATTGACCAACAGATTGAGGAGTTAACGAAAAGCTGCGCTGGGTGTCAAAAAGTGCAAAATGCACCTCCGATAGCACCGCTACACCCATGGGAATGGCCTTCAGCCCCATGGCAACGCATACACATTGACTTTGCTGGTCCATTCATGGACTCCATGTTCCTAATCGCGGTGGACGCACATTCCAAATGGCCAGAAGTCATCAAGATGAATACCACTACTTCAGAAAAGACAATTGCGGTGTTAAGAACAATATTCGCAAGGAACGGATTTCCAGAACAGATCTGTTCGGACAACGGACCACAGTTTGTATCGGAAGAATTCCAACAATTCTTAAAGAAGAATGGAGTTAAACATTATACCTCTGCCCCATATCGTCCAGCGACAAACGGGTTGGCTGAAAGATTTGTCCAGACATTCAAAAAGGCTATTAAGGCCATGAATGATGATCAGATTCCGCTGCAACACAAGGTCGATAAGTTCCTGATGTCATATAGAAACGCCGATCATGCCGTGACTAACCAAAGCCCTGCTATGATGTTTTATAACAGGAGGTTGCGGTCCAAGTTGGACTTGTTAAAACCAAATGTGCGGAGGGAAGTGGAAAACAAACAGTTTCGGCATATTAACAGCAAGACCACTCGAACTTTCGACGTAGGACAACCAGTGATGGCAAGGGGCTATGGAAATGACAAATGGCAGTCCGGAACAATCCGGCCAGACAAGGACCTCTGATGTACACCGTAGATATTGGTCATAATGTGATAAGGCGTCATGCGGATCAACTGGTAGAGTCGAGAGCAAGGGTCGAACCCATGGTTGTGACAGAGACAGCTGTGGAAGACGTTCATGAATCTGAAGCATCTACCTCGGCCGAGAATGTATTTGATGATGATGACACCCAATACATTGGCAACCAACTAGAGGAGGCACCTCCACAACAAGAATCAGAGACCACTGAAAGGCGTTATCCAAGCCGAATCAGAAAGCCTCCTGAGAGACTGAACCTTTGAACTGTTATACCTGAAGTTATATATGTATATATGTTATGTTTATTTGGGGATATGACTGTTAAGCTAAAAAGGGAGGATTGTGGTGTATGTAACCTGTTCCACCTTAAGAGAACTTAAGCCTGGTCCACCTTAAGAAAGGTACTACTTTCTTTGGCTGCTGTATACGTAATACCGGTGGTGACCACACCGGTATATAAGCACAGTGTAATAATATTGTATTCAGTATAGTCCGACCTCCAACCAGTAAAGACCTGTTGAATTTACTCTTGTGGTCTGTGTAGTAATTCTCACTATAACACACAGACTTAACAGTTTTAACTACTTTTGCCATTTGTAATAATACATATGAACATAATATGAGCAAACATAACCAGGGTGTTAATTGGAGCAGCTACCAGAGAAAGCGTATTAAAGCACTATGCTTTCCCGCATGTCCTTGTTGGTACTGTGCAGTAATTTATAGAATCACGTCCATAAAACCAATGCATGACTGTAGCTCCCAAGCACTGAGAATCAGAACTCCAATGACTGAAACACAAAAGCAACTCTGAACTTTGCAAAACACAGGTTTTGAGGATGCCCTTCATTTATAACTAAAATTGTGCCATTATATTGTGCAGAAAGTAGATGAAATAAATTTCTGCTTTGTCTTACACATTGACACTTATTCTAGTTATAAAAAATTAGAAAATTTCAGTTTTTGGGTGCTCTACTTTCTTTGCTGCTTTGTAGTAAAAGCACAAAATCTCCTGAGAATTCTTTGATGGATCTGAGGATTTGTGTCTCCTGAGCTCTTTTCTTCTATCACTAATGCAATTCTAACATGAAAGATGAATAGACCTAATTTTAAAATGACTGGGAAGCTAACAGATTTCCTCCTGTAAATAATTTCAACAAAAAAGTCAGGGTGAGTACAAAATGGGATTTGCTGCTTTGCAGGCATGACAACTTTTTCAATAAATTTATTGACAGGGGGATTTTCACTCAAAGATAAAAGGACTCATTCATAATGTCACCAGTGATACTGGTTTGAAACTGTAGCCATTTTGTTTGTCAAACATTTCTAGGTTAACATAGCACCTTAGCAAAACATACAAACCTTCTCAACAATCTTTGGCCGCGATTTCCCCTACCTCGGCGGGCCCATGGCTGTTCAAAATGATTTTCCCTTGATGCCCCAACCACCAATGCGCTGCCTTACCGCTTGTCTAATATCACCACGGAGGAGCTACAATTCCTTCAATCTCAATAGTTACAAGCCCGATGCCATCTTGTTCAGCTCCTGCCAAAAAACCCACGTCACAGCCCCCAACTCCCCAATCCGATCCTCTTCCCCGGGGCTTAAAGGGTTAAATTATGAGGACAGGTTGCATAAACTTGGCTTGTATTTCCTTGAGTTTAGGAGTTTGAGGGGCAATCTAATTGAGGTGTTTAAAATGATAAAAGGATTCAAAAGAATAGATACAGAGGGGCTATTGCCTCTGATGGGGGGACCCAGAACCAAGGGGGCACAATCTTAAAATTAGAGCCAGGCCATTTCAGGATTGAAATCAAGAAGCACTTTTTCACACAGACGCTCGTGGAAATGTGGAATTCTCTCCCCCAAAAGGCTGTGGATGCTGGGACAGCTGAAATTTTCAAGACTGATCACAGAATCACAGAAACCCCACAGTGCAGATAGAGGCCATTCGGCCCATCGAGCCTGCACCGACACATATCCCACCCGATCCCCGTAACCCCTACACCAACACATATCCCACCCTATCCCCGTAACCCCACGTATTTAATCCCCCTAACACTAAGGGTCAATTTATCATAGCCAATCAACCTAACCCGCACATCTTTGGACTGTGGGAGGAAACCGGAGCACCCGGAGGAAGCCCACGCAAACACGGGGAGAATGTGCAAACTCCACACAGACAGTCACCTGAGGCCAGATTCGAACCCGGGTCCCTGGCGCTGTGAGGCAACAGTGCTAACCACTATGCGATATTGACAGATTCTTGTTAAGTAAGGGTATCACAGGAAATGGATCAAAGGTGGGTAGATGGAGTTGAGGTACAGATCAGCCATGATCTGATTGAATCATAGGGGTCAATTTTCTAGCCGCCGTCGGGCAGCTTTTCAGGCGGCCGGGGGCCGAAAATCGGCGAAAAAGCAGGTCGCGACCCCCCCGCCTGATTCCCCGCCCTGTCCGACTTTCAGACTGCCGTTTCCCCGTGCCCCGCTTCAGTCCCGGCCGCCGCTGGCGGGACTGGTCGCGGCACACTAATTACCAATAATCAGCTTGTTGAAGTCGATTTTCTGGGGCCGTTGCGACTTTGGGGCTTTCCCCACCTGAAACACTCCTGCGGGGAACCCCGCTGCTGAGACCTGGCGTGAAGCTTGCCGGCTTGCTTGCTGTCAGCTGCAGGTCAGGGAAAGCTGCGATTTAAAGGGACAGCACTTGTATGTTGAAGGACCTTGTTGTTGCAGGTTTGGGGCTACTTCTTCAAGGCTTAGGCACAGCTGTGGAAGGTTGGAGCCTCACACACTTCTCCAATGCGATCTCCTGGGAAGATCCTCTCGCCACCCTCACTCAGTGCTTCCTCAGCGGAGGCATCTGCGAGAAGCATGGGACGCCTTTTTTTCCTTCCCTTCTTGCCATTACAGGATCTCCAGCAGCAGAGGCAGCAGCAGCAGAACCAGGAACAGCAGGATGAGCACCAGGAGCACCAGGCTGCTGCTCACTCACCTGAAGCTGCACAGGCCAGAAGGGGCCAGCGCTTGGAAGTGGCTTGAGAGCACCTTGCTGCACTTTAGGGGGCCATGGGGACCCGTTTCTGCACTGGCAGTCCTACTCAGAAGGACTTCCATGAAGATCTGGTTTCTCTGTTCAACAGATGGCCAACGATCCTCAAGTGATGTCATTCTCTTATGAGCACTCACCATGTTTTCCGTACCCTGGCGCGTTATCTCCTCCATGGAGGTAGCCAACCTTTCCATGGTGATGTGTTCATGCGCCAATGACTCCACAAAGGCTCTGCTCATGGTCGCTATGGACTCCTCCATTCGCTCCACACTCACAGCGACCCTGGAGACAAAGCCTGCCAGAGACTCCTGCACCTGTGCATGGAGATCCATCACCTCTTCTCTTGCGGATGGACCCAGAGGCAAAGGGTCGACATGCAGCGCAGCTGAGCTGAGCTGGCAGAGTCCTGTTCCCTCGGACGAGGACTCTCCACTGCTGTCCCTGTCTCCAGAATCTGCTGAGGCTCACTTGTGAGCTGTGAAACACCAGGTGACAACACTACTCTATGTCCCGAAGGTCCCCCCGAGGTGTGAGTGTCTGCGCTGGTGCTGGGTGCGCTTACTTCTGCTGACGCTGTGCCCTCAGAGGTTGGAGCTTCCTCTGAGGAGTCTGGCTGCACAGCCTTTTCCTCCTCCACAGTGAGGACGGGGGCTCTGGATGGTACTGTGGGGGAGTAAAGGAAGGAGTTAGAGATGTAATGCCAAGGTTCTTCTGGTGACTCCCAGCGAGTTGGCATCTGCTGACACCTGCATCCATGCAGCATTGGTCTCAGTGGGAGGCCTCTTCCTCCCTGACCTAGGGAAGAGGACCTCCCTCTGGGCCCTAACCCCATCCAATAATGCCTGCAGTGAAGCCTCGTCGAATTTGAAGGCAGCTCGGGGTCTGGCACTGGCCACAGCTGCTGCAGGCTCCTCTGCCATCCTGTATGGTTCGTTTGGAAGCCTTCAGAGGATGCAGTGTTTGCTATTGACCTTGAAAGCACCACGAATGATGACATCATACTGTGGGGCTTTCTGACTCGAATTGAACAATTAGCAAGGCTTCCCACATGCTGGGAATTAATTGGCCAATTGAGGGAAAATTGCATGGAGCTGGCTGACACTTTTTTATGTGTGTCAGAACCCCACATTCGGGGAAACCCGACCATTTCCCACACAAGCCGAAAATCGGGGCCATGGTGTACGATTGGCACTCAGAAGCAGGAGAAAAAAGGTCAACTGCTGCAGTAGGTCTAGTGACAGTCAGCTTCAGAACTTTCAGCCTGCTGTCCAAAAGCAGCAGCCAGGAGGTTGCAGCCCTGATGGTCATCCTGCTGGCCATGTAAAAAAAAAGTACTTAATTTTTGAACTAAATTGAGAGGGATGGGTGTAAGCAGTGTGGCCCAGTAACTGTGGGCACAACTCAGTTTAAGCCTCTATCAGGCGGAGATATAGTGAAAACAGAACTCCCACTTTCAAATGCATTAGATTACAATGCTGGTGCCTGTTTTAGGTGAAAGGGTTCCATACCTCACCAGGGATCTCTAAGTACATGTGGCACAAAGGTGGTGGAAACCTGGGAATAAGTGTTTCCTGCTCACAAGGGAAATTTGTTCCTATAATTATTCACAAACAGCTTATAATTATGCACTCAGTTAGATTTGAAACATTCTCACACATTTTCTGTTGCAAGATACTTTACATTCAGGTAAGCTATATATAAAACAGGACACCTGACTTAAATAAAGAGCACTAAATATTCAATAATTCAATTCACCTTCTTTCCAGAAAAACATCAGCTTCAATAGGAGGCACGGAATGTAAATAGCTGGAGAGACTTGGCAGACAAAATCTCTCATCTGCTTTGAAGACATTGCATAGAGGCGATTGCCTCGGAAGCTGTATGTAGCGTGAGTAATGAACTAGCAGGAGGAGAGAGGTATGCTCCAGGATTGTATAATTATAATCGAATACTTTGTAAAAATGCGCTTCAGCAGGTGTAAAACAAGGAATGTACTCCAGCATGAGATGTGCCATGTACTGTCTGCACAGCAACCACATGCTGAACTCTGCACATTCATTATCATAGAGCTTCTTCTCCTTGCTACAGATATGTCACAAGCCCTGGAACAGGAATTTTGGCTTTCTTACCAACAAATTTCATCAAAGCACTCTGTGCCATTGCAACTTCAACTCTAGCCCAGATTTAGACACTCCAGAACATTTTAGTGATTCAGAAGAGGAAAGGCTGAGGTAGTGACACTAGGATTGGGTGCTACTGAGGCATAGCATTGCATGGGCCCTGCTGAGTTGCTTTGGGATTTTGATATCAGTCATGAAACTGAGGATATCAAAATGATTGTTTGAGAATCTTAAATCTTCATGATTTTGATTGCTCTGAATTTGCTTTGTTGTAAGCTGTCTGGTGGGAGGATGGCATCTGTGCTGATCCCTGCTGACTCTCTGCTGCCTTTATAATGGGCATCATTAATGCAATGAGGGCTGGAAGGCAAGTATGAGTACATTTTCATATTCACCTTCAGCTGGTGCTTAACAGGTTAATAAAATGCTAGCTTAGGTTCTCTATGTTCATACACATGAAATAGTTCAGTCCCAGGAGGAATTTTGAGAGTGTAGGCAAATATGAACTGATGTTTTGTTAATACTAACACACCAATTACTGCACATTAACATAAACTTGGGCATGCATTAGCTCTAATGCACTTAGGAATTTCAGCCCCAGTAAATAGGACTACAGGTCAAAGTTTTTAAATAGAGTGTATTCGATTATTATGAACAGTAATCCACACAGCATGAGACTATTGTTACTATACTGTATTACTTTAAACATGTTTGGTTGCAGTGCCATAATTCTACCAATAAGTGATGCTAGTGCACTTTGAAAGTCAATAGCACCAATGACATCAGTTAGCAGGAAGATTGCGCTACAGAAAATAAATCTGACTTGCTTCTTTTAACTGGGTAATTGTAAAATTGATATTGATGTTATTTTTCTCACAGAATTCTGTTGTAGTTAATACGGCACATTTAAATACTTCACTCAGTATCACTTTATTTGTGATATAACAATCATGATTTAATTATTGGCTATCACCTATGATAGACTAGTGGTGACTAGATTTTATTGTGAATCTTTCTCGGCCTGTGGAATACAAATTCCTTCTAGAAGTCAGGGAGATTGTCTAATGTACAAAATGACAAAGATAAAAACTTTTGCTCATGTTTTTATTCACAGATCTGGAGCACAATCTGCTTGATGTCTTTATGTAATAAAAGTCTCCCAATTAAATATTCTCCATAGATATCACTCCCATCCTCCCCCCTCCTCCACCATCTACTATGCTGAACTAATTGGGAATGCTGGAATGAGTGCGAGGATGCAATTTTTCTCCACCTTTTAGTCAAGCTCTAAGCTATAACCCTGCTAGAATTTGGTTGAAAATTGTGTGCTGTATGTGGCATACAATGCACTTCAGCTGTATGGAACTTAAATTATTAAAGAACAATTCATAGTGGGTGAACTGAACAACCCCTTAGTGTTTTACAGGCAAGATTGACAAAACTATTTGATATCCATCAGTAAGTGATTGATAAACCATGTTTCCAATTATATGTCAATATTTATAATCATTACTTTCTATCAAGTGATTTCAGGGCCCATCATTTAGTATTATAATGACTCAAACTTTCATAGAATGTGGTTGTAAAAGAGTGTCATGACTTCTTCAATATGATATGGCCTTGAATTTATAACATGGATACTAACCTACAAACACTTAAGAGCCTTTATCTGAAATTCCTTCCATTACTATTTTAGTGGAAGCATTAATTTGTATAAAATAAATGTATAAATGCCTCTGCTAAAATAGAAGAGGAATTTCTGACAAAAATGTTAAATATGTAAATATCTCAGTGTAATTTCAGGGTGATAGTTCTTTGTTAGTGAGTTTATTTTGGTAATTTAACCTTGTTATGATAACCAGCATTAAAGTCTCCAATTTAGAACGGATTTCCCTTCTTCTATCTTGTCTAACATGTAAACATTGCATAACGTATTGCTAGGTTTCTTCACTGTTTCAATCTTTTACTTTATATAGGTCATATTGTGTACAATGCCATTACACCATAAACACTTCACCCTTGTTTGCTCAGAGTTCTTCCATTCAGTGTGACAAAGTTCATGGCTCCTGGCTGGTATATGTAAGTGTACACACGTCTGTCTACTGCCTGCTGGTACAAATCTCAACAGACCTAATCTAGATAGTCTGTCAAGGTCAGCGTCACTCCTGTAAGTAGACTTGGTATTCCTTATGATCTGAAGAGCAACATTGCTGACCAATATCTAGTTAAGATAGGAACGTGTACTGGATACTATGATCTCACACGTGTCCCCATGTGCATTCTCCTGTCTCTTTGGAGGGGGGCTGAAAAGCACTCTAGTGAGATAAGGCTAATTTATTTAAACCAATAAATGAATGAACAGTGAGTTTTCCAGTGACATACATCTATATCTTCAACAAAAGCAAAATACAGCAGATGTTGGAAATCTGAAATTAGAAACAGAAAATGCTGGAAATATTCAGCAGGTCAGGCAGCATCTGTGGTGAGAGAAACAAAGTTAACGTTTGAGGTTAATGACCTTTCATCAGAACTGGATAAAGTTAGAGATGTAACAAGGTTTAAGCAAGTACAGAGGCAGAGAAAGGGGGGAGGGGAGGAAAGAACAAAAGAGAAGGTCTGTGATAGGGTGGAAGGCAGGAGAGATTAAATGGCAAACGGGATGATGGTGCAAGGCAAAAGGGGATGGTAATGGGACAAGTAAAGAAACCAAAAATGGGTCTAGAGGGAATAAATGGGAATGACAGAATCATTACCAACAACTGCTGCCGAGAAAATGAGAGCAGTGGTTATAGTCTGAAATTGTTGAACTCAATGTTGAGTCCAGAAGGCTGTAAAGTACCGAATCGAAAGATGAGGTGCTGTTCCTCAAGCTTCTGTTGAGCTTTCAATTAGGCACTTTACAGCCTTCTGAACTTAACATTTAGTTCAATAATTTCAGACATAACCACTGCTCCCATTTTTTCAGACAACAGGTGCTGGTAATGATTCTCCCATTCCCATTTATTCCCTCTAGGCCCACCATTGGTTTCTTTACTTGTTCCATTACCACCCCCTTTTGCCTTGCACCATCATCCCTTTTGTCATTTAATCTCTCCTGCCTTCCACCCTATCACAGACCTTCCCTTTTGTTCTTTCCTCCCCTCCCTCCTTTCCCTCCTCTGTACTTGCTTAAGCCCTGTTACATCTCTAACTTTTTCTAGTTCTGATGAAAGATCTTTGACCAGGAACGTTAACTTTGATTCTTTCTCTACAAAGGCTGCCTGATCTGCTGAGTTTTTCCAACATTTTCTGTTTACATCACATCTATTTCTTACCTGTCCTTGTATCATGAACAAAAAAAAACTATGCATCCGTACCACTAATGTAGGCTAAACTCATTTACATAGAAACATAGAAGATAGGAGCAGGAGTAGGCCATTCGGCCCTTCGAGCCTGCTCCGCAATTCAATGAGATCATGGCTGATCATCCAAATTCAGTACCCGGTTCCTGCCTTCTCCCCATATCCCTTGATCCCTTTAGCCTTAAGAAATATATCCAACTCCTTCTTGAATATATTTAATGAACTGGCCTCCACTGCCCTCTGTGGCAGAGAATTCCACAGGTTCACCACTCTCTGGGTGAAGAAATTCCTCCTCATTTCAGTCCTAAATGGCTTACCCCTTATCCTTAGACTATGACCCCTGGTTCTGGACTCCCCGGCCATCAGAAACATCCTTCCTGCATCTAGCCTGTCCAGGCCTGACAGAATTTTATAGGTTTCGATGAGATCCCCTCTCAATCTTCTAAACTCCAGTGAGCATAAGCCCAATCGACACAATCTCTCCTCATACGTCATTCCTGCCATCCCAGGTATCAGCCTGGTGAATCTTCGCTGCACTCCTTCCATAGCAAGAACGTCCTTCCTCAGGTAAGGCGACCAAATATTCAAGGTGCGGTCTCACCAAGGCCCTGTACAACTATAGCAAGACATCCTTGTTCCTGTACTTGAACCCTCTTGCTATGAAGGCCAACATACCATTTGCCTTCTTAACCTCTTAACCGCCTGCTGCACCTGCATGCTTACCTTCAGTGACTGGTGCACAAGAACACCCAGGTCTCTTTGCACTTCCCCTTCTCCCAATCTATTGCCATTCAAATAATAATCTGCCTTCCTGTTTTTGCCACCAAAGTGGATAACCTCACATTTATCCACATTATAGTGCATTTGCCATGTTTCTGCCCAATCACCCAACCTGTCCAAATCGTACTGGAGTTTCACGACATCCTCCTCACAGCACACGCGCCCACCCAGCTTTGTGTCGTCTGCAAATTTGGAGATATTACGTCCAATTCCCTCGTCCAGATCATTAATATATATTGTGAACAGCTGGGGTCCTAGGACCGATCCTTGCGGTACCCCACTAGTCACTGCCTGCCACTCGGAAAACGACCCGTTTATTCCAACTCTTTGCTTTCTGTCCGCCAACCAGTTCTCTATCCAAGTCAATACCTTGCCCCCAATCCCATGTGCCTTAATTTTGCACGCTAATCTCTTATGTGGGACCTTATCGAAAGCCTTCTGAAAGTCCAAATACACCACATCCACTGGTTCTCCCTTATCTATTTTACCAGTTACATCCTCAAAAAATTCCAGTAGATTAGTCAAGCATGATTTACCTTTTGTAAATCCATGTTGACTTTGTCCGATCCTGTCACTGCTTTCCAAGTGCTCTGCTATTACATCTTTTATAATGGACTCTAGCATTTTCCCCACTACCGATGTCAGGCTTACCGGTCTATAATTCCCCGCTTTTTCTCTACCACCTTTTTTGAATAGGGGGGTAACATTAGCTACCCTCCAATCCATGGGTACTGTTCCAGAGTCTATCGAGTTCTGGAAGATGACCAGCAATGCATCTACTATTTCTAGGGCCACTTCCTTAAGTACTCTGGGATGTAGATAATCAGGCCCTGGGGATTTATCGGCCTTCAGTCCCATCAATTTTCCTAACACCATTTCCCTACAAATACTGATTTCTTTCAGTTCCACCCTTTCATCAGACCCTATGTTCCCTGGCATCTCTGGGAGGTTATTTGTGTCCTCCTTTGTGAAGACAGAACCAAAATATGTATTTAGTTGGTCTGCCATTACAAGTGAGCTGTCCCTGAGCGAGCCTGCACCTGACCTCATTTGTTACAAGCTGTACACATACATATCTAGTTCTGGATTCTCTTACTCTCTCTGACTGTCTAACAAGATTTCGCTTTGTGTCTCTCTATGTTTCAGATGAAGAAAAAAACAAGGACTGTCTTTTGCCCTCTTCCCCCCACCTTCAGGTGTTGAAAATTGGTATGGCAAGCTACTAATCAAAGTTATCACCTTGAATGAAAAACCACTCCCTTTGGTGTGGGAGCTTGTGGTACCAGTATTGTAAATTCAGCTAAGACCCCGTCGGTTGCAATGAATGAAAATCATGTTATCATAGTGGCCAGCAATCCCTAGGATCAGCTATTAACAAGCTCCACTATCTCAAAGCTAATGTGGCATGCAACAGTAGATATTTTTTGTTTTGTATACCAGTTTGCCTCTCCTCCTTCTCCTGAAGGCAGTGACTCCTTCCTGTGGTGCCCTCTGATACTCTGCTTATATATTATTCATTCATGTGTGAGCCTCAACAGTGAGTGTTGATAGGCTAATTGACTGCAGAGAACATTACACCGGCACCCAATCCTGTCCTCAACCAATGCTCCAGCAGGTATTGCAATCAGGAACAGTGAAACTGATTCATTTTCCCCTCTCTCTAACACAGAGGTGCAGGGACCATTTGTAATATCCCAAGAAGCACTCTGGTTGAGACTAACTAACTCAGTACAGACCATGGATCAACCCTAGTTCTTTCCTGGCTTTTATGGCTCAAGGGAGGTCTAGAGTTAAGGTGATTGGCAAAAGAACAAGAGGCAATATGAGGAAAAACTTTTTTACACAATGAGCAGTTAGGATTTGGAATGCACTGCCTGACAGGGCGGTGGTTACAGATTCATTAGTAGCCTTCAAAAGGGAATTGGATAAACACTTGAAGGAGAAAAAAAATTGCAGGAATATGGGGAAAGAGCAGGGAGTGGGACTAACTGGATTGCTGTTTGAAAGAGCCGGCGCAGACTTGATGGACCGAATGGCCTCCTTCTGTGCTGTGCTATTCCAAGATTCAGTGGCTATTTTATTTAAATTGGCCTTTGATAGAAAGTTCTACATCTTGTGTAACTTAACTGCAAGTTTCAGGTCTGCAATTAGGATGGATGATCTTAAAAGCTTCATGATAAATTATTGGTTTTGAACAGCAGCTTAGCAGATAGAAGGTGTGTTAACGAGATCAGTATTCTGACAGGGAAAGTGATGACCTCAGCATACAAAGGGAAAGGATGTAAGGGGCAGATTGATGGCAGTCGTAGCAAATGCTTCAACGTGAAGTTGGAGAGATTTGTGAAATGGTAAAGAGGGGAAAGAGATGTCTTGGAGAGTGATGTGAATGTTGATAGTGAGAGTAGTGGTTAAATGTGGAAAAAAAGCAATAATTGAGAAGTTGATGTTCTGACTGTCAGCTGATATTTTTTACTTTGCAAAGTATATACACCTGGTCTATATATCTGGAATAGTTAGGGTCTGTATAGTATCATAGAATCATACAATAATACTAACCACTCATTGCATAAAAATGTTTTTCCTCATGTCGCATCTGGTTCTTTTGCCAATCACCTTAAATCTGTGCCCTCTGGTTATCGACCCTTCAGCCACTGGAAACAGTTTTTCTCTTTATTTACTCTATCTAAACCCTTCATGATTTTAAACACCTCTATCAAATCTCCTCTTAGCCTTCTCTGCTCTAAGGAGAACAACCCTAGTTTCTCTAGTGTATCCGCAAAACTGTAATGCCTCATCCCTGGAAGCATTCTAGTAAATCTCTTCTGTACCCTCTCCGAAGCCTTCATGTCTTTCCTAAAGTGTGGTGCCCAGAATTGGACACAGTACTCCAGCTGGGATCGAACTAATGCTTTATATAGGTTTAGCATAACTTCCTGGCTTTTGTACTCTATGGCCGGAATTTTTCCCTAAAAAAAAGGGCGGGTTTGGAGCATGGGGGCAGTTAAATGGTTAAAAATGGGATTCCCAACCTGACCACTTCCGGTTTTAATGGAGGCGGGATGGGGAGCGAGCGACCAACCCACTCCCAGGGGGCGGTACATCAAATGAGGCTGAGAGCCTCTTTTTTCACCTCCATTTTGAATTTAACTGCATGTGGATGGGTTACAAGCAATTCGTGAAACCCAGCAGTTAAACCAAGGCAGGCACTGCTGTATCCAGGAGGTAAGTGGATTTATAGCTATCTCCTTGATCCAGGGTCCCTACCTAACCACCACCGCCACCCCCCCCGGGCTCGGAGATCCCCTCACGAGGCCTCCGATCGCCTTCCCAGGCTTTTGATCTCCACCATGAAGCCAACCCCACCCCATCCTCCGGTGGCAGGCCCCAATCCTCTTTCCCCACCCGCCGATGCTCCGATCCCTGGCTAACTCCAATCCCCGATCCCTGGCCACACCCTCCCCCCGCTGATCCTCCGACCATCCCCCCGTTCCCCGGCTGAGCCCCTGCCGATCCCCGACCGAGCCCCCCGCGATCCTTTCCCCGGACCTACCCCTCACTCCCTCTCTGCATCTGCAGGCCTACCCGCCCGCAGCCAGCTAACCTCTCAACCCGGCCTCCTGGGTTACCCATCTGCCTCGGAGGCCCCAGCCCCCAACCCACCTACCTGGAGAAAATTCCAGCTGATGCCTCTATTTATGAAGCCCAGGATCCCATATGCTTTATTAATTGTTTTGTTAACATGTCATGTCAAATTCAAAGATTTGACATGACATGTTAACAAAACATGTCACTGTCTGTGTGGAGTTTGCACATTCTCCCTGTGTTTGCGTGGGTTTTCTCCGGGTGCTCCGGTTTCCTCCCACAGTCCAAAAATGTGCGGGTTAGGTTGATTGGCCATGATAAAAATTGACCCTTAGTGTTAGGGCGATTTAAAAACGTGGGGTTACGGGGATAGGGCTTGGGTGGGATGGCTGTCGGTGTAGGGACCGGGTGCTAGGGTTTGGATGATCAGCCATGATCTCGTTGAATGGCGGAGCAGGCTCGAAGGGCCGAATGGCCTACTCCTGCTCCTATCTTCTATGTTTCTATGATTTGTGCACAAACACCCTTAGGCCTCTCTCTTCTTGCATCCTCTTTAAAATTGTACCATTTAGCATGTATTGTCTCTCCTCATTCTTCCTCGCAAAATGTATCACCTCACACTTTTCTGTATTGAATTTCATCTGCCATGTGTCCGCCATTCTACCAGCCTGTCTATGTCCTATTGAAGTCTATTACTATCTTCCTCACTGTTTACTACACTTCCAAGTTTTATGTCATCTGCAAATTGTGCCCTCTACCCCCAAGTCCAAGTCATTAATGTTATCAAAAATAGTAGTGGTCCTAGTACTGAACCCTGTGGAATACCACTGTATGCCTCCCTCCAGTTTGAAGAACAGCCATTCACCACAACTCTGTTTTCTATCCCTTAGCCAATTTTGTATCCATGCTGCTACTGCCCCTTTTATCCCATGAGCTTCAATTTTACTAACAAGCCTATTATGTGGTACTTTATTAAACGCCTTTTGAAAGTCCATATACACAACATCAACTGCACTGCCCTCATCCACCCTCTCTGTTACCTCATCAAAAAACTCAATCAAGTTAGTCAAACACGACTTGCCTTTAACAAATCCGTGCTGGCTCTCCTTTATTAGTCCATGCTTGTCCAAGTGGCTGTTAATTTTCTCCCGAATTATCGTTTCTAAAAGCTTCCCCACCACCGACGTTAAACTGACTGGCCTGTAATTGCCAGGTTTATCCTGCTCCCCTTTTTTAAACAAGGGTGCAACCTTTGCGTATGAGGGCGCCCAGCACCAGATAGACATTTTATATATCTGGATGAGTCCATATATCAGGTCATGCAGCATATGCATTATATCTCTAAAAATCATTATATATAGATACATTTTATTTGGTACAATAAAAGTAGGCTTTCACAAGTACAGAGGGACAGATGTACATGTAGTTGTGTAGAGTTAGGTGGTGTTTGGCATAAACAGGGATGAGATTGCTCCTTGGCAGGTGGTCATAGTCATAGAGTCATAGAGTTTTACAGCACAGAAAGAGGCCCTTCGGCCCATCGTGTCTGCGCCGCCCATCCATCCCTGTCCAGTCTAATCCCATTTTCCAGCATTTGGTCCATAGCCTTGTATGCAATGGCATTTCAAGTGCTCATCCAAATGCTTCTTGAATGTTGTGAGGGTTCCTGCCTCTACCACCCTTTTAGGCATTGAGTTCCACATTCCAACCACCCTCTGGGGGAAAAAGTTCCTCCTCAAATCCCCTCTAAATCTCCTGCCCCTTACCCTGAATCTATGCCCCCTTGTTATTGACCCCCCTACTAAGGGGAAAAGTTCCTCTTTGTCTACCCTATCTATGCCCCTCATCATTTTGTACACCTCAATCAGGTCCCCCCTCAGCCTTCTTTGCTCCAAGGAAAACAACCCCAGCCTGTTTAGTCTTTCTTCATAGCTGAGGCGCTCCATCCCAGGTAACATCCTGGTGAATCTTCTCTGCACCCTCTCCAAAGCAATCACATCCTTCCTATAGTGAGGCGACCAGAACTGCACACAGTACTCCAGCTGTGGCCTCACCAGCGTTTTGTACAGCTCCATCATAACCTCCCTGCTCTTATATTCTATGCCTCGGCTAATGAAGGCAAGTATCCCATATGCCTTTTTAACCACCTTATCTACTTGTTCCGCTGCCTTCAGAGATCTATGTACATGTACACCGAGGTCCCTCTGACCCTCTGTACTTCCTAGGGTCCTACCACTCATTGTGTATTCCCTTGCCTTATTTGTCCGTCCAAAATGCATCACCTCGCACTTTTCAGGGTTAAATTCCATTTGCCACTTTTCCGCCCATCTGACCAACCCGTCTATATCGTCCTGTAGCCTGAGGCTTTCCTCCTTGCAATTTACCACCCCACCAATTTTCGTGTCATCTGCAAACTTACTGATCATCCCTTTTACATTCTCATCCAAATCATTTATGTAGATCACAAACAACAAGGGACCCAGCACCGACCCCTGAGGTACCCCACTGGACACAGGCTTCCAGTCACAAAAGCAACCTTCGACCATCACCCTCTGCCTCCTGCCACTCAGCCAGTTTAGGATCCAACGCGCCAAGGCACCCTGGATCCCATGGGCTCTTACCTTCTTGACCAGTCTCCTATGCGGGACTTTGTCAAAAGCTTTACTGAAGTCCATGTAAACCACATCCACAGCATTTCCCTCATCCACCTCCCTAGTCACCCCCTCGAAAAATTCAATCAGATTTGTCAGACATGATTTACCCTTGACAAAGCCATGCTGACTATCCCCGATTAATCCTTGCCTCTTCAAGTGGAGACTAATTTTGTCCCTCAGAATTTTTTCCAATAATTTCCCTACCACAGATGTTAGGCTCACTGGCCTGTAATTCCCTGGTTTATCCCTGCTACCCTTCTTGTATAATGGTACTACATTAGCTGTTCTCCAGTCCTCTGGTACATCCCCTGTGGCCAGAGAGGTTCTGAAAATTTGTGTCAGAGCCCCTGCAATCTCCTCCTTTGCCTCCCACAGCAGCCTGGGATACATCTCGTCCGGGCCTGGGGATTTATCCACTTTTTGGCCTGCTAAAACCGCTAGCACCTCCTCCCTCTCGATGCTAATATGTTCAAGTATGTCACAATCCCCTTGCCCGATTTCTATGTCTGCATCGTCTTTCTCCATAGTGAACACAGATGCAAAAAATTCATTTAAAACCCTGCCTACATCATCTGGTTCTACACACAGATTGCCACTTTGGTCCCTAATGGGCCCTACCCTTTCCCTGGTAATCCTCTTGCCCTTAATATACTTATAAAACATCTTAGGATTTTCCTTTATTTTGCTCGCCAGAGGCTCTTTGACAGAAAAAAACCTGGAATGTAAAATTTGAAACTAGCAAATTCCATTTTTTTACACAATGGGAGTTATTATGTGTTAAAAAGAAATGAGCAGGTTACATAACACAGCTAAAAGGTAGACAATTAATGAGGATAGTTTTTCCTGTCTCTTCACAATATATAACATTTTCACTTTCATTCATATCTTGTTTTCACCTTGATAGTCACATACCCACAAAAAAAACCTGCTGATAGCCAGACTACCAAAGGATAAAATTCACTGCTATCACAATCCAGTTCCTTCGAGGCCTCAATAACAGAACCTTGTACCCCAGTGCAGTGGAACACCAGCGCGCTGTGTCTTGGAGCAGGGGGATACTGGTTTGTGTTTATGATTTCCCTAATGATTAATTCTAGCAGGGGAATGGAGGGCAGGTTCTCTGCCACAGGGAAAGGAGGAAAATTGGACAAAGAGTTATCTCACCAATCTCATAACATTTGATTACAGAGCAGTATTGGCTGAGTCCTTGTAAACAGACTGTGTGCCTGCTCTCTCAGGCAGGGTAAAGCATATGGCAGAAAGAAATGTAGAAGGAAAGAGAAAAAAAATGATCTGCTATGTGGGGGAGGGAAGGAGATGAAACTGACTTAAATTAAATGGTATTAGAAAAAATCTTTATGTGAAAGCACAATGCCTACATAAGTGCAGGCGCACACGCATGCATATATAGCACATGCATATGCTAGTTTTTTGTTCCACAGAGCATTATTAATAGTCATCTAAACAGTACACACGTTATAGGGAGCAGTCAGCATGAGTTATGGAGTGAACCAATCAGATGCCACAAAATGACTAGAATTCCTTGGGAGACTGCACTAGAAATGATGAAAGAAGAGTGAATTTTTCAATACAGTAGTAAGATACATGGAACAGACATATATCCAATGATCCCTCTTTTGGGTGCGTGGCCTCTTTAAGGAGCCGCGCGGCCCATTCAAACTTCCGGACATGCGCGGTTTTTCCATTGAGAAACCAGCAAGCGGCCTGCGCGGGAGCTTCAGACAGCTCTGTGGCCGCAGAGCTAAATGGGAACATTGCATATCTCCCTTCAAAAAGGACAGTATGGCAAGATCTAGGGGGTGAAATTGGTCTACGGCAGTAGTGTGAAATGAGCTCATAGCGAATCAGCAGCCCGTTTTACACTGTGCCCAATTTTCCATTGAAGTCTATTCGCTGACGATTCGCGATGAGCCTGTCTCGTGGTACTGGCTCATCCTGAATAAAGAGGTCCAAAGGAACAACGATTAAATAGAATTATTTAAATGACCCAAGGAATCAAATGGTAATGAAGTCTGTCATGCATACGAAAGCCAGTTGAGAATAATTAAAATTAATATTAGAAAATGTAAGAAACACAAACTATGAATAGCAGTGAGAGTTTAAAAGACAGTCTTAAGTTATCTACAAAATAGGTTGATAGTTGAAGACCAGATTTCAGGGATAATTGAGCTAGAAATACTAAGGTTTTCAAGAAACTGATGTATTAATTATTCATAATATTCACAACAGAAACTGGAAAAATTCTGGATGCAGTCAAACTGGCTCAAAAATTTAACAAGTACAGAGGTCAGCACATATGTTATAAAGAAACACAAAGCATTAAATGTCTGTGGGATTTGTAGGATGGGATCATATGGAATTGAGTGAAGAAATAGATAACACTCTAGCTAATACTTTGAGAAGCTCAATAAATAGGTTACTGAGATGGGAGACTGGATCATATAAGTCTCATTTTCAAAAAAGAAGCAAATTATAAATCTGGGAATTATAAATCAGTAATACTTCATCAATGTATAAAAAGGATGTTAGATGTGTGTGTAAATTTCTCTAAATCTGATTTACTCACTGGTTAAGCTTCCAAACTGCGTATTGTCTGGAACTTGCCTCAGTGTTTGATCTGAAATGCAGTTTAATTTGGAGGTTTATAGAGTAAATGGATAGCATCAATTCTACTAAATCCTGCAACTTCAAAAACATGGCCAGCTACTACCCTGCCACAGAGAGCAGGCCTCCTGTGCTGCAGCTTTTACATTACTTATCTGGTCTTTTACTGCATTATTGGCGGGGCGGGGGGTGACGGTTAGTGGAGGTGAAGAGAGGTAATATTTACACAAAATAAAATTTTTTTTTTTTTAAAATGGTGCATCTACAAATATGGTTTATAAATACAATTGCATGTCATGTTTGCACTTGTGTAAGTTTGGCAGGTTTTTTTCAATGGGCCATTATCAGCAGTCACCTAAACAGCTCACTTTCCATAAGAAGCAGTCTGCATAATTAGATCAGACCATGCAAAGGGATGAGAATTCTTTGAAGAAATGACTAAATTCACAGAAGGTACTCTGGGTGGGGGACTTCAATGTCCATCACCAAGAGTGGCTCGGTAGCACCACTACTGACTGAGCTGGCTGAGTCCTGAAGGACATAACGGCCAGTATGGGCCTGCGGCAGGTGGTGAGAGAACCAATATGAGGGAAAAACCTACTTGACCTCGTCCTCACCAATCTACCTGTCGTAGATGCATCTGTCCATGACAGCATTGGTAGCAGTGACCGCCACACAGTCATTGTGGAGACGAAAGTTGTGTGGCACTACCACCGTGCTAAATGGGATAAATTCAGAACAGATCTAGCAGCTCAAAACTGAGCATCCATGAGGTGCTGTGGGCCATCAGCAGCAGCAGAATTGTATTCCACCACAATCTGTAACCTCAAGGCCCAGCATAGCCCTCACTCTACCATTACCATCAAGCCAAGGAACCAACCCTGGTTCAATAAGGAGTGTAGAAGAGCATGCCAAGAGCAGCACCAGGCGTACCTAAAAATGCGGTGCCAACCTAGGGAAGCTGCAACACAGGACTACATGCATGCTAAAAAGTGGAAGCAGCATGCAATAGACAGAGCTAAACGATCCCACAATCAACAGATCAGATCAAAGCTCTGCAGTCCTGCCACATCCAGTTGTGAATGGTGGTGGACCATTAAACAACTAACGGGAGGAGGAGGCTCCATGAATATCCCCATCCCCAATGATGGTGGAGCCCAGCACATGAGTGCAAAAGACAAGGCTGAAGCGTTTGCAACCATCTTCAGCCAGAAGTGCCGAGTGGATGATCCATATCGGCCTTCTCCTGAGGTTCCCACCACCACAGAAGCCAGTCTTCAGCCAACTCGATTCACTCCACTGTGATATCAAGAAACTGTCAACAAAAAGCAGGACAAATCCAGTCTGGCCAATTACCGCCCCATCAGTCTACTCTCAATCATCAGCAAAGTGATGGAACGTGTAGTCGACAATGCTATCAAGCAGCATGTACTCACCAAGAACTTGCTCACTGATGCCCAGTTTGGGTTCCGCCAAGACCACTCGGCGCCAGACCTCATTACAGCCTTGGTCCAAACATGGAGAAAAGAGCTGAATTCCAGAGGTGAGGTGAGAGTGACTGCCCTTGACATCAAGGCAGCATTTGACCGAGTGTGGCATCAAGGAGCCCTAGTAAAACTGAAGTCAATGGGAATTGGGGGAAAATGCTCCACTGGTTGGAGTCATACCTAGCACAAAGGAAGATGGTTGTGGTGGTTGGAGGTCAATCATCACAGCCCCAGGATATCGCTGCAGGAGTTCCTCAGGGCAGTGTCCTAGGCCAAACATCTTCAGCTGCTTCATCAATGACTTTCCCTCCATCATATGGTGAGAGGTGGGGATGTTTGCTGATGACTGCACGGTGTTCAGTGCCATTCGCATCTCTTCTGATAATGAAGCAGTCCATGCGCACATTCTGCAAGACCTGGACAACATTAAGGCTTGGGCTGATAGGTCGCAGGTAACATTCACGCGACAAAAGTGCCAGGCAATTACTATCTCCAACAAGCGAGCATCTAACCACTGCCTTTTGACATTTAATGGCATTACCATTGCTGAATCCCCCACCATCAATATCCTGGGGGTCACCATTGACCAGCCACATAAATTGGGAGCAGCAGCGAGAGCGGGCTGACCTGTGAGGGGACAGGCAAAGGAGGAGCGAGGAAATAAAGCCCGAGGCTCGAGGCCCAGACCGAGCTATTGGGAGCAGCAGCGAGAGCGGACCCACCTGTGAGAACAGGCGAAGGAGGAGCGAGGAAATAAAGCCCGAGGTTCGAGGCCCAGACCGAGCTTTTGGGAGCAGCAGCAAGAGCGGACCTCAACAGGCAACATTTGAAAGTGACGTTGTAAGATTCGCAAAATTCAGCAGTTCCCCCAAAACCAAGAAGATTACCCTAAGGAAGGGATTTTGGACTATTCTAAACTATCACAGGATGATAAAAGAATATAGGGCCTAAAGGGAGATTTAAAAATCAAGGACCCCAGGATTTGGGGTTTTTATTTTTGTTCGAGCCTGTGGAAGGAAAAAGGCTGCAATAAAGGAATTGGGATTGGCCTCTGTAAATGGTCAGTTTTGGGTATTGGCATTAACCAAGCTGTCTGGGGACTTATCTAGACTGTCTCAGTCATTTTACATACTGACAATAGACCAACGGAAAAGCAGTTCATGTCAAAATTACAGAACCATCCAAAACCTTGCATAATGCAAAACATGCTTGTGTGGCGGATCGCCACCTAAACGGGTGCAATCCACTTTTCCGTCCGTGGACAATAAATCGGGCACCTTGCCTTTAAGAAGCATGCTGCCTTTAAGGCATGACAAAGGAGCGGGCGTCGCCCTCAGTGTGTACTCAAAAGCGCGGGTGTCGCCCTCAGTCTGTTTTCGGGTTTAGCAGAGAGAGGAGCTGGGGCAGCCATCTCTCAAGAGAATGTAATAAAAGCCATGTGTTCCTCAGATCGGTTCAGCCTCCATTCGTGTTCCGCGGCAGCCGCAACATTGGTGACCCCGACGCTCAGAATGTATTCCGAGCACTGCAATGGCGGACACGAACGCAGTTTCCGTGAAACTGCCGGAGTTTTGGGAAAACCAGCCCGAAGCCTGGTTCCTCCAAGCTGAGTCCCGATTCCGGCTGCGACACATCACCACAGATGGGACGAAGTATGACTACCTTGTCGCATCACTCGGTAGCTCCACAGTCACGAAGGTTTGGATAGCGCTGCAGAACTCACCAGAGGAGGGCAAGTATGCACATCTTAAGGCCGCGCTCCTTAAAAAATTTACGACCTCGACATACCAGCGAAACTGCCGCCTCCTCGACCTTCCAGGCCTCGGTGACGCCTCACCGTCAGACCTCCTCTCCCACATGCTCTCACTCACCGACGAGAGCCCACCCGGGTCTCTCTTCCGCACGCTGTTCATCCGCCAGCTACCTCCCAGCATCCGCCCAGCGATCGTGGCGTCCGGCCTCACGGACCTAGAAGCCCTGGCCGACGAGGCCGACAAGCTGCTGTCCGCTCACTCCAGCCGCGACGTCGCTCCGGACCTGGCAGCCACAGCCTGGGCGCGCCCATCACCGGCCACCACGCGGCCACAAGGCCCAGCCACGGGGCCCACGGGGTCTTCGCGCCCCACAAACCCGGGCTACTGTTACTACCACGCACGGTTCGGCGCCAGGGCACAAAGGTGCACACCTCCCTGCTCCTTCAAGTCCGCCCCCGTACCAGCCCCCGCGATGGCCGTGGGCCACGCGGGTTCCCTGCTGTACGTCACGGATGACAAAACCGGCTGCCGGTTCCTGTGCGACACTGGAGCTCAGCACAGCATCATCCCGGCCTCCGCCCTCGACATCCAAAAGGGCGAACGAGGACAGGTGCTGGCTGCCGCTAACGGCTCGGACATCCGGACGTACGGCACCCGCACAGTCACCCTCGACCTCGCTGGTCGCCGCTACCGATGGGAGTTCATCACTGCTAAGGTACTCTCCCCTCTCATCGGCGCAGACTTCCTGTGCGCCCACGGCCTACTGGTAGACATCCCTCGACACCGCCTCGTGGACATGAACACCATGTCCCCCATCCTGGGCGCCATGGCCCCCCGTCAACCCGTCGACATGGCGTCACAGTGCCACACCCGGGCCACGGATGACTACTCGGCACTCCTGGCCGAATTCCCGGCCTTCACCAACCCGACCTTCTCCGCGGAGGTCGCCAAACACGGGGTGGAACACTTCATCCCCACCACAGGCCCCCCAGTGTACGCCCACGCCCGCAGGCTGGACCCGGCCAAACTGGAGATCACGCGGACCGAGTTTGCCACTATGGAACAGCTCGGCATCATCCGCCGCTCCAACAGTCCCTGGGCCTCCCCACTCCACATCGCCCCCAAACCAGGCGGGGGTTGGCGCTGCCTCAACGATGCCACCACCCCTGATCGGTACCCCGTGCCGCACATTCAGGACTTCTCGGCTAGACTGGCCGGCCGCTCAGTCTTTTCCAAAGTCGACCTGGTGCGCGGCTACCACCAAGTCCCCGTCCACCCCGCGGACGTCCCCAAGACGGCCGTAATCACCCCCTTCGGGCTTTTCGAGTTCCTGCGGATGC
This sequence comes from Somniosus microcephalus, assembly GCF_052327205.1. NCBI lineage: Eukaryota > Metazoa > Chordata > Chondrichthyes > Squaliformes > Somniosidae > Somniosus > Somniosus microcephalus. Next base: position 228,622,015 of record NC_140992.1, read on the forward strand.
CCTTCGGCCTCAAAAATGCGGCCCAGGCATTCCAACGGCTCATGGACTCGGTCCTTCGGGACCTGAAGTTCCTGTTCGTCTACCTGGACGGCATCCTGGTAGCCAGTTCCTCCAAGCAGGAACACCTCGAACACCTTCGCATCCTGTTCGGGCGCCTCAGCGACCACGGGCTCATCCTCAGCCCAGCCAAGTGCCAGTTCGGCCTGGACAAGATCGACTTCCTCGGCCACCACATCACCCATGCTGGGGCCATTCCCCTGCCCACCAAGGTGCAGGCCGTCCAGCAATTTCCCCGCCCCACCACCATCAAAGGACTCCAGGAGTTCCTCGGGATGGTGAATTTCTACAACCGCTTCATCCCCAAAGTGGCGTCCCTCATGAGGCCCCTGTATGAAGCCCTCCGGGGCAGGAGTGGAAAGATGGCGATGGAATGGACGGCAGACGTATCAGCCGCCTTCAACTCCACCAAGACCGCGCTCGCCGACGCCACCCTGCTCGCGCACCCACGGCCCAATGCCATGGTAGCGCTCACCACGGACGCCTCCGACCATGCGGTCGGCGCCGTGTACGAGCAGTGGGTCAACGGCGCCTGGCAACCACTTGCCTTCTTCAGCCGCCAACTACGCCCCCCGGAGGTCAAGTACAGCACCTTCGACCGCGAGCTCCTCGTGCTGTACCTGGCGGTCCGCCATTTTTGGTTTTTGCTGGAGGGCCACCCCTTCACTGCGTTTGTCGACCACAAACCCCTGACATTCGCAATGGCAAAGACAACCGACCCCTGGTCCGCCAGGCAGCAGCGCCAGCTCGCGGCAGTGTCCGAGTTCACCACGGACATCCAACACGTCTCCGGCCGAGACAACGTGGTAGCCGACTGCCTCTCCCGCCCCGCCATCCACGCCACACACCTGGCAGTCGACTACGCTCAACTCGCAGCAGACCAGCTCACGGACCCTGATCTGCTCTCCGCACCTACCAACCTATCAGGGCTACGCCTGGCCGACGTCGCCTGCGGCCCGACCGCAGTCACAGTCAAGTGCGACATATCCCTATCCCAACCTCGGCCCGTCATCCCAGCGTCCTGGCGCTGCCGGGTATTCGAGATTCTCCACAACCTCTCCCACCCCGGCGCCCGCGCATCCATCAAATTGGTAGGCAACCGCTTTGTCTGGCGCGGCCTTCGCAAGGATGTGCGTACTTGGGCCAACTCCTGCCTAGCCTGCCAACGGGCCAAGGTGCAGCAACACACGAAAGCACCCCTCGAGGAGTTCACCGTCCCTTCATGTAGATTCGACTACATCCACGTGGACATCATCGGGCCCCTGCCGCCGTCGCAAGGCCACGCGCACTTGCTGACGATCGTCGACCGCACCACGCGCTGGCCCGAGGCAATTCCACTGACCTCTACCACCACCGCCGACATCGCCAGAGCCTTCGTCAGCACCTGGGTCGCACGGTTCGGCGTCCCCTCCGACATGACGTCGGACAGAGGTCCGCAATTTACCTCTGAACTCTGGACCGCCATCGCACGCAATCTCGGGGTGACCATTCACCGCACCACAGCGTACCACCCCCAAGCCAACGGACTGTGTGAGCGGTTCCACAGATCCTTGAAGGCATCTCTTCGAGCCAGCCTCCAGGACGGCGCCTGGACCGACCGACTCCCGTGGGTCCTCCTCGGCCTGCGCTCCGCGGTTAAAGAAGACCTCCACGCATCGGCAGCAGAGCTCGTGTACGGCCAGCCGCTGCGCGTACCCGGTGAGTTCCTGCCCACCGCCACGACACCCTGGTCAGCCGACCAGCAATGCCACGACTTCGCCTCACCGGCGCTACAGTTCGCCCCGGTGCCCATTGCCCGGCACGGCGAATCCACCTCACACGTCCCGCTAAGCCTGCACCAGGCACGGTTCATTTTCGTCCGGCACGATGCCCACCGCGGACCCCTTCAACCCCCGTACGACGGGCCCTACAAAGTGCTACAGGCTGGGGACAAATTTTTCGACCTACAAGTGGGCGACAGGACTGAAAAAGTGTCGGTTGACTGACTCAAGCCAGCACACTTGGAGCCCGGTGAGCAGGTCCCAGTAGCTCGTCCACCGCCACGCGGCCGACCTGCCCTCAAGCCAGTACACCCGGCTGCTCCACGCCTGGCCGTTCCACATCCACCGGCGTCCTACAAGAGCCGCTCCGGCCGGCCCATCAGCCCGCCGCACCGTCTCGTCCACACCTCCTAAGCAGATTCTGGGGGGAGCTGTGTGGCGGATCGCCACCTAAACGGGCGCAATCCACTTTTCCGTCCGTGGACAATAAATCGGGCACCTTGCCTTTAAGAAGCATGCTGCCTTTAAGGCATGACAAAGGAGCGGGCATCGCCCTCAGTGTGTACTCAAAAGCGCGGGTGTCGCCCTCAGTCTGTTTTCGGGTTTAGCAGAGAGAGGAGCTGGGGCAGCCATCTCTCAAGAGAATGTAATAAAAGCCATGTGTTCCTCAGATCGGTTCGGCCTCCATTTGTGTTCCATGGCAGCCGCAACACCACCAACCAACAAAAGAACCTTGGCCCCCACAGGAAAAGACAACTTTACTGCAATTAAACAAGAGGTTAAACAATCGATGGGACCATCCCAAAACCAGTTTACACATTCTTAAAACAACTTTAGATCAATGGGAGCATCCCGAAACCAATTAAGCAATTCACACCAATCAATATTAACGAGCCCGCCAAAACTAACAATATGCCAGAACTGATTTGGCGCGCAGATTAGCAGGCCTCAATCAATGTAATTGAAGGCCTGTTTTTACAGCAGGCAGTTCAAGGAGTTCAAAGGAGTTCAAGCAGTTCAGTGCTGGAGGAAGTTCGGTTCATGGTTCATTTCAAATCAAGTCATCAAGTTTAGCCCAGTCCAAGAAGAAGCATCTCGAAGCAGTTCTCCCTCTTGAAGAAGTAACACACCATCGGAGACCTCGCGGCAGACCAGGGCCAGGGCAGCACGGTGGCATAGTGGTTAGCACTGTTGCTTCACAGCGCCAGGGACCCGGGTTCGAATCCGGCCTCGGGTGACTGTCTGTGTGGAGTTTGCACATTCTCCCTGTGTTTGCGTGGGTTTTCTCCGGGTGCTCCGGTTTCCTCCCACAGTCCAAAGATGTGCGGGTTAGGTTGATTGGCTATGATAAATTGACCCTTAGTGTTAGGGGGATTAAATACGTGGGGTTACGGGGATAGGGTGGGATATGTAGGGGTTATGGGGATCGGGTGGGATATGTGTCGGTGCAGGCTCGATGGGCCGAAATGACCTCTATCTGCACTGTGGGGTTTCTGTGATTCTGTGATGATTCTGTGAAACAAACAACCAAATATTACCAGCTACCGGGTAATATTGGGCCACCGCGACCAACAAAAAACCAACTTGGAAGAAACCGAAGATCGGCAAGTTTTTCTGCTCTACAATCTATCCTGACTTACCCTTGGGTAAGATTTTTCTGAAAAGACTCTAAACCCTACTTCTAACCAAAAGAAATTGGGTACTCTCCTGATAGATCCAATACGCACACTACCGTATCAGCGGACTCGTGAAGACTGACCAGCTACGCAGGTGAAGTCCTCTACCGCGCCTGGGGTATGGCAGGCCCCAACCGACACATCTAGGGAACCCCGAAATCGCGAACCTCTACAACTGTCAAAAGAAGTCATTTTGGTGAGCATTACCCCATGTCCTCTGGAGCCCAACTTAGCTAGTGAAGTATTCTGCCTATTGTTATTTTCCCTCGTATATTCCAAAGTGTTCCCCCAATTTAGAGTGTTAAGATTATTGTGTTGTATATTTTCTTTCTCAAATAAAGATCTTATTTCGTTCACCAAGATTCAGTTGTCTGCTGCACTTTTCATCACAACCCCCAAATAAGTCCCAGGTCTAGAACCAAGGGAGTGGGAGCGATTTGACCCGTTCATAAGTCAGAGGCGAAGCTGACCCAAACACCACCCTTTACAACGTCAGAGATTAAAAGTGACGTCGGCACAAGGGAAACAGCTGATTGGTAAGTAGGACTTGGTGAGTATTTCTACAGTCCAGTTGTTAAAGTAAAAGTAAGGTCTCTAGTTTAGAGTAAGTAGTGTTTAAAGTGAAGTAAGGTCCATAGTGTATTTAATATTCTTTAATTTAAAGGAAGTAAAGGGAGTAAATTAATGGTAGGGCATGGCAGGGCAGCTCGGCAGCGTGGCGTGCTCCTCCTGTGCTATGTGGGAAGTCAGGGACACTTTCGGTGTCCAGGGCGAACACGTGTGCAGGAAGTGTCTCCAGCTGCAGCTACTCAAAATCCGCATTTTGGAACTGGAGCTGCGGCTGGAGTCACTGTGGAGCATCCATGAGGCTGAGATCTTCATGGGTAGCACGTTTAACGAGGTGGTCACACCGCAGGTAAAGAGTGCACAGGCAGACAGGGAATGGGTGACCACCAGACAGAGTGAAAGAACTAGGAAGGTACTGCAGGAGTCCCCTTGGTCCATCTCCCTCTCCAACAGATTTTCCGTTTTGGATACTGCTGGGGGAGATGGTTTCTCAGGGGAATGCAGCAAGAGCCAAATCTGTGGCACTACGAGTAGCTCAGCTGCACAGGAGGGGAGGAAAAAAAGTGGGAGAGCAATAGTGATTGGGGATTCTATCGTAAGGGGAATAGATAGACATTTCTGTGGCTGCAGACGTGACTCCAGGATGGTATGTTGCCTCCCTGATGCCAGGGTCAAGGATGTCACTGAGTTGCTGCAGGACATTCTGAAGGGGGAGGGTGAACAGCCAGAGGTCATGGTCCATATCGGTAGAAAGAGGGACGAGGTCCTGCAAGCAGAATATAGGGAGCTAGGAAATAAATTAAAAAGCAGGACCCCAAACATAGTAATCTCAGGATTACTCCCAGTACCATGTGCTAGCGAGAGCAGAAATAGGAGAATAGACCAGATGAATGTGTGGCTGGAGAGATGGTGTATGAGGGAGGGATTTAAATTCCTGAGGCATTGGGACTGATTCTGCGGAAGGTGGGACCTGTACATGGTGGACGGGTTACACCTCGGCAGAACCGGGACCAATATCCTCGCAGGGGGGTTTGCTAGTGCTGTTGGGAAGGATTTAAACTAGTTTGTCAGGGGGCTGGGAACCTAAGTGTCGGCCCAGAATGGAGAGAAACAAAACTGGAAGTGCAAGTTAGAAAAGTAGTCAGCAAAACTAGTAGGGAGCAGAAACAAAGGTCAATGCTAAAGAGGGTCAAAGTGCAGAAAAAAATTAAACAGGTAAAGTTGAAGGCACTTTATCTAAATGCATGTAGCATTCGCATAAAAGTGGATGAATTAATGGCACTAATAGAAGTAAATGGGTATGATGTAATTGTCATTGCAGAGACATGGTTGCAGGGTAACCAAAGCTGGGAACTGAATGTTCCAGGGTACTCAACATTTAGGAAGGACAGACAAAAAGGAAAAGGAGGTGGCGTAGCGCTGTTAATAAGGGATGAGATCAGTACGGTAGAGATAAAAGATCTTGGTTTGGCAGATCGTGATGTAGAACTGGGATCAGTTTGGGTGGAGTTAAGAAACAGCAAAGGGCAGAAAACATTGGTGGGAGTTGTGTACAGGCCACCAATATAGGGCACAGTATCAATCAAGAGATTAGAAGTGCATGTAACAAGGGCAATACAGTAATCATGGTGGACTTTAATCTTCATTTTGACTGGGCAAATCAAATTACCACTAATGGTGTGGAGGACAAATTCTTGGAATGCATGCGAGATGGTTTCCTGGATCAGTATGTGGAGGAACCAACCAGGGAACAGGCTATTCTGGATCTGGTACTGTGTAATGAGAAAGGGCTAATCAATAATCTTGTGGTAAAGGCGCCTTTAGGGACAAGTGACCATAATATAATTGAATTTTATATTAAGTTTGAGAGTGATGTAGTCCAATCTGAAACTAAGGTCTTCAATCTAAACAAAGGAAACTACAAGTGTATGAGCGACAAGTTGGCCATGGTCGATTGGGAGACTACACTAAAAGGTATGAAGGCGGACATACAATGGCTAACATTCAAGGAAATAATGCATAATTTGCAACAAACATATATTCCTCTAGGGCATAAAAACCCAAAAGGAAAAGTGATCCAACCATGGCTAACAAAAGAAATTAAAGCTAGTATTAAGTAAAAGGAGGAAGCTTATAAAGTTGCCAGAAAAAGCGGTCAGCCTGAGGATTGGGATCTTTTTAGAAATCAGCAAAGGGGGACCAAGAAATTGATAAAGAAAGGGAAAATGGAATATGAGCACAAACTAGCGAAAAATATAAAAACGGATTATAAAAGCTTCTACAGGTATGGGAAAAGGAAAAGACTGGTGAAGGTAAATGTAGGTCCTTTACAGTCAGAGACGGGAGAATTTATAATGGGGAATGAGGAAATGGTAGAGAAATTAAATGAATACTTTGTTTCTGTCTTCACGGAGGAAGACACAAAAACCTCCCAGAAATACGAGAAAACCAAGGGTGTGACGAGACTGAGGAACTTAAAGAAATTATTATTAGTAAAAAAATAGTACTAGCAAAATTAATGGGACTAAAAGTCGATAAATCCCAAGGACCGGATGACCTACATCCTAGGGTTTTGAAAGGGGTGGCCATTGGAGTATTGGACACATTGGTTGTCATCTTCCAAAATTCCATAGATTCTGGAATGGTTTCTGCAGATTGGAGGATAGCAAATGTAACCCCGCTATTTAAGAAAGGAGGGAGAGAGAAAACAGGGAACTACAGACCTGTTAGCCTCACAGCAGTAGTCGGGAAAATGCTGGAATCTATTATAAAGGATGCAATAACTGGGCACTTAGAAGCTAATAGTAAAATTGGGCAGAGTCAACATGGATTTATGAAAGGGAAATCCTGTTTGACAAACCTATTGGAGTTCTTTGAGGATGTAACTAGTGGAGTAGACAAAGAGAAACCGGTAGATGTGGCGTACCTTGATTTTCAGAAGGTCTTCTATAAGGTCCCACACAAGAGGATGGTGAACAAAATTAGGGCACATAGAATTGGGGGTAATATACTAGCATGAATTGATAATTGGTTAACAGACAGAAAACAAAGAGTAGGGATAAACGGGTCTTTTTTAGGATGGCAGGCTGTAACTAGTGGGGTACCGCAAGGATCGGTGCTTGGGCCCCAGCTATTCACAATCTATAGCAATGATTTAGATGAGGGGACTAAATGTAACATTTCCAAATTTGCTGATGATACAAAGCTAGGTGGCAATGTCAGTTGTGAAGAGGATGTGAAGAGGCTTCAAGGGGATCTCGACAGGCTCAACGAGTGGGCGAGAACATGGCAGATGGAATATAACGTGGATAAATGTGAAGTTATCCACTTTGGTAGAAAAAACAGAAAGGCAGAGTATTTCCTAAATGGTGAAAGATTGGGGAATGCAGATGTTCAAAGGGACATGGGCGTCTTTGTACATGAGTCACTGAAAGTGAATGTGCAGGTGCAGCAAGCCATTAGGAAGGCAAATGGTATGCTGGCCTTTGTTACACGAGTAAAGAAGTCTTACTCCAATTATATAGGGCCTTGGTGAGCAGGCAAGGTTCTGTGTGGGAACCAGAGTTTTGTAAGGGTTTATTGCTGTTTATAACATTTGTAATGGGCCAGCCGACTCAAGATGTCAACACGCAGAGGAGTGCTTGTGGCATTTTCTCATGTCAATCCTACTGATATTATGGACTATGATATTTTAAACTATACTATTGTAAGGGTTTATAATTTAATACTTGAAATGTACAGGCAGAAATTTAACAAACTGAGAATCCAGGCAGTATTTAAAGAAAAATGATTAATCAGCTCATAGACATATGGCAGATGTGAATGTCTTCGCCATTTAATACTATGGGACAGGTTTCTGGAAATATTTGCTGCAGATTTAAGAATCTGGTTACTTGAGCAGGAATGTAAAACACTCAAGCAGCTAGCCACATGTGTGATCATTTTATGGCCGTGCGACCAGAGGTAAACCATCACACGGGTGGGAGACCAGGTGGCTCACACCGTCTGCTGTGTGATCCCCTCAGCAAGCCAGCTGCCTGGCCTGTCTTGGGTGAGGTCAAGGAGGGTGCCGCCAAGCAGGTCAGGGATCTGAAGACATTGAGATCAGGGGCAGGATTTTCATTGGGCCGTGGAGGCGGGATTGGAGGCATGTGGGGGGTTAAAATCCCAAAATTGGGGGGCACGAACCCATCCCGCACCCAACCCGCCTCCATGCCAATTTCAAAGGAGGCGGGTACCCGACCCACACTGGGACCCACCTCCCCGAGGCGGGAAGGTGATTAGTGCCATTTAACTGCCCGTTAACAGGTAGTTAACAGGCAGTTTTTAGCCTAATCCCTATTTTTAATGTTGAAGTGTGGGATTCCTGACGGCTCCAAACCACGGCAAGTTAGAAGAGGTGGACTGTCGGGATGAAGGGCTTGGAGGGGTCAAGATGTCCGGTGTTCAGGTGAGTGATGGGTGCATGAGTGCAAAGGTAAGTGTGTTTGGTGTGTGTAAAGTGTTTAAAGAAGTTTTACATACCTTTACTTACCTTTACAGCCTACCTTCCTTCAGATCTCGGGAGTCCCTCATCTCACCGGCACAGAAAGCAGAATGGCTGCGAGCTGTCAAAAATTGCAGCATTCAGCTTTCTGTTCCGGGGAGATCTCTAAATCAGCCTGAGAGAAAGGAATTAACCTGGAGTACAGATTGTCAGTGTTTGACAGCTTCAAACAGCTGTGAAATGCTGATATTTCATCTGTCAAAAGGTCTTGACAGATGAAATATCAATCTGCGACATCACCTGTTGCCGGGTGGCCCTTAATTGGTCAATCAAGTCAAAATTGCGTGGGTTGGCTAGAACTCGATGGAGGCGGGACTACAACCCCAAAAGTTGTAGTCCCGCCTCCTACCCGACTCCTCAATGAAAATCCAGCCCCAGGTGTTTTAAATGTGGTGAGATAGGCCACAAGCCAAACCAGTGCTGGTATCAGCCTTACTGCTCCAGTGCCTGCAGCTGCCAAAGTCACTGATCAAGTTGCATGAAGTCCAGGGCTCCCTCACACCTGACAAAGCTCAGGCGGCTAAGGCAATTTCAGGCAGAAAGCATGCTGGGTTGCGGAGGTGGATGGGGGTGGCAGTAAGTGGCATGCCAAATGATTCTAGGGGTTTCACAGTCCAGGGACACAGATGGGGCTTAGAGGAGGTGCAGCTGGCCAACCATGGCCGAGGGCTCAGGAAAAGACCGCTCTCACCTCACAGACTGAATTTAAAAGGAAAGTGTGTTCAGTCTCATGGGGTGGGGGGGATATGCAGTGTTCAGGGAGCAGGTCTGCACCATACTTTGTGCAGGATGAAATAGCCTTGCATGTCTTACCTGCTCAAGGGGAAGATATGGGAGGCCACATGGTATATTGCCTGCTTCAGGACAGGCGAGCTCTTCTTTGAGCATGGCTCCATCATAAGAACATAAGAACATAAGAAATAAGAGCAGGAGTAGGCCATATGGCCCCTCAAGCCTGCTCCACCATTCAATAAGATCATGGCTGATCATCAACCTCAACTCCACTTTCCCGCCTGATCTCCATATTCCTTAATTCCCCTAGAGTCCAAAAATCTATCTATCTCAGCCTTGAATATACTCAAAGACTCAGCATCCACAGCCCTCTGGGGCAGAGAATTCCAAAGATTCACAACCCTCTGAGTGAAGAAATTCCTCCTCATCTCTGTCTTAAATGGCCTACCCCTTATCCTGAGACTATGCCCCCTAGTTCTAGACACTCTAGCCAGGGGAAACAACCCCTCAGCATCTACCCTGTCAATCCCCTTCAGAATCCTGTATGTTTCAATGAGATCACCTCTCATTCTTCTAAACTCCAGTAAGTATACACAATCTCATCATTGGATAGCCCTCTCATCCCAGGAATCAATCTAGTGAACCTTCGTTGCACCGCCTCCAAGGCAAGTATATCCTTCCTTAGATAAGGAGACCAAAACTGTACTCCAGGTGTGGTCTCACCAAGGCCCTGTACAATTGTACCAAGACTTCCTTACTCTTACATTCCAACCCCCTTGCAATAAAGGCCAACATGCCATTTGCCTTCCTTATTGCTTGCTGTACCTGCATGCTAGCTTTCTGTGTATCTTGCATGAGGACACCCAAATCACTCTGAACACCAACATTTGAAAGTTTCTCACCATTTAAAAAATATTCTGTTTTTCTATTTTTCCTACCAAAGTGAATAACCTCACATTTCCCTAAATTATACTCCATCTGCCACCTTACTGCCCACTCACTTAGCCGACCTAGCTTTGTATCATCAGCAAACTTGGATACATTACACTCTTCATCTAGGTCATTAATATCGATTGAAAATAGCTGAGGCCCCAACACTGATCCTTGCGGCCAGTTACAGTTACAGCCTGCCAACCTGAAAAAGATCCGTTTATCCCTACTCTCTAGTTTCTGTCCGTTAACCAATCCTCCATCCATGCTACTATATTACTCCCAACCCAATGAGCCCTAATCTTGTGTAATAACCTTTTATGTGGCACCTTATCGAATGCCTTTTGGAAATCCAAATATACTACATCCGCTGGTTCCCCTTTATCTACCCTGCTAGCTACATCCTCAAAAAACTCTATTAAATTTGTCAAACATGATTTCCCTTTCATAAAACCATGTTGACTCTGCCTAATCATGTTATGGTTTTCTAAGTGACTTGATACCACTTCCTTAACAATGGATTCCAGCATTTTCCCGACGACTGATGTCAGGCTAACAGGCCTGTAGTTCCCTGTGTTTTCTCTCCTTTCTTGAATAGCGGTGTTACATTTGTGACCTTCCAATCGCTGGGACCATTCCAGAATCTAGAGAATTGCATCCACTATCCCTTCAGCCACCTCTTTTAGAACCCTAGGATGCAGGCCGTCAGGTCCAGATGATTTGTCGGCTTTTAGTCCCATTAGTTTCTCTAGTACTTTTTCTCTACTTATATTAATTACGTTAAGTTCCTCACCCTCATTAGGCCCTTGATTCCCCACCATTTTTGGTATGCTTTTTGTGTCTTCTACTGTGAAGACAGATACAAAATATTTGTTTAACGTTTCTGCCATTTCCTTATTCCCCATAATAATTTCTCCTGTCTCAGCCTCTAAAGGTCCAACATTTACTTTTGCTACTCTTTTCCTTTTTACATACTTGTAGAAACTCTTACAATTTGCTTTTATATTTCTTGCTAGTTTTCTCTCATATTTTATTTTTTCCCTTTTTATCAATTTTTTGGTCATCCTTTGCTGGTTTCTAGAAACTCTCCCAATCCTCAGGCTTACTATTATTCTTTGCAACATTATAAGCTTCTTCTTTCAATCTAATGCTATCCTTAACTTCTTTAGTTATCACCTAGGTGGCAGATGGCTAGGCAGAGGCAGCCAGTGACAGAATTCAGGAGCACTAACCAGGCACCATCCTGAGATGAAGCTGAGCTGCACAATAGTCCAGCCATAGGGGGCTGAGCAGGCAATTCAGGGGTTGCTAGTTGGCACAGACATGTCCCACTGCACACTATGTCGAACTGTATTCGGTGCAAGAGGTAGAAGCACAAGGCACAAGGTTTGCACATCTCTCAGGCTGGTTTCCCTGCAACTCATAGCTCTGGGATTCGGGATGATCAGTAGTCATCGTGGAGCTCTTATTGAGGAGTACGTGGTCTTTGCGAGTGAGCCACAGAGCTCACACACAAGGGCTCTACTCAGGGGAGGGAAATCTTTTACATTGAGGATTCTTCCGACCATTTGTTTTGCAGAAAGCTTTTGAAAAACAAAGTTACCCTTAATTGTAATGTTTTAAACCAAAGTGTATTCAAGGAAGTTTAAAAAAAAGTCACTGAGATGATAGGTAGTTAAGATGTTAATGACAAAGCTTTGATGTTGTTTCCTCATAGATTATAAATAATAGACAATTCATCAGCTTGTCTCGGTAATTGAAAATGAGCTCATATCCATTGTGGTGAAATGACTTTGATTCTTTCTTGGCTATGATCACAGAAAGATAAAAACACAAACAGAGCCACAATCACAGTCAGGTTTTTAAAGAGAAAGCTGTGAGGTCTTTCGTGGAGATTAAGAGGTTAGACATGTTGGAGGACAATTAGAAGTCATCTTGCTTAACTCAAGTAGGACGATCCACTGATGTGGGGAAACATGGTATATTCTTCATTTTGTATTATTACATTAAGATACGTTGTACTGCTTGTATTAAGTAAGTCCAATTATAACTGCAATTATGTTCACCTTACTGTAAAATAAAGTAGCTTATTGATTTGTATCAGGCTTCATCTCAGCAAGTGTTTGCTTGGTTCACCTTCAGAAAGTTTGTGGAAGTACATGTGTATAAGACACAGATACCAGTCCATGCCATAGGCGGGGGGTGGGGGGAGGGGGGTGGCGGTGTTATTGCTACATCCCCAGGTTATGCTATTGCTCAAGTAGATTTAGAGCAGTGTGCATCAGCTCCCACAAAAGTAAAACACTCAGGGGTAAAAAATTAGTGCTCGTCAGCAAAGCAGTCGGTGTCACCATCAGCTGCCATTAATAGCTGCCCAAAATGGCCGTAGCGCTAACTGACCTAAATTGTATGAACATATATACGAACATACGAATTAGGAGCAGGAGTAGGCCATTCGGCCCTTCGAGTCTGCTCCGCCATTCAGTAAGATCATGGCTGATCTGATTACTCCACATTCCCGCCTACCCCTGATAAACTTTAACCCCTTGCTTACCAAGAATCTATCTACCTCTGCATTCAAAATATTCAAAGACTCTGCTTCCACCGCCCTCTGAGGAAGAGGGTTCCAAAGACTCACGACCCTTTGTGAGAAAAATATTCTCCTCATCTCTGTCTTAAATGGACGACCCCTTATTTTTAAACAGTGACCCCTAGTTCTAGATTCTCCCACAAGAGGAAACATCATCTCCACATCCACCCTGTCCAGACCCCTCAGGATTTTATATGTTTCAATCAAGTCACCCCTTATTCTTCTAAACTCCAGCAAATACAAGCCTAGGCTGTTCAAACTTTCCTCATAAGACAACCCGCCCATTCCAGGTATTAGTCTAGTAAACCTTCTCTGAACTGCTTCCAACGCATTTACATCCTTCCTTAAATAAGGAGACCAATACTGTACACAGTACTCCAGATGTGGTCTCACCAATGCCCTGTATAACTGAAGCATAACCTCCCTACTTTTGTATTCAATTCCCCTCGCAATAAATGATAACATTCTATTAGCTTTCCTAATTACTTGCTGTACCTGCATAGTAACCTTTTGTGATTCATGCACTAGGACACCCAGATCCCTCTGCATCTCAGAGCTCTGCAATCTCTCACCATTTAGATAATATGCTTTTTTACTCTTCCTGCCAAAATGGACAACTTCACATTTTCCCATATTATACTCTATTTGCCAGATATTTGCCCACTCACTTAACTTATCTATATCCCTTTGTAGCCTCCTTATGTCCTCTTCACAATTTACTTTCCTACCTATCTTTGTGTCATCAGCAAATTTAACAACCATACCTTCAGTCCCTTCATCCAAGTCATATATATAAATTGTAAAAAGTTGAGGCCCCAGCACTGATCCCTGTGGCACAGCACTCGTTACATCTTGCCAATCAGAAAATGACCCATTTATGCCTACTCTCTGTTTCCTGTTAGCTAGCCAATCTTCTATCCATGCCAATATGTTACCCCCTACACCATGAGCTTTTATTTTCTGCAATAACCTTTGATGTGGCACTTTATCAAATGCCTTCTGGAAATCTAAGTACAGTACATCCACCGGTTCCTCTTTATCCACAGCACATGTTACTTCCTCAAAGAACTCCAATAAATTGGTTAAACAGGATTTCCCTTGCACAAAACCACGTTGACTCTGCCTGATTACTTTGAACTTTTCTAAATGCCCTGGAATAACGTCTTTAATAATAGCTTCTAACATCTTCCCTATGACAGATGTTAAGCTAACTGGCCTGTAGTTTCCTGCTTTCTGTCTCCCTCCCTTTTTGAATAAAGGAGTTACATTCACTATTTTCCAACCTAATGGAACCTTCCCCGAATCTAAGGAATTTTGGAAAATTAAAACCAACGCATCAACTATCTTACTAGCCACTTCTTTTAAGACCCTAGGATGAAGTCCATCAGGACCTGGGCACTTGTCAGCCCGCAGCTCCAACAATTTGCTCAGTACCACTTCCCTGGTGATTATAATTTTCTTGAGTTCCTCCCTCCCTTCCATTTCTTGATTTACAGCTATTTCTGGGATGTTACTTATATCCTCTATAGTGAAGACCGATGCAAAATACCTGTTCAATTCAACTACCATCTCCTTATTTTCCATTATTAATTCCCCAGACTCACTTTTTATAGGACTAACGCTCACTTTGTTAACTCTTCTTTTTAAAATATCTGTAGAAACTCTTGCTATCTGTTTTTATATTTCTAGCTAGCTTTCTCTCGTACTCTAATTTTTCTCTCCTTATTAATCTTTTAGTCATTCTTTGCTGTTTTTTATATTCTGTTCAATCTTCTGATCTGCCACCCATCTTTGCGCAATTATATGCTTTTTCTTTAAGTTTAATACTATCTTTAACTTTTTTAGTTAACCACGGATGGTGGGTCCTCCCCTTGGAATTTTTCTTTCTTGTTGGAATGTATATATTCTGTGTATTTTGAAATATTCCCTTAAATGTCTGCCACTGCAACTCTATTGACCTATCCCTTAACCTAATTTGCCAGTTCATTTTAGCTAGCTCTGCTTTCATGCCCTCATAATTGCCCTTATTTAAGCTTAAAATACTAGTCTTGGACCCACTCTTCTCTCTCTCAAACTGAATGTACAATTCAATCATATTATGATCACTGCTACCTAGGGGTGCCTTCACTATGAGGTCATTAATTAATCCTATCTCGTTGCACAATATCAGGTCTAGTATAGCCTGCTCTCTGGTTGGCTCCAGAATGTGCTGTTGTAAGAAACTATCCTGAAAACATTGCATGAACTCCTCATCTATGTGAAGGGATAATTACAGTCCTAGCCCTTTTGGGCTATCTCAGATCAGGCGTATTCCCCAGACGTTCACCCTCAACTTAAGTTAGAGATAGCCGAATTCCATAAGACGCTTAAATGGGTCTAAAGGTTCAGGCTATCTCTCCCTAAAGGAACGGAACGACTGAAGATGTTACCATCCTCCGGATAGTACCTTTAATAAGTTGAACTAGACTGTAACTTTCCAGATATTATAACGGTCCGGAATAACCCCCAGAATTCTGCAACTCCTTACAAAAGAGTGTACAGAATTTGTGGGTTCGTGAGTTTATACAGAATTACTCTTTGAGACAATTCTAAAAATATATGGTTTTATTTAAGAGCCGACATTCAGTTAACATCTGTTGAATCAGTCGCAACATTAACAATTCAAAATACAATTAGCTTACATTTCTTATTTCTCAGAGATCCTTATTCTCAAATCTTTACTTTGTTACTTTTCTTATTTCTTACTTATTTCTAAATCCAGAACATCCACCAAAATCAATCACTTTGACTTCCCGAGACTCATAGTTAAAGACTTACAGAGATGCCTCTGGAAAGTTGAGAAATGCTTTGTCCATTCAGCGAGTTCTGACCTTCTGTTAAAAAGGTCTTATTTTTATACCCTTTTGGCAGTGGTTTCTTCTTTGATGTTCTCTGCTGATGTCAGCTAATTGTCTTTATTGATACCTCTTTTGAATGCTTTCTATCTTACTGTCAATTCAACTATTGCATGCATAATTATTTCTCCACCTTTAGGTGTTCCAAAAACCATCATAAAATCAATGACAGCTATGGTTTCTGTTTGATGTCATGTTTCAAAGGCGCATGCCTCTTTTATTGTTTGTATTTCTGTTTTATGTGTTAACTTCTAACACCTTAAACTGGGTCTCTCATTGTGTTCGTTGCAAACCATAGACTTTTTGGAAGCACCAATGGTTTGCTTCAATCTTTCATTGTTTTAGTATATTTAACTAATTCCCATTTCAAAGCTTGTTTACAACTTTGTTATCAACTGATCTTATCTCAGAAGCCTGTATTTCTGTTTACAGCCTGTCTGCTGAGACTTGTGTCTTTTAAACCCAGTATGTCTTTTATTAATAATATTAGAAATTTGTTCATGGTATCGTGTATTTCTCTGAATCATGGCTATTCCTTCACATATGCTACCTTTGCCCATCTGATATTTCCAGTCTACATGCAGATTAAAATCCCCCATGATTATTACCGTACCCTTCTGACAAGCTCCCATTATTTCTTCCTTTATACTCCATCCTACCATGTGGTAACTGTTAGGGGGCCTGTACACCACTCCCACAAGTGGCTTCTTGCCTTTATTATTTATCGGCCTAGAAATTCACTGGCCTTAGCGCCGCTTTTGAGGCGCTAGAGGGCCTAGCGCCGAAGTTATGGCCAGTTTAGAAATTGACAGGGGCCCTAAATCGGCGTTAGGCCGGTAGCGCTGCGCTGGCACCGATGACGTCATCGGTGTGCGCAGCGTCCCGGTTGCCATGGTAACCCGCCCGAACTCGGAAATTGAGTTGCGGCCGCCTCGCCCGTGGCAGCCGCAAGCAACGTTCTGGCAGAGGTGCCTTACAGAACTTTGCGCCGGCGCATTAAAGGCCCCGCGGCGGCCGGCCGCTTTCCCGCCGGCCGCCTGGCCGCAGCTCCCTCCCCGGACTTCCCCCCGCACCCCCCCCGGAACAGAAGCAAGCCCGGCACTTGTCCGAGGTGCCGGGCTCATTTTTAAAAAGATTATCGCGGGCCGCGGCCGGGTGCAGGCAGCTCCTCCTTAACGGAAGGAGGAGGCCTGCACTTCCCGAGCCTGCCGCACCGCAGCGGGCGCCGCAGCGCCGGAATAGCGCCGCAATGCGGCGCGTGGCGCCAGTTTTGAGGCGCTGAGACCCCTCAGTAGCGCCGGCAGCCGTTTGGGCGCGGCGCTACTGAATTTTTGGCGCGCGCAGGGGGACTTAGCGCCGGCACTAACTTCCGGCGCTAAAGCCCTCGCTGCGCCAAAACCGAATTTCTAGGCCATCATCTCTACCCAAACTGCTTCTACATCCTGGTTTCCTGAAATTAGGTCATCCCGCTCTATTGTGCTAATGCCATCATTAATTAACAGAGCCAACCCTCCACCTTTTCCCACCTTCCTGTCCTTCCTAAATGTCATGTACCCTTCAATATTCAGGTCCCATTCTATGTCATCCTGCAGCCATGTTACTGTAATGGCTATCAGATTATATTTATTTATTTCTATTTACGCTATCAGTTCATCTGTTTTATTTCGAATGCTACGTGCATTCAGTGGTGTGGGGGGGCATGGAGGTAGGTAGTGCAGCGCTAACTTTAGGTGCAACGCCATCTTGGTGGCATTGCACAAGGGATCTGAGACCAATTTGTAG
This sequence comes from Somniosus microcephalus, assembly GCF_052327205.1. Taxonomy (NCBI): domain Eukaryota; kingdom Metazoa; phylum Chordata; class Chondrichthyes; order Squaliformes; family Somniosidae; genus Somniosus; species Somniosus microcephalus. The sequence continues at coordinate 228,639,549 of NC_140992.1, forward strand.
CCCTGGTGCGGCATTGCTGCTTCCCCGAGCATCTGTGTGCGAGGCTGTGAAGCGCGCAATGCATTGTGGGCAATGAGGAGGTCTGAAATTTAAAGGGGCAATGCTCATTGAAGCAAGACAAAATAAAATGCATGGATTCAATACATTTTTCAGCCCTTTCTGTCTTTTTTTAATAAATATTCAATATTTAAAAGAAGTTCCAAATGTGATTATTCAGCTCTTAATGCTGAATTACCTTCCTAAACTGAACAAATGGGAAAACTGCCTCAGCACTAACACAAATGGCTCAGCAAGCCAGGGAAGGAGCACCCAGGGTCTTGCATGCAGCACTCCAGCTTTGTGCAGGAGGTCAACACTGCAAGACTGGCCCTCTACCCACAGGGGCCAAGAGGCCCTCCAGAAAGAACAACGTGGGAGTACATCACCAAGACCGTCACTGCCAGCAGTGTCGCCCCCACCACCTGGCTCCAGTGCCCAAAGGAGCTTCATGACCTCAGACAAGGTCAAGGTCAGTGAATGCATCTTCAAAAGCCGTCACCTACCAACTGCACCACTAGCCTCGCACACTGCTCAATGCTGGGCCCCCAATCACTCACCTACCAACAAAGTTTATAATGATGAAGCACATCTACCATTACCTCACCCCCTTGGAGGAGACAATGCAGGCCATTCTTGGCAGGGGCATGGCTGAGCCCTTGGCCAGTGGCGGGCCTGAAAGGATACAAGATGCGGGTATCCTTGTATGTTATCCCCCTTCTGGCATGTACCTCTAGGTTTCCTGCCCTCCCATCACCACAACTCCACCCTTGTGTCTTCCACATTTCACACACCCAAGAAATGCAGCCTGCCCAGCCAGTGGGCCAACAAGTAGAAGCAGCCTGCCCAGCAGGCGGATGATTCCATCCCGGATATCCCGGCCACAAAGGGGCTGTCTGGGTTACATCCTTCCATCTGATTCCTCCTCTTCGGTTTCCTCCTCTTCTGTGTCTTGCTCTTCTGTGTCTTCCTCTTCCCTCTGCAAATGGATGCTGTAAATGTGAGATGACAGCATAAGATGCTGCAAATACTCAGTTGGTCAGGCAGCATCTCGACCTGGGACGCGAACTCCACGAATGTAACGTGACCTGCTGAGTATTCGCAGCATGTTCTGTCTTCTCGAAGGCATTCACTTACCAGCCGAGCCCTTGCAAGCATCCAGCAGCATTCCCAAAACACTTAAAAAACTTTTCATATATATTGCAGCAAGCCACCACTTCAATAAAATCCAAAAAACCAAGGCCAAACCCTTCCATTCAAACTTACCTGATTGATGTGCATGTCCCTTTAACAGCTGCAGATATCGCCCCTGTCAGTGTCTGTCAGTCTACTTGTGCGCCAGGTTAACCTGGCATGCTTAGGACCCAGCGCTGAATGGAGCACTAGTGTCAAAGTTCGCGTATGTGATGTTAAGTTAGCATTGCACACTGACTGATGTCACCATGCCTTTTTTTTACAGGGCTGCACAAAGGGGCCCATGAATATGGCGGCAGCCACGGGGACAGCCTCCAGCTGGAGCAAGAGCGGCAGCCGCCACTTTTTTGAGAATCGCTGGTGCTAACAGGTGGCGGGAAGTAAGTATATGAATTTCTCGCCCATTGACCATTTATGGAAGTTTTTTAAAATTCGTTTATGGGATGTGGGCATCGCTGGCAAGGCCAGCACTTATTGCCCATCCATAATTGCCCTTGAGAAGGTGGTGGTGAGCCACCTTCTTGAACCACTGCAGTCCATGTGGTGAAGGTACTCCCACAGTGCTGTTACATAGGGATTTCCAGGATTTTGACCCAGCGACAATGAAGGAACAGCAATATACTTCTAAGTCAGGATGGTGTGTGACTTGGAGGGGAACTTGGAGGTGGTATTGTTCCCATGCACCTGCTGCCCTTGTCCTTCTAGGAAGAAGAGGTTGCGGGTTTGGGAGGTGCTGTCGAAGAAGCCTTGGTAAGTTGCTGCAGTGCATCTTGTAGATGGTACACACTGCAGCCACGGTACGCCAGTGGTGGAGGGAGTGAACGTTTAAGGTGGTGGATGAGGTGCCACTGATATCACTGAATCCCAGAGGGTATTTACAGCAGACCCCAACTTGAAACATATATTTTCTAAATGAAAGCTTTTTGGCATGAATTTAGATGGAAGTGATTAAATACTCTATAGAATACAAAACCTTCAGTACTGTTGGGACCATCATGGGAAAGTGATCTGTCAAGACTGAATAATGTACGTTACAGTATTAAACAATATCCCTCGTGTTTGCTCACTGCCTTTGGGAGGGGATTGGAGAATAGCTTATATTTCTTTTTCCTGGAGATTTGACCTTTGATTATTTCCTGGTTTAGGAAAGTAAATAAGTTAGGGAGTCCAGAGTGGTGCAAATTGTTTATGAAGCTTCCGAAGAAGTGTGCTCAATGGGTCAAATGGTCTTTCCTTGTTGAGGATTGTTTTAGGACACATATCTGATAATCTTTCAAATTAGCCAGATTTAAGCTGATAAAAAGGCAAAAACATAATTTAGATGAAGTTGGGTTAAGTTATAAGAACATAAGAATTTTAGGAACAGGAAAAGGCCTGTAGAGCTAAAATGCTTGTCTGTTTTTGATAGATCTTAACTCACCTACCTTCCCTCTCACCAACCCTCTCTCCAGAAACACAATTGGATAACCCATTTATAGTATTCATGTTAATCACCTTCCCTGACAAATGATTCCATCCATTTATTACCCTTTGTGCAAAAAGATCCATCTGACTTTCTTGTTTTATTTAACTTGTAATTTGAATTTGTGTCCACTGGTATTTGAACCCTTCACCATAGTGAACAACTTGCTTGAACCAATTTTGCCAATGTCCTACATATTCTTGAAATCTTCAGTTAGGTCACTATACAAAAATGAAGTACTTTGTCCATTGTTCATTTTTTTCTTTCTTTTCTTAAATAATTAAATAATAGCACAGTCCATCTGGAAGCAATGGATTCATTAAGCCAGTGTATTTGTCTCCAGAACCAAACCAACTACAGTCTGCTTTAAGTGTCCTCAGTATGCTAATGTTTTAATTTCTAAGTTATTAGTGTTGATGCCTCACCCGAGCACCTGCTGTTAAGTATTTAGTTGTCCATCTATTGAATCTGTTAGGTTATTATCTTGTCTCTTTCTTTGGTTGCTTTGCGAGTAATGTATTCACATTGTAATGAGCATGCATTGCCTGCCCACTATATGGGAGGCCTAAGAGGTCAGTGCTGTCGAGTTTCGAGGCCATGTTCTCTCTTTTGGTTCCTTGTTCCCATTCTAATTATTTTCCACTGCATTGAATTGCATCTGCAGCCTATTAGCCTGTTTGCTAACAGATTAAAATCAATCAGAATTTCCTTGCACTGTTTTTAATTATTTGTGCTACCTCCTGGTGTTTTATTATCTGAAACCTGGAGATTTTGCTTATGATGCTTTCGTCCAGCTGATATATATATATATATATATATTATATACATATAGGACGTATCCCAAGGAAATTCGGCTTATACCCTTGATTTAGCTTGAAGCGTTTCTGTTTATGGTGTCCCTCTGCTTATTGTTTTAATACTGATCTATACCGTTCCATGACTCCTTACCTTTGTTATTAATTGCTGATGTAGAATCTTATTAAAAGCTCTTGCCATAGTTCTTACTATCTTTAAACATGAATTGGAAATTCTTGTTGGGTGGGAAGGGACCAGCACCAAATTAGTTCTGGTTAATATTTTATTTAAATATCTGTATCTCACAGGTGTTGTTTCACACAGGGTTAGGTTACGACACCCAAAATGAAATTTGTACTAACCTAAAAAAATGTGGTAGTCCAGTGGTAGGATATTGTGTGGTGGCCGAGTCTATTTATGTTGCACCTGATTGTAATCTTGTGCTGAAATGTTTAAGCATAAGACATATATGAAGGTCAACTAACCTTTAGTAATCTAATATTGTTTGCTAAATGCTATAAATTGTTTGTTATCAGATTGCTTGGATGCCATTTTAGCTTTAAAAATGTATGAGAACAAATGCAGTAATATGCGATGATCTGTCAAATTAACGCAATCTCCATTTTGAAAAGAGGACTCAAATTATGACGTTCATTATCTGTTACAGAAAAAACCCACTTAATTCATTATTTAGTAGATCTTTTGCAGATGTATCACTGGAATGTTTAAAGTATATCATTTTATTTTGAGGATGCAATTTAATTTCATTCGATTTGATGGGTTGTTTAGCATTTTTATGAATGTAAGTTCATAAAGAATTACATTCATCTGTGGAATAGCTGGGTCTGAAAGCTGGCTCAGGGAACTATGTGATTAGGATGCATTATTACAGTTTTCAGTATTATGCTTCAGTGGGATTTGTTTATATCTAGCTTTCTATAATTACTATACCTCTTGGCTGGCAAACTGAGGCAGAAAGCCTGGAATAATTTATGGAACAATTAAATGTAACAATGGGGGAAATGTAGGGTTTTCCTGGTTGTATGAATTATGATGTACTGAATGATCTCCTTTTTCCATCAGTATCTTGTGATCTTGCGACCCTCAATGCTTTGAATATAATATATCTTGCTGACTACTAGCTCTCCTCTCCTTGAGTAACCCTAGAGATTAACTGAGGTTGCAATGGTATCATAACTACCCCGCCCATTCTGTGCGAGAGGGAAGTGCTATAACTCCACCAACTGAGAACCCACTCTGGTGTGTGTTGCGCCAGACGCTATCTTGGTGCGGGCGGTATGGTAGGCGTTAGAAGCGTGCGCCGGAAGTATGTTGAGTGGGCAGATCGTGACGTCAATCAGCGTGCAATGCTGACTTGAGGCCAGCGCTGCCATTTTCATCCTTAACGCTGGTGCTAATGCCCTGTTTTAACCTCGCACAGCTGAACATGCGTTCAGCAGCAGCAAGGACCCCCCACCAGCAATATTTAAAGGGATCATCAACCACTCTCAGATGAGTTGCTGATTCATTTCTACTGGCTCTGTGTAAGTTTGTGGAAGTGTTTAGAGCTTTCTACTGTTGTTTAAAGGTGGTGAGGTGACAGGGAACGGTGCTGCTCGTGGAGAAGGCCTTTCTTCTGACTTCAAGGGTTCTGGTTAGACCACTTGCTCCCAGTCATGGTTGCTCTAGTTGTCATCCCCCTCGGCCTGCAGCATGACAGGGAGACGGAGCAGAGAAGAGGACAAGCTGCTCACAGAGGGAGGGAGAGGAGGGGGAGAAGGACTCTCAGCAGGGAGGCCTTACCCACCTACGGTCTTCTGAGAGCAATTCTCTTACCTCAGCCTGAGCCAGGAGCAGTGTGTGAGGCATCTGCACTTTACATAGAAACATAACATAGAAGATAGGAGCAGGAGTAGGCCATTCGGCCCTTCGAGCCTGCTCCGCCATTCAACGAGATCATGGCTGATCATCCAAACCCTAGCACCCGGTCCCTACACCGACAGCCATCCCACCCAAGCCCTATCCCCGTAACCCCATAACCCCACGTATTTAATCCCCCCTAACACTAAGGGTCAATTTTTATCATGGCCAATCAACCTAACCCACACATCTTTGGACTGTGGGAGGAAACCGGAGCACCCGGAGGAAACCCACGCAAACACGGGGAGAATGTGCAAACTCCACACAGACAGTCACCCAAGGCCAGATTTGAACCCGGGTCCCTGGCGCTGTGAGGCAACAGTGCTAACCACTATGCCACCGTGCTTACGAAGGAGGTGCTCCCAGAATTCTGCCACCTCTTGGAACCAGATCTGCAGCCTCACTCCAGGGCAAGGACAGTGCTGCCAGTGGCTGTGAAGGTGACCATATGGGCCCTGAATTTCCTTTCGTCGGGATCCTTCCAGGCTGCAGCAGGTGACATCTGTAACATCTCCCAGTTCACCGTCCACTGCTGCATAAGAGAGGTGACAGATGGTCTTTATGCCAGGAGAGGGGACTTCATTGTCTTCTCTCCGACCAGAGAGAAGCAGGTGGAGCGTGCATGCCGGTTGTGAGCCATCTTTTCCTACAAGAGAAAGGCAAGTGTGTCAGTGAGTGTGGTGCAATGTGTTTGGGTGATATGGTGTGGAGATGTTGGTGTTGGACTGGGGTGGACAAATGTAAGAAGTCACACAACACCAGGTTATAGTCCAACAGTTTTATTTCCACTTCACCTGACGAAGGAGCAGCGCTCCGAAAGCTTGTGATTTCAAATAAAACTGTTGGACTATAACCTGGTGTTGTGTGACTTCTTACATTTGGGTGATATGCCTGTCATGTGGAATAGCTGACAGTCAATGTTTCCTTTAAGTTGCACTGCCGGGTGGCCGCGCAGCTCTCTGGACCTCCTGCGCAACTGGCTTGCTGGCTTTTCAATGCCAAAATTTTAATGGGACGCACAACCGAACCCAAAAAAAGTTAACGGGAACATTGCTGACAGAGTGTGCAAGCTGTGAGATGTGGGTGTGAGGCTTGCAGCAGTGATAAGTGTGTAAGGGTGAGGTGAAGCTATGAATGTGAGGTATGAGTCCTGATTGATAGAGATTGTTGGTAGGTGAGTGATGGAGGTGTGGTGCATTGAGCAGTGCGTGAGGCTAGTGGTGCAGATGGTGGGGATATGGCATTTGAAGATGAATTCACTGACATTGACCACTGGTGTGAGGCCATTAAACTTCTTCCTGCACTGAGCCCATGTCCTCTGGGCTAAACTGCTGGCATTCATCACAGTGGCTATCTGCTCCCATTGAATTTTACACATTTACCTGGAGGGTTTCCTGGCCTCCTATGGAAGCAGCCCCTCTCTCCTCAAGATGACCTCCTGCACCAAGGCCTCCAGTGCTGCATCAGAGAACCATGGCGCACCGCTCTCCCCTGTTGTGTGATACTTGTTGTATTTTTTCCTCCTTTCATTCTCTTCCACAGCCAGATGAATGAGCTGCTGCAGTCAGAATGCACCTCCCCTTTAAGAGGTGCAGACTACCTTTAAGAAGTGCAGGCTAGCTTTTATTGGTGCTAGCCTCCCATGAACCGGAGCCCCATGCTGAGCTGCAAAAATACTAATCAGCAGGCAGCATGAAGTTCGTGTGCTGCCTGCATTCCTTTGAACAGGCATGGGGTGATTGCTCTTCGCGATCCTCGCCCTTGCTTTCGGGGGTAAACAAATTTCTAGGCCGATTAGTTCACAAGTGCCCCACAATGGGTTACACGGGCCTTTCTCATCATCAATAAAACATAATTCTTTTTTACTTTACAGGTAGTTTTAAATTAAAAGAATATAATAACCCAGTAGAATATGTCATGTATAATGGACTATTAAATGACTTGAGACACACTGAAGCTCAAAATCACTGAATGATAAATATTATAAGGCACCAGGTTTCCTTTCTGTGTGAGGAAGGTTTTGTTTGGCCTTTTTTTGCACATCACTTATGGAAATAGGGAATAGACTCTCAACAAAAGTGATTAACGTCTCATTTAACACCTTTTAAAAACAACTAGATCGGAGATTATAAACATTATAGATGATCAAATACTGTGTGGAACATGACACTTCTTGTGCTGTGGGTGATGTGCCTCAATAATTCCGAGACTCGATGTTAGCGAAAGAAAACAAGGCTTTTATTAACTTAGAAGGTAACAGGTAGTGGAGAGAGGTATCTTCCATCTGGAGGGCTGCAGTACTGGATATGAGGCCAGACTGAGCTTGCTTACATAGGGGCCAGGTATGGGCGGAGCCCTACACACAACACATTCCAATATACAATACAATGGTGAGGAAACGGAACTGGGGGAAGGGAAATGAAACTGAAACCGACCACAGTCACAGGCAGTGATGAATGGAATATTTCATCACATTCACCCCTTCTATAGATTTAGTCTGTTCGGGGGTTTGATAGTCCTCTGCGACCGACGTGGCTGTTGTGGTGCCGCGGGTGTCGGCTGGGTGTCCCCGGTAGCCTCCTGGGTCTCTGCCGGGGGTGCCGCCAGGGTTGTTGAAGGGGTAGTTGGTGGGGGTGCTGTTGGTCAATGTTCTTCCGGGGGTGATGAAAGAGTAGTGGGTGGGTAAGAGTTGCTGCGATCGTTGTCGCTGCTATCGCCGTGGTTGTTGTCGTTACCGGCTGGGGCGACGTCTTTTATGGACACGGTGTTCTCCCTTCCGTCGGCGTGCCGGACATATGCGTATTGGGGGTTGGCGTGGAGTAGGTACACTGGCTCCACGAGAGGGTCCGTCTTGTGGCCCCTCACATGCCTTCGCATGAATACCGGACCTGGGGTGGAGAGCCATGACGGCATGGATACGCCTGAGGTGGATTTCCGGGGAAAGACAAACATTCGTTCATGAGGCGTGGCATTAGTGGTAGTACACAATAGCGACCGTATCGAATGGAGCACATCCGAGAGGACTTCCTGCCAGCGGGAGATAGGGAGGCCCTTGGTCCTTAGAGCTAGAGTGACTGCTTTCCATACTGTCCCGTTCTCTCGCTCCACTTGGCCGTTACCCCGGGGGTTGTAGCTGGTGGTACGGCTCGTGGCGATCCCCCTGGACAGAATGTACTGGCGTAGCTCTTCACTCATGAAGGACGCCCCCCTATCCGTATGGATGTAGCTCGGCATACCGAACAGGCAGAACAGGCTGTTGAGGCATTTAATGACCGTGGCGCTGGTCATGTCTGGGCAGGGGAAGGCGAATGGGAACCGGGAGTATTCGTCCACAATGTTCAGGAAGTAAACATTGCGGTCGACGGACGGGAGGGGGCCCTTGAAATCTAAGCTGAGCCGCTCAAAGGGCCGTGTAGCTTTGATTAAGTGGGCTCTATCTGGGCGGTAGAACCGAGGCTTGCACTCAGCGCAAGTGCGGCAGTTCCTGGTCAGAGACCGAACTTCCTCAATCGAGTAGGGTAAGTTACGGGACTTTATGAAGTGGAACAGCCGCGTGACCCCTGGGTGGCAGAGGTCATTGTGGAGGGTCTGTAGCCGATCCCCGGTGGCGCTGGCACACATCCCTCGTGAGAGGGCGTCAGGGGATTCGTTAAGGGCCCCTGGCCGGTAAATGATGTCATACTCGAAGGTGGAGAGCTCGATCCGCCACCTAAGAATCTTATCATTTTTAATCTTCCCCCTCTGTTTATTATTGAACATAAACGCTACCGACCGCTGGTCGGTAAGTAGGGTGAAGCGTTTGCCGGCTAGGTAGTGGCGCCAGTGGCGCACTGCCTCCACGATGGCTTGGGCCTCCTTTTCCACGGAGGAGTGTCTGATCTCGGGCCCTTGGAGGGTCCTCGAGAAGAAAGCTACGGGCCGCCCCGCCTGGTTGAGGGTGGCCGCCAAGGCGAAGTCAGACGCATCACTTTCCACTTGAAATGGAGTGTTCTCGTCCACTGCCTGTAGCGTGGCCCGCTCAATATCCTGCTTAATGCTTTTGAAGGCGGCGTGGGCCTCAGCAGAGAGCGGAAAAGAGGATGCTTTCAAGAGGGGGCGGGCTTTGTCGGAGTAGTTGGGGACCCATTGGGAATAATAAGAAAATAACCCCAGGCACCTTTTCAGGGCTTTGGGAGTGTTGGGCAGGGGCAGCTCCCGTAGGGGGCGCAGTCGGTCGGGGTCTGGTCCGATTTCCCCATTCTCCACCACGCTGCCTAGTATGCAGAGGCGCGTGGTGTTGAAAACGCACTTGTCCTCGTTGTAGGTGAGGTTGAGTTTTTGTGCGGTTTCCAGGAACCTCTCGAGGTTCGAGTCGTGATCCTGCTGGTTGTGACCGCAGATGGTGACGTTGCCGAGGTAGGGGAAGGTTGCCTGCAAGTGGTGGTCATCGACCATGCGGTCCATCTCCCTCTGGAAGACCGAGACCCCATTCGTCACCCCAAAGGGGACTCTGAGGAATTGGTAGAGACGTCCGTTCGCCTCGAAGGCGGTGTACGGGCGGTCCTCTGGTCTGATAGGGAGCTGTTGGTACGCTGACTTAAGGTCGATGGTGGAGAACACCCGGTATTGGGCGATTTGGTTCACCATTTCTGATATGCGGGGTAGCGGGTAGGCGTCTAGTTGGGTGTACCTGTTGATCGTTTGGCTATAGTCGATCACCATCCGTTTCTTCTCGCTACCCCTTACCACTACCACTTGGGCGCGCCACGGGCTGTTGCTGCGTTCAATAATGCGCTCTTTCAGGAGCCTGTCTACCTCGGTCGCGATAAACCGCCTGTCCTCCCAGCTGTACCTCCTGCTTTTGGTCGCTATTGGCCGGCAGTTAGGGGTAAGGTTCGCGAATAGCGAGGGCGGCTTTACCTTCAGGGTAGCCAGACCGCACACTGTGAGGGGCGGCTGGGACCCACCGTACTTGAGCGTGATGCTTTGGTGGTTGCACTGGAAATCCAGGCCCAAGATCACGCTCGCACATAGATTCTTCATGATTAATACTTTAAAATTATCATATACAGTTCCGTTAACGGACAATTGTACCGTGCAGTAACCCAGAATGGTCGATGTCTGGGTTTTATCAGCCATAGAGATGGTACCCTGAGTAGGGACCACCTTTAGGGAGAGTTGTTGTGCCAGTTCAGGGTGGATAAAACTCTCCGTGCTTCCACTGTCAATTAAACATTTAACCCTGCACCCGTTTACCTCGATGTCCACCATTGATTTGGATAGCGGGTGCAGCCTGGTCTGGTCCACTGTGACCGATGCCACTGTAGGGCCCTGATCGAGACAAGATGGCATCCACGCTGTCTGCTCATAAGATGGCGGACCCCACGAGGTCGGGCAAGATGGCGTCCAAGATGGCCGCTCCCACGGCGCGCACGCGGCGGTGGCGGGTTTTCCGGCGGTTGGTTTTCCGGCGGGGTTCCCTCTGCACACCTTCCCGAAGTGCCCCTTCTTACCGCACTTAAAGCAGGTGGTGCCTTTCGCCGGGCACAGGTTTCTGGTGTGCTTTGGCTGCCCGCAGAAGTAGCAGTTGGGTCCCCGACGCGTCGCGGCTGTCGTAGGGCTTCTGGGGGGAGAGCGGGGCCCCGACGGTGTCGGGCTGCCGGGCGGGGAAGATGCCTTCCAAGATGGCGGCGCCCTTGGTGCACACGTGGCGGCGTGGACGGCGCGGGCTGAAGAGTAGGCGTCCGAGTTTCTCTGGGCCACATCCAGGGATTGCGCGGTGTCCGCAGCCTGTTTCAGGTCCAATCCCGTTTTTTCCAGCAGTCTTTGCCGGATGTAAGTGGAGCTGAGGCCTGTGATAAAGGCATCGCGAACAAGCTCGTCAGTGTACACTGCGGCTTTTACATCTCGGCACTTGCAGTCTTTGCCAAGCATTTTCAGGGTGCCTAGGAACTCCTCCACCGATTCCCCAGGTTGCTGTGCGCGAGTAGCGAGCAGATGCCTAGCATACACCTCGTTCGTAGGCTGCTGGTAATGCGCCTTTAAGATGTCGCAGGCGGCCAGGTACGTGTCGGCGTCTTGGATGAGGGGGTAAACCCGGTGGCTTACCCAATTCCGCAGAATTCCGAGTTTCATACTCGCAGCGTCCGTAGCGTCTTTGACGGCTGCGGAATTGTCCAGGAAGAATTCCATACACATAAACCAGTGTCCGAAGCGTGCTGATGCGTCCGGAGCATGCTGATCCAAATCCAAACGTTCGGGTTTCAGGAGTTGATCCATTGTGTTGAAAAATAAGTTAATAAAATTGATGTGCCTCAATAATTCCGAGACTCGATGTTAGCGAAAGAAAACAAGGCTTTTATTAACTTAGAAGGTAACACGTAGTGGAGAGAGGTATCTTCCATCCGGAGGGCTGCAGCACTGGATATGAGGCCAGACTGAGCTTGCTTACATAGGGGCCAGGTATGGGCGGAGCCCTACACACAACACATTCCAATATACAATACAATGGTGAGGAAACGGAACTGGGGGAAGGGAAATGAAACTGAAACCGACCACAGTCACAGGCAGTGATGAATGGAATATTTCATCACAGTGGGGATCATGGACATAGGAACTGAGTAGACCGCCCTTTCAGGCCGTATAATCCAGATCATAACAACTCGTTACGTAAAAGAAATGTCTCTGTATTTCCCTTTGATTCTTTTGCCAATTATCTTAAATTTGTGTCCTCTGGTTACCGATCCTCCTGCCAGAGGAAACAGTTTCTCCTTATTTACTCTATCAAAACCCTTGATAATTTTTAACACAAATGATATAAAATAATGTATACGATACACTTTCTCACATCAGTGGATCACCTATTTAACTTAAACCGAATAATTCCTTTGCATTCTGGCCTACAGCACAGGGCGGAATCTCCTCTGCACAGTCTGCTCTCTATTTCTCAGCCTGTCTTTTCTGTAGTCTCTCTCTTCACAGATGGATCAAAGGTTTTTATAATGTAATCGGGGTGAAATTGTTCTTTGGCGAAAGCCCAAAATGGGTGATCGCGAATCACTCATTTTACATCGTGCACTATTTTCTTTTTCTGGGCGCGATGTAAAACAGGCTGTGATTCGCTATCGCCCTTTTGTCGAAGACCAGGTTCACCCCCAATGTGTGTTTTTGATTACCCAGATGAGCTAATGAATTACTTATTGTTTAGGCTCTGAGGAAAGAAACTTCCATATAAGCATCTTAACCACCTCTCATCCAGCTGTCTTTTTTAAAACGTGTGATAATACACTACTGCTTAAAAATCTAACAACAAATGTAACACATCATTTCAAATCCTTTCTGTGTAAAAGTGGTCAAAACATCCTGAAAATGACAATTGCCCTCACCCACCAATTTTCTATGTCTTCAAAGAATTTCAAAAATTTGTTAGGCATAACTTGCCTTTCAAAACCAATGGAATTATTGCTTTTATTCTAATTAAATGCTTTTGAATTCCTTCCTTTGAAATAGAGCACAATGCTTTACCCACTATAGATGTCAGGCTAACACAATTCTAATTGCTAAGATTATGTTCTTAACCCTTTTGAAAAATTGGAACAAAACCAGGTATTTTTTGATCATCTGGTGCTACCTTGTATTTAATGAGTTATTAATAATTTTAGACACATTTGTACTTGCAATCTCATTTATTTAAATACTCTTGGAAGCATTCTATCTGGTCCTGTTGTCTAATGAATATTCAAGCTCTCCAGTTTTTTAATAACCATTTCATTACTATTTTCTGCTTTCTTTATGACTTCAGATGTATCACAAATTCCTACAACTGAAGAGGAAATTTCATTGTTTTCTACAATTAAAATGTTGTAAAAGAAAACTTATTTAAGTTGGACTATAGGATACAATTACAAATTAACAAGTCTCAAGCAAGATGAGAGAGTAAAAGATTTTGGGGGAAAAATTCGTCCCCTTAGCGCCACCCATTAGCGCTAGTAGATGGCGCTAATGCGGCATTGAGACCAGTACCGACAGGACGTGGTGAATCCAGCGCTGCATGCCAAATTGGGATCCCCTGTAGTGCTGCTGGTAACAGCTATCACCGGGGACCTCAACGCCAGGGAGATCGTGATGCCAGTGAGTGTGCAACACTCACTGATCGCCTGATTTCCCAAATTGCTTTTAGCCACTTATCTCACCTGGAGTAAATACTGACAGGGAGAGCTGGCATGCGACACCAGGAAGCTGGCTGCAGGGACGTTATTTAAAGGGATCATCAGTAATCACTCGCACCTGTCAGGTTAGTGCAGTTTCAATGGCTTTTTGTTCGTTTCAGCTGCTGCAACAATTTCATTGAGTAATTTCAAGGTTCTTTTTTATCAGGAATCTTGTGACAAGTACAAAGTAGCTACATTTATCCTTCAAAGATTCAAACTGCAACACTTGGTAAGATTAATGGGGGCTGTATTGGCATGCCACCTTGCCCTCCAGGATCTACGGCAGAGGGAGCGTAGGCAGCGAGAGAAATGGGAACTTGTGCACAAAGGGAGGAAGACAAGGATGAGGAGGAAGAAGACCAGGAACAGGAGGGAGGGAGGAGACAGCCGGACAATCGGGCTTCCAGACGGGTGGTCCATGATGTGGTGTGCCACCACCCTCCACATACTGCGGCAGACTTGTGGCAAGGGCCTCTTGCCAGTTTGTAGGTACAGGACTACCTGCCTTCTCTCCAGCGCTAAAACAAATGTCTCCAGAGCTTCATGAGAAAACCTGTGGGCTCTCTCCCTGGGGCGGCGATCTGCCATGAGGATTTGTAAATAACTGTTCCTTCTCCTTGTCCTTTTTCTTATGGTTGTGGAGACAGCTGCGCAGCCAACAATGCTGAGAATGGGGTGCTGCAGCATCAATGATCCTCCCCTTTAAGTAGTGAAAAAAAACCTGTGGCAATCATGAGTTGTGATTAATCTGCACCCAATATTGGTCCAGCCTTTAAGTGTAATGCCAATGAGCTTGGGTTTTTAGATTTGATTTAAGATTCCAATCATTTTATTGAACAGTGAGGACGAATTTTCGTGCAGTCTAGAACATTTTCGCCTGGTGCTAATTCATCGGCCCATATTTTCCGATCGCAGGCCTCCTGCAGGCGGAAGCCTGCAATCTGGAAAAATCTGCGCCCTTACCTGAGGGCTCCCAGGACGTGCACAGTTCTGATGCTGGGCCTCACCAAACTCCAGGTGCGCAGGGCCCACGTATCCCAGAGGCGCAAGTAGTTTGCAGTGTCCTTGGGATCACATGGGCCATGGGGAGCCAATCACAGAAGGGAATCTCCCTTCATACATTTGACAGGAAGACCTGTCAAATATATGAATGGAGATCAATGAAAAAACATAGTAAAATTTTAAATACATTAAAAAAAAAATCACATTTTTAAAATGACTTGAAATTACAATAAATTAAAAGTATTTTAAACAAAAATTTATTTTTTTGAAAAAATAATTAAAGTATTTTATGGGGCTAAAAATAAACTTAACTTTTATTAAAGTATTTTTAAATGATAAATCAGTGAGAATTTTTTTTTTCTACTCTTATCCTGGTAAAGCAGACCTTACTAGGCGTAAGAATTGTAAGGGTTTTCTGAGGGCAGATGATCTCCAAAAAGCGGAACTATCTGCCCGCAGAGGCCCTTCTCCAGGGCAGCCGGAGGATCTGTCAAGATCATTCTTGATAGATCGGAAATGCCGGTTTTCAGCGCATGCGCTGTGTATGCCTGAAACTGGCATTTCCGATGTCCCTAAGGGTGGGAACACAGCACGTACCCACCCGTAGGGATCGGAATATCCGGCCCATCATCTTTTGTCCTAACACCGCCCATGCCTTGGCTATAACGAATTTCTAGACATTTGTAACAGTGTTTCTAAATTAATGTTATACCAACCTTTAAAATGGCAGGACAGGATAAGGCTGTTAAAAAAACATACGGGATCCTTGGCTTTATAAATAGAGACATAGGCCAGAATTTTCTGTACCTGGGCAGGTCGGGTGCGGCCGGTCGCCATGGCAGGTCGTGACCCCATTCCTGATTCCATCCCGCTGCTGAGATCGACTTTCTGTTAATGGCACCTATTCTGGCTGCCCTGCGCATTACCTGGCCCTATTAAATGGTGCGGGTCTGATGACGTCATCGATGATGCGTTATCAGCCGGGATATTTAAAGGAGCCATGGCCACATTGCATTTGAAGGTTTATCTAGGAGTGCGCAGTCACTGCACTGCACCATTGCAGTGTTCCAAATAGTGTCAGACATGACTGCACAGAGACAGAGGGCTGCACCCAGATATCTCAGGTGACTCCCTCCATATGCTTGTGGAGGGAGTGAGAGCACATAGGGAGGTCCTCTTCCCATCCAATGGGCGGAAGAGACCGCCACAGGAGACCAAAGGGAGCCTGGCTCCAAATAGCAGAGGTCAACAGCAGGGATGTTGTCAGGAGGACCTGGGTGCAGTGCCGCAAACGTTTCAATTATCTCATCAGATCAGGAAAGGCAAGTGCAAAGCTGCACTCAACTTCATCCTGCTGTACCACTCATCACATCCCCATCACTTTGCCTTCCCAACTCTACTCCTGCACATCATTACTCACACCAACATACCTTGCACGTCCACCCATCCCTCTCTCTTGATCTACTTTATCACATTCCCATCTCACTAGCCACCCCTCACACTCACCCTCATTCTAGTCCTATCATACCAACTAACAACACACAAGGAGGCTATTTGGCAGTGCCTCCCCACTCCATCATAGTCTCCCTCTGAAGATGTTACCCATCCATTCCTTACACTCATTCCATCACTCTCACTCAACCTTCTCTTCTTTCCCTCCTTGCAGGAAAAGAGAGCCCACAATAAGAGGGAGAGGGAGAGAACTGGAGGTGGCCCTTCTTACTTCACCACCTTAACAGCAGCAGAGGAGGTTACCTTGGAAGTGTCCGGAGTCATCGAGCAGCTGGAGTTGGGAGACGGAGAGATGGGGACATCTCAGCAACCTGGTGACAGAATTACATCTCATACACTTGAGGGGTGATTTTAGCTCAGGTGCGGGCTGTTGTCGTGTTATCTGAATTTCGTGTTTCCCACACGAATCTAAATGGATGTGGGAGATTGATGCAATTTTAAATCAATTGGTCAATTGATTTCCAACGTGTGGGAAGCCTTTGCAAGGGGTTTTTTCATGACTGAAAGCCCCCTCCGATGACATCATCATTGCTGCTGCATTTAAGGTCCACAGCAAGCCTTGTTTCTTCTGCAGGCTTCCAAGCTTCCTCCATTTGGTGTCAGAGAGACCTGCAGGAGAGATGACAAGCGGGAGGGCAAGAGCAGCTCCTCGCTTTGACGAGGCAGCACTTCAGGCATTGGTGGATGGGGCTAGGGCCAACAGGGATGCCTGTTCCCTTCAGCAGGGAGGAAGAGGCCTCCCACTCAGACCAAGGCTGTGTGGATGCAGGTAGCTGAGGAGGTCAATTCCTTGGGAGTCACCCGCAGAACCTGGACACAGTGCAGGAAAAGATTTCATGACCTTCAGCGCACTGGAAAAGTGAGTATGAATTTCCCATCACTCTCAATCTGATCCCCATTGTTTTTCCTCACCAGCACTCAGCTTCAGCAATCTCTTCCTCCACATCCCACTTGACACTGACATCCATGCACCCTTACCCAGTCCCTCTCTCTCTATGCTCACATTCACATAACTATTCCACCATGCAGCCCTCACACTCCCTCTCACTCTGATGCTTTGAACACAACCGACAACACACAGGGAGGGCCCTTGGTCTTGCAACCTCACTCCATCTTTGTCTCCTTCTAAGTATCTATGCTATGCAATCTCTACACTCACTCCTTCATTCTCACTCAACCTCCCCTTGTCTCCCTCATTGCAGGAAAAGAGAGCTCACAACAAAAGAGAGCGAGCCAGGACAGGAGGAGGGCCACCCTCAATAGCCAACCTGACCCCCTGGGAGGAGGTCGTCCTGGAAATCATTGGTATTGAGGATGATTCGCGCATGGGGGACGGACAGACGGGTGCAACACAGCAAGCCGGTGACAGAAAAGTTTCCCATCTCTCTCCTTGACATTGCATGAGTCGCTGATAATGATTGTCAAGCTGTGACAGATGGACTTATGAGCATCTGCAAAAAGCTATGTGCATGTAGCCTTGGCATCACATCTGTAACTCTTTCCTTTACTCCCCCACAGGACCATCACAAGCATCCGTCCCCCCTAGCCAGGAAGAAGAGGCGGAGCAGCCAGACTCCTCAGAGGAAGCTGCAACCTCTGAGGGTACAGCGCCAGCAGAATTCTGCGCACCAGCACCAGCGCAGACACTCACACCTCGGTGGGGCCTTCGGGACATAGAGTAGTGTTATCGCCTGGTGTATCACAGCTCACAAGTGAGCATCAGCAGATTGTGGAGACAGGGACAGCAGTGGAGCGTCCTAGTCAGAGGGCGCCGAACTCTGCCAGCTCGGCTCAGCAGCATGTCGACCCTCTGCCTCTGGGTCCATCCATGAGATCAGCGGTGATGGAACTCCAAGCACAGATGCAGGAGTCTCTGGCAGGTTTTGTCTCTAGGGTCGCTGCGAGTATGGAGCGAATGGAGGAGTCCATAGCAAACATGAGCAGAGCCTTTGTGGAGTCATTGGCGCATGAACGCATCAACACGGAAAGGATGGCTACCTCCGTGTTAAGGCTGGCTACCGTGCAGGAGAGGATGGTTATGGTAGAGGAGAGGAGGGCTGCGGCTTAGTCGCCAGGGTATGGAAAACATGGTCATTGTTCAGAATAGGATGACATCTCTTGAGGAGCAATGGGCATCTATTGAACAGAGAAACCAGACCTTCATGGAAGTCCTTCTGAGTAGGACTGCCATTGCAGATACGGGTCCCCATGGCTCCCCTGATCTGCAACAAGGTGCTCTCCAGCCACTTGCAGGCACTGAGGGGGACCTGACCCATGCGAGGGAGGTTGGTGGCAGACCTCAAGGAAGTGGGGGCTCCTCTCCAAGCGCTCACACTTCCATGCCACTGCACAGCCCTCGGTCAGAGCCCCACCGGAGTCCACACCGAAGTGAGATAGGCGTCTCAACCCCTGCACAGCCGCAGGAGCAGCAGACTGTTGACGAGCCCTCACAGGCTCGCAACCCCAGAGGACGCCCTCCAAAGGTGTCTTAGAAACATAGAAACATAAAAGATAGGAGCAGGAGTAGGCAATTCGGCCCATCGAGCCTGCTCCGCCATTCAATGAGATCATGGCTGATCATCCAAATTCAGTATCCTGTCCCTGCTTTCTCCCCATATCCCTTGATCCCTTTAGTCTTAAGAAATATATCCAACTCCTTCTTGAATATATTTAATAAATTGGCCTCTACTGCCTTCTGTGGTAGAGAATTCCACAGGTTCACCACTCTCTGGGTGAAGAAATTCCTCCTCATCTCTGTCCTAAATGGCTTACCCCTTATCCTTAGACTGTGGCCCCTGGTTCTGGACTCCCTGACCATCAGGAAGATCCTTCCTGCATCTTGTCTGTCTAGTGCTGTTAGAATTTTATAAGTTTCAATGCGATCCCCTCTCATTCTTCTAAACTCCAGCGAGTACAAGCCCAATCGACCCAATCTCTCCTCATACATCATTCCTGCCATCCCAGGTATCAGCCTGGTGAATCTTCGCTGCACTCCTTCCATGGCAAGAACATCCTTCCTCAGATAAGGCGACCAAAACTGCACACAATACTCAAGGTGTGGTCTCACCAAGGCCCTGTACAACTGCAGCAAGACATCCTTGTTCCTGTACTTGAACCCTCTCGCTACGAAGGCCAACATACCATTTGCCTTCTTCACCGCCTGCTGCACCTGCATGCTTACCTTCAGCGACTGGTGCACAAGGACGCCCAGGTCTCATTGCACTTCCCCTTCTCCCAATCTATTGCCATTCAGATAATAATCTGCCTTCTTGTTTTTGATACCAAAGTGGATAACCTCACATTTATTCACGTTATATTGCAACTGCCATGCTTCTGCCCAATCACCCAACCTGTCCAAATCATCCTGTAGTTTCTCGGCATCCTCCTCACAGCACACACGCCCACCCAGCTTTGTGTCGTCTGCAAATTTGGAGATATTACATCTAGTTCCCTCGTCCAGATCATTAATATATATTGTGAATAGCTGGGGTCCAAGTACCGATCCCTGCAGTAGCCCTCTAGTCACTGCCTGCTACTCGGAAAAAGAGCCGTTTATTCCAACTCTTTGCTTTCTGTCTGCCAACCAGTTCTCTATCCAAGTCAATAACTTGCCCCCAATCCCATGTGCCTTAACTTTACACGCTAATCTCTTATGCGGGATCTTATCGAAAGCCTCCTGAAAGTCCAAATACACCACATCCACTGGTTCTCCCTTATCTATTTTACCAGTTACATCCTCAAAAAATTCCAATAGATTAGTCAATCACGATTTACCTTTTGTAAATCCATGTTGACTTTGTCTGATCCTTTCACTGTTTTCCAAGTGCTCAGCTATTACATCTTTTATAATGGACTCTTTCATTTCCCCCACTACCGATGTCAGGCTTACCGGTCTATAATTCCCCGTTTTCTCTCTACCACCTTTTTTGAACAGTGGGATAACATTGGCTACCCGCCAATCCATGGGTACTGTTCCAGAGTCTATCGAATTTTGGAAGATGACCAGCAATGCATCTACTATTTCTAGGGCCACTTCCTTAAGTACCCTAGGATGTAGATTATCAGGCCCTGGGGATTTATCGGCCTTCAATCCCGTCAATTTCTCTAACACCATTTCCCTACAAATACTGATTTCTATCAGTTCCTCACTTTCATTAGACCCTATGTTCCCTGACATATCTGGGAGGTTATTTGTTTCCTCCTTTGTGAAGACAGAACCAAAGTATGTATTTAATTGGTCTGCCATTTCTTTGTTCCCCATTATAAATTCCCCTAACTCTGACTGCAAGGGACCTACGCTTGACTTCACCAATTGTTTTCTCTTCACATATGTATAAAAGATTTTACAGTCAGTTTTTATGTTCCCTGCAAGCTTACTCTCATGCTCTAGTTTCCCCCTCTTAATTAATCCCTTTGTCCTCCTTTGTTGAATCCTAAACTGCTCCCAATTCTCAGGTTTACTGCTTTTTCTGGCCAATTTATTTGTCCTCTCCTTGGATCTTATGCTATCCCTAATTTCCCTTGTTAGCCACGGTTGAGTCACCTTTTTTGTTTTATTTTTATGCCAAACTGGGATGAACAAATTCTGTAGTTCATCCATGCGATCTTTGAATGTTTGCCATTGCCGATCCACTGTCAACCCTTTGAGAGACATTCCCCAATCAATCCTACCCAACTCGCACCTCATACCATCATAGTTTCCTTTATTTAAATTCAGGACCCTAGTCTCTGAGTCAAATACTTCGCTCTCCATCTTAATGAAGAATTCTATCATATTATGATCGCTCCGACCCAAGGGGCCTCACACAACAAGATTGCTAATTAATCCTTTCTCATTATATAATACCCAGTCTAAGATGGCCTGATCTCTAGTTGGTTCCTTGACATATTGGTCCAGGAAACCATCCCGTAAACACTCCAGGAATTCCTCTTCCACAGTATTGTTACTAATTTGGTTAGCCCAATCTATATGTATATTAAAGTCACCCATGATAACTGCTGTGCCCTTATTGCACGCTTCTCTAATTTCCCTTTTAATGCCATCCCCGACCTCTGCATTACTGTTTGGAGGTCTATATGTCACTCCCACTAACATTTTCTGCCCCTTGGTATTTCTCAGTTCTACCCATACAGATTCCACATCATCAGAGCTAATATCCTTCCTTACAATTGTGTTAGTCCCCTCTTTAACCAGCAATGCTACCCCACCTCCTTTTCCTTTTTGCCTATCTTTCCTGAATATTGAATACCCCTGGATGTTGAGTTCCCAGCCTTGGCCACCCTAGAGCCATGTTTCCGTAATCCCAATCATATCATATTCGTTTACCTCTATTTGCGCAGCTAATTCATCCACCTTATTACAAATGCTCCTCGCATTAAGACACAAAGCCTTCACGCTTGTTTTTTAAATGCTCTTAGACCTTTTAGAATTATTATTTACTGTGGCCATGTTTGATTTAAACCCTTGATTTCTCTGTCTGCCACTTCTGATTTTCTCCTTCCTGCCTTTTGCTTTTATCCTTGTTTCCCTTTTCTCTGTCTCCCCGCTCAGGTTCCCAACCCCCTGCCATTTCAGTTTAAACCCTCCCCCAGAGCACTAGCAAACACTCCCCTAGGACATTGGTCCCGGCCCTGCCCAGGTGCAAACCGTCCGTTTTGTACTGGTCCCAGCTCCCCCAGAACCGGTTCCAATGTCCCAGGAATTTGAATCCCTCCCCCTTGCACCATTCCTCTAGCCACGTATTCATCTGAAATATCCTTCTATTTCTACTCTGACTAGCATGTGGTACTGGTAGCAGTCCTGAGATTACTACATTTGAGGTCCTATTTTTTAATTTACCTCCTAACTCCCTATATTCAGCTTTTAGGACCTCATCCCGGTTTTTACCTATATCGTTGGTACCTATATGCACCACAACAACTGGCTGTTCACCATCCCCTTCCAAAATGTTCTGCAGCCGCTCTGAGACATCCTTGACCCTTGCACCAGGGAGGCAACACACCATCCTGGAGTCTCGTTTGCGGCCACAGAAACGCCTATCTATTCCCCTTACAATTGAATCTCCTATCACTATAGCTCTCCTACTCTTTTTCCTCCCGTCCTGTGCAGCAGAACCACCCCTGGTGCCAGGAAATAGGCTGCTGCTGCCTTCCCCTGGTAAGCCATCCCTGTAGTGTATGTACCTTTAAGAGAGAACTACTTTTACAGCTCCTGTATACTGTAGTACCGGCAGTGACCACACCTGTATATAAACCTTGAGCAGGCATCTGTACTGTTAGTCTTTAGACTACCCTCCTCCAGTAAACACCTGTTGATTGTTAATCTACAGCCTCCGTCTAGTTATTGAAGAATACCATTCCTTAAGATTTACGGATTCAACAGTGGCGACGAGGTCGTTTCGAATCTACCTGCAACTCTGCATTTCCTTCCAAGGATTCGCTCCGGGAGGACGGTGGAAGAAAGTCGAGGCCGAGCACGGGCGTTGACCACGAACAACCGCCTAGTCATCCGGCAGAGAGAGTGAACATCGCAGGGGAGGCTGTTGAGAGCTGGGCTTGGTTCTCCAGCCACGACGATCCAGCAACAGACTGGCAACAGGTACAGCGCAGACCCTTCCCGGACAGCGGCGGCTGGAGCCGACCGACGGCACAGAAAAAGCCGAGCAGCGTCCGCGGGGAAAGAAAGGGAGCGCGGGAGATTCCATTTGAGCTGCGGAGAAGAAGGGAGAGCGCGCCATTTGAGCTGCGGAGAATAAGGGAGAGTGTGGGAAACGCCATTTTTGAAGCCGCAGCGGAGAAGAAGGGCGAGCGCGGGAAGAAAGGAAAGCGCGGGAGACGCCATTTTGAGCCGCGGAGAAGAAGGGAGAGCGCGGGAGATGCCATTTTAGAAAGTCTAACCACACTCAGGGATGCCAAAGAGTGGCAGTGTCACTGCATTCGACAATGAAGTAGAAGATTGGGCGACATATGTGGAACGCATTGAGGTGTACTGCAAGGTGAATGAAGTGCCAGATGCCAGGAAAGCACTGGTTTTGTTGAATTCCATGGGTGCAAAAACGTATGGCTTACTGCGAAACCTAATAACCCCAGAGAAGCCAGTGGATAAGGATTTCGAAAGCATAGTGGAAATCCTACAGGACCACTTAAACCCCACACCGCTGCTGATAGCAGAAAGATTTAAGTTCCACAAAATGAACCAGCAGAAAGACGAAAGTAATGCTGAGTATTTAACGGAACTGTGCAAGCTATCGAAAGACTGCCAGTTTGGTATGGGACTAGCAGATACGTTAAGGGACAAGTTTGTGTGTTGGCTTCAAAGTGAAGGAACCCAGAAACGGCTTCTATCAGAAAAGGATCTTACGCTGGACAAGGCTTTCAGCATGGCAGTATCACACGAAGCAACCGCACGGGGCGCTGCAGAGATACAATGGAGACCGCAAGAATATGGCACCAATGAAATGTCATATGGAGCAGGGAAGTGTTATCGCTGCGGCAGAACAACACACGACCAGAAGGATTGTTGGTTCAAAGACCAAGTGTGCAGACAGTGTGGGAAAGCAGGACACATAGCAAGAGTCTGCAGGTCAGGGAAGAAAACCAGCAGCAAGAAATCTCCACAGGAGAAGTACAAAAAGGTACATAAGGTGATGGACAGTAGTTCAGACGAACAGAAAAGTGATACAGACTCCGAAAGCAAGGAGCTGGGTTGTCTGAAACTACATAAGGTAATCAAAATGAAGGATCACCAGACTATCTGGGTCACGCTCAAGTTAGACGGAGTCCAAGTGAAAATGGAATTGGACACAGGATCAGCCCTAACAGTCATAAACCAAAGGGACTACAAGTGGCTATTTTCACATATACCCTTGAAAGCTACAGAGATTGTCTTGAAGACGTACACGGGGCAAAAAGTCTACCCCAAAGGAAAAATAAGGGTGAACGTGATATACAAAGGCCAGGAAATACCAAAAATGGACCTATATGTATTGCCAGATGGAGGACCACCGCTACTAGGACGTGAATGGATCCGGAAGATACAATTAGATTGGCATTCCATACAGGCACTGAAGGTTGAGGCCAAAAAGGATGACGACGTCACACCTGGACGACTGTCAAAAATGCTAACTGACGCACAAGAAGTGTTCCAGGAGGGACTCAGAACACTAAAAGGCATAACAGCGACGATTAAAATAGAGGAAAATGCAAGCCCAAAGGTTTTTAAGGCCAGAATGAAGTGCCTTATGCGATCCGACCAGCCGTCGAAGCAGAGCTGGAAGGTTTGGAACGTTCAGGAGTACTGTCCAAGGTGGACTGGAGCGAGTGGGCTACACCCATCGTTCCTGTAATGAAGAGGTCGTTGAGTAATACGCCTGGGGAACCAAAGAAGGTCCGCATCTGTGGGGATTTTAATGTGACAGTGAACCCAGTCCTTCACACGGTACAATATCCGCTTCCACGGATTGAAGATATTTTCGCCTCGCTATCTGGAGGTAAATGCTTCACTAAGATTGATCTGGCCCAGGCGAACCTGCAAATGGAGGTAGAAGAAGCCTTGAAACAATACCTCACGATCAACACTCATAAAGGTCTCTACCAATACAACCGGCTGGTGTTCGGGGTAGCATCGGCTCCGGCTATTTGGCAAAGGGCAATGGATCAAGTCCTGCAAGGGATTTCAGGGACCCAGTGTTATTTGGACGACATCCTGGTCCCGGGCGAAAAGGACAGTGATCACCTTGCCAACCTGGAGAAGGTGCTCACTAGATTAAAGGAATATGGGCTACGAGCTAATCGCCACAAGTGCGAGTTTTTCCAGAAGCAGATCTCGTATTGTGGCCACGTTATTGATGAAGAGGGGTTACATAAGTCCCCTGAAAAGATTGAGGCAGTAGTCAAGGCTCCAGCACTGGAAAATGTGTCACAACTGAGGTCGTTCCTCGGGCTGGTGAACTACTACCATAAGTTCTTACCAAATTTGTCTACAGTATTACACCCACTGAACACCCTACTGCAAACGGGGGTACCGTGGAAGTGGAATGAAGAATGTAAACGAGCTTTCCAGAAGTGCAAAGAATTGATCACATCAAAAGAGGTGTTGGCCCATTTCAACCCAGCACTACCAATTCAGTTGGCGTGTGATGCATCACTCTATGGTATTGGAGCGGTGCTGTCACACAAATTCCCAGACGGGTTGGAGAGGCCAGTAGCCTTTGCATCTCGGTCACTAACCTCAGCCGAGCGCAACTACGCCCAGATTGACAGGGAGGCCCTCAGCCTAGTATGGGGAGTAAAAAAATTCAACCACTATCTGCATGGGCAGAAGTTCACCTTGCTGACTGACCACCAACCACTTGTCTCCATCTTTAATCCAAAGAAGGGCATTCCGGTGATGACTGCACAACGGCTACAAAGATGGTCCCTTTTTCTAGGGGCGCACCAATATGAAATCGAGTATAAGGGCACGAAACAGCATGGAAACGCTGATGGGCTATCACGCCTGCCACTGCCTACTCTGTGTATTGATTTGTATGTGGGTTCAATGACGAGACATTTATGAAAGAGAATGACTTTTTATCTAAAGTATGTTCAACTCAGTTAACAGCATTTACAGGAGACACCATCTTACAGATCCATCTAAAACGAAACTAAAACTAAACTGCTTGTCTCTGTCACATGCCCTCTGCTGGTCAGGCATAAGTAATCAATCAGGCAAATATGCTGGTAAGGCATCATAATCAAACAGGCAAACACCATCACTATTTGCTGATATCATTACATCTCCCTTTCTTAAAACAAAAGTATTTTACTTTTAACTAACAACATGTTTTCTTTGTATTAATCTGCATTTTAACTGTAACACTTAATGAACTTACATTATCATTATCATGATCAAGGTTTTTTAACCTTGCTTTGTGTGTTCACATGAAATATGTAAATACATAAGAACTTGAAGAAAGAATAAGATAACATTACTTCCTTCTATAACAATAGCCCTTAAATTTGCTCAATGAGTCTCTCAGGAGGCTTCATGTGTCTTGAGGATTTTCTGATTGATTGTCCTTGAATCTGAGTTGTTGCCTCAGATGATGGTTTCTCAGCTGTGTGATCAGGTTGTTCAACAGTATCAGTCTTTTGACCTGCTGTGTGATCAGGTTGTTCAACAGTATCAGTCTTTTGACTTGCTGTGGCTGGTCCCATGAGAAGATCTCGACGATTTCTTCTCAGAACAGCACCCTCATCTGTCTGTATGGTGTATGATCTTGGTTGTACTTCACTCAGGACAGTTCCCTTCTGAGTCCATGTGTTTGTTTTGTCTTTGAACCTTACTTGGTCACCAGTGTGGAGTTCAGGTAGGTTTTGTGTTCCTCTGTCATAGTAGTACTTTTGCTTTTCTTTCTGTTGTTCTTTGAACTTCCTCACTTTCTCCCCCTCTTTTGTTTTCAGGAGGTTCTCCGGGATGGGTAGGTTTGACCTTAGCCGACGCCCCATAAGGAGTTGGGCTGGTGACTTACCACACTCGAGCGGCGTTGTGCGGTATACAAGCATGCTCTGGTAGAAGTCAGTTCCACTGTCTTTTGCCTTGTACATCAGTCTTTTCACTGTCTGGACCGATTTTTCCACTAGTCCATTGGACTGTGGATAGTGAGGACTTGACGTTGTGTGAACAAAGTCCCACTCTTTGGCAAAGTGTCGGAAGCTTGCATTGTAAAACTGAGGTCCGTTGTCTGTGAAGACCTCGCTTGCCACGCCATGTCTGGAGGATATGGCTTTCATACATCTTATCACAGCATCTGCAGTGGTGGTGTACAGTCTACACACCTCTGGATACAGGGAGTAATAGTCTGTGACTACCAGATAGTCCTTCCCTTGACATACGAATAGGTCAGCGCCTACCTTCTGGTAAGGTCTGTCTGGCGCTGGGTGTGGCTTTAGTGGTTCTACCGGATTGCTTGCTCGATATTTCAGGCATATTGTGCAGTTTGACACCTCATTTGTCACATCTTGGTTGATTCGTGGCCAGTACATCACCTCTTATACTCTTTTCTTACACTTTTTGATTCCCAGATGTCCTCCATGGATCCTTTTTAGCATCTCTTTTCTCAGACTCTTTGGGATAACTATTTTACTTCCTTTGTAGATGATGTCTTCGACCAGTGATAGTTCCGCCCTGCAGTTCCAGTACTCTGCCATGTCAGGTGAGCAGTCTTGCTTCATGTTGGGCCATCCATCCAAGATGCTTTTCCTCAGTCGTCTCATTGTTTCATCTTTGTTTGTCTCAGTCTTTATGAGCTCCATTTTTGCATCTGCTATGGGCAGTGCACTTGTGATCATGTCCACGTAGGCGTTCACTTTTTCATCCATTTTGGTGTTTGCGGGCTCACTTGGGTCAACAGCTCTGGACAATGTGTCTGCTGTATACATCAGTTTACCCGGTGTGTACGCAACATTCAGTGTATAGCGTTGCAGCCTGATCATCATTCTTTGTATTCTAAGCGGACATCCATTTAGTGGCTTTTGGAACAATGCAATCAAGGGCTTATGGTCAGTCTCTACACTGATTGCTTGTCCTGCCACAAACTGGTGAAATCTTTCACAGGCGTATGTGATGCTGAGCAGCTCCTTTTCTATTTGAGCATATCGCGTCTCCGCATCTGTCATTGAGTGCGATGCATATGCAATAGTTTGCCAGTAGTCATATTTTTGCAGAAGAACGGCACCGAGCCCACTCTGTGATGCATCTGATGATATCTTGATGGGTCTCGCTGGGTCATAAAACCTCAGAACTGGTTCCTCTGTGAGCAGTTTCTTTAGATCGCTCCATGACTTCTCATGCTCATGATTCCATTCCCATTCTATGTTCTTTTTAGTTAGTCGTCTCAGTGGCGCCATCTTTTCTGAGAGGTTGGATATGAATTTACCCATGTAGTTGATCATTCCATTAAACCTCTGCACGTCCTTTTTGCATTGTGGCTTTGGCATATTCTCAATGGCGGACACCTTTCTGGGATCTGGTCTGATGCCCTCACTGCTAAGGATATCTCCCACGAATGTCAGTTCTGTCACCCCGAGCTGGCATTTCTCTCTATTCAGCTTCAGGTTTGTTTTCCTTGTTGCTTCCAGCACTTTTTTCAGTCTCTCGTCATGCTCAGTTCTCGTGGTTCCCCATACTATGATGTCATCCATTGATGTATCAACTCCCTCCAGGTGCTCATAGATCATATGGATAGTTTTGTGATACACTTCAGGAGCTGAGGCAATGCCACATGGTAACCTTAGGAATCTGTATCTGCCAAATGGACTGTTGAACGTGCACAGTCTTGAACTTGCTTCGTCCAATTTCATCTGCCAAAATCCTGATGATGCATCTAACTTGCTGAAATACTTTGCATTTGCAAACTGTGACATGATTTCCTCATGTGTAGGAAGCTTGAAGTGCTCTCTCTTTATTGCTCTGTTTAGATCTCTTGGATCCAGGCAAATTCTGAGCTTTCCATTCTTTTTGTCCACAACGATGAGGGAACTCACCCACTCAGTTGGCTCATCTATCTTCTGAATCATGTTCAGGCTTTCCATCCTGTCCAACTCTGCCTTCAGTTGCTTTTGAAGAGCAAACGGAACTTTTCTGCATGGATGTATGACTGTTGGCATACTTTTATCTACTCTGACCGTGTGTTCTCCTGGAATGCAGCCTAGACCCTGAAATAGGTCGTTGTACTCTTTCATGACTTCATCATAGACTGTCTCTCCTTCGCTTTCCACAACGAGGACTCTCTTTACCAGGTTCAGTCTCTCACAGGCTATTAAACCTAGTATGGCTTGCACATCCTTTGGCACCACGATTAATGCTAGCGTGTGCTCTCTGTCCTTGTGTGTCACTTTGACAATGCATCTTCCTTTCACTGGTATATCAGTACCTGAGTATCCTGTCACTTTCACTTTTATTCCATGTATCTTTGGTCTGGGTCTAATTTTCTTAAAATCAGTCTCTGATATCACATTAACTTGTGCTCCAGTATCCAATTTAAATGGAATGTGTATGTCATTCACTTTTAGCGTCAACATCCAGTCTCTTTTTTCTTTTTTGTTTTCAGACACAACATCCACATTGAACTCCTCTATCTCGCTTTCATCTACTGCATGGACCTTGCTTTGTTGCGCTTGGTTCTTACAGCAACGGGCATAATGGTTGTTTTTGTTGCAACTATTGCATGTTTTACCATATGCTGGACACTTTTTTTTGGTGGATGCTGTGTACCGCATCGACTACATGACTTTCGATTGCCCCTTTCATTTTTGTTCGCTGGCCACGCCTCTTTTTTCACATTGGCGCTCTTTTTGTTAAACGGTTTGTGTCCGTTCTTTCTCACTGCATCCACGTTGCAGCTACTGTCACTGAACAGCTCCTTTGCCTGCGATTTCACAGTCTCTGTAGCCCTACACAGTGCTATGGCTTTTCCCAGGTCTAGATTTTGCTCTCTTAGCAGTCTTTCCCTTAGACCATTATCTGGAATACCACACACCAGTCTGTCTTTTATCAGCGAGTCTGTCAGTCCCCCAAGTTCACATGTTTTGCTTCGGTTTCTCAGTTCAGTCACATACTGATCAATAGTCTCACCCGTTTTCTGTACACATGTGAAAAATCTGTGCCTCTCAAATGTCACGTTACGTTTAGGTATGCAGTAGGCCTCAAACTGTTCCATTATTTTATCCAACTTCATTTTGTCTCCATCAGCAGCGAATGTGAAGTTATTATACACCTCCAGCGCTTCATCACCCACGACATGTAAGAACACTGACGCTTTCATTTTATCACTTTTCTCGTCAGCTCCGATTGCCGTTAAATACAACTCCAAACGTTGTTTGAATCTCCTCCAATTTTCAGCCACATTACCTGTCAACTGAAGCTTCGCCGGTGGGTGTAATCCTACCATTTTTCACTTCGTTAGCTATTCTCCACTGGTAAATAACGATGTTCTCTTTCGGCTTGCTAATATGTGGAGAGCTGATTTCGCTGGATAGCTTGCTTGCCACTATCTCGTCGAGTTGCTAACTTCAGATTTTTCCTCTTCATCTCTTTCAATCACTTCTGACACCATGTATTGATTTCTTTATGGGTTCAATGACGAGACATTTATGAAAGAGAATGTCTTTTAATCTAAAGTTTGTTCAACTCTGGTTAACAGCCTTACAGGAGACACCAGGCTAGAAATCCATCTAAAATGAAACTAAAACTAAACTGCTTGTCTCTGTCACATGCCCTCTGCTGGTCAGGCATAAGTAATCAATCAGGCAAATATGCTGGTAAGGCATCATAATCAAACAGGCAAACACCATCACTATTTGCTGATATCATTACACTGTGGAGGAAGCACCAGCAGTGGACCCTATCAAAATATTTTATTTGTCGATAATTGAACGCTTGCCAGTAACTAACACGGATATAGAGAAGGAGACCCGAAATGATCCAACACTGTCTCGGGTATATGATTTGACAGTGACGGGATGGCCAACACATGGCGACTCACTGTTGCCAGCATTCTCATCCAGAAGAGAACAGCTGTCAGTATGCCAGGGGACAGCGATGTGTGGATCCCGAGTGGTAATTCCACCCAAGTTAAGGGAGAGAGTGCTCAATGAGCTTCACGAAGGCCATCTGGGAGGGGTGAAAATGAAAAGCCTTGCTAGGGCTTATGTGTGGTGGCCGGGGATCGATCAACAAATCGAGGACCTAACAAAGAGCTGCTCAGGATGCCAGAAGGTCCAAAATGCACCACCACATGCCCCTCTACACCCATGGGAGTGGCCCTCCTCTCCATGGCAATGGGTGCATATTGATTTTGCTGGTCCATTCATGGACTCAATGTTCTTAATAACAGTGGATGCGCACTCGAAATGGCCTGAGGTGATCAAAATGTCCTCCACCACTGCAGAGAAAACAATTGCAGTCCTACGGACCATATTTGCCAGGAACGGCTTGCCAGTGCAGATTTGCTCTGATAACGGACCACAGTTTGTGTCCGAAGAGTTTCGGAAATTTATGAGAAGGAATGGGGTAAGGCATTGCACATCCGCCCCGTATCATCCAGCCACAAATGGATTGGCTGAGAGGTTCGTGCAAACCTTTAAAAAGGCAATAAGGGCCATGTGCGATGATGACATTCCACTACAGCATAAGGTGGACAATTTCCGGTTAGCCTACAGAAATGCGACACATGCAGTTACCAACCAGACCCCGGCCATGATGTTCTTTAACCGAAGGTTGAGATCTCGTCTGGATTTGCTCAGACCAAATGTGCGAAGAAATGTTGAGGATAAGCAATTCCAACACATCAATGAGAA
This sequence comes from Somniosus microcephalus, assembly GCF_052327205.1. NCBI lineage: Eukaryota > Metazoa > Chordata > Chondrichthyes > Squaliformes > Somniosidae > Somniosus > Somniosus microcephalus. The sequence goes on from NC_140992.1 coordinate 228,670,998, forward strand.
GCCGACAAGGAGCTTCAATGTAGGACAACCAGTCTTGGCCCGCGACTACCGAACAGAGAAATGGCAACCCGGAAGAATATGCACACGGCAGGGGCCACTAATGTACACAATGGATGTCGGGGAGAACATTGTGAGACGCCACGTCGACCAGATCCTAGCATCACAGGAACGAGTCAACCCCATGGCTCGCGTACCTGGGGATGAACCCGACATCTACCCCAGAAACAGTAGCAGCGGAAACTGATGAACTAACCGACGAAAGGGGGCCAGAATCGCCTCCGCACCAAGAGCAAGACACTCAGGAAAGGCGCTTTCCAGAAAGGATCAGGAAGTCGCCCCAAAGACTGAATCTATAAATGGACTATTTCAGTTAAATGTGCATGTTAAAGTGTTAACTGTTATTTGAATGTTATGGGTACTGTTAATCTAAAAGGGGAGGAATTGTAGTGTATGTACCTTTAAGAGAGAACTACTTTTACAGCTCCTGTATACTGTAGTACCGGCAGTGACCACACCTGTATATAAGCCTTGAGCAGGCATCTGTACTTTTAGTCTTTAGACTACCCTCCTCCAGTAAACACCTGTTGATTGTTAATCTACAGCCTCCGTCTAGTTATTGAAGAACACTATACCTTAAGATTTATGGATTCAACAATCCCCCCAATCAGTATCCAAAGTGGTATATCTGTTTGAGAGGGGGATGGCCACAGGGGACCGCTGCACTACCTGCCTGCGCCTACTACTCCTCCTGTTGGTCACCCATTCCCTTTCTGCCTGTGCAACCTTTACCTGCGGTGTGACCAACTGATCAAACGTGATATCCACGATCTCCTCAGCATCGCGGATGGTCCAGTATGTATCCAATCACAGCTCCAGTGCTGCAATGCGGTCTGTCAGTAGCTGCAGCTGGATACACTTCCTGCACACATGGTCGTCAGGGACACAGGAAGTGTCCCTGAGTTCCCATGTAGCGCAGGAGGAGCATTCCACAGGGCCAAGCTGTCCTGCCATGACTTATCTTCGAGACAGGAGCAGCAGGAAAGTGAGAAAGGGGCCTCCACATCTGCTGAAGCCACAGGGAAAGCAGTACGTAGGAGCACGCGTAAGAGGAAAATAAAGCACAAGTAGTCACAAGGGTAATCACTTGGGTGAAATGTTGTGTTTATTGTAAAAATGCCATCAGTTGGTTCTTGTACATAAAAATTCTGATGGCAACTGTTGCAGTTGTGGCGTGTGTTATTTCGCGAATGGGACTTTCACATTGAGGGCTTAGGATTACTTGCACTTGTCAGTATGCTGGTCAAATAGCTAGGAATCTGCATTTGCCGATGCTCATGTAAGAAGCTGCGAAGCAAAAGTGTTTGGTTGACTAGGCTAAGCAAATCTGGCCAGGATGAGTGCGTTCCTTGCATCCCGGGCAGCAATGTTCTTGCGTAATGCTGCCGCTGGTTAATGGGCCTGTGCAGGATCTTGGTTTTAGGAGGATATGTGAGGAGCCACTTGGTCCTCAGGAATCTGCAAGCCACAATGCTGTGCCATGTTGTGAAGTACACAGCAAACCACAATGATTCTGGAGACCCTGGCTGCTGACTACTGTAGAGCTCCACCTGATCTATCCAAGCATCTGAAGCGCATCTTCAGCAAACTGATGGTTTGCTCAAGAATGGATCTGGTGAAAATGTGGCTGGAGTTGTAGTGCTCCTCAGCTTCGTTGGCTGGCCTCCTCAACGGCGTCATTAGCCACATCCTCAGGAGATAGCCCTTGTCTCCAAGTAGCCATCCGTTAAGTTGGTCTGTTGGACTGAATAACGGAGGCACACTAGACTGGCGCAGTATGAAGGATTCATGGCAACTGCCAGGGTACATGGCACAAACATGCAAAATTTCCTTCATGTGGTCACACACCAGCTGAACACTGAGGGAGTGGAAACCCTTGCAGTTGACAAAAATACCTGGATTGCGATGGGATGCCCTAAGAGCCACAGGTGTGCAGTCAACGATGCCTTGCACCCTTGGAAAGCCTGCCGGATGAGCTAATCCAACTGCTCGCGCCGTGACACTTGCTCGATCCTTGGTGAAATGGATGTGATTGTGCGCGAGGGCAAAGAGGGCATCGGTTACCTGCGTGATGCAAGTGTGTGCGGCCACCTGGGAGATACCGCTGATGTCTGCTGCTGATCGCTGAAATGAGCCTGAGGCAAAAAAGTTGAGTGCGGTGGTGACTTTGATGGCCACTGGTAATGATTGTCCACCTGGTCCTCTGGACAGCAGGTCTTGCTGTAGCATTGCGCAGATGTCAGTCACTACCTGTCGCTAAAGTCGGAGCCGCCTTTGGCACTGCTGCTCAGACATGTTGAGGTAGCTGACCCTGTGTCTGTAGACCCTGTTTGGGGGGTATCTCATGTGCCGACGGGCTTCCAGGCACTGGCCCCTTCTGGCCTGTGTAGTTTCAGGTGGGTGAGCAGCAGCCTGGCGCTCCTGCTGCTGTTGCTGGTGCTGCTGTTGTTCCTGGTTCTGCTGCTAACGCAGCTGGTGCTCGAGCTCCTCTAATGGCCAGATGGAAAGGAAATAAATGGCTCCCATGCTTCTGGTATATGCTTCCGTTGAGGAAGCATTGAGTGAAGGTGGCGAGAGGGGTTTCCCAGGAGGTCACAATGGAGATGGGTGTGAGGCACCAACCTTCCACAGGTGTGGTTAAGCCTTGTAAAAATTGCCCCAGACCTGAGACCACGAAGTCCTGCCACCTGCGAATCATGGCTGATCAAATCTCAACTTTAATGGTTGACCTGCAGTTGTAAGTCACCAATGCAATAGTGCTCCCGCCAGGTTTCACATTCGTGATTCCCACCAGGCGTGTTTTATGTGCGAAAAGAGTTAAAGTTGCAAGGGCCTGTTAAAATAGGATTATAGAGGCCATTTAGTGGTAATTAAGGACCTTAAAGACCAGTCCCGCCTGTTGGATGCGGGATGGAGTCGGGACCATCAGACACGCCTGAGTTAAAATTGCTCGGAGTCGGGAACCAGGCGGGGGGGGGGGGGGGGTCCTGCTCGTCATTTTTTGCGATTTTAACACCCCGCCCGCCTCCAAGCCCGCCCAACGGCCCAATGAAAATCGAGGCCTTGGCTTACAGCAGCCACTCATATGGGAATGTTCATCATGTGCATAATGCTATCTGTACCCTTTCTTGATATGACATATGTAACTCATCTTTTTACTCTCCCACAGGTCCATTAAGAGCCCCCCCCCACCACTGTCTCGGAGGAAGAGCAAGATGACCCCTCAGTGGAGCCTCCAGCGTCTGAGGGTGCACCGCCACCAGACACAAGTGCAACCAGCGCAGATATACACACCCCGGTGGCTGCCACACGACATTGAGTAGTGTTGTCATCTGGTGTCTCACAAGTCATAAGTGAGCAAGAGCAGTTGAAGCAGACAGGGACAGCAGTGGAGACTCCTCGCTGGTGGGCGCAGGATGCTCCCAGCTCTGCTCAGAAAGAGGGCGATCCTGGAGGTGCAGCAAGAGGTGCAGGAGGGTTTGACAGATTTTGCAAGCGCGATGTCAGCAAATGTGCAGCGAATGGAGGAGTCCATCTCCAACATGAGCACCGCCATGTCGCAGGCGATGGTGACTGTAGGCTCTTCCATGAATAGGATAGCCACCTGCAAATGGCAGCTAATGCGTGAATCAGAGGAGCACATGCTATCTATGGAAAATAGATGGTTATCTATGAAGAATAGATGGCAGACACTCATCGACATCCTGTCTAGGAGGGATGCCAATGTAGACGTGGGTCTTCATGGTCCCACTGCTGTGCAGCAAGGTCCTCTCCAGCTGCTTGCTAGCAGAGAAGTGCGGATAGCCCATGACAGGGATGATGGTGAGAGGGGACATGGAAGTGGGGGCTCCTCTCAAAGCTCACACTTCTCCCCCATTGCAACCCCCGCTCAGTCAGAGCCCAAAATGGCTCCTCGGACAGCGATGACTGAGCCTGCCCCTGCACAGTTGCAGGACGAGCAGACTTTGGCAGGGCCATCACAGGCTCCAAAACCCAGAGGTCGATCGCCAAAATTGTCTATGCAGTCGCAGCAGGGGAGTAAGCAGGCGGCCTCTACCTCTGCTGAAGCCACAGGGGTAGCAGCTCGTAGAAGCACGCATAAGGGAAAGATGAAACACAAGCAGATGCACAATGGTAGAGACTTGGGTATTTTATTAAATGTTTCTGTAAAGTTTCCGTTGCTGTGATGTCACAGATAAAAAGATTTTATTTCTGTGCAACATTGGAAGTGGCTTAGTGAGTTGGAGTGAATGGTGAGACATTACGTTACCTCCAGCAATGGTGGGCAGTGTGAAAGGAATGGCCTGGTCATTGTAGGGATGCTTTATGGTGTTGCTGTGGGGTGGTGGGAACCTGGCACAGCATGTGGCAGCCATATGGGTGTAATGCGTAAAGTTAAGTAAATCTGGCCATGATGAGGCCATCTCTGGCTTCCCGGGCAGTAATGTCTTACAGCTGATGGTTCCCCTGCTCCACCTCCTTTGAAGAAGCTGTGCGCTCATTGTCTTGCTCCTCATGCAGTGCTAATCCACTATATTGTGCAGGGCGCAGCAGACCACGATGATTCTGGAGACCCTGGCTGGTGTGTACTGAAGGGCTCCTCCAGATCTGTCAAGGCATCTGAAGTGCATTTTCAGCATGCCTATTGTCTGCTCTATGACACAGCTGGTTTGCAGACAACACAAAGCTGGGTGGGCGTGTGTGCTGCGAGGAGGATACCGAGAAACTCCAGGATGATTTGGACAGGTTGGGTGATTGGGCAGAAGCATGGCAGATGCAATATAACGTGGATAAATGCGAGGTTATCCACTTTGGTGTCAAAAACAGAAAGGCAGACTATTATCTGAATGGCAATAGATTGGGAGAAGGGGAATTGCAACGAGACCTGGGTGTCCTTGTGCACCAGTCGCTGAAGGTAAGCATGCAGGTGCAGCAGGCGGTGAAGAAGGCAAATGCTATGTTGGCCTTCATAGCGAAAGGGTTTGAGTACTGGAGCAAGGATGTCCTGCTGCAGTTGTACAGGGCCTTGATGAGACCACACCTTGAGTACTGTGTGCAGTTTTGGTCGCCTTATCTGAGGAAGGATGTTCTTGCCATGGAAGGAGTTCAGCAAAGATTCACAAGGCTGATCCCTGGGATGGCAGGAATGACATATGAGGAGAGATTGGGTCGATTGGGCTCATACTCGCTGGAGTTTAGAAGAATGAGAGGGGATCTCATCGAAACTTATAAAATTCTGACAGGTCTGGACAAACTAGATGCAGGTAGAATGTTCCCGATGGTCGGAGAGTCCAGAACCAGGGGTCATAGTCTAAGGATAAGGGGTAAGCCATTTAGGACAGAGATGCGGAAGAATTTCTTCACTCAGAGAGTGGTGAACCTGTGGAATTCTCTACCACAGAAGGCGGTTGAGGCCAAGTCTTTAAATATATTCAAGAAGGAGTTAGATATATTTCTTAGAGCTAAAGGTATCAAGGGATATGGGGAGAAGGCAGGTACGGGGTACTGAGTTTGGATGATCAGCCATGATCTCATCGAATGGCGGAGCAGGCTCGAGGGGCTGAATGGCCTACTCCTGCTCCTATCTTCTATGTTTCTATGGAAATGTGGCTTTCATTATATTTCTCCTGGGCCTCAGTACCTGGCCTCCTCAAGGGTGTCATGAGTCACGTCTTCAATGGATAGTCCGTGTCTACACGCATCCAGCTGGAAAGTCTGTTTGTAGGAGTGAAGAGCTGAGGGAGGGTGGACTGGCGCAGGACGAAAGAGTCATGGCGGCTGCCAGGGAGTCTGGTGCACACATGCATGATGCTCTTACTATGGTTGCAGATGAGCTGCACATTGAGGGAGTGGAAGCCCTTGCGGTTGACAAAGACTCCTGGATGATGATGGGGTGCCCTGATGGCCACATGACTCCTTGCACCCATGGGAAGCCAGCCAGAGTGGCAAAGCCCAGCGCCCACTCAGTAACACTGGCTTCATCAGTGGCAAAGTAAATATAATTGGCTGACTTGTCAAAGAGGGCATCGGTGACCTTTGTGATGCATCTGTGGGCGGCAGACTGCGAGATGCCGCAAATGTCTGCTGCAAATCCCTGGAAGGAGCCTGAGGCGAAGAAGTTGAGGGCGCTGGTGACTTTGACAGTCACTAGTAAGGCATGTCCACCCGTTCCTGTGGGCTGCAGGTCTTGCTCCAGCAATCTGCAAATGTCTGTGATGACCTGGCGCGATAGCCTGAGCCTCCTTTGGCACTGCTGCTCAGTCATGTTGAGGAACATAAGAACATAAGAAGTAGGTGCAGGAGTAGGCCATACAGCCCCTCAGGCCTGCTCCGCCATTCAATAGGATCATGGCTGATCCGAACCTAGACTCACGTCCACTTCCCTGCCCGCTCCCCGTAACCCCTAATTCCCTTATCAGCTAGGAAACTGTCTATCTCCGTTTTAAATTTATTTAATGTCGCAGCTTCCACAGCTCTCTGAGGTAGCAAATTCCATGGATTTACTACCCTCTGAGTGAATAAGTTTCTCCTCATCTCAGTTTTGAAACGGCAGCCCCTTATTCTAAGATTATGCCCCCTAGTTCTAGTCTCACCCATCAGTGGAAACATCCTCCCCGCATCCACCCGATCAAGCCCCCTCACAATCTTATATGTTTCAATAAGATTGCCTCTCATTCTTCTGAATTCCAATGAGCAGAGGCCCAACCTACTCAACCTTTCCTCATAAGTCAACCCTCTCATCTCCGGAATCAACCGAGTGAACCTTCTCTGAACTGCCTCGAGAGCAAGTATATCTTTTCTTAAATATGGAAACCAAAACTGCACGCAATATTCCAGGTGTGGCCTCACCAGTACCCTGTATAACTGAAGCAAGACTTCCCTGCTTTTATACTCCATCCCGCTTGCAATAAAAGCCAAGATTCCATTGGCCTTCCTGATCACCTGCTGTACCTGCATACTAACCTTCTGTGTTTCATGCACAAGGACCCCCAGATCCCTTTGTACTGTAGCACTTTGCAGTTTCTCTCCATTTAGATAATAACTTGCTCTTTGATTTTTTCTGCCAAAGTGGATAACCTCACACTTTCCAACATTATATTCCATCTGCCAAATTTCTGCCCACTCACTTAGCCTGTCTATGTCCTTTTGCGGGTTTTTTATGTCCTCCTCACTCACTGCTTTCCCTCCCATCTTTGTATCGTCGGCAAACTTGGATATGTTGCACTTGGTCCCCTCCTCCAAATCGTTAATATAGATTGTAAAGAGTTAGGGTCCCAGCACTGACCCCTGCGGAACACCACTAGTTACTGATTGCCAACCCGAGAATGAACCATTTATCCCAACTCTCTGTTTTCTGTTAGATAGCCAATCTTCCACCCATGCCAGTATATTACCCCCAATCCTGTGATTTTTTATCTTGTGCAGTAATCTTTTGTGTGGCACCTTGTCAAATGCCTTTTGGAAGTCCAAATACACCACATCCACTGGTTCCCCTTTATCCACCCTGTTTGTTACACCCTCAAAAAATTCGAGCAAATTTGTCAAACATGACTGCTCCTTCATAAAACCATGCTGACTCTGTCCGATTAAATTATGCTTATCCAAAAGACCTGTTACTGCTTCCTTAATAATGTACTCCAACATTTTACCAACCACAGATGTTAGGCTAACTGGTCTATAGTTTCCAGCCTTTTGTCTACCTCCCTTTTTAAATAAGGGCGTTACATTAGCAGTTTTCCAATCTGCTGGGACCGTTCCTGAATCCAGGGAGGTTTGGAAAATTACCACCAATGCATCCGCAATCCCTACCACTACTTCTCTCAAGATCCTAGGATGTAAGCCATCAGGTCCAGGGGATTTATCCGCCTTAAGTCCCATTATCTTACCGAGTACCATCCCCCTAGAGATTTTAATCGGGTTCAGCTCCTCCCTCCCTATAGCCCCCTGTTTGTCCAGTGTTGGGATATTTTTAGTGTCCTCTACTGTAAATACTGATACAAAATATTTGTTCAGTGTTTTTGCCATCTCCATGTTCCCCACTACTAATTTCCCAGTCTCGTCCTCTAAGGGACCAACATTCACTTTAGCCACTCTTTTTCTTTTTATATAACTGTAGAAACTCTTGCTATCTGTTTTTATATTTTTTGCTAGTTTACTTTCATAATCTATCTTCCCTTTCTTAATTAATCTTTTAGTTATTCTTTGCTGGCTTTTAAATGCTTCCCAATCTTCTATCCTCCCACTAGATTTGGCTACTTTATATGCCCTTGTTTTCAGTCGGATACTATCCTTTATTACTTTACTTATCCATGGATGGCTGTCTTTTCTTTTACGCCCCTTTTTCCTCAGTGGAATATATTTTTCTTGAAAGTTGTGAAATATCTCCTTGAATGTATACCACTGCTCATGTACCGTCTTACACCTTAATCTATTTTCCCAGTCCACTTCAATCAACTCTGCTCTCATACCTTCATAGTCTCCTTTATTTAAGCATAGTACGCTGGTTTGAGATCCAACTCTCTCACCTTCCAACTGAATTTGGAATTCAACCATGTTATGGTCACTCATTCCAAGGGGATCCTTTACTAGGACATTTTTTTATTAATCCTGTCTCATTACACAGGACCAGATCCAATATTGCCTGCCCCCTGGTTGGTTCAGTAACATACTGCTCAAGGAACCCGTCCCTAATGCACTCTATGAATTCTTCCTCAAGTCTGCCCTGCCCAATTTGATTTGTCCAGTCAATATGAAAGTTAAAATCCCCCATGATTATAGCTGTTCCCTTATTACAAGCCCCAACTATTTCCTGATTTATACTCCGACCAATAGAGTTGCAACTGTTAGGAGGCCTATAGACTATACCCACTAGTGACATTTTCCCCTTATTATTCCTTATCTCCACCCAAACTGTTTCACTATCCTGATCCTTTGACCCAATATCATTTCTCACTATTGCAGTGATTCCATCCTTTATTAACATAGCCACCCCACCTCCCTTTCCTTCCTGTCTGTCCTTCCTAATTGTCAAATACCCCTGGATGTTTAGTTCCCAGTCATGGTCACCTTGCAGCCATGTTTCTGTAATGGCCACCAGATCATAACCATGTGTAGTTATTTGTACCGTCAACTCGTCTATTTTGTTACGAATGCTGCGTGCATTCAGATAAAGAACTTTAAAATATGTTTTGTGACAATTTATTCCTGCTTTTACCCCCTTTACTACTTCTTTATACATTCTGTCCCTTCCTGACATGCTCTGGTTTTTAATTCCCCCACTGCTACCTTGCTCTATTGCCTTCTCCGCTGACATTTTTATTTTTCACTCTCTTGAAACCTCCCCCCACTAATTAGTTTAAAGCCCTCTCTACAGCCCTAGTTATTCGATTCGCCAGGATTCTAGTCCCAGCACTGGCCAAGTGAAGTCCGTCCCAACGGAACAGCTCTCTCCTGTCCCAGTACTGGTGCCAGTGTCCCAAGAAGCAAAAACCATTTCTCCCACACCAGTCTTTGAGCCATGCATTTAACTCTCTGATTTTATTTACCTTAGCCAAATTTGCTCGTGGCTCAGGTAGTAATCCAGAGATTATTACCCTTGTGGTTCTGTCTTTTAATTTGGCCCCTAGCTGCTCAAACTCCCTCAGCAGAACCTCTTTCCTTATAGAAACATAGAAGATAGGAGCAGGAGTAGGCCATTCGGCCCCTCGAGCCTGCTCCGCCATTCAATGAGATCATGGCTGATCATTCAAATTCAGTACCCTGTCCCTGCCTTCTCCCCATATCCCTTGATCCCTTTAGCCTTAAGAAATATATCCAAGACTTTCTTGAATATATTTAATTAACTGGCCTCCATCGCCCTCTGGGTGAAGAAATTCCTCCTCATTTCTGTCCTAAATGTCCTACCCCTTATCCTTAGACTATGACCCCTGGTTCTGGACTCCCCGACCATCGGGAACATCCTTCCAGCATCTAGTCTGTCCAGGCCTGACAGAATTTTATAGGTTTCAATGAGATCCCCTCTCAATTTTCTAAACTCCAGTGAGTATAAGCCCAATCGACACAATCTCTCCTCATACGTCAATCCTGCCATCCCAGGTATCAGCCTGGTGAATCTCCGCTGCACTGCTTCCATGGCAAGAATGTCCTTCCTCAGATAAGGCGACCAAAACTGCACACAATATTCAAGGTGTGGTCTCACCAAGGCCCTGTACAACTTTAGCAAGTCATCCTTGTTCCGGTACTCGAACCCTCTTGCTACGAAGGCCAACATACCATTTGCCCTCTTAACCGCCTGCTGCACCTGCATACTTACCTTCAGCGACTGGTGCACAAGAACACCCAGGTCTCTTTGCACTTCCCCTTCTCCCAATCTATTGCCATTCAAATAATAATGTGCCTTCCTGTTTTTGCCACCAAAGTGGATAACCTCACATTTATCCACATTATAGTGCATTTGCCATGTTTCTGCCCAATCACCTAACCTGTCCAAATCGTACTGGAGTTTCATGACATTCTCCTCGCAGCATACCCTCCCACCCAGCTTTGTGTCGTCTGCAAATTTGGAGATATTACATCCAATTCCCTCGTCCAGATCATTAATATATATTGTGAACAGCTGGGGTCCTAGGACCGATCCTTGCGGTACCCCACTAGTCACTGCCTGCCACTCGGAAAATGACCCGTTTATTCCAACTCTTTGCTTTCTGTCCGCCAACCAGTTTTCTATCCAAGTCAATACCTTGCCCCCAATCCCATGTGCCTTAATTTTGCACACTAATCTCTTATGCGGGACCTTATCGAAAGCCTTCTGAAAGTCCAAATACACCATATCCACTGGTTCTCCCTTATCTAATTTACCAGTTACATCCTCAAAAAATTCCAGTAGATTAGTCAAGCATGATTTACCTTTTGTAAATCCATGTTGACTTTGTCCGATCCAGTCACTGCTTTCCAAGTGCTCTGCTATTACATCTTTTATAATGGACTCTAGCATTTTCCCCACTACCAATGTCAGGCTTACCGGTCTATAATTCCCCGCTTTTTCTCTGCCACCTTTTTTGAATAGTGAGGTAACATTAGCTACCCTCCAATCCATGGCTACTGTTCCAGAGTCTATCGACTTCTGGAAGATGACCAGCAATGCATCTACTATTTCTAGGGCCACTTCCTTAAGTACCCTGGGATGTAGATTATCAGGCCCTGGGGATTTATCGGCCTTCAGTCCCATCAATTTTTCTAACACCATTTCCCTACAAATACTGATTTCTTTCAGTTCCACCCTTTCATCAGACCCTATGTTCCCCGGTATTTCTGGGAGGTTATTTGTGTCCTCCTTTGTGAAGACAGAACCAAAATATGCATTTAGTTGATCTGCCATTTCTTTGTTCCCCATTATAAATTCCCCTGATTCTGACTGCAAGGGACCTATGCTTGACTTCACCAATCTTTATCTCTTCACATATCTATAAAAGCTTTTACAGTCAGTTTTTATGTTCCCTGAAAGCTTACTCTCATATTCTATTTTCCCTTTCTTAATTAATCCCTTTGTCCTCCTTTGTTGAATCCTGAAGTGCTCCGAATCCTCAGGATTATTGCTTTTTCCGGCCAATTTGTATGTCCTCTCCTTGGATCTTATGCTATCCCTAATTTCCCTTGTTAGCCACAGTTGAGTTACCCTTTTTGTTTTATTTTTATGCCAAACTGGGATGAACAACTTCTGTAGTTCATCCATTCAGTCTTTGAATGTTTGTCATTGCCTATCCACCGTCACCCCTTTGAGTGCCATTCCCCAATCAATCCTACCCAACTCGCTCCTCAGACCATCGTAGTTTCCTTTATTTAAATTGAGGACCCTTGTTTCTGAGTCAACTACTTCATTCTCCATCTTAATGAAGAATTCAATCATATTATGATCGCTCCGACCCAAGGGGCCTCGTACAACAAGATTGCTAATTAATCCAATCCTTTCTCGTTGCATAATACCCAGTCTAAGATGGCCTGATCTCTGGTTGGTTCCTCGACATATTGGTCCAGGAAACCATCCCGTAAACACTCCAGGAATTCCTCCTCCACAGTATTGTTACCAATTTGGTTGGCCCAATCTATTTGTAGATTAAAGTCACCCATAATGAGTGCTGTGCCCTTATTGCATGCTTCTTTAATTTCCCTTTTAATGCCATCCCCAACCTCCGCCTTACTGTTTGGAGGTCTATATACCACTCCCACTAATGTTTTTTTCCCCTTAGTATTTCTCAATACTACCCATACAGATTCCACATCATCAGAGCTAATATCCTTCATTACAATTGTGTTAATCACTTCTTTAACCAGCAATGCTACCCCACCTCCTGTTCCTTTTTGCCTATCTTTCCTGAATATCGAATACCCCTGGATGTTGAGTTCCTAATCTTGGCCATCCTTGAGCCACGTTTCCGTAATCCCAACCAAATCATATTAGTTTACCTCTATTTGCGCAGCCAATTCATCCACCTTATTACAAATGCTCCTCGCATTAAGACACAAAGGCCTAGAAATTCAGTTGTTTGCGCCAGCCGCTAGCGCCTTAGGAGGAGGAGATGTGGGGCGCTAGGCGGCTAGCGGCCGGGCGCAGCGCGATCTGCGCCTCTCCCCAACTTCAGTAAAGATTTAGCGGTGGCGCAAAGCCTTTGCGCGCGCTCAGCTGTGCGCGCAGATCCTGACGTCATTTCATCGTGCAACGCCCTTTGTGCGCCCCAAACCGGAAATTCAGTGGCGCCGGCCCATTGTGCGCCTGGCGCCCCTAGCGACTGGTAGAGGGGAACGGTTCCCAATCGCTGCGGGGCGCAGGGGGTGCTATTTAAAGGGGACTCCTCCTGCAGTATAAGTGGCAGCCATTTTGTGCCAATCCCTCTGTGTGAGAGACGGATATTTGGAGAGAGACAAAGGCAGGGAGCTTACTGCTTTGACTCAGCGCTCGCACAGGTACTTGTGGCTTCAGGCCAGAGCTTTGCACTTGGATTTCACTTTCAGTGCCATAGCCTTGAGTCGCCACATATAATGGGGGCTGCAATGGGTGGAAACGTTGGCTTTCTGCATTGCATTCAAAGGGATCAGAGACGCCGTGAGAGAGTGCCAGTCATGGCCAGACGGAGATTGGCCAACAGGCGTCGGCACAGGAGGCCTTACCCACCCAGGGTATACTGCCAGCAGTTCTCCTATCTGAACATGTCTGAGGAGCAGTGTGTTCGGAGGATGCGATTCAGAAGGGAGGTGGTCACTGAGATCTGCCACCTGCTTCACAGAGATCTGCAGCCACAACTGAGGAGCAGGACGTCTCTGTCGGTGGCAGTGAAGGTGACGATGGCTCTCAACTTCGATGCCACTGGCTCCTTCCAATCCGCTACTGGGGACATTGCCAACATCTCCCAGTTCGCGGAACATTGCTGCATCCGCCAGCAATGCCCTTTTCAGAAGGAGACGTCAGTACATTTCCTTCCCCATGACCCTGGACAAGCAGCAAGAGCGTGCAATCGGATTTGGAAGAATAGCGGGCTTCCCCATGGTTGAGGGCGTAGAACTGATGAACCAGCAATGGTCAGGCCTTGCTTCAGGGCTGCAGTGTGCAGGGCATGGCAGCCAAACAAGTCGACCCTTCCCCTTTAAGAGCTGACCGGCGCCAGCGTGTCTGTGTAAGATTCGAAATTTTCAGGAATTCAATCACGCAACAAAACAGGGTTGATAAGACAGTTTATTGACCAAGAGAAAGCTTGTACAGAAAAACCTTTGATAAAAGGGGCATACAAAATGGCCACCGGACCTCGTGATCAGTTTCTGGGACCATTTGATTTCGGTTACTGCAAGCCAGACAGGCTTGTGGATTGAGGACAGTGTGATGAAATATGCCATTCATCAGGCACTGTATTCCCTGTGTTTAGTTTAGTTTCAGTTTCATTTCCTTACCTGTATTGTATTGTGTGTAGGGCTCCGCCCATACCTGGCCCCTACTTAAGCAAGCCCCAGCGTGTCTCACAGCAGTACAGCAGATCTCTGGATGAGAGACACTTCACCAATGTGTATTACTTTCTGAGTTAATAAAAGCCTTGCTTTGCTCCGTTAACGTCGAGTCTCGGATTCATTGAGGCACATCAATTTTATTAACTCAATTTTCAATGCAATGGACCAACTCTTGAAACCCGAACGTTTGGATTTGGACCCGCATGCTTCGGACGCATCGGCACGATTCGGACACTGGTTTAAGTGTATGGAATTCTTCCTGGACAATTCCGCAGCCATCACAGGCGCTACGGACGCTGAGAGTATGAAACTCGGAATCCTGCGGAATTGGGTAAGCCACCAGGTTTACCCCCTCATCCAAGACGCCGACATGTACCCGGCCACCTGCGACATCCTAAAGGCGCATTACCAGCAGCCTACGAACGAGGTGTACGCTAGGCATCTGCTCGCTACTCGCACACAGCGACCTGGGGAATCGCTGGATGAGTTCCTAGTCACCCTGAAAACGCTTGGCAAAGACTGCAAGTGCCAAGATGTAAAAGCCGCAGTGTACACTGACGAGTTTGTTCGTGATGCCTTTATCGCAGGCCTCAGCTCCACTTACATCCGGCAGAGACTACTGGAAAAAACGGGATTGGACCTGAAACAGGCTGTGGACACAGCGCGATCCCTGGATGTGGCCCAGAGAAACCCGGACGCCTACTCTTCGGCCCGCGCCGCCCACGCTGCCACGTGTGCACCAAGGGCGCCGCCATCTTGGAAGGCATCTTCCCCACCCGGCAGCCCGACACCGTCGGGGCCCCGCTCTCCCCCCAGAAGCCCTACGACAGCCGCGACACGTCGGGGCCCCAACTGCTACTTCTGCGGGCAGCCGAAGCACATCAGAAACCTGTGCCCGGCGAAAGGCACCACCTGCTTTAAGTGCGGTAAGAAGGGGCACTTCGAGAAGGTGTGCAGAGGGAACCCCGCTGGAAAACCCGCCACCGCCGCGTGTGCGCCGTGGGAACGGCCATCTTGGACGCCATCTTGCCCGACCTCGTGGGGTCCGCCATCTTGAGAGCAGACAGCGTGGACGCCAACTTGTCTCGATCAGGGCCCTACAGTGGCATCGGTCACAGTGGACCAGACCAGACCGCACCCGCTATCCAAATCAATGGTGGACATCAAGGTAAACGGGTGCGGGGTTAAATGTTTAATTGACAGTGGAAGCACGGAGAGTTTTATCCACCCTGAACTAGCACAACAACTCTCTCTAACGGTGGTCCCTGCTCGGGGCACCATCTCTATGGCTGATAAAACCCAGACATCGACCATTATGGGTTACTGCGCGGTACAATTGTCCGTTAACGGAACTGTATACGATAATTTTAAATTACTAATCATGAAGAATCTATGTGCGAGCGTGATCTTGGGCCTGGATTTCCAGTGCCACCACCAAAGCATCACGCTCAATTACGGTGGGTCCCAGCCGCCCCTCACAGTGTGCGGTCTGGCTACCCTGAAGGTAAAGCCGCCTTCGCTATTCGCGAACCTTACTCCCAACTGCCAGCCAATAGCGACCAAAAGCAGGAGGTACAGCTGGGAGGACAGGCGGTTTATCACGACCGAGGTAGACAGGCTCCTGAAGGAGCGCATTATCGAACGCAGCAACAGCCCGTGGCGCGCCCAAGTGGTGGTGGTGAGGGGTAGCGAGAAGAAGCGGATGGTGATAGATTATAGCCAGACGGTTAATCTATACACCCAGCTAGACGCCTACCCGCTACCCCGCATATCCGAGATGGTGAACCAAATCGCCCAATACCGGGTGTTCTCCACCATCGACCTCAAGTCAGCGTACCACCAGCTCCCTATCAGACCAGAGGGCCGCCCGTACACCGCCTTCGAGGTGAACGGACGCCTCTACCAATTCCTCAGAGTCCCCTTTGGGGTGACGAATGGGGTCTCGGTCTTCCAGAGGGAGATGGACCGCATGGTCGATGACCACCACTTGCAGGCAACCTTCCCCACCTCGACAACGTCACCATCTGCGGTCACAACCAGCAGGATCACGACTCAAACCTCGAGAGGTTCCTGAAAACCGCACAAAAACTCAACCTCACTTACAACGAGGACAAGTGCGTTTTCAACACCACGCGCCCCTGCATACTAGGCAGCGTGGTGGAGAATGGGGAAATCGGACCAGACCCCGACCGATTGCGCCCCCTACGGGAGCTCCCCCTGCCCAACACTCCCAAAGCCCTGAAAAGGTGCCTGGGGTTATTTTCTTATTATGCCCAATGGGTCCCCAACTACTCTGACAAAGCCCGCCCCCTCTTGAAAGCATCCTCTTTTCTGCTCTCTGCTGAGGCCCACGCCGCCTTCAAAAGCATTAAGCGGGATATTGAGCGGGCCACGCTACAGGCAGTGGACGAGAACACTCCCTTTCAAGTGGAAAGTGATGCATCTGACTTTGCCTTGGCGGCCACCCTCAACCAGGCGAGGCGGCCCGTAGCTTTCTTCTCGAGGACCCTCCAAGGGCCCGAGATCAGACACTCCTCCGTGGAAAAGGAGGCCCAAGCCATCGTGGAGGCAGTGCGCCACTGGCGCCACTACCTAGCCGGCAAATGCTTCATCCTACTTACCGACCAGCGGTCGGTAGCGTTTATGTTCAATAATAAACAGAGGGGGAAGATTAAAAATGATAAGATTCTTAGGTGGCAGATCGAGCTCTCCACCTTCGAGTATGACATCATTTACCGGCCAGGGGCCCTTAATGAATCCCCCGACGCCCTCTCACAAGGGATGTGTGCCAGCGCCACCGGGGATCGGCTACAGACCCTCCACAACGACCTCTGCCACCCAGGGGTCACACGGCTGTTCCACTTCATAAAGTCCCGCAACTTACCCTACTCGATTGAGGAAGTTCGGTCTCTGACCAGGAACTGCCGCACTTGCGCTGAGTGCAAGCCTCGGTTCTACCGCCCAGATAGAGCCCACTTAATCAAAGCTACACGGCCCTTTGAGCGGCTCAGCTTAGATTTCAAGGGACCCCTCCCGTCAGTCGACCGCAATGTTTACTTCCTGAACATTGTGGACGAATACTCCCGTTTCCCATTCACCTTCCCCTGCCCAGACATGACCAGCGCCACGGTCATTAAATGCCTCAACAGCCTGTTCTTCCTGTTCGGTATGCCGAGCTACATCCATACGGATAGGGGGGCGTCCTTCATGAGTGAAGAGCTACACCAGTACATGCTGTCCAGAGGGATCGCCACGAGCCGTACCACCAGCTACAACCCCCAGGGTAACGGCCAGGTGGAGCGAGAGAACGGGTCAGTATGGAAAGCAGTCACTCTAGCTCTAAGGACCAAGGGCCTCCCTATCTCCCGCTGGCAGGAAGTCCTCCCAGATGTGCTCCATTTGATACGGTCGCTATTGTGTACTGCCACTAATGCCACGCCTCATGAACGAATGTTTGTCTTTCCCCGGAAATCCACCTCAGGCGTATCCATGCCGTCATGGCTCTCCACCCCAGGTCCGGTATTTGTACGAAGGCATGTGAGGGGCCACAAGACGGACCCCCTCATGGAGTCAGTGCACCTACTCCACGCCAACCCCCAATACGCGTATGTCCGGCACGCCGATGGAAGGGAGGACACCGTGTCCATAAAAGACGTCGCCCCAGCCGGTAACGACAACAACCACGACAACAACAGCAACAACGATCACAGCAATTCTTACCCACCCACTATCCTTTCACCACCCCCGGTAGAACATCGACCAACGGTGCCCCCACCAACTACCCCTTCAACAACCCTGGCGGCGCCCCCGGCAGAGACCCAGGAGGCCACCGGGGACACCCAGCCGTCACCCGCGGCACCACAACAGCTACGTCGGTCACAGAGGACTATCAAACCCCCGAACAGACTAAATCTGTAGAAGGGGTGAATGTGATGAAATATGCCATTCATCAGGCACTGTATTCCCTGTGTTTAGTTTAGTTTCAGTTTCATTTCCTTACCTGTATTGTATTGTGTGTAGGGCTCTGCCCATACTTGGCCCCTACTTAAGCAAGCCCCAGCGTGTCTCACAGCAGTACAGCAGATCTCTGGATGAGAGACACTTCACCAATGTGTATTACTTTCTGAGTTAATAAAAGCCTTGCTTTGCTCCGTTAACGTCAAGTCTCGGATTCATTGAGGCACATCAGACAGTAAGCCCGCGAAAGCCAGTATCGGGAAACAGAAACTCAGGGAACTGAGCGTACATATTAATTGGATTCTAAGTACAAGACAGTTTCAGGTAACAGGATGGGGCCCATCAAGAAATGGGCGGACAATTGAATGAACACTTAAACCCATTTACTGTACAAAGGAAAGACCGTTTAACAGCCATCAAGGGCAATCTCCAGACCGATCAATATGCGAACCGAGTTACGGTGACAAAGTAAAAGACATTATCGGCCAGGAAGGCCAGTTAAGCTATCACCGGCTCCCGTTACAAGACAAAGCGCCCCGGCAGAGATTTCTCCCCGCCAAAAATATTACAAAGACTGGACTATGATTAGGCGGGAGATAAGACTGTCCCAAATAGGTATAACTATGGATTGAAAAGTCCATCAGGACGCTTTACGCTTCAGAATTTCATCAGGACGCTTCGCTTCTTCTACGATTCTACGCTTCGCTTCGGGAACTCGCTTCTTCTACCTCAGCAGCTTCGGAATTCGACCAGGACGTTTTCAGGCAGGCAAGGCTCGGTGACGACGGGAAGACGACGAGGGTGGCCCGGGTACTGGTGTCGGGAGATCATCGACGACCCAGGCCGAAGGAGAAGACACCCTCAGGAAAACCGACGAGCCAGGCGGGAGCGAGAAATAAAAGACACTCCGGGCCTAGCACTCCCGTGCCTCAACATCCCATTCTCAGCTTCCCAGGAATGGACTTTCCCATGTGCATCCAGTTCTCCAACAACTTTTAACGGATTCAGTCATGACGAGCGCTCATCGAGGCTGTGTCCACTGCCTCATCGCCTGAGAGAGAGAAAAACAAACTGCGCCAGAAGTTTCCAAATCCACATGACGACGGAAAGCTGTGCCAAAGGGGCTGCGAACCCCTCTTTTGTGAATCTGAAAGTGGTGAGCATGATTCCGAGTTCCTCAAGTCGAAACTTAGTCTAGGTCTAGGGGAGGGGGTAAGGGTAATCGTAATGTGTTTCCCCTTTTACGATGTGCCGTGTGTTCCCCATTTCCATAGAGTTAAGTTTATAGATATGTGTATGCTTGTAGTTACATTAATCTGTGCTTATGACATGTATTTCTTAATGCTGCAAACTGTTTAATAATAAAAGCATCCATTTCGTGCTATTCAACCTGGTCTATTGAGTTTTTCTCTGCACTACAGTTCCCTGCACCTAAGTCCAAGGTCTAGAACCGTAGGGGAGAGTGGGTCGAACCACTCAAGGGTAATTATTGCACGAAGCCTGGTAGGAGACCAGAACGAGCAAGAGAAACCCCCTACATCTGCCTTCATTGAGCAACTCGCCGCACCTGTGCTGCGCCCGTCCTCGGTGTTAGCGCCCCGGATCGCCGGCTTAGCGCCTAATGATAGTCGTGCATCGCCTGCTTTAGCGCAGCAGCAACCTCTTGGGGCGATGCAACTGAATATCGGCGAAGGTGGCGCGAAGTTGCGCCGGGCGCAAACTTTAGCGGCCGCCCGGCTGTAGCGCCCCAAATGTGGCTATACTGAATTTCTAGGCCAAAGCCTTCAGGCTTGTTTTTTTAATGCTCTTAGACCTATTAGAATTATTATTTACTGTGGCCACGTTTGATTTAAACCGTTGATTTCTCTGACTGCCACTTTTGTTTTTCTCCTTCCTATCTTTTGCTTTTATCCTTGTTTCCCTTTCCTCTGTCTCCCTGCTGAGGTTCCCAACCCCCTGCCATTTTAGTTTAAACCCTCCCCCACAGCACTAGCAAACAAACCCCCTAGGACATCAGTTCCAGCCCTGCCCAGGTGCAGACCGTCTGGTTTGAACTGGTCCCACCTCCCCCAGAACCGGTTCCAATGTTCCAGGAACTTGAATCCCTCCCCCTGGCACCATTCCTCTAGCCACGTATTCATCTGAAGTATCCTTCTATTTCTACTCTGACTAGCACGTGGCACTGGTAGCAATCCTGAGATTACTACCTTTGAGGTCCTGTTTTTTAATTTACCTCCTAACTCCCTATATTCCGCTTTTAGGACCTCATCCTGCTTTTTACTTACATCGTTGGTGCCTATATGCACCACGACAACTGGCTGTTCACCCTCCCCTTCCAAGATGTTCTGCAGCCGCTCGGAGACATCCTTGACCCTTGCACCAGGGAGGCAACACACCATCCTGAAGTCTCGTTTGCGGCCGCAGAAACACCTATCTATTCCCCTTACAATTGAATCCCCTATCACTATAGTTCTACCACTCTTTTTCCTCCCATTCTGTGCAGCAGAGCCACCCCTGGTGCCAGGAAGTTGGCTGCTGCTGCCTTCCTCTGATAAGCCATTCCCCCCAACAGTTCTCAAAGTGGTGTATCTGTTGGAGAGGGGGATGGCCACAGGGGACCCCTGCACTACCTGCCTGCGCCTAGTACTCTGCCTGTTGGTCACCCGTTCCCTTTCTTCCTGTCCAACCTCTACCTGTGGTGTGTCCAACTCCCTAAACGTGCTATTCACGATGTCCCGAGCATCGTGAATGCTCCAGTATGCATCCAATCGCAGCTCCAGCGCTGCAATGCGGTCTGTCAGTAGCTGCAGCTGGGTGCACTTCCTGCACACGTAGTTGTCAGGGACACAGGAAGTGTCCCTGAGTTCCCACATATCGCAGGAGGAGCAGATCACGGGGCTGGGCTGTCCTGCCATGATTTACCCTTTAATTAATTGAGTTTAAATTAAATCAATCAATCCCACTAATTACATTACAGTTAAATAGTTTTACCAACAGTCCCCGCTACACCAGAGAGACCTTAGAAACTATAAACCAGAGTTAAAGTTTAAAAAAGAGAGAAATACTCACCAACCAATCACTTACCTGCTTCCTGCTGACGTCACACTTTGACTACTTTTTACCTCTCTCCCCTGCTGCTGAATTGGTCGGGCCTCGCTGCTGCCGCCGCTTTTAAGCTCTGCCGATGCTGCTCTCTCCCAGGTCCAGGTCCAGGCTCTGTGGTCGGTCCTCGCTGCTGCCGCCGCTTTTAAGCTCTGCCGATGCTGCTCTCTCCCAGGTCCAGGTCCAGGTCCAGGCTCTGTGGTCGGGCCTCGCTGCTGCCGCCGCTTTTAAGCTCTGCCGATGCTGCTCTCTCCCAGGTCCAGGTCCAGGCTCTGTGGTCGGGCCTCGCTGCTCCCGCCGCTCTTAAGCTCTGCCGATGCTGCTCTCTCCCAGGTCCAGGTCCAGGCTCTGTGGTCGGGCCTCGCTGCTGCCGCCGCTTTTAAGCTCTGCCGATGCTGCTCTCTCCCAGGTCCAGGTCCAGGCTCTGTGGTCGGGCCTTGCTGCTGCCGCCGCTTTTAAGCTCTGCTGATGCTGCTCTCTGCCAGGTCCAGGTCCAGGCTCTGTGGTCGGGCCTCGCTGCTGCCGCCGCTTTTAAGCTCTGCCGATGCTGCTCCCTCCCAGGTCCAGGTTCAGGTCCTATCTATGTCGTTGGTACCAACATGGACCACGACAACTGGATCCTCCCCCTCCCACTCTAAGTTTCTCTCCAGCCCAGAGGAGATGTCCTTAACCCTGGCACCGGGCAGGCAACACAGCCTTCGGGACTCTCGCTCTTGGCTGCAAAGAACCCTATCTATCCCCCTAATGATACTATCCCCTACCACTACGACATTTCTTTTTACTCCCCCCACTTGAATGGCCCCCCGTTCCACAGTGCTGTGGCCAGGTTGCTCATCCTCCCTGCAGTCCCTGTTCCCGTCCTCACAGGGAATAAGAGCCTCGAACCTGTTGGACAAGAGCAAGGGCTGCGGCTCCTCCAACACTACCTCCTGGATCCCCATACCTGCCTCACTCATAGTCACACCCCCCTGTCCCTGACCACGGACTACATCTGAGTTAGTTAACCTAATTGGTGTGACTACTTCCTGGAACACAGAGTCCAGGTAACTCTCCCCCTCTCTGATGTGTCGCAGTGTTTGAAGCTTGGACTCCAGCTCATCAACACGGAGCCGGAGTTGCTCGAGCAGCCAACACTTACTGCAAATGTGATCACCGTGAGCATCAATGGTGTCCACCAGCTCCCACATATTGCAGCAGAAACACATCACCTGCTCTCCCATTCTATGTAATTAATTAAATTTATTATTATTATTTTTAAATACCCTCTGCCCCGATTCTAGATGATGACTATCACACTTCTATTTAATTGAACTTACCAACTTATAAAGGTTTAAACCAGAGTTAAAGTTTAAAAAGAAATACTCACCAACCAATCACTTACTTGCTTCCTGGTGATGTCACACTTTGTTTACTTTTTACTTCTCTCCCTCTCTGTGAGATTGGAGACTGGTAAGCCTACCTGGTCTCTTGGCGCCTTTTATAGCCCCACTGCTGCCATGTGTAAACCCTGTGTTGGGGGTATCGCCTCCGGTGCTGTGCAGCCCTGCGCTGATGCCCTGTGTCCTGTGCAGCATCAGGTCGTTGAGGAGAAGGTTGGTGGTGTTGTCATTCGTGCTGCTGGTGTGCCTGGTGCTGCTGGTGTTGGGGCTCATCGTGCTCTGATCCTGAGGACCAAGGTGAGACAGTATAAACAGCACCCATGCTGATGTAATAGATGGCAGGTCAAGTAGAGATGACAGAAGCAATCTGTCAATGGTGTGATAAATGGTACCAATAAGGTGGCAGTGAATCCCGACTTTGCTGAAAAGACTTGCAACCTCTAGAAAGCTAAATCTGTGCTGACAATGCACTCAGCAACAATATCTGCCTTAGGAAAGTGACCAGGTGTCAGGTGGGTGTTTTTATTGTACGTTTCATGCTGTGCACTAATGAGGTGAATCAATGGCCACTCAACTTCCGCCTCAGGTTGACAGATGTGGTTTCCGAGCTGCATGATTCCCGTGCTCATCCCGGGAAATTTGAAAAGTAGGGTTAAAAAGACTCCTAAGGGCTTGACAAGTACCTCATAATCATCTGAATTAGCTCGGCTGCCTCTGCCATTCGGGTCGCTGCCGCGCTGGCAAAAGCACCCGAGGGAAAGGGGTGCGGTCGGGATGATGGTGGGTTTCTGACCCGCTACAACTTATTTCAAATTTCCCACCTGACCCGCCTCCAATCGTGCCTGCACGGACGCCAGATAATTCCGGCCATACAGTATAAAACATGGAAGTTATGCTAAAGCTTTACATCACTGGTTGGACTGCAGCTGGAGTATTGTGTTTAATTCTGGGCACCACATTTTAGGAAGGTGTCAATGCCTTGGAGAGGGTACAGAGAGGATTTACTAGAATGGTACCAGGGATGAGGGACTTCAGTTATGTGGAGAAACTAGAAAAGCTTGGATTGTTCTTCTTAGAGCAGAGAAGGTTAAGGGGAGATTTGATAGAGGTGTTTATAATTATGAGGGACTTTGATAGAGTAAATAAGGAGAAACTGTTTCCACTGGCAGGAAGGTCAGTAACCAGAGGACATAGATTTAAAATAATTTGCAAAAGAACCAAGGGCAAGATGAGAAGAATTTTTTTTACACAGCAAATTGCTATTATCTGGAATGCAATGGCTGAGTTGGTGGTGGAAGCAGATTCAATAATAACTTTCAAAAGGGAATTGACTACATGCTTGAAAAGAAAAAAATTGCAGGGCTATGGGGAAAGAATGGGGCATGGGTTTAATTGGATAGCTCTTTCAAAGAGTTGGCACAGGCACAGTGGGCTGAATGACCTCCTTTTGTGATGTATGATTCCATAATCGACTCCATTAAAAAGCTGGATAAATATCAGGTTAAGAACAAAATTGAAATTTTAAGGATAAGATTTCACATAAATTGTCAAATAGTCTATGGAACAAGATGTGTTGCTGAGAAATACGATGTGTTAAGTGCAAATAGCTATAATTTAATATCCTGCAGTTTCACTGGACTATCTTAAGGCATCAAGCAGAAATTTCACAGAGCTTTGGAAACTTGATCTATGGTTATTCAATGTCTTCAAAGATTGTATAAACTGGGTAGAGTCCTTGAAAGGAATGGGCTTCATGGCCCAGATAGTTTATTTATGTTCCAGGTTCTTTAATGTTCTTTATCACTCAACCACTTTTAAATGTCAAGTTAATTTTATTGATCAGTGCTAAGACATGAGACTATTTCAATCATTTGTGTTATAGATTTAGGTGCTTCATAACAACATATAATGAGGCTAGTGATACATGATAATATAAATGATGAAGTATCACAGATTTCCATTCATTACAACTAAATTAGCCTTGTGAGATTATGATACATGAGTGAAATGGTACACTGCACCAGCATTTCCACAAAATGTGACGGGAATGAATATATTTTTAGAGTCCATTAGTCAGATATTGAATGAATTTTGGTTCAGCATAACAAGAGTTGATGATATGTGGCCACTTTCAGGTGGAGTACTTTTCTTAATTGCAGAGTGGTGAAGTTGCCAAATTTGGCCACTAGAAAGAGTGTAATCAGCTGTAATTAATTTAGCCTCATTTCCTGCTTGCAGAAAGAGAATAGGTTGAAACTATTTCCTAGTCACTTTAGAAAATGTCAGGACAATCTTAAGCCATCTCAGGTAAATATTGTTCAAAAATCAAATACATGTTGATAAGACTTACCCAGTGAATGTTTATATGTTTTGTTACATTAAAGTGATGTTCCCCAGGGATCTGTTCTGAGACCTCAATTTTTCACCACTTTTATTAATGACTTGGTTGTATCTCCAAGTTTGCAGATGACACAAAATTAGGAGGGACAGTAAGTAGTTCAGATGGGAGCAGGAAGTTGCAAAGGACATAGACAGATTAAGTGAGTGGGCAAAGCTATGGCAGTGGGAGTTTAATGTCGGCAAATGTGAGGTCATCCACTTTGGACCTAAGAAAGATAAATCGGAGTGTTTTCTACATGATGTGATACTAGGAACTGTAGCGGAGCAAAGAGATTTGGAAGTTTAAATACACAAATCATTTCAAGCAAGTCAACAGATACAAAAAGTAATCAAAAAGGCTAATGGAATGTTGGCCTTTATCTCAAAGAGGCTGGATTACATAGGGGAGGAAGTTATGCTTTAGTTGTATAGAGACTTGGTCAGACACCATCTGGAGTACTGTGTTCAGATGTGGGCACCGCACCTCTGGAAGGATATATTGGCCTTAGAGGGGCAGATTCACCAGAATGATGCTGGGGTTTAGAGGGTTAAATTATGAGGCCAGGTTGCATAGACTTGGCTTGTATTCCCTTGAGAAGATTAAGGGGTGATCTGATCGAGGATTGAAATGTTAAACGGATTCGATAGGGTAAATACAGAGAAACTATTCCCTTTGATGGGGGGAATCAAAAACGTGGGGACATAATCTTAAAAGTAGAGCTAGGCCATTTAGAAGGGAAATCAGAAAGCATTTTTTCCACACAAAGGGTAGTAGAAACCTGAAATTCTCTCCTCTAAAAGGCTGAGGATGCAGGGACAATTAGAGCTTTCAAGACAGATCGATAGATTTTTTTTTTAGGAAGGGTATCAAGGGATATGAAGCTAAGGTGGGTAAAATGGAGTTGAGGTACAGATCAGCTGTGATCTAATTGAATGGTGGAGCATCCTCAAGGGGCTGAATGGTTTACTCCTGTTTCTATTAATTCCACCTGATTAACAACATTAGATGTTAAAATGTGGTGGTGAAGCATGTGCTGATGGTTTTTGTGATGTCACAAGAGACCACTATTGCCTTGTTTTCAGGTCTTTCTACTTTTTAATGTATCCTTTTCATATGTTTAAGAGTTAATAGAACCAAGATGGTTGAGCCTACACATCTGTGGGAAATATGATTTTGTTAGAGTGTACATGGGCCCATAGATAATTTTATTTACCAGGTTGTTTTGAATTGCCAGTTCTCAACCAAGCTATTGACAAGTTGTAGATCCATCCTCCTTGTTCATTCACACAGCATCAAAAGAGCAAGGAGGTTGTGACGCCCCTTACCCAGCCATCTGATAAAAGAGCTCCTATTAAGTTTGTTGCTAAGCGAAGGAAATATGGAACTTGTATTTGAATGTTGGTAACTGTTGCACTGAGTTACTGCCATATCTTAGCTTTATCTTTTGCTCTTCCTTCTCTGACAGCCATGTTGCTCTGATTCAATAATGTCACTAGCTGTACATAATTCTGATTTCAGAAAATTATTCTTATTGCAACTTGTATTTGTGTAAAAATATTTAAGCTGGTCTTTCAATACCTTATCAGCCCCTTTTGATAGGTTCACAAAAGCTCAAATTAAGTGGCTATTTGGCTCATGATTGAAAATGGTGAAAGAGATTCATCACTCTGATTGGTGAGTGAGAAATTTGAACAGTATGTTTTACACTAGAATGAACTCTGTGTTTACTAATGCCATCTTGGATTCCAGTCTTAGTACTCTATGTCCATTCCAATCCATTGCATAGTTTATTGTCTAATTTCAATTATCTATCCGCTAATATTGATTTAGGTTTCAGTACCAACTTCTCCCTTAATTTTTCTAGTAAGATTTCTGGGGTTATGCCCACTGTTACATTTGCCAAGCAGTATCAACAATTTCAGTATCTCTCAATTAAAAAAAAAATTCTACTCGATCTCCCTTAATCTTTTCTATTCCAGTGGAAGAAAAAAAATAGGAGCCTCTCTTCACAACTATAACGCTCATTCCTGGTATAATTCGAGGGATTTTTTTACTGTAACCTTTTTATGCTCTAATATCTGTCCCATAATAGAATGTCTAGAACTGTACACAATACTCCAACAATGGCCTAACCAATTTCTTGTTCATTTACGAACACGAAACTGCCCCCCCGCCCCCTCCCCCGCCTTCCCGTTAATATCGGAGCCAATTTATCTAAAGCCATCCCAGGATAATTGTTTTTAAATGTTTGAAACTGAAAGAGATTGCTTAAAATGGACAAGATGGTAGTAATGGTGATGGAATTAACAGTGTGAGACGCCAATTAGCTGCCATTGTTGGATGAATGCTGCAATTAAGCCGTACAGTGCTGCAGTCTATAATTCTACCTGGAATGATTATTAATTTCCCACTTCTATTCTTTGTGTCGCAACTTGTACTTTCCAATTGCATCTGGGATTATCAGCTATTAATTTGCATATTACCTACCTGCAATAGGTAATCTAAGTTTCCATTCTGGGAATAAAGGAGCATGTCTATCATAGCTGAAATAATTAGTCTCTTTTTTTTCACACACTGGTGCATGTAAATAATGTTCAAGCCTTTGCAGAATTTATTCCATTGTAAACTTTAACAATGTTTCCGATAATCTAGGAAAATTGATAATTGCAATTTTATATTTGCTTTGTGGAGAGCAAAAATGTTAGTACAGTAAAATTGTATATGGAAATCAGATAGCTAGTTATCTATATCATATGTATATATGTATGTATGTGTATATCTTGCTCTTTCACTGCATATACCAGAATTGAGTACTAAAGTCAATTATAGAATAATTGCACAAATGCGTATGTTTTCAATCTGTTTAAAAAAAGCCTACATTTTTCTTGATTGAGGACACTTTGGGGTAATTGTAACCCCCAAAAACAGGTGGGTTTGGGTCAGGTGGGAAGTTAAAATGTTAAAAATCTGAAACAGGAACTCAACCCGGCCACTTCCTGTTTTAATGGAGGCAGATGACCAATCCGCTGTCAGGAGGCGGGTTGGTTGTTGAAATTTTTAAGGAGGCTGCCTGCCTCCAATTTAACAGGATTTCTATTTTTGATCACAGTTGGCTGGGTTTCCTGGGCCTCGGGAAAACCGGCAGGTAAAAGGAGGTGTGAAGGGCTGGATACATCAGAGCTTTACAGCACTGCTTGTGGGCTAGGAGGAGCTGGAGTGTTTCCCCCCTGGCCCAACAAGCTAACCAGTAAACTCTCCCCACCTGCATGATCATGCCCTGATACCCCAACTCCATCACCGAAACCCCCCCGTGATCCTCGAACACCTCCATGATCACCGAGCCCTCCCCGATCACTGCCCCCCCACAATCACTCTTTCCCCCCCCCCCCCCCCCGCCGATCTTCGACCCCCCCTCTGATCTCTCTCTAACCCCCCGATCTCAGACTCTCTTCCCGACTCTCCAATCTCCAATTCTCCCCTCGACCCCCATCTCAATCCCCAGTCTCTGACATCCACTCCGATCTCTCCCCGATTTCCCTCGCGATCTTCCATGCCCCCGCGATCACCCCCAACTCTTCCAAACATGATCTACACTGTCGCCCCCCCCTCCAACGCGTATTGAAACATACCTGCGGCCTTTTCTGGCGCGTTCCCCGCCTGACAGGCAGCTGAGCCTGTAAATCAGTCTGGCTTCCAGGCGGGGAACCTGTTTTAAAAAAAAAACGTGAATGCGTTGAGTTAAAACTCCATGGCGTTTTGGGACCCGACCATAAATCCTCCGCCCCCTGCTCTGAAACCCGGCCCCAGTCAATATCGGTGCCTTTGAATTTGGATGTGTTGCCCCTTCTTAAAAAAAATAAAAAATAAAATAAATAAAATGGCAGCACTTGTGATGTAATTTTATGTATCCCACTGTAGTTTCCAATAGGTCATGGCGATTGGAGTCATAGTGACTTGCACAACTTCATTTTAATTTTTAAGCAGGTAAGCAATGGGGAAGGGAACTTGATTGCTCACAGTCTATTTGGTGGGATGCTTTCATGCTTTTCAAACTGGGAAGTCGCTTTTGGGCGATTAGTTGTCTTCTTGATGACATTAGCTGGGAAGTTCTCGGTGAACGAGCACACACAGGGAAACCACATGTAGGTTGTCATTAGCTTCCCCTCAAAACTCAACGTTTTCTTCTGCGGAAGGCGACTTACCCATGAACCCCACCTGTAGTGTATGTAACTGTTCTACCTTTAAGAGAACTATTGTATGTAACCGTCCACCTTTAAGAGAACTATTTTAGGTGTGGCACTACTTTATCCTGGCTGCTGTATACTGTAATACCGACGGTGGCCATACCGGTATATAAGTGCTGTGGCAGAATTTATTGGGCAGATTCGCCCTGACCTTCGAATAGTAAAGTCCTGTTTAAGTTACTCTTGTAGTCTGTGTATTACTTCGCTATACAACCCACAGACTTTACAGTGGCGACGAGTTCGATCTTACCCTGCGGCAACAATACTTCTGAAGAAGTAAACGAGCGTCGAGAAGAGGCACCCGCCCTCGTCGTTTTGCTGAGAGAAAACTCGAGTCTGCAGACCAAGAAAGGAGGAAGATTTCAAACATGAAGTCTTCCATCAGCAACAGGCACGGATTGTCCCTTCTGCCACGGTGGTGAGTGAGCCGATCAACACGAGAAGCAAGTCGGCCACGGTGACTGTGAGTAAAGGGAAAATAGAAACAAATAAACGGAGGATAAGGGCGGTGCACTCGACCACGGTCGAGGGGGAAAGGAGCCGGACAGAAGTCGGGCCCAGAGGCGCTGAGACTGGGGCAGCGTGGAGCAGAAGCCGCGGTACAAGCGGGCTGGGGAGCGTCGTGAGACGACTAGACCGCGACGGCGAAAAAGGCCAGACAAATACCGCGACCACGAGGCGCTGCGACCGGGATCATAAAGCGCGGAGGCAATAAATAAATAAATAACTAAATAACCCGCGAAGAATCAGCCGCAGCCGGGGAGGAAAGGACCGGACTGCGGGAGGTCTGGGAGAGGCGTTTAAAGCCGCTGAGGGAGAGCCGCGGGAGAGACAGAGCCCGAGAGAGAGAGAGCGAGCGAGAGCCGAGCGAGCGGGAGAGACAGAGCCCGAGAGAGAGTGAGCGAGAGCGGGAGAGACAGAGCCTGAGAGAGAGACCGAGCGAGGTTCCGGCCAGCGGCTTGCAGCAGCTGCCGTGAAGGACCAGGAGCTGGATCTGTCTGACGCCAACTGGTTGTCCCCAGCGCCGGTTGCCCCTGCCGAAAAGAAGAAGGGGGGGGAACAAGGAACGCGATCGGCTTTTCTAGCGCGCGCTTCAGAATAAACTGAAGCCGGCGCACAGGCTACAAACCCCGTAAACCAGCGGTCGTCGCCCGAGGGCAAAGCTTACCCCTCCCACCAGAGGAAGAAGTCAGGAGCGGGAAACCGCCATTTTGCCAGTAGGGGGGAAGAAGGCAAGCGCGGGAAACCGCCATTTTGCCAGTAGGCGGGGAAGAAGACAAGCACGGGAAACCGCCAGGTTTGAAAAAAAAAGAAAAAGTTAAAGAGAAATCCTGTTGTTTCGTAGAAAGATAGTGAGAGATAGTGAAGATGCCTAAGCATGGTAACATCAACAACTTCGATGCCGAGGTGGAAGATTGGGCCACGTACGTAGAACGTATCGAGATATATTGTGAGGCCAATAAAATAGAAGATGATGATAAAGCTATAACCTTGCTAAACTCGATGGGCGCGAAGACATACGGGTTATTGAAGCATCTTCTATCACCAGCTAAACCGACGGATCAGACTTTCGATAATATTGTTGCTGTTCTGAAGGATCACTTGAACCCCACACCGCTGATGTTGGCGGAACGATTCAAATTTTATGCGAGAACGCAACGGAAAGAGGAAAGCAACGCGGAATACTTGGTCGAACTGCGTAGACTAGCGAAATACTGCCAGTTTGGAGGAAATCTGACAGAGGCATTGCGAGACAAGTTCGTGTGCGGGTTGTCGAAGGAAGGAACGCAAAAGCGACTACTCGAAGAGAACGACCTTACACTTGAGAGGGCTGTCCTTATTGCAGCATCGCACGAAGCCGCAGCGAAAGGAACTGCGGAAATGCAGCTAAAGGCAGCAGTACTCAGTGTGGATCAAATTACTTCGGGTACAACGAAATGTTATCGTTGTGGGAAGACAACACACGACCAGAACCAATGCTGGTTTAAAAACCAGGAATGTAGAAAATGTGGCAAACTGGGTCACATAGCTAAAGTATGCCGGTCAGGAAAGAAGACCAACAACCAAAAAAAGCCATCACAGGGAAAGTACAACAAAGTACACAAGGTGGCTGAGAAGAGTTCAGACGAACAGAATTCGGATTCAGACCCAAACGGCCAGGAACTGGGTAGTCTGAGAATTCACAATGTGAGTAAGAAAGCTGACCTACAAACTATCTGGGTCATGCTAAAAATAGCCGGAGTCCAAGTGAAAATGGAGTTGGACACTGGATCAGCCCTATCAGTCATAAATCGAAGGGATTACAACCGGCTATTCTCACATATACCCTTGAGAGATACCAAGTTCGTATTGCAGACATACATGGGGCATAAAGTATACCCCATGGGGAAGATAAGAGTCAAGGTGAGAGACAGGGGCAAAGAACACCCAGGAATGGACTTATATGTACTACCTGAGGGAGGACCACCACTTCTAGGACGGGAGTGGATCAAGAAAATAGACATGGAATGGCACTACCTAAAAGCAATAACGAGTGAGGACTCGGTGCAGACAATCAGCTCAGACTCTGAAACGGATGACGATAGGACCAGTCCAAGTATGAAAGACAAGGCTAAAATGGACTTGCTGACTGAGGTTGGAAAAACGAAGGCATGCATAAAGGCTTATGCGCCAGAGGAGAACAAAGTTTCAGAACAGAATTCCACTGAACAACAACAACATAGTTTGACAGAGAATTCTGAGTCTGTCCAGTTTACAGACATATACATTACTGAGGAACACCGGGCTCGAACTCAACTTTATTTCAAATTACAACAGCAATTAGAACAATTGAGTCGCCGTCTTGAGCAAGAGACAACAGCAATGAAAAAGTTCTTGGACACAGAGTGGGAGAATCTGGAAAGACAACAGAAGCAGCTGAGGGAGAAAATGGAGCAGGAGCACACAAACCGTCTGCGCGAGGAGGCCAAACGAATCAAAGCTGATTCGGTCTCTGAAGGTGCGTGCTCTAATCTGGTGGAGCAAGATGTTCAGCAACTGAAGGCGCTTGTTAGCAGGTTGCAGGCAGAAAAGGCTGATTTGGTCGCCATGAATTCCGAGCTCCTACTGAAGTCAGGTGCAGCATCACCGGACGATTCAATTGTGGAAATTCGAATGGTGGGGGCTGCGGATGATGGCGAAGTAGAAACAGCAAAGGAGCCCCAGGGCAAGGTTCTAAACAGCCCTGCAGCTAATGGGAAATGGATGATGGCAGAAGAGTTAACAGTCAGCCAACTCCTGCAGGGCAAGGTTATAAACAGCCCTGCAGCGAATGGGAAAGGGATGATGGCAGAAGAGTTAACAGTCAGCCAACTCCTTCATATGCTGAGGGACAAGACTCTGAAATGGGAAAAACTTGAACACGAGCCTCAATCTTCAAAGAAAAGGGGTTCGGAGCTCCCAAAAGTTATTGAAATAGCTGAAGTGGCAACACAGACGGAGAAGACTGCAGCAGAGCAGCCCTTGGATGCCAAAAGTACGCTGACTCACGTCAATGTAGAACAACAGAATGCTGAAACAGCTACTTCAGTAGAGGGATTGAATAGTCCGATCAATCAATCTCCGAAGGAAGTTGAAGTATTGAAATCACAAATGAGGTCATTAGTAAAAGACTTGCTGAAAGCCCAGAAAAAGCTGGATGAAGCGGAACACATGAAGAAGTCTCTTCAGGAAAGATGTCTGGATTTGGAACAAAAGCTGGCTAACGTTCAGCTGGGTAAGGAGGAAATAGAAGACCCTCTCGCTGGCCTAGCTCAGGGCGACACCGAATATTACCATGATCTGTTGAGTGACACTGAATATTACGAGGACCTGGTCTGCCCAGCTTGTGCCGAGAACTCCCAAAGTGCCGAAATCAGGATGAATCACTTAAAGTCTAAGGAACATAGGGAGATGGTGGCGTTACAGCTGGCAGCTGACAATGGAGCCCCGAGAGTCTCCAAGAAGCAAAAAAGGAAAAGACGAAGCAGAAGATGATAACCATCTGAACCATTATTACCTCTACCCGATCACACACGTAGTCCCCCGAACGGAGCCAAATCAGTTGGAAAGTAGGAAAATTTCCCAAGGCAATCCAACTGTTTTTTGTTTGTTTTTAAAAAAAGTCAGCAATGCTGGTTCAGAAGTGATGGAAGTAAAGCTGTTAAGTCTAGGGAAGGACTATGGGAGGAGTCCCTCTAGCAAGGTGACCCGACTACACCACGGAGGCGTGGTCCAGACCGAGTCAAGAAGATCAGAGACTGAATCTGTGAACTGTTTCCCGCAGAGACTGAATCTGTGAACTGTTTCCGCAGAGACTACCTTTGTGAACTGTTGTAACATGAAGTTGGATATGTTATGATGTTGGGCCAGAAATTCGCGGCCAAAGGCGTGAGTGCGCTCGGGGTACTCACGCATCTGGCCGTTGGAAATGCCGGCGTTCAGCATGAACAGCGCATGCGGGGAACGCCGGCATTTCCAGACCTCGAGCGCGTGCGACTGCACAGGCAGCGCTTGCGCAGTGAACTTCGTAGATTTCATTCATGAAATCCGTGAGGGTAAGTCCTCAGAAGTTACACTTAAAAAAAGCAAGTGTAAAGTGGTTCATTGGCTGCGGAGGAAGAAACATTTTATCGTGGAGCTTCTGAAATGCAATACTTTTGTTTGGGAAAGGGAGGGAAGTTATTTTAAGAAATTTTAAGTAAGTTTTAAAGTTAAAATTTTTTTTTTTTTTTTTTTTTAAAGGATTTTCAGAACGGTAGGTAGAAGGAGCAATTGTGGCTGTGTGAATGGAATGTGAGAATGAGTTATGTATGTATGTCCACATATATTCCTTTACGTATATGTATGTATGTTTTATATTCCTTTACTAATGTGTATGAATGTATGTTTTTAATTAGGATTTTCAAATAAGTTACTTTCTCTGAAAGTCATAATTAAATAATACATTCATACACATAAGTAAAGGAATATATACATAACACGCAAAGGAATATATACAGACATACATACTTTCAGAAGCTCCACGATAAGAAATATCTTCCTCCGCAGCCTCTGGAGCAACTGTACCCATGCTTTTTTCATGTGTAAGTTGTAAGGACTTGACCTCACTGAAAGCAGTAATGAAAGCGGCGAATTATACTGCGCACGCGCTGCCTGTGCAGTCGCACGCGTTCTGCCTCTGAACCCCTTCGTTCAGAGGGCAGGAAATGCCGGTTTTCCCCAAAAGCACTGTGCATGCTGAAAACCGGCATTTCATCCGGCCAGATGCATAAGTACCCCGACTGTACTCGCGCAGTTGGAAGGGAATTACTGGGCCAACATTTTACATGTCAATAAAATGAAAAATTTAACAATTGCACGACTTGCCCCCTCGCATCTGCGACTGAGGGTCCAAGGAGGTGCATTGCGCAAGAGGTCATCATCGTACGTATCCTCACACTGTTCCCTTTGGGGAACTGTATGAAGTGGTGGAAGGATTTATGGCCGTGATTAACGCTCATTCCGTGACCGTAACCATCTTTGAACCAGCCATTAGGGTGGTTAGTCCTATGGCGGGAGGGTTTTACGGGCTCCCACAACCCATCTGAGGGGGGGGGGCCACCAACACCCACGGACGCAAGTATCCCGCTGGATGTCCACCCAGAATTTAAAGTTGGAACTCCGACTCCACTTGCCGGGACTGTCTGGATTGGGGTTCAAAACCCTACTCCTTCTGGCCCAGCGGCGGGGATGCTTACTGCTACGCAAAAGGCCCACTCCGCACAAAAGGTGACACCCATACGTTTCCTGCGCCTTTTCCCTCCCCGTGACTGGAGCCCTATGCTGCCATTTCACGTTGCTAATCGGATTGGGCCTTTGTCATAGTGGTAGGATCCCCGCCGCTGGGCCAGATCAGGGTAGGGTTTCGAACCCCGCTCCAGACAGTCCCGGCAAGTGGAGTCGGAGCTCCGGCTCTAAATTCTGGGTTGACATCCAGTGGGATATTTGCGTCCGTGGGTGTGGGTGGCCCCCCCTCCTTGTATAGCTTGTGGGAGCCCGTAAAACCCTCCCGCCATAGGACTAACCGCCCTAATGGCTGGTTCAAAGATGGTTACGGTCACGGAATGAGCGTTAATCACGGCCATAAATCCTTCCACCACTTCATACAGTTCCCCAAAGGGAACAGTGTGAGGATACGTATGACGACGACATTGCTAAATAAATAAATGGAATTAAAAAAATTCTTTTAGGGCTTTTAAAAGTCTTTAAATTGCTTTAATTCTCTTTAAAACTACTTCAGATTACTCAAAATAATGTAAACATTTAAAAAAGTTTATAAAAGTTACCAAAATCTTCAAAAAACTTCCAAAAACCTATTTAAACTGCTGCTTTGCATGTAAAAATCCTTAGCAGCTTGACAGAAACATTGGGGGCGTGTCCAGTGAAACTGAGACCTCAAGGGGCGTGTCTCACTTACACTGCACGCTCCTGGCTTCGCGCTGGCTGCACTCCTGGGCGGCGTGACGTCATACGCTGCCCGGGATTCTTCTTTTTCATTCAGCAAGTCCAGGCGTCCCTGGAGCTGATCGTCAGTAGCGCGGGGTAAGTGTAAATACGGGGCTTGCACGCGCTGCAAGCCCCGTTCTGGAATTTCTGGGCCGTTATGTTAATGGGGAATAAGTATGTTGTAAGCTAAAAAGAGAGGATTGTAGTGTATGTAACTGTTCTACCTTTAAGAGAACTATTGTATGTAACCGTCCACCTTTAAGAGAACTATTTTAGGTGTGGCACTACTTTATCCTGGCTGCTGTATACTGTAATACCGACGGTGACCACACCGGTATATAAGTGCTGTGGCAGAATTTATTGGGCAGATTCGCCCTGACCTTCGAATAGTAAAGTCCTGTTTAAGTTACTCTTGTAGTCTGTGTATTACTTCGCTATACAACCCACAGACTTTACACCACCCAAAACACCCTTGACAAGATGCTCACCTATCAGCCTCACCTCACCAACACTGTCCAAAAATAAAAACCAGGGTGAACCTGGTCCGGAAACTCGCTGGAACATCATGGGGGAAAATGTTAGAAACCCTGGAGAGATGTATGTTGGACATCTTAGGGAGTTAAAAGTTTAACAGTTGGACTTCTCTGTATCTTAAAGCAACAGGCTTTTCGATATGCACAGGATGACCTAGAAGTGTCGTAAGGAGAAGGCATTGCTTGTTTTCTGAGATGTAAACTGCTTGTGTAAGGGAATAAGTGTTAGTAATGACATCACCCATGAGTGGTTTAGTTTTAGGGTAATAAAACAGGGTTAGCGAGTCCTTTTGCTAAAGGTAACAGTAGGTAAAGGAAGTTTTGTTTAAGGGAAGTGGTTCTGAGGTAAACAATTGCAAACTGTTTACAAAGTCTGTTTTCAAAGGATTTGGGAAATCGATACGTCATTTTGACATTTTCCGTTGATGTAGTAAAAAATGGTGTATAAAGGAGCATGGTTTTCAACAGCTTGTCAAAGTGTACTGGAAAGATACAGAAACCAGTAAAGTCACTCTCTGTATGCAATTAAAGACTGATCACCTTTACTGTGTATCAATAAAGTCTGTTCTGTACACTCCACTATGAAGTCTTGTGCTTACTCGAAATGTGTTGTTGTGAACTAGAAGAGAAAGAAAGTTGCTTAACAGAGCACAGCCAGACACTTTGCACTGCAACAGTGGCCCTAGTCTACTCTGATGCAGAATACTGCTCTGCCTCATGGTCCTGCAGATGCTACACAAAGATCGTGGATGTGCAGCTGAACGCCATCATGATGATGGTGTCAGGGACACTCAAGTCCACTCCAACTGAGTGCTGTCCTACATTGTCCCGCCTGCCATTTGCCACGACACCACCGTGCTCTGAAATGGAAAAAATCATGAGCAACATCAACCTTCCCATTTAAGAAGACTTGGAAAACCCACCACGAAAGAGCTTAAAATTACGCTGGCAATTCTGGGAAACAGCAGCCAATATTCATGCAGCTGGTATCAACCCACTGTACAGATGGATGGAATCATGGGATGCATGCAACATAAAGAGCCAACACCGCATCACTGACCCAACAGCTGAGGTCTCTGGCTTCGACCTCCCTCGAAGACAGTAGACAGCGCTCAACCCAATCCGCACAGGGCATGGGTGATGCGGCCACCTGCTCCACAAGTGGAATATGACGGAGGACCCGAAGTGTGACTGTGACCATGAGTCCCAGACCATGGAACATATCACACCAACCTGCCCACTAAGATCTGTTATGGGAGGCACCTCATTTCTCCACTCGGCATCTCAGGAGGCCATCGAATGGACAGCCAAACTAGACATCCCATTATAAGCTTTTTCTGTCACACGAAACAACAACAATTTGATGGGAAAATCTTCCCGTCAATTTAGTAGCAGGATATGGAACCATGATTGCACAAGGAGAGCGAGGGAAAGAGAATAGAAAATCATCATAAACAGACTTTTCTACTGTTGGATTATTTCCCAATGTGCTGACTTCTACATTCTTTAATTTGAACAACCTATGGTTTAGTTAAATCTAAGCAGTTGATGTAAGAATGTTCTGTCACCATCATTTCATTAATTGTTTAGTTTGATCTTTGATTGTTCAGTTACAATGTATATGTATTTTTATTCATACAAATGCAGATTGAACAAAGTACATTCTCCGTACATGCAAATAATAGTACGAAAAATTATTTTGTACAAGTTACCTACACTAGATACACTTCTGATCTAGCCTATGATGCACTCTGATGTGTATCATTCTATTATTGTGCTGGAATTATTTTGGCTTCAACATTACAATATCAGTGTGTTGTGTATGAAGACACATAGATAAGAACTCCATTCACTTTTTTTGTATTCTTGTTCAGAGGTAGAACTTTGTGTTGAGAATTCCTTTATATCTCAATACATCTGAATAAAGATCTTTATAGATTTTGAAAAGCTTTTTAGTGCAGATCTTCTCATTACCAATATATCATCAACATAATGATCGGTGCGTGGCATGGGTAGGGTAGTGGGGACAAAAAACATGGAATCATTTATGAAGTAGTTGGCTGCTGTGATAAGGGACTATAGTTTATTCGGGATGGATGAGTTAGGATTGGTTGAATGTTCTTCATCCATATCTATCTTGTGATCTTTTGAATTGATGAAACATATTTTCTCAACAATTTATGCACTTCATTTTTTAATTAGGATTTACATGAAAAGGAATCTGCTCCTTGGAATGACTTTTAAAGGTATATTTGGTTATTGGCCCAGAACTTGGTGTCGGGGGCTTGCCGCGCGTGCAAGCCCCCGATCTGCACTCACCCTGCACGCTGACATCTGAAGCCCGGGCCTGCTTGCATTTCCTGTCACAGGCCCGGTTCAGATGTCAGCGCGCTGTGCTTACCTGATCCAGCGGCGTAGTTAGTGCGATGTGCCGGCTGGGATCAGGTGAGCACTGTACAACCAATCAGGGGTGGGGAAGGTTCATTCATGAGTTTGAGTGTAAGAACTGTCAAACTCATGAAAACTACGGGGGCCCAAAACACTATTTAAACTTTAAATAAAAATTTAAAAAACATCCCAATCATTAAATTAAGTATAAATAAGTAAAAAAAATAATTTAAACAATTTTTTTTTTTGAAAAAAATAAATTTTTCATAAAAAGGGTCTAAAACTAAACTTACCTTATTGTAGATTCTTTAAAATAATAAACCTGTGGGGAAAAAAAATTCTAAATTACACTAAAACACCACTTACCTGTAAAAGTAAATATTTACGCGTGCTTTTTACAAGCTTAAAGACCGGAGGCCTTTAGACATGCGCAAATCCCCCAAAACAGAGGAAATCCAAGACGCACGCGCTGCCCCCTACAGCGCACGCGCTAGCCTCTTCACCTCTTGGGTTAGAGGAGAGGAAATGCCGGTTTTCAGCGCATGCGCTGTGCATGCTGAAAACCGGCATTTCCTCTGGTCAGACGCGTGAGTACCCCTTCCGTACTCACGCGTTTGGGGAGGAATTACTGCCCCATTGTCTTTATTTGATATGAATTTTGAGTGGGTTAATAGATTGAGAGCACACCGTCGCAATGGAAAGGCGCAGAAATACTGGATACCTGGACCATTTAATTCTGATTTTATGAATTACATTGTGCTGGTTGAGAACTGATAGTAATCAGGAAGGAGTCTTCAGTAGTGCAAAACTGAATAGGACATTTACTTCAGTGGGTTTTAAGATTAAACTGTCGCACTAGACCCTAAGGTTGTTGACATCTTGCTTGATGTCAACATTGACACATGATGCCATGAAGTATACTGATAAGGAGACTTTTAAAACCTTGCAGAGAGTCTGGCAGCAGATATATCAGGTTGTAAAATTGCCTGGTCTTATCACTTTACTGTAAGGATCTTAACTTATAATTAACCAGAGGGGGCAGTGACTGAGTCTTTCAAAGATGTCTTGTGTGTAGACATTTGACTCGGGTGGTGAGACCGAGTAAAAATTGAGGACGCAATATCGTGAATTATTTTCAGTGTATTGAAAAAAGCTAACTAGCCTGGTATGACCACACCGCACGCCCATTGTGCAGGGGAGTCGTTAGTCTTCAACACTCAGCAGACGGTCTGGTAGCCATAGAATCATAGAAATGTACGACACAGAAGGAGGCCATTCAGCCCATCGTGTCTGTGCCGGCCGAAAAAGTGCTATCCAGCCTAATCCCATTTTCCAGCTCTTGGTCCATAGCCTTGTAGGTTACAGCACTTCAAGTGCATATCCTAGTACTTTTTAAATGTGATGAGAGCTTCTGCCACTACTACTCTTTCAGGCAGTGAGTTCCAGACCCTCACCACCGTCTGGGTGAAAGATGTTCTCCTCAACTCCCCTCTAACCCTTCTACCAATTACTTTAAATCTATGCCCCCTGGTTATTGACCTCTCTGTTAAGGGGAATAGGTCCTTTCTAACCACTCTATCAAGGCCCCTCATAATTTTATACACAACAATCAAGTCTCTCCTCAGCCTCCAGAAAACAACCCCAGCCTATCCAGCCTTTCCTCAAAGCTAAAATTCTCCAGTTCTGGCAACATCCTCATAAATCTCCTCTGTACTCTCTCTAGTGCAATCACATCTTTCCTGTAATGTGGTGACCAGAACTCTACGCAGTACTCTAGCTGTGGCCTAACTAGTGTTTTATACTGTTCTAGCATAACCTTCCTGCTCTTCTATTCTATGCTTTGGCTAATAAAGGAAAGTATCCCTTCTTAACTACCTTATCTACCTGTCGTGCTACCTTCAGGGATCTGTGGACATGCACTCCAAGGTCCCTGTTCCTCTACACGTCAGTATCTTACCATTTATTGTGTATTCCTTTGTCTTGTTAGCCCTCTCCAAATGCATTACTTCACACTTCTCCAGATTGAATTCCATTTGCCACTTTTCTGCCCACCTGACCAGTCCATTGATATCTTCCTGCAGTCTACTGCTTTCGTCCTCACTATCAACCACATGGCCAATTTTTGTATCATCTGCAAACTTCTTAATCATGCCCCCTACATTGAAGTCTAAATCATTAATGTATGCCACAAAAAGCAATGGACCAAGTACTGAACCCTGCGGAGCCCCACTGGAAACAGCCTTCTAGACACAAAAACACCTGTCGACCATTACCCTTTGCTTCCTGCCATTGTGCCAATTTTGGATCCAACTTGCCACTTTCCCTTGAATCCCATGGGCTTTTACTTTTCTGCCATATGGGACCTTGTCAAAAACCTTGCTAAAACCCATGTAGACTACATCAAATGCACTACCCTCATCGACCCTCCTTATTACCTCCTCAAAAATTTCAATCAAGTTAGTCAGACGTGACCTTCCCTTAACAAATCCACGCTGACTGTCCTTGATTAATCTGTGCCTTTCTAAATGATGATTATTATTGTCCCTCAGAATTTTTTCCAATAATTTACCCACCACTAAGCTTAGGCTGACTGGCCTGTGATTACTCTGTCTATCCCTTTCTTCCTTTTTAAACAATGCTACAATGTTAGCAGTCCTCCGGCACCACACCTGTAGCCAGAGAGGATGGAAAATGATGGTCAGAGCCTCCGCTATTTCCTCCTTTGCTTCTCGTAACTGTCTGGGATACATTTCATCCGGGCCTGCGATTTATCTACTTTCAAAGATGCTCAACCCCTTAGTATTTCCTCTCTCACTTTGTTTATCTCATCTACTATTTCACACTCCTCTTTCTTAACTACAGTGTCTGCATCATCCCTTGCTTCTGTGCAGACAGACGCAAAGTATTCATTAAGAACCATGCCTATGTCTTCCTCCTGCATGCACAGGTTACCTTTTTGGTCTCTAATAGGCCCTACTGTTTCCTTAGTTATCCTCTTGTTCTTTATTATCTATATATATAAACGAGTTGGTTTGTCTGTTTGTCTGTCTGTTATACACTCAAAAGTTATAGAGCGTACCTACATGCATGTTATATCAAAAGAAAGCTTATCATTAGGGGAGTCTAATAGGCATATTTACTTTTTGGTCAGACAAAAATTGTTCGGACACTATACAAAAAACGTTCAAAAATCCTCAAAAATCCGCTCACTAGTGGTTGACCAATCCTACCGCTCATTAGCGTTGAGTGACGTGATGGTTGACCAATCCTACAGTTCAGTGACCTGATGGTTGACCAATCCGCCATCTGTGGGCGGGCCTAATCCTGCAGCCTCCTGAAACTTCGTCGCCATTTTTTTCATCCCCACAGCGACAGCACCAGCCAAACAAACCCCCACATTGCGGCTCCGGGAGCGGGAGGCGAGTTGGAGTCACTTGGGCCGGGCCTCACAACCGCTCAGCCTGAGACACAGAGCGGGCGGGGGAGCGTCAGCGGCCGTCCATAAACTGCGCTACCCGCGGCGCGACGGCCGGGCGCACCGGGTAATCAGCTGGGGTCTGTCTTGGCCCTAGAGCCTGGCCGGGCCTCAACCGCTAGGCCCCGCACGGCCACCGTGGCCTGGCTCAATTTTCAAAGCCCTTCCCCGGGTGCCAAAAGAGGGGGAGGGAGGGAGATGAGAGGGGGAGAGGGGGAGAGAGAGAGAGAGGGGACATACATGGGCAGAGAGAGAGGGGGGGAGACAGAGGGGGCATGGAGAGAGAGGGGCAGGGAGAGAGAGGGGGACGGACAGAGAGAGGGTCAGGGAGGCAAAGAGTGACACAGAGCGCAGGAGCGGCAGCGCCCAGCCGTAAACCGCACGGCCCAAAAAAGCCCTGGCAACGCCGGGCACCCCCCAGAAAGTGTATTTATAAATCGTTGGGTTTTCCTTGAATTTACATGCCAATATTTTTTTTCCCTTTCTGGCTCTGAACAGCCAGAGATAAAATGCACAGACCCAGGCAGCCAACAACAAGCTTTTGAAACAAAGTGCTGCAAGACAATTGGGCAGCAAAGGTCAGAGGGGGATAGTCAAAATCCGACAAGCAGTAGGATTAGAAAAAGGGATGGGGTCAGAAGAAGGTGAAGAGGAGGGCTGCTGGCAGCCAAGTATTGTTGAAGCTTGAAACTATCTTTCTTAAATCAAGTAAGACAACCCACTGATGTAGAGAAGCATTGTGTGTTTTTTATTTTGTATTATTATAAGTTGCACTGTTTGAATTAAGTGTGTCTGATTAGAATTGCTGTTTGGTACGTTCACCTTACTGTGACATAAAGCATCTTATCGATTTCATGTCAAGTCTTGGCTCGCTAAGTGTTTGTTTTGTCTGCCTTTGGATACATTAAGAGATACAAGTGCAAAAGACATGAATTTAGGTCATGAGGCGGTATTATTGTTCTACCCCTGGGTTACGCTATCGTGTAAGTAGATCTAGGGTAGTGACAGACACCACTAAACCTGAGAAATTACTACAGTAGATCTGGATTTGAAACAGGACCGCTTATCTTGTATTTTATATTATTCTCAACACTGGATTATCTTCTGTGCAATATTATTTGGATGATATTAGTTCTTGATGTAAAATTGAAATTTGTGTGATTTAGTTTTGGAAACATTTATCATCTGTTTGCTTCTGCAGTGTGGTAAGATTCATTGAAAAGTACCCATCTGCTATTTTCTATCACTTCTTTGAGTGCTGCTTATGTGAGGTATTAATCCCTTTTTGAACTTGTATTTAATACCTCCACTGCATTAGGAAAGTGCTTACAGATAAATCTTTCAAGCTGATGCTTGTTGCAATATAGGAAATGATTCCAACTCGCTGTCAGGCAATGCCTAAGGAGTTGATTTGTACACAACCCACATTTTAATTACATTAGTTGCAGTGCATGGCGTATTACTGAAACATATTTATTGCTGTTCTTAAAGGTATAGGCCTTAATATGTTTTGAAACAAATAGCACATTCTAAAATTAATTTGACAAGTTATCTAGCACAAGACGATCAACCATCTTATTACGTTAGCAATCAGAAAACTAAATTCACAGATGTGACAAACCTAATCAAAAAGTAAAACTGCTAAGGATAAAGGAACAAATCCTCACACTGAATACATTTATTTTTCATTTTTTAATCAGTTGTTTGACTGAAGAAAAAGGAGTTTGAAAAGAAGCATTGAAGATGGACATTTTAATAAAGTAAATTTTGATACTGCTAAAGAAACATATTTATATGAATTAAAAGTTAAATATAGCTAGCTGTTCACCTCATGGCTACCTGGGTGATTTTTGCAGTTGGAGATGGGGCAGTAGTTTGAGAAAATAAATGGTTTAAGGTGAGCGTTGAAAGAGGTTTTGGCATTGCCAGAGGATAGGGAGAGTTTGATTATGTTGACCTAGAAGCAAGATCTGGGTCAAGAGGAACTGGTGGTGGGACATGGAGGACAGGGGTTTCATGAGGCTATTGGGAGATGGGAGAGAGGCTGGATAAAGTAGGGAGGAATCAGTGTAGGGTAGAGGAGACAGGGATAGCTATGCGCATAGCCTCAGTTTTGGACACAATTTAGGTGAGATTGAGATTGGAAACTATAATGGAGGAGATGGTTTGTGGTGCAGAAGAGCAATTTGGGGTTGTTCTTGCTGTTCAGGATCATACAGAGGGAGCAGCAGTTCTACACCAGAATAACAGCTGGAGCTGGCAGAGTGCAATTACTGAGGTGAATCAGCAACCCCCTACTTGACCTGTAAAATTGTA
This sequence comes from Somniosus microcephalus, assembly GCF_052327205.1. Lineage (NCBI taxonomy): Eukaryota > Metazoa > Chordata > Chondrichthyes > Squaliformes > Somniosidae > Somniosus > Somniosus microcephalus. The sequence continues at coordinate 228,715,325 of NC_140992.1, forward strand.
CTGTTAAGTGGATTTAAATGGCTACATCTGGATGAAGCAGACCACCACACACACCCTCTCTACTTTGGCTTCCTCTGAAATCTAAAATGCCATTGTGCTTGTAAGGGCATGAATGTACAACATATGTTCATCCTTTGTGCATCCTCAGTGGAAAATCTCCAGAAGAAACCAACGTGATATGGTGAAGGCAGCATTACTTAATGTACTTACCTCATGACAGCATCTTTGATATAAAAGGATATCACGGTGTTCAGGGGAGTTTGTAAGAATTGAACTGGCTGACCTGCTGTCTCTTGTGCGGAGGTTCACAATAGGGTGGTGTAATTTAGCAAGCTTGTAATTCCTTTGGATGTGTTGGATGGCTGCCCAGTAATTCCTAGCTTTCCACAGCTTAACTACTCCTCCTAACCTAACAAAATGACAGCAGTTTGGTTGGTTTCTGAAGTGCTCTTGGATATAGATGATTCATTCATACAGATATGAAAGATGGACCTGGACCAATTCATGATACCTATGAGCATCATTTCGGGCTCTTGAAAATCATATATTTCAGCATAAAACTGCATAAATTATTCACTACTATATTATCCACTCGCAGACACTGGTGGATATTACTTTATTTAAAGAAGCAGTGATGAAAGACATTGATTAGAATATAGGAGTATTGTAAAGCATCTAAGTAGTTAATTACTTAATCTTATTGTAACAGTTATAAAAAGAAAATATAACTTTGTAAAGTGCAAATATATTGATGAAATATATGTACTGACCAGATAAGGTGTCTCTTTTTTTTCCTTTGGCCATTTTATTTCAGCAAATTGTTATGGGCCATTTTCACTCCCGAACCGGTTTATGTCCCCAGCATGCCTTGTGGCAGCAGCAATGTACTGCGCCCAAGTTGGTGCAAGTCTATGGGGGGGATTTTAACCTAAAAAAAATGGGTGGGTTGGAGGCGAGTGGGAAGTTGGTGTTAAAAATCTGAATCTCCACTTGAACCCGCCTCCACCCCGCCCACTTCTGGTTTTAACGGAGGTGGGCGGGGGGCGGGCAGACAATCTGCTGCCAGGAGGTGGGTCGGCCTCTGCTTTAACCTCCATTTTGAATTTTGAATTTAACTTTAGCTGGTCGGGTTTAGCACGCCTTGTGAAACCCGTCGGCTAATGCAAGGCGAGGACTGCTGGATCAAGGAGGCAAGTGCCTTTACACTTATCTCCTGAATCCAGCGTCCCTACCTAACCCACCCATGAGGTCTTCACCACCCGCCACCCAGGCCTCCAATCGCCACCATGAGGCCTCCCCCACCCCCCCTCCCACATGCTCCTCCGGCCTTCCAGTGTTGTCACCCACCCCATGCTGCTCTCAGCCTCCGATCCTCACCCGACCCCATTCCGTGCTCCTCCCAACCTCCGATCTCTTCAGACGCACCCCCACCCCCCTCCATGGTTTTCTTTCTGGCCCATGATCCCTTCAGCTCCACGCAAACCCTCCCTCCCTCCCTCCCTCCTCTGTACAGCTTAGTGCTGCAGGCCTACCCGCCCGGAGCCAGCCAGCCTCTCAATCTGGCTGACTGTGGATGGGAAACAGAGGCTTCCCATTCAAATCAGGCTTTGCTGTTAAATCCAGCAGGGCCTGCGGGAAACCCTGACCGCTTCGGTGCCCGCCCGCCCGCTCCCAACCCACCTTCCCCATTAAAATTTAGCCCTATGATTTTGGCAGCTCATAATTCTCTTTTCCTTTTATTGAACTAATTGAAGTCTCCATTTCAACTTGAATTGTGATTTCCCTTTTCCCCAAGACTACTTCTGGTGAAAGTAACTTCTGACTTGGGGAGGAAGGTGAAGTGGTTCATTTGCAAATATTAAATTGTATGCGATTAGATAAAAACCATCAATGAAAACAGAAAATACTAGAAACATAAAGCAGGTCTGTCACCATCTGAAAAGGGAAAAGACAGGTTGATGATTTGGCTGTAGAATCTCTGTGGCCTCTGGAAAAAGGTTCTATACCTCAGACATGAACCAGTCTTTTCTCCTTTCTGATGCAGGATGCCCAGCTATGTATTTCCAACATTTTCTGTTTTTTATTTCAGATTTCCAGATTTTTTTTCTTTTTATCTAGGCAACATCGATATTTTGCTTTTCAGTAAGGCCAGGCTGCTGATCATTAGTGGTTAACTGGTCAATAGGCCGTCATTTTCTTTTCCTAGTTTTAGAATTAGGTTTGTAAGAACTGCTTGCGACACTGAAGTGAAATCTAATATTTAAAGTTGTACAGGAAACTTTCGATTAACCGGCACCTAAATAATCGGAAATGTCGGTTAACCGGCAAAATTCAGGAGTAGGTTCAGGTAGCTTTTATTACTTTTTTTACTCCATTTGTTGCTGTGCAAGGGTGTGGCTGCAGCTGTTGCTAAGCTACAGAGACGTTTGCAACTTGTGCCCATTGTTCTGAAGCACAGGGTTTGTTGCTTTATACGGAGCTCTCAGCTCCGTATCTTTTACTATAGCGTTCGGTTATCCGGAATTTTTGATGAACTGGCACCACGTTGGTCCCATCCGTGCCGGATAAAAAAAAGTTTTCTGTAGCTAGCTTTTGTGTAAAAGTTTTCAGATGCTGTACAGGAATCTTGAGTACATTCTGCAGATTGTTTCGGATTGCTTCCATTTTGTATACTGAACGAATGATTGAAAAAAGCTGCATTGGACACTATTTGACACATTCTCATGCAAAATCCTGCATAAATATGTTGCTTGTATTTGCTGGCAGTTTTTTATGGCAGTGTCACTTTCTACACCATGGCTTAACAGTTGACACACCTGATAATTTATGGAACTGAACGCATTCGCACCAAAATAAATGGTTTCAGGTGGCTGGAATTTATAATGTCTGATATTTTGGTGCATTTGTTTTTAAAAATGATACAAGCATTCTGCAGAACAGCAATCTCAAAGTAGGCAAAAGGTGCTCTTCATATACACGTACATGGAGAGCTTATTTAATAAGAATTGTGTCCTAATTCTTTTTTTCTGTTTCAGAAATCATAGTACAAGTGCATTATTCTTTTGGAAATTGAGAAAAAGAAACGGAGAGCAAGAACACTGATTTCCTAATGTATGGCTTGTCACACAGCCCCATAGTGTAAAGTGCAATTATTGCAAAGCAGAGAGGTTTTCAGTATGATCCCGTAAGATGTTATGGCTTTAGCAACTTGAGAGGTCCCATAAAGATCATTTTTACATTTAAAAACCTAAAATTACAGATAAAGAACTTGATAAATTATATATTTGCTGTATTGGGCGAGTGGCAAAATCAATACAAGCAAAAAGAGCCACTGGCATGAAATAAGAGCTCTGGACCATAATGAACCTGAGCCACATGATAATTAAGGATTGTAATCTTACCAAACCGTATAAGTGATATGGGCTGTGTGCCACAATCCTTAAAAATATATCCTCAATATTTTATGATGCGGTGATGGTCTTGCCATTTAACTAAGGGATCTTGGGGAGGGACTTATGTGATCCTCGTTTGCAATACTTTTCTTAAAAATGAAGTGAACGGTTGTAGGTCTGTGTATTGGACTACTTGAGTCCCAACTGAAAATTAAAGCATAATAAGAATAGGAATAAATGTATGTTCCCCAGGCTGTGTTTCGATTATACTTCTGGCCTGCATCGTGCCAAAACAAAACTCATAGGGGGAGAAATTCAGTATTGCCCCGTTTGGGGCGCAATTATTGGCCGGGTGCAAAGTTTAGTGCCTGATGCTAATTATCCCCTCCGACTGCAAACTTGGCTTCTGGAGGTGATTGGAGCACTAAATCAGGCGCTACACACCTCTCTTACGGTGCTAACGCCGAGGAGCGAGGTGCTACCTCAGAGCACTGGCGAAGCTCATGTGATGTCAGTCAGCAATGGAACACAGACACAATGGCGCCGGCCAGTTCTTAAAGGGGAGGGTCAATCTTGCTCTCCATCCACACCCTGCTCATTGCAGCCTTGAATCTCGGCCTGGAGAGACCTGTACATCAAATCTGCTGGAATGTACAATGGAGAGGCCCAGGGAAAGAGCTCAGAGTGAAGCCCCCACAGTCTCTTCTAAATCGATGCAAGGAAGGTCAAATCAAAATGAACCTGCAAAGTGCTGCTCAGTACCCAAAACTCCTTCACACAGCTTTGAATCTCTCCAGAAGTCAGTCTCTCTCAGAATGCGTGGTGCATAAATGTCACCGACAAAAAAAGACAGGAAGCAGTCGCCTTTAAATAGCGCTCTACCAGTCCCTTCCTGACTGCAAAACGTTCCTCTCAACCTGTCGTTGCTAGCGGCAGGCGGAAAGACAGGGGGCGCCACTCAATAACCGGCCCGGGGTACTACTGGGGCGTTGCACGCTCGACTAACGTCAAGATCTGTGGGCGCAGGAGATCAGGGCGATAGTGTTTAGTGCCGCTGCAAAATGTCTGGTCAATTTCGCGAGCGGTGCAAACATTACTGCGCCCGGGCGCTAGTTGCTTTGTGCCCCATTAGCGCCCTCTTAGGACGCTAACAGGAGGCGCAAAGCAACCAAATTTTCCCCCCATAAACTTTAACCTTTTAATATTTTCTTTTACCGACAATGTTCAGTTCACTAGTTTTATAAAGCTAAGAAAGGAATAAAAACTGTTCTGACTCAATGCATTAGGTCAGTAATGTGATCCGAGTTGGACATAAAAGGGACAGAGAAAGTTCTTCTGTGTCAGTACAGGGTTTGTAAGAACAATTCCTATTTTAAGACTTTTAAAAATCTATTTAAAGGATCAAAATGAACATTTTTTATACTTTGGAGACTTGGTGACAAATGGACTTGTTGCCTGTGAACGTGGGCTGCTAGCTGTAACCTGCAAAAGGTTTGGCTTTACACCTTTGTTCATTCAGAGATTTGACTGCTAAGGAGAGGAAGGTGACATGTTTAACTTGCTATGTGACTTTAGAAGCTATGCCCTTCTGTTATTCATTTTTAATTCTTTTACTGTGGGGCAAAAACTGTGGGGCTGGGGAACATTGTACATCTAATATTTTGTTTTTTGTGTCTCGCCAGGACTATGCTATCAGTGAAGAACATGAAATGTTTTGACCCTCTTGCCAGATGAGTAATTGTCATTGGCACAAGATCCATTAGTTTTTCAGAGGCACCAGTATAAAATATGATGTACCCAGTTTGTCACTGGAGACGTTATATATTCACACTTCTACAGGTCTCTACACACAGAGGAGAATTATTCTAGTGTACTGGGATCTGTCTCGGATAATTAATGTGGCAATATGTAAGAAAAAATATTTTGCAAAGGGAAGTTTCTCACTGCAAGCATCGCATCTCACTGGATATATATTGTAAGTATAATATTTCAGCTTGTACCCTGTAATCAGTAAGAAATTGGACATCGTGAGCAAAATCTCAACTCTTTGGGCTGGATTTTCCCTGCGGAGGCGGGATGGCGGTGGGAGAGCTGGTTGGCGGGTTCCGGTCCCCCTCCCGTCTGCAGCCGCTCTCTCAAAAAGATATTCTGTAGATTGGCCTTGTTAAGGCCGCCCTGCGGGGTTCCTGGCCAATTAACAGGAAGCTGGTCTGATGACTTCATTCGATGACATGTCATCAGCCGGTTTCCTTAAAGGGACCACAGCCACATTGATTTTGACAGTTGTTCTGTCAATGTTTGACAGCATTGAGGTTCTGCAAACACTGACAATCACTGCACAAAGGTACACATCTGCACCCAGGCTCATGCATGACTCCCTCCATATTCAGGGAGATTCTCTTCCCCTATCCCATGGAGATCAATGCAGCCTGTTTGCACATTACACAACAGGACATGAGCAGGGATGTCATCAGGAGGACCAGGCTGCAGTGGCGCCAACCTTTCAATGGTCTCAGTAGATCACGAAACATTACTACAATGCCACACTCAACCTCACTCTGCTGTGCCACTCATCGCAGCCCCATCACTCTGCCTTCCATACCCTTCTCCTGCACAACCTTACTCACACCAACTTACCTTGCACCTCCACCCATCCCTCTCTATCTACATTATCACTTCCCCATCTCACTAGGCACCTCTTGCACGCACCCTCATCCTACTGCAAGCATAGCAACTAATAACACACAAGGGTAGGCACTTTAGAGGTTAGCCAATGTTCATGTGAAGTTTCTGGTAATGTGTTGTCATACAGTGAAATCTATATTTTCAACACTTCACCTTATTGGACAGATCTGTGCGCACCTTGAGAACTGTCTTACTGAGTTCCAGTGAATGTTGAGACATAACTTTCCCCTCCGCCCCCCCCCCCCCTCCGCTATAGTGATGAGTGTGAATAGAATGGCTTGGACATTAAAGGGATGCTTTATGGTGATGGTGTCAACCTAGCGCATCATATGGCAGCCAGGATTTACAGTGTCAAGTGAAGTAAATCTGGCCATGGTGATGCCATTGCTGGCCTCCCGGGCAGCAATGTTGTTGGGGGGCTGTAGCCCTGTATCCTGTGCAGCATCAGGTGATGGCGGAGAAGGTTGATGTTGGTGTGCCTGTTGGTGTTGGGGCTGATCGTGGAAGGATTAAGAGGACCATGGTCTGATTTTTTTCCAAGGGCACTAATGTTGCTGCAAGGTGAGATGACAGAAGTGATCTGTCAATGGTGAGAGAGGTTGTTCCAATGAGGTGACACTGGACATACAGTTGCCTCTAAACACTTGCAAGCTAAACAAATCTCTATTGTCTTACAAATGCAGTAACCAATAGTTTCTGCACTCTGAAACTGAACATCTGCAACATGGCATCCTTTACACCACTTCTGCCGCTGGCAGCTTATCAGATACATCAGAGCAGACTCAACTCACGCCAGGGTGAGCTGGCGTGTTCCCCGAGCAGCAGGTAACCCATGGAGGAGACCGTAAAATTGGAAGGTAGCCTCAAAATAGCATTAAATTGGCTGTTAACAAGCCATTTAATGATCTCAATTGTCTCCCCCACCACTTGGTGTCGGGTCACTTCTGCGCAAACAGATCCGACACCTGGGAGACTATGTGGAGGCGGGTTGACAGTGGGTTTCCTACCCGCTGTCATTCTTTGCCATTTTGACAGCGGACCTGCCCTCTGAGCGCCGGCAAATTCCAGCCCTTTATATACCAGGATAATATAAAATTCTATCAGGAGGTCAGAAGGCCACTTACTCTACTTCACTAAAAAAAATCCCTACTGTCTTTGTATGTGATAACTTCCTAAATACTGGGCGACTCTAAATTTTGAAAATCACAATCTAAACAGGATTGAGGTATATCACATTTTTTATAGAAATGGTATTACTATTGAATAAAAAAGTACGCGGAATTGTGGCAGGGAAGTTCTTTATAACACTGTGCGACATACTAATCACCATTATCTTGCAGTGAATAACCTTAGCAAAATAAGTAATTAAAGCTATTCTTTAACTGGAACCATCTCTTCCCCAATCCTTCAAACAGTAGCAAGACAGGTGTGATAAGGCTGTTGGTATCTGATACAAGAAAACGTTTCCATTTCCAGTGTCTGCTGTGGCTCAGTGGGTAGTACTCTTGTCACTGACTAAGAAGGGTTCAAGTCCCACTCCAGAGACTTGAGTGCAAAAATCTAGGCCGATACTGCAGTGTAGTGCTGAGGGAGGTGCCGTCTTTCAGATGAGATGTTAAACCGAGGCCCCGTCTGCGCTCTCAGGTGGACGTAAAAGATCCCAAGGCGCTATTTCGAAGAAGAGCAGGGGAGTTATCCCCGGTGTCCTGGCCAATATTTATCCCTCAATCAACATAACAAAAACAGATTATCTGGTCATTATCACAATGCTGCCATGTTTTCTACATTACAACACTTCATTGGCTGTAAAGTGCTTTGGGACATCAGGTGGTCATGAAAGGTGTTATATAAATGCCAATCTTTCTTTCTCTTACATTAACTAAATACACCTTTGATTGCTGTGATTATCTCTCTGCTGAGGTGTGATAAATGGCAGTTAGAAAGATTACCTGTAAACATCTGACATTATTCTCTGACTATATAAGCTGTGTTTTTATGCATCTCTCCACTTCACCTGACGAAGGAGCAGCGCTCCGAAAGCTTGTGATTTCAAATAAAGCTGTTGGACTATAACCTGGTGTTGTGTGATTTCTTACAATTAACTAATGCAACCTCTAAAACTTTTAACATCACATTTTATTTGTTGGATACATGTTCTTTCTCCATTGTCAAGAACTTTCTAAGAGATGATTCTATAATTTCTGATATCTACAGAGACCATCTTTGTGGCCTTAGAATTAACAGATTAGCTTATTTTTTTTGGAGAAACCAAGATGAAGGGTGAAGCCTGCAATACAAAGCTTAAAAGAGAAGATAAGGTAAATCAGAAGATGCTGGGCCGTATTTTCCGCTTGGAGGCTTCTCGCAGACGGAAGCCCCTGACCAGCAAAAAGGATCCGCACCGACCTTAATGCTCTGGGCCCACGTATATTTCCGCTTTCATCCTGAGGACTCCTGGGCAGGTATGACGTCACACCACCCAGGAGCGCAGCGTGCGTGGAGCCTAGGGCTTCGATTGTAAGGGAGGCCCGCCCACAAGAGCTGTCAAAATTTATATTTGCATAGGCCACGCCCCCGATTTTTGCACCTCCACCAATCCCTCTCTATCTACATTATCACTTCCCCATCTCACTAGTCACCCCTCACACTCACCCTCATCCTACCAACTAAGAACACACAAGGGTTGGCACTTGGGTGATTTAGCCAATGTTCATGTGTAGTTTCTGGGAGTGTGCTTTCAAATGTTGAAGTCTTTATTTTCAACACTTTACGGTCTTTAATAGATTTGTCTGCAATTTTGGCTTAGTACGTTCCAGTGAATGGTGAGGCATAAGAGTACCCCCCACCCCCCGCAATGAGTGTGAAAGGAATGGCTTGGACTATGTAGGGATGCTTTATGGTGTTGGTGTGGGGTGGTGCCAATCTGGCGCATCATGTGGCAGCCAAGGTGTACAGCATCAAGTGAAGTAAATCTGGCCATGGTGGGGCCATCCCTGGCCTCCCAGGCAGCAACGTAGTTGAGTGCTGATGCCATGTCCTGTGCAGCATCAGGTGATTGCGGGGAAAGTTGGTGTTATTGTTGGTGGTGCTGGTGTGCCTGGTGATGTTGGTGTTGGGGCTGATCGTGGTGGGATTCTGTGGACCAAGGTGAGATTTTTTCCAAGGGCACCGATGCTGATGGAATAGATGGCAGCTGAAGTTGAGATGACAGAAGCGATCTGTCAATGGTGAGACAGGTTGCTCCAAGGAGGTGACAGTGGATAGAGAGTTTACTCCAAACACTTCCAAACTGCATAAAGCTCAAACATGGGTTCCAAATCATGAAGGCTCCAGCTTCTAAGATTGGGAATTGAACAGCTGTGAAATGATAGGTTTTATCCCACTTTTGCAGCTGTCACCTATTCACAGCAATGTATAGTCACTGAGAACCCGACATACTTACCTGACGTGATAGCCACTCTCCGGGAACATCATTAAAAACCTGGCAAAATGGTAAGTACATGGGAAAATGGTCCTTAACTACCTTTAAACCAGCTTTTAAGTATCTAAATTGGCTGACCCGCCGCTTGGTGTCGGGTCTGTTCAGGGATGACAGACCTGACACTTTGGAAACTGACAACGAGGCGGGTTTACAGCAGGATACCGACCCGCTTTCAATCTTTGTGATTTTGACCACATCTGCCTCTAAACCCGTACTCTGAGCGCCGGTAAAATTCCAGCCAAGGTTTCCATTGTTGTTGAAAGGTTGGATGCAGATGAAAATACGGTAATCCATTTTCATATTTCGGAGCTTAAAATTGGCTGGTTATTAAGTTGTAAGAGATGCATTAAATGGAACATATCTTCAACATGGAGATGGTGATTGGCCTCTTTGTTACCTTAAGTTTAATGAACATGTTTTAAATAATTACTCCCAGATATTACAGCTAATGAGGTAGAACTTAATTTTTGAGGTCCTTGCATTCTGATTTGGTTGTTTTATAGAATCTTCATAATGTGATATGTAGGGGCATTGATGGTACTCCACAGCAAAGCTCTCATGTTAAAGTTTAAAATTAATTAATCTCAAACATTTGGATCAATAATTTAAAAAAAATCAAAGAACAGTATAACAAGACCCAAGAAGATTATTCTAGACATCAAGCAGTTCTCTGACAACACCTGTGCATGAAGTCTACATACAGGAATGTTGCCAGTTGGAGATAAGACAACAAATGGTGAGAAAAAAACAGTTTGTGTACACAATCCAATCCTTCCACAAACAATGCCCATCAGACTGATTTTTTCCCTACTGTGAAATGAAAAGCATTTATAACCCAATTAATTGATGTTCATAGTCTCTGATTTTTTAATTGCCAATATTAAATTCACCATATGGCAAACTTTCCAACTTTTGTGGAGGAAAATCTCCTCATAAAACCGTTTTCAATACATTTCTTTAACTGAGAGGTTTCATCCGGATGAGAAACATTTTGGTTGTTGATGAGCATTAAGGGTAACTACCATTATGGCAGACTTTTCGTGCTACAATATAAGCCAACTTTTATCTGCATTGGAAAAGAAGAAGAAGAATTTTTATGATTTTTTTTTTCCATTTGCCTGATGACTCATCTATTCTGCCTATAAGGGAAGGTGTTCCTTCTTGGTATCCTCAGACCTGATTACTAAATCAAATTGAACACCATTGGAAATGGGATTTAATAGTGTTCATAGATCAGTATGATATAACCATACTTGGCACTTATTCTCTTATTACCATATCAGTTAATTTATAACCCAATAAAGAGCACCACAGTTATTTTGTGAATGGTCAAAATAGACTTTCTCACAATATCATTGTCTCATGAATGGATTTTTTAAATTTGGAAAACTGTATGTAGATTCCCAGTAAGATCTCCAGTGTAAGGTAATATGGTTTGAATAGAATATACTTTTGAAAAACTGGATTACATGAAGTAGAATGAAGTTGAGGACAGTCACCTCACTCTAATTCCGACTGGCACATTTTGCTGCCTTACATGTTTTATTTATGGCTTGCAAAGATTGCATTGACAAGACCCTTTTTTTCTTGCATGGAATAATTCATGGAAAGCAAGCCAGGCAAGGATTGATGAGGCCCTTTCTGATAAACTTATGGACCAAGATTTTGTGCTGGTAAGGTGGTAATAATGGTGAAACTGTCGGCGTTCGCCGTCATTACCCCTCTGAAACTGACAGCAACTTCAGGATTCAGCGCTTGTGCAGATAAACGCAGAAATCCAGAAGTTGCGGTCAGTCATTCCCTGCTCCCCCACAGGTTGCATAGTGGAACACCCCAGAACCGGCAATAAATCCAAATCATACTTAAAGATGAAAACTTCCCCTCTTATGCTGGAATATCGCTGTTGAACTTCCCCAAAATAGTTAAGTCTTGTTGAAAGAGGTGTAACTGGGTTTTAACGGCACATTCACTGCTGAACAACCATTCTGGCCCTGAAAAAGTAATTTTATACTTGTGGAATGTCAAATGTTTCTATTAATATGCTTAAGAATTACGTGGTTTTTAAAATAATGTATATTTTTAAAAGTTTGATATTTTAGCTTCTACCTTAATCCAATGTGTATGTCCCAATCTTTATTTCAATCTCTGTAAAATTTATAAAAAGTAAATTAGAATTTGTGCATTTTACTTCCTGGTTTGCTGTCTGAGAATTCTTCAATGTGATTGGCTGCTCAGCCTGCTTGATGGCAATACTGTTGCTGGACGCTGGAGATTCGCTTGATTTGGTGGCAGATTCAAACTAAGATCGGGAGAGCTGAAAGTCACATCACAGAGATTACTAAATCTTTGTGGGCAGCTTTCTTCGAGGTCAATGGTGAGCACCGTCACTACGCCGATGACCGCAAATTTCAGGCCATGGTTTGCTTTGGTGATAGCAGTCTGACGTGCACTTTTAAGTTGCAGTCATGATGTTTACCATGCTTCACTGGACAATCAGTCACTTGATCTGAGTATTATCCTTGAAAAAATTTACTTACCTTGGCATATAGAATTATATAATTGTACAGCACAGAAGGAGGCCATTTGGCCCATTGAGTCTGCATCAACTCTTTCGAAGAACAATCCAGTTACTCTCACTCCCGTGCTCTTTTCCCTTATTCCTGCAATTTTATCCATTTTTTATTTATCCAATTCCCTTTTGAAGGTTACTATTGAATCTGTATCCACGACCCTATCAGGCAGTGCATTCTAAATCCTAACCAGTTGTTGTGTAAAAAAGCTTTCCCTCCTGTCACCTCTGGTTCTTTTGCTAACCACGTTTAAATCTGTGCCGCATTGACCCTTCAGCTATTGGAAACAATTTATCTTTATTTACTCTATCTAAACCCTTCATGATTTTAAACACCTCTATCAAATCTTTTCTTAGCCTTTTCTGCTCTAAGGAGAACAAGACCAGCTTCTCCAGTCTATCCACGTAACTGTAATCGCTCATCGGGACACTAATATCTCATTGCATTCTTCTTTTTGTAAATGTTAGATTATTTAATCAGCCTCAGTATTGTATAATGGTAAATTACTTATGTTTCACTCGCCTTTCATTCTAGTTTTGCTTTCAATATGACACAAACTTTGACCCTATGAGGAAAGGGGTTATAGTTACGATTGCAATTCTGCAAACTTTGACAGAATTGGGGCTAGGGGTCACCTTTGGGTGCAATCTGGGCACAACTGCTGAGATTGTGGCCTGAGATTTATAGCTAAAATCAACTCATATATTCTATAACAAATACAAGCATATGCCCTTAAAATGCCGCGAGGTGTTTTTTAAAACAATATGGTGGAACAATATTAATTAAGTACAGTTTTATTTTGCAGTCTGGGTTTGAAGTGTGATACAATATGTATGTAATATATTCATTCATTTCCTCCAGATCAGACACCATCTGTATACGCACAATCTCTATTTTTCTCCGTGTAATAGCTGAACCACAAAATCACTACAATGGGGCAATGAAAAGAATAATTGTGGAGTTTTGAGGTCCTGGAAAAGAATGAGTTGAAGTAGAAGTCCAGATTTCAAAACAATGAACATGTAGGAAGAAGGAATAATGTATAGAAGGGCATATTTGCAGTATAGGAGGAACAAGTTATATTGGAGCAGAATTAAATATTGGATGGATTAAGGCTTTACAGAAACTTGAAGAGTCACTAAGGGGAAAAAAGTATTTGACGAGAGGAACTCTTTTAATTCTTCTAAGATGCATTTTCTTCGTATCACAAATGTTTAACAGCCACCATCTCCTAACCTCAACCCTTAAACAATCTTTGTCTATTGACATTCTTAGCCTCACCATCTCCTCTGACATCAGATAGTACTTCCACATCTCCACATTTGCTAAAGTCTTTTATCCTCTAGTGTCAAGATGTCAGTATTACTGCTCCCGCAACTCTTGTTCATCCTAAACTGCAAATATATAACCCTACTTATATTACCACTGCTTTTAAATGAAAACTCACTGCATTAAGTGTAGTTACAGGACATCTCATCAGTTGTTAGAAATACATTACCAAATGAATGGCATTTGTCTATCATAATGGACTGTAGAAAGGAGCAGAAATACTCTGTCCAGAAATCAATGATACTTGGTGATATTTACTGCTGGTACATTCTATAATAGCCGTGTCAAGAATCTAACTTCACAGAGTGGAAAGATCATACATTCCTTGTATTTATTAGACCGAGGAAGCAAATGACTCAGTAAATGGACCAATAAAAGATTTTGGTTTTGCTCTCAATCAATATGCTGAGCTCATTGCTCGACTTTATAATGCATAAGCAAGCTGTTATATTTGACATTTGGATCTAGTAAGATTAACATAAATGTCAAAACAAAGATAATAAGCTGTTGTGATCCCATGAAACACATTCCTTAAAAATATAACTGTTAAAGCTGTAGAATTTTGTCATTCAGGATACGTTTCCTGCATGACAAATGAGGACAAACTTCTTAGCTTGTGTAAAGCTAAGATGCAGTCTGCCTGCATGAATGCTTAAAAGTTGAAACCAAATATAATGAAAACCAGGCCCGTTCAGGTGAAGCCAATCATCGCAGAGTATTATAAGCTTTGTTGATTTTCACAAAGTCTTGTTTTTTCAGTTTAATGATGTTAAATATCCTTTTACAGATTGGCAAATTGTTGTATATATAATTGTTTGAGATGAATCCTCAAATAGACTGGAAAGCTAAGAAAGAACAACTGATGTCTGGCATTCAGGCTGGGTAATGAGTGTTAAAATTGATTAGCAAGTGCTTTATTTATGCAGAAATCATTGTTTTTGTTATATGACTGTTTAAAGACCAAAGAATTATTTCCCCAAGCTCTTCTCCAATTTATTTTCACATTGCTATTAGCTTTTACTACGTGTTTATGCTCCTCCCACCCTACTTCATCAAACCCGATCAGCATACCCTTTTATTCCTTTCTCGCTCATGTACTTAGCTAGCTTCCCCTTAAATGCATCTATGGTACTCACCTCAATTACTCCCTGTGGTAGTGAGTCCGACATTCTAACCACTCTCTGAGTAATAAAGCTTCTCCTGAATTCCTTATTGGATTTATTAGTGACTATCTTATATTTATAACCCCTAGTTTTGGATTCCCCCACAAGTGGAAACATTGGGAGGGATTTTTAACCCCGGAAAACAGGTGGGTTGGGTTTGGATGGGAGGTTGAAGAGTTAAAAATCTGAATCTGAATCCCGATCCCAACCCACCCACTTCCGCTTTTAATGGTGGGGGGCAGGCATTTAAAATACTATAATGAGGCTCCGTGCCTCATTTGAAAGTGCCATTTTAAATTTAGCTCTGGCTGGCTGGGTTTCCCAGGTTTCGGGGAACCTGTTAGCTAAAGGAAGGCAAGGACTGCTGGATCCAGGAGGCAAGTGCTTTTCCACTTCCCTGCTGGATCTAGTGTTTTTGCCTCGCCGAGTCGCCAACCCCCTGCGATCAGACACCCCCAACCCTTCCGATCTCCCTCCCTCCAATGAGGCCTGCGATCTCCAATTCCCCCCTCCGGTCTTCCAGCTGCCACCTGCCCCCCGGCCTCCCAGCTGACGATCTGCAACCCCCGATCTCCCCTCCAACGATCCGACCTCCCCTCCAACGATCCAACCCCCGACCTCCCTTCCAACGATCCAACCCCCGATCTCCCCTCCAACGATTCAATCCCTGACCTCCCCTCTAACAATTTAACCCCCGATCTCCCCTCCAATGATTCAGCCCCCCGATCTCCCCTCCAACGATCCAACCCCCGACCTCCCCTCCAACGATCCAACCCCCGATCTCCCCTCCAACGATCCAACCCCCGATCTCCCCTCCAACGATCCAACCCCCGATCTCCCCTCCAACGATCCAACCCCCGATCTCCCCTCCAACGATCCAACCCCCGACCTCCCCTCCAACGATCCAACCCCCGACCTCCCCTCCAACGATCCAACCCCCGACCTCCCCTCCAACGATCCAACCCCCGATCTCCCCGCCAACGATCCAATCCCTGACCTCCCCTCCAACGATCCAACCCCCGATCTCCCCTCCAACGATTCAAACCCCGATCTCCCCTCCAACGATTCAACCCCCGATCTCCCCTCCAACGATTCAGCCCCCGATCCCCCCTCCAACGATTCAGCCCCCGATCTCCCCTCCAACGATCCAACCCCCGATCTCCCCTCCAACGAGCCAACCCCCGATCCCCCCTCCAACGATCCAACCCCCGACCTCCCCTCCAACGATCCAACCCCCGACCTCCCCTCCAACGATCCAACCCCCGACCTCCCCTCCAACGATCCAACCCCCGACCTCCCCTCCAACGATCCAACCCCCGACCTCCCCTCCAACGATCCAACCCCCGATCTACCCTCCAACGATCCAGCCCCCGACCTCCCCTCCAACGATCCAACCCCCGATCTCCCCTCCAATGATCCAACCCCCGATCTCCCCTCCAACGATTCAACCCCCGACCTCCCCTCCAACGATCCAACCCCCGACCTCCCCTCCAACGATCCAACCCCCGATCTCCCCTCCAACGATTCAGCCCCCGACCCCACCAGCGATCTTCTGCCTTCTGGCTCCCCCCACCTCCCCACCCCGATCCGTCCCTCTCCTCTCTGTGGCCTGTTGCTATAGGCCTTCCTGCCCGAAAGCCAGCCAGCCTCTCGAGCTGGAACGCTATAAGCAGGAAACAGAGAATCAAAATGCTAATCAGGCCCTGCCGTTCAATTCGGCAGGGCCTGAGGGAAACCCGTTCTTCCAGGTTTCACGACCGCTTTCCAGCCCCCCTGCTCCCTACCCGCCTTCAAATTAAAATTCCGGCCATCTTCTCTAAGTCTACCCTATCAAACCCCTTCATAATTTTAAAAACCTCTAATAGGTCACCCCTCAGCCTTCTCCTTTCTGGAGAAAAGAGTCGCAACCTGTTCAGTATTTTCTGCTAGTTATAACCTTTCAGAACTGTTATCAGCCTTGTAAATCTTTTTTGCACCTTCTCCAATGCCTCAATATCCTTTTTGTAATCTGGAGACCAGAACTGTTCACAGCACTCCCTGTGGTCTAACCAAGGCTCCATACCCAATAATAAATAATCAAGGGGCTATAGGGAGGGGGGAACTTAAAACAATCACTATCACTAGAGAAAATGTACTTGGTAAAATAATGGGACTAAAGGTGGACAAGTCCCCTGGACATGATGGCCTGCATCCTAGGGTCTTAAAAGAAGTGGCTGCAGAGATAGCGGATGCATTGGTTGCAATCTACCAAAATTCCCTGGATTCTGGAGAGGTCCCAGCAGATTGGAAAACCGCAAATGTAACACCCCTATTTAAGAAAGGAAGGAGACGGAAAGCAGGAAACTATAGACCAGTTAGCCTAACATGTCATTGGGAAAATGCTGGAGTCCGTTATTAAGGAAGTCGTAGCAGGACATTTAGAAAATCATAACACAGTCAAGTAGAGTCAGCATGGTTTTATGAAAGGGAAATCATGTTTGACAAATTTGCTGGAGTTCTTTGAGGATGCAATGAGCAGGGTGGATAAAGGGGAACCAGTAGGTGAAGTGTATTTGGATTTCCAGAAGACATTCGATAAGGTGCCACATAAAAGGTTACTGCACAAGATAAGAGCTCACAGGGTTCGGGTAATATATTAGCATGGATTGAGGATTGGCTAACTAACAGAAAATAGAGAGTCGGGATGAATGGGTCATTTTCTGGTTGGCAAACTGTAACTAGTGGGGTGCCACAAGGATCAATGCTGGGGCCTCAACTATTTGCAATCTATATTAATGACTTGGATGAAGGGACCGAGTTTCATGTAGCCAAATTTGCTGATGATACAAAGATAGGTGGGAAAGCATGTTGTGAAGAGGACACACAGGGCTCGATTTTCATTGAGCTGTGGAGGCGTGCGGGGGGTTAAAATTGCAAAAACTGGTGGGCGGGACCCCCCCACCCCGGCCTGGTTCCTGACTCCGAGCAATTTTAACTCGGGCGTGTCTGATGGTCCCGACTCCATCCCGCATCCAACAGGCGGAATTCTCTGCCACAGAGGGCGGTGGAGGCCAGTTCATTAAATATATTCAAGAAAGAGTTGGATATATTTCTTAAGGCTAAAGGGATCAAGGGATATGGGGAGAAGGTAGGGACAGGGTACTGAATTTGGATGATCAGCCATGATCTCATTGAATGGCGGAGCAGGCTCGAAGGGCCGAATGGCCTACTCCTGCTCCTATCTTCTATGTTTCTATGTTTCTATGACTGGTCTTTAAGGCCCTTAATTACCACTAAATGGCCTCTATAATCCTATTTTAACAGGCCCCTGCAACTTTAACCCTTTTCCCATGTAAAACACGTCTGGTGGGAATCACGAATGTGAAACCTGGCGGGAGCACTATTGGATTGCTGACTCTCAACTGCAGGTCAACCATTAAAGAAGAGATTTGATCAGCCATCATTTGCAGGTGGCAGTACTTAGTGGTCTCGGGTCTGGGGCAACTTTTACAAGGCATAACTACACCTGCGGAAGGTTGGAGCCTCACACCCATCTCCAGTGCGACCTCCTGGGAAACCCCTCTCGCCACCTTCACTCAGCGCTTCCTCAATGGAGGCATATACCAGAAGCTTGGGCGCCATTTATTTCCTTCCCATCTGGGCATTAGAGGAGCTCGAGCAGCAGCTGCGGCAGCAGCAGAACCAGGAACAACAGCAGCACCAGCAGCAGGAGCGCCAGGCTGCTGCTCACCCATCTGAGGCTGCACAGGCCAGAAGGGGCCAGTGCCTGGAAGCCCGTCAGTGCAGGAGATTCCCCCAAAACAGGGTCTACAGAGCAGCAGTGCCAAAGGCGGCTCTGATTTTCGCGAGAGGTAGTGACTGACTACAGCAAGACCTGCTGCCCAGAGGACCAGGTGGACAAACATTATCAGTGGCCGTCAAAGTCACCACCGCATTCAACTTTTTTGCCTCAGGCTCATTCCATTGATCAGCAGCAGATATCAGCGGCATCTCCCAGGCGGCCGCACACACTTGCATCATACAGGTAACCGATGCCCTCTTTGCCATCGCGCACAATCACACCCATTTCACCAAGGATCGAGCAAGTGTCACGGTGCAAGCGGTTGGATTAGCTCATCTGGCAGGCTTTCCAAGGGTGCAGAGCATCGTTGACTGCACACATGTGGCCCTTGGGGCACCCCATCGCAATCCAGGTATTTTTGTCAACCGCAAGGGCTTCCACTCCCTCAACGTTCAGCTGGTGTGTGACCACAAGAAGGAGATTTTGCATGTTTGTGCCATGTACCCTGGCAGTTGCCATGGCTCCTTCATACTGCGCCTCCGTTATTCAGTCCGCCAGACCAACTTAACAGATGGCTACTTGGAGACAAGGGCTATCCCCTGAGGATGTGGCTGATGATGCCGTTGAGGAGGCCAGCCAACGAAGCTGAGGAGCGCTACAACTCCAGCCACATTTCCACCAGATCCATTATTGAGCAAACCATCGGTTTGCTGAAGATGCGCTTCAGATGCCTGGATAGATCAGGTGGAGCCCTGCAGTACTCAGCAGCCAGGGTCTCCAGAATTGTCGTGGTTTGCTGTGCACTTCACAACATGGCACAGCGTCGTGGCTTGCAGATTCCTGAGGACCAAGTGGCTCCTCACATAACCTCCTCAGATGAGGAGGAGGCGGGCGAAAACGAACATCCTGCAGAGGCCCATCAACCAGCAGCAGCATTATGCGCGAACATTGCTGCCCGGGATGCAAGAAACGCACTCATCCTGGCCAGATTTGCTTAGCCTAGTCAATCAAACACTTTTGCCTCACAGCTTCTTGTAAGAATTCGCAATAATTTACAGTTCTGAAGATCAATTTTTTTGATTAAAGAATCCCTGGGCGTTGTGCTTTTAAATTTCCAGGGATAAAAATGGTTGTCGCACCACATGGCCGAAGACAAAGAGGCTTGGAATGCAGCTTTCTGTGTCTGGAAGTAAGGTTCAATGAAGACAAAGGACAATGCTTTGTTTACAAAGCAATCGAATGCTATTAGCATTTGTTTGTATATCGAGTGGATACATCTAAACTGCAGAAGAGACTTTTGTATCTTGAATGGGATCCGTTTAAGAATTGAACGGGTCTAAATCACCTAGCATGCTGGACAATAGAGCAGTTGTATTTCCCTTTTGTTTCAGCCCAGGGAGCTCCGGAAGACACATTAATCCAGTCCAACCACTCTGAGTTAGCCAATCACAGCTTTCTCTTGTGTATTGGACCCTTTGGGCGGGGAATTTTGCACACAGCCCTTGCTAGGCGGGGGGGAGGGGGGGCTCACCAGATATATAAGATAGCTGCTGAGAAGCTATCTCTCTTTTTTTACTTCCTGGGACCATAGGTGAGCCTCTCGCTCTCTCTCTCTCTTTTACTTCGCTGGACCACAGGTGAGCAGGGTGTTCTGACTCCTCAACAAGGCAACCTAGCAGGAGTTTGGGGTGGTGATTTGAGGGTAATTGCTAAGATTGTTTAAATAACATTGTAGTCATTTTATCCCTCGTTTTCGCCGTCTGCAACCCCCCTGTTATATAGTTTTAATGTAATTACTGTGTTCGTGTGGTATAGTTTATTCTTTGGATTGTAGTTTATTTAGGTAATAAAACTTGATTTTTCTCTCATCCAAACCACTTGTTCCATTTTAATATCATTAATTATAAGATCCTCCACTCAGAACTGAAGGAGGGGTAGCGATTCAAAACTGCTGTTTTAAAATTGGTTTTATTGGAATTGGTCTCTGTGCAGGCAAAGGCTGCAAGACCAGGAAAATTACTTTAAACCAGTTTAAAGAAGCCCCCAACCCTTACATTCTTACCTGAGCATCAACAATGGCCAAGACCCTGTGGATTCCTAGCTATTTGACCAGCATACTGACAATTGCAAGTAATCCTAAGCCCTCAATGTGAAAGTCCCATTTGTGAAATGACACACACCACACCTACAGCAGTAGGCATCAGATTTTTTATTAACATTATTAATCTGATGGCTTTTTCTAACATTACATCAAATTTCATCCAAGTGACTACCCTTGTGACTACTTGTGCTTTATCTTCCTCTTTCGCGTGCTCCTACATCGTGCTTCCCCTGTGGCTTCAGCAGATGTGGATGCCCCTTGCTCACTTTCCTGCTGCTCCTGTCTCGACACCTTTGGCAGGCGTCCTCTGGGGTTGCGAGCCTGTGAGGGCTCGTCAACAGTCTGCTGCTCCTGCGGCTATGCAGGGGTTGAGATGTCTATCTCACTTGGGTGTGGACTCGGGTGGGGCTCTGACCGAGGGCTCTGCAGTGGCATGGAAGTGTGAGCACTTGGAGAGGAACCCCCACTTCCTTGAGGTCTGCCACCGACCTCCCTCTCATGGGTCAGGTCCCCCTCAGTGCCTGCAAGTGGCTGGAGAGCACCTTGCTGCACATCAGGGGGGCCATGGGGACCCGTATCTGCAATGGCAGTCCTACTCAGAAGGACTTTCATGAAGGTCTGGTTTCGCTGTTCAATAAATGCCCATCGCTCCTCAAGAGATGTCATTCTATTCTGAACAATGACCATGTTTTCCATACCCTGGCGACTAAGCTCCTCCATGGCCGTAGCCCTCCTCTCCTCTACCGTAGCCATCCTCTCCTGTACGGTAGCCAGCCTTACCACGGAGGTAGCAATAGTTTCCACGGAGGTAGCCATCCTTTCCATTTTGATGCGTTCATGCACCAATGACTCCACAAAGGCTCTGCTCATATTTGCTATGGACTCTTCCATTCGCTCCACACTCACAGTGACCCTAGAGACAAAACCTGCCAGAGACTCCTGCATCTGTGCCTGGAGTTCCATCGCCTCTGATCTTATGGATGGACCCAGAGGCAGAGGGTCGACATGCTGCTGAGCCGAGCTGGCAGAGTTCTGCGCCCTCCGACTTGGACTCTCCACTGCTGTCCCTGTCTCCACAATCTGCTGATGCTCACTTGTGAGCTGTGATACACCAGGTGATAACACTATATGTCCCGAAGGTCCCACTGAGGTGTGAGTGTCTGCGCTGGTGCTGGGTGCGCTGAATTCTACTGACGCTGCGCCTTCAGAGGTTGCAACTTCCTCTGAGGAGTCTGGCTGCTCAGCCTCGTCTTCCTGGCTAGGTGGGACGGATGCTTGTGATGGTCCTGTGGGGGAGTAAATGAAAGAGTCAGAGATGTGATGCAAAGGCTACATGCACATAGCTTTTTGCAGATGCTCATAAGTGCATCTGTTACAGCTTCACAATCATTATCAGCGACTCATGCAATGTCAAAGAGAGAGATGGGAAACTTTTCTGTCACCAGCTTGCTGTGTTGCACCCGTCTGTCCATCCCCCACGCGCGAATCATCCTCAATACCCATGATTCCAGGACGGCCTCCTCCCAGGGGGTCAGGTGGGCTATTGAGGGTGGTCCCCCTCCTGTCCTGGCTCGCGCTCTCTTGTTGTGAGCTCTCTTTTCCTGCAATGAGGGAGACAATTGGAGGTTGAGTGAGAATGAAGGAATGAGTGTAGAGATTGCATAGCATAGATACTTAGAAGCAGACAAAGATGGAGTGAGGTTGCAAGACCAAGGGCCCTCCCTGTGTGTTGTCAGTTGTGTTCAAAGCATCAGAGTGAGAGGGAGTGTGAGGGCTGCATGGTGGAATAGTTATCTGAATGTGAGCATAGAGAGAGAGAGGGAATGGGTAACGGTGCATGGATGTCAGTGTCAAGTGGGATGTGGAGGAAGAGATTGCTAAAGCTGAGTGCTGGTGAGGAAAGGCAATGGGGATCAGATTGAGGGTGATGGGAAATTCATACTCACTTTTCCAGTGCACTGAAGGTCATGAAATATTTTCCTGCACTGTGTCCAGGTTCTGCGGTTGACTCCCAAGGCGTTGACCTCCTCAGCCACCTGCATCCACACAGCCTTGGTCTGAGTGGGAGGCCTCTTCCTCCCTGATGAAGGGAACAGGACCTCCCTGTTGGCTCTAGTCTCATCCACCAATGCCTACAGTGCTGCCTCGTCAAAGCGAGGAGCTGCTCTTGCCCTCCCGCTTGTCATCTTTCCTACAGGTCCCTTTGACACCAAATAGAGTAAGCTTAGAAGCCTGCAGAAGAAGCAAGGCTTGCTGTGGACCTTATATGCAGCAGCAATGATGACATCATCGGAGGGGACTTTCAGTCATGAAAAACCCCTTTGCAAAGGCTTCCCACACGCTGGAAATCAATTGGCCAATTGAATTAAAATTGCATCAATCTCCCACATCCATTTAGATTCGTGTGGGAAACACAAAATTCGGATAACACGACAACAGAGTTAAAATCGAGCCCACAGAATCTGCAAAGGGATCTAGATAGGTTAAGTGAGTGGGCAAAACTTTGGCAGATGGAGCATAATGTGGGAAAATGTGAGCTCATCCAATTTGGTAGGAAAAATAAAAAAGCAAATTATTATTTAAATGGAGAGAGATTACAAAGTGCTGCACTACAGTGGGATCTGGGGGTCCTCGTACATGAAACACAAAAAGGTAGCATGCAGATAAAACAAGTAATTAGGAAGGCAAATGGAATGTTGGCCTTTATTGCAAGGGGGATGGAGTATAAAAGTAGGGAAGTCTTGCTACAACTGTACAGGGTATTGGTGAGACCACACCCTGGAGTACTGCATACAGTTTTGGTTTCCTTATTTAAGGAGGGATATACTTGCATTGGAGGCAGTTGAGAGAAGGTTCACTAGGTTGATTCCTGAGATGAAGGGGTTGTCTTATGAAGAAAGGTTGAGCAGGTTGGGCATATACTCATTGGAGTTTAAAAGAATGAGAGGTGATCTTATTGAAACATATGAGATGCTGAGGGGGCTTGGCAAGGTAAATGCAGAGAGGGAATGTAGAACTAGGGGGCATAATTTCAGAATAAGGGTCGCTCATTTAAAATGGGGAAGAGGAGGAATTTCTTCTCTGAGGGTCGTGAATCTGCGGAATTCTCTACCCTAGAGAGCTGTGGAGGCTGGGTCATTGAATATATTTAAGGTGGAGATGGGCATATTTTTGAATGATAAGAGAGTCAAGGGTTATGGGGAGCGGGCAGGGAAGAGAGTTGAGGCCAAGATCAGATCAGCCATGATCTTAATGAATGGCGGAGCAGGCGCGAGGAGCCAAATGGCCTACTCCTGCTGCTATTTCTTATGCTCTTATGTTCTTATACAAGTTTAACGTAACCTCTCTGCTTATCTCGTCTATTCCTCTAGAAATGAACCCCAGTGCTTTGTTTGCATTTTTATGGCCTTGTTAACCCCACATTAAAGGAGGCATTTTCACTTAGAATTTTAAAATATATTGTGTGCATTATTTCTCACTGAAAATTTCAAAGTACATTGAGTATCCCTCTTTAAACTCATTAATCTGTCACCATTCCCAACATAGTTGACTGCTACTAATTCCTCCACCATCTCTGCTCTGTGGACCACCTCCATGGCACTCCCTTGCTTTGTTACACTCCTACCTGTCCCTGTACACAAGCGCATTTGCTGCAATGGTTTTTCCTCCTACACCTGCACAGTCACCTTGGGTACCAATGATCCACTTAGACCCCTCGTATTGTTGCTTAACTGCTATCCCTTAGCAACATCATCTGTAGGCATAGGGTCAGTTTCAACAACAACAACAGCTTGTATTTATATAGCACCTTTAACGTAGTAAAATGTCCCAAGGCGCTGCACAGGAGTATTTTAAGACTAAAAATTTGACACCAATCCACATAAGGATAAATTAGGGCAGGTGACCAAAAGCTTGGTCAAAGAGGTAGGTTTTAAGGAGCGTCTTAAAGGAGGAAAGAGAGGTAGTGAGGCAGACAGGTTTAGGCAGGGAATTCCAGAGCTTAGGGCCTAGGCAACAGAAGGCATGGCTACTAAAGGTTGAGCAATTTATAATCAGGGATTCTCAAGAGGACAGAATTAGAGGAGCGTAGATATATCGGAGGGGATTGTGGGGCTTAAGGAGATTACAGAGATAGGAAGGGGCAAGGCCATTGAGGGATTTGAAAACAAGGATGAGAATTTTGAAATCGAGGTGCTGCTTAACCGGGAGCCAATGTAGGTCAGCGAGCACAGGGGTGATGGGTGAACGGGACTTGGTGCGAGTTAGGACACGGGCAGCCGAGTTTTAGATGACGTCAAGTTTATGTAGGGTGGAATGTGGGAGGCTAGCAAGGAGTGCATTGGAATAGTCAAGTCTAGAGGTAACAAAAGCATGGATGAGGGTTTCAGCAGCGGATGAGCTGAGGCAAGGGTGGAGATGGGCGATGTTATGGAGGTGGAAGTAGGTGGTCTTTCTTATGCGGCCGGATGCTCCTTTTATGGTCAAATATGACACCAAGGTTTCCACATTTGTGTTGACAACACCCAGCTTTATCACTACTCTCAACTTCATGAGTTTGACTGGTTGTTTAACATTAAATTGTGGATGAGCCAGAATATCCTCCAGTTGAACAGTGGCAAGACTGAAGCCTTGCTGCTCAACTCCTACCAAAAACTCTGCACCACAACTCCATATTCTTCCTGGTTACTTGCTCAGGCTGAACCTGGCATTGTGCAACACCTCAGTGTCCTGTCTGACCCTTGGCTGAATTTCAAATAATACAGCCTATCTGTACTGGCCGCGCTAGACGTGCTCCTATCTAGTTATCCAGCAAGTTAAACACGTATTCAAAATAATTCTTCGTGAAGCCGTTTGCTGTTTGAAGCCTTTACTTGAACATAGATACATAGAAGATAGGAGCAGGAGTAGGCCATTCGGCCCTTCGAGCCTGCTCCGCCATTCAATGAGATCATGGCTGATCATCCAAATTCAGTACCCGGTCCCTGCTTTCTCCCCATATCCCTTGATCCCTTTAGCCTTAAGAAATATATCCAACCCTTTCTTGAATATACTTAATGAACTGGCCTCCACCACCCTCTGTGGCAGAGAATTCCACAGGTTCACCACTCTCTGGGTGAAGAAATTCCTCCTCATTTCAGTCCTAAATGGCTTACCCTTTATCCTTAGACTATGACCCCTGGTTCTGGACTCCCCGGCCATCAGAAACATCCTTCCTGCATCTAGTCTGTCCAGGCCTGACAGAACTTTATAGGTTTCGATGAGCTCCCCTCTCAATCTTCTAAACTCCAGTGAGCATAAGCCCAATCGACACAATCTCTCCTCATACGTCATTCCTGCCATCCCAGGTATCAGCCTGGTGAATCTTCGCTGCACTCCCTCCATGGCAAGAACGTCCTTCCTCAGGTAAGGCAACCAAAACTGCACACAATACTCAAAGTGTGGTCTCACCAAGGCCCTGTACAACTGCAGCAAGACATCCTTGTTCTTGTACTCGAACCCTCTTGCTACGAAGGCCAACATACCATTTGCCTTCTTAACCACCTGCTGCACCTGCATGCTTAACTTCAGCGACTGGTGTACAAGAACACCCAGGTCTCTTTGCACTTCCCCTTCTCCCAATCTATTACCATTCAAATAATAATCTGCCTTTCTGTTTTTGCCACCAAAGTGGATAACCTCACATTTATCCACATTATAGTGCATTTGCCATGTTTCTGCCCAATCACCCAACCTGTCCAAATCGTGCTGGAGTTTCACGACATCCTCCTCACAGCATACCCTCCCCCCCAGCTTTGTGTCGTCTGCAAATTTGAAGATATTACATCCAATTCCCTCGTCCAGATCATTAATATATATTGTGAACAGCTGGGGTCCTAGGACCGATCCTTGCGGTACCCCACTAGTCACTGCCTGCCACTTGGAAAACGACCCGTTTATTCCAACTCTTTGCTTTCTGTCCGCCAACCAGTTCTCTATCCAAGTCAATATCTTGCCCCCAATCCCATGTGCCTTAATTTTGCACGCTAATCTCTTATGCGGGACCTTATCGAAAGCCTTCTGAAAGTCCAAATGCACCACATCCACTGGTTCTCCCTTATCTATTTTACCAGTTACATCCTCAAAAAATTCCAGTAGATTAGTCAAGCATGATTTACCTTTTGTAAATCTATGTTGACTTTGTACGATCCAGTCACTGCTTTCCAAGTGCTCTGCTATTACATCTTTTATAATGGACTCTAGCATTTTCCCCACTACCGATGTCAAGCTTACCGGTCTATAATTCCCCGCCTTTTCTCTACCACCTTTTTTGAATAGTGCGGTAACATTAGCTACCCGCCAATCCATGGGTACCGTTCCAGAGTCTATCGAGTTCTGGAAGATGACCAGCAATGCATCTACTATTTCTAGGGCCACTTCCTTAAGTACCCTGGGATGTAGACTATCAGGCCCTGGGGATTTTTCGGCCTTCAGTCCCATCAATTTTCCTAACACCATTTCCCTACAAATACTGATTTCTTTCAGTTCCACCCTTTCATCAGACCCTATGTTCCCTGGCATCTCTGGGAGGTTATTTGTGTCCTCCTTTGTGAAGACAGAACCAAAATATATATTTAGTTGTTCTGCCATTTCTTTGTTCCCCATTATAAATTCCCCTGATTCTGACAGTCAGTTTTTATGTTCTCTGCAAGCTTACTCTCATATTCTATTTTCCCTTTCTTAATTAATCCCTTTGTCCTCCTTTGTTGAATCCTAAACTGCTCCCAATCCTCAGGCTTATTGCTTTTTCTGGCCAATTTATATGCCCTCTCCTTGGACCTTATGCTATCCTTAATTTCCCTTGTTAGCCACGGTTGGGTCACCTTTTTTGTTTTATTTTTATGCCAAACTGTGATGAACAAATTCTGTAGTTCATCCATTCGGTCTTTGAATGTTTGCCATTGCCTATCCACCGTCAACCCTTTGAATGCCATTCCCCAATCAATCCTACCCAACTAGCTCCTCAGACCATCATAGTTTCCTTTATTTAAATTGGGGACCCTAGTCTCCGAGTCAATTTTGTGAAACTGTAAACAAAGATAAAGTATGTTTTGTACATAAACTGAGTACTATACATTCGATATTACATAAGATATAAACATATTTACAACAGTAGAATAGATTAATTGTATAACTAACTAACATTTGGACTCACTTCTGTAACTATCAAATATTAACCTTTTATAAACATAGTGTTATCAAAATACTACTCTGACAACATTGCTATTATGCTAAGAAACAAAGATACTCACAGATATTGCACTTGGCCTAACATATGAAATCAGATTACATTGGATTGTGAAACCCTTATGGAATCCTCCATTACTGCCAGGTTCTTCCTGGAATTCTACTTCCTGTGTTACACAGGAAGAAAGGTACGAAGGTCAAATGACCTCTCACAGGAAGAAAGGAACAAAGGTCAAATGACCTCACACAGGAAGAAAGGAACAAAGGTCAAATGACCTCTGCTTCATACAAACACACTGCTAACACAATAACTACCACCAGAAGGTGCTATCTGCACACATAAAATAGTCCATCGGTCCAGAACACTATCCATGACCAAGAACTCTTAATTACAACTTTGTTACTACATTCCTCTGCACCACTACTGAAACCTTCATCCCCAACTTTTGTCATAATCTGGTTCAACTTCTCCAGTCCGCTCAGCCTCTCATGATTCATCCTAAATAAACTGCAACTCATCCAAAACTACAATCTCCTCTTCTTCTTAGGCAGTCCTGTGTCCTAATCCACACAGTCCCATTCCCATATCTCCACACAGTCCCATTCCCATATCACCTCTGTCCTCATCAACCTCCATTGGCTCCTGTCTCCCAATGCATTTGATTCAAATTCCTTGTTCTAGTACAAAGCTTCCCCCAGGGCCTCAGTTAGCCCTATCTGTCAGACACTGCCCTCTAAACATCTAACTCTGCTCTCCTTTGCACACCACCCAACCCCTCCTTTTTCACTGCAGAACCTTCACCTGGGCTCTGCACTCAGGATCTCTATTCTTAAAGTTTCTTCTTTACTCCTTTGCTTGCCACTTTGAAAAGCCTCACCAAAATCTATGGGCTAGAAATTCGTGGCCTTAGCGCCACTCCATAGCACCATTAAATGGTGCTAATACAGCAGCCACCGCTTTTTTGCCAGCTGCTGGCGGTTCCTGCGGCGGCCGCCATTTTCGTCCCTACTTTATGCTGGCGGTGCCATCTCCAACAAAATCGCGGCGTTGTGACGTAAATCGGCATATAATGCCGACTTTACATCACAAGCGCGAACTTCGACCCTAGCGCTGAATTCAGCACTGGGTCCTAAGCACAGCAGGCTGACAGTGGCGATGTCTGCACCTCTTAAAGGGACACATACATCATTCAGGAAAGTTTGAATTTAAGGTTTTGGATTTTTGTTGTTGATTTTATTGAAGTGGTGACTTGCTGCAATAGATGTGAAAGGTTTTTTTTAAGTGTGTAGGGAGTGCTGCTGGATGCTTGCAAGGGCTTGAATGGTAAATGAAGGCTTTTGAGAAGACAGAACATACTGCGAATACTCAGCAAGTCATGCAACATCCGTGGAGTTAAAAACAGAGTGGGGCTGGATTTTCATTTAGGAGGCGGGACTACAACTTTCAGGGTTGTAGTCCCGCCTCCATCGAGTTGTGGCCAATCCACGCGATTTTGACTTGATTGACCTTGTTGAGCCTGCCCAGCGGGCTCAGCAGGCCAATTAAGGGCCACCTGGCAACAAGTGACGTCACAGATTGATATTTCATCTGTCAAGACCTTTTGCCAGATGAAATATCAGCGTTCAACAGCTGTTTGAAGCTGTCAAACAATGACGATCTGTACTCCAAGTTAATTCCTTCCTCTCAGGATAATTTAGAGATCTCTCCGGAACAGAAAGCTGAATGCTGCAATTTTTGACAGATCGCGGCCATTCTGCTTTCTGTGCTGGTGTGATGAGGGACTCCCGAGACCTGAAGGAAGGAAGGCTGTAACTGTTAGATCCGGGTATCTTAATGTTGTGTCCTTCAATAATCAGACAAAGACTGCAGGGAACAATCAACAGGTGTTTACTGAATGAGGGTTCAAACTGCAACTGACTGTACAGAGCACGACTCAGGGTTTATATACAGGTGTGGTCACTGCCGGTACTACAGGATACAGGAGCTGTAAAAAGTAGTTCTCCCCCTTAAAGGTACATACATTACAATTCCTCCCCTTTTAGATTAACAGTACCATGACACTCATTTAACAATTAAATATCAAACTAATTACAATTAACACGTTTAACATGCAACATTAACTGGAAATAGTCTATTTGTAAATTCAGTCTTTGGGGAGGCTTCCTGATTCTTTCTGGATAACGCCTTTCCCGAGTGTCTCGCTCTTGGTGCGGAGGAGATTCTAACACCCTGTCGTCAGTTGATTCATCAGCTTCCAATGCTATTGTTTCTGAGGTAGATGCGACCTGTATGTCGGGTTCCTCACCAGGTACGTATGGCCGAGACATGGGGTTGACTCATTCCTGTGACTCTAGGATCTGGTCAGCATGGCGTCTCACAATGTTCTCCCCAACATCCACTGTGTACATTAGTGGCCCCTGCCGTGTGCATATCGTTCCTGGTTGCCATTTCTCTGTTCGGTAGTCGCGGGCCAAGACTGGTTGCCCTATGTTGAAGCTCCTTGTCGGCTTCTCATTGATGTGCTGGAATTGCTTATTCTCAACATCTCTTTGTACATTTGGTCTGAGCAAATCCAGATGAGATCTCAACCTTCGGTTAAAGAACATCATGGCCGGGGCCTGGTTGGTGACTGCATGTGTCGCATTTCTGTAGGCTAACAGGAAATTGTCCACCTTATGCTGCAGTGGAATGTCGTCATCGCACATGGCCTTTACTGCTTTTTTAAAAGTTTGTACGAACCTCTCAGCCAATCCATTTGTGGCTGGATGATACGGGGCGGATGTGTAATGCCTTACCCCATTCCTTTTCATAAATCTTCGAAACTCTTCGGACACAAACTGTGGTCCGTTATCAGAGCAAATCTGCTCAGGCAAGTCGTTCCTGGCAAAAATGGTCCATAGGACTGCAATAGTTTTCTCCGTGGTGGTGGAGGACATTTTGATCACCTCAGGCCATTTCGAGTGCGCATCCACGGCTCTTAAAAACATTGAGTCCATGAATGGACCAGCAAAATCAATACGCACCCGTTGCCATGGAGATGAGGGCCACTCCCATGGGTGTAGAGGGGCATGTGGTGGTGCATTTTGGACCTTCTGGCATCCTGAGCAGCTCTTTGTCAGGTCCTCGATTTGCTGATCGATCCCCGGCCACCACACATAAGCCCTAGCAAGGCTTTTCATTTTCCCCCTCCCAGATGACCTTCGTGAAGCTCATTGAGCACTCTCTCCCTTAACTTGGGTGGAATTACCACTCGGGATCCACACATCAAGGTCCCCTGGCATACTGACAGCTGTTCTCTTCTGGATGAGAATGCTGGCAACAGTGAGTCGCCATGTGCTGGCCCTCCCTTCACCATCATATCATATACCCGAGACAGTGTCGGGTCATTTCGGGTCTCCTTCTCTATACCAGCGTTAGTTACTGGCAAGCATTCAATTATAGTCGAATGAAACATTTCGACAGAATCCACTGCTGGTGCTTCCTCCGCAGTAGGCAGTGGCAGGCGTGATAGCCCATCAGTGTTTCCATGCTGTTTTGTGCCCTTATACTCGATATCATATTGGTGCGCCCCTAGAAAGAGGGACCATCTTTGTAGCCGTTGCGCAGTCATCACCGGAACACCCTTCTTTGGATTAAAGATGGAGACAAGTGGTTGGTGGTCAGTCAGCAAGGTGAACTTCTGCCCATGCAGATAGTCACAGAAATCACAGAAACCCCACAGTGCAGATAGAGGCCATTTCGGCCCATCGAGCCTGCACCGACACATATCCCACCCGATCCCCGTAACCCCTACACCAACACATATCCCACCCTATCCCCGTAACCCCACGTATTTAATCCCCCTAACACTAAGGGTCAATTTATCATAGCCAATCAACCTAACCCGCACATCTTTGGACTGTGGGAGGAAACCGGAGCGCCCGGAGAAAACCCATGCAAACACGGGGAGAATGTGCAAACTCCACACAGACAGTCACCCGAGGCCGGATTCGAACCCGGGTCCCTGGCGCTGTGAGGCAACAGTGCTAACCACTATGCCACCGTTCACTCCCCACACTAGGCTGAGGGCCTCCCTGTCAATCTGGGCGTAGTTACGCTCGGCTGAGGTTAGTGACCGAGACGCAAAGGCTACTGGCCTCTCCGAGCCGTCCGGGAATTTGTGCGACAGCACCGCTCCAATGACATAGGGTGATGCATCACACGCCAACCGAATTGGTAGTGCTGGATTGAAATGAGCCAACACCTCTTTCGATGTGATCAATGCTTTGCTCTTCTGGAAAGCTCGTTTACATTCGTCACTCCACTTCCATGGTACCCCCGTTTGCAGTAGGGTGTTCAGTGGGTGTAGTACGGTAGACAAATTCGGCAAGAACTTATGGTAGTAGTTCACCAGCCCGAGGAACAACCTCAGTTGTGACACATTTTCCGGTGCTGGAGCCTTGACTACTGCCGTAATCTTTTCAGGGGACTTATGTAACCCCTCTTTATCAATAACGTGGCCACAATACGAGATCTGCTCCTGGAAAAACTCGCATTTGTGGCGATTAGCTCGGAGCCCATATTCCTTCAATCTAGTGTGCACCTGCTCCAGGTTGGCGAGGTGATCACTGTTATTTTCGCCCGTGACCAGGATGTCGTCCAAATAACACTGGGTCCCTGGAATCCCTTGCAGGACTTGTTCCATTGCCCTTTGCCAAATAGCCGGAGCTGATGCTACCCCGAACACCAGCCGGTTGTATTGGTAGAGACCTTTATGAGTGTTGATCGTGAGGTACTGTTTCGAGGCTTCTTCTACTTCCATTTGCAGGTACGCCTGGGCCAGATCAATCTTAGTGAAGCATTTCCCTCCAGATAGCGAGGCAAAAATATCTTCAATCCACGGAAGCGGATATTGTACAGTCTGAAGGACTGGGTTCACTGTCACCTTAAAGTCCCCACAGATGCGAACCTTCTTTGGTTCCCCAGGCGTATTACTCAACGACCTCTGCATTACAGAAACGATGGGTGTAGCCCACTCGCTCCAGTCCACTTTGGACAGTACTCCTGAACATTCCAAACCTTCCAGCTCTGCTTCGACGGCTGGGCGGATCGCATAAGGTATCGGTCTGGCATTAAAAAACTTTGGGCTTTCATTTTCCTCTATTTTGATCGTCGCTGTTATGCCTTTTAGTGTTCCGAGTCCCTCCTGGAACACTTCTTGTGCATCAGTTAGCATTTTTGACAGTCATCCAGGTGTGACGTCATCATCCTTTTTGGCATCTACAGTCAGTGCTTGTATGGAATGCCAATCTAGCTGTATCTTCCTGATCCATTCACATCCTAGTAGTGGTTGTCCTCCATCTGGCAATACATATAGGTCCATTTTTGGTGTTTCCTTGCCGTTATATATAACGTTCACCCTTATTTTTCCTTTGGGGTAGACTTTTTGCCCCGTGTATGTCTTCAAGACAATCTTTGTATCTCTCAAGGGTATATGTGAGAATAGCTGCTTGTAGTCCCTTCGGTTTATGACTGTTAGGGCTGATCCTGTGTCCAATTCCATTTTCACTTGGACTCCTGCTATCTTGAGCGTGACCCAGATAGTTTGGTGATCCTCCGTTTTGATCACATTATGTAGTTTCAGACAACCCAGCTCCTTGCTTCCGGAGTCTGTATCACTCTTCTGTTCGTCTGAACTACTCTCCGTCACCTTATGTACCTTCTTGTACTTCTCCTGTGGAGATTTCTTGCTGCTGGTTTTCTTTCCCGACCTGCAGACTCTTGCTATGTGTCCTACTTTTCCACACTGTCTGCACACTTTGTCCTTGAACCAGCAATCATTATGGTCGTGTGTTGTTCTGCCGCAGCGATAGCACTTCACTGTTCCGTATGACATTTCATTTGTGCCATATTCTTGTGTTCTCCGTTGTATCTCTGCAGTGCCCCGTGCGGCTGCTTCGTGTGATACTGCCATGCTGAAAGCCTTGTCCAGCATAAGATCCTTTTCTGATAGAAGCCGTTTCTGGGTTCCTTCACTTTGAAGCCCACACACAAACTTGTCCCTTAAAGTATCTGCTAGTCCCGTTCCAAACTGGCAGTGTTTTGATAGCTTGCGCAGTTCCGTTAGGTACTCAGCATTACTTTCATCTTTATGCTGGTTCCTTTTGTGAAACTTAAATCTTTCTGCTATCAGCAGCGGTGTGGGGTTTAAGTGGTCCTGTAGGATTGACACTATGTTTTCAAAATCCTTTTCTACTGGCTTCTCTGGGGTTACTAGGTTTCGTAGTAAGCCATACGTTTTTGCACCCATTGAGTTCAACAATACCAGCGCTTTCTTGTCATCTGGCACTTCATTCGCCTTGCAGTATACTTCTATGTGTTCGACATATGTCGTCCAATCTTCGACTTCACTGTCGAACGCTGTGATACTGCCACTCTTCGGCATTTTTGGGTGTGGTTAGACTGGCTTAAAATGGCGTCTCCCGCGCTTTCCTTTCATCCCTGCTGCAGCTTAAAATGGCATCTCCCGCGCATTCCTTTCTTCCCCGCAGCGGCTTAAAATGCGTCTCCCGCGCTGCTGTCAACGCCGCTCTCGGCGGTCCTCCTGGCAAATGGCGACGCCCTGTGGGATTCGTGTGCTGCTCCTGCGCTGCTGCCAATGCCGCTCTCTGCGGTCCTTGTGGCAATGGCAGCGCCTCGCATTTTCCTGCGTGCCTCTCTCCCCCGTTGACGCTGCTCGGCACTTGAACACTGGCTGCGCTCTGCTCTCTCTCGCCTCTCTCCCCCGTTGATGCCGCTCGGTCCTGAACACCGGCTGCGCTCTGCTCTCTCTCGTTGACGCTGCTCGGCCCTTGAACACCGGCTGCGCCCCGTGCGCTCTGCCCTCTCTCTCTCCCCCGTCGACGCTGCTCGGCCTTTTTCTGTGCCGCTCGGTCGGCTCTAGCCGCCGCTGTCCGGGAAGGGTCTGCGCAGTACCTGTTGCCAGCCCGTTTCGCTGGACCACCGTGGCTGGAAAGCCAAGCCTGGCTCTCGACAGCCTCCCCTGCGATGCCCGTGCTTCTGGACTCGACCTCCTTCCACTGTTCTCCAGGAGCGAATCCCTGGGAGGTGATGCAGAGTTGCAGGTAGGTTCGAATCTTTCTCGTCGCCAATGTTAGATCCGGGCATCTTAATGTTGTGTCCTTCAATAATCAGACAAAGACTGCAGGGAACAATCAACAGGTGTTTACTGAATGAGGGTTCAAACTGCAACTGACTGTACAGAGCACTACTCAGGGTTTATATACAGGTGTGGTCACTGCCGGTACTACAGGATACAGGAGCTGTAAAAAGTAGTTCTCCCCCTTAAAGGTACATACATTACAGTAACGGTAAGTAAAACTTCTTTAAACACTTTAAACATGCTAAACACACTTACCTCTGCACTCATGCACCCACCACTCACCTGAACACTGGACATCTCAACCCTTCCAAGCCCTTCAGGCAGCCGGCCCGCCTCGCTAACTTGGCGTGGTTTGGAGCCATCGGGAATCCCACACTTCAAGAATGAAAATAGAGATTAGGCTAAAAACTGCCTGTTAACTACCTGTTAACATGGTGTGGAGATGCCGGAGTTGGACTGGGGTGGACAAATGTAAGAAGCCACACAACACCAGGTTATAGTCCAACAGCTTTATTTGAAATCACAAGCTTTCGGAGCGCTGCTCCTTCTTCAGGTGAAGTGGAGAAATGCATAAAGACACAGCTTATATAGTCAGAGAATCATATCAGATGTTTACAGGTAACCTTTCCAACTGCCATTTATCACACCTTGGCAGAGAGATAATCACAGCAGTCAAAGGTGTGAATGGTGTCCAAACAGGTCAGTCAGGGAAACATTACATCAAAGAACAATGAGGTGGGGTCACAAGGGGTCAAATATTGCAGATGCTGGGGTCTGTATGAAAAACAAAAAAACAGACAAAAAACATTTTTTTTGGCTGGAAATCACAGCAGGTCCGGCCGCATCTGTGTAGAGAGAACAAGCCAATGTCGACTCGAGTCTGGATGACCCTGCATCAGGTGGGGTTACATGGTGGGGTTACATGTAGCATGACATGAACCCAAGATCTCGGTTGAGGCCGTCCTCATGGGTGCGGAACTTGGCTATCAGTTTCTGCTCGACGATTTTGCGTTGTCGTGTGTCTCGAAGGCCACCTTGGAGAATGCTTACCCGAAGATGGGAGGCTGAATGTCCTTGACTGCTGAAGTGTTCCCCGACTGGGAGGGAACACTCCTGCCTGGTGATTGTTGCGCGGTGTCCGTTCATCCGTTGTCGCAGTGTCTGCATGGTCTCGCCGATGTACCATGCTCCGGGGCATCCTTTCCTGCAACGTATGAGGTAGACAACGTTGGCCGAGTCACCTTTGCGAGAGGTACGACTCTGCCGTCGTACCTCTCGCACACTCCTCAACCATCTCGTACACCAGCTCTACAGCAGACGCCGCAACCTCGAAACCGAGATGGAGTCCATGTTCTCAGCCTGTGCTCAGGACGCAGCAGACCAGCTACGAGACACCGCCAAACAAACAAGGCAATGGAACTACGCTACCTACATGCACACCAAGAACAGAAAGCTTGAGAAACTTGGCATCACCAGCAGCAGCAACCAAGCCTCCCCCGGTACCACGGTTGAAACCACAGGGAAATCCATCGTCAACCTGTCCGACCACACCCTTCAACCAGACGAAATTGAAGTTCTCAGCCGAGGGCTCAATTTCTGCCCCACCACCAAAATGGACCCCATCGGTCTCGCGGCAGACACAGAGGAATTCATCAGGAGAATGAGGCTCCGGGAATTCTTCCACAAATCCCAAGATGTCAGCAGCGAACCCAATGAGACAATCAATGATCCGGAACAGCAGACAGAGGGATCCGCAGTGCAGCAACCGAAGAAGAAAGAGTCAAATTGGACCCCTCCGGAGGGTCGCTGCCCTAAGCTTGACATGTATGCTCAAGCTGTCAGGAGATGCATCAACACCAGATTCATCAGCCGCACTCACAAGACAGTCCAGAATGTCACCCGAGCACAACGCAACGCCATCCACGCTCTCAAGACCAACCGCAACATCGTCATCAAACCAGCAGACAAAGGAGGTGCCATCGTCATACAGAACAGAACGGACTATTGCAAAGAAGTATACCGACAACTGGACAACCAGGAACACTACAGACAGTTACCCGCAGATCCGACCAAAGAACACACCCGCCAACTCAACAGACTGATCAAAACCTTCGATCCAGACCTTCAAAGCATCCTACATGCTCTCATCCCACGTACTCCCCGCGTGGGAGACTTCTACTGCCTCCCAAAGATACACAAAGCCAACACACCTGGACGTCCTATCGCGTCAGGCAACGGAACCCTGTGTGAGAACCTCTCTGGATATGTCGAGGGCATCCTGAAACCCATCGTACAGGGAACCCCCAGCTTCTGTCGCGACACTACAGACTTCTTACAGAAGCTCAGCACCCACGGACCAGTTGAACCAGGAACACTCCTCGCCACGATGGACGTCTCGGCACTCTACACCAGTATCCCCCACGATGACGGCATCGCTGCGACAGCCTCAGTACTCAACACCAACAACAGCCAATCTCCAGACGCCATCCTACAACTCATCCGCTTCATCCTTGACCACAATGTCTTCACCTTCGACAACCAGTTCTTTACCCAAACACACGGAACAGCCATGGGGACCAAATTCGCACCCCAATACGCAAACATCTTCATGCACAAGTTCGAGCAAGACTTCTTCGTTGCACAGGATCTCCAACCAACGCTATACACCAGATACATCGACGACATTTTCTTCCTATGGACCCACGGCGAAGAATCACTGAAAAGACTACACGATAACATCAACAAGTTCCATCCCACCATCAAACTCACCATGGACTACTCCTCAGAATCAGTCTCATTCCTGGACGCACGAATCTTCATCAAAGATGGACACGTCAGCACTTCACTCTACCGCAAGCCCACGGACAACCTCACGACGCTTCACTTCTCCAGCTTCCACCCTAACCACGTTAAAGAAGCCATCCCCTATGGACAAGCCCTGCGAATACACAGGATCTGCTCAGACGAGGAGGAACGCGATGGACACCTACAGACACTGAAAGTCGCCCTTGTAAGAACGGGATATGACGCTCGACTCGTCGATCGACAGTTCCGACGGGCCACAGCGAAAAATCGCATAGACCTCCTCAGAAGACAAACACGGGACACAACCAACAGAGTACCCTTCGTCGTCCAGTACTTCCCCGGAGCGGAGAAACTACGCCATGTTCTTCGCAGCCTTCAACATGTCATCGATGACGATGAACACCTTGCTAAGGCCATCCCCACGTCTCCACTACTCGCTTTCAAACAGCCGCCTAACCTCAAACAGACCATCGTTCGCAGCAAATTACCCAGCTTTCAGGAGAACAGCGACCACGACACCACACAACCCTGCCACAGCAACCTCTGCAAGACATGCCAGATCATCAACACAGATACCATCATCACACATGAGGACACCACCCACCAGGTACATGGTACATACTCATGTGACTCGGCCAACGTTGTCTACCTCATACGTTGCAGGAAAGGATGCCCCGGAGCATGGTACATCGGCGAGACCATGCAGACACTGCGACAATGGGTGAACGGACACCGCGCAACAATCACCAGGCAGGAGTGTTCCCTCCCAGTCAGGGAACACTTCAGCAGTCAAGGACATTCAGCCTCCGATCTTCGGGTAAGCAT
The DNA here is from genome assembly GCF_052327205.1 of Somniosus microcephalus. Taxonomy (NCBI): domain Eukaryota; kingdom Metazoa; phylum Chordata; class Chondrichthyes; order Squaliformes; family Somniosidae; genus Somniosus; species Somniosus microcephalus. The sequence continues at coordinate 228,753,823 of NC_140992.1, forward strand.
TCTCCAAGGTGGCCTTCGAGACACATGACAACGCAAAATCGTCGAGCAGAAACTGATAGCCAAGTTCCGCACCCATGAGGACGGCCTCAACCGAGATCTTGGGTTCATGTCATGCTACATGTAACCCCACCATGTAACTCCACCTGATGCAGGGTCATCCAGACTCGAGTCGACATTGGCTTGTTCTCTCTACACAGATGCGGCCGGACCTGCTGTGATTTCCAGCCAAAGAAAATGTTTTTTGTCTTTTTTTGTTTTTCATACAGACCCCAGCATCTGCAATATTTGACCCCTTGTGACCCCACCTCATTGTTCTTTGATGTAATGTTTCCCTGACTGACCTGTTTGGACACCATTCACACCTTTGACTGCTGTGATTATCTCTCTGCCGAGGTGTGATAAATGGCAGTTGGAAAGGTTACCTGTAAACATCTGACATGATTCTCTGACTATATAAGATGTGTCTTTATGCATTTCTCCACTTCACCTGAAGAAGGAGCAGCGCTCCGAAAGCTTGTGATTTCAAATAAAGCTGTTGGGCTATAACCTGGTGTTGTGTGGCTTCTTACATTTGTCCACCCCAGTCCAACTCCGGCATCTCCACACCATGTTAACAGGTAGTTAACAGGCAGTTTTTAGCCTAATCTCTATTTTCATTCTTGAAGTGTGGGATTCCCGATGGCTCCAAACCACGCCAAGTTAGCGAGGCGGGCCGGCTGCCTGAAGGGCTTGGAAGGGTTGAGATGTCCAGTGTTCAGGTGAGTGATGGGTGCATGAGTGCAGAGGTAAGTGTGTTTAGCATGTTTAAAGTGTTTAAAGAAGTTTTACTTACCGTTACTGTAATGTATGTACCTTTAAGGGGGAGAACTACTTTTTACAGCTCCTGTATCCTGTAGTACCGGCAGTGACCACACCTGTATATAAACCCTGAGTAGTGCTCTGTACAGTCAGTTGCAGTTTGAACCCTCATTCAGTAAACACCTGTTGATTGTTCCCTGCAGTCTTTGTCTGATTATTGAAGGACACAACATTAAGATGCCCGGATCTAACATTGGCGACGAGAAAGATTCGAACCTACCTGCAACTCTGCATCACCTCCCAGGGATTCGCTCCTGGAGAACAGTGGAAGGAGGTCGAGTCCAGAAGCACGGGCATCGCAGGGGAGGCTGTTGAGAGCCAGGCTTGGCTTTCCAGCCACGGTGGTCCAGCGAAACGGGCTGGCAACAGGTACTGCGCAGACCCTTCCCGGACAGCGGCGGCTAGAGCCGACCGAGCGGCACAGAAAAAGGCCGAGCAGCGTCGACGGGGGAGAGAGAGAGGGCAGAGCGCACGGGGCGCAGCCGGTGTTCAAGGGCCAAGCAGCGTCAACGAGAGAGAGCAGAGCGCAGCCGGTGTTCAGGACCGAGCGGCGTCAACGGGGGAGAGAGGCGAGAGAGAGCAGAGCGCAGCCAGTGTTCAAGGGCCGAGCAGCGTCAACGGGGGAGAGAGGCACGCAGGAAAATGCGAGGCGCTGCCATTGCCACAAGGACCGCAGAGAGCGGCATTGGCAGCAGCGCAGGAGCAGCACACGAATCCCACAGGGCGTCGCCATTTGCCAGGAGGACCGCCGAGAGCGGCGTTGACAGCAGCGCGGGAGACGCATTTTAAGCCGCTGTGGGGAAGAAAGGAAAGCGCGGGAGATGCCATTTTAAGCTGCAGCAGGGAAGAAAGGAAAGCGCGGGAGACGCCATTTTAAGCCAGTCTAACCACACCCAAAAATGCCGAAGAGTGGCAGTATCACAGCGTTCGACAGTGAAGTCGAAGATTGGACGACATATGTCGAACGCATAGAAGTATACTGCAAGGCGAATGAAGTGCCAGATGACAAGAAAGCGCTGGTATTGTTGAACTCAATGGGTGCAAAAACGTATGGCTTACTACGAAACCTAGTAACCCCAGAGAAGCCAGTAGAAAAGGATTTTGAAAACATAGTGTCAATCCTACAGGACCACTTAAACCCCACACCGCTGCTGATAGCAGAAAGATTTAAGTTTCACAAAAGGAACCAGCATAAAGATGAAAGTAATGCTGAGTACCTAACGGAACTGCGCAAGCTATCGAAACACTGCCAGTTTGGAACGGGACTAGCAGATACTTTAAGGGACAAGTTTGTGTGTGGGCTTCAAAGTGAAGGAACCCAGAAACGGCTTCTATCAGAAAAGGATCTTATGCTGGACAAGGCTTTCAACATGGCAGTATCACACAAAGCAGCCGCACGGGGCACTGCAGAGATACAACGGAGACCGCAAGAATATGGCACAAATGAAATGTCATACGGAACAGTGAAGTGCTATCGCTGCGGCAGAACAACACACGACCATAATGATTGCTGGTTCAAGGACAAAGTGTGCAGACAGTGTGGAAAAGTAGGACACATAGCAAGAGTCTGCAGGTCGGGAAAGAAAACCAGCAGCAAGAAATCTCCACAGGAGAAGTACAAGAAGGTACATAAGGTGACGGAGAGTAGTTCAGACGAACAGAAGAGTGATACAGACTCCGGAAGCAAGGAGCTGGGTTGTCTGAAACTACATAATGTGATCAAAACGGAGGATCACCAAACTATCTGGGTCACGCTCAAGATAGCAGGAGTCCAAGTGAAAATGGAATTGGACACAGGATCAGCCCTAACAGTCATAAACCGAAGGGACTACAAGCGGCTATTCTCACATATACTCTTGAGAGATACAAAGATTGTCTTGAAGACGTACACGGGGCAAAAAGTCTACCCCAAAGGAAAAATAAGGGTGAACGTTATATATAACGGCAAGGAAACACCAAAAATGGACCTATATGTATTGCCAGATGGAGGACAACCACTACTAGGACGTGAATGGATCCGGAAGATACAGCTAGATTGGCATTCCATACAAGCACTGACTGTAGATGCCAAAAAGGATGATGACGTCACACCTGGACGACTGTCAAAAATGCTAACTGATGCACAGTTAATTGGCACTAATCCCCTTCAGCCTCGGGGAGGCGGGTCCCAGTGCGGGTCGGGTACCCGCCTCCTTTGAAACTGGCATGGAGGCGGGTTGGGGGTGGGATGGATTTGTGCACCCCAATTTAGGGATTTTAACCCCCCACACGCCTCCAATCCCGCCTCCATGGCCCAATGAAAATCCTGCCCCATGTCTCCAATTGAGATGTTGCCTGACCAGCTGAGTATTTCCAGCATTTTATGGTGTCATTTCACATTTACAGCATCCGCTTGCAGAGGGAAGAGGAAGCAGAAGAGGAGGAATCTGAAGGAAGGATGCATCCCAGACAGCCCCTTTGTGGCTGGGATACCCGGGATGGAATCATCCGCCTGCGATCCCCGTGACCACAACCCCAATTCCCCTTTCAACATTAGTCCCGCACCTTACCTTCCATCTGTTACTGACCATCACAATGTCCTCTTGGCCACAATGCTAAAATAAAAATCACAAAGCAAATTTTCCAATCCACCTATATACGTCTATCCATTCAATGTGACATAAAAAAATCAACTCATCACCTGTATGCATTCTCTTAGTGACTGTTGTGTGTGTGCCTTTGCCTATCCTACTGATGACACACAGTGCTATCACAGTGGTGACAGCATGGCTGCTGGAAGGCTGCTGACTTTCAGTGGGGGACGCTGCAAATGTCCTTGCTGGTTGACCTTGAGGAGCTGGTGGCTGCGAATGTCAACTCAATCTTCTTCGTGTTCTTCTTCACTCTCCTCTCCCTCTTCTTGGTCACCCACTGGCTGGGCAGGCACAAGGGTGGAGTTGTGGTGATGGGAGGGCAGGAAAGCATGAGGTGCATGCCAGAAGGAGGATAACGTATGAGGATACCAGCATCTTGTATCCTTTCAGCCCCACCACTGGCCAGGGCTCAGCCATGCCCCTGCCACGAATGGCTTGCACTGTTTCCTCCAAGTGGGTGAAGTGAGGCTAGGAATGGGAGATGTGTCTCGTGATTGGTGCAGATTGTTGGTAGGTGAGTGATTCGGGGGTAGTGCATTGAGCAGTGTGTGATACTATTGGTGTAGTTGGTAGGAGGCGGATTTTGAAGGTGCATTCGTTGACCTTGACCAGTGGTCTGAGGTCATGAAGCTTCTTTGGGCAATGGAGCCAGGTGGTGGGGGTGACACTGCTGGCAGTGATGGCCTCAGTGATGCAGTCCCACATCCTTCTTTCTGGAGGGCCTCCTGACCCTTGTTGACCAGTGTTGATCCCCTGCACAAAGCTGGAGTGCTGCTTGTGAGACACTGGGTGCCCTTTCCCTGGCTTGCTGAGCCATTTGTGTTAGTGCTGAGCCATTTTTCCCATTTTTGAGATTAGGAAGGGAATTCCGTTTTAAGAGCTGAATATTAACATTTGGGACTTTTAAAATATTTTTTTTAAAGGCAGAAAGGACTGAAAATGGCATTGTCTCACTTCATTTTAATTTGTATTGCTTCAGTGTGCACAGCCGCTTTAATTCTCATACCTCTTCATTACCCACAATTCCTTGTGAGCACCACAGCCTCGATTCCAGAGGCTGTGGGAAGCTGCAACATTGCACCTGGACAGGAACATTGTCTCGGATGCCTCCAGCAATGCCACCAGGACGGCGTTGCATGGCAGTTAAGCGCTGCACCAACAATCTTCTACCCCCCCCCCAGACGAATTTTGCCCTGTTAATGTTGCGGCCATTTTCAGCGGCTATTAACTCCACTTTACTGGCGAATACGAATTTCTCCCCCTATGTCTTCCACACTGCCTTCAGTCACCTCCCCTAATTTTTCTCCAGTAACTAATCAGGGTCCAGTTACACCTCCTGTGAAGTGCTTTGGGACATTTACTACTTTAAAGGCTTGATGTACCTGCAAGTTGTTGCACTGGGCGAACAGTTTTGATCAGGACTACTAAATAGTGCTTCGTATCCCAATAGTTATAGAGAAATATGCAGAAGATGTGAGCACCCAAACCTTGTCTCCTCTCAGCAACTTTGGTTTTTAGGCCTCAAATTCACCAAGATCTTTTTTGGTCATTCGAGAGTCTACTCTCCTCCCATAAACTGATGATAGGATATTTTGATTGGATTGTCATAGCATTTAAATGAGAATTTCAGTAACATTCACAAGGGTCTTCAGATATTTGCTTTTGGAGCCAGAGTAATAATATTTCATTCTTAACAGAATCTGCCAGTATAGATATTCTGTTGGGGCTTTGCTGGAGGACATGCAATTTTATAAAACAGGATGTGGAGAACAAGAAGTCAATTTTAAAAACTGCCTTTACAAAGTATGATATTAATGATATTGCATAGTTGTTGAATGCGAGGACAGTCGAGGCGCAGATCATAGTCCAGCATCAAGAGAATTCTATTACTATTGGGATTGCCTTGTACATGCTAAACAAAGATGGTGTAAAGTGAGAATTATGAATGTTTATGCTAGTTGTTTATTAGCAGCGATTTATCCTTTTTAACTGTTGCCAATTTTCAGTCACCTGTATCCCACGCCATACTCTAATAACAAAAAAGTTGCAGGACATCTCCAACTTAAACCTCAGTAGAACAATTAATAAAGGCAAGAAAGCTTTTAATGTTAAATGGACATCAGGTTCCATTCAAAGTATTAATTATCATCACATTTTAGGGTTTTTGCACTAGGTATTTGGGCCTCCCATCCCCTGTGATCTGGTGCGTATCTTTTTCTGGCCATTTCTTAGCTAAACAACAGAGAACTCCTACTCTGTTCACCAGCGACTGGAAAGTATCACATGCCACCATGTAATTCCCCGATCTCCGAAAGTGGACTGGATACACACTCTTACTAGACTGATACACTGGTTTTGCAGTGAAGTGTACATTATTCTAGCCTTCTTGATCCATAAAATAAAAAGGAAGTTACCACTTGCTTTTTGTGTAAGCATAGACTCCAAATGGGGGCACAGTTGCCATAGTTTCAATCTGGTCTAACACTTGTTAGTGAGCACAGAAACTTCAAATCAGGCAGCTCTGGAACTGTTGGCTGAAAGACTCACAAGCACTAACTGCAGATTGTCTCCCAGGTAAGACTAGCTTTCCATAGAAATACAATCTGACCTCCTTTGATGTGTACAGAAACAAAAAGCAAGAGATGGCTACATCTCTCTGCTTGTCTGTTCTAATGTCATGAAATCATTAATATTAAATGGACAGCTGATCTTTGACAATGCAAAATATATTTGTGATTACATGTAATATCTCTGGTCAATTAAACACTTAACAATTCAAATCATACATTGTGTTGGTCGTGGCTACTTGTCATCTGTGAAGCCCTTTGCAGTCAATGGGCTCGAATTTCCAAGCCCCGTGGAGGCGGGTTTGGAGGTGGGAGTGGTGGGAAAATTGCAGAATTGGGGGGCACGAACCCATCCCACCCCCAACCCACCTCTGTGCCAATGTCCCAGGAGGCGGGTAACCGACCTGTGCTGGGAGCCGCCTCCCCGAGGCGAGAAGGGGATTAGTGCCAATTAACTGCCTGTTAACGAGTAGTTAACAGGCAGTTTTTTGCCTAATCCCTATTTTTAGCCCCGAAGTGTGGGCTTCCCGATGGCTCCGAACCACGCCAAGTTAGTGAGGTGGACCGTCGGTCTGAAGGGCTTGGAGGGGTCAAGATGTCCGGTGTGCAGTTGAGTGATGGGTGCATGTGTGCAGAGGTAAGTGTGTGAGGTAAGTGTAAAGGCCTAGAAATTCATTGACGCCACTTTTGGGGCGCTAAAGTGGGGCGTCCGCTAAAGTTTGCGGCCGCCGCCAAATCTAGGCCACTTCTCCGATATTCATTAGCTTTGCCCTACTAGTTCGGGCGAGCGCTAAAACTGCTGCTGGACGCCTCTCTTTGGGCGCTAAGCCGGAGGTGGTGATCGATAGCGCCGAGGCCGGGCGCAGCGCAGGTGCGGCCATCTCGTGACTGACAGCAGACACCCTGGCGCCGGCCAGCTCTTAAGGGGGAAGGGTCGACTGTGTCTGCTGCCACGCCCTGGATAGTGGAGCCCTCCAGCTAGGCCTGAACACTGCTGCTGGACCCAAATAGCGCCTGAAGACATGGAGAAGGCCCGTGAACGTGCGTAGCGCTTCTCAGAGCATGATCTGAGTGTGCTGCTTGCTGCTGTGGAGAAGAGGCGCCATGTTTTGTACCCGGACAATGGCAAGAAGGCGACGGTCCGCGTCTACAGGAGAGCCTGGAGGCATGTCGCCAGCAAGCTGTCAGCCAACAGCGACGTCCCCAGGACCGGTGCCCAATGCCGCAAAAAGTTAAATGACCTCACACGCATTGTCAGGGTGAGTACCCTTTCCAATGACCTCCTCATCCTTGCATGTGCACCTCACATTATGGGCAAAGGGACCTGAAAGCTCTAATGGCCAGCCTTCATCCAGCAGCTATGGCACAGGCATGAGCATCAATTGCACATTCTGCACTGAACACACTGGCCAAGCTATTCCACCATGGGAGGCAGTGCACACCAGATCATGGCGACACACTGGCCAGGCTATTCCACCATGGGAGGCAGTGCACACCAGATCATGGCGACACACTGGCCAGGCTATTCCACAATGGGAGGCAGTGCACACCAGATCATGGCGACACACTGGCCAGGCTATTCCACCATGGGAGGCAGTGCACACAAGATCACGGCGACACACTGTACTTAGAGGCCGTCCTTTCTCTTGCAGGCCAAGCTGGCGAATAATCGCAAGAGCCGGACTGCGACCGGGGGAGGACGGCCCCATATCCAGCCACTCACCGACCTGCAACATCGCGTGGAGCGCCTCATGGGTGGCCGGGTGATTGGGCCCGTTGCATGTGGAGATGCCGACCCTGTTCTGGGCAGTAATGGTAAGGACATCACCTTTTGCACCTCTCTCGTCCCACTTGCGCATCAGATCTACAACCTTTGCCACTGTCCGACCAATGCGCTGAATGCCACCACTCAAGCATCCCGCACTGACGCCCTCTCCTCACTCTTAAGCTACTCTTGTGCCTTCCTGCTTTCAGATGGTCAAGAGGAGGTCCCTCAACTTGCCAGTGACAGACCCTCCGAGGAGGAGCAGGAGGAGGAGCAAGAGGAAGGCGGCCCATCAGGGGAACCCTCAGCCGCGGCCACCCAGGCCAATGTAGGGGACACGTCTTCCCTGGAGGGCAGCGTGGCAGAAGTGTCGAAGGGGAGGGGAGCTCCTGGGACCTGCGTGCTGCAGAAAGGCGGGAGGGGGGTGGAAGCTCGGCGGCCTTCTCCCCAGAGGGGGGATGCGTCGGAGGGGAGTCCAATTGCTGGACCCAGCGGCCTCCAGCAACGCAGGAAGGGTCGGCCAGCTCGGCGGCCTTCTTCCCAGAGGGAGAGTCCAGCCTCCAGTCAGGAGATGCTCTTCGCCGAGGAGATGGAACGCCTCGAAGACTTGTCCGCGGACTCGGAGCGCCGGCACACGGAGCTCATGGCGGCAGTGGCACGGTTGCCTGAGTCCATCGATTCCCTCTCTCGGAGTGTGGCCGAGTTCGGGCCCTTAGAGGCCACCAGTCGGGCGGAACACCGGGCAGATCTGTCAGCGACTGGCCAGGTGATTAGTGGTGCCGTCCAGTCACTGGCTGCTCTGCTGCAGTCAGTGAACAGGTCAACACGGGCACTCACTGCTGCCACACTCGCTGTGTCAGCCAGGCATCGCCAGGGCACCCGGCGCGCTGCAGCAGCACAGCGGTCTGTCCCTCGGCAGATTGGTGCGCATGCTGCAGTGCTGGCCCGGCCGAGTGCCAGTGTCTCAGGCGACCAGCGAGCGCCTGCCATCCGCCAGCTTGCCGCCATTCCTCCAGCCGCCACTGCCACTCCCCCAGTGGAGCTGCCAGGAGCTGCTGCAGCGACTGATGCTGGCCAGCCACAGCTGCAGCAATCAACAGCCGCCCGCTCGACGGCCAGACCTCGACTAGGCTGACCCCCAAGGGCATCTGCCGTCACGACATGTGCCCCTCAGGAGCCTGCCCCCAGCCTTGCAGCAGCCAATGGCCTTACTTTGAGGCGGAGCAGCAGGGCGGGCAGGGGCCACCCAAAGATGGCCAAGGCATCGCCCTAGCGGGCCAAATAGTCGAATGTGTGGCCATTTGTGTTTGTTTCTTGAGGCCGAGAATTGGATGTTTGTTTTTTGAAGGCCGATGATGTGATGTTTGTTTTTGACGTAGGCCGAGAATGACGGCCATTTTAGTTGCCCTATTTTGTTAATCCTCTCCAGGTTGTGGGAGCGAGTAATGTGTTTGAGTGTTTTTTGGGGGTTTCGTCTGTTTTTGGTTTTCATGTGGGAAGGGCCCAGAGTTTGTACAATAAAGCATTTTATTTATTCACATTGTCCATGGTTGATCTTTGAAGTGTTTGTTGCCTTAACTGGCTGAGGGCTTGCGGAGCGGCTGCAATCATGTTCTATCATTGGCACAAGCCATTCCCTGACAGGGGGCCTAGAAGTGACGTTCAATAAGCCGCCGACGGGCGGCCCTTGGACCTTGTGCGTCCCTCCTGGGCTGGTACTCCTTGTCCTCGTCGTCCTCATGCTCCTCCTGCTCCTCCTCCTGAGGTGGTGGTCCAACGTGAGGTGGCAGTGCCTGAGTCCTGCGGATAGCCAGGTTGTGCAGCATGCAGCAAACGACGACGAATTGGGAGACTCAATCCTGCGAATACTGGAGGGCTCCACCGGAGCGATCGAGACAGCGGAACCGTTGCTTGAGCACGCCGATTGTTTGTTCTATGAGGTTCCTCGTCGCTTGATGGCTCTCGTTGTATGCCTCTTCAGCAGGGGTCGTGGGCACGCGGAGCGGGGTCATGAGCCAGGTACACAAAGGATAGCCTTTGTCCCCGATAAGCCATCCTCTTGGGGGAGGCTGTGCCTGGAACATGTCAGCCACAGTTGTCTGTCGCAGGATAAAGGCATCGTGGCTGCTGCCTGGAAAGCGGGCATTGACAGCTAGGATGCGCTGCCTGTGGTCACACACCAGCTGTACATTGAGGGAATGGTAGCCCTTCCGGTTGCGGTACTCCTCGGCATGCTCAAGAGGTGCCCGCAAAGCCACATGCGTGCAGTCAATGGCGCCCTGCACCATGGGGAAGCCCGCTATTCTTGCAAACCCCACTGCACGCTGCTGCTGCTTGTCCAGGGTCATGGGGAAGGAGATGAATTGATGTCTCCTTCTGAAAAGGGCTTCGGTCACCTGGCGGATGCAGCAATGCACGGCGAACTGGGAGATGTTAGCGATGTCCCCAGTAGCGGATTGGAAGGAGCCGGAGGCATAGAAGTTGAGAGCCACCGTCACCTTCACTGCCACCGACAGAAACGTCCTGCGCATCAGCTGTGGCTGCAGATCTCTCTGAAGCAGCCGGCAGATGTCTGCAACCACCTCCCTTCGGAATTGCAGCCTCCTAACACACATCGCGGCAGACATGGTCAGATAGGAGGTCTGCTGGCGGTATACCCTGCGTGGGTAAGGCCTCAGTTGGCGACGCCTGTTGCCCCCTCTGCGTCTAGCCAGGGCTGCCACTCTCTCACGGCGTCTGTAAGCCCTTCTGGCATAAGGCTGAAATTCTGCGTTGCCACCCAATGCAGCCCCCATTATATGCTGGCAAACACTGAGCTCTGAATGAAGGCAAAGATAATTGGTAAGCTCTGGCCTGAGCCAAAAATACCTGTCCAAGTGTTGGTCCAAACCAGTAAACTCTCCTCCTTGGTCTCTGTCCAAAAAACCGTTGCTCAAGAGTGAATGCTGCAAAATGGCTGGCCTTTATACTGCTGGGTAAGTGCCCTTTAATTTGCGCTCCCCACGGCCCGGCTGGCCTGTGTACCGTTCCACTTCACAGTCGCTCGGGCCGCCCGGCGCACAATGGGCCGGCGCGAGTGAAGTTCCGGTTTGGGGCGCACAAAGGGCGTTGCACTATTAAATGATGTCATGATCAGCAGGGCACGCGCTAAGACTTTGCGCCGGCGCTAAATGTGTCCTGAAGTTGGGGAGAGGCGCAGATCGCGCTGCGCCCGGGCGATAAGCGCCTAGCGCTCGAGATCTACTCCCCCTAAGGCGCTAACGGCTGGCGCGCCCAACTGAATTTCTAGGCCAAAGTGTTTTAATAAGTTTTACTTGCCTTTGCTTTCCCCTGCAGGCTTCTTTCCTTCAGTTCTCGGGAGTCCCTCAGTTCACCGGCACAGAAAGCAGAATGGCCGCTGAAATGTCAAAAGCTGCAGCATTCTGTTTTCTGGTCTGGAGAGATCTCTAACTGAGTCTGAGTAGAAGGACTCAAGTTAGAAGACAGATTGTCAGAGTTTGACAGCTTCACAGAGCTGTCAAACGCTGATTTTTCATCTGTCAAAAGCTTTTGGCAGATGAAATGTCAATCACTGATGTCACCAGTAACCAGGTGTCCCTTAATTGGCCTGCTGAGCCCGTTGGGCGGGCTTAACAAGGTCAATCAAGGGAAAATAGCGTGGATTGGCCACAAGTCGATGGAGGTGGGACTACAACCCAAAAAGTGGGAGTCCCACCTCCAGCACGTCCCCATTGGCAAAATCCAGCCCATGTGTCTGTACTGAGTTGTATCCTTGCCTATTGAAAATGTTTTGTGTGGCCTATTTAAACCTCTTGTGTGCAGATTCTAGTAATACGAAAAGTTAAAAATCCAACACAGACAAAAAGTACATTTTGTCATGGTCATTTACACTGCATGTTTAGATTCAATGCCATGTTGTTTTGAACATAAAACTAATGTTAAAAATGTAACATAGATATGATGTGCAGCAATTTGAAATTTACAGTGGCATCAAGACCCTGTAGAAGAGATGAACTTGCAAAAAGTAATGTCAAGAAATTCACAGTTACAATGCTTTTTATTCAGTAGCGAACAGTTTGAAAAATTCAAAGTTAGCTGATATTCATGTATATTTAAACCTAAACCCACATAATGAGTACAGGGAAGCTTAATATAATAGTTTTCCTGACAGAAATAAATATTTAATAGAAGAAAATTAAAAACTAGTTGCTCTGGACTCTGAAACCCACAATTATGGGATGGCAGTATTAATGTGCGCTGTATACTTGTATTGCTCAGAAAATTGTACCAATGTCACAATGATACCAACCATATAAATGCAGCGGAGATGACACAATTTTACACGTATGGGGAATGTGAACCTTGAGTTTGGAAAATACACATTTTGATAGCAAAACAAGTCCCAAATCTCTAGGAAAAAGAACTACACTACACACCACAAACAAACTGACAGATGGCACAAGGCAATAATTCTTCATTCATCAATCTCCCAATAGAATATACTTTCATCTGCAAAGGGTAAAAGCACCTAGGGACGTTGTCGCTTTAATCTTAAAGCATGTTGGTTTCTTCCCCCTCCCCAGCTATGTATCAAGCCCTCTCCTGCAGCACATACTCTGTTCTTTCTACTGCTGTTGTTGATAACAGACTTGAAAAAGAAAGCACTTGCATTTATATAGCACCTCTCACGACCTTAGGGTGTCCGAAAGCGCTTTACAGCCAATAAAGTACTTTTGAAGTGCAATGACTGTTGTAATGACTGTAATGAATGTGTAGGTAAGTTTGTACTGCCATTTTATATTGGTTTTTCTTTCGAGTTTCTCAAAAGTTGGTAAAATGTTTACATTTTGAGGGATCTTTTGTAGTATTGTGAAACTTTTGAATCTGTTATGATGTGGACTTTCCTCAGTCATTGCCTGTTTATTTTAGTCTAATAGACTTGCAGTGGTTGAAGTTAGGTACAGTATTGGTTTCAGTTTCATGCTAGTGCCAGAAGTTTTATGTTGAATTCTATGACTTTTTCCCTGTGATGGATTCTCATACCATCTGTTTATGTTGCTTTCAAACAGCACACGAGTTCCAAAAATGTGAACCTTCTTGTAAGCTCAGTGGAATAACTCAGCGCAACGGACTCTTCTGGTGTGTAACCTATCTGACAGCAAGAGCCCTTTCCACTTGGCTTTTTTGGTCATGACCTGTCAGGAGGCACCGTCTTAGCTTCAGTTCAATTAGGGATTGATTGGAAGCAGAAATCACTTGCAGCAGCAAATCTCCAAGGACAAACTGTCAACTAGTACATATCACTAGTCTGTCCAGGGAAAAGGGTATCGGCCCTGATATTAGGCAAGTGACAGACAGTTAAGTTGTCAACTGGCAATGCTGCAGTGGTGTTTAAAATGGGTGTTTTAAATCTCTACCAGTGGAGAAGCAGTTGTTTTGGCACTGGAAATAATTGAAGATGTGGTTCCAGTTGATACTAATGCTCTGGCTGGTGATACCTGATATTGATCATTTTTCTGCACATAAAGCAGATTGCCATTCAAGTACCTGATGATAGGACATTTCCTGAGTGAGACATTGATGATGACGTTAAAACCCTCTCCTGGTAAACTCATTTGTTCAAATGGCCTCTACATCATCTCCTTCGATTCTGAAGCCAATGTTGGTGCCAGAACTACTCCCTGTATCAGCATTTCCTTTCTGACTGTAATGTTGCCTCTAATGTTGGCACAAAAAACCATCCCTTGTCCTCTTTTGGGAGACACAATGGTTGTTCTGAATCAAGAAAATCTAACCTGCAGTTTCATCCCAATTTCTCATGCAGTTGATAAAGAGGGAGCTTATGTGCATTAGGATCGATTAGCTAATATGTAGAACACTTGTTATATGATTGTCCTGTATATCCTTTGAGGACTGGAATGCCCACATTGCCGTGTCCTTAGGCATCCTAGCTCTTGTGAGGCAGTTGGAACGAAGGCCACATCCGATCCACAAAGAACTGGAAACCCTAGTGTTAGAAGACTGAATTGTGAGGTTGCTTTTGTATCTCCACACTCTTCCCTTCGGTAACAGCGTGACGTAGTGGAAGGATTCACAGGCTGACGGGCTGTGATGTGAACGCTTCTTCCACGGCCGTAACCATCTTTATACCAGTTGATGGGTGGTTAGTCCCATATGGCGGGAGGGTTTTATGGTCTCCCAGAACCCATACGGTGGGGTGGGGTGGGGTGAGGGGTGGTGTGTGTCTAAGCACATATTGCACTGTATTGAGCATACAAAACCATGTTGGGGGAGGGGAAGGTGTGCACTGCATTGAACATCTGGGCACAAAGTATCAAAGACAATTTGATTTAAAGAAAATCTTCCACATCAATGTGTACCATCTCCAGAGGAAAGTGTGAGGCAACGATGTATGTTGGCCTCGCTCCTGCTTAATATTCCAGAAAATAATTAGTTAAGTTCATTATTTAAATTCACTACATATAAAACATTTACCATCTTCATAGTAAACTGGAATTTTATTGCTCCTGCATTTAGAAAACTGGTTTAGCTTATTAATGTTTCTCTGCTGCAATGTAAGAACCCATTGTGAAAGTGATACCTTTGATTTGCTGAGTTTATGCGTTAGGAAGTTGGATTCCAACCTTGTTCCTTTGGGATAATCTTTTATACAGCAGCCTTGTATAATGATAATCAGGCCTTTTGAGCCAGCCCTGTATAATTATGAACAAGGACTCCAGCATTGCAGAAAAGTCATATTCTTGGACTATGACCATAAAATAAAATGCATATTACAGGAAACTTTGTGATATCTGGCATCGACGGGACCGGCGTGTTGCCGATCTATCAAAACTGCCGGACATACAAAGTTAATGTTGAAGCATACGGAGGTTTTCATCTCCGTATCTGACAACAAACACTGTTGCTTAGCAACAGCTTCTAAAGAGTCGGCTGCAGCTGCAAGCATCTCTAGCTGAAGCTGTTGCTATAGCTACAGACCTTGCAGTGCCTGACTGGGGAAAAAAAAGAACGAGAACTAAAAAAACGTATAGAAAACGGCTCCTGATTTTTGCCGTTAGATCGAGTATTCCGGACATACAACCTCCGGATAAACCAAAGTTTCCTGTACTGACCAAATGACAACAGACCAGTTACATGGCACAGTATGAGCTTGTTAATAGGCTGTTTCAAAGTAGTTTGATAAACCAAATTGAAGATTTAGCATTGCTTACTCTTTAATAATATACAAGAATTAAATTCACTTTCTCTCTTTTACTTCTGACTGTTCACTAGAATAAAATGTTGAGAAACCCCTGAACTTTTGACCATCAGGAGCATGGCCAGTTTTGTGGACGGAGATTCATGGAGATCAGTGTGTAATTATTTTTAGTTCATGTTTAATTCTTTGGTAAAATCTAGGTGTCAAAACGATGCAGGGGGTCCAATAGGAGTAACCCCACCCCCTTGTGGCCATTGTGGGCTCTTCAATAGATTTGTCAATTTTGATTTGTGGCAAAGCCACCAGAAGTGATATTAGGTGGTCCCTCCTGTGATAGGGTTACGGCAGTCACAATCCGAGGGACACCATATTAGTTGCATATTGACTCTATTGATATGGAATAATTAAAGCAAATATAATCAATTTAGCAATAGTACAGAGGAATAAGCAAAACCGTATTACCCGCTGTTTTGGATAGAGTCATAACCCCTGCCTCTTCATAGATTCATAGAATGATACAGCACAGAAGTGGCCCATCGTGCCTATGCCATCTCTTTGAAAGAGCTAGTCCCACTCGCCTGCCCTTTCCCCATAGCCCGACAAATTTTTCTCCTTCAAGTATTTATCCAATTCCCTTTTGAAAGTTATTATTGAATCTGCTTCCACCACCCTTTCAGGCAGTGCATTCTAGATCAGCATAATTCTATGCATAAAAAATATAATCCATCTTGGCTCTGGTTCTATTGCCAATTACCTTAAATCTGTGTCTTCTGGTTACTCACTGCCACTGGAAACAGTTTCATTTTATTTACTCTATCCAAACCATTCATGATTTTGAACACCTCTATTAAATCTAGCCTTAACCTTCTCTGCTCTAAGGAGAACAACCCCAGTTTCTCTAAGTCTCTCCACATTTTCATCCCTGGTACCATTCAAGTAAATCTCTGCACACTTCTTAAGGCCTTGACTTCCTCCCTAAAGTGTGTTGCCTAGAATTGGACACACTACTCCAGCTGGGACCTTTCCAGTGATTTATCAAGGTTTAGCATAACTTCTTTCCTTTTGTACACTATGGGCTGGATTTTGTCAATGGGGAGCTTTTGGAGGCGGGACTCCCACTTTTTGGGTTGTTGTCCCACCTCCATCGACTTGTGGCCAACACACGCTATTTTCCCTTGATTGACCTTGTTGAACCCGCCCAGCGGTCTCGGCAGGCCAATTAAGGGACACCTGGTTACTGGTGACGTCAGCGATTGACATTTCATCTGTCAAGAGCTTTTGACAGATGAAAAATCAGTGTTTGACAGCTCTGTGAAGCTGTCAAACACTGACAATCTGTCTTCTAACTTGAGTCCTTCTACTTGGACTCAGTTAGAGAGCTCTCCAGACCAGAAAGCAGAGGCTGCAGATTTTGACAGTTCAGCGGCCATTCTGCTTTCTGTGCCGGTGAGCTGAGGGACTCCCGAGACCTGAAGGGAGGAAGCCTGCAGGAGAAAGTAAAGGTAAGTAAAACTTAATAAAAAACTTTACACTTACCTCACACACTTACCTCTGCACACATGCACCAATCACTCACCTGCACAACGGACATCTCAACCTTTCCAACCTCTGCAGACCGACGGCCCACCTTGCTAACTTGGCGTGGTTCGGAGACGTCGGACAGCCCACACTTCAGGGCTAAAAATAGGGATTAGGCAAAAAACTGCCTATTAACTACCTGTTAACAGGCAGTTAATTGGCACTAATCCCTTTCCCTTTTCGGGGAGGTGGCTCCCAGCACAGGTCGGGCACCCACCTCCTGGGACATTGGCATGGAGGCGGGATGGGTTCCTGCCCCCCGATTCTGCAATTTTCCCACCACTCCCGCCTCCAAACCCGCCTCCTCGGGGCTTGGAAAGTCGAGCCCACTGCCTCTGTTTACAAAGCCAAGGATCCCGTATGCTTTATCAAAAGCCTTCTCAACTTGACCTGCCACCTTCCATGATTTGTGTACGTACACCCCCAGGACTCTCTGTTCTTGCACCCCTTTTAAAATTGTACCATTTAGTTTATATTGCCTCTTTTCACTCTTCCTACTAAAATGCATCACAACTCTGCATTAAATTTCATCTGCCATGTGTCTGCCCATTTCACCAGTCTGTCCATGTCTTCTTGAAGTCTGTTACTATCCTCCTCACTGTTTACTACATTTCCAAGTTTCGTGTCCTCTTGAAAACTTTAAAATGATGCCCTGTATACCCAAGCCCAGGTCATTTTTATATATATATCAAAAAGAGCAGTGGTCCTAATACTGACCCCTGGGAGTCACTACTGTATACTTCCCTCCAGTCTGGAAAAACAACTGTTCACCACTACTCTCTGCTTTCTGTCCCTTAGCCAATTTTGTAGCCACACTGCCACTGTCCCTTTAATCCCATGGGCTTCAATTTTGCTAACAAGATTGGTATTGAGCAGAACAGATAGGACATCAGGCAGTTAAGGTCTCAATTCAATGGCCATCCAAAAGACGGCACTTCTGCCATTACAGCACTCACTAAATACTGTAGTGAAGTGTCGGCTGAGGTCGTGTGTTCAAGTCCCGGAGAGGGTCTTGAACCAAGGAACTCTTGACTCGGGGAGAGGGGGTTTTCAACTGAGCCACATCAACACTTGCAAATTTGTAAGGATTTCTGAAAATACGCAATCCTGAAAAACCAATAAAAGGAAGAAGGTAAATCAAATTAAAATGCTCAATCATTTGTGGCCCTCATCTCACAGAGTATCAACTAAAAATAAGGAGGTAGATTTTCAACTTGCCACCCTGGCTTAAAACTGGCATTGCGGATTAGTTGTCTATTATTGAAACTGCCCAATTTTGAGTTCCTTGATTTAAATCTCAGTAAGTGCAAAATTGTGAATCAGTCAGACTTCTCAGTACATCTCTCATCTCATCTCATCTTACGCAGTCCCTCGGAACCGAGGATGACTTGCTTCCACACTAAAAATGAGTTCTCAGGTGACTGATGAGTCCAATGCGGGACCTACAGTCTCTGTCACAGGTGGGGCAGACGGTGGTTGAAGGGGCAGGTGGGTGGGGTACTTGGGTTGACGTGCGCTCCTTGCGCTGCTTGTGCTTGGCTTCCGCTTGCTCCCGGCGAAGAGACTCGAGGTGTTCGGCGCCTTCCCGGATGATGCTTCTCCACTTTGTGCGGTCTTGGGCCAGCGATTCCCAGGTGTCAGTGGGGATGTGGCACTTTTTCAAGGAGGCTTTGAGGGTGTCCGTAAAGCGTTTCCTCTGCCCACCTGGGGCTCTCTTGCCGTGTCAGAGCTCCGAGTAGAGCACTTGTTTTGGGAGTCTCGTATCGAGCAAGTGGATGATATGACCCATCCATCGGAGCTGATCGAGCGTGGTTAAAGTTTCGATGCTGGGGATGTTGGCCTGCGCGAGAACACTGACATTGGTGCGCCTATCCTGCCAATGGATTTGTAGGATCTTGCGGAGGCAGCGTTGGTGGTACCTCTCCAGTGCTTTGAGGTGCCTGCTGTACATGGTCAATGTTCCTGAGGCATACAGCAGGGCGGGTATCACTGCTGCTCTGTAGACCATGAGCTTAGTGCCGGGTTTGAGGTCCTGGTCTTCAAACACTCTCTTCCTCAGGCGACTGAAGGCTGCACTGGCACACTGAAGGCGGTGTTGGACTTTGTCATCGGCGTCTGCCCTTGTTGACAGTAGGCTCCCGAGGTATGGAAAGTGGTCCACGTTGTCCAAAGCCTTGTCATGGATTTTGATAATCGGGGGGGCAGTACTGTGTGGCGGGGGCAGGTTGGTAGATGACCTTTGCCTTACGGATGTTTAGTGTAAGGCCCATGCTCTCGTACGCTTCGGTGAAGGTGTTGACGATGGTTTGGAGTTCGGCCTCTGAGTGAGTGCAGCCATAAGCGTCGTCTGCATACTGTAATTCGACGACAGAGGATGGGACGACCTTAGATCTGGACTGGAGCTGACGGAGGTTGAACAGTTTCCCGTTTGTTCTGTAAATTAGCTCCACTCCAGCGGGGAGCTTATTGAGGGTGAGATGGAACATTGCAGCAAGGAAGATCGAGAAGAGTGTTGGTGCGATGACACAGCCTTGCTTGACCCCAGTTCGTACATGAATTGGGTCTGTGGTGGAATCGTTGGTCAGGATCATGGCTTGCATGTCAGCGTGAAGCAGGCGGAGGATGGTGACAAACTGGCATCTGCTGGACTATGTCATCGTCTGAGCGAGGGACCGCAAGGACGTCCACATTACCCGCGCTATGACAGGAGCTGACGACTGCTGGACAGACCACCGCCTAACCTGCTCTGTCACCTCCATCAATGTAGCCTCAAAACAGCGGTGGCAATAGAAACAATGCCGCAGGAAAATCAACGCTGGAGCACTCAAAGACCCCGCTAAGAAAGTCCTATTCAGCCTGCGCCTCACAAACAACCTGACGACTCCCAGTGATGCAGAGACACAGAGTGTCCACAGCACCTGGTCTGCACTCGAGGCCTCCATAATCGGCACCTGTGAAGAGACGCTCGGTCACTCGACCAGGAAACACCAAGACTGGTTCGACGAGAACGACCAGGAGATCCAGGAGCTAATAAGCCACAAGTACAAGGCATTTCTGATCTGGAAACAGCAACAGGCCTCGAGAGCAAGAAAGCAGCTCTACAGATGCCTGAAGGCCGAGGTCCAACAAAAAACTTGTGACCTAAAGAACAGATGGTGGGTGGAGAAAGCGCAGGAGATCCAGCAGCTAGCCGACAACGATGACGTGCGTGGATTCTTTAGCCCAGTCTCAGTTCAAGTGGCAGACTGTCCCACAAGTGGAAGTGTATCTCTCCTCATGATCAAAAGGTATACAGCGGTGTTCCCCGGGGGTCAGTACTAGGACCACTGCTTTTCTTGATACATATTAATGATTTGGACTTGGGAGTACAGGGCACAATTTCAAAATTTACAGATGACACAAAACTTGGAAGTATAGTGAACAGTGAGGAGGATAGTGATAGATTTCAAGAAGACATAGATAGGCTGGTGAAATGGGCGGACACCTGGCAGATGAAATTTAATGCAGAAAAGTGCAAATTGATACATTTTGGTGGGAAGAATGAGGAGAGGCAATATAAATTAAAGGGTAAAATCCTAAAGGGGGCGCATGAACAGAGAGACCTGGGGGTATAGGTGCACAAATCGTTGAAGGTGGCAGGGCAGGTTGAGAAAGCGGTTTAAAAAAGCATACAGGATACTGGGCTTCATAAATAGAGGCATGGAGTACAAAAGCAAGGAAGCTATGATGAAATTTTATAAATCGCTGGTTCAACCTCAACTGAAGCATTGTGTCCAATTCTGGGCATCTCGCCTTTAGGAAGGATGTGAAGGCCTTAGAGAGGGTGCAGAAAAGATTCTAGGGATGAGGGACTTCAGTCATGTGGATAGACTAGATAAGCTGAGGTTGTTCTCCTTAGAACAGAGAAGGTTCTAAGGAGATTTGATAGAGGTATTCAAAATCATGAGGGGTCTAGACAGAGTAGATAGAGAGAAACTGTTCCCATTGGCGGAAGGGTCGAGGACCAGAGGACACAGGTGATTGGCAAAAGAACCAAAGGTGACATGAGGAATAACTTCTTTACACAGCGAGTGGTTAGGATCTGGAATGCACTGTCTGACAGGGTGGTGGAGGCAGACTCAATCGTGGCTTTCAAAAGGGATTTGGATAAGTACCTGAAGGAAAACAAATTGCAGGGCTACGGGGAAAGGGCGGGGGAGTGGGACTAGCTGAAGTGCTCTTAGAGAGCCGGCATAGGCTCGATGGGCCGAATGGCCTCCTTCTGTGCTGTAACCATTCTATGATTCTAAATCTGTAGGCAAATTTCAGAGAAATGTAAAAATAATAGAGCACTAATGGTAGGGGACTTCAATTACCCTAATATAGACTGAGAAAAAAACAGAGCAAAGGGCAAGGAAGGTGAAGAATTCCTACCTTCCAGGGCCCCAAACATTCCTTCCAGGTGAAATAGCGATTTACTTGTATTTCTTTCAATTTAGTATACTGTATTCACTGCTCACAATGTGGTCTCCTCTACACTGGGGAAACCAAACGCAGATTGGGTGATCGCTTTGCTGAACACCCCCATTCAGTCCGCAAGCTTCTGGTTGCTTGCCATTTTGATTCTCCGCCCCACTCCCACTCTGACCTCGACCTCATACACTGTTCCAATGAAGCTCGAGGAACAGTACTTCATCTTCTGATTAAGCACTTTACAGCCTTCCAGACTCGACATCGAGTTCAACAATTTCAGATCATAACCACTGCTCCCATTTTTTTCAGATAACAGGTCCTGTTAATGATTCTGCTGTTGCCATTTACACCGCTAGACCCATCTTTTGTTTCTTTACTTGTCCTATTGCCACCCCCTTTTGCTTTGCACCACCATCCCTTTTGTCATTTAATCACTCCTGCCTTCCAACCTATCACAGATCTTCCCTTTTCTTCTTCTCTGCCACCTCCCCGTCATTTTCACTGCCTCTGTACTTGCTTACAACCTGTTGCATCTCTAACATCTTTAAGCGCAAATTACGTTTAGCGCAAATCAAGTTTCTGTGATTTTTGAGTAGTTTAAAAAAAATCGCGCTAGAAGCCATCCTCGCTCACAAAAACTGGCCACACCCCCATTTTGAATTAATCACCATTGCGCATTTCCGCTAATTGCGCCCGTTTGCGGGCTTTTGAGGAGGCTCTTAAAATTAAGCTGGTTTATTTTAGGTGCACATTTTAAAAGCTTTAAAATTTTTTTTAATTTACTAAGAAACTGACTACTGTACACCAATGCAACTAGGAAATGGTTCTGCATAGTTTTTTGAAGTAATTTTCAGTTGTTTAAAATTGGGTTACTCACAGGTGGTGGACTGGACACGCTGATTAAAAATGCTTATTTTTTGTGATAAACCCATTTTCAGCTGTATTTATAAAGCTGCACCAGGTTATCACTCTTAAATATATCAAGGAATATTTTTAAATTCAAGCATTTAAAAAAAAATTATGTTTTAAAACACTGCCCAATTGCGCTGGTTCATGGCAGATTTTGTGTTTGGCGATATGCAAATACATTTGAGCAGAAGCTTGAGGAAAAAAACACTTTTCAAAACTAGTGCAATTTTGAGCGCAATTTGTGCCCTGATAGCCGATTGCGCCCAAAGTGGAAACTCTTGGTCCTTTTGTTTTCCCTCTAGTTCTTCCTATCTGTCATTGCACTCTTTTTCTGTCCCTGACCTTTCTCCTTTTACAGCAGTCTAACTCCATTTGATTTCTGATTGATGCCTGCTGACTCTTTTTACTTTTTATATCTTTCTTAGCTAATCTTTGCTTGGCCTCTTGTAGAATTGTTCCCTGATGCGCTAACTGTGATCTTAACTCCTGCATAACTAACTCTTTTTGGTTCAATTGTTGTGTAAGCTCTTTTTCTTTCTGGCTTGACGGTCATACAAACTCCAGTTCGCTCTGAATTAGCTGGTGCTTACGTTGTGCCTCTCCTTTAGCAAAGTGTGAACCTTAACTGTGAGATCTGCTTGTAAGGCATTTCCCTAAGCTTGAACTGAGCTGAGTTGTTCAAATTCTACCTGGAAGGCAGTCTCTTAAGCTTGAAGCTCCTGAGCGAGTCATTACTCAAAATGTTGTGCAGGTAGTTCTTCAGCCTAAATGAATTCCCCGGTTTATCTCTCATTCGTATAATACAGCAGGGCTGCAATTAGGTTTGCTGCCATATCCTTAGCCTCTCGTGGTTTTTATCTGGCTAAATCTATTCATTTTGTCTTTTCTGATAGTCACTTCTCTAAGGTAAGAGAGAAAGAAAGACTTGCTTTTATATAATGGCCCAGAAATTCGGGTCCCCATGCGTGAGTACGCATGGGGTACTCACGCATAGGCCCAACGAAAGTGCCGGTTTCGTGCATGCACTGCGCATGCGCGGGAAACCGGAACTTCCGTTCCCTTGAAAGAAGGGGTTCAGAGGTGGAACGCGTGCGCCGGAGAGGCAGCGCGTGCGCATCGAACTTACTTTTTTTTGCAGGGTTCTCCAGGAGGGTAAGTCTCCAGCAGTTACACATTTAAAAAGCAGGCGCAAGGCCTGCTTTTAACAAGGTAAGTGGTGAATTAATTAAAATTAAAACATTTTTTCCACGTTTATTATTTTTAAATACTTTAAAGAAAGGTAAGTTTATTTTTAGCCCCGTTAGAAAATGTAATTAATTTTTTCAAAAATTTAAATTATTGTTTAAAATAGTTATTTCATGTAATTTATAGTTATTTTTAAAATGTGATGGTTTTTAAAAAATGTATTTGAAGTTTTGGGGCTTATATTATTTACAGGTTTGACAGCTCTTCCTGTCAAATTTATGAATGAAGCATTCCCTGCTACCATTGGCTCTCCATGGCCCACGTGATCCCAGGGGACACTTCGAACTAACTGTGCCCCTGGGATATACAAGCACTGCGCGCCGGCAGTTGGAGGAGGCCCAGGATCGGAATACCACGCGGGCCCACAGCTCAACGGCCGGTGCGCTAGGTAAGTGCAGGTCGGAGGCTTGCACCCACGGGAAGCCTCCGACCCGAATTTCTGGGCCAGTGTCTTTCATGACCTCAGGAGGTCCCAAAACGATTTACAGTCAGTGAAGTACTTTTTGAAGTGTAGTCACTGTTGTAATGTAGTAAACGTGGCAGCCAATTTGCACACAACAAGCTACCACAAACAGCAATATGATCTCAAAAGCAAAATACTGCAGATGCTGGAAATCTGAAATAAAAACAGAAAATGCTGGAAATACTCAGCAGGTCAGGCAGCATCTGTGGAGAGAGAAACAGAGTTAACGTTTCAGGTCGATGACCCTTCGTCAGAACTGGAAAAAGCTGGAGATGGAACAGGTTTTTAAGCAAGTGCAGGGAAAGGGGGGAGGGGAGGAAAGAACAAAAGGGAAGGTCTGTGATAGGATGGAAGGCAGGAGAGATTAAGAGACAAAAGGGATGATGGTGCAAGGGAAAAGGAGATGGTAATAGGACATTAAGAAACAAAAGATGGTTCTAGATGAAGTGTAAATGGCACTGGTAGAATGAAAGACAGCTGCCATGTGAGAGAGAAAAAAAGAAAATGGAGAAAAAAGATGGGTCTAGAGGGAATAAATGGGAATGGCAGAATCATTACCAACAGCTGCTGCCGAAAAAATGAGAGCAGTGGTTATGGTCTGAAATTGTTGAATTCTATGTTGAGTCCAGAAGGCTGTAAAGTGCCTAATCGAAAGATGAGGTGCTGTTCCTCGAGCTTACTTTGAGCTTCATTGGAACAGTGTAAGAGGCCGAGGGCGGTGAGGTCTGAGTGGGAGTGGAGCGGAGAATTAAAGTGACAGGCGACCGGAAGCTCGGGGTCCCCCTTACGGACTGAACGGAAGTGTTCCACAAAGCGGTCACCCAATCTGCATTTGGTCTCCCCAGTGTAGAGGAGACCGCATCGTGAGCAGCGAATACAGTATACTAAATTGCAAGAAGTACAAGTAAATCGCTGTTTCACTTGGAAGGAGTGTTTGGGGCCCTGGACAGTGGGAAGGGAGGAGGTGAAAGGGCATGTGTTGCATCTTCTGCACTTGCACGGGAAGGTGCCAGGCGAAGGGGAAGGGGTGTTGGGGGTGATAGAGGAGTGGACCAGGGTGTCGCGGAGGGAGCGGTCCCTTCGGAATGCTGAAAGGGGAGGTGAGGGGAAGATGTGTTTGGTGGTGGGATCACGCAGGAGGTTGCGGAAATGGCGGAGGATGATCCGTTGAATCCGTTGAATTCCTCCCCTCCCCCCTTTCCCTGCCCATGCACTTGCTTAAAAACCTGTTCCATCTCCAACTTTTTCCAGCAATATGATCATATGTGTTTGTTTAGTAATATTGGCCAAGACACCGGGGGTAACTCACCTGCTCGTCTTCAAAGTAGTGCCATGGGATCTTTTACGTCCTCCTGAAAAGGCAGAAAGGGCCTCGTTTTAACGTCTCATCTGAAAGACGGCGCCTCCGACAGTGCAGCACTCCCTCAATACTGCACTGGAGTGTTAGCTTGGATTTTGTGCTCAATTCTCTGGAGTTGAACCCACAACCTTCTGACTTAGAAGTGTGAGTGCTACCAACTGAGCCATGGCTGACACTGGGAGTATTGTTGGGTGGAGCGAGCTAATATAATATTAGATGAAGCTTTTCACCCCATGGGGTTAGTTCTGTTGTGTCTACTACCTACACTTCAGGGTAGTGTCTTGGATTTCTAAACTGTGCTTGTTGCTAGCTCTGTCCTCTCTTTATCAGGCAATTCTACAGGGTACCGGCAGTACTTACACTTTACTCTTGTATCTGGCTTCTGGTTTAACTAACATATCAGCAAAAACAATCTAAAATTGTACAAATGTTTCATCTTTGATTTTTCAGAAAGAATTTAATTCACTCATTTATGCTTAGTTGGTTGAATCTTAGTAAATAGTACTTACAGCACAGAAATAGGCTATTTGGCCCAACAGGTCCATGCTGGTGTTTATGCTCTGCACGATCCTCATCCCACCCATCTTCGCCTAACCCCATCAATGTATCCTTCTATTCCTTTCTCCCTCATGTGTTTATCTAACACTCCCTTCAATACATATGTTATTCGCCTTAACTACTCCTTGTGGCAGCAGGTTCCACATTCTAACCATTCTCTGTGTAAAGAAGTTTCTCCTGAATTCCCTATTGGATTTATTAGTGACGATCTTAGATTTATGGCCCCTAGTACTGATCTTGGCTGCAAGTGGAAAAATCTTCTCTACGTCTACCCTATCAAACCCTTCCATAATTTTAAAGACCTCTATTAGGCCACCCTTCAGTCTTTTTTCTAGAGAAAAAAGCCCCAGCCTGTTCAATCTTTCCTGATGGATATAACATTTCAGTTCTGTTATTATTCGAATAAATCTTTTTTGCACCTTCTCCAGTGCCTCTACATTCTTTTTATAATATGGAGACCAGAACTGTTCACAGTACTCCAAGTGTGGTCTAACCAAGGTTCTATGCAAGATTAACATAACTTCTCTGCTTTTCAATTCTATTCAATCCTATAGAAATTAACCCTAGTGCTTTGTTTGCTTTTTTTTTAAATGACCTTATTAACCTGCGTCGCTACTTTTAGTGATTTGTGTATCTGTACCTCTAGATCCCTCTGTTCCTCTACCCCATTTAGACACTTTCTGGCCAACAGACATGCTAGACACCGAGGGGGGCAGGATTTTCATTCAGGAGTCGGGTTGGAGGCGGGACTACAACTTTCAGGGTTGCAGTCCCGCCTCCATCGAGATGCAGCCAATCCATGCGATTTTAACTTGATTGACCTTGTTGAACCCGCCCAGCAGGCTCAGCAGGCCAATTAAGGGCCACCCGGCAACAGGTGATGCCACAGACTGAAATTTCATCTGTCATGACGTTTTGACAGATGAAATATCAGCGTTTGACAGCTGTTTGAAGCTGTCAAACACTGAGTCTTACTTCTAACATGAGTCCTTCTCCACAGACTCAGTTAGAAATCTCTCCTGCACAGAAAGCTGCAGGCTGTCACTTTTGACAGTTCGCAGCCATTCTGCTTTCTGTGCCAGTGAGATGAGGGACTCCCTGAACCTAAAGGAAGGAAGGCTGAAAAGGTAAGAAAAGGTAATTTATACTTCTTCAATCACTTTAGACACACCAAACACACTTACCTTTGCACTCATGCACCCATCACTCACCTGAACACCGACATCCCAACCCCTCCAAGCCCTTCAACCCGACGGCCCGACTCCTCCAACTTGGTGTGGTTTGGAGCCATCGGGAATCCCACAGTTCAAGCTTAAAAATAGGGATTAGGCTAAAAACTACCTGTTAACTACCTGTTAACAGGCAGTTAATTGGCACTAATCCCTTCCTGCCTCAGGTAGGCAGGTCCCAGTGCGGGGCGGGTACCCGCCTCCTTTGAAACTGCCATGGAGGAAGGTTGGGGACGGGATGGGGTCGGGACCCCCGACTTCGGGATTTTAACCCCCCGCACGCCTCCAATCCCGACTCCACGGCACAATGAAAATCAAGCCCCGAGTCTCCAGCACACCCACAGAAACCTAGTGGAAAGGAGGCCTCCAGCAGATCTGCAAACAGCAGGCCCAAACATTTTACAAGTGGGTGTTCAGTTCCTTTGAATGCCCTTCCTGTGCTTTTTTTCAGCTTTTTTTAATTGCTAGTATGTGGGCTTTCATAAGTCTTTGTGCTTTCACAGAAGAGGAAAAATAGTGCTGGAGAAATTAATGGGACTGAAAGCTGATAAATCTTCAGGGCCTGATAATCTGCATCCCAGAGTACTAAAAGAGGTAGCCATGGAAATAATGGATGCATTGGTTGTCATCTTCCAAAATTGTATAGGTTATGGAACAGTTCCTGCAGATTGGAGGGTGGCAAATGTAACCCCACTATTTAAAAAAGGAGGGAAAGAGAAAACAGGGAACTACAGACCGGTTAGCCTAACATCAGTAGTAGGGAAAATGCTAGAGTCTATTGTAAAGGATGTGATAACAGGACACTTAGAAAATATCAACGGGATTAGACAAAGTCAACATGGATTTATGAAAGGGAAATCGTGTTTGACAAACCTACTGGAGTTTTTTGAGGATGTAACTGGTAGAATAGATAAGGGAGAACCAGTGGATGTGGTGTATTTGGATTTTCAGAAGGCCTTCGATAAAGTCCCACATAAGAGGTTAGTGTGCAAAATAAAAGCACATGGAATTGGGGGTAATATACTGGCATGGATTGAAAATTGGTTAACAGACGGGAAACAGAGATTAGGAATAAATGGGTCTTTTTCGGGGTGGCAGGCAGTGACTAGTGGGATACCGCAGGGATCAGTGCTTGCGCCCCGGCTATTCACAATATATATCAATGATTTGGATGAGGGAACCAAATGTAATATTTCCAAGTTTGCTGATGACACGAAACTAGGTGGATTGTGAGTTGTGAGTAGGCTGCAAAGAGGCTTTAAGGCGATTTAGACAAGTTGTGTGAGTGGGCAAATACATGGCAGATGCAGTATAACGTGGATAAATGTGAAGTTATCCACTTTGGTAGGAAAAACAGAAAGGTAGAGTATTATTTAAATGGTGATAGATTGGGAAATGCTGATGTACAAAGGGACCTGGGTGTCCTTGTACACCAGTTATTGAAAGCAAACATGCAGGTACAACAAACAGTTAGGAAGGCAAATGGTATGTTGGTCTTCATTGCAAAAGGATTTGAGTACATGAGTAAGGTTATCTTACTACAGTTGTACAGGGCCTTGGTGAGACCACACCTGGAGTACTGTGTGCAGTTTTGGTCTCCTTACCTAAGAAAGGATATACTTGCCATAGAGGGAGTGCAGCAAAGGTTCACCAGACTGATTCCTGGGATGGCAGGACTGTCATATGAGGAGAGATTGGGTCGACTAGGCCTGTATTCACTAGAGTTTAGAAGAATGAGAGGGGATCTCATTGAAATGTATAAAATTCTGACAGGGCTAGACAGACTGGATGCAGGGAGGATGTTTCCCCTGGCTGGGGGGTCTAGAACGAGGGGTCACAGTCTCAGGATACGGGGTAGGACATTTAGGGCTGAGATGAGGAGAAATTTCTTCACTCAGAGGGGGGTGAACCTGTGGAATTCTCTACCACAGAAGGCTGTGGAGGCCAAGTCACTGAATATATTTAAGAAGGAGATAGATAGATTTCTAGATGCAAAAGGCATCAAGGGGTATGGGGAGGGAGCGGGAATATGGTATTGAGATAGAGGATCAACCATGATCATATTGAATGGCGGAGCAGGCTCAAGGTGTAAGGGGGGGCTTCTTTTAACTGGTTTATGTAATTTACCTGGCCAGCAGCCTTTGCCTCTGAGCTCTGACCAATTCCAACCTTTTACCTGGTTTACGGTAATTCACCTGGTCAGCAATCCTTTTGCTGCTGCACTCTAAACCAATTTACAAACAGCGGTTTCGAATCGCTACTCCTCCTTCAGTTCTGAGTGGAGGAACTTATAAATAATGATATTAAAACGGACAAGTGGTTTGGATGAGAGAAAAATCAAGTTTTATTACCTAAATAAACTACAATCAAAAGGATAAACTATACCACACGAACACAGTAATTACAGTAAAACTATATAACAGGGGGTTGCAGACATTTTATAAACAGGCATCGATTGTCCTGCTGCAGGGGGGGGGGACACCCCTTTGGTTGGCAGCTCCATTGAACCTTACTTCCAGACACAGAAAGCTGCTTTCCAAGTCGCTTTGTCTTCGGCCATGTGGTATGACAGCCATTTTTATCCCTGGAAATTTAAAAGCACAACGCCCAGGGATTCTTTAATCAAAAAATTAATCTTCAGAACTGTAAATTATTGCGAATTCTTACAGTCCGCCCTTGGATACTTCCAGCTTGCTTGTAGTATCCTCTTGAAGAAATGAGCAATAATTTCTGACCCCTCACAAACAACCATCCCCTGTATTTACCTAATAGCTATCTGCCACTGATCCCCGTCTCGTCTATTCCCCTTAAATTCAAGAAAAAAACCATGGTACGGTAGGCATCTTACAGATACTTCAGTTCTCAATAAGGGGTCTCATACCCCTACACGCTTGTAAAATTATACAGTGTAAACCAAATTTACAATCACTTTTTTACATCATAAGTTATTACAAAATGTTGCAATCTTGGTTACACAATGTAATCAAAATGATCCCAAGCATGGAGAGGATCCTTCGCCTCTGCTCAACTTGGGGCTGCAACACAAAATACAAAAAATCATTAAACAACATGCTTAAATGAACCCCGATCATCACGTGCCGATGATGGGTCATGAAATTCGAGTGGGCATTGCTCCTCCCACTCGGGCAGTAAAAGTACCTTCCACCCCCCTTTGATCATCTTAAACTTTAAAACAGGCAGAATGGATTTACAGACCAGTCTGCTCCGCCAGCCCCGAGCTGTTCCCTTGTCCTTTTGTGGAGGCGGGGTACCCCTCCTGTTTAAAATATACCTAGCACAGACCGAGACCGGGGAGCATGGGATCTCGACTCCCAGTCTTTCCCCCTCCCGTCTTCCCTCGACTGGCTGCAGAAAATGATGGGTGCCTGTGTGGCGGCTCTCCCTGGCCCCACCCAATGGCCACCCACTCATCCTTCCCAGCCACACTTACCCTCTTTGCCCATGGGCCCCCGGGTGAGTTCCTCCCTCCCCCGACCGCACCCATGCGACTCTTGGGTCTCCCCCTCCCTATACGATCTTTCCCGGGCCATCACCACCCACCCCCGAGGAACGCGTCCCTATCACACAAGGCGCCCGCGCTTCCCCATCATGACTCCTCAACAGCGAGGTCTCCCGCAAGTGAACTTCGGTCAGGATAGTGCTGGGTTGGAGGCCGTGCCCCACCCAGCTGGGGCCATCTCCTCCCCGTAGGAGGAGTACGCAAGTTCCTCCGGACCCTGTCCGGTTTTTCCCGAAGATCGCTGCGGGGTCTCCTGGATTCGTCCAGTGGCGAGGTGATCCCCAACATTCTGTCTCCATATCTTCATTCGATGCTCAGCTCGGGCTGGGCGAACATGGCTGCTTCTTGGTCCAATCTCCTGCAAAAACTTAAAAGGACTGCAGGTCTCACTGACCTGCTGCCTTAGGTGGAGACATGGTCGGGTCCCTCGACCTCGGACCAAAATGCAAACATTCGGCACACATGTAAACTTAAACTCTTTAAACTTAAACTTAAAACTAATTATATCAACAAAACTTAAAATACACCTTAAAGCAAGCTATATACACACACATAGCTATAATACAAATGCCGCCCGTCTCCGGACGGCCAGGCTAATCTCTGGCACTGTCGCAGATTGCTGCTGGCTGCAGCGAAGCTGGACTGCCTCCTGTCTCTGGTCCCCCGCAGCTTATGGCTGTTGAGTGGGGACCCCTGTTCTTTGGCTTCTCTCTGGTTCGGGAGTCCGCCTTACTCCACTGTAAAGTGGGTGACCATGCTTTCTTAGGCTGGGGCACCCGCTGAGACCTTCTGAGGGGTGTCTCTATGGGGGAAACTTTGGCTGGTGGACCCTGAGCTTGGGTCACAGCCCCAGCTGGCTGGGAACCTTCTCCCCCATGTCCAAATAGCCCGCACTGTGTAATGTACCTGGCAGCCTGCCGGTGCAAATCTCTCTCTGGGTTTGTCTGCTCTTCCCTGCCCACTCCTGTGCTGGGGGCAGGTATACTCTCACCACCCGCTGCTGGTGGCTAGAAATTTTCCTCCCCAGGTTTAAAACCTGGTGTCAGCTCCCTCCCTATGTCTCCTGCAAGAGGGATTGCTATCCCTGCCCCCCCAGGGTCCCACATCATGGGGGGGGGACCACTCTAGAAGCTGGCTGAGAAGCTGGTCCCTTTAAACAGGCCATAGTGCCTGTCTTTACAGGCGGTGAACTTGAACTTGCATGGACAGCAAACTTATGTTCCCTCACCCAGGTGGCTTTAGCTGGGGAATTTTGGACCTGCCTTTTTCCTGGGGCCAAAACTATCCCCTGTGTGCCTCCCTTGTCCCGGATTTCTGCTACTGGACCTGCTCTACAGGGGTCCCAGAACGCTCCTTCCCTGTTCCCTGGCTTAAACAGCTTACTCTGAACATGAATGGCTCCTCCCCCCACACAAGCCACAGTGCTTGCCTGTGAACTCAAACATGCTGTGGGCTGAGGATTCCTATACTCAGGCTCACTCCTCACGGGTGGACTGTACCTCCGTTGTTGGAGGGGGTACACTGGTCCTGGTCCCCGCCTGCCTAGCGGGACCTGCTGGTGTTCTCCTACCACCCCATTGTCCACCCCTCCTCGCTGCCAGAGCTCCTCAAGACTCGGAGCTGTGGGCTGCGGTCTTGGGGTCTCTAATTCCCAATCCAGCACCATTCTGGGTGCTGCCTGTGGGATGGTTCTACTTGGGCTGCCAGTAAAGTCCTTCGGGCTGATCAGACAAATCATCCCCTTTGATGCATTTAAAGCCATGTTAAGGCTTTCTATCTCTGCCCTACAGGGGCCATGATCTGCTTCCTCAAACCTTAGGGCGCAGGCCAGCTTATAAGCTGCCTTTACTTCCCTAACCTTCTCCTCCTGCTCTCTTACTTCTGAGGTGAGGCGGGCATTCTCTTCCCGCAGTCTCATCTCGCTCCTCTTTGCTTCTATAATTTGGTACTTTAGGAATTCTATCTCGTTCCTTGCATGGCTTTTTCCCTCGCCAGCTTCTTGGGTGAGGTGTGTGATTTCCTCCCGTAGCCTCATCTCACAGTCCCTTGACTCTGTGACTTCCTGCACAAGGTGCTCTATAAATGCCTGGCATTTCGTGACCTCTAGTGTGAGGCGTGCATTCTCTTCCCGCACCCTCATTCCACTAGCTCTGGCCTCATACACCTCTCTGAGGCGTTCTACCTCCGCCTGGCATTTTTCAAGCTGGGACTCCTGATTCTTGGCCTCTTTAACCTCCTCCTGCACGCTCATCTCACCCTTCCTATACCAGCCACTTATACCCTGATAGGTTAGCCTACACACTGCCGCTAAAATTCGCAGGGCTACCCACATACTGAAAACGAGAGAAACAAGAGCTGGTACTTTCTCCAGATCCAGATCACTTATTAAATCAAAAACTGCCTCCACTCCTGCCTGGCTCGCCATTTGTAAGGGGGGGGCATCTTTTAACTGGTTTATGTAATTTACCTGGCCAGCAGCCTTTGCCTCTGAGTTCTGACCAATTCCAACCTTTTACCTGGTTTACGGTAATTCACCTGGTCAGCAGCCTTTTGCTGCTGCACTCTAAACCAATTTACAAACAGCGGTTTTGAATCGCTACCCCTCCTTCAGTTCTGAGTGGAGGAACTTATAATTAATGATATTAAAACGGACAAGTGGTTTGGATGAGAGAAAAATCAAGTTTTATTACCTAAATAAATTACAATCAAAAGGATAAACTATACCACACGAACACAGTAATTACAGTAAAACTATATAACAGGGGGTTGCAGATGGCGAAAACAAGGGATAAAATGGCTCCAATGTTACTTAAACAATCTTAGCAATTACCCTCAAATCACCACCCGCTAACTCCTGCTAGGTTGCCTTGCCAAGGAGTCAGAACACCCTGCTCACCTGTGGTCCAGCAAAGTAAAGAGAGAGATAGCTTCTCAGCAGCTATCTTTATACCTGGTGAGCCCCCTGCCATTCTGCCCTGCAAGGGCTGTGTGCAAAATTCCCCACCCAAAGGGTCCAATACACAAGTGAAAGCTGTGATTGGCTAACTCAGAGTGGTTGGACTGGGTAAATGTGTCTTCCGGAGCTCCCTGGGCTGAAACAAAAGGGAAATACAACTGCTCTATTGTCCAGCATGCTAGGTGATTTAGACCCATTCAGTTCTTAAACGTTTCCCATTCAAGGTACAAAAGTCTCTTCTGCAGTTTAGATGTATCCACTCGATATACAAACAAATGCTAATAGCATTCAATTGCTTTGTAAACAAAGCATTGTCCTGTGGTAACATTTTGTAAACAGGCATCGATTGTCCTGCTGCAGGGGGGGGGGGGACACCCCTTTGGTTGGCAGCTCCATTGAACCTTACTTCCGACACAGAAAGCTGCTTTCCAAGTCGCTTTGTCTTTGGCCATGTGGTATGAAAGCCATTTTTATCCCTGGAAATTTAAAAGCACAACGCCCAGGGATTCTTTAATGAAAAAAATTTATCTTCAGAACTGTAAATTATTGCGAATTCTTACAAAGAGGCGGAATGGCCTACTCCTGAAGGGATAATTATTAGTCCTAGTCCCTTTAGGACTACCCTGGATCAGGCGTATTCCTCAGACGTTCACTTTCAACTAAAGTTTGAGGTAGCCGAATCCTAAAGACGCTTAATTGGGTCTAAACGTCTGGACCCTCTCTCCCTAAAGGAAAGGAACAACCTGAAAATGTTACTGTCCTCCAGATAGCACTTTTAATAAGTTTAGCTAGACTGTAACATTCCAGATATTATGAGGGTCTGGAAAACTCCCCCAGAATTTTGCAACTCCTCACCAAAGAGTGTACAGAAATTGAGTTCATGAGTTTGAAACAGAAGTCTTTTGTGAGACAATTCTAAAAATGTATTGATTTATTAAAGAACCAACATGTAATTTGCAGTTGGTGAGTCAATTGCAACATTAACAGTTCCAAAAAGAGAAAGCTTACAATTCTATAATCAGAGAACCTTACTTTCAAATCTTAACTTCGCTACAGTTTTACAGTTCTTAGTTTTCTACAGGATATCCACCAAAATCTAATACAGTACTTTTGATCTCCAAGGTACAAAGAGTTGGAGACTTACAGAGCTGCCTCTAAAGCTGAGAATCACTTTGCCCGATTACAGCGAGTCTATTATCCCATTTGAGAGTGCAATATTTATACCCTTTTCCAGTGGTATTTCCTTTTTCCAGTGGTATTTCCTTTAAGGTTTTCTGCTGATGTAAGCTAATTATCTCCAGTCATTTTTCTGCTGAGCCCTGCAATTCTTACAGTCACCTCAGCTGGTAACATTGCAGAATTATGTCTCTTCTCGAGGTGTTCTAAGTTTACCATAAAAAACAGTGTACCAGCAGGTGCGTTTTACTTGATGTAATTTTTACGAAGGCAGATGTTTGTGCTTCTTTACGAAGTGTAAATTAGAACACCTTGTACAGGTTGAATCATTGTCTTGTTCCCAAAGGTCAGCCTGTCGGGAACCTTTAACCTTCTGTTTCAATAAGGTTATTGATTCAGTATCAACAACTATCTTATCTCAATAGCCAGAATGCTTTCACAGCTTTTTCATAGCTAGGTTTTTAGATTTCCAAACCCAGTTTGTCATGTTTTAATAAGGCCAGAATTCTTTCATAGAATGGTGTATTTTTCTGAATAGGTTATATGGCTTATTCCTTCACACTCCTGCTCCTATTTTTCTATGTTTCTATGTGCCAACTGTGATTAATTATATACTCCCCCTGAGCTCTGTTTATTGCATTAGAGCATGTGTCAATATTGACCCTGCGAGTTATGCTAGTAGAGATCCCCTAAGCCGACATGTTCAGAGGAAAAGGAGGAGCTGCGGAGGGATTAGGCTGCCCGAGGGCTGTCCTATGCCCTCCACCAGCACTCGTACCTCTGCATTTGCAGAGAAGTGTAACATATTTCACGTTGGCAGGGACTGTGTTGGTGGAATCTCCTTTGCAAGGGAGACTGCTCCAGCAGCACCCCTGGAGGCATCATAGAGATGTGAATGCCTGACTAACCATTATTCTTGAAGTAGATTCAACAGCACGCAAGATCACAGATGCTGTACATAGCATGAAAGAGGACAAACAAGTGTGAGTCAATCAAGTGACCTCTCAGAGTTCTTGGACAAGACACAAATAGGCAGCAGCCAGTATATTTGAACAATAGATCAGATTTATTATGTTTTACAGCGTAATTAATACTTAACATTAGGCGATAGTCAAAACGAAAAGCTTGCAGCCCTTGGTCTCTTGAGGCTTTTGGACACAGGCAACGTCGTCGTAAGTCTGTTCCTTTTCTTCGCAGCAAATCTCTGTGTGAAGTTGTTCTTTGAGTATCGAGGTTTTAACCCTTTTCTTATCAACAGTTCATTTGGCCAGTGTCCATATATGGTCTTTATAACAAAATCACCTTCTTTAATTGGTTCTAATGGTCAAAATACCATTGTCACTCAGGTTAAGGCTAGTAACCTGGCCACTCCTTTTCCAGTACATTTCCACTAACTTTGCCCCACTGTCATGTTATCTTGTTTATAGCTTTTCACCCCATTGGAATTTACCATATCTCTTTCATTTCATAGCCTCCCTGGTATAAGGCCTTTATACCTAGGGCCCACATCAGTGCTGTTTCACTTGTCTTGGGGTATCCAGACTATCTCACTTTAATCTACCACATATATACCTTAACTTCCATGATCTCTCTCATTTTATGTCCTTATACTAATTATCCTTTAAATATTGTTGCAATTAGTTTTGTTAAGTGAACTCTAATTTCTACTTGGCATTATAATATGTTATTTAACAATTTGACCTTCACTTGCAGCTTGTGGCTGTTTGTTATCAAAGCTTAGTCAAAACTGCTTTTGACTGTCCTTGCAGCTGCATTTTGAACAAGTCTTAGCTTTTTAGTTACCCAGGAGTAATTATGGATATTATTATTTGGTCAATGGCTACACTTGATTATATATATATATATATGTTTCTGGTCTACTAAATATCTTTAAATATCAGCCTTTCCTACACAAGGGTGATCAGAGCCAGCGATGCCTCTTTGACCACAAATGTCAAAATGCCACAAACCACTTCTGCAGGCCCTGGGGTTGATAGGGTTAGATGAAGAAGGGCGGGAGGAGGCTTGTGTGTAGCATAAACACTGGCTGAATGGCCTGTTTCTATGCTGTAAATACTATGTAAATGGAATAGGTTTGGCAGCACTGGGAGTCAAAACTATTAGTGAAATTTTTCAAGAAGTAGTAGTTCCGTATGTGCAACATAAAAGACAGTTTATGCTCCTGTAGATGTTACAAGTTTGTGATGTAAAAATAGGTCATCTGGTGAACCTTGGAAGATTATTCATTATATCCTGGCAATGCAGTCTTTAAAAATATTAACTAATTAATTGTTTAATGCCTATGGAGAGCAATATGCATTATACCAGGCAGCTACCCATCAACACCCTTGGAACAGGGCATATTTTTGGATTGTGACATTTCTGGATCTATGCAATCCTCCCACAAGCAGGCGCAAATTGATTATTACAGTTATTTCAAATGATGAAGGTGACCCATTACTAGTGTCATCTTGCAGACAACAGGAATTGTAGAAACATGCAGTGGTAACATCATGTGTTGAATTGCATTGCTCAAGTTATTTCAGTGGGTGGTCATCTGCCATCATGGACTCATACCCATACCAAAACTTGGTCTTAATTAAAAAAAATATGTAAATGAACTTCTTGCAATAAAAATGGTGATGTGCCATTCTCACTAACTTGTACAAATAAGATTGTTGACAGGTACCATCACAGTATCATTAATTTCTCTCAACTGCTCAGTACACATAAAGTCCAGCAGTTAATGTGTTATTTGGTTAAGACATCAGTTGAATTAATGTTATTACACTTGTCAAGCTTTCCTTTAGGTCTACTTTTTCAAATGCTGTATTCCAAATGTAATTTAATCTCTTTGCATCTTTCCTGTTTATAACTTTAGCACTGTGCCCAACCTGCCTCCATGCCATCTTCCCAGGAGGAGGGTAGCTGTCCCGCTCCGGGTCCCGTTTCCTTGGAGGTGGGAAGGGATTAAAGCCTATTAACAGGTAGTTAACAGGCAGAAAATGGGATTACCCCCTTTTTGCCCTCACAAGTGCGGGCTTCCCGAAGGCTCCGAAACCGGCCAGGTCAGCGAGGCGGTTAGGGGGTCTGCAGGGGTCGGGGGGGCGGGGGGGGTGGTTGGTTCAAAAGTGTGCTGTGAAGGTAAGTGATGGATGCAAGAGTGGAGAGGTGAGTGTCTGAGGTAAGTGCAAAGTGTTAGTTAAAGTGTACTTACCTTTGTTTCTTCCTGCAGGCTTCAGTCGGTGTGTATGCAGAGATTCTCGGACCTTCACATTGGAGATGACAGATGGCTGTTGCATTCTCCAATGCAACAAGCATCTAATTTCTGCAAAAGAAAGAAGTTTGATGAGGTCTTGAATTCATACGTTGACATTCTCTGCAACAAGCTTTTCCTTAATTGGCCCCAGCGGGCTTAACAAGGTCAATCAAGGGAAAATAGTGTGGGTTGACCAGAAGTTGTTGGAGGTGGGACTGAAACCCGACAAGTGGGAGTCGCGCCTCCTGTGGTTGCAAGGTAACCAAGGTTGGGAGCTAAATCTTCCAGGGTACTTGACATTTAGAAAAGACAGGCAGAATGGAAAAATATGTGGTGGGGGGCGGGTAGCCCTGGTAATAAAGGATGACATAAGGACATTCGTGAGAAAGGATCTTGGCTTGGAAGATCGGGAAGTAGAATCAGTATGGTTGGAGATAAGAAATAACAAGGGGCAGAAAACACTGGTGTGAGTAACTATACCATTGGACAGAGTATTAATCAACAACTAACAGGAGCTTGTAACAAAAGGAATACAATAATCATGGGGAACTTTAATCTTCATATAGACTGGGCAAATCAAATTGGCAAAGGTAGTCGGGAGGATGAGTTCATGGAATGCATTCAAGACAGTTTCCTAGAACATGGAACCAACCAAGGAACAGACTATTTTAGATCTTGTATTGTGTAATGAGACAGGGTTAATTAGTAATCTCATAGTAAAGGATCCTCTGGGGAAGCGTGATCATAATATGATAAAATTTCAGATTGAGTTTGAATGTGAAATAATTGTCAGAAATGAGAGTCTTAAACTTAAATAAAGGCAATTACATAGATATGAGGGGCGAGTTAGCTAAGGTAGATTGGGAAATTAGATTAAAATGTATGACAGTAGATAAGTAGTGGCAAACATTTAAAGAAATATTCCAAAATTCTCAACGAATATACATTCCATTGAGAAATAAAAACTCCACAGGAAAAGTGATCCATCCGTGGCTAACTAAAACAGTTAAGGATAGTATTAGATTAAAAGAAGAGGCTTATAATGTTGTGAAGAATAGTAGTAAGCCAGAGGATTGGGAGAGCTTTAGAAACCAGCAAAGGATGACCAAAAATTGATAAAAAGGGAGAAAATAAAATATGAGAGTTAACTAACAGAAAATATAAAAAAAGATTGTAAGAGCTTCTACAAGTATGTAAAAAGGAAGAGAGTAGCTAAAGTAAATGTTGGTCCCTTAGAGGCTGAGACAGGTGGAATTATAATGGGGAATAAGGAAATGGCAGAGACTTTAAACAAATATTTTTTATCTTTCTTCACAGTAGAAGACACACAAAGCACACCAAAAATAGTGGGGAACCAAGGGGCTAATAAGAGTGGGGAACTTAAAGTAATTAATATCAGTAGAGAAAAAGTACTTGAGAAATTAATGGGACTAAAAGCCAACAAATCCCCTGGATGTGATGGGTTCTAAAAGATGTGGCTACAGAGATACTGGATACATTGGTTGTGATCTTCCAAAATTTGCTAGATTCTAGAATGGTCCCAGCAGAGTGGAAGGTATCAAATGTAACCCCACTATTCAAGAAAGGAGGGAGAGAAAAAACAGGGAACTACAGGCCAGTTAGCCTGACCTCAGTCATCGGGAAAATACTGGAATCCATTAATTAAGGAAGTGGTAAAGGGGCACATAATATGATTAGGCAGAGTCAACGTGGTTTTATGAAAGGGAAATCATGTTTAACAAATTTGTTAAGAGCTTTTTGAGGATGTAACTAGCAGGGTAGATAAAGGGGAACCACTGGATGTAGTATATTTGGATTTCCAAAAGGCATTTGATAAGGTGCCACATAAAAGCTTGCTACACAAAATAAGGGCTCATGGGGTTGGGGGTAATATATTAGCTTGGATAGAGGATTGGTTAACGGATACACAAGAAAACAGAGAGTAGGGATAAATGGGTCATTTTCAGGCTGTAACTAGTGGGGTGCCGCAAGTATCAGTGCTTGGGCCTCAGCTATTTACAATCCATATTAATGACTTAGATGAAGGGACCGAGTGCAATTTATCCATGTTTGCTGATGATGCAAAGTTAGGTGGGAAAGTAAGCTGTGAGGAGGGCACAAAGAGCCTGCAAAGGGATATAGACAGGTTAAGTCAGTGGGCAATAAGGTGGCAGATAGAGGCCTAGAAGTTCGGTGGGGTTAGCGCCCAATTAGAGGCGTTAGAGGGTCTTGCGCCGGAATTATAGCTGGTAACGAAATTGCGTTGGGCCCTACCATCGGCGTTAGCCGGTAGCGCTGCGCCGGCACCGATGACGTCATCGGTGTGCGCAG
Source organism: Somniosus microcephalus (assembly GCF_052327205.1). Lineage (NCBI taxonomy): Eukaryota > Metazoa > Chordata > Chondrichthyes > Squaliformes > Somniosidae > Somniosus > Somniosus microcephalus. The sequence continues at coordinate 228,793,901 of NC_140992.1, forward strand.
CGTCCCGGTTGCAGTGGTAACCCGGCCCCAAGCCCAAATTCAGTTGCGGCCGCCTCGCCCGTGGCAGCCGCAACCAACAATTGTTGAAAGGGATGTTACACACCTTTGCGCCGGCGCATAAAGGTGGAGCGGCGGCCGGCCGCTTTCCCGGCGGCCACCTGCCCACACCTCCCTCCCCGGACTCCTCCACCACCCCCCTGCGGCACTGATGTGTGTGGCCCGCGAGCCCGGCTCTTCCCCAAGGTGCCGGGCTCATTTGTCGGGCGAATCGACCGGCCAGCGGTCGGCTGCAGGCAGCTCCTCCTTAACAGAAGGAGGAGGCCTGCAGTACCCCAGCCTGCCGCACCGCCTCGGGTGCCGCAGCGGGGGATTAGCGCCTGAAAACTGCACTGAACGCCCATAGTGAGGTGCAAAAACCCTCCATTAGCGCCCGCCGCCGTCTGGGCATTAACGCCGGCACAAAATTTCGGGCGCTAAAGCCCTGGCGGACCCACAACCGAATTTCTAGGCCAGAGTATAATGCGAGGTTATTGACTTTGGTAGGAAGAATAGAAAAACAGAATATTTTTTAAATGGTGAGAAACTATTAAATGTTGGTGTTCAGAGAGATTTAGGTGTCCTTGTACAAGAAACACAGAAAGTTAGCATGTAGTTACAGCAAGCAATTAGGAAGGCAAATGGCATGTTGGCCTTTATTGCAAGGGGTTTGGAGTATAAGAGTAAGGAGGTCTTACTACAATTGTACAGGGCTTTGGTGAGACCACACCTGGATTATTGTGCACAGTTTTGGTCTCCTTATCTAAGGAAGGATATACTTGCAATGAAGGTTCACTAGATTGATTCCCGGGATGAGAGGGCTGTCCCATGAGAAGAGATTGAGTAGATTGGACCTATACTCTCTGGAGTTTAGAAGAATGAGAAGTGATCTCATTGAAACATATAAGATTCTGAGGGGATTGCCAGAGTAGATGCTGAGAGATTGTTTCCCCTGGCTGGAGAGTCTAGAAACTAGGGAGCATAGTTTCAGGATAAGGGGTCGGCAATTTAAGACTAAGATGAGGAGGAATTTATTCACTCAGAGGGTTGTGAATCTTTGGAATTCTCTACCCGAAAGCACTGTGGATGCTGAGCCATTGAGTATATTCAAAGCTGAGATAGATAGATTTTTGGACTCTAGGGGAATCGAGGGATATGGGGATTGAGTGGGAAAGTGGAGTTGAGGTCGAAGATCAGCCATGATCTTATTGATTGGTAGAGCAGGCTCGAAGGGCTGTTTGGCCTACTCCTGCTCCTATTTCTTATGTTCTTAAGCTATTTCTGATCTTTGTTGTGATCAATTCTGGCGGGTAACCAAAATGACATTAACAGACCTAACTATTTGTTAAATTTTTAAAATTATCTTTAAGTGTAAAACGAACATCACTTACAACTTACAAATAAAGGCAAGTGTGTAGAACTGCTGGTTTTTTTTGGCATTCAAAGTGACGTGAACATCGTTAAAATCGTAATGAAGAGATGAAAAGGAGTGTACTTGGGTTACTCCCGCTATTTCCAGGGCAAATGAATACATGGTTCCGCAAATTGGTAATTGCCATATTATTTAAATTTTGTAAATAATCTGTAAAATGCAAAAGATCTACTGGATTACCATGGAGAGTTATAATGCAAGCTCTGTTATTCTGCAGTTTCTTATTCTGTGTGGCAGGCTGTCATGATAAAGGCTGCTCTTCAGCGGGTGAACCTCATCTTTTGGTTTCAAAATCTTTCAGACCTGCAGGGAAATAGCTTAGTTGTACGCTACAGATACTACAAGCACCTTTTAGTGGAAAGTGTGAAGAAGGCACAAACCCACGTGCTCCCATGCAGTCTATGAAAACTTCTCCTTTCCGTCCCATATGCACAATGAAGAATGGTAAATCCAATGGACACAGATGTTGATAATTTGTCATATTAAAGTCTTGAAATAAAAGAGAGAATAATCTATTGCAGGTGTATTTATGTTCATGTTGTTAAAACATTCAATTAACATCCATTTTAACATAAGGCGAGGAGTAATCTTCACTAACCCAGCTCCAAAGCCAGTGAAATTCATTGATTCACATGAACAGGAATGTTGCCTTGAATTATGATATGAATTTATTTCTGTTATCTAGGAAATATTCCTTTTCTTCTATCTTAATGAACTAATACCACAATCCATTTAAATCTTGTGAAACATTTAAATTAAAATGTGTTTCTGGAGATCTGGGCCTAGAAATTCAGTGCCCTTAGCACCGATTTTGCGGCGATAGAGGGCCTAGCGCTGCAATTGGCGCCGGTTCCTAAATTGCCTGGCGCCCTTCCACGGCGGTAGACCGGTAGCGCTGCGCCGGCACCGATGACGTCATCGGTGTGCGCAGCGTCCCGGTTGCTGTGGTAACCCGGCCCCAAGCCGAAATTCAGTTGCGGCCGCCTCGCCAGTGGCAGCCGCAACTAAGACTCCGGGGCCTAGAAATTGGGTTTTGGCTTAGCCAGGGCTTTAGCGCCGGAAGTTAGTGCCGGCGCTAAGTCCCCTGCGCGCGCCAAAAATTCAGTGGCGCCGCGCCCAAACGGCTGCCGGCGCTACTGAAGGGTCTTTGCGGCGGTACATCGGCGCTAATTGCCGTTTCGCGCCGCAATTCCGGCGCTGCGGCACCCGATGCGGTGCGGCAGGCTGGGGAAGTGCAGGCCTCCTCCTTCCGTTAAGGAGGAGCTGCCTGCACCCGGCCGCGGCCCGCGCAAATCTGTTTAAAAATGAGCCCGGCACCTCGGACAAGTGCCGGGCTTGCATCTGTTCCGGGGGGGGGGGCGGGGAGAAGTCCGGGGAGGGAGCTGCGGGCAGGCGGCCGGCGGGAAAGCGGCCGGCCGCCGCGGGGCCTTTAATGCGCCGGCGCAAACACGTGTTGGACTCTGTTGCCAGAGTCTTAGTTGCGGCTGCCACGGGCGAGGCGGCCGCAACTGAATTTCGGCGCTGGGGCCCGTCGGCATGGCAACCGGGACGCTGCGCACACCGATGACGTCATCGGTGCCGGCGCAGCGCTACCGGTGCAACGCCGCTTTAGGGCCCCAGGGAATTTTTCAACTGGCCATAACTCTGGCGCTAGTCCCTCTAGCGCCTCAAAAGCGGCGCTAAGGCTAGTGAATTTCTAGGCCCGGCAAACGAGTGTTGCCGGAGTCTGCGCCGGCCGCTTTCCCGCCGGCCGCCTGCCCGCAGCTCCCTCCCCGGACTTCTCCCCCCCCCCCGGAACAGATGCAAGCCCGGCACTTGTCCGAGGTGCCGGGCTCATTTTTGATGAGATTTGCGCGGGCCGCGGCCGGGTGCAGGCAGCTCCTCCTTAACGGAAGGAGGAGGCCTGCACTTCCCGAGCCTGCCGCACCGCAGCGGGCGCCGCAGCGCCGGAATAGCGCCGCAATGCGGCGCGTTGCGCCAGTGTTCAGGCGCTAAAACCCTTCAGTAGCGCCGACAGCCGTTTGGGCGCGGTGCTACTGAATTTTTGGCGCGCGCAAAGGGCTTTAGCGCCGGCGCTAACTTCCGGCGCTAAAGCCCTGGCGCAGCGCAAACTCAATTTCTAGGCCCTGGTGTTTTTCATTTATTAATATTAAAATTGCTATGAATTGGTTCAATGACATGAGGCAGTTTTAAACCTCACCATTGATCTAATTTACTGAAAATAAATTTTGCAGGATTGAGATTGATTTTCCTTTTGAGCCCAAATGATTAATGTGCAACGCAGAACAGTAACTATAAAACTAATTTTCATGATAAAAAGTTGTAAAACAATTCAATTTTTTCAGCTCTGTTGACTTGGCCTTAACAAAGAACATAAGGTAGCACTCATGCATGCAGCCATATCAGCAATCACTGGTCCCTGCCCACTGCACATAATGTACTTCTATTCTGTTCAAAGAGACTTGGTTCACACATTGAGCAAAATGTCATTTATAAGCTGTCAGCTATTCATCTTTTCAGACAATTTTACACCAATGGGACCAAACACCTGGGATCTGAGAAACTTTATTCTTTTAATTCTTTTCAAATGTAATAATCAGTGGAATTTAGCAAAATTGAATGGCGCTATCTGTCCTTTGAATAAAAAGATTTGGTGTTGTGCATTTTACTGGTACACAGATAAAGAGGCATGCCTTAATTAGCAATGCTGGTAGTAGAATGGTCAATACTGTAATTATATTGCAAGCATTCTGTCAAATTAAAACATAGAATTTTCAGAACTGTATGAATTAGCAAGGAATGAAGGAACTGCAGCTGTGGTCTTCTCACCTACCTTCAGCCTGACACCATTTGTAATAGAGCAACAGATTCACTGCGTTCACATTGTAATTATCACTATATCTGGCCTTTTAAATAAGGAATGATGCATAACGTAGGTACCAACCTCATTATCACTATAAATCCTAACATCAGTATGGAGCTTTACACCACACCAATTATATATTGCAGTCTAATTCATGTTTTGATCAAAGGCCTGAAGTAAATAATAAGACACTTAGGCCTAGAAATTCAGTAAGGCCCCGCCAGCTGGCTAGCGCCCAAAAGGTAGCGCTGCGCGCGGAGCCAGTTGCGCCCGTCAGATATTCAGTTTTTGCGCCCCAAGTCGGAACCAGGCGCTATTCCAGGGTGTGCCCGCCCCTGCTTGGGGCGCTGAAACTGAATTTCAGCGCTGTAGGTGCCGCTGCGCCACCCCCTGCGGAGCGGCAGGCTGCGGTACTGCAGGCCTCCTCCTTCTCTTAAGGGGGAGGTGCCTGCAACGGGGAGCTCGCCGCTTGATAGTGCCGGCAAATGAGCCCGGCACCACGGAGAAGTGCCGGGCTCATGGAAAGCAGCCGGCAATGCCGCCGGGGGGGGGCGGTGGAGGAGGCCGGGGAAGGAGGTGCGGCCAGGCGGCCGCCGAAAAAGCGGCCGGCCGCACCGCCGCCTTAACTAGCGCCACTAAGGCTGCAGCACGGCCCGGTCTTCACAACGTTGTTTGCGGCCGCTGCGGAAGAGGCGGCCGCAACTAAATATGGGGGTCGGGCCGGTAGCGGGGCGGAACCGGGGCACTGCGCACACCGATGACGTCATCGGTGCCGGCACAGCGCTACCGGCTACCGCCGCCATTACCGCAGCGCTGAATATCAGCGCAAACTCCTCTACTGGCGCAGAAGCCCTCTTTGGCCGGTAACTGGTCGCACACGCAACTGAATTTCTAGCCCTTACTCATTTAAACTATTTATTCTAAATTTATATACAAAATGTAAGTAGACCCCCCCTAGTGGACTCGCATTAACCAGCAATGTTATCCCACTTATTGCTTACAGTGTATGGTGGATTGCCATACTTATTGGGTTTAATCTGACATCCATTTTGTGGGTTTACTCATTAACTCTGAGGCTCGGCTTAACTAAGCTACTGAGTGGAGTGATAAACTTAGCCACAGACACACAAAGTAGTTCCCTTTTTGTTCACTTTATTAAAACAAAAATGAATACGAACTACACAATCCCAATTTTTACTACAGAGTTTAACGAGACTTAGTAACTAAATTTACTATAAAATTCAGTAGCTAAATACGTACAACCTTTGTTTGGACTGTACTGCACCTAGAATCAGGATGTGATCAGCTCCTTCGATCTCTGGAAGTTCCCCCATGCATGTCTGTGCTCTTCTTCAATGTAGACAGTTTCTCCATCTCTACTGTTGGCTAGCAACCTAGGTGGGATGGAGGGTCTCCTTATATCCACTTTGTCACTGCTTGTTTCTTGGTTTTCCTGCGTTGTTTGAATCTGCCAAACCCATCCTGTCTCCGGGTATGTGTCCTCTTGCCATTGGTGACGCAACCTCAGCCAGTGGTGCCTGGGGGTTTTTATCATAATATTTGTTTCTAGACTCAGTGTCATTAGGTCTGTTCCTTGGTTCAACACGTTTTTCCTCATCAGTCTATCCTGCTGGTTCAGCTCTTCTTTACAGAACAAAGCAGCACATTCTGTGCCCGAGCTACTTTTAATCAGCCATCTCCTCTTTGATGAATTGCAGGCCCATCAGACTTTGTGTTCTGGTTTCACACCTTTGTTACATTCATTTTCCTTAACATGTCATATCCACTGATCCTTTGTTTTTCTGTCTCGCATTAAGTTTCCACAGAATAGCTTGAAGACAAGGTTACAATCGAATTTACAAAAAATGTTTCTTGCTCACCATGGTTGAGTACAACATAGTCAAGTATCCTGTGATACACATTTCCCCTCGGTTGTTTCATTCGATCAGTCTCAACAATTTTAGAACCCATCTCTTAGAAACTTCCAACCTCCAGATTCACCCAAATTCAATTCGTTTGATCTGAGACTCGAACCAATTTAGAATCATAAACCTGGGTTGATGAGCTCTTCACCTGGATTCTTAAAAAAATGGTTGCTACTGTGTCTGATTTTTTCTGTATTCTAACTTCAAAATTCAAAAGTTAGGAGGTAAATTAAAAAATAGGACCTCAAAGGTAGTAATCTCAGGATTGCTACCAGTGCCACGTGCTAGTCAGAGTAAAAATAGAAGAATATTTCAGATGAATACGTGGCTAGAGGAATGGTGCTGGGGGAGGGATTCAAGTTCCTGGGACATTGGAAATGGTTCTGGGGGAGGTGGGACCAGTTCAAACCGGACGGTTTGCACCTGGGCAGGGCCGGGACCGATGTCCTAGGGGGAGTGTTTGCTAGTGCTCTGGGCGACGGTTTAAACTAAAATGGCAGGGGGTTGGGAACCTGAGCAGGAGGACAAAGGAAAGGGAAACCAGGATAAAAGCAAAAGATAGGAAGGAGAAAAACAAAAGTGGCAGTCAGAGAAATCAACGGTTTAAATCAAACATAGACACAGTAAATAATAATTCTAAGAGCGTTAAAAAAACAAGCCTGAAGGCTTTGTGTCTTAATGCGAGGAGCATTCGTAAAAAGGTGGATGAATTAGCTGCGCAAATAGAGGTAAACGAATATGATTTGATTGGGATTACGGAAACACGGCTCCAGGGTGGCGAAGGCTGGGAACTCAACATCCAGGGGTATTCAATATTCAGGAAAGATAGGCAAAAAGGAAAGGGAGGTGGGGTAGCATTACTGGTTAAAGAAGGGATTAACACAATTGTAAGGAAGAATATTAGCTCTGATGATGTGGAATCTGTATGGGTAGAATTGAGAAATACCAAGGGGCAGAAAACATTAGTGGGAGTGGTATATAGACCTCCAAATAGTAATGCGGAGGTTGGGGATGGCATTAAAAGGGAAATTAGAGAAGCGTGCAAAAAGGGCACAGCAGTCATCATGGGTGACTTTAATCTACATATAGATTGGGCTAACCAATTAGTAACAATACTATGGAGGAGGAATTCCTGGAGTGTTTACAGGATGGTTTCTTGGACCAATATGTTGAGGAACCAACCAGAGATCAGGCCATCTTAGACTGGGTATTATGTAAAGAGAAAGGATTAATTAGCAATCTTGTTGTACGAGGCCCCTTGGGTCGGAGCGATCATAATATGATCGAATTCTTCATTAAGATGGAGAATGAAGTAGTTGACTCAGAGACTAGGGTCCTGAATTTAAATAAAGGAAACTACGATGGTCTGAGGCGCGAATTGGGTAGGATTGGTTGGGGAATATCACTCAAAGGGTTAACGGTGGATAGGCAATGGCAAACATTCAAAGACCGCATGGATGAACTATAGAATTTGTTCATCCCAGTTTGGCATAAAAATAAAACAAAAAAGGTGACTCAACTGTGGCTAACGAGGGAAATTAGGGATAGCATAAGATCCAAGGAGAGGACATATAAATTGGCCAAAAAAAGCAGCAATCCAGAGGATTGGGAGCAGTTTAGAATTCAACAAAGGCGGACAAAGGGATTAATTAAGAAAGGGAAAATAGAATATGAGAGTAAGCTTTCAGGGAACATAAAAACTGACTGTAAAAGCTTTTATAGATATGTGAAGAGAAAAAGATTGGTGAAGTCAAGCGTAGGTCCCTTGCAGTCAGAATCAGGGTAATTTATAATGGGGAGCAAAGAAATGGCAGACCAATTAAATACATATTTTGGTTCTGTCTTCACAAAGGAGGGCACAAATAACCTCCCGGAAATGTTGGGAAACATAGGGTCTGATGAAAGGGAGGAACTGAAAGAAATCAGTATTTGTAGGGAAATGGTGTTAGGGAAATTGATGGGATTGAAGGCCGATAAATCCCCAGGGCCTGATAATCTACATCCTAGGGTACTTAAGGAAGTGGCCTTAGAAATAGTAGATGCATTGTTGATCATCTTCCAACATTTGATGGAATCTGGAGCAGTAGCCATGGATTGGAGGGTAGCTAATGTTACCTCACTATTCAAAAAAGGTGGTAGAGAGAAAACGGGGAATTACAGACTGGTAAGCCTGACATCGGTAGTGGGGAAAATGCTAGAGTCCATTATAAAAGATGTAATAGCAGAGCACTTGGAAAACAGTGACAGGATCGGACAAAGTCAACATGGATTTACAAAAGGTAAATCGTGCTTGACTAATCTACTGGAATTTTTTGAGGATGTAACTAATAAAATAGATAAGGGAGAACCAGTGGATGTGGTGTATTTGGAGTTTCAGAAGGCTTTCGATAAGGTCCCGCATAAGAGATTAGCATGTAAAGTTAAGGCACATGGGATTGGGGGCAAGGTATTGACTTGGATAGAGAACTGGTTGGTAGATAGAAAGCAAAGAGTTGGAATAAACAGGTCTTTTGCCGAGTGGCAGGCAGTGACTAGTGGGGTACCGCAGGGATCGGTCCTTGGACCCCAGCTATTCACAATATATATTAATGATCTAGACAAGGGAACTAGATGTAATACCTCCAAATTTGCAGATGACACAAAGGTGGGTGGGCGTGTGTGCTGTAAGGAGGATGCCGAGAAACTACAGGATGATTTGGACAGGTTGGGTGATTGGGCAGAAGCATGGCAGATGCAATATAACGTGGATAAATGTGAGGTTATCCACTTTGGTGTCAAAAACAGGAAGGCAGATTATTATCTGAATGGCAATAGATTGGGAGAAGGGGAAGTGCAACGAGACCTGGGTGTCCTTGTGCACCAGTCGCTGAAGGTAAGCATGCAGGTGCAGCAGGCGGTTAAGAAGGGAAATAGTATGTTGGCCTTCATAGCGAGAGGGTTTGAGTACAAGATCAAGGATGTCTTGCTGCAGTTGTACAGGGCCTTGGTGAGACCACATCTTGAGTATTGTGTGCAGTTTTGGTCGCCTTATCTGAGGAAGGATGTTCTTGCTATGGAAGGAGCTCAGCGAAGATTCACCAGGCTGATACCTGGGATGGCAGGAATGACGTATGAGGAGAGATTGGGTCGATTGGGCTTGTACCCGCTGGAGTTTAGAAGAATGAGAGGGGATCTCATTGAAACTTATAAAATTCTGGCAGGACTGGACAGACTAGATGCAGGGAGGATGTTCCCGATGGTCGGGAAATCCAGCACCAGGGGTCACAGTCTAAGGATAAGGGGTAAGCCTTTTAGGACAGAAATGAGGAGGAATTTCTTCACCCAGAGAGTGGTGGACCTGTGGAATTCTCTACCACAGAAGGCAGTAGAGGCCAATTCATTAAATATATTCAAGAAGGAGTTGGATATATTCCTTAAGGCTAAAGGGATCAAGGGGTATGGGGAGAAAGCAGGGACAGGGTACTGAACTTGGATGATCAGCCATGATTGCATTGAATGGCGGAGCAGGCTCGAGGGGCCGAATGACCTACTGCTGCTCCTATCTTCTATGTTTCTATGAAAAGAAAATACCGAGTGTGTCTGTCTGAGTTGGATAAGGAAAAATTAGCTTGTTGTGCGAGTGATCTGGTTATGGGGGTGTGGGATAGGAGTGGTGAAGGATAGGAATGGTGAAGTGCAGCAGTAATCATTTTCTTGCAGTGGTATAAAAGCAACCAGTTCCAGAGAGCTGATATGTCCATCATCTTCACAAAGTTGCTTACTCTCTATTCCTATTAGACTACAGAGATGAAATGGAGACCTACAGATCCACAAGACTGCAAACCCTTCTCCTTATTCGACCTTTGAAAACTTAAAATAATAAGAAAGTTATTGGACACTTTCTGTGTTTGTGCTAGCAGTAACTGGACCCCTCTGCGTGTGGACTGCCAACTGGCACACAAAGAACTTATTTTAAGATATGCCTTTTGTGGGGGGGGGGGGGGTGGGGGCGGGGAAATGGTGCTGTCCTTCATTGTTGTCTTTAATAATAGAAAGAATGAAAGACTTGCATTTATATAGCGCCTTTCGCGACCACTGGACTTCTCAAAGCGCTTTACAGCCAATTAAGTACTTTTGAAGTGACGTCACTGTTGTAATCACAGAATCACAGAATCGCAGAATCCCCACAGTGCAGATAGAGGCCATTTCGGCCCATCAAGCCTGCACCGACACATATCCCACCCTATCCCCGTAACCCCACGTATTTAATCCCCTAACACTAAGGGTCAATTTATCATAGCCAAATCAACCTAACCTGCACATCTTTGGACTGTGGAAAACACGGCAGCCAATTTGCGCACAGCAAGGTCCCACAAACAACAATGTGATAGTGACCAGATAATCTGTTTTTGTTATGTTTGCTGAGGGATAAATATTGGCCAGAACACCAGGGATAACTCCCCTGCTCTTCTTCTAAATAGTGCCATGGGATCTTTTACGTCCACCTGAGACAGCAGACAGGGCCTCGGTTTAATATCTTATCTGAAAGATGGCACCTCCGACAGTGCAGCACTCCCTCAGCACTGCACTGGAGTGTCAGCCTAGCTTTATGTGCTCAAGTCCCTGGAGTGGGACTTGAAGCCACAACCTTCTGACTCAGTAGGCAAGGGTGCTACCCACTGAGCCACAGGTGACACTGAAAAACATCAAGTGCTAAGTTGGAAAATGTTGTATCCGTGTGTTAATGAAGACACGGAATGCAGGAGTTGGTTTACAGGTGTTTACTGAACAAAGTCTGGAGGTGAACTAACAGATACAAGACAATATACAGGTTTATATAGCCCGAGTGGCCATTACCGGCATTACAGTACACAGGGGGCTCTTAAAGGCACATACACCACAATTCCTCCCCTTTTCAACAACCAGTACATAATATTTTAAGTAATCATTAATTAACATGTTACAAGAACAATAATCTACACATTTGCTGCCGTTAATCAATTATAAGTCAGTCTCTCTGGAGGCTTCCTGACTCGGTCCAGATAACGCCTCGGTGGTGTAGTAGTTTCTGGTGGTGTAGTAGGTTCTTTTGGCAAGGCTGATTCGGCTTGAATGCCAGTGTCGGGTTCATCTGTTTCTAGTATCACCGGATCGGAGGTAGATACTATGGGTATCTCTACTTCATCATTAGGCGTATAGAGTTGTGGTGTAGGTTGTCCCTTTTCGGATGACTCTATGATCTGGTCAGCATGGCGCCTTATTATGCTTTCTCCAATGTCCACGGTATACATCAGCGGTCCTAGTCGTGTGCAAATAGTTCCAGGCTGCCATTTCTCGGTACAGTAGTCCCGGGCCAAAACTTGTTGACCTATCTGGAAGGTTCTAGTTGGCCTTTCATTCATGCCTTGAAATTGCCGGTTCTCCACGTCCCTTCTGATGTTTGGCTTGATCAAATCCAGCCGGCATCTTAGGCTTCTATTGAAGAACATCATGGCGGGAGTTTGGTTTGTAACCACATGTGTTACATTCCTGTATGCAAACAAGAAGTTATCTACCTTATGCTGAAGTTTTATGTCTTCATTACCCATGGCCTTTATGGCCTTCTTGAAGGTCTGGACAAACCTTTCAGCCAATCCATTAGTGGCAGGATGGTATGGGGCGGACGTGTAGTGCTTAACCCCATTGTTTTTTAAGAACTTCCTGAATTCTTCGGACACAAATTGCGGTCCATTATCAGAACAGATCTGTTCCGGCAGCCCATTCCTGGCAAATATGGTCCTTAATACTGTGATGGTTTTTCCGTGGTGGTGGAGGACATCTTTATTACTTCCAGCCACTTGGAGTGTGCATCAACCGCGATTAAGAACATTGAGTCCATAAATGGACCAGCAAAGTCGATGTGTACCCTTTGCCATGGAGATGAGGGCCACTCCCATGGATGTAGAGGGGCTGTGGTGGGGCGTTTTGGACCTTCTGGCATCCTAGGCAGCTCTTGGTCATTTCTTTGATGTCTCCATCGATACCTGGCCACCACACAAACGCTCTGGCTAGGTTCTTCATTTTCACTCCACCCAGATGCCCCTCGTGAAGCTCCTTTAGCACTTTATCCTGGAGTTTGGGTGGAATCACCACTCTGGATCCACACATCAAGGTTCCTCGGCACACTGACAGCTGTTCTCTTCTTTGCAAGAATGCTGGCAACAGTGGTTCGCCATGTGCTGGCCATCCCTTCACCGTTAAATCGTAGACTCGTGAGAGAGTCGGGTCATTTCTCGCTTCCTTTTCAATGGCAGAATTTGTTACTGGTAGACATTCCACTATGGTTGAGTGGAACATTTCCACTGGGTCCACTGTAGGTGCCTCTTCTACCGTTGGCAACGGTAGATGCGATAACCCGTCAGCATTCCCATGCTGTTTTGATCCTTTGTATTCTATGTCATATTGGTGTGCCCCTAGGAAAAGGGACCACTTCTGTAGCCTTTGCGCTATCAGAATGGGAACAGCCTTTTTAGGGTTGAATATGGAGACGAGGGGTTGATGGTCAGTCAACAAGGTAAATTTTTGTCCGTGTAGGTAATGGTTGAATTTCTTCACTCCCCATACCAGGCTGAGTGCTTCCCTGTCGATCTGGGCATAGTTACGCTCAGCTGAGTTCAATGAGCGTGACGCAAAAGCTATCGGCCGCTCCGAGCCATCAGGGAATCTATGCGATAATACCGCTCCTACGCCATAAGGGGATGCATCGCACGCCAGTCTGATTGGCAGTGATGGGTTGTAATGAGCCAAAACTTCCTTGGACGTGATCAAGCCTTTGCATTTATGGAAGGCACGTTTACAGTCTTCGCTCCATTTCCAAATTACTCCCGTTTGTAGCAGTTCGTTAAGAGGGTGCAGAACAGTTGACAAGTTCGGTAACAATTTATGATAGTAATTTATCAATCCCAGGAATGACCTTAATTGTGAGACATTTTCAGGTGCTGGGGCTTTTATGACCGCTTCAATTTTTTCAGGTGACTTATGCAACCCTTCCTCGTTAATTATGTGGCCACAATATGATATTTGTTTCTGGAAAAATTCGCACTTGGGGCGATTCGCTCATAGGCCCCGTTCTCTCAGCCTAGTGAGCACCTGCTCCAAATTGGCAAGGTGCTCGTTGTCGTTTTCTCCTGTTACAAGGATGTCGTCTAGGTAGCATTGAGTCCCCGGAATCCCTTGGAGGACTTGCTCCATAGCTCTTTGCCAGATAGCTGGAGCTGATGCTACTCCGAAAACCAGTCGATTGTACTGGTACAGGCCTTTGTGTGTGTTTATCGTGAGATACTTTTTAGAGGCCTCTTCAACTTCCATCTGTAGATATGCCTGTGCCAAGTCAATTTTGGTGAAACGTTTCCCTCCGGATAGTGAGGCGAAAATATCTTCTATCCTCGGAAGAGGATACTGTACCGTGTGAAGGACCGGGTTTACAGTCACCTTGAAGTCCCCACAGATGCGAATTTTTCTCTGTTCTTCAGATTTATCATTATTCAATGTTTTCTTCATGACCGGGATGATGGGTGTTGCCCACTCGCTCCAATCTATCTTGGATAATACGCCTGCCTTTTCCAAATTCTCCAGCTCTGCCTCGACTGCTGGACGAATTGCGTATGGCACCGGCCTTGCCTTAAAAAACTTGGGAATTGCCGCATCTTCCACTTTTATTGAGGCGGTGATGCCTTTTAAGGTTCCTAGTTCCTGTTGAAACACTTCCTTGGCGTTGGCCAAGATGTCTTTTAATCGTTCAGGTATGACGTCATCATCATTTCTTTTCTTACTGGTCACCGTCAGTGCCTGAATGGAGTGCCAGTCTAAACGTATCTTCCTGATCCATTCACGTCCCAACAGCGGTGGACCACCATCTTGCAGAACGTATAAATACAACTTCTGTATTTCCTTGCCGTTGTATACAACAGGCACCTTTATTTTCCCTTTTGGGTATACTTTCTGCCCCGTATATGTTTTCAAGATAATGGATGTGTCTTTCAAAGGTATATGCGGAAATAGCCGCTCGTAATCCCGTCGACTTGTGACGGATAGGGCTGATCCTGTATCTTGCTCCATTTTAACTGGGGACCCCGCTATCGTGAGGGTAACCCAAATGGTCTGGTAATCTTCTTTGGCAATTACATTATGTAATTTGAGAGAGCTTAGTCTCTTGTTTCCGGAGTCGCTATTGCTCTTCTGGTCTTTGGAGCTACTGTCCGTCATCATTTGTACCTTTCTGTACTTTTCCTTGTTGATTTTTTTCTGTCAGTGGATTTTTTGTTTCCAGATCGGCATACACGTGTAATGTGTCCCATCTTTCCGCATTGCCTGCATGCTTTGTCCTTGAACCAGCAGTCCCTCTGGTCATGGGTGGATCTGCCGCAGCGATAACATCTCTCGAAACCCCGTGTCATTTCATGGGTGCCGAAGTCCTGTGGCTTTTGCTGTATCTCTGCAGCTCCTCTTGCTGCTGCTTCGTATGATAAAGTCACACTGAAAGTCTTGTCCAGTGTCAAATCTTTCTCAGAAAATAGCTTTTTTTGTGTTCCTTCACTTAGGAGACCACAGACGAATTTGTCTCGTAGAGAATCTGCCAGTCCTGTCCTGAATTGGCAGTGTAGGGTATCAACAATCTCCTTAAAATTCTTGTCCATCAGTTTGGCTGGAGTGATTAAGTTTCGTAACAGCCCGTATGTCCTTGCGCCCATTAGATTTAGAAGTACCGATGCCTTTTTATCATCTTTTATTTCATTCGCTGTGCAATATTTCTCCACTCTTTCCACATATGTGTTCCAATTCTCCACATTACTATCGAAAGCAGTAATATTGCCAGTCAAAGGCATCCTGAAAAAAAAATGGCGCCTCCCGCGCTTTCCTTTCTTCCCCGCAGAAAAAAAAATGGCGCCTCCTGCGCTTTCCCGCCGCTGCTGCTGCTGACAACGCTGTTCTCTGCGTTTTTTTTTTACACAGGTATTTTTAGTAGGTGGAGACTCGTTCCTGCCGGACTCTCTGGGACTTTTCCCTCCCTCTGCTTGGTCCGAATGCCGACCTGCTTTGCAGCGCCGGCCGTCTCCCGAGTGCTCCACCCTCCGTCTCTGTTTGCCTCCGCCTTCGCTGCTCGGCCCCGCTGCAGAGCCAGCCGATCGAGCCCCAGCCCGCCGCCCAGGAAGGATTATTGCAGTACCTGCCACCAGCTCGGCTAGCTGGTGAAACCACAGCTTTTCCCTTTCTTTCTTGTTTTACTTCGACTTTCGTCTGAGGAATCGATCTCCTTGAGGTGCTGCCGAATTGCAGGTAAGTCCGTTTCCAATTCGTCGCCACTGTTGTATCCATGTGTTAATGAAGACACGGAATGCAAGAGTTGGTTTACAGGTGTTTACTGAACAAAGTCTGGAGGTGAACTAACAGATACAAGTTAATATACAGGCTTATATAGCCCGAGTGGCCATTACCGGCATTACAGTACACAGGGGGCTCTTAAAGGCACATACACCACAGAAAAATGCTGCAAAGAAAAAGAAAATTTTATCCCCAGTCATTTAAAAAAAAGAAAGGCCAGGCAAATGAATGTCCAATTTGTCCCAAATTTAGTACCCAGTGACATGACTAAACCTAATTTACTTAAGGTTAC
Organism: Somniosus microcephalus; assembly: GCF_052327205.1. NCBI lineage: Eukaryota > Metazoa > Chordata > Chondrichthyes > Squaliformes > Somniosidae > Somniosus > Somniosus microcephalus. The sequence goes on from NC_140992.1 coordinate 228,809,788, forward strand.
TTTGAGATCCGAAATCAATTGGTAGCTTATTCCTAGGGGGGAGTTTTAACCTTAAAAAAAGAAAGGTGGGTTGGGGGCATGTGAGAAGCTAAAGTGTTAGAAATCTGAATCCCTCAGTGAACCCACCTCCAACCCACCCACTTCTGGGTTTTAAAGGAGGTGGGACAGGGGGTTGGCAGCCAATCCGCTGCCAGGAAGCGGGTCACCTATTTAAATAGTATAATGAGGCTGGAAGCCTCAGCTTTAACCTCCATTTTGAATTTAACTTTAGGTTTTGCAGGCCTCGTGAAACCCACTGGCTAATGCAAGGCGAGGACTGCTGCATCGAGGAGGTAAGTGCCTTTACACATACCCCCTGCATCCAGCGACCCTGCCTCACCCACCCCTGCACCCCCCACCCCGATTTCCTCCCCAGGCCTCCAATCTCCCCAAGAGTCCATCCTCCCCCCCCACTCCCTGCCCCTCTGGCTGCTGATCTTCACCTGACCCCCCCCACCCCCCGTGCTGTTCCCGGCCCCCCAATCCTTCTCGGACTCCACCCCCATCCGTGCTGGTCCTGGCCCCCGATCCTCTTCCGACCCACCCCTTTGCTCCTCTGGCCGCCCTTGGCCCCCGATCCTCTTCCGACACCACTCCCCCCCCCCACCCTGTGTTCCTCCGGCCACCCCACGTGAGCCCTCCCTTGCTACTCTCTGCGGCCTAGTGCCACAGGCTTACCCGCCCAAAGCCGGCCAGCCTCTCAATCTGGCTGGCTGCGGGTGGGAAACAGGCTTCCCATGCAAATCTGGCCCTGCCATTAAATTCAGCAGGGCCTGGGGGAAACCCGTTCTCCCAGGTTTCCCGAACAGTTCAGAACCCCCTCACTCCGAATCCTCCTTCCTCATTAAAATTCAGCCCCTAGCGTCAGCAAATCCTACTGCCCAATTCCTGCATTGTAAAACTTGTTGACACTATCAAAGCAAAAAAAATCCATCGTAACCTGCCCGTGTTCTCAATTTAGATTTTTAAAGATGTGATCTTAAGGTGCATTTATGTTACATAGTATTTACTGCACAGAAACAGGCCATTTGGCTCAACAGGTCTATGCCGGTGTTTGTTCTCCACATGAGCCTCCTCGCACCTTAATTCCTCTCACCCTATCAACATATCCTTCTATTCCTTTCATTCTCATGTACTTATCTAGTTTCCCCTTAAATGCATCTATACTATCACTCTGGGTCAGTGTGAAGCAATTTTACTCCATACTGATGACGAAGTTATAGTATAAATGCAACCTGAATCCAAAGGCAGGACCTGTCTTGATAGCGAAGTGAGACTCCCTGGATGATCACCCCTCAACATCCAATTTACACAGCACAAATTCACACAGTTACTAAATTTGTAGTGTAAATACACCCTAAACATAGCATTCATCAAACGCTCTTTGAAAACCAAGTTCCTCCTCCAAGACTACAACAAAAATACTATAGTTTTCTACCAAAGTTCACAGTTTACTTTTCTTGCACTTGGTGCTCATTTTACAGTGTTCATGATTAGTGATGGTAGAGTTTTAGCATTAATTTCACAATCCATAATCTTGTAGTAAGTAGCTGCAAAATTATTAATCATGCAACAGCCTAGTATAATTTCAATAAGACTGAGAAATTAGCAAACACATTGAATATCTAGATTTAAAAAGAAGCAAAAATAATTTGGTCTAACTACCACATTTTAACATTATGCATGGCATATATGCAATAATATTTAAAAGTCAATTTATAATAAAGTGCATTGCCGAGACTCTTCCTCAATTTTGCTTATATTGATATAAATTAAATTTAGATTTTTTTTCCTTAAGTCTCTTTGTTATGAAATGACTTACAGCTCCCTGATTGATTGATTGTGGCTATGAGTTCAGAGATGAGCTTAGAACCAAGATTTGTTATTGATTGGCTTTCCTTGTGACTAACACTTATTCTGATGCAGGAGAATCTGATTGAATGTAATTTTATCGCAGAATAGAGATGGAATGTGAATCGGTTGCGCACAAATCACATGAGCTACTACACTGACATTTCTCGTGTGTAGTAGCTTTTACAGCCTGAAGTATGGCTGGTTTATTTTCACGCTCTGTGGATGTCATACTGTCAGAAATACTGACAGAATCAACCTTGCATGCTGCTGTGTATGAATCTACCTTTAAAAATCAATGTGGGTTACTTAAATATCAACTGCATATTTAATGGTTGCTCAGCTTTGCAACAAGGGTAAAGTAATCTGATATAGAAAGTTTCTGGCCTAGAAATTGGGTTCTGGTCTTGCCAGGGCTGTAGCGCCAGAAAGTTTGCGCCAGCGGTAATGCGGCAGCGCGCGACGAAAATTCGGGTGCGCCGGGCCCAGACGGCGGCGGGCGCTAAAACCCTCCTTTAGCGCCTCAAAACGGGCGTGAACTTGGGTTTCCCGGCGCTAATCCCCCGCTGCGGCACCCGATGCGGTGCGGCAGGCGGGGGAACTGCAGGCCTCCTCCTCCTGTTAAGGAGGAGCTGCCTGCAGCTGACAACTGTCCGGCGGATTGACCCGACATCTGAGCCCGGCACCTCGGGGAAGTGCCGGGCTCGCATGAGACACTGATCAGGGCCGCGGGGGGGGAATGCAGGAGTCCGGGAAGGGAGGTGCGGGCAGGCGGCCGCCGGGAACGCGGCCGGCCGCCGCTCCACCTTTATGCGCCGGCGCACACTGGGGGAAGACTCTGTTGCCAGAGTCTTAGTTGCGCCTGCCACGGGCGAGGCGGGCGCAACTGAATTTCGGCCTGGGGCCGGGTTACCGCGGCAACCGGGACGCTGCGCACACCGATGACGTCATCGGTGCCGGCGCAGCGCTACCGGTGCAACGCCGATTTAGGGCCCCAGGGAATTTCTCAACTGGCCATAACTCCGGCGCAAGGCCCTCTAGCGCCTCAAATGTGGCGCTAGGCCTACCGAATTTCTAGGCCTCTGTGTTTAACATGTTTCCATTTCTAAAGGCCTGGCTGGTGAACTCGGACATTACTTTCATTGCATCATGAATGCAGTAGACCTAAATAATAATCCTTCATCTTTCTAAACCAAATAGGAAAATAGTAACAAAAAGCGTAGAAGGAAACAGGCTGTTGGAATCAGGGGTAGCTGTATTTCTCACTGAATTATACATGTATGCGACAAGCAGTGGAATAAGATTCTGAAGCAAGAAAAATGAAAAATACTTGTATAATTTGATGTGAAATTGATTTAATTTTTCACAGTCATCAGTTTGGTTTGATTTGAATATGATTTGTTACTTATCCCATCCACAGATTCCACAATAAGGACAGTGGAGATGGTTGGCAGAGAGAATAAATGGTTCCGTCTCTGCTGAATATTTTCTAAATCGTCTGCTGAAAGACCAGCAATATCAAGTATTGCCTTGTTGTAGACTGGATTACTGAGCGAAGGAGTAGCTTTGCATTGGGCAATACCTTGCTGCACAGCTGAGCAAATTCTATATTTTTTTCACAATTATTTGAATAAGCTCTTGGTGACAAATCACCAAAAACGTAAAGGAAAAAAAGACTTTTGGCTGGACTTTTGATAGAATGGGTGCATTTCTCTCGCATTACAAAATCCTTTGGTGTTGATACTTCTGTCAAAGAATTGATGACAACTTTGAATACTTAATCCTATTGGCTTCAGTTGTCTGAAATAGAATAATGCTTTGTCCTTTTCTTCTAAACAGAAGCATGAGACTCTTCACCTTGTTTAGTTAAAAAATATCTTTGTTTAAACAAAATCATAACCCGATGCATAATAACCTAGTTTGAAGAGCTAGACAGTCCAGCCTATGAATGTATCAGTGCATTAAGTCAAAATTGCTCTTTGGTAGGCTGCCTGAGGATCTCAATTTGCAATGCAGGGAGATTCTTGCTCTAGGCAGGTTTCCTCCATTTCTGACCCACAAATGGCCTTAAGGGTAGCCCAAGGAAAGTCTGAGTGTAAGTGTCGGTTGTAGCTAGGATATGAACTTGACTCCTGGAGTGACAGCCCAACTCTCTTCTATTATTCCTTTGTTCCTTTCCCAGTCTTGGAATAGACTGTCAACATCATCTGTGACTCCTCATGAACATACATAGGTAGAAAAGTATATAAATGAGTTTATATTTTAGCAACCAGTGTCATCATGAAGAACCAGGTCAGGTAAAGCACAGGCAAATGCAGAGTAAAAGTCATTCTACTCTTCCACAACAATGTGCCTCAAACCACAACATCCATAACTACATTAATATGAACTTTTCCATTTCCAGCACCCATCTTCCTCGTGGTCTCGGACCTATTCAAGTGTTTATTCAGATATAATGTAAGGGTCCATTCCAGCAGGGGGTGCTAGATAGTGACCAGGACTGGTTGACAATTTTCCTCTTCCTAACCAGAAGTGTAGAAGCCAATTGTAGCACCTATTGTGATATCTTTGCTAAGTCAGCCCAGACTGGGCATTGAACCTAGAATGTTCCAGGGCTGTGTAACTTTACTTTCTATGTAAACCCATTGAGCCACAGAGGGAATCCCACAGAAAAACAAGCTCTGTGGTTCATAGTTGACCGTCTACTCCATATTCTCAGTGCTTGAGCTGCTCTTAATAGGAATGAGGTTTTTATGTGTTCAGTATTTATCTGCTCACTTCAATGAATTAAGGTAAAAATTCAAATCACTAAAATATATGTAATTATTGGGACAGATTTTGTGGCCGTGGGGAACAAACGGCACCAGGTATTCCTTCCATTTACATTTGCTCACAGACTTTCTGTGGGGTTTTGCACTGGAATTTGCTGTGATTAGAAATCCATTTCAGCATGGCACCCTCTACAGGGGACCTGGGACCTGTATGAACAAGGGCAAGCAATTGTATATCGCCTTAACTAATCAGATTGAAGAATCCTTACTGAGCAGCGCAGAGTCTGAACCAGGAAGTGTCTGTTAAGCATATTTAATTCAATGTCAAATCAGGTACAGAAAGCGAAACAAAGAGAGGGAAGGAAAGATGAGATTAAGAGAGAGAGAGATAAAAGAGACAAAGAAAAAGTTTTAAAAAAAGTTTTAAAATCTCCAACAATAATTAGAATCTGAAGAAATGAGACTCCACAATTGTAAAAGTTTATTTTCAGTGCCAGAGATGTTGTTTGGCAATAATTAAGATTTATCACGCCGTTAAAAATTCACGTACACTGAAATGGACAAGCGCTAGCTTTTTCTGGTGAGTTTATTGGGTATCTAGTGGGTAAGTGTAGCAACTTCATGCCATTCCTTGTGTTTCAATGCCGAGTCTCTTGGTGAGATACTGTATAGTGCAGCTGCTGGAGGAGCAGGGCAACTCAGACAGCAACTTCCTGATTTCCATCTTTAACTGCGTATGTGCGGTCGGTGGAAGTTGTTGTCTGATTTACTCCATAATAATGGTGAGCACTGATCGCCTCACTGTTATTTTTACTGTGAAATCCGGGCCATTGTGTACTGTACAAATATAATATTGGAAATGTATTACCTCATAACTGCTTCTTATTGTGAAATAAAGGGTTGAATAAGTGTTTTAGCTATACCCTAAAAGATTTCATAGGGGATTAGAAATAGTCATTCTGATAGCAACTGCATTAGATTTAAAGTTTGAACAATTACTTAATACTTTTTTTATTCACCATCTGATATTTTAGGTAGAATTCCTTGTTAGCAGAATGATTATATGATTTTAAAAATCTTTTATGTTTGTCAAGTTATGCTCTTTTGGCAAATGCTAAGTGTTAATAGAATACAAGGCAGCAATCCAGAAGAAATGCTTTTGCAGCAACATTAGCCCATCTGTTAGAAGAAAAGACAAACAAATCCGAGAAAGTGAAAAGTAAGGGTAAAGAACCAGGGCTCGATTCTGTTAGGAGCTCTGCTGTTCGGTGTCATTCTATTTGTGGTAGTGAATTGCATACACTTAACATACAATCCAATTCTTGAGTTCTAGCTTGGATTAATCTGTTCAAAACCACTGTTACTATATAATTAGAAGAATACAATGGGTACTATAGAGATAAATTTCAATTTGATAGCTAAAGAGAGAATTGGAGAGAATTTCATCTTAATTCTGATAAGTTGTAAAGTGTCAAAATTCCACATACCCATAATTTTGTGAATACCCCTGTACTATAATATAAAGTACAGATACCAGAGATGGCGAGCAGGAGTAAAAAGTTACCTCATGAACTTTATCTTCATTTAACTAGAGGATGGTCAACCACTAATATAACATTTTGGAATACAGTAGCTGTAAAATTGATCTGAAATTATTAAATATTAATATGTGACTTCACAGGGAGTTACACCTTGTACATATTCAATTACGATGTAGCATTTGGCACAGTTGTACGAGTTCATGCTGCTGCAAACAGCTGGCAATCTCCATGCCCATCGAGTTCCTGATCTCAACGGTGCCACTGTGGGTAAGCACCAGATGGAGGTCAAGAAGAGGAAGGGAAAAAGAATTACATAGGATTACATAGGATATATGGCACAGAAACAGGATATATGGCACAGAAACAGGCCATTCAGCCCAATCAGCCCATGCCGGCGTTTATGCTCCATGTTATAAATCTCATCATTTATCAAGAAACTACTCATGAAATAACGCTGGACGGCCAGCTGGTGACGCCGTCCAAGGAGTATAAATACTCGGGCGTCAGCCCCAGCTTTCCAGGGACAATTTTTAAGACAAGCAACTAGTGAAGTACAACTAGACCTCCATGTTCTGAAACAAGTTGATAAAAGCCTTGCTTTATGCTCAAACCAAGTGCGTAGTGAGTTTTATTACGTCACTCCACATGAGCCTCCACCCGTCTTTCCTCATCTAAATCTATCGGCATAACCCTCTATTCTGATCTCCCTCATATGCTTGTCTAGCCTCCTCTTAAATGCATCTATACTATTTGCTTCAACCACTCCCTGTGGTAGCGAGTTCCACATTCTAAGGATAAGGGGTAAGCCATTTAGGACAGAGATGAGGAGGAATTTCTTCACCCAGAGAGTGGTGAACCTGTGGAATTCTCTACCACAGAAGGCAGTAGAGGCCAATTCATTAAATATATTCAAGAAGGAGTTGGATATATTTCTTAAGGCTAAAAGGATCAAGGGGTATAGGGAGAAAGCAGGGGCTGGGCACTGAATTTGGATGATCAGCCATGATCGCATTGAGTGGTGGAGCAGGCTCGAGGGGCCGAATGGCCTACTCCTGCTCCTATCTTCTATGTTTCTATGTTTCTATTCTCTCTTTGGGTAAAGAAGTTTCTTCTGAATTCCCTATTGGATTTCTTGGTGACTACCTTATATCCTTATATTGATGGCCTCTAGTTATGCCGTTCCCCACAAATGGAAACATTATCTCTCTATCCACTCCATCAAAATTCTTCACAATTTTAAAGAGCTCTATTAGGTCACCCTTCAGCCTTCATTTTTCAAGAGGGAGTGTCATCCCTGGGTCATGCATATACCTCCTAGAAACAAGTTTGGTAAAGGACACAGAGGACGTTCCTCTTGAGCACATATAATGGGCTAGAAATTGGGTACCTTAGTGCCTCCTGTTAGCACCTCCAGGGGGCACTAACGGGGCACAAACGACTCTTTGCCCGGGCGCGGCGCCGCTAACAACTCTCTAAATTCAGCGGGAGTTTAGTGGCGGTGGTAACCGGTAGCACCCGCTCCGCTGCGCAGGTGCTGTTATCACCGTGCGCAGCGCTCCGTTTTTGCCTCGCCTGCAAAATTGGCCCGCGCTCCCTGAATCTGCTCTGAGCAATGACAGCGACTGATTCATGGAGCAGGAATGGAGTGGCAGGGGCTTGCGGGGTGCTAGGTAAAGGGGAGGTGGGGGGAAAAAAAAAATCATCCGACTTACTTGTCGTGGCCCATTGCGTCTTTGAATGTGGGGTCCGTGCCGTGATCTGGCAGCCTGGCATTCCCCTTGAGTGCCGGGCTGCTGGCATCATACCCCGCTCCCCAGTGGTCCAGGTAGGGCCCCGCAGAGTTGTGGTCTTGGGCCCTCCCCTTTAATGAGGGGAAGAGCCCTTCCATGCGGCAGCGCTACGTGGCCCAGGGCATAGCGCTGCAGAAGGCACTGCCCCAATATTCGGGGTTAGCGCTCTAAGTAGGAAGTGGAGTGCTTGAATTAGTGCTCCACTTCCCTCTTGGGGTGCTAAAACTGAATTTTGCAGTCGCTGGTGCTAGTTAGCGCCCAGGCGATGTTAGCGCCCCAAAATGGTCGATACCAAATTTTCCCCCCATAGCGTGTTCTGGGGATACCAGAAAAAATAACTTTGGGAAGGTTTTAACGTTAAAAAAAAATTATACTTCATTCATAAATTAAGTAAAATGACAATTCATACACATTTTACGTTAATTTGAAGATGTATCTTGTAATTAAGCTTTTTGAATATAATCATATCAAATTTCTTTGTTGTTCAGTTTAGTAGCAATGTTAACCTCCATTAAAAGGACCGATTAAGGAATTTCCTATAAAGTTGTTAAACGTTTGTTTGCTAATATTGAAAAATACCTATTTTTAAAGGCCGTTGTGCAATGGTGGTGTAGTGCTACTGGATATAATAGGAGGACCCCATGATCATATATCTGTTAAAGACAAAAATTCTCCTGTAACTTAAGTGTATTAACAGCCCTGGTAATTGAATTGCTTACTCAGTACAGCAGATTAATGTTGCATTAGATTTACTGAAATGTATTTTTAAAAAGTTGTGCATAGGTTAAAATTGTACCTCAAAATTGAGTAAAACATTGAAGGTATGAAGAGTATGGAGCATTTAACTATGGCCAAAAGAAAAGATCTGTGCAAACAAAATATAAAAATTGTGATTTTATATCTGTAACCCCAATTTCATGTCCTCTTTATTTACATTTTTGCTATATTATGCATCATTCTCTGACCAAGATAGATGAATGACCTGGTCCTTGCCGAAACTTCAAGGTGACATCTGATTTTCTCCTTCCATTCCTGTGAGGAGGCTCTTCATCTCTGCATCTCTAACAACTCAGTTGAGATCAGGAACTCACTATGTGGCCATATTTTGTTTTGTTTAAATACTTTCTTCTTATGGGCTATGATAAAAATACAGTCCTCAACATAAGCTTATAATGATGCTATAATAGCCAGAATCAGCTGCAGGATAGTAACAGAATAGAATCCGTGGGTGAGAGAAATGTGCACTCGTGCATGTTATATTGTTCCACATTGTGGGAATCCATGACTTAAAATAATTTGGCAAAAAGTGTCTTTGTGAACAAGCTACTAATTTTTGCAGTTTAAAAAAAAATACACTGGCAGGCTTTGTTTAATTTTTTATGTAGCCAAGTGGGAAAATGCAGTGAATATTTAAGTCCACTAGATGGCGTGGTTCATTTTCCCCTTTAGAATTTGAAAAAAGGAGAAAAGGGTTATGGGAAGGGCCATGTGATGCCAAAGGAACCTCCCCTTTCTTCACAGCCTCCATTTTCTAGATCCAGCGTGGGGGGTGTGCTCTGAGGAGAGTTGGGGTGAATATGACTTTTGAAATGAACTTAGTCTGCGTAAAGTACAACTAAAACAGCATTTAGTGCAGCCAGACATAGTTTTAAAGTGATATTGTTTCCCAAATCACTCGATATCACGGGGATGCTTGTAGATTGTCCCACCATGTGCTGGTGTTAACCTTTGTTAAAATTGTTGTTGAGTCCTTGGGGCTACGTTTCGAACGAGTTTAATACTTTGTTTGCTTGTAAGAGGTGACAAGTGATAACGGGACATACGAATGTATGGTATGATATGTTTTGTTTTGTATAATGATTGTTAGTTAATTAACTGCCTTCACCTGTGGTTTGCCTCATGTTCTGTTTTGCAGCAAGCCACTGCCGTATTTTGTCGACTGTGTTTTATGTATTTACAATTTCATCCTAAACCTAGACCCAAGTTATTAATACAGAATAAAAAACCCCAAAAACGAAAGTTCGTGTCCTGTGCTGCTCCATTTCGCCAGGCTACACATTTTGGTACCAGGAGTGGGGTCTGTTAGCTTGGAGTTTCTCAGGTTTGGGAAAGTTACATAAAATACGGCAGTGGGGGAAGAGCGGTGTGGTGCCAAGTGGACCTGGAGACGGACGGAGAGTGCTGCCTGGGGTTGCTAAGGAGGACCAGACCAGACAGACGGGATCCAGAGGGCGCCAGGACCAATCTGGGAGAGGACCCATCAAGGCACCGAGGAGGGACACCATTGGAGAAGAATCGTCGCAGCGGCCATCCCATTCAGTGACTGTCAGGGACTTGTGAACTGAGTCAAAATGTTAGACCCTCCTGAGGAGGCGGGTGGAGCTCACAATTCGGATGGTGAGGACAATACCTCTAGTGTGGGTGAGGGCAACCAGATAGATGAACTCAAGGCACAGATTTCAGAGTTGAAAAAAAACCATGACCAAGCAATGGCAATTATTGCCACTCTAGGTAATGGGGCAACCAAGTCATATGTGTATGTACCCAGAGAGCGTCAGATCCAACCATTCAGTGGTGAGGTATCCAAAGATAGTCGTTCAGTTGATGAGTTCATTGAAGAGGTTGAAAGTGTACTACGAGCTAGAGATCAGACTCCTGCAGAGCAGGTAGATTTCATTCGATCTTTGTTGAGGGGGGCAGCCCTACAGGAAATTAGGTTACGGTTGGGTGGAGAGTCTAAGCAGCCCAGTGACCTGTTCAGTTACCTAAGGGGGGCTTTCACCGAAAAACGCAGTGAGTCCCAGCTGTTAGAAACTTTCTATGGACGCAAGCAAGAAGAGGGTGAAGATTTCCGAGAATACTCACATGCACTCTCTCAGATTATTAGAACTTTGGTAAAGCAATCACCTGATGCTGTGCCGGACACAAAACGGGTTGTCAGAAACAGATTTGTTAATGGTGTTAGAGATCCCTCACTCCGGAGAGAGTTGCGCAAGTTTGTACGAGACAACCCCCAGTCTACCCTGTTCGATGTACGTGAGGAAGCTGTCTTATGGTCCTTAGAAGACCAGCCCTGTAGCACTAAAGTTGCAAAGAGCAAGAATGTAGTGTGTGACAGTACGGGGAGGGATCTTCAGTGTTCTGCCATTGGGGTACCAGGCAGCCAGGCTGTCACTTTACAGGATGTTCTTAAAGTGGTGGCGGAACAGGGTAAAGCTATCGGGGAACTAACAGAGGCAGTACGGGGTCTTGCTCTACAGAAGGAAAACACGGGTAATGACAAGGTTGGGAAACCTAGAGCCAAGCCAAAGTTCACTGATGAAGGTCAGCCTATTTGCTTTAAGTGTAACGGGGCGGGGCACATTGCCAAACAGTGTCCTCAGAAGCACGAAGTAGCAAACACATCCACCAATGCTGGCTGGGGTGCAGGAAAACTAACTCCCTCGATTGCCATGAGCCGGGCAATGCGAGGAAAACCTGCAGGCTCTCAGAACAGTACTGGTATTCGTGACAGATTTCTTGACCGTGCAGTAGGTAAATGTCCAGTAGTAGATCTCAAGATTGGGGGGGTTACTGCTAACTGTTTACTGGATACCGGGAGCCAAGTCAGCACTATTACTGAAGTTTTTTTCAGAGAGCACTTACTTGGGAGGGATGAGGATATGCTGCCTACAACCGGGTGGCTTAAGATCACTGCCGCCAACGGGTTGGACATTCCCTACTTGGGCTACCTTGAGTTAGACGTTGAAACTATGGGCATAACCTTACCCGAATGTGGTTTCCTGGTAGTCAAAGAGCATCAGCAGTCACAGCCTGCAGCACCAGGTCTTATTGGTATGAACATCATCAGCCGATGCAGACAACTAGTTCATGCTGAGTTTGACACTATAGGGGGAAAGTTGGATTCAGATTGGAGGGAAGCATTTCAGCAAGTACAACAGTGTAACATCACTCCAAAGTCATCTTCTGTCCGTGTAGCTGGTAGGGGTGCTGTACATGTGCCTGCGTCTTCCATAGCTACAGTCTATGTAAAGGGACTTAAAACTCAGTCAGGTGGCAGCACTAAAATGCTGTTGGAGCCAGGTAACACACCATTGCCAGGTGGCCTGGTAGTTGTCCCCACTCTAGTTGAATCAAAGGGACATTTATTTCCAGTGCAGGTGGTAAATTTTTCTGAGGAGGATGTGTGGTTAAGCCCCAGGACCAGGCTTGGTATTCCGACTCAGGCAGAGTGTGTAGACAAGGACTCCTGTGAGGTGCGATTTCAACGCATCTCCGCTGACACAGAGGAAGTAACTGTTGGCAGAAAAGAAGGACAGATGACAGACCAAGACATTCAGTTGCTTTTGGACAAACTACACATAGGTGGCACACAGGGCCAACAAGCAGAGTTAGGTGCACTTTTAGCCAGGTATTCGGAAGTATTTGCTTTTAAGGATGAGGACCTAGGCTACACTGATAAAGTTGAGCATGAGATTAACTTGGTAGATGACGCACCAGTTACAGAGCCATACCGTCGTATCCCACCTACACTGTACAAAGAGGTGAGGGACCACATCACTAAGCTTTTAAGAAAGCGTGTCATCCAGGAGAGCAATAGTTCATACGCTTCACCCATAGTGGTAGTTCGTAAGACTGATGGAGACATACGACTATGTGTTGACTTTAGGAAACTAAACTCAAAAACCAGACGTGACGCATTTCCTTTGCCCCGCATTGACGAGAGTTTTGATGCCCTTCATGGTGCAAAGTTCTTCTCGACCATTGATCTTGCAAGTGGGTACCACCAGGTTGCTGTTCGTGAAAGTGACAGGCCTAAGACTGCTTTTACAACTCCTTTTGGCCTTTTTGAGTACCTCAGAATGCCTTTTGGTGTCTGTAATGGACCTGCGACTTTTCAACGACTTATGCAAGCGACTATGAGCGACTTAGTGTTCCACATCCTATTAGTGTATTTAGATGACATCCTTGTGTTCTCTCAGACCTTCCCGGACCATTTAGAGAGGCTTGAGACAGCTCTAAGACGACTGAAAGAGACAGGGTTGAAAGTAAAGCTTGAAAAGTGTCACTTCCTGCAGCAGGAAGTCAGGTTCCTTGGGCATCAAATTTCAGGGGAGGGTATAGGGACAGATCCAGAGAAAATTGCCGCCGTAAAGAAGTGGCCGGTCCCCAGTACAGTCAAAGATCTGAGGTCATTTCTTGGTTTCTGTAGTTATTACAGGAGGTTCATTGAGGATTTTTCTAAACGAGCTGGCCCTCTCCATGACGTAGTCAATGCATGCCTTAGGGAAGACAGCCCAGCAAAAGCAAAACGGTTGTTTGAAGGTTCATGGACAGCTGCGTGCCAAGCTGCTTTCGAACAGCTGAAAGAAAAGCTGATCAGTGCTCCAGTGTTAGGTTACGCAGATTTCACTCAGCCTTTTATTGTAGAGACGGATGCCAGTAACCTAGGATTAGGTGCCATCCTCCACCAGCAGCAGGGAGATAGGAAGAGAGTGATAGCATATGCCAGTAGGAGGCTCCGTAATGCTGAAAGAAATGACAGAAACTACAGCAGTATGAAACTAGAGCTCCTCGCCCTCAAATGGGCTGTTTCAGAGAAATTTCGAGGTTACCTTCTAGGTTCCAAGTTCACTGTCATAACAGATAACAACCCCCTGTGTCACCTTTCTACAGCTAAGTTAGGTGCTGTTGAGCAAAGATGGGTGGCTCAGTTAGCTGTTTTTGACTTTGACGTCAAGTACCGCCCAGGCCGCTGTAATGCAGCAGCAGATGCCCTCTCTAGGCAGCCGTTAGCAGGGGAGCCCGAGTCAGACAGTGGGGATGCAGACTATGATGGTTGTGTGGCCATATGTAATGTCACTCACAAGGGAACAGCTCTAGGACCAGACTTAGGGACAGCAGGAGTCAAGTGCTGTAAAGTCAGACAGATCCGTGTTTCGGACGCAGAAGAAAGTACTGAGCGTAGTGAGTTGCAGGGTAACACACCAACACTTCCCGGTTACTCTAAAGAGGAACTACGTAAGTTTCAAGACACAGACCCCACCCTCAGCGTGTTTAGGAAGTTTTGGGGTGAGCAGCGAAGACCAACTTACAAGGAGAGGTCGCAGTTATCCAAGCTAGTATTATCCACGTTAAAGCAGTGGCCCCGTATTTGTGAGCAAGATGGTTTGTTGTACCGTGTAATCGAGGATGTCCATGTTGGTGAGTGTCACCAGCTACTACTGCCCTCTTGTTTGAAAGAAGTCGTGCTTGAAGGTGTGCATGATCGTATGGGCCATCAGGGAATAGAGCGCACACAGAACCTTTTGAGACAGAGATGTTTTTGGGTTGGGGTGTATGGGGATGTGGAACAGTGGGTCAAGAAATGCGAGAGGTGTGTTTTGACAAAAATGCCCCACCCCAAGATACATGCCCCTATGAAATCATTTCTAGCCTCCCGGCCCCTTGAAGTAGTTGCTGTAGATTTCACCATGCTGGAACCGGCCTCCGATGGTCGTGAGAATGTGTTAGTGGTGACCGATGTTTTCACTAAATTCACACAAGCCTTCCCTACTCGGGACCAAAAGGCTGATACCACGGCAAAAGTCCTTCTCAAAGAGTGGTTCATGAAGTATGGGGTCCCAGAAAGATTGCATTCAGACAGAGGTCGAAATTTTGAGAGTGAAATCATTGCCGAGCTGTGTAAGCTTTATGGTGTAAAGAAAACCCGCACTACCCCACACCACCCAGAAGGAAATGCTCAATGTGAGAGATTCAACAGATCTTTACATGATCTTTTGCGTACACTGCCTCCAGAAAAGAAGCGCCGCTGGCCTGAGCACTTATCTGAGTTGGTGTATGCCTACAATGTAACACCCCATGCTACGACTGGCTACTCACCGTACTATCTGCTTTTCGGGGTTCATCCACACCTTCCTGTAGATGCTTTATTAGGTCAGGAGCAAGTGTTAGACAAGAAACATGAGTGGTTGGTTGTCCACCAAGAGCGTTTGAAGGAGGCACATGCAAGGGCAAGAGAGTACACTGAAAAGAAATCAGCTCAAAGAATTGAACTTAACAAAGACAAAGTGTACTGTCCAACCATTGAGGTGGGTCAGTTGGTATACTTACGACACAGGCCTTTGGGTAGGAACAAAATTCAGGATGCTTGGGGTCCTGTGTACAGAGTGGTGGAGGTACAGGGTACTACACATGCAGTTGAGCCTGTAGAGGGCGGTCCTTTAAAAAGGGTCCATAGAGTTAATCTTAGGCCATGCTTAGAGCAAGGGCAGGAAGGTAGTGCAGAAATCCCCTGGGGTTGTCTCCCTTAGCAACAGGTTCACCGCCTTAGGTACTGTTGTCGGGGGGGGTGACACATCGGGGGAAGGCACCAGCAGCCAGGCTCATGGCACCATGACTGGCTCTGTTGCAAAGAAGGGAGGGAAAAAGAGTGGCAGGGCTATAGTAATAGGGGATTCGATTGTAAGGGGAATAGATAGGGGTTTCTGTGGTCGCGACCGAGACTCCAGGATGGTATGTTGCCTCCCTGGTGCAAGGGTCAAGGATGTCTCGGCGCGGGTGCAGAACATTCTGGAGGGGGAGGGGGAACAGCCAGTTGTCGTGATACATGTTGGTACCAACGACGTAGCTAAAAAAAGGGAAGAGGTCCTACAAGTAGAATTTAGGGAGTTAGGAGCCAAACTAAAAAGTAGGACCTCGAAGGTAGTAATCTCTGGATTACTACCAGTGCCACGTGCTAGTAAGAGTACAGAGAACAGGATAGTTAGGCTAAATACGTGGCTTGAGCAGTGGTGTAAGAGGGAGGGTTTTAAATTTTTGAGGCATTGGAACCAGTTTTGTGGTAGGTGTGACCTATACAAAAGGGACGGTCTACACCTGTGCAGAGATGGAACTGATGTTCTCGGGGTAATTTTTGATAAAGCAGTTCGGGAGCATTTAAACTAGTATGGCAGGGGGCTAGAAACCTATGTAGTGAAATAGAGGAAAGTGAAAGGCAGACAGAAATAAATGATAAAAGGGTGAGGAACAAAAAACAAAGGGCCAAACTAATTCATAAAAAATGTGAGCATAAAAAAAGCCTGAGGGTTTTATACCTTAATGCGAGAAGCATCAGGAACAAGGTAGATGAATTAGCTGTGGAAATAGAGGTTAATAATTATGATCTAATTGGGATTACGGAAACATGGTTGCAGGGTGAGCAGGGCTGGGAGCTTAACATACAGGGGTATTCAGTATTTAGGAAGGATCGACAAAAAAGAAAGGGAGGAGGGGTAGCATTGCTAGTAAAAGAGGGGATAAATGCAATTGAAAGGAAGGATATTAACTCAGTTAATACAGAATCTATATGGGTGGAGCTAAGAAATAGCGAGGGGCGAAAAACATTAATAGGAGTGGTATATAGGCCTCCAAATAGTAAAATAGAGGTTAGGGAGGGCATCACGAGGGAAATTAGAGAAGCGTGCAATAAGAGCACAGCTGTCATCATAGGTGACTTTAACTTACATATAGATTGGACTAGCCTAATCAGTAAAAATAATGAGGAGGAGGAATTCCTTGAGTGTTTGAGGGATGGTTATCTGGATCAATATGTCGAGGAACCAACTCGGGAACAGGCTATATTGGATTGGGTACTGTGCAATGAGAAGGGACTAATCAGTAATCTTGTTGTACGGGGACCCTTGGGTCAGAGCGATCATAACATGATCGATTTCTCACTCGAAATGGAGAGCGAAGAAATTGACTCAGAGACTAAGGTCCTGAATTTAAACAAGGGGAATTATGATGCCATGAGACGGGAACTGAGTAGGTCTGAGTGGACAACGTTCCTGGGAGGACTGGAGGTAGATAAACAATGGCAAACATTTAAAGATAGAATGACAAAATTGCAAAAATTGTTTATACCAATCTGGCATAAAAGGAAATCTAAAAAGGTGACTCAACCGTGGATAACAGGGGAAATTAGAGACAGCATAAAATCCAAAGATAGGGCGTATAAAATAGCCAAAAAAAGCGCCAGAGCGGAAGATTGGGAACAGTTTAAGATAGAGCAAAGGAGGGCAAAGGGCATAATCAAGAGGGGCAAAATAGCTTACGAAAACAAGCTGGCGGAAAATATAAAAACTAACTCCAAAAGCTTTTATAAGTATATCAAAAGGAAAAGACTGGTGAAAACCAAAGTTGGTCCATTGCAGTCAGATACGGGGGAATATATAATGGGAAATAAGGAAATGGCAGATCAACTAAATGCATACTTTGGGTCAGTCTTTACGAAGGAAGACACAAAAAACCTCCCTGGGATATCGGGAAAAATAGGGACATTGGCAAAGGAGGAACTGACGCAAATCAATATCTCTAAGGATATGGTGTTAAGGAAGCTAAAGGGATTGAAGGTGGACAAATCCCCAGGGCCTGATAACATGCATCCTAGAGTACTGAAGGAGGTGGCCCTAGAGATAGCGGATGCACTAAGGATGATTTTTCAGAATTCATTAGACTCGGGAACAGTACCGATGGATTGGAGGGTAGCTAACGTTACCCCACTATTCAAAAAGGGGGGTAGGGAAAAAGCAGGTAATTACAGACCTGTAAGCCTTACATCAGTTGTGGGCAAAATGCTGGAGTCCATCATTAAGGATGAAATAGCGGAGCACTTAGCAAATGGGGACAGGATAGGACAGAGTCAACATGGATTTACAAAGGGTAAATCGTGCTTGACTAATCTATTGGAATTTTTTGAGGGAGTAACTGGTAGAATAGATGGGGGAGAGCCAGTAGATGTGGTGTACCTGGACTTCCAAAAGGCCTTCGATAAGGTCCCACATAAAAGATTAGCATGGAAAATTGAGGCTCATGGGATAAAGGGGAAAGTTTTGGCGTGGATAGGGAACTGGCTGTCAGATAGAAAACAGAGAGTTGGAATAAACGGCTCATTTTCTGAATGGCAGGCAGTAACAAGTGGGGTACCACAGGGATCTGTCCTGGGCCCCCAGCTGTTCACAATTTACATTAATGACCTGGATCAGGGAGTCGGATGCAGCATTTCCAAATTTGCAGACGACACTAAACTAGGAGGGGGGGTGGGCTCAGAGGAAGAGACCAGGAAGCTCCAGAGCGATTTGGACAGACTGGGCGATTGGGCGGATAAATGGCAGATGCACTATAATGTGGACAAGTGCGAAGTTATCCACCTTGGGTGCAGGAACGGGAGGGCAAATTATTATTTAAATGGCAATAGATTGGGAGAGGGGGAAGTACAGAGAGACCTGGGTGTTCTTGTACACCAGTCACTGAAGGCGAGCATGCAGGTGCAACAGGCGGTCAAGAAGGCAAACGGTATGCTGGCCTTCATAGCAAAAGGGTTAGAATACAGGAACAGGGATACCTTGCTGCAGCTGTACAGGGCACTGGTGAGACCACACCTCGAGTACTGTGTACAGTTTTGGTCGCCTCATCTGAGGAAGGATGTTCTTGCCATGGAGGGGGTGCAGCGGCGATTCACCAGGCTGATACCAGGAATGGCGGGAATGACCTATGAGGAGAGACTATGTAGTTTAGGGATGTACACACTGGAGTTTAGAAGATTGAGAGGGGACCTCATAGAAGTGTATAAAATTCTGACAGGTCTAGACAGACTGGATGCAGAAGGAATGTTTCCCTTGGCGGGTGAGAACAGAACTAGAGGACATAATTTAAGGATAAGGGCTAAACCATTTAGGACAGAGATGAGGGGGAATTTCTTCACTCAGAGAGTGGTGAACCTGTGGAACTCATTGCCACAGAGGGCAGTGTACGCCAGCTCATTAAATATATTTAAGAGGGAATTAGATATATTTCTACGGGCAAAAGGGGTTAAGGGTTACGGAGAGAAGGCGGGGACGGGATACTGAATTAAAGGATCAGCCATGATCTCATCGAATGGCGGAGCAGGCACGAAGGGCCGAATGGCCTACTCCTGCTCCTATCTTCTATGTATCTATGTATGTGTTACCCCTGTCCCTGAGCCTAGGCGGACGAGAACCAAGTCCCCTGTCACCGTACCCCCTGTCACTCTTTTGACAGAATCGTTGCCAGAGCCCTCTGATACTGAGTTTGTTGTGGTAGAGGAAGTCACCTATCCAGAGTTAACTCAGGAGGAAAAAGTAAACAATGATCCTGTTGGTAACGCCCAAGATGTACAGGAATCAGAGGCTGTTTCTGAGCCAGAGCATTCAGATCCTTCTGAGTGTGGGACTGAGGTTGAGGTACCCATTCTGGCTCCTCGCAGAACTAAAAGAGCCAATGCTGGGGTAAACCCTAACCCATACCATTTGCCTCAGTCAGCCTGTAATGCAGTCTCACTCAGTCCTGAGGTGTTCTCTCATGTTTTATCGAGTCTGGGTACTGCATTTTTTTGAGAAGCTGTAAAAGAAGTGAAAAACGGGTGCTAAGTCACCGAGGACGTTGACTTTAAAGCAGGGGAGAATGTAGCCAAGTGGGAAAATGCAGTGAATATTTAAGTCCACTAGATGGCGCGGTTCATTTTCCCCTTTAGAATTTGAAAAAAGGAGAAAAGGGTTATGGGAAGGGCCATGTGATGCCAAAGGAACCTCCCCTTTCTTCACAGCCTCCATTTTCTAGATCCAGCGTGGGGGGTGTGCTCTGAGGAGAGTTGGGGTGAATATGACTTTTGAAATGAACTTAGTCTGCGTAAAGTACAACTAAAACAGCATTTAGTGCAGCCAGACATAGTTTTAAAGTGATATTGTTTCCCAAATCACTCGATATCACGGGGATGTTTGTAGATTGTCCCACCATGTGCTGGTGTTAACCTTTGTTAAAATTGTTGTTGAGTCCTTGTGGCTACGTTTCGAACGAGTTTAATACTTTGTTTGCTTGTAAGAGGTGACAAGTGATAACGGGACATACGAATGTATGGTATGATATGTTTTGTTTTGTATAATGATTGTTAGTTAATTAACTGCCTTCACCTGTGGTTTGCCTCATGTTCTGTTTTGCAGCAAGCCACTGCCGTATTTTGTCGACTGTGTTTTATGTATTTACAATTTCATCCTAAACCTAGACCCAAGTTATTAATACAGAATAAAAAACCCCAAAAACGAAAGTTCGTGTCCTGTGCTGCTCCATTTCGCCAGGCTACATTTATATACGTTTTTAGGGATTTTTTTTTTTCTGGTAACATTCCATTATGTGTACAGTACTTCAACACAGTTGTTAATCCATTTATCTTAAACTGTTTAAAGCCTGTTTAATATTACACAAAAAGGAATTATACATCAACCTATTGAGCAATGTGCTACGAGTGGAAATAAAACCCCAAATTTTCTGGAGAAAGAATTTAATGCTTGCAACATTGACCAGAGTGGTTAGAGCATTATGTCTGTAAGAGACATCGGCCCGGAATTTGCAGTCAGCGGCGAAGCAATGGTGTTCACTGCTGGCCCCGAAGTAAGCTTCCCACAAAGATCTTGTGATCGCTGTGTCGAGAATTTTGGATTTTCCGACGTGTAATTCAAATCGACGGAAGTTAATGGGGATTCCCAGCGAAGAGCCGCTGTGATGTCAACAAGCAGTCTAAGCAGCCAATCAAAACGCAGAATTCTCACAGACCGCGAGCCAGGAAGTGGGTAAACTTCTAAAATTCTAACTTTTCAAAAAGATTAGAGAGAGCAAAACAAAGATTGGTGCTCTCACATGGGGGGGAAAGGCAAACCTGAAATCAAGATGAACATGTTTCTTAAAAATATAAATTTTTATTAAAATGGATAAATTTGACACTGCACAAAATTAAAACTAGTTTTTCAGGGCCATAACCTTTGCTTAGCAGTCAATACGCTGTTAAAACCCATTACAACTAATTCAAAAGGGTCTAACTTTTAATGGGGAAATTAACAGCGATATTACCGCGGAAGGGTCGACGTTTTAGTCAGTTTCCCTGATTTGAGAGATTACACTGATTGCTGGCTCTGTGGGTGTGGGAGGGGCGGGTGGGGGGACAGCGCAGCCTGTGGAGGAGCAGTGAATGACAGACCGCAACTTCAGGATTTCCGCAATAGGCTGCGCATGCGTTAATCCTGAAGTTGCAGTCAGTTTCAAAGGCGAAATGACGGCGAACGCTGCCAGTTCGCCATCAACAGGGACCGCAAGTTCCAAGCCATTGATTTTTAAAAATCTCTTACAAAAGTAAAATACTGCGGATGGTGGAAATCTGAAATAAAAACAGAACATGCTGGAAATACACAATCTGGAAAAAAACCCAGAAAAGACATCGACCTGAAACATTGGCTGGAATTTTCACATAGCAGAGTGTATGGGTTTGGGTTTGGGTCAGCGGTTAAAAGTGCTGAAATTAACGGCGCGTCGGGAATCCACCGTCATCCCGCCGACTTCCGCTTTTCACGGGGGTGCGTTTCGAAGCACGCCATGGACCCGCTCGGGAGAGGAGGGCGACCTCATTAAGGTACTTAACAGCTCATTTAGAGAACCTTAACAGGCTTTTTAATGTGAGCTTTCAACTGTAACAGGTTGCGCATGAGGTTCACGGACCTCAGGAACCTCGCCTGTGAAGGGGAGGCGGGACTCAGTGGCCATTGTGCTACTTCATTAAGTGACAGCTTGCAAAAGCACATAAATACTCACAGCTTACACCTGCTTCCTTGCCTAAGGGAAAGGCTCTTGCTGATACCATTTTGTGCAGAGATTTAGCTTTCAGAAGTTTGCAGGTGATTTCTGTAACCTCAGAAGCCACGCTCACCACATTGCTAGTCACTCTTAATACATTGGAGGATTTTGCCTCTTATCTGCACTTTACTGGGCATCTATTAGATCAACATGGGTGCCACTTATGCTGTCTCACCTTGGACCTCAGATTTGGACCAAGATGAGCATCAGCACCAGAACACCAGTCACACCAGCAGCAGCAGCGGCAGCAACCACAACAGCAGCCTTCTCCTCAACGACCTGATGCTACACAGGAGAGGGGATAAGTAGAGGGATGCACCGCACCGGAGGCGATAACCCCCAACACAGGGTATACAAGCAGAGGATGAGCTTCCTGGACATGACTGAGCAGCAGTGCTGCAGGAGGCTCCGGCTATCACGCCAGGTCATGGCAGACATTTATAGCTTGCTGGAAGAAGACCTGCTGCCCAGAGGAACTGGTGGACATGTCTTACCAGTAGCTGTAAAAGTCACCACTGCCCTCAACTTCTTCCCCTCAGGCTCCTTCCAGGGACCTACAGTAGACATTTGTGGGATCTTGCAGTTGGCCGCCCACAGATGCATCACCCAGGTGACTGCCATGTTTCACAAGTCAGCCAATTATATAAACTTTGCCATTGATGAAGCCAGCGTTACTGAGCGGGCGCTTGGCTTTGCGGTTCTTGCTGGCTTCCCACAGGTGTAGGGCGTCATCAACTGCACACCCATGCCCATCAAGGCATCCCCAGATCACCCAGGAGTGTTCGTGAACTGTAAGGGCTTCCACTCCAATAATGTGCAGCTTATCTGCAACCTCAAAAAGATCATCATGCATTTGTGTGCCAGATTCCCTGGCAGCTGTCATGACTATTTTGTGCTGCACCAGGCCACCCTCCCTCAGCTCTTCACACCTCCGAACAGACTTACCAGCTGACTGCTTGGAGACCAGGGCTATCCACTGAAATCGTGGCTGATGACACCATTGAGGAGGCCAAGCAATGAGGCCGAGGAACGTTATAATGACAGTCACATGTCCACTAGCTGTGCCCTAGAGCAAGCAATCAGCATGCTGAAGATGTGCTTCAGATGCCTTGAAAGATGTGGAGGAACCCTTTAGTACGCACCTGCCAGAGTCTCCAGAATTATCGTCAATGCTGCGCGCTGCACAACATAGTGTAACAGCGATGATTGGAACAGCAGGTTAAGCAAGACACAGAGCGCATAGTCTCTTTGGTGGAGGAGGAGGAGGAGGAGGAACATGAGGGGGAGATGGCACCAGCAGCGGCACACATTGCTGCCCAGGAGGCTGAGGATGACCTCATAATGGCCTGATTTACTTAACTTGCACCATATGGCTCCCAGATGCTGTACCAACTCCCACACCCCCACCCCTCAACAACACCACAAAACAGTCCTACAATGACCAAGCCATTCCTGTCAACCAAACCCCCATTGTCAAGGTTAAGTAATGTCTCACCATTCACTCCAAGTGACAAAGCCACTTCCCAGGTAGCAGGCAAAAATGGACAAGACAGGAAAGTAGTACAATGAAATAAATTTATGCGTGTCATAAATAGAACTGAAACTTAACACTAACATTTTGGCAAACACCTAGACGATTGTGTCTTTTTTACTTTTCTGTGTGCTTCTACGAGGTGCAACCCCTGTGGCTTCAGCAGGGGTAGAGGCAGGCTGTTCACTTCCCTGCTGCGACTGCTTTAGCACTTTTGGCGGATGTCCTCTGGGTTTTAGGGCCCTGCCAAAGACTGCTCCTCCTGCGACTGTGCAGGGGCAGACTCGGCCATTCCAGGAGGCATCTGGGGCTCTGACTGAGGGGGAAGCAGTGGGGGAAAAGTGGGAGCGCTTTGAGAAGAGCCCCCACTTCCATGTCCCCTGTCACCATCATCCCTCTCGTAGGCCACCTGCACTTCCCTGCTAGCAAGGAGCTGGAGAGCACCTTGCTGCACAGTAGTAGGGTGATGAACACCCAAGTCTATGTTGGTAACCCTCCTAGAGAGGAGTTCAATGAGAGTCTGTGATCTGTTGTCCACAGCAAGCATGAGCTTGTGTGACTGGCACATTTGCTGCTCCATGCAGGTGGCCATCCTTTCCATGGAACAGCACATTGTCTCCATCGCCAATAAAACAAAAAAGGTGACTCAACATTGGCTAACAAGGGAAGTTAGGGATAGCATAAGATCCAAGGAGAGGACATATAAATTGGCCAGAAAAAGCAGCAAACCTAAGGGTTGGGAGCAGTTTAGGATTCAGCAAAGGAGGACAAAGGGATTAATTAAGAGGGGGAAAATAGAGTATGAGAGTAAGCTTGCAGGTAACATAAAAACTGACTGTGATAAATCCATGTAGTGAGACAAGGACTCGAAGAGGCGAGGTATTAGGATTAATAAGAGTACTTTATTAAACGACTGCGAAACAACCAGGCAGGCTTGCATCCAGGCATTGCACCTTTGCTGGCCTTGACAGGAAGCAAACCTCTGACCTTGACAGGAAGCAAACCTCTGACCTTAGCAGCAGCATTGGCTACAGCACCACCTGGTGGATAACCTTAATCATAACATCCCAGATTACTATATCCCTCCCCCCTTAAGATTTCAGTATGAATTTCTTAACAAACAACCATTCCTGAGGGTCACATAAGGAGTCTCCATTCATCATGTTCCATACTTGACGAATCTAACAGTTCAGTATCAATCTCTTTGGTGGCTTGCGAGGCCTTTGTGAACGTCTAACAGTAAAGACCCTGATTATTTGTGGTGAAGCCACCAGCTGCTCCTGAGCAGTGCTCAGAGTATCTGACTCTGCAACGATGGTTTCCTCTTGATGAATAGGTTCCTGTGGAATTGTCTCTGTCCCTGGTGGTGGCACCACAGATGCACTTGGATAACTGGGGGCAACCCTGTCTTCAGTCATTGCATCTGGAACCTTCATTTCAATTTCCCCTTGTCTGGGAAGTATCTGATCTACATGTCTGCGTACTACCCTACCATCTCCCAACATGACCTTGTATGATACTGGACCTGTCATTGAGTCGATGAAGCCAGGAATCCACTTTGGTCCATAACTGAAATTCCTGGTAAGGACTGCATCTCCTTCTCCAAAACTTCGGCTCTTTGTTCTTTTGTCATGGTTCTCTTTTTGTTTGTTTTGTCTATTTTCCATTTTCCTTTTTAGGTCTGGGTGGACAAGGTCAAGAGTGGAGCGTAGCAGGAGAGAGTCCTGTGGTGGATTGAGGTGTTATTCTGTAGCTGAACAGAACCCGTGACACTTTGGCTGTTAAACTCCCTTCTGCACTTTTTATCATCATCTCTTTAAATGTTTGTATGGCTCTCTCCGCAAGTCCATTCGAGGACGGATGATATGGAGCCGAGGTCACCTGCACTATGCCATTTTTTCTCAAGAACTCTTTTGTCTCTGTACTCACAAAACAAGTGGCATTGTCACTCACCACGATCTCCAGTAGCCCTTGATTACTGAAGCTCCGATGCAGGCAGTCTATAGTAGTAGTGGCGGAAGCAGAATTTACAGGATAAACATCCATCCATTTGGAATGTGCATCAATGATTATGAGGAACACGTTCCCCATGAATGGACCCGCATAATCTAAGTGCAATCTTCTCCATGGTTTATCCGGCCACTCCCAGGGGTGCAGAGGAGCCGCTGCTGGTGCCTTCCGGTGTTCCTGACAAGTGCTGCATGTCTTGACTAGATTTTCTATCTCCTCATCTAGCTTTGGCCACCACAAGTAACTCCTAGCCAAGGCTTTCATACGCGAGACCCAGGATGACACTGATGTAGTTGCTCTAGGATAGACTGTCATGTTGGCTGTGGAATAATCACTCATGCTCGCCACAACACGCAACCATCCTGCACACTCAGCTCTGTTTTCCTGACACTGTAGGGCGTGAAGTCAGCCCCTTCCGGATGCTGTGGCCATCCCCTCACCACATATTCTTGAACTCTAGACAGTACTGGATCTTTACCTGTCCATGCTCTTACTTGCTCTGCAGTCACAAGTGCCGTGTCAGTGTCCTCCAACATCAAAACTCTGTCCTCTGGAGCTGCACGGATAGGTGTGCCTGGCAGTGGAAGACGGCTCAAGGCATCTGCGTTCCCATGGTACTTGCCCGCCTTGTAGACGATAACATACTCATATGCCCTCAACGTCACTGCCCACCTCTGGATCTGGGGTGACACCATCTGTGGAACTGCTTTCATTTCATTGAAAAGAGAGAGAAGAGGTTTATGATTGGTGCATATGGTGAACTTCCTGCCATATATGTACTTGTGGAACCTCTGTAACCCAAACATTACCGCTAACGCCTCTTTGTCTAACTGGGAATAGTTTTTTTTCCGCTGTTGTTAGAGTTCGGGACATAAACTCTATTGGTCTTTCAGTTCCATCTTCCATGCAGTGTGAAAGAACTGCCCCCACCCCGTAAGGTGAAGCGTCACAAGAGAGAATGATGTCTTTCTCTGCATTGCAGTGAACCAGCACATCCGACGACAGCATCAGATCCTTGGACTGTTCAAATGAAACCCCCTGCTCCTCTCCCCACTGCCACAGTGTCTCCTTGTGCAGTAGTTTGTGAAGAGGTGCTAACACAGTTAACAAGTTTGGTAAAAGCCTGTTATAATAGTTCAGCAGTCCCAGGTAAGCTTTTAACTCAGCCACATTTGTAGGAGCAGGGGCATCCTACAGTGCTTGTGCCTTCTCCTTGACTGGATGGAGCCCGGTGGTGTCCACTCTGTGTCCCAGGAACACTGCCTCATTCCTCAGGAAAGTGCACTTACTCCTCTTGAGCCGGAACCCTGCCCTCTCCAATCTCTGTAGTACCTCTCTCAGAGTGCTCAGATGCTCCTGGTCGGTTCTTCCCGTCACCGGAATGTCATCCAGATAGATGGAAACATGTGGAATCCCTTGCAGTACACCTTCGATTGTCCTCTGGAAGATAGCTGGACTAGATGAGACACCAAACGGTAAGCGGTTCTATGTAAACAAGCCCTTGTGTGCATTTATGGTGACATACTTCTTTGATTCGTCATCCAGTGTAATCTGCAAGTAGGCATGACTCATATCCAACTTTGTGAATTTCTTTCTTCCAGCCAGATTTGCAAAGAGATCCTTTGTTTTGGGAATCGGATACTGCTCTAGTTTGGACACCCGATTGATTGTCAATTTATAGTCTCCACAGAGTCTTACCGAATTGTCCGGTTTTAAAACATGTACTATGGGAGCTGCCCATTCTGAACATTTCACTGGCTCCACTATGTTCTCTCTCAATAGACGGTCAAGCTCAGCCTCCACCTTTGGCTTCATGGCATAAGGCACAGGTCGTTGTTTAAAAAACCTTGGCGGTGCCTCCTTGTCTACATAAATCTTAGCTGGGGGTCCATTAAATGTGCCAAGTTCCTCCTTGAACACATTCTCATGTTCACTCAACACTTCTTGCAAAATCAACTGTTTGCCCGCATCTATTTGATCTACTGCTCCCCAGTCTAATTTAAGTTCTTTTATCCAGCCCCGACCTAACAGGTTTGGTACGGTACCCGATACTATAACTTCAGGTAGCTGTTCCACTGTGTCCCTGTGTTGCAGTTACCTTAGCTGTACCTAATGTCGCTACTCGTTCACCTGTATATGTTTTAAGATGCAGGGAGCAAGGCTTTAACTCTGGAACTTTTGCACGGTTCCACAATTTTGAGTACTCTGCCTTGTTCATTATGGTCACGCCACACCCTGTATCCACTTCAAAGTTCACCTTAGAGTCATTTACTGTCAGTTGCAATGTGATAGGAGTCACTTTTGGAATGTTCTCTAACATGCTATACATTATGAACATATCCTCTTCTTCCTCAGCTTCCCCGCTGATGTGGTGTGCTCCATGTTATTTCACTTCTCTCCCTTGGTTTTGCTGTCCTCCCCTTTTTGTTTGGATTCCTCCACAGGTGATTTCGCCCTGCAAGCTCATCTTATGTGTCCTTGTTTCCCACACTTGTAGCACTTTTCCTCCAGAAACCGGCATTCACTCGCCAGGTGATCGCCCTTGCACCTATAACATGCCTTCACATGCTCACGTTGTGGTTTCTGACGCATGTTCAAATTGTGCACAACAACCTGACCTGCAACTTGCGTAGCATTAGCCCTGTCTGAACCCTGTATTTCTTTTACATCTCGGTTCGCTGTCTCTATGGCTTGAGCAAGTTCCAATGCTTTTTCATAAGTAAGCCCAGTCTCGGATAATAATCTGCGCTGCATTCGGTCATCCATTATTCTGCAAACTAGCCTATCTCTCAGTATTTCCTTCAGGTTGTTCCCATAATTGCAATCTTGTGCTAATTTACGCAACACCGCTACATAGTCCATTACACTCTCTTCCTCTTTCCTGTTCCTTGAATTAAACTTGAACCACTGTACAATCTCACTAGGCTTAGGGTTGAAATGTTCTTTTAGCAAGGCCACTAATTCAACAAATGATTTGTCTCCAGGCTTTTCAGGACTGAGCAGATTTTTCATCAAACTGTAGGTTTGGCTTCCCACTGAACTAAGCAGAATGGCTTTCCTTTTTCCGGCATCATTTATTTCATTTGCTTCAAAAAAATAACCCAACACTTCACAGTATTCCTCCCAGGTTTGTGCTTGACTATCAAAAGCAGAAACTGTTCCTACCATGGCAGCCATGCTCTCTTCCTGCTGATAGCTAACCATAGCTCGTAATTTTGTTGTTTAAACGTCCTGGCAGACTTTTCTTCTTTATTCAGGGTCCTTTAGTTTTCTCGTCGCCAAATGTGATAAATCCATGTAGTGAGACAAGGACTCGAAGAGGCGAGGTATTAGGATTAATAAGAGTACTTTATTAAATGACTGCGAAACAACCAGGCAGGCTTGCATCCAGGCATTGCACCTTTGCTGGTCTTGACAGGAAGCAAACCTCTGACCTTGACAGGAAGCAAACCTCTGACCTTAGCAGCAGCATTGGCTACAGCACCACCTGGTGGGTAACCTTAATCATAACATCCCAGATTACTATACTGACTGTAAAAGCTTCTATAGATATGTGAAGAGAAAAAGATTGGTAAAGCCAAGCATAGGTCCCTTGCAGTCAGAATCAGGGGACTTTATAATGGGGAACAAAGACATGGCAGACCAATTAAATACATACTTTGATTCTGTCTTCACAAAGGAGGATACACATAAACTCCCAGAGATGTTGGGAACATCGGGTCTAATGAGAGGGAGGAACTGAATGAAATCAGTATTTGTAGGGAAATGGTGTTATGGAAATTGACGGGATTGAAGGCCGATAAATCCCCAGGGCCTGATAATCTACACCCTATGATACTTAAGGAAGTGGCCCTAGAATTAGTAGATGCATTGCTGGTAATCTTCCAAAATTCTATCGACTCTGGAACAGTTCCCATGGATTGGAGGGTAGCTAATGTAACCCCACTATTTAAAAAAGGTGGTAGAGAAAAAACAGGGAATTATAGACTGGTAAGCCTGACATTGGTAGTGGGGAAAATGCTAGAGTCCATTATAAAAGAGGTAATAGCAAAGCACTTGGAAAACAGTGACAGGATCGGACAACGTCAACATGGATTTACAAACGGTAAATCATGCTTGACTAATCTACTGGAATTTTTTGAGGATGTAACTGGTAGAATAGATAAGGGAGAACCAGTGGATGTGGTGTATTTTGAATTTCAGAAGGCTTCCGATAAGGTCCCGCATAAGAGACTAGCGTGCAAAGTTAAAGCACATGGGATTGGGTGTAAGGTACTGACTTGGATAGTGAACTGGTTGGAAGACAGGAAGCAAAGAGTTGGAATAAACAGGTCTTTTTCCGAGTGGAAGGCAGTGACTAGTGGGGTACCGCAGGGATCGGTGCTAGGACCCCAGTTATTCACAATATATATTAATGATCTAGACGAGGGAACTAGATGTAATATCTCCAAGTTTGCAGATGACACAAAGCTGGGTGGGCATGTGTGCTGTGAAGAGGATGCAGAGAAATTCCAGTACAATTTGGCCAGGTTGGGCAATTGGGCAGATGCATGGCAGATGCAGTATAATGTGGATAAATGTGAGGTTATCCACTTTGGTGGCAAAAACAGGAAGGCAGATTATTATCTGAACGGCAGTAGATTGGGAAAAGGGGAAGTGCAACGAGACCTGGTGTCCTTGTGCACCAGTTGCTGAAGGTAAGCATGCAGGTGCAGCAGGCGGTTAAGAAGGCAAATGGTTTGCTGGTCTTCATAGCGAGAGGATTCGAGTACAGGAGCAAGGATGTCTTGCTGCAGTTGTACAGGGCCTTGGTGAGACCAGACCTTGAGTATTGTGTGCAGTTTTGGTTGCCTTATCTGAGGAAGGATGTTCTTGCCATGGAGGGAGTGCAGCAAAGATTCACCAGACTGATACCTGGGATGGCAGGAATGATGTATGAAGAGAGATTGGGTTGATTAGGCTTATATTCGCTAGAGTTTAGAAGAATGAGAGAGGATCTCATTGAAATTAGAAAATTCTAACAGGACTAGACAGACTAGATGCAGGAAGGATGATCCCGATCGCGTGGGAGTCTAGAACCAGAGGTCACAGTCTAAGGATAAGGGGTAAGCCATTTAGGACTGAGATGAGGAGGAATTTCTTCACCCAGAGAGTGGTGAACCTGTGGAATTCTCTACCAACGATGACAGTTGAGGCCAATTTATTAAATATATTCAAGAAGGAGTTAGATATATTTGTTAAGGCTAAGGGGATCAAGGGATATGGGGAGAAAGCAGGGACAGAGTACTGAATTTAGATGATCAGCCATGATCGCATTGAATGGCAGAGCAGGCTCAAGGGGCTGAATGGCCTACTCCTGCTCCTATCTTCTATGTTTCTATCTTGCAAAAATCTGTCTATCTCCACCTTAAATGTATTTAATGACCCAGTCTCCACAGCTCTCTGCGGCAGAGAATTCCACAGATTTATGACCCTTTGAAAAAAGAATTTCCTGCTCATCTCAGTTCTAAAAGGGCAACCCTTTATTCTGAAGATAGGTTGTTGTGAGGATTGATGTGCAGGAGTAGGCTTGGGAAGGCAGAGTGATGGGGCTGTGGTGACAGGCACATCAGGATGTAGTTGAATGTGGCATTGCACTCACCTTTCCTGACCTCATGCGATCATTAAATCTTTTGCGGCACTGGATCCAGGAGTGGCTGACAACACCCTTGCTGCTGACCTCCTCCGCAATCTCCAACCATACGCTCTTTGTCTCAGTGGAAGGTCTCTTGCACCCATCCTCAGGGAACAGGATGTCCCTGCGTGCTCAAACACCCTGGAGCATAACTTCCTTGGAGCAGGACTTCCAGGGAGGAGTCGGAGAATCTGGATGCTGCCTTCTGCCATTGGACTGCATGCTTCCCTCAAGCCTCAGATTGAAAATCTTTAGTCAACAACCGCACCTCTCCCAAAGACCTGCGATCCTCCTCCAACAACCTTCAAGTGTGATGTGTGGAAGGCCCCTTTAAATATTTGAGCTCAAGGTGAGTAATCAATGACGTTATCAGACCCGCTCCATTTATTGGGCTGGGAAACTTGCAGGCCTAACTCAATTGATCTAATTGAGTTAAAGACAAAGTGGACAGACAGTGCGCTGCCGAGTGCTGCATGAGGCCGACTCGCTACGCAGCCCCCCCGCACCCAACTCATCTCACAGATAAAAGTTCCGACCATTAACTCAGTTTCTCTTTTCACCGATGCTACCTGGTCGGCTGAATATTTCCAGCATTTTCTGTTTTTATGTTAAAATCTCTTTTTTTCCAGCTCAGTTTTGCAGCAGCTAAATAAGAGGAATATTTGCATAAAAATGTGATGAATAAATAAATTTAATGAAAAACAATATTTAAAAAATGAAAGTCTCATACTTTTATCAGTGAAGCATTTCGAGGAAGGATAAGCTCTGTTTCCATGAGAATTAAAAGTTAGAGTGAAAAACTAAATGTATTTAAAGCAAAATTGCATTATTTTCCTGCTCATTGAAGATGGTAATGCTCTTTCTAGATTTTAAAAGCCAAAATAATTCACTCTTAAAAAAAAGTTTTAACACCAGTGCAATAAACTAAATTTAATAAAATTGGCAATTTAATAGAAACTAGCTCTATTAAACAGGTTTATTGTGAAATTACCATATTGCACTGGCAGTCACATGAATAATGCCATAAAATCACATAAATGAAAGGAAACTTGCACTGTTCATGGAGAAAGATGATATTTCTAGTGAAGTTAAGGTTCCTGTAAATACAGAAAATAACAAACTTGGATGTGACTTTGATAATGTTGACACATTAATTTTCTTTCTTCAGCAAAATGTGAAAATGTGAGGTGTTCAGTAAAATGTCACCTGTATCAACCAGGAGTTGTCATATTGGCAAGTACTATATTTTCCTCAGTTCAAAAATAAGTAAGGAATGCTTTTTTTTTGTAATTTATGAGCTGCTAACAAAATACAGTAATGAGAATGCATGGTGTTGAACCATGCTTGGAAAGAATTACATTTTGTAGGTAGTAATATCAAAGTTCGTTAATCCAATTGTAGAGTGTGTAAAATGGCTCCAGAGAAAATGAGAGAAGCCTAATTTTTAAATTGGGCTGTGTGTGTTTTGTTCACATCATAGCGAAGCATCATAGACAGATTTTTAGTCAGGGAGAACAGCCACCAAGTAGACAAAGGAGGCAACTTGTTTGATAGTTTACAGAAAGGGTGAACTTTGTGTCCATTGGTCAGGGGATTTTGCAGGAGATCTGGAAAAAGTTGTACTACTTGAAGTGCACAAAGGTAAGATTTGAAAATTACCAGAAAGCAGCAGCAAAGGATGTGAAGGAAAGCTGTTAAAGATATACAACAAGTGTGTTGTACTTTATGCAGAGACATGTTAGCACGGTCAAGTGTAAGGTAAGTAGAAGTGAAATAACAGGTTATGCAAATTCCATTATAAATGCAATGATGGGAAAGAGAATGTACTCTGCAAGAAGAGATTTTCATAGGCCAAATCACACACACTCAATCCCAACTGCTCTTATGTTTAATGGCAAGGCTGGCACATAACAGGATGAAGCAGGTACTGGATGCTATAACTTGAAACGACTCACTACACAGGAACTCACCATAATTAAGGGTCGGGTGGGAGAATCTGAAAACCATTGGATTGGAAGGATTCACAGATCTACTGGTGTGTAACTTATAAATCATATAATCAGTGATTTGCTTGCAATGTTACATCAACATAAATACACACATTGGG
Organism: Somniosus microcephalus; assembly: GCF_052327205.1. Taxonomy (NCBI): domain Eukaryota; kingdom Metazoa; phylum Chordata; class Chondrichthyes; order Squaliformes; family Somniosidae; genus Somniosus; species Somniosus microcephalus. Next base: position 228,842,782 of record NC_140992.1, read on the forward strand.
GTAGGAAAGCACTCAGACGATGTTATGCTGATAATGTGGAGTGATGCTGTTGTTTACCTCACTACCTCTACCTCACTACCACTTTTCTTGACCCCTCCACGGTCTCTAAATTGTCAGACTGCTTGTCCGACATCCAGTTCTGGATGAGCTGAAAGTTCCTCCAATTAAATATTGGGAAGAATGAAGCCATTGTTTTCAGTCCCCGCCACAAACTCCGTTCCCTAGCCACTGACTCCATCCCTCTCCCTAACATCTGTCAGGCTGAACCACACTGTTCGTAACCTTGGTGTCATATTTGACCCTGAAATGAGCTTCCGAGCCCATATCCGCAACATAACTAAGCCCGCCTATTTCCACCTCCGTAACATCGCACGTCTCCGCCCTTACCTCAGCTCATCCACTGCTGAAATCCTCATCCATGCCTTTGTTACCTCTAGACTTGACTATTCCAATGCACCCCTGGCTGGCCTCCCACATTCTACCCTATGTAAACTTGAGGTCATCCAAATCTCGGCTACCCGTGTCCTAACTCATACCAAGTTCCGTTCATCCATCACCCCTGTGCTCGCTGACCTACATTGGCTCCCGGTTAAGCAGTGCCTCGAATTCAAAATTCACATCCTTGTTTTCAAATCTCTCCATGGCCTCGCCCCTCCCTATCTCTGTAATTTCCTTCAGCCCCACAACCCACCAAGATATCTGTGCTCCTCTAATTCTGCCCTCTTGAGCATCCCTGATTATAATCGCTCAACCATTGGTGGCCGTGCGATCTGTTGCCTAGGCCCTAAGCTCTGGAATTCCCTGCCTAAACCTCTCCGCCTCTCTACCTCTCTTTCCTCCTTTAAGACGGTCCTTAAAACCTACCTCATTGACCAAGCTTTTGGTCACCTGCCCTAATTTCTCCTTATGTGGCTCGGTGTCAAATTTTTTGTTTTACAATACTCCTATGAAGCGCCTTGGGATGTTTTACTACGTTAATGGCACTATATAAATACAAGTTGTGTTGTTTACTTTTGCAGCAGTTTGTATAGTTAACCTGGTTTTGTGGAATATATTCAACATGTCTGAAGGGTTAGCCAGGGTGCACTCCAGTTAGCTTTGCATCTGTAATTGTTGTAGTAAATGGCAGTTAATGAGGAGTTATAATAATTTTCATCTGTCATTTTTGTGTGTGTGTCTGTGGAAATTTTATGCTGGGTGCAGTGGCTTATGATATTGCGCATCTGTGTCTTTGTTTTTATTGGACTGTATTGGTTGCTATAGCAGCTGTTAGGAAATGCTCTGTTGAGCACCAGAAGTAGCAGTGTGTGTGCTTTGGAGGCAATGTCAGTTGTTTGGGGCAGCTTTGTTGAGCTTGTGATTGCAGAGTTTTCATTTCTTGAAAATAATTTTGCATCATAATGTTCTTTTTAGTCTGAAACAACAGACAACTTAAAAAAATGAGGAATTAATGCTGCTGGCCAATTAAATGCTATTGTACTTTAATATTAAGATCATTGGTAGTTAACGGTACTACAGCCCTGATAGTAAATATGGATATTACTACTGAGAAGGTCAGGTACCCATTGTCTGGTGATGGTTGTTGCTCTTAGATGGTTGTGACTCTTAGACATTTTTTCCCTGAAACAACGACATTTCAGCTCAGTGTTGTAACATTAACATCATGCGATTGAGAAACACCCTAGTGTAAATTTGTGGAAAAAATGACAGCAACTAACTACAAAGTAAGATTGTTTTTGCTGCAATGCAGTCAACATTGGTTTGAGATTTATGAAATAGTATTTATGGCATTATTTGTGCAAGTACAATTATACTATTGTGGAGTGTAGCTTCCATTTACATTTTTGCTTTATTTTATGATAAATAATATTCATGAAACAAATTTGGGGAGCTGCGACCGAAATTTGTTCATACCTCCTTAAATATAAGGGTAGTACTAGAAAGACAGAAAAGTAGCTAATGTTAAAATTTGTCAGAGGAATGCTCGTGAATTATAGGCCTTTTGACCTGACGTCTGTAATAGGAAAACATTGTCGTCTATTAAAAGGAAGAAATTCAAAAATCATTTAACAAAGTAAAGGCAATAAATCCAAGCCAATATGGGTTTCTGAAAGGCAGATTAGGTGCAAGTGTCAACACATTTCTTGGACTACTGTGCACATTTAACAGAACTGGTACATGATAGGAATGTGGTGGATGTTTTGTATCATCTTCCTGAAGGCATGTGATAGAATGCTTACAACCAAGATAAAAGCTGAGAGGCAAGGAAGCAAGGAGTGAGCGATGCAGTAAATTGGCTAACTAATAGGAAGCAAAGAACAGTGATCAATGATAGTAGAAGATTTAATTGGACAGCGATGACTGTTATATACCCTGGAGATCATTTCTGAGACCTATACTGGTCACAATATTTATAAATGATCTTGATGAAAGTATTAAAATCAGACTGTCTAATGAGACAGTTATATTGACAATTTTGCATCAGTGCAAAATGATTTTGGAGGCACATTGATGGAAAATTAGCGAAACACTTAGCAACTGAATTATGATAGTTCTGTCATGCAATGTTTCTATAATTTTTTTGTATGGCCTGAAGACAAAGTGTATTTAAAAATTGACTCCAGGAAGTTGTATTTAAAAGAAAAATCCTTATCTTTAAGAGGAAAATACTATTTAAGTAACTCCACATTTCCATGGGAGAAAATCTGAGCAAACCAGTTTCCCAGAAGGAGGTCATTACATAAAATCAAGTTAACTGCATCAGAAATTCCTAAATATCTCTGACATGTTAAATGACTGCAAAACGTGCAGAAGCCTATTGCATACTTGGGTTGTTTTGTAGCCAACTGTTGATGAATCCATTTGTCTTTCTTAGCAACAATAAATAAATAAAAAATAACCCCCCAATTGTTAACTTTATTCATTATTAATAAGCATTCATCGATATTTTAAAAAAACTGGTGAAAACAACATATTAAAAGGCACTGTAAACATTGCAGCAAGGCAAAAATCTAAAGCCTGTTTTTTAACAAATTGTCACTTACATTTTCCTTCTCACCTATTCAAAATGGGCTTTAAAATCAAAAAGCTTGGTCACAGCACAAAAGCCAAATATTCATTTTAATATTTCTGCATGCGATCTGGGGTGTTAATGAGCATGTAATGCGCTCAAGGAATCTAGGACACAAAATGCATTTGGCTGGAAAATCGTAGGCAGGATTGGGCGCGAAACATGCCTCAGGCCTCTTTGCCCAATTTGCTAATCCCTGCATCAGTTCTGCAACAGCACAATTACACAGTTGAGTGCAAAAGCAGTGCGCTGATTTCTGCCTTTTAAAGTACACACCAATCTCTGATGTGAAAGACCGTGATTAAAGGGTAATTGTTAGTCCTGTGGCATGTTACGCCCTTCATATCCTGCATAAATTTTCAAGCTTCTGGTCATGGAAGATGTGGGTCTACTTATGGAAACTACCTTCTTGCTGTGAACACATTTGGGGAGACGATGAACTAAAACATGAATCACAAATTATATTTAATGTTGAAAAGTGTAAGTTAAAAGGTATTGACACATAAGCAGCTGTTTACAAAATGAGAGGTGCTTTGTTAAGTAATGTAGAGCTGCACTTTCAAACTCCCAAATGTCTACCCTTTGACCATCCATTCACCATGATACTTCTGCAACTGTCAATTTGCTCAACCATTCCCACAGCTCCACTTTCTATCTCCCTGTTCCCATAAAACCTTAGGGACTGGATTTTCTCAATGGAGATGTGTTGGAGGTGGGACTTCTGGTTTCCGGGTTTCAGTCCCCCCCCAGCGAAGTCTGACCAACCCACGCTATTTTCCCTTGATTGGCCTTGTTAAGCCCACCCTGCGGACTTACTGGCCAATTAAGGGAAAGCCGGTGACAGATGATGTCAGCGTATGATGCTTCATCTGTCAAAAATTTTGACAGATGAATTGTGAGCATTTGACAGCTTTGAGAAGCTGTCAAACACTGACAATCTCTGTTCTAAGGTGAGCCCTTGCACACAGGCTCACCAAGACCTCTCTCCTCAGCAGAAAGCAGATGGCTGCTGCATCTGAGAATTCTGTCATCTCTGCCATTGAGATGAGGCACCTCCGGATCCTCAAAGGTTGAAGCCTGCAGAAAGAAGCAAAGGTAAGGAAACTTTTTCCAACACTTTACACTCACCTCTCATACTTACCTGTTCACACTTGCACCCATCACTCACCTCTACAGTTGACATTTCGACCCCTCTCACCCCCGCAGACCCACTGCTCACCTCGCTGACCCTGGCAAGGTTCGTAGCTGTCGGGAAGCTCGCAATTGCAGGCGTAAAATGGGGAAAAGCCTCAAAACTGCCTGTTAACTACCTGTTAACAGGCAGTTAATAGGCTCTAATCCCCTTCCCGCCTCTCGGAGACAGGTCCCTGCGGGACTCAGGGACCCGCCTCCTGGGTAGATAGCATGGGGGTGGGTTGGGAGCGGGGTTGGTACCTGCTCCCAGTTTCTGCCATTTTCCCAGCAGTCCCCACCTCCATACCCGCCTCCCCAGGGCTGGGAAAATTCCCCCCTAGGTCTCTCACATTCTGGTCATTCCCCTGACATGTTTCCCATCTTCGCTCCCTCATGTCCAGGGTTACAGACTTGAGTTTTTCTAGTATGCACCTAGTTTAGACATTCATGACAATATTTGGCTGGACCACATCACGATCTATCAGACTGCCCTCTCTCCCGGACCATCCTTGAGAGTGAAGATAGCTATCAACCCTTTCCTTATGACCCTCTCCCCCCACACTCACCTCCAACAAGAAGTGTGAGGAGCTCTTTGTCAGCAAGATTGAGACCATGTGCTGCTTCTTCACTTTCCCTTGCCCACCAAGCCAAATTTCCCCCATTTCCCCCTGCCTGAGCCCTGAACCTGATTTTTTTTGTAGTTTCCCTCCTATGTCCCCTCATACCCCCTCTGAGCTTGTCTATGCCTCACCCCTTGCTCTCTTGACACCATTCCAACTAGACTACTGCCTCCCAAATGTTCTTTGTTGCACCTGCTAGCTGAGATTGTAAATGTTGCCCTCTCCTCAGGTACTGTTCCCTTCCCTTACAAAACTGCTATTATCAGCCTCCCTCCCATCCCTTAAAAAATCCACCCCAAGCCCTCAGTCCTTGCAAACTAATACCCAATGTCTGACTTCCATTTTCAAAGTCCTTGAATATGTCACCTCACAAATCCGTGCCTATTTTTCTGACAAATCCGTGTTTGAATCTCTCCAATCAGGTTTCCGCCCCTGCCACAGCACCAAAATAGCCCTGATCAAAATCGCAAATGGCATCCTGTGTGACTGAGGCTGCAGATCTGGTTCCAAGAGATGGCAGAGTTCTGCGATCACCTTCTTGGTGAAGTGGAGCCTCTAACTACACTGCTCCTGGCTTAAGTGCAGGTGGGAGAAGTGCTCTCGGAAGACCCTAGGTGGGTAAGGCCTCTTGCTGAGAGCCCTCCTGCCCCTCCTCCTCCTCCCTCTGTGAGCAGGTTGTCCTCTTCTTTGCTGCCTCTACTCCATCTCCCTGTCATGCTGCAGCGCGAGGGGGACTGCAAGCAGAGCCCCCATGATTGGGAGAGAGTGGTCTGACTAGAACAGTTGAATTCAGAAACAAGGCGTTCTCCACTTGCAGCACCACTTCCTGTCACCTCAGCCACTTCAAATGACTGTAGAAAGCTCCAAATAGTTGCACAAACTTACACAGAGCCAGTGGAAATCAAAAAGCGAGTTACCTGAAAGTTGTTGATCCCTTTAAATATCACTGGTGGGGGGGGTCCCTCGTGCAGCTGAACGCATGTCCAGCTGTGCGTGCTATGGAGAGGGTGTATAGTCGAGCGGCGACGTCCAAAAGAGCAGATCATGCGTCAAATCAGCGTTGCATGCTGACTGACGTCACGATCTGCCTCATTTGCATTCTTCTGCTAAACGCAGGCAATGGCCCGCTACTGACCGGCCCAAAATGGCAACCGCCGTGACCCCACCACAAGCGGCCGGAAGCGAGGTGGCCACCAATTTTCTGCCAAAACCGGGCTTAAATGCCAGTGCTAAGAGGGGGAATTTCCCGGGCAAACTGCCTGCTGAGATGGGAGTAAAAGATCCAAGGCCATATTTGCTGAAGAGCAGGGTAGTTCTCATGTCATGCCTGGCATTTACCTTTCAACCAATACCACTAAAGCAGATTAACTGGTCTCTTGTCTTGTTGCTGTAAAGCACTTTCGGATACCTGAGGACTTGGCCCAGAATTTCCTGGACCAATGCAATCTGCAATTTACTCCATAAATTATGCCAATTCATGTTCCAATCTTTTCGATATGAAATTACTTCAAAGTTTCCTGGAAAATGAATTGGAATACGCCGCAATGAGCATAGTGGCGAATCAGGAACCTCAGAACCAGCACAACCAATGCCTTGCCCCATCTAGATCAATAATTAATTACACAGATCAATATTGACATCACCTGAGTCATAGAATTCTGAATTTCAAAACTTTTCGCAATGCTGAGCTTGATCACTTGCAGAAAATCGGTTGAGTTATGGACACATTCAGCTGCTGTATTCAGTTTTCAGGAATATTCTAAGTTACAGAGTTTAAATTTTTTTTACCATTGATTTAGAAGGTGTTGTTAGTAATTTAAATTCAGATTAAACAAATGGTGGGGGGGGGGGGGGGGGGAGGCGGCACACTAAACTAGACCTCATTTTGGCCATTTCCCAGGTGCGAAATTTTGTGGGGTTACATCCGACGCCATGATTGGTTTGGGCGATATTCAGGTATCCCTGATGTCTGCCTTAAACAGACATTACACCCCTTGCCAATCAGCAGTGTAATGGTCACATGACATAAAGTGTGTGCAGATGCATTATTTGACATACTGTTCACAACCATGGTGCTCGTGGTGAGCTGAAATTCTGACCCTATATCCTCTCCATCGCGAAGACCGCCTACTTCCACTTCCATAATTGAACCCTGCCTCAGCCTATCTGTAGCTGAAACCCTCATCCATGCCTTTGTTACCTCCAGACTTGACTATTCCAATGTTCTTCTGGCCAGCCTCCCATCTTTCACCCTCCATAACTTAAGCTCATTCAAAACTCTTCTGTCCGTATTCTAACTCGCACTACGTTCCGTTCACACATCATTCCTGTGCTTGCTGACCTACAGTGACTCCTGGTTTACCAATGCCTCAATTTTAAAATTCTCATAATCCTCCATGACCTCATCCCTCCTTATTTCTGTATGATCTTCCAGCCTTAATAACCTTTGAGAACTCTCCATTCCTCCAATCCTGGCCTCTTGTGTATCTCCCACTTTCGTCACCCCCATCATTGGCAGACGTGCCTTCCGCCGTCTGGACCCTAAGCTCTGGAATTCTCTCTGTAAACCTTTCTGCCTTTCCAAGACTCTCTCGTCCTTTAGATGCTTTTGGTCACCTATCCTAATGTCTCCTGCTTTGGCTTGGTGTCAATATTTCTTTGATTACGCTCCTGTGAAGTGCTTTGGGACATTTTACTATGTTAAAGGTACTATAGAAATGCAAGTTGCTGTTGTTGTTATAATATACTATAAATAAAGGCATTAAAACAATTCTATACAAGGGTAATAAAGCTGAATGTTTGGTGGAAGTGTAATGGTCACATGACATGACGTATGTGCAGATGCATTATTTAACATACTGTTCACAGCCATGGTGCTCGTGGTGAGCTGAAATTCTGACCCTATATCCTTTCCATCACCAAGACCGCCTACTTCCACTTCCATAATTGAACCCTGCCTCAGCCTATCTGTTGCTGAAACCCTCATTCATGCCTTTGTTACCTCCAGACTCGACAATGCCAATGTTCTCCTGCCTGGTCTCTCGTCTTTCACCCTCCATAAACTTAAGCTCATTGGTCTATAACGCTAAGGAAGCTAAATTTATTGTCATTGGAACAAAGATTAATGGAATCAATAATGTGGCTGTAGGAAAGTATTTTGTGAAAACCAGGATAGAAAGGTCAAGGGTGGGACCAACAAATCCAGGGAACCCTGGATGTCAAGGGATATACAAGAATGGATTAGGAAAAAAAGGGAGGCTTTTGGCAGATACAAAGAACTAAAAACAATGGCAGCCCTAGAGGAGTATTGAAAGTGCAGGGGGGTACTTAAAAAATAAATCAGGAGATCGAAGAGGGGGCATAAAAAAACACTGGCGGGCAAAATAAAGGAAAATCCCAAGGTGTTTTATAAGTATATTAAGGGCAAGAGGATAACCAGGGAAAGAGTAGGGCCCATTAGGGACCAAAGTGGCAATCTGTGTGTAGAGCCGGAAGATGTAGGTGAGGTTTTAAATGAATATTTTGCATCTGTGGTCACTATGGAGAAGGACAATGTAGGCATAGAAATCAGGCAGGGTGATTGTGATATACTTGAACAAATTAGCATTGAGAGGGAAGAGGTACTAGCAGTTAAAAGTGGATAAATCGCCAGGCCCAGACAAGATGTATCCCAGGCTGCTGTGTGAAGCAAGGGAGGAGATTGCAGGGGCTCTGACACAAATTTTCAGAAACTCTCTGGCCACAGGGGAGGTGCCAGAGGATGGGAGGACAGCTAACGTAGTACCATTATTCAAGAAGGGTAGTAGGGATAAGCCAGGGAATTACAGGCCAGTGAGCCTAACATCAGTGGTAGGGAAATTATTGGAAAAAATTCTGAGGGACAGAATTAGTCTCCACTTGGAAAGGCAAGGATTAATCAAGAATAGTCAGCATGGCTTTGTCAGGGGGAGATCATGTCTAACAAATTTGATTGAATTTTTCAAGGGGGTGACTAGGTGTGTGGATGAGGGTAGTGCAGTTGATGTAGTCTACATGGACTTCAGTAAAGCTTTTGACAAAGTCCTGCATGGGAGACTGGTCAAGAAGGTAAGAGCCCATGGGATCCAGGACAATTTGGCACATTGGATCCAAAATTGGCTTAGTGGCAGGAGGCAGAGGGTGATGGTCGAAGGTTCTTTTAGTGACTGGAAGCCTGTGTCCAGTGGTGTACCGCAGGGATCGGTGCTTGGTCCCTTGCTGTTTATAGTGTACATTAATGATTTAGATATGAATGTAGGAGGTATGATCAGTAAGTTCGCAGATGACACGAAAATTGGTGGAGTGGTAAATAGCGAGGAGGGAAGCCTTAGGCTACAGGACAATATAGACGGGTTGGTCAGATGGGCAGAACAGTGGCAAATGGAATTTAATCCTGAAAAGTGTGAGGTGATGCATTTTGGGAGGACTAACAAGGCAAGGGAATAAACAATAAATGGTAGGACTCTAGGAAGGACAGAGGACCAGAGGGACCTTGGTGTACATGTACATAGATCCCTGAAGGCAGCAGGACAGGTAGATAAGGTGGTTAAAAAGGCATATGGGATACTTGCCTTCACTAACCGAGGCATAGAATATAAGACCAAGGAGGTTATGATGGAGCTGTACAAAATGCTAGTTAGGCCACAGCTGGAATACTGTGTGCAGTTCTGGTCGCCACACTATAGGAAGGATGTGATTGCATTGGAGAGGGTGCAGAGAAGATTCACCAGGATGTTGCCTGGGTTGGAATGCTTCAGCTATGAAGAGAGACTGGACAGGCTGGGGTTATTTTCCTTAGAGCAGAGAAGGCTGAGGGGGGAACTGATTGAGGTGTACAAAATTATGACGGGCATAGATAGGGTAGGTAGAAAGGAACTTTTCTCCTTAGTAGAGGGGTCAATAACCAGGGGGTATAGTTTCAAGGAAAGGGGCAGGAGGTTTAGTGGGGATTTGAGGAGAAACTTTTTCACCCAGAAGGTAGTTGGAATCTGGAACTCACTGCCTGAAAGGGTGGTATAGGCAGGAACCCTCACAACAGTCAAGAAGTATTTAGATGAGCACTTGAAATGCCATAACATACAAGGCTACGGACCAAGTGCTGGAAAATTGAATTAGAATAGACAGAGCTTGATGGCCGGCACAGACACGATGGGCCGAAGGGCCTCTTTCTGTGCTGTGTAACTCTATGGGCTGGATTTTGTCATGGGGCGGGCTGGGGTCGTGTCATTTTCTTTTCGTGTTATCCACCCAATTCCAAATCGATGTGGGAGATTGATGCGATTTTCACATAATTGGGCAATTGAGTTCCAGCGTGTGGGAACCCATGGCCCAATTAGTTTTCTCAGTCTGAAACTCGCCTCCAATGACGTCATCATTGCTGCTGCATTTAAGGTCTGCAAGAAGCCTTGCTTCTTCTGCAGACTGCCAACCTTTTGGCCTTTGCGGTGAGAGGGACCTGGAGGCAGAATGAGCAGTGGGAGACCTAAGTCTGCTCCCAGATTTGATGACGTCGCCCTGCAAGCTTTGGTGGAGGGAGCAAGAGTTAGTAAGGAGGTGCTCTTCCGTTCTTCAGGGAGGAAGAAGCCTCCCCAGCAAATGAAGGCTGTGTGGGTCCAGGTGGCCGAGGAGGTGAACTCGTTGTCCCTCATCCGCAGAACCTGGCTTCAGTGCAGGAAGAGATTTCATGACCTTCTGCGCACTGGAAAAGTGAGTATGACTTTGCCATCACCCTCAATCTGATCCCAATTGCCTCACCTCACCAGCACTCAGCTTTAGCAACCTTTTCCTCCACATCCCACTTGACACTGACATCCCTGCACCCTTACCCATTCCCTCTCTCTCTATGGTCATATTCACCTAACTATTCGACTATGCAACCCTCACACTCCCTATCACTGTGATGCTCTGAAAACAACTTACAAAACACAGGGAGGGCCCTTGGTCTTGCCAACTCACTCCATCTTTGTCTCCTTCTAAGCATCTAGGCTATGGATTCTCTACACTCACTCCAATCTCACTCAAACTCCATTTGTCTCCCTCATTGCAGGAAAAGAGAGCTCACAATAAGAGGGACAGAGTGAGGACAGGAGGAGGGCCACCCTCAGTAGCCCACCTCACCCCTTGGGAGGAGGCGGTCCTGGAGATTGTTGGACTGGAGGACGATGCGCAAGTGGGGGACGGACAGATGGGTGCATCAGAGAAAGCTGGTGACAGAATAGTTTTTTGTCTCGCTCATTGACATTGCATGAGTCGCTGATAATGATTCTGAAGCTCTAACAGATGGACTTATGATCATCTGCAAGATGCAATGTGCATGTAACCTTGGCCTCACATCTCTTACTCTTTCCTTTACTCCCCCACAGGACCATCGCAAGCATCCGTCCCCACTATCCAGGAGGAACAGCCCGAGTCTCCAGACTCCTCAGAGGAAGCTGCAACATCTGAGGGCACAGCGTCAGCAGAATTCAGCCAACCCAACAACAGCACAGACACTCACACCTCGGTGGGTCCATTGCGAGATAGAGTAGTGTTGCCACCTGGTTTATCACAGCTCACAAGTGAGCATCAGCAGATTGTGGAGACAGGGACAGCAGTGGAGAGTCCTAGTCAGAGGGCGCAGGACTCTCCCAGCTCGGCACAGCTGCATGTCGACCCTCTGCCTCTGGGTCCATCCAGAAGAACAGCGGTGCTGGAACTCCAGGAACAGGTGCAGGTGTCTCTGACAGGTTTTGTGTCCAGGGTCGCTGCGAGTGTGGAGCGAATGGAGGAGTCCATGGCAAACATGAGCAGAGCCTTTGTGGAGTCATTGGCGCATGAACACAGCACCACGGAAACGATGGCAACCTCCGTGGAAAGGCTGGCTACGGCCATGGAGGTAGTAAGTCGTCGGAGTGAGGAAAACATGGTGACTTTTCAGAATAGACTGACATCTCTGGAGGAGCGATGGTCAGCTATTGAACAGAGAAACCAGAGCTTCATGGAAGTCCTTCTGAATAGGGCTGCCAGTGCAGAGGTCCCCATGGCCCCCCTGATGTGCAGCAAGGTGCTCTCAAGCCACTTGCATGCGCTGAGGGGAACCTGACCCATGAGAGGGAAGTTGGTGGCAGACATCAAGGAAGTGGGGGCTCCTCTCCAAGCGCTTACACTTCAATGGCACTGCAGAGCCCTCGGTCAGAGCCCCACCAGAGTCCCCGCCAACTGAGATCGGCGTCTCAACCCCTGCACAGCCGTAGGAGCAGCAGACTGTTGACGAGCCCTCACAGGTTCGCAACCCCAGAGGACGCCCGCCAAAGGTGCCAAGACAGGAGCAGCAAGAAAGTGAGCAAGGGGCCGCCACATCTGCTGAAGCCACAGGGGAAGCACTACATAGGAGCACTCATAAGAGAAAGATACTGCACAAATAGTCATAAGGGTAGTCACTTGGGTGAAATGTTGTGTTTATTTTTAAAATGCCATCAGTTGGTTATTGTAAATTAAAATTCTGATGGCAACTGTTGCAGTTGTGGCGTGTGTCATTTCGCAAATGGGACTTCCACATTGAGGGCTTAGGATTACTTGCAATTTTCAGTATGGTGGTCAGAGTGCTAGGAATCCTTTGGTTCTTGGCCATTGTCAATGCTCTGGTAAGAAGCTGTGAGACAAAAGTGCTTGATTGGCTAGGCTAAGCAAATCTGGCCAAGATGAGTGCATTCCTTGCATCCCGGGCAGCAATGTGGTCGCGCGCTGGCGCCTTCTGGCCTGTGCAACTTCAGGTGGGTGAGCATCAGCTTGGCGCTCCTTTTGTTGCTGCTGCTGTTGGTGGTGCTGTTGTTCATGGTTCTGCCGCTGCCGCGGCTGGTCTTCATCCGAATCTGATGTCCAGGAGGAAAGGAAATAAATGGTTCCCATGCTTCTGGTATATGCCTCAGTTGAGGAAGTGCTCAGTCAAGGTGGGGAGAGGGGTTTCCCAGGAGGTCACACTGGAGATGGGTGTCAGGCTCCAAACTTCCACAGCTATGGTTATGCCTGCTAGAAGTTGTATTGATTTCTTTGTGGGTTCAATGACGAGACATTTATGAAAGAGAATGACTTTTAATCTAAAGTTTGTTCAACTCTTTTATACAGCTTTTACAGGAGACACGATGCTTGTGATGCATCTAGAACGAAACTGAAACTAAAACTAAACTGCCTTGCTTGTCTCAGTCACATGCCCTCTGCTGGTCAGGCACAAGCAATCAATACATACAAACATGCTGGTAAGGCATGATAATCAAACAGGCAAATAACATCACTATTTGCTGATATCATTACATCTCCCTTTCTTAAAACAAAAGTATTTTACTTTTAACTAACAACATGTTTTCTTTGTATTAATCTGCATTTTAACTGTAACACTTAATGAACTTACATTATCATCAGTCGGGGAACACTTCAGCAGTCAAGGACATTCAGCCTCCGATCTTCGGGTAAGCATTCTCCAAGGCGGCCTTCGAGACACACGATAACGCAAAATCATCGAGCAGAAACTGATAGCCAAGTTCCGCACCCATGAGGACGGCCTCAACAGAGATCTTGGGTTCATGTCACGCTACATGTAACCCCACCTGATGCAGGGTCATCCAGACTCGAGTCGACATTGGCTTGTTCTCGCTACACAGATGCGGCTGGACCTGCTGTGACCCCAGCATCTGCAATATTTGACCCCTTGTGACCCCACCTCATTGTTCTTTGATGTAATGTTTCCCTGACTGACCTGTTTGGACACCATTCACACCTTTGACTGCTGTGATTATCTCTCTGCCGAGGTGTGATAAATGGCAGTTGGAAAGGTTACCTGTAAACATCTGACATGATTCTCTGACTATATAAGCTGTGTCTTTATGCATTTCTCCACTTCACCTGAAGAAGGAGCAGCGCTCCGAAAGCTTGTGATTTCAAATAAAGCTGTTGGACTATAACCTGGTGTTGTGTGACTTCTTACATTTGTCCACCCCAGTCCAACTCCGGCATCTCCACACCCTATCATTATCATGATCAAGGTTTTTTAACCTTGCTTTGTGTGTTCACATGAAATATGTCAATACACTAGAACTTGAAGAAAGAATAAGATAACATTACTTCCTTCTATAACAATAGTCCTTAAATTTGCTCAATGAGTCTCTCAGGAGGCTTCACGTGTCTTGAGGATTTTCTGATTGATTGTCCTTGAATCTGAGTTGTTGCCTCAGATGATTGGTTCTCAGCTGTGTGATCAGGTTGTTCAACAGTATCAGTCTCTTGACCTGCTGTGGCTGGTCCCATGAGAAGATCTCGACGATTTCTTCTCAGAACAGCACCCTCATCTGTCTGAATGGTGTATGATCTTGGTTGAACTTCACTCAGGACAGTTCCCTTCTGAGTCCATGTGTTTGTTTTGTCTTTGAACCTTACTTGGTCACCAGTGTGGAGTTCAGGTAGGTTTTGTGTTCCTCTGTCATAGTAGTACTTTTGCTTTTCTTTCTGTTGTTCTTTGAACTTCCTCACTTTCTCCCCCTCTTTTGTTTTCAGGAGGTTCTCCGGGATGGGTAGGTTTGACCTTAGCCGACGTCCCATAAGGAGTTGGGCTGGTGACTTACCACACTCGAGCGGCGTTGTGCGGTATACAAGCATGCTCTGGTAGAAGTCAGTTCCACTGTCTTTTGCCTTGTACATCAGTCTTTTCACTGTCTGGACCGATTTTTCCACTAGACCATTGGACTGTGGAAAGTGAGGACTTGACGTTGTGTGGACAAAGTCCCACTCTTTGGCAAAGTGTCGGAAACTTGCATTGTAAAACTGGTCCGTTGTCTGTGAAGACCTCGCTTGCCATGCCATGTCTGGAGAATATGGCTTTCATACATGTTATCACAGCATCTGCAGTGGTGGTGTGCAGTCTACAAACCTCTGGATACAGGGAGTAATAGTCTGTGACTACAAGATAGTCCTTCCCTTGACATACGAATAGGTCAGCGCCTACCTTCTGGTAAGGTCTGTCTGGCGCTGGGTGTGGCTTTAGTGGTTCTACCGGATTGCTTGCTCGATATTTCAGGCATATTGTGCAGTTTGACACCTCATTTGTCACATCTTGGTTGATTCGTGGCCAGTACATCACCTCTCATGCTCTTTTCTTACACTTTTCGATTCCCAGATGTCCTCCATGGATCTTTTTTAACATCTCTTTTCTCAGACTCTTTGGGATAACTATTTTACTTCCTTTGTAGATGATGTCTTCGACCACTGATAGTTCCGCCCTGCAGTTCCAGTACTCTGCCATGTCAGGTGAGCAGTCTTGCTTCATGTTGCGCCATCCATCCAAGATGCTTTTTCTCAGTCGTCTCATTGTATCATCTTTGTTTGTCTCAGTCTTTATGAGCTCCATTTTTGCATCTGCTATGGGCAGTGCACTTGTGATCATGTCCACGTAGGCGTTCACTTTTTCATCCATTGTGGTGTTTGCGGGCTCACTTGGGTCAACAGCTCTGGACAACGTGTCTGCTGCATACATCAGTTTACCCGGTGTGTACGCAACATTCAGTGTATAGCGTTGCAGCCTGATCATCATTCTTTGTATTCTAAGCGGACAGCTATTTAGTGGCTTTTGGAACAATGCAATCAAGGGCTTATGGTCAGTCTCTACACTGATTGCTTGTCCTGCCACAAACTGGTGAAATCTTTCACAGGCGTATGTGATGCTGAGCAGCTCCTTTTCTATTTGAGCATATTGCGTCTCCGCATCTGTCATTGAGCGCGATGCATATGCAATAGGTTGCCAGTAGTCATATTGTTGCAGAAGAATGGCACCGAGCCCACTCTGTGATGCATCTGATGATATCTTGATGGGTCTCGCTGGGTCATAAAACCTCAGAACTGGTTCCTCTGTGAGCAGTTTCTTTAGATCGCTCCATGACTTCTCATGCTCATGATTCCATTCCCATTCTATGTTCTTTTCAGTTAGTCTTCTCAGTGGCGCCATCTTTTCTGAGAGGTTGGATATGAATTTCCCCATGTAGTTGATCATTCCATTAAACCTCTGCACGTCCTTTTTGCATTGTGGCTTTGGCATATTCTCAATGGCGGACACCTTTCTGGGATCTGGTCTGATGCCCTCACTGCTAAGGATATCTCCCACGAATGTCAGTTCTGTCACCCCGAGCTGGCATTTCTCTCTATTCAGCTTCAGGTTTGTTTTCCTTGTTGCTTCCAGCACTTTTTTCAGTCTCTCGTCATGCTCAGTTCTCGTGGTTCCCCATACTATGATGTCATCCATTGATGTATCAGCTCCCTCCAGGTGCTCATCGATCATATGGATAGTTTTGTGATACACTTCAGGAGCTGAGGCAATGCCAAATGGTAACCTTAGGAATCTGTATCTGCCAAATGGACTGTTGAACGTGCACAGTCTTGAACTTGCTTCATCCAATTTCATCTGCCAAAATCCTGATGATGCATCTAACTTGCTGAAATATTTTGCATTTGCAAACTGTGCCATGATTTCCTCATGTGTAGGAAGCTTGAAGTGCTCTCTCTTTATTGCTCTGTTTAGATCTCTTGGATACAGGCAAATTCTGAGCTTTCCATTCTTTTTGTCCACTACGACGAGGGAACTCACCCACTCAGTTGGCTCATCTATCTTCTGAATCACGTTCAGGCTTTCCATCCTGTCCAACTCTGCCTTCAGTTGCTTTTGAAGAGCAAACGGAACTTTTCTGCATGGATGTATGACCGGTGTCATACTTTTATCTACTCTGATCGTGTGTTCTCCTGGAATGCAGCCTAGATCCTTAAATAGGTCTTTGTACTCTTTCATGAGTTCATCATAGACTGTCTCTCCTTCGCTTTCCACAACGAGGACTCTCTTTACCAGGTTCAGTCTCTCACAGGCTTTTAAACCTAGTATGGCTTGCACATCCTATGGCACCACGATTAATGCTAGCGTGTGCTCTCTGTCCTTGTGTGTTACTTTGACAATGCATCTTCCTTTCACTGGTATATCAGTACCTGAGTATCCTGTCACTTTCACTTTTATTCCATGTATCTTTGGTCTGGGTCTAATTTTTTTAAAATCAGTCTCTGATATCACATTAACTTGTGCTCCAGTATCCAATTTAAATGGAATGTGTATGTCATTCACTTTTAGTGTCAACATCCAGTCTCTTTCTTCTTTTTTGTTTTCAGACACAACATCTACATAGAACTCCTCTATGTCGCTTTCATCTACTGCATGGACCTTGCTTTGTTGCACTTGGTTCTTGCAGCAACGGGCATAATGGTTGTTTTTGTTGCAACAATTGCATGTTTTACCATATGCTGGACACTTTTTTGGTGGATGCTGTGTACCGCATCGACTACATGTCTTTCGATTGTCCCTTTCATTTTCGTTCGCTGGCCACGCCTCTTTTTTCACATTGGCGCTCTTTTTGTTAAACGGTTTATGTCCGTTCATTCTCACTGCATCCACGTTGCAGCTATTGTCATTGAACAGCTCCTTTGCCTGCAACTTCACAGTCTCTGTAGCCCTACACAGTGCTATGGCGTTTCCCAGGTCTAGACCTTGCTCTCTTAGCAGTCTTTCCCTTAGACCATTATCTGGAATACCACACACCAGTCTGTCTTTTATCAGCGAGTCTGTCAGTCCCCCAAATTCACACAATTTGCTTCTGTTTCTCAGTTCAGTCACATACTGATCAATAGTCTCACCCGTTTTCTGAACACATGTGAAAAATCTGTGCCTCTCAAACGTCACATTAAGTTTAGGTATGCAGTAGGCCTCAAACTGTTCCATTATTTTATCTACTTTCATTTTGTCTCCATTAGCAGCGAATGTGAAGTTATTATACACCTCCAGCGCTTCATCACCCACGACATGTAAGAACAGTGACGATTTCCTTTTATTACTTTTCTCGTCAGCTCCGATTGCTGATAAATACAACCCCACACGTTGTTTGAACCTTCTCCAATTTTCAGCCACATTACCTGTCAACTGAAGCGTCGCCGGTGGGTGTAAACCTTCCATTTTTCACTTCGTTAGCTATTCTCCAATGGTAAGCAACGATGTTCTCTTTTGGCTTGCTAATTTATGGAGAGCTGATTTAACTTCAGATTTTTTCTCTTCATCTCTTTCAATCACTTCTGACACCATGTATTGATTTCTTTGTGGGTTCAATGACGAGACATTTATGAAAGAGAATGACTTTTAATCTAAAGTTTGTTCAACTCTTTTATACAGCTTTTACAGGAGACACGATGCTTGTGATGCATCTAGAACGAAACTGAAACTAAAACTAAACTGCCTTGCTTGTCTCAGTCACATGCCCTCTGCTGGTCAGGCACAAGCAATCAATACATACAAACATGCTGGTAAGGCATGATAATCAAACAGGCAAATAACATCACTATTTGCTGATATCATTACAGAAGTTCCCCCAGACCTGAGACAACAAAGTCCTGCCACCTGCAAATGATGACTGATCAAATCTCCTTTTTAATGGTGGAGCTGCAGCTGATAGTCAGCAATCCAATTGTGCTCCTGCCAGGTTTCACCGTCGTGTTTCAGAGGAGACGTGGGAAACGTGTTAAAATCGGAATGTCCTCTCACAATGGGATTATAGAGTCAATTTAGTGGTTGTTAAGGGCCTTAAGGGCCTATCCCGCCTCTTGGAGGCGTGACGGAGACGGGATCAGAAACCACGCCTTTTGCAATTTTAACACCCTACGCGCCTCCATTCCTGCCTCGGGCCTGGCAAAATCCAGCCCTATGACTCTATGTGAAGGACTAGATGGAATGATTATAAACCAAAGAAGCCATAAAGCTGCTTCTTTGAATTTGATGCTCCAATTTATTAAATGGATTGCCAAAAAGTGCAATGAATACTGACTTAGTTAATGCATTCAAAAGGGAATTAGATCAATTCCAGATTAAGCAGAGACTTAAGATAATTTGGCAACAGTCTCTGGAGTTTGGATGAGTCAAATAAAAAACATATGGTTAGTTTGGTCTAAGTGGCAGCTGCTATGACTGTTATGGGAGTCATGTGGGAAGAGTAGCAAACATGGTCAAAGTGGGTCCTGAAACTCTACCAGGCCGATGGTTCAAGTGGGTTGGGCTGAATGGCATTTTCTATAACTCTTACAATCTTGTACTAATATCCGTATCAGAACTAATCCAAGAGCTACTTGTTGGCAGTAATGAAATGTTACAATCCTACTTGTCATCTGTGCATCTGCTGAATTACAAGCTCGCACATGATCCATTTATATCTGGATAAATTGACACTCAGCTTGATGTATCTTTATGCAAAAGGTCAGCAGAGGGCAGAGTAGTAAAAGGAAAGCAAAAGTAACATTTCCCATGTTTTAATGGCTTCTTTTCAAACATGCAGCTGAATTTTGAAGCTGGTTTGGTCTAATTTCATGCGCTGCTCAGCAATTTCTTCACTTCTATATATTTAAATACGTACCAATATCACTCACCGCTGCCTGTCATTCTATTTTTCCCCATGGCTGAACTTTAATATTAAATTCTTAAACTGCTGTTGTTTTGTTTGCTATTCTGCCTTTGAACTGCAGATAGTTCTGCCAATCCAGAAGCAATCCATAGGTGCAACAAATGGCTACACAACTATAAAACTATGTAATATTTGGGGCTGTTAAATCCTAGCTTAAAGGATTTTCAATATGATCCACAAACATCTCCAAAGAAACTATGGACTACTCCATATGGTCATAGCAGCTGCCACTTAGACCAAACTAACCATATGTTTTTTATTTGACTCATCCAAACTCCAGAGACTGTTGCCAAATTATCTTGACTCCTCCCTGAACAGCATATTGCTTTCAATGTGCGTACAGCAGTCATCAAATAACAATGTTCATTTGTACGTACCGTGTGATTAAACTCTAGAATGGGCGGCGCAGACACGATGGGCCGAAGGGCCTCTTTCTGTGCTGTAAAACTCTATGGGCTAGATTTTCAGTACAGACAGTTTTGGGGCGCTAACCTTAGCGCCCGCCCGAAGTTAGCGCCCGCCCCAAAGTAGCGCCCCGTTGCCGGAAATTCAGTGGCTTCGCCCTAAGAGAGTGGTGGAGCGCTAAAAGAGGCGTTGCACTCCTACCTTTAGGCGCTAAGCCGGCGGTCCAGAGGGATAGCGCCCAGGCGGGGCGCAGCACGGGTGCGGTCATTTTTGCACTGACAGCAGACCCCGTGGTGCCGACCAGCTCTTAAAGGGGGAAGGGACGAATTGGTCTGCTGCCACGCCCTGCACACTGCAGCCTTGCAAAGAGGCCTCAACACTACTGCTCAGCCCCAGGGAGTCATGGCAACGCCAGAGAAGGCCCGTCAGCGTGCCCTGCGCTTCTCAGAGGGTGATCTGGACATAATGGTCACAGCTCTGGAGGTGAGGCGCAAGATCTTGTTTCCAGAGAGTGGGAGGAATCCAACCCACCACGACTACACCAAAGCCTGGAAGCAGATCGCCCAGAGGGTGACGTTCACCGGCGAGGCCCCCAGGACCCACAAACAATGCCGTAAGAAATACAACGATCTGACCAGGATTGTGAGGGTGAGTAGCCTTTCCAGTCTCCTCCTCATTCTTGCATGTACACCTGACATGATGGGCAAAGGGACCTGAAAGTCCTATTGGCCAGCCCTCAGCCAGCAGCATTGGGACAGTCATGAGCATCAAATGGCCATTCGGCACTCTACACTTTGGCCAAGCTATTCCACCATGGGAGGCAGTGGACAGTACATCAGGGCTTCACTCTGTCCAAGCTATTCCACCATGGGAGGCAGTGCACACTACATCAGGGCTTCACTCTGTCCAAGCTATTCCACCATGGGAAGCAGTGCACACTACATCAGGGCTTCACTCTGTCCAAGCTATTCCACCATGGGAGGCAGTGCACACTACATCAGGGCTTCACTCTGTCCAAGCTATTCCACCATGGGAGGCAGTGCACACTACATCAGGGCTTCACTCTGTCCAAGCTATTCTACCATGGGAGGCAGTGCACACTACATCAGGGCTTCACTCTGTCCAAGCTATTCCACCATGGGAGGCAGTGCACACTACATCAGGGCTTCACTGCGCACTTACAGCCCGTCCTTTCTCTTGCAGGCTAAAGTAGCGTTTAATCGCCAGGCCCGTGCCAGGGGTGGCCGCGCCAAGCTGCAGAAGCTCACTCGGCTGGAGGAGCGCGTGTGTGTGCTCATGGGAGCCCGTGTGATTGTTCCCACAGCGTGCGGTGTATCCGACCCTCCACTGCCCGGCAATGGTAAGGACCTCACCTTTTGGCCCTCTCGCGTCGCACTGGCCCATCCGAGCTACCTCCTTTGCCACTGTCCCAGCAATGCGCTGAATCCCACCAGTCCTAACTCCCTCGCTGACGCCGTCTCCTCACTCTGAAGCTACTCTTGTGCATTCCTGCTTTCAGCTGGTGACGACCAGGACCCTGAGGCTGCCAGTGACAGCACCTCCGACCAGGAGGAGGAGGAGGAGCAAGCCGGACCTTCGGGGGAACAGTCACGTCCCGCAGGAGAGGAGGAAATGCTTGACACCTCCTCACTGGACGAGTGCCTGGAGGAACTGTCGCAGGGCAATGCAGCTTCTGGGACCAGTGGCGTCCAGCCACCCAGCAGCCGTGCGCGTGGCCCGCGGCCTTCCCCCCAAAGGGGGGAAGGATCAGAGGGGAGTGCTGCTGCTCGGCACACTCGCCGTCACCAACGCGGCAAGGGTCCCCTAGTTCGGCCCCCTCCTCCCCAGCGGGAGAGTCGCGACTCCAGTCCGGACACCTTCACTTCGGAGGAGGTGCGGAAGCTGGATCAGATGGCCGACGACTCGGACCGGCGCCACACGGAGCTCATGAGCGTGGTGGGGCGCATGCCTGAGGCCATCGAGTCGCTGGCGACCAGTGTGCGCGAGTTCGGGGCAGCAACTGCCGCGACTGGCCGCATGCTAACTGATGCCATCAAGACCCTGGCGGATGTGATGCGCGCGCACACCAGGACCACAGGGCCACTCACTGCTGCCACACGCGCTGTCTCAGGCAGGCATCGCCAGGGCAGGCGCCGCGCTGGACCATCCCAGCAAGCCGCCCGTCGGCTGATTGCTGCGGATCCTGCAGTGCGGGCCCGGCCGAGTGCCACCGCGCCACAGCACCAGCCAGCGCATCCCAGACGCCAGCTGGCCCACATTGCGCCATCCGTCGCCGCCATTCCCCCTCTGGGGTGTCGACGGCAAGCGGCTGCAGCTGATGGTGGCCAGGCTCAGGTGCGCCACTCAGCAGACGGCCCCTCGAGGCCCAAACGCCGTGTAGGCCGCCCCCCAGCGGCATCTGGCGGAAGGGCATCTGAGCCTCAGGCGCCTTCCCCCAGCCTCGCAGCAGCCACTGGGCAGAGCTTGCGAAGGAGCAGCAGGCAGGGCAGGGGAGGCAAAATGCTGGCCAAGGTCTCGCCCTCGCGGGCCACTCAGTAGAGGGTGTGGCCAGCTTTCCTTTAATATGGCGGTGGCCATCTTTATTTTGCCCATGGTTGTGCTTTTGGAGGGCTTATTTTTTGCGTTAGGCCGACGTTGAGGCCCGGTTTGAAGAAAGGTGGAGTGACTCCTCCCCAGTTTGTGGGAGTGAGTCGTTTGTTGGGCTTTTTGTGGGGCCCGTTTATTGTTTTTGGGGATTCATGTGGGAAGGGCTTTTCATTTTTGTGTAATAAAAAATTATCTTTATTCATGCAGTCTCCATGGTTGTTCTGCTTAGTGTTTGTTGGCTTCGCCGGCTGAGGGCTTGCGGAGCGGCTGCATTTATCTTCCCTCATGGCCCCTGGCCATTCCCTGACAGGGGGCTTAGAAGTACCGTGTAATAAGGTGGCGTCGTGCGGCCCTTGGCCCTGGTCGCTCCCTCCTGGGAACGTACTCCTGCTCCTCCTCCTCCTCCTCATGCTCCTCCTGCTCCTCCTCCTGAGGTGCTGGTCCAACGTCAGGTGGCAGTGCCTGAGTCCTGCGGATAGCCAGGTTGTGTAGCATGCAGCAAACCACCACAAATTGGGAGACCCGGTCCGGCGAATACTGGAGAGCTCCTCCGGAGCGATCAAGGCAGCGGAACCGCTGCTTGAGGACCCCAATAGTTAGCTCGATGATGTTGCGGGTGGTTTGATGGCTCTCGTTGTAGGCCTCTTCAGCAGCGGTCCTGGGCGCGCGAAGCGGGGTCATGAGCCAGGTGCACAAAGGATAGCCTTTGTCCCCGATGAGCCATCCTCTTGGGGAAGGCTGTGCCTGGAACATGTCATGCACAGTACTCTGCCGCAGGATAAAGGCATCGTGGCTGCTGCCTGGGAAGCTGGCATTGACTGCCATGATGCGCTGCTTGTGGTCACATACCAGCTGCACATTCAGAGAATGGTAGCCCTTCCTGTTGCGATACTGCTCGCCATGCTCCAGAGGGGCCCGCAAAGCCACATGCGTACAGTCAATGGCGCCCTGCACCAAGGGGAATTCCCCGAGTCTGGCAAATCCCAATGCGCGCTGATGCTAGCTCTCGAGGGCCATGGGGAAGGAGATGAATTGGCTTCTCCTTCTGAACAGTGCTTCGGTCACGTGGCGGATGCAGCGATGCGCGCCATACTGGGAGATGTTTGCTATGTCCCCAGCAGCGTATTGGAAGGAGCCGGTGGCATAGAAGTTCAATGCCACCGTCACCTTCACTTCCACCGACAGAGACGTCCTGCACCTGAGCTTTGGCCGCAGATCTCGGCGAAGCAGGTGGCAGATCTCTGCAATCACCTCCTTTCGGAATCGGAGCCTTCTAACACGTCGCGCGGCACTCATGTTTAGGTAGGAGCGCTGCTGGCGGTATAGCCTGACTGGGTAAGGCCTACGTGGCCGACGCCTGTAGCCCCCTCTGCCTCTAGCCAGGGCTGCCCCTCTCACAATGCATCTGCGAGCCCTACGGATATGGCGCTGCAGCTGCGCGTTGGCACCCCATGCAGCCCCCATCAAATCCTGGCAAACAGTCTAATTTCCAAATGGCCACTTGCAGCGCTATTGCCTGAGTCCAAAAATACCTGCCTCTTGCTGCTTGAAACTAGTTAGCTATCCTCCTTGTTGTGTCTCCAGAAATGCGTTGCACAAGACTGTTTTCTGAAAAAAGGATGGCCTTTATACTGGAGAGGACGTTCCCTTTAATTAGCGCCCCCCGGGGCCCGCGCTGGTTGTGTTGCGTTCCTTTTTCCAAACGCTCCGGCCGCCCGCCGCACAATGGGGCGGTCCGACTGAAGTTTGCAATCGGGGCGGCCAAAGGGCGTTGCACGAGGATGTGACGTCATTTTCTGCGCGCGCATCCGGGCGGGCGCTAAACTCGCCGGCGCTAACGGGCAACTTAATTTGGGGCGGAGCGCAAACTGCGCTGCGCCCGGGCGCTACACGCATAGCGCCCGGAAATCACTTCTCTTAAGGCGCTAACTGCTGGCGCAAGCTACTGAAAATCTAGGCCTATGACTCTATGACTCTAATGACTTCACAAAATGTATTTTTTTCTGAATGAAGTAATTGATCTAAACTATTGACCCAGAGAGTCAGCAGATGGGGCTAGAGGATTCCACAAAGTCCTGGGCCTAGAAATTCAGTTGGGCGCGCCAGCCGTTAGCGCCTTAGGAGGAGTAGATCTCGAGCGCTAGGCGCTTATCGCCCGGGCGCAGCGCGATCTGCGCCTCTCCCCAACTTCAGGACACATTTAGCGCCGGCGCAAAGTCTTAGCGCGCGCCCTGCTGCGCACGTAGATCATGACGTCATTTAATAGTGCAACGCCCTTTGTGCGCCCCAAACCGGAACTTCACTCGCGCCGGCCCATTGTGCGCCGGGCGGCCCGAGCGACTGTGAAGTGGAACGGTACACAGGCCAGCCGGGCCGCGGGGAGCGCAAATTAAAGGGCACTTACCCAGCAGTATAAAGGCCAGCCATTTTGCAGCATTCACTCTTGTGCAACGGTTTTTTGGACAGAGACCAAGGAGGAGAGTTTACTGGTTTGGACCAACACTTGGACAGGTATTTTTGGCTCAGGCCAGAGCTTACCAATTATCTTTGCCTTCATTCAGAGCTCAGTGTTTGCCAGCATATAATGGGGGCTGCAGTGGGTGCCAACGCAGAATTTCAGCCTTATGCCAGAAGGGCTTACAGACGCCGTGAGAGAGTGGCAGCCCTGGCTAGACGCAGAGGGGGCAACAGGCGTCGCCAACTGAGGCCTTACCCACGCAGGGTATACCGCCAGCAGACCTCCTATCTGACCATGTCTGCCGCGATGTGTGTTAGGAGGCTGCGATTCCGAAGGGAGGTGGTTGCAGACATCTGCCGGCTGCTTCAGAGAGATCTGCAGCCACAGCTGATGCGCAGGACGTCTCTGTCGGTGGCAGTGAAGGTGACGGTGGCTCTCAACTTCTATGCCTCCGGCTCCTTCCAATCCGCTACTGGGGACATCGCTAACATCTCCCAGTTCGCCGCGCATTGCTGCATCCGCCAGGTGACCGAAGCCCTTTTCAGAAGGAGACATCAATTCATCTCCTTCCCCATGACCCTGGACAAGCAGCAGCAGCGTGCAGTGGGGTTTGCAAGAATAGCGGGCTTCCCCATGGTGCAGGGCGCCATTGACTGCACGCATGTGGCTTTGCGGGCACCTCTTGAGCATGCCGAGGAGTACCGCAACCGGAAGTGCTACCATTCCCTCAATGTACAGCTGGTGTGTGACCACAGGCAGCGCATCCTAGCTGTCAATGCCCGCTTTCCAGGCAGCAGCCACGATGCCTTTATCCTGCGACAGACAACTGTGGCTGACATGTTCCAGGCACAGCCTCCCCCAAGAGGATGGCTTATCAGGGACAAAGGCTATCCTTTGTGTACCTGGCTCATGACCCCGCTCCGCGCGCCCACGACCCCTGCTGAAGAGGTATACAACGAGAGCCATCAAGCGACGAGGAACCTCATAGAACAAACAATCGGCGTGCTCAAGCAATGGTTCCGCTGTCTCGATCGCTCCGGGGGAGCCCTCCAGTATTCGCAGGATCGAGTCTCCCAATTCGTCGTCGTTTGCTGCATGCTGCACAACCTGGCTATCTGCAGAACTCAGGCACTGCCACCTCACGTTGGACCACCACCTCAGGAGGAGGAGCAGGAGGAGCATGAGGACGACGAGGACGAGGAGTACCAGCCCAGGAGGGACGCACAAGGTCCAAGGGCCGCCCGTCGGCGGCTTATTGAACGTCACTTCTAGGCCCCCTGTCAGGGAATGGCTTGTGCCAATGATAGAACATGATTGCAGCAGCTCCGCAAGCCCTCAGCCGCTTAAGGCAACAAACACTTCAAAGATCAAACATGGACAATGTGAATAAATAAAATGCTTTATTGTACAAACTCTGGGCCCTTCCCACATGAAAACCAAAAACAGACGAAACCCCCAAAAAACACTCAAACACATTACTCGCTCCCACAACTTGGAGAGGATTAACAAAATAGGGCAACTAAAATGGCCGTCATTCTCGGCCTTCGTCAAAAACAAACATCACATCATCGGCCTTCAAAAAACAAACATCCAATTCTCGGCCTCAAGAAACAAACACAAATGGCCACACATTCGACTATTTGGCCCGCTAGGGCGATGCCTTGGCCATCTTTGGGTGGCCCCTGCCCGCCCTGCTGCTCCGCCTCAAAGTAAGGCCATTGGCTGCTGCAAGGCTGGGGGCAGGCTCCTGAGGGGCACATGTCGTGACGGCAGAAGCCCTTGGGGGTCGGCCTAGTTGAGGTCTGGCCGTCGAGCGGGTGGCTGTTGATTGCTGCAGCTGTGGCTGGCCAGCATCAGTCGCTGCAGCATCTCCTGGCAGCTCCACTGGGGGAGTGGCAGTGGTGGCTGGAGGAATGGCGGCAAGCTGGCGGATGGCAGGCGCTCGCTGGTCACCTGAGACACTGGCACTCGCCCGGGCCAGCACTGCAGCATGCGCACCAATCTGCCGAGGGACAGACCGCTGTGCTGCTGCAGCGCGCCGGGTGCCCTGGCGATGCCTGGCTGACACAGCGAGTGTGGCAGCAGTGAGTGCCCGTGTTGACCTGTTCACTGACCGCAGCAGAGCAGCCAGTGACTGGACGGCACCACTGATCACCTGGCCAGTCGCTGACAGATCTGCCCGGTGTTCCGCCCGACTGGTGGCCTCTAAGGGCCCGAACTCGGCCACACTCCGAGAGAGGGAATCGATGGACTCAGGCAACCGTGCCACTGCCGCCATGAGCTCCGTGTGCCGGCGCTCCGAGTCCGCGGACAAGTCTTCGAGGTGTTCCATCTCCTCGGCGAAGAGCATCTCCTGAATGGAGGCCGGACTCTCCCTCTGGGGAGAAGGCCACCGAGCTGGCCGACCCTTCCTGCATTGCTGGAGGCCGCTGGGCCAGCAATTGGACTCCCCTCCGACGCATCCCCCCTCTGGGGAGAAGGCCGCCGGGCTTCCACCCCCCTCCCGCCTTCCTGCAGCACGCAGGTCCCAG
The DNA here is from genome assembly GCF_052327205.1 of Somniosus microcephalus. Classification (NCBI taxonomy): domain Eukaryota; kingdom Metazoa; phylum Chordata; class Chondrichthyes; order Squaliformes; family Somniosidae; genus Somniosus; species Somniosus microcephalus. Next base: position 228,870,165 of record NC_140992.1, read on the forward strand.
GAGCTCCCCTCCCCTTCGACACTTCCGCCACGCTGCCATCCAGGGAAGACGTGTCCCCTACATTGGCCTGGGTGGCCACGGCTGAGGGTTCCGCTGATGGGCCGCCTTCCTCTTGCTCCTCCTCCTGCTCCTCCTCGGAGGGTCTGTCAGTGGCAAGTTGAGGGACCTCCTCTTGACCATCTGAAAGCAGGAAGGCACAAGAATCACAGAATCACAGAATCACAGAAACCCCACAGTGCAGATAGAGGCCATTTCGGCCCATCGAGCCTGCACCGACACATATCCCACCCGATCCCCGTAACCCCTACACCAACACATATCCCACCCTATCCCCGTAACCCCACGTATTTAATCCCCCTAACACTAAGGGTCAATTTATCATAGCCAATCAACCTAACCTGCACATCTTTGGACTGTGGGAGGAAACCGGAGCACCCGGAGTAAACCCACGCAAACACGGGGAGAATGTGCAAACTCCACACAGACAGTTGCCTTAGAGTTGCTTTAGAGTGAGGAGAGGGCGTCAGTGCGGGATGCATGAGTGGTGGCATTCAGCGCATTGGTCGGACAGTGGCAAAGGATGTAGATCTGATGCGCAAGTGGGACGAGAGAGGTGCAAAAGGTGATGTCCTTACCATTGCTGCCCAGAACAGGGTCGGCATCTCCACATGCAACGGGCCCAATCACCCGGCCACCCATGAGGCACTCCACGCGATGTTGCAGGTCGGTGAGTGGCTGGATATGGGGTCGTCCTCCCCCGGTCGCAGTCCGGCTCTTGCGATTATTCACCAGCTTGGCCTGCAAGAGAAAGGACGGCCTCTATGTACAGTGTGTCGCCGTGATCTTGTGTGCACTGCCTCCCATGGTGGAATAGCCTGGCCAGTGTGTCGCCATGATCTGGTGTGCACTGCCTCCCATGGTGGAATAGCCTGGCCAGTGTGTCGCCATGATCTGGTGTGCACTGCCTCCCATGGTGGAATAGCCTGGCCAGTGTGTCGCCATGATCTGGTGTGCACTGCCTCCCATGGTGGAATAGCCTGGCCAGTGTGTCGCCATGATCTGGTGTGCACTGCCTCCCATGGTGGAATAGCCTGGCCAGTGTGTCGCCATGATCTGGTGTGCACTGCCTCCCATGGTGGAATAGCCTGGCCAGTGTGTCGCCATGATCTGGTGTGCACTGCCTCCCATGGTGGAATAGCCTGGCCAGTGTGTCGCCATGATCTGGTGTGCAATGCCTCCCATGGTGGAATAGCTTGGCCAGTGTGTTAAGTGCAGAATGTGCAATTGATGCTCATGCCTGTCCCATAGCCGCTGGATGAAGGCTGGCCATTAGAGCTTTCAGGTCCCTTTGCCCAATATGTGAGGTGCACATGCAAGGATGAGGAGGTCATTGGAAAGGGTACTCACCCTGACAATGCGTGTGAGGTCATTTAACTTTTTGCGGCATTGGGCACCGGTCCTGGGGACGTCGCTGTTGGCTGACAGCTTGCTGGCGACATGCCTCCAGGCTCTCCTGTAGACGCAGACAGTCGCCTTCTTGCCATTGTCCGGGTACAAAACATGGCGCCTCTTCTCCACAGCAGCAAGCAGCACACTCAGATCATGCTCTGAGAAGCGCTGCGCACGTTCACGGGCCTTCTCCATGTCTTCAGGCGCTATTTGGGTCCAGCAGCAGTGTTCAGGCCTAGCTGGAGGGCTCCACTATCCAGGGCGTGGCAGCAGACACAGTCGACCCTTCCCCCTTAAGAGCTGGCCGGCGCCAGGGTGTCTGCTGTCAATCACGAGATGGCCGCACCTGCGCTGCGCCCGGCCTCGGCACTATCGATCACCACCTCCGGCTTAGCGCCCAAAGAGAGGCGTCCAGCAGCAGTTTTAGCGCTCGCCCGAACTAGTAGGGCGAAGCTAATGAATATCGGAGAAGTGGCCTAGATTTGGCGGCGGCCGCAAACTTTAGCGCACGCCCCACTTTAGCGCCCCAAAAGTGGCGTCAATGAATTTCTAGGCCCTGTAGTTTTGGACAAAGGATTAATCCTCATGAGCTAGGAAATGTGTTGGTTAGAAAACACAAGAAACCACAGAGGATCTAAGCAGAAGAGATGCACGAGAGATGCTCGAGCTCTAGAATAAGATGATGTAGATCGCGTCTCCACAGGAGCGAGGTACTAAAGAAGAGAGAAGATGCAGTTGAAATAAGAGAGTTATAAACTAATATCATTCAATATGAAACATACTCTTTTCACCAAAAACAATGTAATAGTGTTTGTGCAGCAAATGGGGTCAAATCACTATTTAGCTCAGTGGACCTATAATTATTCATTATGGTATATTGGATGCAAATATAGTTGGTACGATAATTTATTTTTGTGAGGTGGCAAAGGGATCATTTACTCCACTTTTCCTCTGGTTTTGTCCCTGTATTTATCTAAAAAGTGTATTTTTAGAATATAGAACGATTGAGTTACAGATATTTACAAGTCAACTGCTAAGCCAAGGCAAATCTCAGGCAGTTAGCTTAACAGCTTGTGGAGAATACAAAACAGCTCAAGCACTTTTTCTCTGTGACCTACATTACTTAGAAAGAATTGCTTTATACGCGCGTCTCTGCTGGAGGTAATGGTTACATCTTATACTTTGTAAAATTGCATCTATACAGACAAAACACTTAACTGTAAAATACTGTCAATCATTCAGAACTTGACAACAAAATGAAATGATCAGGAGACTGGGGAATAGGAACATCAGTAATAGTAATTGTGAACTTGTAGTTGCACCAAGTTACAAAGTCAAATCCTGTACCAATTAGATCTGCATCCAATATGCCATTATGGACAATTGTAGTCTGCTTAGCTAAATGTGGGCTTCACCGTTTGCTGCATGAGCTCTATTACATTGTATTTGAGGAAAGGACTATGCTCCATATTTTAATGTCTGCTAACCTTGGTCTGGATGTGCCAGGATAACTAGGTTAGTCAGTTTCAATCAATAAAGCAATATTCAGAAGACTGGATAGTTTAATAAATTGATTTGTCATTTTATCAAGAAAAGAGCTGCTGTGCATAATTGGAAAGTTAGGCTTTAGAAACAAAACATAAATTGTAAAAACTTAGCTCATGCTATCCATCATTGTAACTGTATTCTTGAGTTTTCTTTTAATGTGTACACCTTCCTGTTGTAGCTACGGACTTATCATAGAATCATAGAATAGTATAGCACAGAAGAAGGCCATTCGGCCCATCAAGCCTGTGCCAGCTCTTTCGAAGAGAAATCCAGTTAGTCCCACTTCCCTGCTCTTTCCCCAAACCCCTGCAATTTCTTTTCCTTCAAGTATTTTTCCAATTCCCTTTTGAAGGCAACTATTTAATCTGTATCCACCACCCTATTGTTGGGATAAAAGAGAAGTCTTCCCTCCTCTCAAGTGGACCCCCTTAGATAAGGGGTCAACGCTTGCCCTATAGCAACCACAAATTCACCAGACGGACACCTTGGATACGTTTCACAATCTTTATTCAAGCATAGGCAGGGGGAAAATCTCAGTCTCATTCCACTGAGTATCAAATACGTACAGCAATTATACCCTAACTTGAGGCGTGCACCCCTTGTGCACGCCCCTTCTATGATCATTGATTGGTGTACAGAATAGGCGAAGGGCTTTGTCCATACATTGCCCCTTATCAGGGAGGTTGCTGAATGGTTCACAGAAACCCATCTTTACAGCAGTCACGGGTTAAATTATCTGTTCCTTCTCTGGCCAGGCAGTGCTTACCTCATCCCACGAGAATCTGTATGTCCTGCCTTATCTTAAGCAAGGACAAAAGACCAGCTTGTTAGCCTTACAGTTCCTGTCTTATCTAGGTTCTACATTCCTAAGCAAGGATAGGAGACAAACTTATCAGCCTTCTAGTTTCCACTAATTTTAATTCTAAGAAGTTATAGTTTCTTCTAACTTTAATTCTAAGAAGTCTTTTTTGTCCCCTTACACTATCAAGCAGTGCATTCCAAATCCCAACCAGTTGCTGCGTAAAAAAGTTTTTCCTCATGTCACCTCTGGTTCAATCACTCTAAATTTGTGCCCTCTGGTTATTGACCCTTCAGTCATTGGAAACAGTTTCTGTTTATTTAATCTATCTAAACCCTTCATGATTTTAAACACCTCTAATGAATTAATTAATAATGTTGTGGTAAAGGGGCCTTTAGGGAAGAGTGACCATAATATGATAACATTTTATATTGAGTTTGAAAGTGACTTAGTTAAAATCCGAAACTAGGGTCTTAAATCTAAACAAAGCAAACTAAGCATATTTGAGGGGCGAGTTGGCTAAGGTAAATTGGGAAACTACATTAAAAGGTATGACCGTGGACGAGCAATGGCTAGCATTTAAAGAATTCATACATGATTTACAACAAATATACATTCCTTTAAGGCACAAACCCCACAGGAAAAGTGGTCCAACCGTGGCTAACAAGAGAAGTTAAAGATAGTATTAAATCAAAGGAAGTGGCTTATAATGTTGCCAAAAAGAGTAGTAAGCCTGAGGAGAATTTTAGAATTCAGCAAAGGAGGACCAAGAAATTGATAAAGAAAAGGAAAATAGAATTTGAGAGTAAACTAGCGAGAGACATAAAAACAGGCTGTAAAAGCTTCTATAGGTATGTAAAAAGGAAAAGATTAGCAAAAGTAAATGTAGGTTCCTTACAGGCTGAGACAGGAGTAATTATAATGGGGAATAAGGAAATGGCAGAGAAATTAAACGAATACTTTGGCCGCGATTTTGCCAGCGCTCAGAGGGCGGGTTTGGAGGTGAGTCACAGGTTAAAATCATTTTGATTGATGGTGGGTTCCGATCCCACCATCAACCCACCTCCAAACAGCTTTCCCAAGTGTCCGGTCCCCGATTTGCGAATGGACCCGACACCTAGTGGTGGGAAGCGAATTAAAGGCAATTACCAGCCTATTAACAGGTACTTGCCAGTAGTTGTCAGCCTGTTTTTGGACTTCTGGCTTGGGTTTCCCGACATCCGGACACCACACCAGGTAAGTGCGGCATGTTGTGAGTCTGCTGTAATGTTGTTGGATTGATGACAGCTGCAGAAGTGGTGTGAAGGATCCAATGTTGCACATGGTGAGTCTCAGAGGAAAGAAAATGTTGGGTACTGCATTTTTAATACATTTACAGATTTCTTTAGCTTACAAGTTTTTAAATCCATGTCCAGTGCCACCTCATTGGGAGAACCTCTCTCACTAGTGACAGATTTCTTCTGTCACCTCACCTGCAGCTGCTATCTATTCCAGCCTATGGAATGGATGGAGTCATTGGAGAGCCTGGGTGCAAGAGGTCACCTTTTTGCAGTGATTGTCAGTGTTTTCAGCATCTCAATGCTGTCAAACACTGAGAAATCAACTGCTAAAATAAAATTGTGCGTGGTCTCTTTAAGGAAACCGGCAGATGACGTGTCATCAAATGACATCATCTGACCCACTTCCTGTTAATTGGCCGGCAAGCCCGCAGGGTGGGCTTACCAAGGCCAATCAAGGCAAAATCACGTCTGTGGCGCGGAAGCAGCTGGGGGCGGGACTGGAAGCCGGAAACCAGCTGACCCGCACTCAACCTGCTTCCATGAAAAAAAAATCGCGGCCTTTGTGTCTGTCTTCACTGAAGAAGATGCAAAATCTTCCCAGAAATTGTGAACAACCAAGGGTCTAGCAAGAATGAGGAACTGAAAGATATTAGTATCAGTAAAAAGTAATACTGGAGAAATTAATGGGACTGAAAGCCGATAAATCCCCTGGACCTGATGGCCTACATCCTAGGATTTTGAAAGAGGTGGCTATAGAGATAGTAGATGCATTTTTTGTCATTTTCCAAAATTCCATAGATTCCAGAATGGTTCCCGCGGATTGCAAGGTAACAAATGTTGAAGGGATAATTACTAGTCCTAACACTTTTCGGGCTACCCCGGATCAGAAATATTCCCCAGACATTCGCCTTCAACAAAAGTTAGAGATAGCTGAATTCTATAAGACACTTAATTGGGTCTAAAGGTTCAGAGGATCTCTCCCTAAAGGAAAGGAACGACGTGAAGATGTTACCGTCCTCCAGATAGCACTTATAATAAGTTTAACTAGACTGTAACCTTTCAGATATTATGAGGGTCCGGAATACTTCCCCAGAAATCTGTAACTCCTCACCAAAGAGTGTACAGAGATTGAATTTGCGAGTTTGATACAGAAGTGCTCTGTGAGACAATTCTAAAAAATATAGATTTATTAAGGATGTAGTTAAGGGTGCTTTCAGTCACAACATTAACAGTTCAAAATACAGATAGCTTACATTTCTTATTCTCAGGGATCCTTATTCTCAAATCTTAACTTCGTTACATTTTTAAGTCTTATTTCTAATTCAGGATATCCACCAAAATCAAATAAGAGTACCTTTTGGTCCCCGAGAATTAAAGAGTTATAAACTTACAGAGCCTGCCTCTGAAGTTGAGAATCACTTGCCCCTTTCAGTGACTTCTGACTTCCTATCTGAAAGTTCCATATTTTATACTCTTTTTGCAGTGGTATATCCTTTGAAGTTTTCTGCTGCTGTAAGCTAATTATCTCTAGTCATTCTTTCTGTTGACTTTTTTCTAATCTTACTGTCAGTTCAACTGTTAACTTGCAGAATCCTGCCTCTACCTTTAGGTGTACAAATTTTATCATAAAAAATGGTATGACAGATGTATCTATTTGATGCCATTCTTACGAAGTGCTTTCATTCAATTATTAAATCACCTTAGCTTTTTGAAAGCAGACTTAGTGTCTCCTAACTGTTCCAAGTTCAAAACAAAAACCATGTGATTGCTTGGTGCATCTATTGAAGTCATATTTACAAAGTCTTCTGTTTGTACCTTTTACAATATGTAAATCAAAAACACTTCAACTAGGGTGTTCTATGCATTTCTTAGCTACTTCAATTGGTTGTCTTAAGAAATATGTCTCCTGTCTTTCATTTAATATTACTTTTACAAAGGCACATGGGCCTAGAAATTCGGTGGGCTGCACCACCAGTTAGCGCCCAAAGAGGGGACTTAGTGGCTTTAGCGCCACTGGCCATACCCCCTGCAAAATTTAGCGGGGCGCTGATGGCGGCGTTAGCCTGTAGCGCTGTGCCACCACCGATGACATCATTGGTGTGCGCAGTGCCCCGCTACCGCCCTGATCGCGATATTGGGTCATGCCCCCTGCTGTAACACCGGTCATTCAGGGGGGTTGACCTGTGGTGGTAGTGGCACTAATTAAAGGGGAGGTGCGGGGTGGCAATTTTTTTTGCAGGCTGCCTGCCAGCACCTCCTCGTGCCACCATCCCCGGCCTCCTGAGCACCCCCCCTGGGCAGTGCCAGCTGTGTCCCAAGAGCCCGGCACCTCTCCTCGGTGCCGGGCTCTTTTGCCGGCACTCGCGATCCCCGATCGTGCTGGTGCAGGCCCCTCCCCTTCAAGAAGGGGAGGAAGGCCTGCAGTACCGCAGTGCGCCATGCCGCAGCGTGTGGCACTGCAGCACGTTGCGCTGCGATACTCAGTTTCAGCGCCCCAAGAGGGATACGGGGCGCCTCGAGCAGCGCCCCGCTTCCGTTTGGGGCACTGAAACTGAATATCGGGCTGGCGCAAGCGGCTCCGCCGGAACGGTAATTCCGGCGCCCAGTCGAGCTTGGCGCCCCAAATGGGGTGCCACTGAATTTCTAGGTCATGTTCCTTTAATGTTATGTGTTTCTGTTCGAAGTGTTAGTTTTTAAACATTTTAAACTGGGTAATGTTATTGTGTTTCTCCCAAACTGCAGACTTTCTGGAAGCTGCAACTTGCTGCTTTAATAGGGCCATTGTTTTAGTTTTAACAACCAATTCCCATTTCAAAAGCTTGTATGGTGTTTACAGCTTGTGTTAACACTTCATCTTATCTCAGAAGCCTGTATTCTGTTTACAGCATGTGTCATTGAGGCTTTTAGATTTTCAAACCCAGTTTATCATGTTTTAATAAAGTCAGAATTCTGTTCATAGGATGGTGTATCTTTCTGAAATATGGCTTTTTTTACACCCCCCTCTTGACCAAAAAATGAGCTGGAACATCTAGACAGAGTTTGGTCAATATTCCTCATAAGGTTACAATAGCATATTAATTTCATAAGATGCACAATCATGTGCTACATGAAAATTCATTTTAAGTCATCTTAGGACAATGTTTTGCCTTATTTTAAATTGAACACAATTTAAAAGGATGATAAGTACATAGTCATGCAAGTAGCGAAACAACATGTACTTAGAATGTCCAATCGGCAGATGTACATTCCGTAGAGGTGAGTTATTCATACGAGTCAAGGAGATGTCAGTTGAAACTAGTTGAAGCTTGACACGCTGTTCCTTCGATCCAGCGTGTGTACAGATATGTGTTTTCGTAAAGGCCTTACCAGGCACTCAGTTGATTCCTTCTACATCCACGGTGTCTTCCTCCTTCGCTGAAGTAACTCGTTGATCTTTCCTTGTTTCGGTTGTTGCTTTTCGCAAATCCAATTCCTGACGCGTTGCCAAGCAACGTGTGGAAGAGTCGGCGACACATTCTGACTGACCGTCGTCAGTAATTCGATCGCATCCATTTCCTGAGTCGTGCTCCAAGCTGGGTCTTGAAAGACAGTGTACGACTGCACCTTGTATTGTTCCTCCTTTTCGGTATCCCGCAGGACATAGAAACATAGAAACACAGAAGATAGGAGCAGGAATAGGCCATTTGGCCCCTCGAGCCTGTTCCGCCATTTAATGAGATCACGGCTGATCATCCAAATTCAGTACCCGGTCCCTGCTTTCTCCCATATCCCTTGATCCCTTCAGCCTTAAGAAATATATTTAACTCCTTCTTGAATATATTTAATGAATTGGCCTCAACTGCCATCTGTGGTAGAGAATTCCACAGGTTCACCACTCTCTGGGTGAAGAAATGTCTTCTCATCTCAGTCCTAAATAGCTTACCCCTTATCCTTAGACTCTGACCCCTGGTTCTGGATTCCCCCACCATTGGGAACATCCTTCCTGCATCTAGTCTGTCTAGTCCTGTTAGAATTTTACAAGTTTCAATGAGACCCCCTCTCATTCTTCTAAACTCTAGCGAATACAAGCCCAATCGACTCAATCTCTCTTCATACGTCATTCCTGCCATCCCAGGTATCAGTCTGGTGAATCTTCGCTGCACTCCCTCCATGGCAAGAACATCCTTCCTCAGATAAGGTGACCAAAACTGCACACAATACTCAAGGTCTGGTCTCACCAAGGCCCTGTACAACTGCAGCAAGACATCCTTGCTCTTGTACTCGAATCCTCTCGCTATGAAGGCCAACATACCATTTGCCTTCTTAACCGCCTGCTGCACCTGCATGCCTACCTTCAGCGACTGGTGCACAAGTACACCCAGGTCTCTTTGCACTTCCCCTTTTCCCAATCTATTGGCGTTCAGATAATAATCTACCTTCTTGTTTTTGCCACCAAAGTGGATAACCTCGCATTTGTCCACATTATACTGCACCTGCCATGCATCTGCCCAATCACCCAACCTGTCCAAATCACACTGGAGTTTCTCTGCATCCTCCTCACAGCACACACGCCCATCCAGCTTTGTGTCATCTGCAAACTTGGAGATATTACATCTAGTTCCCTTGTCTAGATCATTAATATATAATATGGATAACTGGGGTCCTAGCATCGATCCCTGCGGTACCCCACTAGTCACTGTCTGCCACTCGGAAAAAGACCCGTTTATTCTAACTCTTTGCTTCCTGTCTGCCAACCAGTTCTCTATCCAAGTCAATACCTTACACCCAATCCAATATCCTTAAAGTTTGCAAGCTAATCTCTTATGCAGGACCTTATCGAAAGCCTTCTGAAAGTCCAAATACACCACATCCACTGGTTCTCCCTTATCTATTCTACCAGTTACATCCTCAAAAAATTCCAGTAGATTAGTCAAGCATGATTTACCTTTTGCAAATCCATGTTGACTTTGTCCGATCCTGTCACTGTTTTCCAAGTGCTCTGCTATTACATCTTTTATAATGGACTCTAGCATTTTCCCCACTATCGATATCAGACTTACCGGTCTATAATTCCCCGTTTTCTCTCTACCACCTTTTTTAAATAGTGGGGTTACATTAGCTACCCTTCAATCCATGGAAACTGTTCCAGAGTCTATAGAATTTTGGAAGATAACGAGCAATGCACCTACTGTCTCTAGGACCACTTCCTTAATTACCCTAGGATGTAGACTATCAGGCCCTGGAGATTTATCGGCCTTCAATCCCGTCAATTTCCCTAACATCATTTCCCTACAAATACAGATTTCATCAGTTCCTCCCTCTCATTAGACCCTATGTTCCCCGACATCTCTGGGAGGTTATTTGTGTCCTCCTTTGTGAAGACAAAACCAAAGTATGTATTTAATTGGTCTGCCATTTCTTTGTTCCCCATTATAAATTCCCCTGATTCTGACTGCAAGGGACCTACGCTTGACATCTCTTGATATTGTCTATGGAGACAGTTTTAAGAATATGCTTGCCATTCGACTGGTTAATATGTATTTGAACTGTTCTTTTGTTAATAACAGAATGTATTTTAACAGGTTTTTTCCACTTCGGTCTTAAACCAGGTTTGTGCTCGAACTTCTTTTCCTGTACCCATTCTCCTACTATGGGTTGCCATGCTTTATTTGTCAATTTTTTCTGCCTATTTGCCTCCCTTATCCTTTAATCAATTCGATGAATCTCCTCTGTTACTTTTTTAAAATCTAACTGTCGCTGTTGGGTCAAGGAATCAGAGAGTGTCGAGGCAATAAAAGAACTATGGGTAAGCAGTGTATTCATCTCAACCCCACACATCAGATAATATGGAGTTTTAGGGGACATTGTCCCTGATGCAGATGTGGGCACATTATTGAGTGATAGCTGCACCTCTGGAATGATGGCGGTCCACTTATTCCCTCTGATTCTCAACAGTTTGACCAATAGTTTTTTTACTTCCTGTTTTTACGTTCCACCAGCCCCGTTGATTGCGGATCATGTGGCGTGCTGTGCTCTAAGCCAATCCCCCTTTGTTCGCAGTAGTCTTTGAAGACTTTGGATACAAAGGCTCTGACTTGATCAGAGTGTAAGATTTTGGGTGCACCAGCTACAGTAATTATGTCAGAAATAGCCCTGGCAAGTGTCTTTTCTGAAACAGTATTTGTGGGGACCAGCCATCTACACAAACTAGAACATGTCTATATCCCAAAGACGGGGGAAGTGGTCCAATAAAGTCAATAAAGAATTTTCCCATTGGCTCGTCAACTTTCACAGGAGCCAATGGTGGTGGCTTAATTAGTGATGACTTATTGGTTAAATAGCATGGCTCACAATTTGCCACGCATGTGTTACAGGCCTTAAGCATGCCTGGCCACCAATATAAGGGGGTCAATTTGCAGAATGTTGTTCTGGCACCACAGTGTGCTTGACTTATGCCCTCGTGAGCTTCTTTTACAAGCTGTTCTCGTTTGTGTCTCGGGGGTACTTCTCAGTTTCCCTTGGGCAACTTAACTAGTACAATACCCATAGGGGTTCCTGAGTAAAAGTACTTTGGTGGATATCCTGGTGGATTCTCTTTTGTTGGGTCTAATAGCTGAATCAGTTCCTCATCCTGATTAGCTGCCCGTTCTGCCCTAGTGATTACACTAACATTGGCAGGCCCCTCTCAAGCGGGTGTCATGCAGACCGAACGTTTTGCTTGTTTGTCTGCAAAGCTGTTTCCTTTTGAGTGTACTGTCCCAGTGGCATGCCCGTTTACATGAATCACCAGACAATTCTTTTTCTCCATTCTTGAACGGAGAATATCTTCCCACAATGAATTATGTTTTATGAGTTTACCCTTATGATTGGTAAAATTTGTTTGTTCCCAGAAAACTAAATCTTGGTTATATCCTCTTTTACAGTACTCACTATCCGTACAGATTAATGTGGGTTTAATAGGGTCTGCCTTCTCTAAAGCATACCGTAATGCTGCGGCTTCAGCATATTGTGCTGTCTTATGGCCAAGGGGTATAGACAGTAATTCTTCTGGATAAAAAAGAATAGGAATCTTGAAAAGTCCCTACTACTATCCCCATCTCAGCTGAGGATTGTTGGAATGTCCCTTTTTTAATCGTCATTGACGATCCATCACAATAAATAACTTGACGGTATTCTGTAAGCGGTCTCATAGGTATTTGTCTGATTCCCTCCTCCGTATCATCATCCTCCATGATGGGGAGATGCTCTATCTTTCCACATTGATTTGGATGGCATTGTAGATTAGGGTAGTACCTATTAATGAGTTGCTTGAGGAGGTCTTTGCCTCCCCCCTCTAGGCAAATTCGATCAAGCTGTGTTCGAACATATTTTTCCCTGTCATCCTGGTCTGTGGTTGCTTCTACAGGTCTGGTTGAAATTTTAAGGTAATGTTTCATGTCTGGTTGTCCTATAATGAGGGAACAGGCTAATTATGGTACCAGTCCTACATCTAGGGTCACTGTGATTCCATATATAGTAATAGGTATTTTATAAAAATTAACTATTTTGGTTTTGCTTTGTATGAATCCCCCTAATGATGTTTTACAAATTGGGCTTCCCAAATCTGTCCACTTAGGTTGTATAATTGCAGGATCTATTACAGTGTAATCAGCTCCTGTATCAATCAGGGCCTTCATTTGTGTGTTTGTGGGCAAGGTTGTCAAGGCATAGGGGAATTCAAGAGGCCCTAGCTGGGTGCCAGGCCTTCAATCCTAGAATTGTTCATCCTCAGGTTACTGAGTTTCATTTGCTGCGTTGTCTTTAATTATTTAACTGATTTTTGTTCCTCCATCTTGGGGGTTTCATGTTTTCCAGATCCCTGAGAGGGTTTGTCGGACGGTTTATTATCTTGACGATCCTCCTGTTGAGGTGGACGTTGGTTCTGCCGGGAATCTTTTTGATCCCAATTTTGGTTTTCTCGAAGATTGTTGTCATTTATTTCATTATGAGCTTGCCACCTTAACCGGAATCCATGGCCCCCAGGAGCATAGGCTGCTCCAGGTCCTGCTATTCAGCCATGGTTGCCACCACCTTGTTGAGCACCATTCATTAGGCCTCCCAATTGTGCAGGTGTGCACCTTATCATTAAGGAATTTAGTGGATTTGGAGTATTTGTTTGATTATCTCACAGGATATTCTGTATCCTCTGCTTTTGGTGATCAACATTGATCGTGCCATGAGTTCTAATGTCTCCTTCGGCATCAAAGCCTTCTATTTCAAAAATTATCACTTGGTTTTGTGGAGGTACAGGGATAGGATTATTTCCCCTAATAAAGCAATAGTTTGAATTTCCTATTAAAAAGACTTGGCCAATTCCGACAGGGTTTGCCATTTTCATCAGGACCTAACCTCGGTTAGGGTTTAATATGAACTTTATAAAAATTTCTGGACCTCAATGGTATATTGAGGGAGTTCTGATTTAAGTTCTACAAGGCCTGATCAGGGTCTTGTCGTCGCTTGAGACTTAAATCTGGGTCTTAGTACCACTGTCAGTAAAACATTCATTCTATACTTAACAATCTACAAAATGGATATAGATATAAGTATAGGTTCTGTATCAACTCTTTAACACACATGTTGGGCGCCAACTGAAGGGATAATTACTAGTCCTAGCCCTTTTCGGGCTACACCGGATCAGGTGTATTTCCCAGATGTTCGCCTTCAATTAAAGTTTGAGATAGCCGAATTCTATAAGACAATTAATTGGTTCTAAAGGTCCAGACTATCCCTCCCTAAAGGAAAGGAATGACTTGAAGATATTACCGTCCTCCAGATAGCACTTTTAATAAGTTTAACTAGACTGTAACCTTCCGGATATTATGAGGGTCCAGAATACTCCCCCAGAATTCTGTAACTCCTCACCAAAGAGTGTACAGAGATTGAGTTTGCGAGTTTGATACAGAAGTACTCTGTGAGACAATTCTAAGGGAGAGTAAGTTGTGTAAGGAGGATTCAAAGCGGCTTCAAGGGGGTATAGACAGGCTAAGTGAGTGGGCAAGAACATGGCAAATGGAATATAATGTGGAGAAATGTGAAGTTATCCACTTTGGTAGGAAAAATGGAAAAGCAGAGTATTTTTTAAATGGTGAAAGATTGAGAAATGTTGGACCTGGGTGTCCTTGTACATGAATCACTGAAAGTGAACATGCAGTTACAGCAAGCAATTAGGAAAGCAAATGGTATGTTGGCCTTTATTACAAGAGGATTGCTTATAAGAGTAGAGACGTCTTACTGCAATTATATAGGGCCCTGGTGAGACAGTTTTGATCTCCTTACCTAAGGTAAGTTTTGTGTACAGTTTTGGTCTCCTTACCTAAGGAAGGATATACAGGAAACTTTCTGGTATCTGGCACAGACGGGACCGAGCTGGTGCCGGTCTATCAACAATGCCGGAGAATCGAATGCAATAGTTAAAACATACGGAGCTTCTGAGCTCCGTATCTAGCAACAAACCCTGTTGTTTAGCAACAGCTTCAAAACAATCAGCACAGCTTGCAATGAGTAAAAAAAAGTAACTAAAAGTAAAAAAAAGTTATCTGAACCGACTCCTGAATTTTGCCGGTTAACCGACATTTCCGGTTATTTAGTGGCCGGTTAATCGAAAGTTTCCGATACTTGTCATAGAGGAAGTGCAATGAAGGTTCACCAAACTGGTTCCTGGGATAGGGGGATTGTCCTATGAGGAGAGATTAAGTAGACTAGGCCTATATTCTAGGCCTACTCGTGCTCCTATTTCTTATGTTCTTATCAAATCTCCTCTTAGCCTTCTCTGCTCTAAGGAGAACAACTCCAGCTTCTCCAGTAATAAGAATAGAAAATGCTGCAAAATCTCAGCAGGTCAGGCTGCATCTGTGGAGAGAGAAACATTTCAGGTCGATGACCTTTTGTCAGAGCTGGAAATAATTAGAGATGTAACAGATTTTCAGCAAGTGCAGGGGCAGGGAAAGGGAGGAGAGGAGGAAAGAAACATAGAAACATAGAAACATAGAAGATAGGAGCAGGAGTAGGCCATTCAGCCCTTCGAGCCTGCTCCGCCATTCAACGAGATCATGGCTGATCATCCAAACCCTAGCACCCAGTCCCTACACCGACAGCCATCCCATCCAAGCCCTATCCCCGTAACCCCGTAACCCCACATATTTAATCCCCCCTAACTCTAAGGGCCAATTTTTATCATGGCCAATCAACCTAACCCGCACATCTTTGGACTGTGGGAGGAAACCGGAGCACCCGGAGGAAACCCACGCAAACACGGGGAGAATGTGCAAACTCCACACAGACAGTCACCCGAGGCCGGATTTGAACCCGGATCCCTGGCGCTGTGAGGCAACAGTGCTAACCACTAAAGGGAAGGTCTGTGATAGGATGGAAGGCAGGAGAGCTTAAAAGGCAAAGGGATGATGGTGCAAGGCAAAAGGAGACCTGAAGGAAGGAAGCCTGCATTAGTAAGTAAACGTAAGTAAAACTTATTTAAACACTTTACACACACTAAACACACTTACCTCTGCACTCATGCACCCATCACTTACCTGAACACCGGACATCTTGACCCCTCCAAGCTCTGTACTCCGAAGTCCAAGTCATTAAATATATATCAAAAACAGTAGTGGCCCTAGTACTGAACCCTGAGGAACACCACTGTATACCTCCCTCCTGTCCAAAAAACAGCCATTCACCACAACTCTTTGTTTTCTATCCCTTAGTCAATTTTGTATCCATGTTGCAACTGACTGTTTTATCCTATGTGCTTCAATTTTGCCAACAAGCCTAATATGTGGTACTTTATCAAATGCCTTACTGAATTTGGACAATCAGCCATGATCTCATTAAATGGCAGAGCAGGCTCGAGGGGCCGAATGGCCTACTCCTGCTCCTATCTTCTATGTTTCTATGTTTTGAAAGTCCATATACATCAACTGCACTGCCTCATCCACCCTCTCTGTTACCTCATCACTATGGGAACGGTAGCATAATGGTAATGTCACTGGGCTAGTAATCCAGAGGCTTGGACTAATGATCCAGAGACGTGAGTTCAAATCCCAACACGGCTGCTGGGGAATTTAAATTCAGTTAATTAAATAAATCTGGAATAAAAAACGAGTATCAGTATTGGTAGCGGTGACCACCGCTCAGCCATTGCGGAGATGAAGTCCCATCTTCACACTGAGGACATCCTCCATCGTGTTGTGTGGCACTACCACCGTGCTAAATGGGATAGATTCAGAACAGATCTAGCAGCTCAAAACTGGGCATCCTTGAGGCGCTATGGGGCAGCAGCAGAATTGTATTCTACCACAATCTGTAACCTCATGGCCTGGCATATCCCTCACTCTACCATTACCATCAAGCCAGGGGACCAACCCTGGTTCAATAAGGTGTGTAGAAGAGCATGCCAGAACAGCACCAGGCGTACCTAAAAATGAGGTGCCAACCTGGGGAAACTGCAACACAGGAATGCATGCTATAAACAGGGCTAAGCGATTCCACAATCAATGGCTTAGATCAAAGCTCTACAGTCCTGCCACATCCAGTCATGAATGGTGGTGGACAGTTAAACAACTAATGGGAGGAGGAGGCTCCATGAATATCTCCATCCTCAATGATGGTGGAGCCCAGCACGTGAGTGCAAAAGACAAGGCTGAAGCGTTTGCAACTGTCTTCAGCCAGAGATGCTGAGTGGATGATCCATATCGGCTTCCTCCTGAGGTCCCCACCATCACAGAAGCCAGTCTTCAGCCAATTCGATTCACTCCACATGATATCAAGAAACGGCTGAGCGCACTTGATACAGCAAAGGCTATGGGCCCCGACAACATCCTGGCTATCGTGCTGAAGACTTGTGCTCCAGAACTAGCTGCGCCTCTCACCAAGCTGTTCCAGTACAGCTACAACACTGGCATTTAACTGACAATGTGGAAAACTGCTCGGGTATGTCCTGTCCACAAAAAACAGGACAAATCCACTCCAGCCAATTACCACCCCATCAGTCTACTCTCAATCATCAGCAAAGTGATGGAAGGTGTCATCGACAGTGCTATCAAGCGGCACTTACTCACCAATAGCCTGCTCACTGAGGCCCAGTTTGGTCTCCGCCAAGACCACTAGGCTCCCGACCTCATTACAGCCTTGGTCCAAACATGGACAAAGGAGCTGAATTCCAGAGGTGAGGTGAAAGTGATTGCCCTTGACATCAAGGCAGCATTTGACCAAGTGTGGCATCAAGGAGCCCTAGTAAAACTGAAGTCAATGGCAATCGGGGGGGAAAACTCTCCACTGGCTGGAGTCATACTTAGCATAAAGGAAGATGGTTGTGGTGGTTGAAAGTCAATCATCACAGCCCCAGGAAGTCGCTGCAGGAGTTCCTTGGGGCAGTGTCCTAGGCCCAAACATCTTCAGCTGCTTCATCAATGACCTTCCCTCCAACATAAGATCAGAAATGGGGATGTTCGCTGATGACTGCACAGTGTTCAGCACCATTCACAACTCCACAGATAATGAAGCAGTCCATGCCCGCCATGCAAAAAAACCAGGACGACGTTCAGGCTTGGGCTGATAAGTGGCAAGTAACATTCACACTACAGAAATGCCAGGCAATGACCAACTCTAACAAACGAGAGTCTAATCACTGCCCCTTGATATTACCATCACCAAATCCCCCACCATCAACATCCTGGGGGCCACCATTGACCAGAAACTTAACTGGACCAGCCACATAAATACTGTGGCAACAAGAGCAGGTCAGAGGCTAGGTATTCTGTGGCCTGTGTCTCACCTCCTGACTCCCCAAAGCCTTTCAACCATCTATAAGGCACATGTAATGGAATACTCTCCTCTTGCCTGGATGAGTGCAGCTGTAACAACACTCAAGAAGCTCGACACCATCTAGGACAAAGCAGCCCGCTTGATTGGCACCCAATCCACCACCTTAAACTTTCATTCCCTCCACCACCGGCGTACCGTGGCTGCAGTGTGTACCATCTACAAGATGCACTGCTGCAACTCGCTAAGGCTCCTTTGGCAGCACCTCTCAAACCGCGACCTCTTCCGCCTAGAAGGACAGGGGCAGCAGGCGTATGGGAACACCATCCCCTCCAAGTTCCCCTCCAAGTCACACACCATCCTGACTTGGCAATATATCACCGATCCTTCATCGTCGCTGGGTCAAAATCCTGGAACTCCCTCCCTAACAGCACTGTGGGAGTACCTTCACCACATGGACTGCAGCGGTTCAAGAAGGCGGCTCACCACCACCTTCTCGAGGGCAATTCGGGATGGGCATTAAATGCTGGCCTTCCCAGTGATGCCCACATCCCATATATGAATTTAAAAAAAATCCCCATCAAGGTTGTCAAACATGATTTGCCCTTAACAAATCCGAGCATGCTCTCTGTTATTAATCCATGCTTGTCCAAGTGGCTGTTAATTTTCTCCTGGATTATTGTTTGTAAATGTTTCCACAAGCCGACTGGCCTGTAATTGCTAGGTATATCCTTCACCCCTTTTTTGAACAAGCGTGTAACATTTGCAATCCTCCAGTCCTCTGGCACCACCCTTGTATCTAAGGTGGATTGGGAGATTGTGGCCAGCACCTCTGCAATTTCTGTGCTTGCTTCCCTCAGCAACCTAGGATGCATCCCACCTGGACCAAGTGACTTATCCACTTTAAGTATTGCCACAACAACACAAAAGCAAAATACAGAAATGCTGGAAATACTCAGCAGCTCAGGCAGCATCTGTGGAGAGAGAAACAGAGTTAACGTTTCTGGTTGATGACCTGCCAGCCTTCCTAGTACCTCCTCTTGTAGGAATTAAACAAGCGGGGTTGGGGTTATTGTCTCTGGCCAGTCAGAAGCCTCTGAGCTGCTCCAGGGACCCCCGTGCTGTTTTGAAGTGCTCCCCTATTCCTGGTTCTGACCGCCGGACTTATTCGGTAGCGATGTAGACAGAAAAACATGACTCGTGGTTCGGGTGCAAAACAGACCAGTATTTATTGAAACAAAAGAAAGAAACAACTTAAAAATAATCGATACAACACACCTATGCCTGGTACAGCACTTTTGCTTAACACAGTTCACTTATCGTTTACTGCAGCACTCTTTTGCTTAGTGGCTTTACTTAAATACAGCACCTTTAACTAGTGCAACACACCTTTAATACAGTACACTTTGCTCACTACAGCACCTCTGTTTAGTGGCTTTTACTTAAATACAGCACTTTAATATAGCTGCTTAGTGTCCACTGAAGCACCTTTCTGCTTAGCGCAACACTGTTACTCAAATACAGCACTTTACTTCTTACAGATCACTTAATGTTCACTACAGCACTTCCCTGCTTAGTGCAACACTTTTATTCAAATACAGGAAACTTTGGTTTATCCGGAGGTTAACTGTCTGGAAAGCTCGAGCCACCGGCAAAATTCAGGAGTCAGTTCAGTAAGTTTTTTTCTTTCTGTTGCTTTTTTTTCACTAGTCAGGCTCTGCAAGGTCTAGCTAAAGCTGTTGCTTAGCTACAGAGATGCTTGCAAGCTATGGCCGACTGTTTAGAAGCTGTTGCTAAGCAACAGGGTTTGTTGCTAGATACGGAGCTCAAAAGCTTCCATATGTTTTAACATTAGCGCTGGTTTGTCCGGCAGTTTTGATGGGACGGCAACAGCTCGGTCCCGTCGGTGCCGGATATCACAAAGTTTCCTGTACAGCACTTTTAATACAGAACTCAGTGTTCACTACAGCACTTCTCTGCTAGTGCAACACTGTTACTTAAATACAGCACTTTACTTCTTACAAATCACTTAATGTTCACGACATCACTTCCCTGCTTAGTGCAACACTTTTATTTAAATACAGCACTTTTAATACAGAACTCAGTGTTCACTACAGCACTTCTCTGCTAGTGCAACACTGTTACTTAAATAGGGGAGGAGGGAACGGACACAACGAGGGAAAATTGACTAAAATTACAGTTCTAACAAAATTCCCCTTAATTCCCATCCCTATAACTATTCTAAGTTGCCTTGTAATGGGCCAGAAAAATATATGCTCACCAATAAACACCTGCCCCGTGCCCTTGCGGTTTTAGATTCTTCACCACCCTGAAAATGGAGACACCCCAGTGTTTAAAAATAACTGCTGGTGTTCCACTCCCTTGGGCGGGCTCCTGAGCTGTAGAGGGCACGGAGGCAAGGCTGTAGAGAGAGAGAGAGAGATGGCTTCTTGAGAAGCTCTCTTATACCCCATTTGGGGCTGAAACCTTCCCGCCCAGATCCAGGTGCATCTGGGCTGAACAAAAGTTATCCAAACTGTCCCCATTGTCTGTGATGGGTTTGGATGAATTACCCATTTATTGTGATGGGTTTGTGAATGTACTCCCATTCATCATACTGAGTTTGAATGGAGCTGTCTTGGTTTGAAAAAAGCATGTCTTTCTATAATTGCTGAGTAAGCAGCTTTGGAAGTTAGTGTAAACAAAAGTCATTGTCCTGTGGTCAAACTGAAACCGCAGTCTCAAGTGGTTAATCCTTTGTGTAAACATAGTAGCAGTTTCTGTTGATTGTCTCTGCAGGGAGGGGAACTCCCTGAACTGCCTTTGATTGGCAGTTTGACTGCTCCATTGCCTCAGGGCTGGGATTTTTTCTAAATCCTTTGTCAGCCATCTTTGATCTTCCCTTTTCATATGTCCACAGTCTGTGTCCTGACACGAGGTCGGGCAGCCATCTTTGATTACCCCTTTTTCACAGACACACACAAGCTGCCTTTTCAATGTCTTTTGTCTCCTGCCATGAGGTCTGACAGCCATTTTGATCCCTGGATTTTTAAAGGTATATTACCCAGGTATTCTTTAATCAAAAAATCAATCTTCGGAACTGTAGGAAATTTCAAAATTATTGCGAAATCCTTACACTCTTTACCTATTTTTAGCTAATTCAGTATCTCGACAACCTCCTCATTTACCGTAGCTTTGACAAAGTCCTTTTCCTTGGTAAACACCGATGCAATATATTCATTTAATACCTCAGCCATGCCTTCTGCCTCCACCAATAGATCTCCAGTTTGTTCCCTAATCGGCCCCACCGCTCCTCTGACAACTCTTTTATTGTTCATACGCCTATAATATGCCTATTTGGATTCCCTTTATGTTAGCTGCCAATCTATTTTCATACTGTCTCTTTGCACCTTTTTTACTTCTCTTTACTTTTAGATTCAGCCTAATTCTCCCTTGTATTATCAAGCTGACATCTGTCAGACGCCCCTTTTTTCTGCTTCATCCTACTCTCTAACACCTTCGTCATCCAAGGAGCTCCAACCTTGGTTGCCCTCCTTTCCCCCTTGTGGGAATATACCTAGACTGTAACTGAACCATCTCCTCTTTAAAGACCACCCATTGCTTCATTACATTTCTGCTTGACAGACTTTGATGCAAATTTACCCAGGTCAGATCCCTCCTCAATTCGCTGAAATTAGCCCTCCTCCAGTTAAGTATTTTTATTCTAGATTGCTCCTTGTACTTCTCCATAACTAATCTAACTTTATGATATTGGCCCAGAAATTCGGGTATCTATGGGTGAGTACACATGGAGTACTCACCTGTAAGCCCAATGGGAGTGCGCGGGAAACTGGCACTTCAGTTTCCCTGAAAGAAGGGGTTCAGAAGTCGAACATGTGCGCAGGAGAGGCAGAGCGTGCGCATCGAACTTCCATTTTTTTTGCAGGTTTTCCCGGGAGGGTAAGTCTCCAGAAGTTAGACATGTAAAAAGCAGTCGCAAGGCCTGCTTTTTACAAGGTAAGTGGTGAATTAATTAAAATTAAAACATTTTTTCCACAGGTTTATTATTTTTAAATACAAAGAAAGGTAAGTTTATTTTTAGCCCCATTAGAAAATGTAATTAATTTTTTCAAAAATGTAAATTATTGTTTAAAATAGTTATTTCATGTAATTTATAGTTTATTTTAAAAATGTGCTTTTGTTAAAATTTATTTGAAGATTTAGTGATGTTTTGGGGCTTATAGTATTTGTAGGTTTGACAGGTCAACTTATGAATGAAGCATTCCCTGCTCCGATTGGCTCCCCATGGCCCACCTGATCCCAGGGGACGCATCGAACTAACTGCGCCCCTGGGATACGTAAGCACTGCGTGCCGGCAGTTGGAGGAGGCCCAGGATCAGAATCCCATGCGGGCCCATAGCTCAACGGCTGGCGCAGTAGGTAAGTGCAGGTTGGGGGCTTGCACCCGCGGGAAGCCCCCGGCCCAAATTTCTGGGCCATTATGATCACTATTCTCCTCCACTGTGACATTCTCCACTTGACCCATTTTGTTCCTTGGGACTAGATCCAGCAACGCCTCCTTCCTCATTGGGCAGGAAACATACTGATCAAGAAAGTCCACCTGAACACACTTCAGAAATTCCTCCACCTCATTGCCCTTAACACAATCTCTGCTCCATTCAATATTGAAGTAGTTAAAGTCTCCCTTTATCACTACTCTGTAGTTCATGCACCTATCGGTAGTTTCTATGCAAATCTGCTCCTTTATCCCCTTCCCATTTTTGGTGGCCTATAAAATACACCAAGTAATGTAATAGCTCCTCCATTGTTTCTTAACTCCAACCAAATAGATTCTGTCTTTGATCCCTCAAGGAAATTCTCTCTTTCTAGCTCTGTAATATTTTCATTAATCAAAACTACTACCCCTCCTCTTTTTTCTTTCCTATCTTTCCTGAATACTCTGTACCGAGGAATATTAAACATCCAATCCTCCCCTTTTTTGAGCCAGGTCTCCGTTATCGACACTACACCATATTTCCTTTCATATTCCAGATACAAGGTATTTTGTTGCGAAAGTTGAGGTATTTGTCTCTTTAAGGATGCAAAGTCCAATTGAAAAGTAAACATTGATGCAGTTTTATAAATAGCTTAATTAAGAGGCTGCAGACATTGTGGCTGTAATAATTATGGGGAATGGGGAAATGGCAAAGACTCTGAACAAATATTTTGTATCTGCCTTCACGGTAGAAGACAGTAACAACATCCCAATAATGGATAATCAAGGGACCACAGGGAGGGGGGAACTAAAGACAATCACTATCACTAAGGAAAAAGTACTTGGTAAAATAATGGGACTAAAAGACGACAAGTCCCCTGGACCAGATGGCCTGCATCCCAGGGTCTTAAAAGAAGTGTCTGCAGAGATAGTGGATGCATTGGTTGCAATATACCAATATACCAAAATTCCCTGGACTCTGGAGAGGTCCCAACGGTTTGGAAAACCGCAAATGTAACACCCCTATTTTAGAAAGCAGGAAACTATAGACCAGTTAGCTTAACATCTGTTGTTGGGAAAATGCTGGAGTCCTTCATTAAGGAAGCAGTAGCAGGGCATTTGGAAAATGATAATGCAGTCAAGCAGAGTCAGCATGGTTTTATGCAAGGGGAATCATGTTTAACAAATTTGCTGGAGTTCTTTGAGGATGTAACGAGCAGGGTGGACAAAGGTGAGCCAGTGGATGTGGTGTATTTGGATTTCCAGAAGGCATTTGATAAGGTGCCACATAAAAGGTTACTGCATAAGATAAGTGCTCACGGAGTTGGGGGTAATATATTAGCATGGATAGGGAATTGGCTAACTAACAGAAAGCAGAGAGTCAGGATAGATGCGTCATTTTCTGGTTGGCAAACAGTAACTGGTGGGGAGCCACAGTGATCGGTGCTGGGGCCTCAACTATTTACAATCTACATTAATGACTTGGATGAAGGGACTGAGTGTAATGTAGCCAAGTTTGCAGATGATACAAAGATGGGTGGGAAAGCAAGTTGTTCAAAGAACTCAAAGAATCTGCAAAGGGATATAGACAGGCTAAGTGAGTAGGCAAACATTTGGCAGATGGAGTATAATGTGGGAAAGAGCGAGGTTATCCACTTTGGCAGGAAAAATAAAAAAGCAAATTATTATTTAAATGGAGAGAGATTACAAATGCTACAGTTCAGAGGGACCTGGGGGTCCTTGTGCATGAAACACAAAAAGTTAGCATGCAGGTAGAGCAAGTAATCAAAAAGACAAATGGAATGTTGGTCTTTATTGCAAGGGGGTTGGAGTATAAAAGCAGGGATGTCCTGCTACAAATGTACAAGTTATTGGTGAGACCACACCTTGAGTACTGCGTACAGTTTTGGTCTCCTTCTTTAAGGAAGGATATACTTGCATTGGAGGCAGTTCAGAGATGATTCACTAAGTTAACCCCAGATGAGGGGGTTGACTTATGAAGAAAGGTTGAGCAGGTTGGGCCTATACTCACTGGAATTTAGAAGAATGAGAGGTGATCTTATTGAAACATATAAGATAATGAGGGGGCTCGACAAGGTAGATGCAGAGAGGATTTTTCCCTTCGTGGAGAAATCTAGAACTCGGGGGCATAGTTTCAGAATAAAGGGTTGCCCTTTTAGAACTGAGTTGAGGAGAAATTTCTTCTCAGATGGTCATAAATCTGTGGAATTCTCTGCCCCAGAGAGCCATGGAGGCTGGGTCATTAAATACATTTAAGGTGGAAATAGACAGATTTTTGCAAGTTAAGGGAATGAAGGGTTATGGGGAGCGGGCAGGGAAAGTGTCTTTGAGCCCAAGATCAGCCATGATCTTATTGAATGGTGGAGCAGGCTCGAGGGGCCAAGTGGCCTATTCCTGCTCCTATTTCTTATGTTCTTATGTTCTGTGGTATTTTTGGTTACTGGAGTGTTTACATTCTAAATGACTGCCTTTGTTTCTTCACACTTTAAATAAAACGTGTGACAAAGAAATTTGTATTAGATATCTGAAGTTTGATGGACATTGCGAGCAAGATGAAGTGCTCATGTATGTAAAGTTTTTATATGATATTCGTGAATCTCCTGTTTCCTTGCTTATAGTTAATTTTTAAAATGTTATGTTGTTTAGCTGTGTTTGGTAAAACAGGTTGAGAGTGGTTACAGTGCCACCTTTGGAGAAAGTATGACATACATGCATTGCTCTTGTAGCTTTGCACATTGATTTCAATGGGCTGGTGTGTGACTGTGGTACCAACTCAAAGATTTTATTATGTACAGATATAGATAACTATTTTCAGAAATAGTTATTCATCTACAATGCAGATGTATTTTATGCTAACAACATTGAATTATGAATGAGCCTCTTAAAATCATACATTGCATTTTGTTTATTATAGTGTGACTATCTAATCGGAAGTAATCTCAAAATGAGCATTTAGGACAATTATCATCAGCTTATTCCTATTCATTGCCAGTGATCAAACTACCTAACTAAAAGGAGACAAAATGAATTAATTAAAAATAAATAGTTTTCAGAATATAGTACATACCAGAATGATCATTAAAGATCTTGGAGCTTATTGCTGAATTTTTTGGATATACTATATTCCTTCAAAAATGCCAGAATTTGATTGTCAGTCAAAAATAGATTAACTTGACAGCAGCTTTTTTCATGATTTTTTTTTCCTGATTTAGTCACCTGATTGAAAGAAAAGTTACATTTTCAAATTATTAAGCGTTTTACTAATAACTGACACGTGCCATTCAGTAGAAACAGATTTAGCATTCTGTATTCTATGACTAGAGGCTAAATCAAATATATCCTTCAAAGTGATCTAAATTGGGCCATTTTGGATAATACCCGACATCCCACTTTCACTTGAATTTTGACTCTTTTAGTCTCTGATCTGCTTTCTTGTCACTATTATTTACCTATGACAGAAATTCACTGGCCTCATTTTCCTCCACTTGATAATTTGTTGTGAAAAAGTAGATGAGTGTATCTGGGTATCAGGTTAGTAGAAAGTGCCAATGGGTTATTCGCCTGTGTTTGACATTGGTTTATGGATTCCTAACACTCTGAAAAGATTAATGGACAATAAATAAATAGAGGAAAATTACCTTTACCCTTGTTAAGACTTTGTTAAACTATTTAATGATAAGCTGGTGCAGCATTCAACAGCTACACAATCAAATTGAAATGTAAGAAAGAAATTTACTTCACTCCCTTTCATGACCTCAAAACGTCACAACCAATCAAGTAATTTTTATAGTCACGTTGTACGGAAATGTGGCAGCCAAATTGTGCCCAGTAAAGTTCTAAAAACAGCAATGAGATAAATGATCAGATTATCTGTTTTTTTGTGATGTTGGTTGAGGGATAAATTTTGGCTAGGATATTATTGAGAACTCCCCGGCTCTTCTTCGAATAGTGCCATGGGATCTTTTACGTTCACCTGAGAGGGCAGACAGAGCCTTGGTTTAATTTCTCATCGAATAGAAGGCATTTCTGACAGTGCAGCACTCCTTCAGTACTGCATTGAAGTCCCAGCCTAGATTTTGTGCTCAAGTCTCTAGCGTGTGTCTTGATCCCACAATTGTCTGACTCAAAGACAAGAGTGCTACCAGGTCATTCCTGCCTGACAGCATTGCTGGAGTCATCTTTGAAAGTATCCCAATGTGTAGCAGGAGTCTGTGAGCCCAGGCAGCACAAGAGGCAGCCGGTAGTACCCCAGGTGGCAGATCTACCACAACACGATCAGCTACTTGAGCATGGCAGATAAGCTGTGTATGAGGAATCTTAGGCTCACCAGTGAGGCTGTGACTGAAGTACACCACTTGCACCACTAAAAGCTGCAGGGACAGTTGGCTGTCTACCAGGAAGGTCACCACTGTGCTCAACAATAACATTGCATTGACCTTCTAGGAGCCCAGAGGGGGTGTTACAAGATTCAGATACATTGGGCTGGATTTTGCCAGCCCTGGGGAGGCGGGTTTGGAGGTGGGACTGCCGAGAAAATGGCAGAATTTGGGGGCAGGTGCCCAACCCGCCCCCAACCCGCCTCCATGCCATCTTGCCAGGAGGCGGGTAGCCGACCCACGCCTGGTCCTGCCTCCTTGAGGCGGGAAGGGGATTAATGCCAATTTACTGCCTGTTAACTGTTATCCCTATTTTGAGCCCTGAAGTGTGGGCTTCCCAATAGCTCTGAACCTCGCCAGGGTCAGCGAGGCGGGCCGTCGGTCTGCGGGGGTCGGAGGGGCCGAAATGTCCGGTGTGCAGGTGAGTAATGGGTGCATGTGTGCAGAGGTAAGTGTGTGAGGTGTATGTAAAGTGTTTTAATAAGTATTACTTACCTTTACTTCTTCCTGCCGGCTTCCTCCCTTCAGGTCTCGGGAGTCCCTCAGCTCACCGGCACAGAAAGCAGAATGGCCGCTGAACTGTCAAAAGCTGCAGCCTTCTGCTTTCTGGTCAGGAAGGCTTTCTAATTGAGTCTTGAGTAAAGACACAACTTAGAAGACAGATTGTCAGTGTTTGACAGCTTCACAGAACTGTCAAACGATGACATTTCATCTGCCAAAAGCTCTTGACAGATGAAACGGCACTCGCTGATGTCACCTGTAACTGGCTTTCCCTTAATTGGCCTGCTGAGCCCGCTGGGCGGGCTTAACAAGGTCAATCAAGGGAAAATAGCATGGGTTGGCCACAAGTCAATGGAGGCGGGACTAAACCCAACAAGTGGGAGTCCCGCCTCCAAAAGCTCCCCATTGACAAAATCCAGCCCATTGGTTTTCGCATAGAAGTAATGACAGACTTAAAGATATATTAGCAATGAATTGACTTTGTGTTGCGTAGCTTGTGGTGTATTTGTTTAATGTGGCTTGATGGTGCATTTGCCCCTTGTGTATTATGAAATTATCTGTTTTGATGATGATTTACTACAGGAAACTTTGGTTTATCCGGAGGTTGTATGTCCGGAAACCTCGATCTAACGGCAGAAATCAGCAGCCGTTTTAGTTAGGTTTTTTTTCTTCTCCTAGCATTTTTTTAACAGTCAGGCTCTGGAAAGCGTCTCTGTAGCTTAGCAACAGCTTCAGAGATGCTTCCAAGGTACGGGCCGAGTGTTTACAAGCTGTTGCTAAGCAACAGTGTTTGTTGTCAGATACGGAGATGAAAACCTCCGTATCCTTCAACATTAGCGCTGGTCTATCCGGAAGTTTTGATAGATCGACAGCAGCTCGGTCCCGTCGGTGCCGGATATCGCGAAGTTTCCTGTACTACAAAGATGTGCCTCTGATTGAAGAAGCAGCACTGGTTGGTAGTTGTATAGTCAACTGTTCAGTTGCAAGAGATTCAGAAGGCTTTCTGCCTGTATCTGTGACTAGCCCAGTGTTAGTGCCAGAGCTCTCCCTTTATGGAATTGCTGTGGATTCATTGCTTTCAGAGACAATGCTACAGATAATTCTACAGGGCTACATAATGCTACAGAACTGTGCTTGATGTGCCAAATTTCTGCTTCTGTGCTACTCCATGCATGCCATTCCTGGAGAGAACCATCTCAAAATGCCCACTGATGTCCCTGCAAATAGAACAGTGATGACTTGTGATCACTCGGAATCTCCACCTCATGGTTGCGCATAACTGTTCTCCAAGTGAGTTGAAGCTAGTTATGACTATATCTTGAGGTTTCTATAGTAGCAGTGGGAACGTTCATGAGCAATGCTCCTATTCTTTATAGGGTTTGTGTAGCTGAGGTCACCAATGCTTTTGTCACATGCCGAGTGGCAGACAGCAGTGCAGACAACCAATTATCTAACCTTACCATGCCATCTTCTAATTTTGTGTATGGAATGACTCCTCAACACACCATCCTCCTTTGGAAACCAGGACTAGCAAGATTCATACAACTCAGGCAGTGCATGCTGGACCTTTGCTCTGTTCCCAATCAGCTACCTATCGTTCATCAGCAAAGCTCAGTAGCTCAGCCTGTGCTTCTTCCTCAATTTCACTATGATATTTTTCCGCAGAGTACATGTTACCTACTTCAAGTAGTAATGGTGATGTTTGGTATTCAGGTGAGGGTATTTTGCAGGCGTACCTTGAAACCATTGGATGATTCTTACATTGTGAGGAGAGCTGCTTAAAATCTGATTATCCAATAGCATAACCCGGGGCATAACAATTGAACCCCACTTTGATCTGAACTGGATATTCATTGCTTTCAGAGGCAATGCTACAGATACTTCTACAGGGCTACATATTGCCACAGAACTGTGCTTGATGTGCCAAATTTCTGCTTCTGTGCTACTCCATGTATATGTTCTCGTGTGAACTTTTCCAATCTTTTTGAAGGTGGAATGAGAAACACTTGGTGTGATGGCACGTGAACATGCAGAGTAACAATCACAACAAATTCCACTTCCTTCACTCAATCTTGCTTCTCTCATTGAAAAATGGGGAACAACTAATGCCCTGTTCCTTTTGTGGACTGGTTGACTTGCTTGTGGCATTTCTTTTCTTTCTAGACTACTTTTAACTAGAATAACTGACAAATCTGCATTTTATCTTCCAGCTCCAAGATTGCGTCTACACCTCGCAGTCTCTAGTTCAAAACCTGACTGCCCCTGAACATGTTTCTTTTCTCCTTTTTGTTAATTCTGACCCCAGAAAGCAAAGTGGCAGTGTCTACATAAATAGAATATTGGTTAACCATCTGAGATATGGACATATGAAAATGACGACAGCCAGGAAAAGACCAATTGGTCCATCAAGACTGCCCCACACTCATGGAGCATCATGAATAAACACTTCCTATTCCCCAGTAGCCATATAATCTCCTGGGAGAGGCAAAAAAGCACAGAAAAAAATGGGTCACAAGGGGAAAGAAATCTGGAAAAGATGAAATAACAATGTTTTAATGTTCCCAGTCCTCCTGGCTAATAGACCCTCATTGCATCAGTTTAAAATAGACTATGAGCTGTGAAATTCCACAAACTGGTTTGTCTGCAGCCTGTAGCCCTTTCTTTTTTTTAAAAAGAAGAATGTACTGATTCACTTTGTTTTAAAACATAATTCAAACCCAATATCCTCTCTTTGAAGAAAAAAATATCAAAAATTCCAAAAGGGCGACAGAGCAGGTGGAACATTCAGTACAAGCAGATTTATCCAGTTAGGACTGCCTGTGTCTGTTTGCATTTGGTAATATAAGGTTCCAATAAGCTGACATTTCTGATATTTGAGAAGCTGGTTTTGGGAGACTGATATCTGCATTGAGCTAGATGCTGCTGTAGTTCTTAGGTTATGAAGTGTTTGAGAAGAGGGAAAAGAAAAATGATTGAGGGAGGGAAATTATTTGCTGCAAATCATTTTGAGAAGTGGAGTTCTTCAAATAATTTTTATAATATTTTGTCTGTGAACGATGGGGTGGCTGGGGAAATTGCAGGTGATTGGAAGCGTGATGGATATTTTATTTTCTAGAGTTATTAAAATAAAATCTAAAAGGACAACTTGAAATAAATATTGATTTTTTTTTTTTATCATAAAAGTGACTGGGAGATTATGATTTGCATGTCAGGTAGTGTTCAAGAGAGAGGTGCTTATTATTGTTTTCTGAATTTGTCCTGCTGTACTGTAATAGTGAATTAACTGCTACAGATTCTATTCTGTGACATATTGTCCACAACTTTCTCCTATATGCATGCCTGGTTAGCTGGCAGGGTGATAACTGTCTGTCTTGATATAGAAACTTCTGCATAATAATCTGCAAGCCTTTATGGAGAACGTCAACATTTATAGATTTCCTGTTGTGATGTTTGTACCTGGATAAAGGATAGAACTTTTGCATTTTGGCTATTTTGTGATCGAAGACCCTGCCTACAAGTATACTGTGCATTGTAGACATTTTGGCAATGGGCCTACATTTTCTTTTAGCTTAATAGGGAAAGACAGCTGCCATCAATACTCTAGCTATATCAAAAACAACCACATTATCCTCTTTATATCTAAAGTCCTAAAAGTATATACAGAAATATTTCTGTTTGGTGCCTGATGGAGTCTCTTACTGTAACAGAGCAGAACACTTTTCTTCTTTATATACTCAAATTAATCTTACTTCAGTATACTTAAATGAATGTTCCACCAGCTGAACGCTTATTTGATTTTTATTACAAGTCATTGACCATTTTGACTATATGGTGGATGTGGGAACAGTACATTAATACATTAAGATATCTTGGCATGGTTGTGCTTCCACTGAGATCCATATTGGTTTGAGGGTTTAAGCAATATCGTGTTTCTTGGTGTTGGGGGTTCAGTTGGGTCAGGAAATTTGGGGGGGGGGGTAGTTGTTCTGTCCAGTAGTAATCATAATTCATTGCGGTTGTTGGTTGTTGCCCTTCCCTGTCTAAGGGTGGGCCACTGTGCTGGGGGTGGGGTTGTGTCAAGTAATCCTCCAAAAACAGGGCCCAAACATTTTGGTAGATCTTTAAGCAGAGCAAATGAATTAGAAAAAATAATAAAATGCAAACTTGGTGTTGAGGGAACAGAAAGCAAAAAACTGAAGATGCTGGAAATCTGAAACTAAAAAACAGAAAATGCTGGAAATGCACAGGAGGTCAGGCAACACCTGTGGAGAGAAGTTTTGTCAAGGGATCCACACCTGGAATGTCAGCTCCTTGGTATTTAGGGGACAGGTAGTAATGAATACTAATCTCTACTGGAGACCCTCTACCATTCTGAGCTCATTGATAACATTCTGATAATTAGATGCAGAACTAAAGTCTCTATAAATACTTGTTCATTGCCCAACAAAGTTTCCTAATGAGTGCCTTTTAATTTCTTTATTCCCAACCATATATGAGCGAAAATGGTGAGTATAATGGAATGAATACCAGGAGAGTTGTACAAGTCCATTTAAAAAGATTGTAGATCTATCAGCAGTGTAATAGCATTGGTATGTATGCAATGTTGGCAATTGTAAATTTGCAGTTTGATAATTGCTGAGAGGTGTTATTGGTGCTTTCATGACCAATCAACCTTTCATAATTGGAATGATTCAGTATGTTCAGTGCATAAATTCACTTTCCTTTTCTTTGCAGAGCCTACATAAATTGCTTTTCAAGGAAAATTAGGTCACTAAAGTTATAGTTGCAAGAAAATTCACTGTTTGTTGCCTGGAAATTTAAAAGTTCTGGGATTTGTGCTGATGTCTTCATGGGTGTAGATACGTTTCACCAACAAACATCTGCCAATAGAAACTTACAGAATGTCAATGAGTTAATAAAAACATCAATCACGGTCCTGGGCGAAGCGCTTACACAGATATTTTGAAACTACAATTCAATTCAGATGAGACCAGAGCCCAGCGGGTGCCTATTTTCCTACGTGAGCTCAGAACAGGGGAAGTAGTCATTTAAAGCGCAGCGAGAAATGAGAGGTGATAAATAAACCAGCAGCTGATCTCAGTATAACAACCAACTGTTGAAAAGAAAATATGGACAGTGTTAGCAAAAGCAAATGCAGGCCATCAATTAAAACCTCAATTATGAAAAGTAAATGAAAGGTGAAAAGAACTGAACAGGAAAATTAAATTCATCAAATGCCAAATCCTGCAATTTCCAGAAAAATGATTACCTGTTCAAATGTTTAAATCTCTAGAGCACTAAATTGCAAAGTTTTCCCATAAATTGCTTTCTGCCCAGAAGGAGATAATGTCAGTCAAGATGCATGGCTGCTGATCATGTGATCTCACTTGCCAAGTTCAGCAATGTTCTTTGACAATGGACATTTAGAAGACTGTGTGCATGCCAGTTAATAAAAAAAAGTGCTTTTCGGTTTTGACTGAGTTTTGCCATAATTACACTTAATTGAAGAAAGTGGTAATTGATTGCAGTTTTGCTAAAGACAAACTGGTATCTACAATTGAATATGTTAAGGGCAGTTGAACTGTACCAAAATATATTTGAATCATTCCTGTCTGCAGACTTCCAACTATTGGTCTGGCAGGGGGTTTTGGGTTGTGTGTGTCAGCTTCACCTCTGACTCCTTTGAGCAGTTCGAATTGCTCCACACCCCCTGGGTTCTAGACACCGGACTTAGGTACAGGCGGCGATACAGAAAATCGAGTAGACAAGTGGCTTGGTGCAAGAAAACCAAATTTTATTAAAAGGCTGAATAAAACACAACACTACTGAGGATTACTGGTATAGTTACAGGCATAAAAACAGTTGATACACTTATATGGGAATGGGGAACACATGGCACATCGAGGGAAACAAATACATTAAAAATCCCCTTATCCTTAATCCCACCCCCTATACCTAACTAGATTAAGCTATGAGGGGCCAGTAATTCATGCTCACCAATTCAAAACCTGTCGCTTTAGATAGTGGGGTTTGAGGTCCGCTCTTCCTGCCGTTTGGGGTATCCCATCGCCACGTGGTCACAGGGCGCGGCGCTGAAGTTGTTTGTGCAGAGGCACCCTCCCTTTTTCTCCGTTAATGTCTTCGTCGAGTATTTCATCGCGATGGGCCTTCTTCTCCTTTGGGCGGTCGCTGAAGGTATTGCTGTGGTCAGGGGTCGGTTGGCGGTTTTTACCGTCTAATGATTTTGCTACCCATGCTTGGAACACCAGCTTATTCTTCAACTGGGCTATGTGACAAACACCAGCTTATAACTAGGCCGTTCGTCTAGATTTTTTCTACCCACTCTTCGAATGCCAGCTTATTCTCAAATTGGGGTTTTACTGTCCATGCATGTTGATGCGCTATCAATTACTCATAAAAGACGGAGAGTTAGGAGAGTAACTAAAAGGCTTTTATTAACAAAGAACAGAGCATGCCTCTCGTGGTTGACTGGTTTCCAAGAAGGCAGGGGGCTGCAGGGCAGTCACCTTTATACCTGGGCATGTGGGTGGAGCCAGGGGCGGAGCCAGCTGAGGCATGCATAGATACAACAGTGTGCAACAACAACAACAACGGTGAACAACAATAACAGTGGTTTACCACACATGTAACGCCAACATATTCACCAAACGCCAGCTTATAACTCGGCCGTTTGGTTCCCCCAATGCGTCTTTCACTGCCCTTCTCTGCTCTTATCGGTTTACCATAATTCTTTGTCTGGTCTCGTCTTGTCTGCCTGTTTGTGGCCTGTGTGTCCTGTGTGGTTTTGAACTCGGGTCTCATTCTCCTCCCACGTTTGGGCCCTCGGTGTAGTAATGGGCATCCTTGGTGTTGAGCGGCGCGGGGAGCGAGAAGAGAGCCCGCCACAAGGTCAGGGCATGAAAATGAGCGTCAGCAGGCCAAAAGCCAAACGATAAGAGGCCAGAGCAAGAGAGCTAAGAGACCGATCACTACTGATGGGCCTACAATTATACCCGATTCTTCCTTCCTCATCTGCGCGCCAAATCAGGTCAGTCCTTTGTCTAACTTTTGGCGGGCTCGTTTAAACTGATTACAGCCATTTACTTTAACAACTCCTGAAATGGCTGTCTCTGTGTTATAATGGTTTTGATGTCCTGGTTGTTGGTTATGTATGAGACTTAATTGGGTTTTCCTGACTTGATGGCTTCTATGAGCTGTTACTGATTAAATATGCAGAAACCTAATGGCCTCGATTTTAGGCCCATTCTAGCTTGATCTGTTTCAAGGCGAATGAATGCATATTCTGTGTTAACTTTGGCTGTCTGGCTCCAGAGTCTTTTCACAGATTCCTGCATTTTAAGTTTTGTCCCAGGCTTGAAAAAAAGGTGTCTGCCTGCTTGCAGAGCCTTACCTTTAAAATCCTGTCCTTTTGCTCATGAGGTTGCAGAAGCCATTTTGGGTACCCTGTCTTTTTCATAACTTGTCCATGCAGGGTCCCTTTATCCATAACTTTGTGGAATATGGGAATTTTGAGAACCCTACAGTCTTGATGGGGCATTTACTTGGGGCGTAAAATTGATTCTATAAAACTACATCATGTCACAGTTTTTTTGTTGATATCTGTGCAGTCTAAACAAAATGTTTTGACAAGTTATAAACTTTCAGTCAAATGGGGCTTCTGAAAAATTGAAATATCTCCCGCTGTTCATATTATAGCAATAATTTCAGACAACATATGCCCCAGAAAGTTTACAAATAAAATCAAATCATATCTGTACTTTTTCAATAACACAGTGGAATTGGAAACTTGGGCCGGAATTTTCTGCCGTCCATGCGGGTGGGATTGGAGGCGGGTCGGCAGGGAAATTTGCAATACCTTGGAGCAGGTGGGGAACCCGCCATCCTCCCGCCCCCACGTGCCTTTCCTTCGGGCGCGTTTGCCAGCGCGGCAGAGACCCGAACGGCAGAGGTGGCCGAGCTAATTCAGATGATTATGAAGTACTTGTCAGACCCTTAAACATCTTTTTAACCCTACCTTTCAACTTTCCTGGGATGACCACGGGAATCACGCAGCTCGGGAGCCATGTCTGTGAACATGAAGTGGAAGTTGAGTGGCCATTGATCCACTTCATTAGTGCACAGCGTGAAAAGTACAATAAAATCACCCACCTGACACCTGGTTACTTTCCTAAGGCAGATGCTGTTGCTGAGTGCATTGTCACCACAGATTTAGCTTTCTAGAGGTTGCAAGTGTTTTCAGCAAAGTCGGGATCCATTGTCACCTCATTGGTACCATTTATCACACCATTGACAGGTGGTTCTGTCATCTCTACTTGACCTGCCGTCTATTACATCAGCTTGGGTGCCGTTTATACTGTTCCACCTTGGTCCTCAGAATCGGACCACGATGAGCCCCAACACCAGGCACACCAACAACAACACCAACCTTCTCCTCAACCACCTAATGCTGCACAGAACAGAGGGCAGTAACGCAGGGCAGCACTGCGCCAGAGATGATGCCCCCAACACAGGGTATACAGGCAGAGGATGAGCTTCCTCAACATGACTGAGCAGCAGTGCCAAAGGAGGCTCAGGCTATTGTGCCAGGTTGTCATAGGCATTTGCAGAGGAGTGGGTGGATATACCTTACCAGTGATTGTCAAAGTCACCAGCGTTCTCAACAACTTCTTCCAGGGATCTGCAGCAGACATTTGTGGCACCTCACAGTCGGCCGCCCACAGATGCATCACACAGGTCACCGATGCCCTCTTTGACAAGTCAGCCAATTATATCTACTTTGCCACCGATGAAGCCAGTGTTACTGCACGGGTGCTGGGCTTTGCTGCTCTGGCTGGCTTTCCATGGGTGCAGGGCATAATCGACTGCACACATGTGGCCATCAGGGCACCCCATCATCACCCAGGAGTGTTTGTCAACCGCAAGGGCTTCCACTCCCTCAATGTGCAGCTGGTCTCCAAACATAGGAAGACCATCATGCATGTGTGCGCCATGATCCATTTGTCCTGTGCCAGTCCACCCTCCCTCAGCTCTTTGTTCCTCCAAACAGACCTTCCAGCTGGCTGCTTGGAGACGAGGGCTATCCACTGAAGACATGGCTCATGACACCCTTGAGGAGGCCAAGTACTGATGCCGAGGTGAGATATAATGAGAGCCACATTTCCACCAGATGTGTCATAGAGCAAACAGTAGGCATGCTGGAAATGCACTTCAGATGCCTTGACAGATCTGAAGGAGCCTTCAGTACACACCAGCCAGGGTCGCCAGAATCGTCATGGTCTGCTGCGCCCTGCACAACATAGCACAGCAGCGAAGATTAGCGCTGCATGAGGAGCAAGGCTCTAAGCGCACAGCCTTTTCAGAGGAAGAGGCGGTGGAGGAGGAGCTTCAGCTGGAAGACGAAGAGGAGCAGGAGGAAACTGCAGTCCAGATCCCACCAGCACCCAAGCACATTGCTGCCCGGGAGGCCAGGGATGGCCTCATCATGGCCAGATTAACTTAACCTCAGGCATTACACCCATATGGCTATCATCTACTGTGCCAGGTACCCAACACCCCACAGCAACACCATAAAGCATCCCTACAATGACCAGGCCATTCCTTTCACACTGACAACCATTGCTGGAGGTAACGTTATGTCTCACCATTCACTCCAACTCACTAAACCATTTCCAAAGTTGCAGACAGAATTGGCCATGACCGGAAAGTGGTGAAAATAATAATTTATATCTGTGACATCAGATTAATGAAACTTCACACAAACAGTTATTAAAACACCCAAGTGGCTACCCTTGTGAATCTACTTGTGTGTCATCTTTTTCTTATGCATGCTTCTACGAGTTACTACCCCTGTGGCTTCAGCAGAGGCAAAGGCAACCTCCTCACTTCTCTGCTGTGATGGCATAGACACTTTTGGCAGATGTCTTCTGGGTCTTGGAGCCTGTGATGGCCCCGCTAAAGTCTGCTCCTACTGCGACTGTGCAGGGGCAGACTTGGCCATCGTGATCCCAGGAGGCATCTGGGGTTCTGACTGAGGGGGTGGCAATGGGGGAGAAGTGTGAGTGCTTTGAGAGGAGCCCACACTTCCATGTACCTTCTCACCATCATCCCTCGCAAGGGCCACCCGCACTTCCCTGCTAGCAAGGAGCTGGAGAGCACCTTGCTGCACATCAGTAGGGCCACGAGGACTCAAGTCTATGTTTACATTCCTCCTAGAGAGGAGGTCTATGAGCATCTGCCATCTATTCT
Source organism: Somniosus microcephalus (assembly GCF_052327205.1). NCBI lineage: Eukaryota > Metazoa > Chordata > Chondrichthyes > Squaliformes > Somniosidae > Somniosus > Somniosus microcephalus. Next base: position 228,907,677 of record NC_140992.1, read on the forward strand.
CCATGGATAGCCATCTATTCTCCATAGAGACCATGTGCTACTGTCAGTGATGCATTAGCTGCTCCATGCATGTGGCCATCCTTTCAATGGAAGAGCGTACAGTCGCTATTGCCTGCAACATGGTGGTGCTCATGTTGGAGATGGACTCCTCCATTCTCTGCACATTTGTAGACATCGTGCTCGCAAAACCTGTAAAAGCCTCCTGCCTTCTTGCTGCACCTCCAGTAATGCCCTCTTTCTGGATGGCCCCCGAGGCTCAGCGTCTGCATGCAGCAGAGCAAAGCTGGGAGTGTCCTGCGCCCTCCGGCGAGGAGTCTCCACATCTGTCCCTGTCTCCACCATCTGCTCTTGCTCCGTTGTGACTTGTGACACACCAGGTAACAACACTACTCTCTCACATGGGTCCCACTGAAGTGTGTGTATCGTCGCTGGTGCTGGGTGCGCTTATGTCTGGTGACGGTGCACCCTCAGAGGCTGGAGGCTCCTCTGAGGAGTCGTCTTGCTCTTCCTCCTGGACAGTGGGGGGGGGGGCGCGGGAGGGGGTGCGCTTGATGGACCTGTGGGAGAGTAAAGACATGATTTAGAAATGCCATATCAAGAATGTGTAACAATACCATTATGCATATGGTGTAAATTCACCGGCTGCTGACATCAGTCTCCATATGAGTGACTGCTGTATGCTACGTAGCTGTATGAGATGTAATTCTATCACCAGGTTGCTGAGATATTCCCCTCTCTCTGGCTCCCACCTCCAGCTGCTCTGCGACTCATGAGACTTCCAAGGCAATCTCCTGTGTTGCAGTTAAGGTGGCCAATGATGGAGGGCCACCTCTGGTTCTCTCCCTCTTATTGTGGGCTCTCTTCTGCAAGGAGGAAAAGAAGAGAAGTTTGAGTGAGAGTGATGGAATAATTGTAAGGAATGGATGGATAACATCTTTTGAGGGTGTCTATGATGGAGTGGGGTGCCAGAGCCAAGTGGCCTCCTTGTGTGTTGTTAGTTGGTGTGATTGCATTCGGATGAGGGTGATTGTAAGGGGTGGTTAGTCAGATGGGGATGTGATAATGTAGATAGAGAGAGAAGGGTGGGTGGACATGCATGGTATGTTGGTGTGAGTAAGGATGTGCAGGAGCAGGGTTGGGAAGGCAGAGTGATGGGGATGTGATGAGAGGCAGGATGAAGTTGAGTGTGGCTTTGCACTAACCTTTCCTGATCTGATAAGGTCATTGAAATGTTTGTGGCATTGTACCCAGGTCCTCCTGACAACATTCCTGCTATTTGGAGCCAGGCTCCTTTCGTCTGCTGAGGAGGTCTTTTCCACCCAGCCGAAGGGAAGAGGACCTCCCTGCGTGCTCTCACTCCCTCCACAAGCATATGGAGGGAGTCATCTGAGAACCTGGGTGCAGCCCTCTGCCTCTGTGCAGTCATGTTTCCAAGTGTTTCGAACACTCAAAAACTCCAGTATAGTGCCTGCACAATCCTAGATGAACCTTCAAATGCGATGTGGCCAAGGCTCCTTTAAATATCCCGGCTGAAAACACGTTATTGATGACATCATCAGACCAGCACCATTTAATAGGGCCGGGTAACGCGCAGGGCTGCCTTAATAGGCGCTAGTAACAGAAAGTCGATCTCGGGAGTGGGATGGAATGAGGAACGGGGTCGCAACCCACCATGGTGACCACTGCACCCAACCCGCCCAGGTACAGAAAATTCCGGACTTAATTATCCGTCAGAATTTGATGGGACTCAGGAGATCAGTGGGAGTTGGGTTTAGTGTTGCATCAACCAAAAAGAAAAACCAGTTGAGCATTTTTAATTGATTTTGAGAGGCTCTCAGTTCTTGATCCATCAGGATGAGTTGTTATCTGGATGTTCAGTACCCGGTAGAATTTGCTATTCATGAAGTTCTACTATTTAAGTTGGGGTCAAGAGACCAGCAGGAGTTGGGCTACCTTCTTTCAAGAAGGAAATAAAAGCAACAGAAAAGGGTCAACATAGATTCACTAGGATGTTACCAGGGATAAATGGTTTCAGTTATGAAGAGGGACTTGAGAAGTTGGGACTTTTTTCACTAGAGCTGAGAAGGTTAAGGGGAGATGTTGTAAAGGTCATCAAGAGTATGAAGATTTATGAGGAGGGAACTAGTGGTGGATTTTTCTACTGGTTTGTGAAATGGTATTGAGAGTACAAAAATTTAACAATCACAAAAAATTTAAAGGGAGATTACAAAAAATTGTTTTCACAGAAGATTAGAATGTGAAATTCTCTGTCATAAAGCATTTTTGAAGCAGAGACCATAAATTCTTTTAAAAAGGAATTAGATAGCTGCCTGAAAAAGAGGAATATAAAATAGTTTGAGGAGTGAGCAGGACAGTTAGATTAGACTTGGTGACTTGAGGGGAGAAAACACCAATTCAGGCTTTGATGGGCCGAATGGCCTGTTTTTATGAAAGATACAAAAATAATGGACAGGAAAATAATGGATGGGAAAAGACAGCTGGTCCATCGCGCCCATCCCATACAATCATGCAGCAATTAAGCATCCTGACCACTATGATCCCATTCAACACCAGCCATGCAATCTTCTGGGAGAGACAAGATAAAACAAAACCACTGGGTCAATTCAGGAGATATTCCTCTCTGACACCTGATAATGATGAAGGCGAGTTCCAGGAGACCACAGCAGCCATGAAACATATTGCGTAATGTCTCACCTTCCTTTTGTTCCCAGTGATATTAGCCTCAGCCAGGAACTCAACCAGCTCCCTTTTGCATGTTTGCAGTGAACCTGCAATCACTGCCCCAAGTTCCAGAGGTCAATGACCCTCTGTGAAAAGTAAAACCTCCTGACATCCAATCTAGTTCTATGCTTACATAACTTGTATGCATGTATCCTGGTTCTCCCTAAATTATCTAATTCAAATGGACACAGTTTAGTCCCTTCATTATTTTAAATACCCCAATTAAATCTTGCCGAAGTCTATGCTTTTCTAGAGTAAAACAACCCAGCTGTTTAAGCCTATTGTGGTAACTGATATGAATCTTGCCATTCATGTAGAAATGACTTATGAAATATACTGGGCGGCCTGCTGGTGGCGCTGTCCAAGGAGAGTATAAATACTCGGGCATGGGCCCAGCTTGCTCAGGACATTTTGTAAACAGGAACTAGTGAAGGACAACTAGACTTCCATGTTGTGAAACAGTCGATTAAAGCCTTGTTTAATACTCTGACCAAGTGCCTAGTAGTTTTCTTACGTCAATTTAATCGACTGTTTGCTGCTCCATGCTCTGAGTGGTTTTGGGAACAGACGGCTACGACTCAAACGGTAGAAGGGAACCAGAGGTAGTAATCAATTCATCATGGAGAAACTACTCTGACCCGCCCGTCTTGACCTGGACCCGAATTCACCTACAACGGCTAAGGTATGGAAACACTGGTATCGTACCTTCAGCAACTTCCTCAGGGTGTGTGGTGAGAATGTTCCTGATAAGTTAGAGATACTTGCCAATTATGTATCCCCTCATGTGTTTGACTATATTGAAGACTGTGTAGACTAAGACTCCGCTATCCAAATACTACAGCAACTATATGTTAAGGCCCCAAACAAAATTTTTGCTCGGCATCTACTGGCCACAACTCGACAACTGTGGGGTATCACTTGACGATTTCCTTCAAAAGCTTTGCAGGCTCAGCAAGGATTGTAACCTCAAAGCTGTCTCAGCTGAGCAGTACCAGGAGGAGTTAATTCGTGATTCCTTTATTAACGGAATTGCGTCACATTTCATACGCCAGCGTCTGTTGGAGAATAAAACCCTCGGGTTACAACATGCCTATGACCAGGCATGTTCTCTGAACTTAGCGAAAAAGAATGCAGATGCCTATCTTTTAGCACATGCACGAACTGCTGCTACCACTTTTGGTGACTCCTCCAGTGGGCCTCGGGCGGAGGCCCTCACTGATGACTACTCTATCCTAGATGATGACAACCCTACCCTAGAAGCCCTCACTGAAGATGAGCCTGCCTTAGCGGCATCTTGGCAATCTGGATGGAAGTGTTTCTTCTGTGGAGGTGCATTCCACTATTGGAAATTTTGTCCTGCTCGTAACGCAACCTGCAGTCATTGCACTAAGAAAGGTCACTTTTCTAAGGTATGCCAGTCAAGAGCCTCTGTTAGTAAGAAAGGTCACTTTTCTAAGGTATACCGGTCAAGAGCCCCTGCTAGTTTTGCAGCTGCTATCTATAAAACTGCTCCTCCCGCAAGAGCCACTACTAAGGTTACAGCTCCTATTTATAAAACTGCTCCTTCCCCAAGAGCCACTACTAAGGCTATAACTGTCAAAGGTAAAACTGCCCCTCCTGCCATCACAGCTGTTTTTCCCCAAAGCCTGTCCCATGCAGCCATGAAGGTTTCGGTAAATGGACACATTTTGAGTGCACTAATCGACTCATGCAGCTCTGACAGCTTCATCAGTGAGCAGGCTGTCAGTAAGTTAAAACTGTGTATTTACCCCTCGGACAGGGAAATTGCAATGGCTCTGACGACACTGACCACCAAATCTTCCGGCTTTTGTCTTGTTGACCTTATTCTCAATGGCCGCACTCATTCCTCCACCCGGCTCGGGGTGCTCAAAAGCCTATGCAGTGATGTGCTCCTGGGACAGGATTTCCAGAAACAACACAAAAGACTCACTTTTGAGTTTGGAGAGTCAAAACCGGAGCTTACTATTTCCAAAGTACCGTTTTGTGCGTTTTCAGCGGCTTCGCTCGATGAGCTCTCCTTGTTTGCCAATCTTTCCCCCCGATGTAAGCCCATAGTCACTAAATCACAATGTTTCAGCCAAGATGATCTATCCTTTATCGAGGCAGAGCTCTCTCGCCTACTAGTTGACGGTATCATTGAGCCATGTTCATCTTCCTGGCGGGCCCAAGTCGTTGTTGTTAAAAATCCTCTGAAGCAACACAAGAAACGTCTTTGCATTGATTACTCGCAAACTATTAACCAGTATACCGACCTGGATGCCTACCCACTACCACGCATTGATGACATGGTCAATAACCTTGCCAACTACAAGGTATTTTCAACTTTTGACTTAAAGAGCGCATACCATCAAGTACCATTAAAGAACTCTGACAAAAAGTATACGGCCTTTGAGGCCAATGGTCGGCTTTACCAGTGTTGTCGCTTTCCATTTGAGGTCACCAATGGGGTGGCCGTCTTCCAACGGGCAATGGATAGCCTAGTCAAACAGGTGAACTTAACGGACGCTTTTCCATATCTGGATAATATCACCATTGCTGGTCATGACCAGAAGGAGCACGATGCCAACCTCCAGAAATTTCTTGGTGTTCTCCGTCATCACAACTTAACCTTAAATGAGTCCAAATCTGTGAAATCAGTACCATCAGTCAACATCTTTGGCTACTGGGTGGGCAATGGTGTCATCAAACTGGATCCAGAGCGACTTCATCCGCTTCAGGAGCTCTCTCCTCCTACGAATCTCGGCTCTCTTCATCGGGCCCTCGGCATGTTCGCCTATTATGCGAAATGGATACCCCCTTCTCCGACAAGATCCAGCCCCTGCTTCACACTAAGTCATTTCCGTTGAAGGCAACGGCTATTTCAGCTTTCCACCTCCTCAAGCAACAACTGGAAAAAGCTACGCTTCGTTCCATCGATGAAAATCTCCCTTTTGTGGTCAAGTGCGATGCATCAGATGTGGCAATCTCGGCTACCTTGAATCAAGGTGGTCGACCTGTTGCATTTCTGTCCAGAACTTTGCAGGGTAGCGAGCTCCATTATCCTCCTGTCGAGAAGGAGGCTGTGGCTATCATCGAAGCAGTACGTAAATGGAGTCATTTTCTCGCTTGTCGCCATTTCACGCTTATAACCGATCAGCGCTCCGTGGCCTTTATGCTGGATAACCGGAAACGCACTAAGATGAAGAATAACAAAATACAGCTCTGGAGGATGGAATTGGCCACCTTTGGCTACACCATACATTATCGACCCGGCAAAGAGAACGTGGCCCCGGATACCCTCACGCGTGCATTCTGCTCTTCCATGTCAACTTCGACTCTTGCGGATCTTCATACTGACTTATGCCATCCTGACATTACCCGTATGTTACACTTTGTGCGATCTAAAAATCTCCCATTTTCTACGGAAGACGTGAGAAGAACATGCTCCACTTGTAGAATTTGCACGGTATTAAAACCGCAATTCTTCCATCCGTCGGATGGCTCGCTCATACACGCTACACAGCCTATGCAGCGACTCAGCATTGATTTTAAAGGGCCACTGCCTTCCTCAATGCGAAACACCTACTTGCTTACTATGGTGGACGAATACTCACGCTTTCCCTTTGCTTTCCCCTGTCCCAATATTCTTACTTCCACAGTGATCAAATGCCTCAATCAGGTCTTTTCCCTTTGTAATTTCATCCACTCTGATCAGGGTCCCTCCTTCATGTCAAGCATACTCAAAAGTTATCTTTCCCAACGGGGAATCGCCACAAGTAGAATGGCACCGTATCATCCTATTGGAAACGGACAGGTTAAGAGATACAACGCTCTCATTTGGAATGCTGTTCTTCTTGCACTGACGTCAAGCAACCTATCAGACCAGCAGTGGGAAACTATGCTCCCTGACGCATTGCATTCCATCAGGTCTCTTCTTTCTACATCCACCAACGCTACTCCTCATGAACGATTCTTTGGGTTCCAGTGTCGCTCCACTCATGGGATGTCCCTACCATCATGGTTGGCAACTCCTGGCCCTGTGCTGCTCCAAAGATTTGTCCGATCCTCTAAGAGTGATCCCCTCATCGATGCAGTGGAACTAATGGATGTCAATCCCACATACGTATACGTGCGGTACCCTGATGGCCAGGAATCCGCAGTGTCACTTCGGGATCTGGCTCCCTGCCCAACCGATCCTACAGACCCAATCGATGGTGGGACCCTTATCAATGACGCCAATATCCTGCGCTCCTCTGAGGATGACGCCCTACCTGGGACGTCAAGGGATCTGCCAGCTATTCCGCCAGATCAGCCTGGGGAACAGAGTGCTCCCCGCCAGGATGCCGGTCAGTCACCGACTACTGAGCAGGGTGAAGCCAGCTCTGTGCCTGTGGGGGCCTGCACCCAGAGCCATGATCTCCCCAGTCCCCCTCAGGTCGATCAAGGCGACACGGACTCTGCCAGCCCGCTGGTACGAACTAAGCGACCCAGGGACCAAAACACGGTCCAAGGAGACGTGCCTTCCGGCCACCGACGGCAATCCAAACGACTGTGTCTGTTCCTAGTCCAACTAATTCGGTAGAAAGAAGCCGCCGGACTTCCAATCTTTCAGGTGGGAGGAATGATATGAATCTTGCCATTCATGTAGAAATGACTTATGAAATATACTGGGCGGCCTGCTGGTGGCGCTGTCCAGGGAGAGTATAAATACTCGGGCACGGGCCCAGCTTGCTCAGGACATTTTGTAAACAGGAACTAGTGAAGGACAACTAGACTTCCATGTTGTGAAACAGTCGGTTAAAGCCTTGTTTAATACTCTGACCAAGTGCCTAGTAGTTTTCTTACGTCAGTAACTAAGGGCTTTTTTTCTGACCCTTTTCTAGAATCTCTACCACCTAGCATGTGAGGGGACTAAAACTGGACACAGTATTCTAGATGAGGCCTAACCAAGGTCTTGTACAAGAACATTATGATGCTATTTGTTTTATATTGGATTGTCCTCTCAATACATCCCAGTACTCTATTAGCCTTTACTATAGCTTTGCAACACTGATTGTGAACCCTTAGAAACTCATGCACCTAGTTCTCTTTCCCACTCAACAGACTTAAGTTTGGAGCCCAGCATGATTTACATATGCTTGGTGTTAGCCCTACCCACGTGCATAACACTACATTTATCTACATTAAATGCCATCTGCCAGACAATAACCCATTTCTCCATCACATCTAAATCTAATTGTACTTTTTTTTTCTCTCATCCAAGGTTCTATCACAACATAAATCTTTGTGTCATCTGTGAAATTTCTGAAAGTTTCTCCAATGCCTTCATCCAGATCATTAATTTAGATAGTGAAGAGCAATGGTCCTAACACTGTTCTGTGTGGGACTCCACTTGTAACTGATTTCTATGCAGAACCTCTACAATTAATAAAAAAAAGCTCTGCTTATGAGAGTACAACCAATTCCTTATCGACTTCTGTATCTGCCCTCCAATCTAACAGGACTCTATCTTATAAATTAACCTATTTTGTGGTACCTTGTCAAAATATTTTTGAGAATCGAAGTATAACATGTTTAGCCCTCTTGAAATCTGAAACTCTTAACTATAGCATTAAATTCTTGGCAACATTAATTTGCCTGATCAAATTGAATCGAATTATATTGTGGTTATTGTTGCCCAGGTGTTCCCCTACATGGAGATCTGATACTGTATCAGCATCGCTACTTCTGTACTGTAACTTTTCTAATTCTAAGAATATCTCATTCTTAAAATGGAAAACTGTGGGTCTTATCTGCAGAACTTGCCAAATAGACCAGCTTGAAGCTCACTGTGTCAGACTCTCGATTATCCTCAGTTTTCCATTACTTCCTCGGAGGTGGTGGGGTGCAGTGGAGAGGAGGACAAGAAGAAGAGGACCCCCTCTGTTGCGGTGGCTAATTGAGGTTTTTAATACAGCTGCATTGTTGACTTTGAAGTTTTTATCTAAAACAACACAACAGAGAATATTAAATGGCCTATTATAAAGTATGGTGTCAAAATTGTCAATATCTATGCTCTAGAAATAGTTTAAACAGACATTTGGCACTTGCTAATTTAGCAACAGAGTTGCAATCCACAGAAGCAATAATCTCACTCAGACTTCAAACCCCATTAATTGATCAACGATATCACAAATCCTTAGATGGTGTATGACATTAGCTTGTTGACTCTTTAAAAAAAAAAATAAACTGACTTGAGACGGGTCCTATAAAACTCAACAGGTCCCCCAAGATAGGATAATATGACTCGAGATAAAGACTCACTCTTGAAACCAGTAGCATACAACCGGACAAAGAGGATAAAAGCTGTTCAGAAAAACTGAATAGAAATTAGAAACGTAATATCATTTATTTTTCATCAGTGTGCATATTTTCAGCAAAAGAGTTGCATTTTTATCTGGTTGGGAGGAGGAATATGTTTTTCTATTCATGGAAACATTTTGTTGTAATCAATCCAATCTATTCCCCGTGTGCTATTTTCAGAACTGAATTATTTTGCAAATCACAGGCTTGTGTGAAGATGGTTTGCACCTGTTTCAAACCCTAAATAAATCAGAAAAGAATTGTCCTTTTTTTCAGTTTGGTAAATAGAGCTAATTTAAGTTAAATTTGAAGTAGGCCATAATATGTATGTCCTTGTTACGCTGATAGTTGCACTTTTTTGTATAAATATTAATTTATGTGGGGAGGAGGGACATTGGGGATTCAGCCTGTGTGGTGAGCCTTTTGCTTTTGTGAAATTGTAACTGGCAACCTACACTGAGTGAAAAACAGATGTAGCAGGAGTGACAAAAAAAACAACACATTTATTTTATTAGTCTTGAAAGAGAAGAATAAATACATTATAACTGGTATTGAAACCCCTTTTTTGTGAATTGAAACATATAAGATTCTGAAGGGGGATTGACGGGGTAGATGCTGAGAGGTTGTTTCCCCTGGCTGGAGAGTCTAGAACCAGAGGGCATAGTCTCAGGATAAGGGATCGGCCATTTAAGACTGAGATGAAGAGGAACTTCTTCATTCAGAGGGTTGTGAATCTTTGGAATTCTCTGCCCCAGAGGGCTGTGGATGTTGAGTCGTTGAGTATATTCAAGGCTGAGATAGATAGATTTTTGGACTCTAGGGGAATCAAGGGATATGGGGATCGGGCGGGTAAGTGGAGTTGAGGTCGAAGATCAGCCACGATCTTATTGAATGGCAGAACAGGCTCGAGGGGCTGTGTGGAGTGAGCATTTGTATTGTGAAAGCTTTTCATGCCTGTTCTTTTTACCCTTTTCCTTGTAAAAGCTTCAATTGCAATGGGCTTCCTGGGGATTTTGTGGATACTAATTGGCTAGTTTGCTTCCAGCAATGTTCTGAATATGTTGTGATGCAAGAAGAAAAGTGCACAAAAAGAAATTAAACTAAGAAGGGCAAGAAAAAAATAGAAAAAAACACTAAGGAAAAATAACAAGAAACATTTAAAAAGCAAACTGTGAAAAGCCATTGAAAAATCATTAAAAATGCATCTGTCCGCTTAAGAGCTCCTTTACGTGTGAAGCTTCTCTTTCCAACCCCTGCAGATGGGAGGGTAGAGTGCATAATGTAATCGGATTGTAAATGGCTAGAAATTGAGCACATTCCAATTGACATGCATTTAGACCTTTATTTGAAAATTGAAATGACAGCAAAGTATCGGGAACAATCCCGCTGGAAGGAAAATATATCCCACAGTCATATACAATTTGCAATTCATGCACAAATACTGTGCCACAAATATGTTAAGAAAACCAAAATACCTCATAATGAAGTTTAAAGTGAAACTAATATGAAGCACATTTTAATACAATGGGGGAAAATTCGGTATTGACCATTTTGGGGCGCTAACATTGGCCGGCCGCAAACTTTAGCACCCAGCGCAAATTAGCGCCAGCGACTGAAATTTGTCTCCAGCGCCCCTGGAGGTGATTGGAGCGCTAAATCAAGCGCTACACACTTCTCTTAGGGCGTTAATGTCGGGGAACGGGGCGCTACCTCAGAGCGCTACTCAAGCTCAGGCGCTGTTTAGCACTCAGACAGACTGGTGACTTCCAGTTCTTAAAGGGGAGGGTCAATCATGCTGCACAGCCTCACCCTGATCATTGCTGCTTTTGACCTGGGCCTGCAAGGAGGTGGAATTCTTCAACCAGGAATCTCATGGCTGATCAGAGGCCCAGGGAGTGAGCTCGCCGGTTCAGTGGCCAGGCATTGGAGGCTTTGGTTGTGGCTGTGGAACACCGACGGGCAGTGCTGTTCCCAGACACTGGCAGGAGGCCATTGACTCGGGAGTTCACAAGGATGTGGAGGGAGGTGGCCCAGTATGTCTTGGCCAGTAGTGTTGTCCACAGGACTCGCATCCAGTACCGCAAGAAGTTCAACGACCTCACTCAGGTGGTCAGGGTGAGTAGATGCTTGAAATACCTCCACACCACCATCTCAACCTCACTCTGTGCACAGACGGTATAAACTGCCAAATCCCCAACACTCAGCCACCTACTGTGCCCATCTACTAAAAGTCACATCCACATCTCACACCTTGGAGACATTAACGTCTATTCAACTATGGTAGGTACATCTGCCTAACACATGGTTGCACACTCACTCACACGCTGTCCTTTTTCTTGCAGGCCAAGCTTTCTCATAACAGGAGGGAGCAGCAACGCACGGGAGGAGGTCAGGCAGAGCTGCATCTCCTCACACAGCTGGAGGAGCGAGTGCACAGAAACATCGTGAGCCATGTTATGGGCTGTATGGCAGTCGGAGAGGTCGACCCCCTTGGGGGCAGGAACGGGATGTTCATCACCTCTCCCTCCTCTCTCATACCACTTCCCCCTCACAACACAAGCCCTTCCCACTTTCCATCTAAGTATACTGTCTCCATTCCTTGCTCCCTTCCTGCTCCCCTCCCCCCACATTAAACCCACTCTTGTGCCTTCCTGCTTTCAGATAGTGAGCCACCATCTGAACAGCCTGTCCCTCAGCCTCCCAGTGGCAGTGATGCGGGAGAGGAGGAGGAACACCAAGCCGGAGCCTCACTGCCTGCGTCTCCCGAGGGCGACAGATCAGGTACTGGGGCCATGCGGTCGTGGAGGGGAGCAGAGGATTTGGCTCTGATGTGGGTGAAGCTCTGGGCCCCAGTGGGCTGCAGCAATGCTATGGGGAAATGGAAACTTGGGGGCCATCTCCCCGGAGGGTGAGTGTGCACACAAGTTCAGCACAGGACTCGGATGAGGACCTCGATGTCGAGGCGATAAACACACAGGCAATGAGCATGCATACAGAGCTCATTGGTGCAATGGCAAGGGTGCCCGAGAGCATGGATGTACTGGCTAGGAGTGTAGAGGAGACCACCGCCAGCACTGCTGCCATCTGTACGCAAACCCGTGAACCCATCCTTGCCACTTTGCAGAGGATGGTTGACTTGCAGGGAGACCGTGGGGACACAGACCCCATGCCGCGTGTAATGGGTGAGGTGGCAGCATCTATTGCAGCCCAGGCTGAGGCAACGCAACGGCTTAGTGCTGGAATCGAGTCATTGGTTGGTGCCATCCAATCCATCGTCGCTGGGGTGACCACTGTCCACTGATTGCAGCAGGCCAGCAATCTCTGCTTGAGCAGATTGCTCCGGATGCTGAGGTACTGCCCCAGGGAAGTGGCAGCGTGTTGGTTGAGCAGGAAGATGCTGTCCTCTCTCAGGATGACAGCATTCCTGCTCCCACCACTGCCACTCCACCATTGCACCTGCCGCAGCCTGTAACCCAGCCAGCCCAGATTGCTGCTGCCCATGCAGAGTTGGTGCATCTGCAGCCGGGCCCTCCAGGCCCAGAGCTGGTCGAGGGCATCCTGCAAGGCCATCTGCAGTCTCTGGCTCCCAGACTCAGCAGCCTTCTGCCAGCCTTGCTGCAGCCACTGGGGCCACATTACAGAGGAGCAGTAGGTTGGGAGGGAGGAAGTGCAAAGGGGAGGGAAATCATTGAGGAAGGCCCAGTAAATAAAATCTTTAGAGCAAATGGGGGGAGTGTATCTACCAAATTTGGATGTGTTTGTAAATATATTGTTCAGTTTGGCAAGAAGTATTTCCGTGTGCTAAGAACCAGTTCTGTTTGTTCATAAATTGCTGTGTTTGTTTGTTATTGGTTGTGTTTAATAAGAAAGAGTTGTGCAGAATAATAAAAGTTTATTTCAACATTACGAATTTGGTCATGTTTCTCATTGGAACTTTGGCTGGTCATAGGGGCTGTGGGCTGGCTGTAATGATGTGGTTGTTGATCCCAAATCCCATCTGCTCTCTCATTCATCGGAAGTGCTGTGTAATGAGGCATTTATGAACGGCCCTTGCAGAAGCAACATTGAGCAGCTCCCTCCTATGTTGGTGCTGCTCCTCCTCCTCCTCCTCCTCCTGCTCCTCCTCCTCTCTTCCTCCTCCTGAGGTGATGCACCAATCCTGGGTGGTAATGACTGGGTCCTCAGAATGGCGAGGTTGTGAAGCATGCAGCACACAACAATGAAAACAGATACTCGATCAGGGGAGTACTGCAGGGCTCCTCCAGAGTGGTCAAGACAGCGGAACTGTTGCTTTAGCACGCCGATGGTGTGTTCGATCAGGTTCCTGGTGGCGCTATGGCTCTCATTGTCTGCGAGCACAGCAGGAGTGTGACAAGTGGATAATCCTTGTCCCCGAGGAGCCAGTCACGAGCTTGATGCGGTGGTTGGAACAGTGCTGGGACACCAGTTTGGCGCAGGATGAATGAATCATGGCTGCTGCCAGGATGGCGGGCATTGGCGGTCTGTCTTTGGTCACACACCGACTGCACGTTCAGAGAGTGGTAGCCTTTGCGGTTGTGGAACACCTCTGCATTTTGATGAGGTTCCCGCAATGCCACATGGATGCAGTCAATGGTGGTCTGAACCATGGGGAAGCCTGCTATCCTAGTGAAGCCACATGTGCGTTCGTGCGCATTCTGTCCGTAAGGGTGACCCCGAGCTTCTGGTCACCTGTCACTTTAATTCTCCGCTCCACCCCCATTCAGACCTCACCGTCCTCAGCCTCTTACACTGTTCCAATGAAGCTCAACATAAGCTCGAGGAACATCTCATCTTTCGATTAGGCACTTTACAGCCTTCTGGGCTCAACATAGAGTTCAACAATTTCAGACCATAGCCTCTGCCCCTATTTTTTTTACACCTCATCTAGAGCCATCTTTTGTTTCTTAACTTGTCCCATTACCATCTCCTTTTGCCTTGTACCATCTTTTATTGTTCACCACACAAGAGGTTGGTGAACAAAATTAGGGCACATGGAATTGTGGGTAATATACTAGCATGGATTGAGAATTGGTTAACAGACAGAAAACAAAGAGTAGGGATAAACGGGTCTTTTTCAGGATGGCAGGCTGTGACTAGTGTGGTACCACAAGGATCGGTGCTTGGGCCCCAGCTATTCACAATCAATATTAATGATTTGGATGAGGGGACTAAATGTAAAATTTCCAAATTTGCTCATGATACAATGCTAGGTGGCAGTGTCAGTTGTGAAAAGGCTTCAAGGGGATCTTGACAGGCTCAGTGAGTGGGCGAGAACATGGCAGATGGAATATAATATGGATAAATGTGAAGTTTTCCACTTTGGTACAAAAAACAGAAAGGCAGAGTATTTCCTAAATGGTGAAAGATTGGAGAATGTAGATGCTTGAAGCGGCCTGGTTGTCCTTGTACATGAGTCACTGAAAGTGAATGTGCAGGTGCAGCAAGCCATTAGGAAGGAAAATGGTATGCTGGCCTTCATTACAAGAGGATTTGAGTACAGGAGTAAAGAAGTCTTACTCCAATTATATAGGGCCTTGGTGAGACCACACCTGGAGTATTGTGTACAATTTTGGTCTCCTTACCTAAGGAAGGATATACTTGCCATAGAGGGAGTGCAATGAAGGTTCACGAGATTGATTCCTGTATGGCGGGACTGTCGTATGAGAAGAGATTGAGTAAACTAGGCCTGTATTCTCTTGAAGATGCACCGCTGCAAACCACCATTTTTTTTGCGGGCGGCGCTAAGATCGCCGCGCACGGGCGGTAAATCGTTAGCGCCCCATTACCGCCCCCCCCCCCAGGAGGCACTAACCAACCGAAATTTTCCCCCAATAATTACACAGCAGTATGCCTTTTACATTCGTTAACTGGGGAATTTCCACTTGTGGGGAAGAGCATAACTGGAGGCCATCAATATAAGATAGTCACCAAGAAATCCAATAGGGAATTCAGAAGAAACTTCTTTACCAAAAGAGTGGTGAGAATGTGGAACTCGCTACCACAGGGAGTGGTTGAAGTGAATAGTATAGATGCATTTAAGGGGAGGCTAGATAAGCATATGAGTGAGAAGGGAATAGAGGGTTATGCTGATAGATTTAGATGAGGAAAGACGGGAGGAGGCGCGAGTGGAGCATAAACGCCGGCATGAACTGGTTGGGCCGAATGGCCTGTTTCTGCGCCGTATATCCTATGTAATCCTATGTAACTAAAAGGGGACACAAGTACATCATTACTATTTTGCCTATCTCTTTTTTTTAACCATCTTAGTATCCTATAGGTAAATTGAATGCTTAAAAAGTAGTGAATAACATGGGAAAGAGCTAAGATAATGCACTGTACTTAACATTCCAGTAACCGCACCTAATTCAGCTCAGAAAACAAAATATATCATCTAAAATTAATATATATCATCTTAGGGAACTACTCAAACCTGGTCCATCATTACTTGAAAATAAATCCAGAAATAGTGAAAGATTAAAGGGACAAATGTCAGAGCTACAGGGAGTTTATTTGAAGCATATGAGACATAATCAATATGACACATCTGAAACCATTCCAATATGCTAACTGCCATATTAGTTAAATAATGTCCCACCTCATCTAAAACTATGAACTGGAGCTAGTTAATCAACATTAATGAGCTGTTCTTTTTTAAGCTTGAGGGTATGTGTGAAAATTAAGTGCTATCTCTTCTATGAGAACATAAATTCAGGCTACCAACCACTACAATAATATTGCTGAGGAAAGCTTCATTTTTCAGTCTTTTATTTAATGTTTAATAATTGCTTTAAGTCCCTGTCTCCTGACTTCCTAATGCTGTGTCACTGTATCAGTCACAAGACAAGCTCCCAGAACTTCGGACTTTGGTATAGTATAGGATTAGGTGCTCCATTATCTCAACTCCTGTGACTTGCAAGGTCTCTGATCATTTAATCAGGTGTTCAGTGGAATTGTCAGTCTAATAGATTCATTCTTCCCCTGCTGTCTCTCCAGCTACGTAACTAGGAGATGGGTAAAGAAAGACTGTGGCCGCAATTTCACCAGTGGAGGCGGGATCGCAGCAGAAGTGCTGGTTGGCAGGCTCCGATCCCGCTCCTGGTGGAAGCCGCTCTGTAAATTTTTTTTTCCGTTAATAGGGCTTGTTAAGCCTGCCCTGCGGGGTTCCCAGTCAATTTACAGGAAGCGGGCCTGATGACGTCATTTGATGACACGTCATCAGCCAATTTTCTTAAAGGGGCCATGACCACATTCATTTTGACAGTTGTTCTATCAGTGTTCTGCAGCATTGAGATGTTGCAAACACTGATAATAGCTGCACAAAGGTGGATGGCTGCACCCAGGCTCTCGCATGACTCCCTCCATATGCTTATGGAGGGAGTCATAGCACACAGGGAGGTTCTGTTCCTTCCCCATGGGCGGAAGAGGCCTCCCCAGGACTGAACGGCGGCAAAATTCAGCCCTCTGAATTTGTCCAGATCTGATTCTCATTATATTTTGTCAGTGTACTGGGAAAAGACCTTGATTTAAATTTAAATACCTACTTGAGGGGGGTGCAATTGTTCTTCAGCCAAAGCATGAAATGGGCAATAGCGAATCAGCAGCACGCTTTACACTGCACACAGTTCGCTATCGCCCATTTCACACTTTCGTTGAAGAACAGTTTCACCCCTGAGATATGTGCCTTTTTCTCCTATGAACTGTACTGAAGTAGCTGTTCAACCATCAGACCAAGTCCATCAACATAACCTCTGAAATATGTTACAACAACAACAACTTGCATTTATATAAGCCCCTGTTAATGTAGGAAAACATCCCAAGGAGCTTCACTGGAGCATAATCAGACAAAAAAATGACACCAGACCAAGGAAGAAGATATTAGGATGGGTGACTAAAAGCTTGGTCAAAGAGATAGGTTTTAAGGAAGACCTTAAATGTATGTAGAAATTCCAGCGAAAGAATTTTACAATAAATGGCCAAATTCTGATACTCATACACAATGATGTAAAGGAATAGCCATATTTCAGAAAAATACACCATCCTATGAACAAAATTCTGACTTTATTAAAATATGACAAACTGGGTTTAAAAATCTAAAAGCCTCAAACACACAAAGCTGTAAATACAGGCTTCTGAGATAAGATGAGTCATTAACACAAAGCTGTAAACACCATACAAGCTTTTGAAATGGGAATTGGTTGTTGATACTAAAACAATGGCCCTATTGAAGAAGCAAAGGATTCACAAAACATATTTGAAAGTTCTTTATCTGAATGCACGTAGCATTCATAACAAAATGGATGAGTTAATGGCACAAATAACTACATATGGGTATGATCTTGTGGCCATTACAGAAACATGGCTGCAGGGTGACTATGACTGGGAATTAAATATACCAGGTTATTTAACAATCAGGAAGGACAGGCAGAAAGGAAGGGGAGGTGGGGTGGCTATGTTAATAAAGGAAGGAATCACTGTAATACAGAGAAATGATATTGGGTC
This sequence comes from Somniosus microcephalus, assembly GCF_052327205.1. Classification (NCBI taxonomy): domain Eukaryota; kingdom Metazoa; phylum Chordata; class Chondrichthyes; order Squaliformes; family Somniosidae; genus Somniosus; species Somniosus microcephalus. The sequence continues at coordinate 228,925,281 of NC_140992.1, forward strand.
AAAAGATCAGGATAATGAAACAGTTTGGGTGGAGATATGGAATAATAAGGGGAAAAAACACTAGTGGGCGTAGTCTATAGGCCTCCGAACAGTTGCAACTCTGTTGGACGGAGTATTAATCAGGAAATAGTTGAGGCTTGTAATAAGGGAACAGCTATAATTATGGGGGATTTTAACTATCATATTAACTGGACAAATCAAATTGGGCAGGGCAGCCTTGAGGATGAGTTCATTGAGTGTATTAGGGATGGGTTTCTTGAGCAGTATGTAACTGAACTGACCAGGGGGCAAGCAACCTTAGATTTGGTCCTGTGTAATGAGACAGGATTAATTAAAATGTCCTAGTAAAGGATCCCCTTGGAATGAGTGACCATAACATGGTTGAATTCCATATTCAACTAGAGGGTGAGAAGGTTGGATCTCAAACAAGCGTGCTGAGCTTGAATAAAGGAGACTATGAAGGTATGAGAGCGGAATTGATTAGAGTGGACTGGGAAAGTAGATTAAAGGGTAAGGCGGTACATGATCAGTGGTGTACATTTAAGGAGTTATTTTATAACTTCCAAAAAAAATATATTCCACTGAGGAAAAAAGGGTGTAAAAGAAAAGATAGCCATCTGTGGCTGAGTAAAGTAATTAAGGATAGTATCCGACTAAAAACAAGGGCATATAAGGTAGCCAAATCTAGTGGGAGGATAGAAGATTGGGAAGTCTTTAAAAGACAGCAAAAAATAACTAAAAGATTGATTAAGAAAGGGAAGATAGATTATGAAAGTAAATTACCAAAAAATATAAAAACAGATAACAAAAGTTTCTATAGTTATATAAAAAGAAAAAGGGTGGCTAAAGTAAATGTTGGTCCCTTACAGGATGAGACCATGAAATTAATGGTGGGAAACATGGAGATGGCAAAAATGCTGAACAATTATTTTGTATCAGTCTTTATGGTAGAGGACACTAAGAATATCCCAACACTGGACAAACAGGGGGCTCTAGGGGAGGAGGAGCTAAATATGATTAAAATCACCAAGGAAGTGGTACTTGGTAAAATAATGGGACTCAAGGTGGATAAATCCCCTGGACCTGATGGCTTACATCCTAGGGTCTTGAGGGAAGTGGCGGCAGGGATTGTGGATGCATTGGTAATAATTTTCCAAAACTCCCTGGACTCAGCAAAGGTCCCAGCAGATTGGAAAACTGCTAATGTAACACCCTTATTTAAAAAGGGTAGTAGGCAGAAGGCTGGAAACTATAGACCTGTTAGCCTAACATCTGTGGTTGGTAAAATTTTAGAGTCCATTATTAAGGAGACAGTAACGGGACATTTGGATAAACATAATTTAATAGGACAAAGTCAGCATGGTTTTATGAAGGGGAAGTCATGTTTGACAAATTTGCTTGAGTTCTTTGAGGAAGTAACATACAGGGTGGATAAAGGGGAACCAGCGGACGTAGTGTATTTAGACTTCCAAAAGGCATTTGACAAGGTGCCACACAAAAGATTATTGCTCAAGATAAAAAATCATGGGATTGGGGGTAATATTCTGGCATGGGTGGAGGATTGGCTATCTAAGAGAAAGCAGAGTTGGGATAAATGGTTCATTCTCAGACTGGCAATCAGTAACTAGTGGTGTTCCGCAGGGGTCAGTGCTGGGTCCCCAACTCTTTACAATCTATATTAATGATTTGGAGGAGGGGACCGAGTGTAACATATCAAAGTTTGCAGATGATACAAAGATGGGAAGGAAAGTAGTGAGTGAGGAGGACATAAAAAACCTGCAAAGGGACATAGACAGGCTAAGCAAGTGGGCAGAGATTTGGCAGATGGAATACAATACTGGAAAGTGTGAGGTTATGCACTTTGGCAGGAAAAATCATAGAGCAAGTTATTACCTTAATGGCAAGAAACTGGAAAATACTGTAGTACAAAGGGATCTGGGGGTCCTGGTGCACGAAACTCAAAAGGTTAGTATGCAGGTGCAACAAGTGATCCAGAAGGCCAAAGGAATGTTGGCTTTTATTGCTAGGGGGATAGAATATAAAAACAGGGAGGTATTGTTGCAGTTGTACAAGGTATTGGTGAGACAGCACCTGGAATACTGCATACAGTTTTGGTGTCCATACTTAAGAAAAGACATACTTGCTCTCGAGTCAGTACAAAGAAGGTTCACTCGGTTAATCCCGGGGATGAGGGGGTGGACATATGAGGAGAGGTTGAGTAGATTGGGACTCTACTCATTGGAGTTCAGAAGAATGAGAGGCGATCTTATTGAAACATATAAGATTGTGAAGGGGCTTGATCGGGTGGATGTGGTGAGGATGTTCCCAATGATGGGTGAAACTAGAACTAGGGGGCATAATCTTAGAATAAGGGGCTGCTCTTTCAAAACTGAGATGAGGAGAAACTTCTTCACTCAGAGGGTAGTAGGTCTGTGGAATTTGCTGCCCCAGAAAGCTGTGGAAGCTACATCATTAAATACATTTAAAACAGAAATAGACAGTTTCTTAGAAGTAAAGGGAATTAGGGGTTACGGGGAGTGGGCAGGAAATTGGACATGAGTCTATGTTCGGAATGGTCATGGCCCTGTGGGTAACAGAACGGGCCCAGGGGCCGTGTAGCCTGGTTCTGCTCCTACTTCTTGTGTTCTAATTATGTGTTGGATTTCAGGAGATGGTTCTATTCCTGTTTCTGGCTGGGGTGGAGATCACCTTTTACAGAAGGTAAGTACTGTAGAAAATATAGGGACAGTGATCTCCTGGACGAGTTTCGATCGCCTAGATGGGTCGGAGAGGAATTTCTCAGATATTTTTTCTCCCAAATTGGCAATTGGGTTTTTTATCTGGTTTTTCGCCTCTCTCAGGAGATCACATGGGTTTGGGAGGGATGTAGAGTGATAGTAGATTTGAGGTTAGGATCAGATCAGCCATGATCTTATTGAATGGTGGAGCAGGCTCGGGGGGCCGATTGGCCTACTCCTGCTCCTATTTCTTATGTTCTTATGTTCTTATGCTTCCAGAAAGTCTGCAGTTTGGGAGAAACACAATACCATTACCCAGTTTAAAGTGTTATAAACTAACACTTCAAACAGAAACACAGAACATTAAAGAAACATGTGCCTTTGTAAAAGTAACATCAAATGAAAGACAGGAGACATAAGTTTGTAATACAACCAATTGAGCTGGCTAGGGAAATAATCAAGTACTTGGTTGAAGTGTTTTTGATTTATATACAGAAGACTTTGTAAATATGACATCAATAGATGCACCAAGTAATCACATGGTTTTTGTATTGAACTTGGAACAAATGGGAGACGAGAAGTCTGCTTACAACCAGTTAAGGTGATTTAAGAATTGAATTGAAGACCTTCGTAAGAATGGCATCAAATAAATACATCTGTTATAACCATCTTTTATGATAAGTCTTGAACACCTACACAGCAGACAGGATTCTGCAAGCTAACAGCTGAATTGACAGTAAGAATATAAAAGCAGTCAACAGAACGATGACTAGAGATAATTAGCTTACATCAGCAGAAAACTTCAAAGGGTATACCACTGCAAAAAGAGTATAAAATATAGAACTTTCAGATAGGAAGCCAGAAGTTGCTGGAAGGGGCAAGCGATTTTCAACTTCAGAGGCAGACTCTGTAAGTTTTTAACTCTTTGAGCCTCGGGGATCAAAAGGTACTTTTATTTGATTTTGGTGGATATCCTGCATTAGAAATAAGTAGAAATGTAAAAATGTAATGAAGTTAAGATTTGAGAATAAGGATCTCTGAGAATAAGAATTGTAAACTATTTGTATTTTGAACTGTTAAAGTTGTGATTGACTTGCCACCTGTTAGCTGCATGTTGGTTCTTTAATAAATTTATATATTTTTAGAATTGTCTCACATAGTATTTCTGTATCAAACTCGTGAACTCAATCTCTGTATACTCTTTGGTGAGGAGTTGCAGAATTCTGGGGGAGTTTTCCGGACCCTCATAATATCCGGAAGGTTACAGTCTAGTTAAACTTATTAAAAGTGCTAGCTGGAGGACGGTAACATCTTCAAGTCATTCCTTTCCTTTAGGGAGAGATAGCCTGGACCTTTAGACGCAATTAAGCATCTCTAGGATTCAGCTACCTCTAACTTTAGTTGAAGGTGAACGTCTGAGGAATACGCCTGATCTGGGATAGCCTGAAAAGAGCTAGGACTAGTAATTATCCCTTCAATGGGACGTCTATGATGCCACTGTGCATGTGATATGATCACAGTGGTAGGGGTCTTGCAATACGCCTCGATTCCCAGAGGAGAAAATCAACCAGGGTTCCTGCTCCTGATTGCAATGCAGGGACGCCTGCTTGAATTTAGTATTTGCGAATGTCAGCTAAAGACAATTGGATTCGGTTGTGATGCCTCAACAGTCCAATGGCCTGTTAATAGTTTATGTCCATGCTGAGGTATAAAGAATGTCCAGCTGGATGAGTTATTGGTGAAGGTCAGGGATGGTGGGATCAATCCAGAAATGAGTGAATTTCAGGGGAGGAAGGAAGGTGCGAAAATTGGTGAGGGAAAATTGTAAAACGATAAAAATAATAATGTGGTAGCTATACTGAAATCAAAGCATAATCTAGCTCAATAGTTCAAAGTCAGTGTCAGTCCAGAGCTGCCCAGAGACACAATATACTGTTAGTGAGTTTATATAGGATTACATAGGATATAACCCTCTATTCCCTTCTCCCTCATATGCTTATCTAGCCTCCCCTTAAGTGCATCTATACTATTTCCTCAACTACTCCCTGTGGTAGCGAGTTCCACATTTTCACCACTCTCTGGGTAAAGAAGTTTCTTCTGAATTTCCTATGTGATTTCTTGGTGACTATCTTATATTGATGGCCTCTAGTTGTGCTCTTCCCCACAAGTGGAAACACTCTTTCTGTATCTACTCTATGAAAACCTTTCATAATTTTAAAGACCTCAATTAGGTCACACCTCAGCCTTCTCTTTTCAAGAGAAAAGAGACCCAGCCTGTTCATCCTTTCCTGATAGGGATACCCTCGCATTTCTTGTATCATCCTTGTAAATTTTCTCTGCACCCTCTCCAGTGCCTCTATATCCTTTTTATAATATGGCAACCAGAATTGTACGCAGTACTCCAAGTGTGGTCTTAGCAAGGTTCGATACAAGTTTAGCATAACTTCACTACTTTTCAATTCTATCCCTCTAGAAATAAACCCAAGTGCTTGGTTTGCTTTTTTATGGTCCATTACAGAAATGTTCTCTTTTTTATGCATGAGCCTCATATATCCACACACATCCCCTATATCCACACATACAAATCATTTCAACACATACTTTAAACCTAAGTAAATGACAACATAAAATATGCAGAATGGGGAGTGTGTGGAGTGTGAGACAAGGAATATGTGGTAAATGGGGCAGGGAGAAGTTGATGGTTGGAATGACGAAGAGAGGAGGGAATTTGATCTCCACTTGTCCTCCAAGTTACAATAGCTTATGTCTGAATCTGTGTTCAGGTGAAACTAAGCACGGAGATGTGTTACGTTTACTCTGGTACCAATTCAGAGTGCTATTTTATCTTCAAGGTCAGATTTTAGCTCATTTTGGGTGCAGTATGATTTCTAAAATGCAGTATGACCACTTAATAAAATTACTTTAGTTTAACTTTGCTTCATGTCCAAACCTATGAAATGTCACCCTGATCACAGTCCTGAACTATTCAAGAAGGAGTCTCAGCAGCTTGACTACTTTTAACAATTAAAAAGAATTACGGTTAACATACCTTTTATTCTTTCAATTTCTGCTGATTTTTCATTATCATTTTTTTTTAATTTAACATGACGTGGCATCAACTGGGGAGTTGGCTTGGATGAGTTACTGAAGCAACAGTATGAAGGAGCTGAATTAATATGTTCTGTTGCAGTGCCACAATTGCTGAAACACTCTGGGTTAATGACTTTGGCCTTGATTGTTCTGTTGGGAGTAACCAGTCACTGTTACCCTTTCTGTCATTTTGAAACTTCCAGTGGCAGCCAGCATTCAGATATCCCCCCTCTCTCTCTCTCTAATGCTGGAGAGCTTTAGCAGGGTAGGGAGAGGGGGACTAGTAGATGAGTTGGTGGAACTACTGACCCATTACCTGTTCAGCTTTCACTGGTCCAGGTTGGAGACTGGCCTTATCTGCACTTTTTTTTTTAGCACATTTCTTCTATTGAACACAGCTGGAGCCTTGCCCTTGGCAGGATACACCTTCCGTGGTGTGCTGAGTAGCAATCAATGGGGTCAGCAAAAGTTTCAATCTCTCCTTTAAAAAAAAAGTTTTCATTCTGTAGATAAATATTTTAGGATATTAATAAATACATTTAAAAATCATGTAGAGGCTGAGCATTTTGAAACTATGATCACGACCTTTGTCTGATTCTCTCAGTGCACAGACTCGTCCTTTTTATCATTAATGTGTTTGGATGGAGTGTTGGACATGGCTGATTGAAATAAAAGCAGTTTTTAAAGCACAGTAACAGCTTCATAGCCATGCTAGCATTGCTCGATGGACATGGAACTGGACCGGCTTTAGCTGGTTCCACTTTGCATAAGGCTGAGAAACGTTGAACTCACATCGATCAATATTAAAGTTTTTATAGAATGATTTAATTGGGCAATTTCTGCAGTAAATGTGAAAAAAAACTTGTGGCAGAGTCTGTGATCAAGAGATAGTGAAATTCAGAGTCCTTTCTATGGTATAGTACAATGTTGAGCAATTCACTTCTGGCATATTAAACTTTTGTTTAGGCAAGCTAGACTGCTGAACTGGTTAAGATATCTGTCAGGCCAACCATTTAAATTAACATGACTTATAGTGGATTTTAATAATTTTATGATAACTACTGAGCAATTGTTTAATTAGTTACAACACACCATAAGGGGCTCTTCTAGAATACTTTCCAAAACTGGCAACAAATTTGTTTATATTCTGGTATAGAGCATGTGACTGAGATAGCATTGTGACTTTAAGAATCAAGATATAATGATTCCTCTTGTTGCTATAGGTATCAACACTAATTGTGCTTGTGAAGATTTCTGTTATTTCATGTTTCTAGCAAAATTGTAAACATGTCTAAATTAAAATTTCACTAGAAAACCAAATAGAGGAAATCTTCACAACATTGCTACAAAGTGATTGGAGAATTCTTGTCCCTACAAGTAGCAAAACTAGACATTTGATATATACATAAATTAAATATAGCACTACCATAATTTGTATCAATATGTATATCTGTGTTATATTTTTAAGAAGTAAATTGCTCATGGCATCAGCATATTCAACTGATAAATGTAATTTTTTTTAATGCAAGATGGTGACTGAGTTGGAGGAGAGACTTAAGAAACTTCCCCCACAGAGCCATTTAGTAGCCAGGGCCTGCAACTACACTGACACAACCAAATTGAATGGGAATGTTGATGTAACAATTTACAATGGGAAAAGTTGACAGATAACATAACCAAAAACACAAAGTAAGATTTGTGGACAGGAACTGTGTGCCCTACACAAGAATTTTAATAATGTATAGATGTACATTCAGTCAACAGAAACAGAAAACAAATGAAGATTGATTCTGTAGACTTGCTATTTCAAATGGAAAATGTAAGTGTGGCATCATGGTTAATTTCAATTGTTTATCTTAGCCATGTTCTGAAAAGATTAAAGATTTACATTTCATGCACGTATAGACACAAGTCAAAGCTGTACTTGTCTTCCCTCTAAGAATAAGCACACACCATTTGTCATCATTGCTGTACTTACCACCTTCAAATTCTGCAGAGGCCCTGAGGGCTTGAAGCCAGGAGATGGCAAGAGGGATGAGCACTTAGGGAACCAAGGGTAGCACAACAATCTGATATAAAAATTTAATGAGCTCTTTTTCTGACACTATAATTTGTCTTTGTGAGTTGCTTTGCTGAACAAGACCAGCGGCCATATGTAGATTAGTTTGCCTGTTAAGCTGTGCTGCCAGCAGACTGCTGCTGGGAATATTGTGATGCAATGATACAGCACAAAATGTGAGGCAGGAATACCTGCAAGTGAAATACTTGATTAGATTAAGGAAGAATAGTGCATTCATTTTTAAATGTCTCTTTTATGATCCCTAAAAAGTGCATAACTCTGCAGTTGATATTCTTTTATTAGATATGCCAAACTCACGTCAAGTAATTAGAGCTGACTCTATTAAAGGTAGAGATAATGAAACCTGTTCAATTCTTCCACATCCAAAGAGATTGAATAGATTAGATCACTGCCCTTTCACCTACTGAGACCCCGATTCATAGTCTGCTTGATGAAAGAAGAAACACCTGCCCATTGATAATCATCCTCAATGACTTCGTACAACTAGGACTTGCTCAGTGACACTAGGCTATAATTCAGGCTTAATATTTCTTTAAAATACCAAATTTCTGCATCATTTGTTAACAACAGGACAGGCCATTATGCTGTCACTCTACTCATTCCTTTACTACTTTTAAGTAATAATTGGTGTATTGGTGTGTGAATTATCCAGTGTTCATATCCAAACCAGAACAGTTGCTGCTGTTATTGCTGTTGTTGTGATTGATGGCTGTTTTTCATTCTCTACATGATCTTGCAAATTTATCAATAGTGTCAGATACAGAAATCTATGTGAAGGATACTTGGGTCTTTCCTTTTGTTAGAGGTCCTATTTTACATTCATAAGAAGTAGCCTCCCTTTGGTGACTGTGAAAGGTCATCCATGAAATGTGCTTTGACAACTGCAACCTATCGTGTGTAGGTCTGCAGCATAAACCTGCTTAGAATGACCACTTTGGCACACTTTGTTCTGAGAACAAGTTTGGGAATATGTAAATTGTAACCTGATGTATTGGGAGCAGGCACTCTCTCTGAAATTGGAGTGATGGGGAAACTCGAACCAATCTGAGAATTAATACATTTCATAAAGTTAATTAACAAACAGAATCTTCTTCCCATTCTTTGGAATTGTGTTATAGAGCCATCCACCTTGTAATATCAGATTATTTACATTTTGCCTTTTCAGTTCCCTGTTAACTTCATTGTGAAATATAAATTGTTGCCATTGAAGCCTATTACCTAGAGTACTGGGTTGAAAATATTGTTGCAGTCAAATACTGTGAATAACATATTCCAGCTGGGATCATTTTTATTGAGAAACACGCAGAGTAAATCAGCAGGGGAACACAATATACAATATGCCATTGCCCGCATGATGAGAAATAGTATTATTTCAGGTTAGATTCTGCTACAACATAGTTGTGAGAAAACTGCTTTTTACTATAACACTTTATAAGTGACATATTTTCTTTTACGGAATAATGTGTCCCAAATTTAGGCGTATAAAATTACCACATGCTCAAGTGACACTGAATTGGAACTAAGGACAACTTCATCACATAAAGGTTTAAGTAATTGAGCCATTGAGGCTTATTTTTTTTTAAACTTATGAGGAGAGGCCGATCATCTATAGAAAACTGACTAGTAAGGCAAATAATTTTTAATAGCAAAGTGCAAGATTACACAAGAGAGGACACGTGGAACTGTCTATGGTAATATTTCCATGCATTTAGTGTTCTTCATGAACTGGATATTTTTTCATTTATAACTACGAAGTTGCATTTTGTGCTATGGATTGGTGAGAGCCATGAAACGTTACTGCCCAAGTAGTAAATGACAAATTAATAATAGAAGTGACTAATGCACCACTTTTTGAATGTTAAATGTGTACACCAGTAGTTTCTGGAGGAGTTTTCCCGATCTCCCGCTGTAACTTATAGGAATACGGGTGCAACTTCGGAGAAATTACATAAACCATTTCTCTGGCATTTCTTCCAATCTTCCACTGAAGTTACAGCAGGAGATCAGGGAACCCCTGTGGAAATTCTACCCTGTACATCTGAAAAACTCTTAAGTCATAAATCTGGCTATTTTGACTTTAACTTTTCTCAAATGTGCCTGTTTCGCAGTCGGAAAGTAGTGCAAATCATCAGCAGGCTTATTCTGGTACACATGAAATGGCAGTGGGTTATAAAAACAATTTTAATTACTAATGAATATCTTAGAAATTCGAAGGAATGTATGAATTTGATAAGCTTGCTACAGTGATTTTATTGTCTCATAGAAAGAACTTTCATTTAAACAGCACATCTCAGAAATATCCCAATGCACTTCAAATTAGTTCACTCGATGCAAAGTGCAGTGACTGTTGTATTATACTTAAAGGGACTATAACAACTAGGAGATCAATTAAAATAGCTCTGTAAACAATTTATTTTAATGAATGAATTGGCTCAAGGCAAGCCACTTTCTACATTTATTCATTAGGACAGGAAAACCCATAGGATAAAGATGTGACAAGTAGCAGAGCATTCCAGAAATTGCAAGTTTAAACCACTGCTGTCTCAGAACACAGCCTTTAGCATTTTTGAAGCTATCATCTAAGAATATATTATTTTCAACTCTGTTTCATATGAACATATGAGCAATGATGGACAGGAAAAGGCCCTCTGGGAGAAGTGAAGAAACATAAAAACCCAGACCAATTTGGGAAAAAAGATATCTGGGAAATTCTTCTCTGACCCCCTTAGGCAATCAAAACTAGTGTAGGAGATCACGTTGGCTCCGATAATACTATGCAATACCTACCTCCACTACAAAGTGATCTCTGCCCCAGCCAGAAACAGGTCCAGCTCATGCCTGAAGGAGTTCAGCGTATCATCAGAATCAAGAAAAATCACAAAAGATTTTTTTTTAAAGACTGCATCAACAAATCAAACTATCTAGGGTATAATTTCTCTGGTCACTATTTTTTTGCAAAAGCTAATAGACAACAACTACTTACATTTTTGTAGCACTCATCATAAAGAAAAATTTCCAAGAACACTACAAGACAAATGATGGAGGGGGATTTGGCACTAACATCTTAAAGTCCCAAGTTCCCAGTTTCCCATACTTGCTAAGCTCCAGTGGCTCCCTGTGCTTCAGTGAATTAATTTCAAGATCTTTGTCCTGAGTTTGAAATTCCCCCATGCCCTTGCCCCAAACTACCTCAATAATTTCCTCCAGTTGCACATCCTCACTCACAGCTCTGCTCCTCTGAAACCAATAACTATATATACATATTATATATCTTTCTCTCTCTATATATATATATTAATCCTGGAGCACAATGCCACATCTGGACTAAACGTATTAACCAAGAAATTGGTGTGACAAAATGTGATGCCTGTTGTGTGATGTCTCGTACATGATGGTTGCCATGATTTCCAGCATCCGCAGTATTTTGCTATTGCATGGTTGCCATGGTGGTGTCCTTTGATTACCGACCCTTCTGCCACTGGAAACAGTTTCTCCTTATTACTCTCCGTTGAATTCAGTGGACGGGGTGTAAAGCCAGTGTTGCACCCGATCCCACCAGTTTCCTGCCCGGTGGATTAGGTTGAAATTGATACCACTATTTATCAAGTTAAACTGGGAGGTGATTTCTCAATGTAGCTGGTTTTTAACCAATTATGTACTGTGACTAAATCAAAGAACCCAATACTAGGCTAAAACTGGATGCTGCACATGCCTTGTATCACATTCCAGACTACAAGTTGTCATATATATGCTGTGTTTGTGGCATTCATAGATTACTAGCTTACATTAATGTGCTTAATACTCTTAGTGAATGTATATAAAATGAACAACAACTTACCAGAGTCAGAGGGTTCAATGTATGTGCTGCCCTTTTAACCTCAAGAGGTTACAAGTATGGCTCCTGCATAGCTGTCTTTTATTATGTACCACCTTCACCCTTGCCGTTCTTCTTAAGACACTTCCTGCAGGCCATTGCAAATCTTTAGATTTTCAAAAGTTTCTTTAATTTGGGAACTTTAACTAAAATATTTCAATACCTGATTGGTAAATTTTGTTTTTTTCAGCCCATAAATTATTTTCTTTTTAATAAATTCTTTCATTTAAACTATGAAGCTCAGGCTCATGAACTTTTTGCTTTTTGCTTCAGTTTTTGACAGTAGAATGCAAGTCAGAGTCCTTGAAAAAGGTCAAGTGTTTAATTTCCAGTTGTTAAGCTGTTTAATTTGCATGATTACATCCAGAGTTTCATTGGATGGTTTAACCTACTACTAGGGGTAAATGAGCTTGCGAGAAAACACTAAATCATGCATTATTGCTGGGGAACATAAATGAGGATAATTAACCAGCATCTACCTCCCAAATAGTTTTAAAATTCTAGATAGTGTTACACCACTGTTTCGTTTATTTTCCCTTGCTTGCAGTAAAGAAATCAAAAATATTGGAATGAGGCTGATATACCTGTCAATTCAGTTCATGAAAAGCGACGAGTTAAGTTAGTAACTATAGGTTTTTATTGGCTAAATAACAGAGCCCACCCTCGTGGGTGATCGGATCCAACAAGGAGGAATACCAGCCGGTCGACCACCTTTATACCTGGGCAAGCAGGCGGAGCCATGGGGCGGAGTCAGCTGTGGTCAGCCCAGGTATAACAGCGTGACAAGAGGTGACCTTGTGTAGTGATACAACAGTGTAAACAGTGATAACCATAGTGTAACGATATAAACAGTGATAACCATAGTGTAACGATAGTGAACGATAAAAGTGGTTTACCACATTCACCCCTTGTTTAAATTTGAGTCCGGCGGGGTGAAGTGTACTACCAGTTTGGGTATGTCAGTCTGTCCGGAGGCCTCGTAAGCCTTTCTGATCGGCGCAGCAGCGGCGGCGGTGATGCAGTATCCGATGTTAATGCTGGTGTCTGCGTGGTCGGCGAAGGCTCGTGGGGTTCCGGCATGCCATCTACCTGGGCTGGATTTGGGGGGTGGTGGGGGGTAACGGTGGTGTCTCAGGGATGCCCAAGGGTGCGAGGTCTCGTAAGGAGACTGTGTCCTCCCGCCCGTCTGGGTATGCCACATAGGTGTACTGGGGGTTGGCGTGCAGGAGGTCCACCCTCTTGACCAGGGGGTCCGTTTTATGGGCCCTCACGTGCTTTCGCAGCAAGACGGGCCCCGGAGAAGTCAGCCATGTTGGTAGCGAGGTTCCCGTAGTCGACTTCCTGGGGAAAACAAACATTCGTTCATGGGGGGTGGCATTAATGGCAGTGCAAAGCAGTGACTGGATGGAATGCAGCACTGCCGGGAGGACTTCCTGCCAGTGAGAGGTTGGGAGGCCCTTAGACTTTAGGGCTAAGAGAACGGCCTTCCAGACAGTCGCGTTCTCTCTTTCCACCTGGCCGTTCCCTCGGGGGTTGTAGCTGGTGGTCCTGCTTGCAGCAATACCTCTCGCTAGTAGGAACTGGCGAAGTTCCTCGCTCATGAAGGATGAGCCCCGGTCGCTATGTATATAGTTCGGGAACCCGAACAAGGCGAAGAGGTCGTTCAGGCATTTGATGACCGTGGTACTGGTCATGTCTGGGCAGAGGAAGGCAAAGGGGAAACGGGAGTACTCATCAATAATGTTGAGGAAGTACACATTACGGTCAGAGGACGGGAGGGGCCCCTTAAAATCGATGCTCAAGCGCTCAAAGGGGCGGGTGGCCTTGATCAGGCTTGCTCTGTCCGGCCTAAAGAAATGCGGTTTGCATTCGGCACAGGTTTGGCAGTTCCTGGTCATGGTCCTGACCTCCTCGATGGAGTAGGGCAGGTTGCGGGCCTTAATGAAGTGGTAAAGTCTGGTGACCCCGGGGTGGCAGAGGTCGTTGTGGAGAGTCTGCAGTCTATCAATTTGCGCGTTGGCGCATGTACTTCGTGATAGAGCATCTGGGGGTTCGTTCAGTTTACCAGGCCGGTACAAGATATCATAATCATAGGTGGAGAGCTCGATTCTCCACCTCAAGATCTTGTCGTTCTTGATTTTGCCCCTCAGCTTGTTATTAAACATAAAAGCGACCGAACGCTGGTCGGTGAGGAGGGTAAATCGTTTGCCTGCCAGGTAATGCCTCCAGCGTCGTACTGCCTCCACGATCGCCTGGGCCTCCTTCTCGACCGAAGAGTGTCGGATCTCAGGGCCCTGGAGGGTCCTTGAGAAGAAGGCCACAGGTCTCCCCTCCTGGTTAAGGGTTGCAGCTAGGGCGAAGTCGGATGCATCGCTCTCCACTTGGAAAGGGATAGACTCATCCACCGCGTGCATTATGGCCTTAGCAATGTCTCCCTTTATGAGGGAGAAGGCTGCGCATGCTTCTGCCGTCAGGGGGAAGGAGGTGGACTTCATGAGAGGTCTGGCTTTGTCCGCATAATTGGGCACCCATTGGGCATAGTAGGCGAAGAGCCCCAGGGTTCTCTTCAGCGCCTTTGGACAGTGGGGGAGGGGAAGCTCCATGAGGGGGCGCATTCTTTCGGGGTCGGGGCCGATGACTCCGTTCTCTACTACGCAGCCGAGGATGGCAAGACGCGAGGTGTTAAACACACATTTCTCCTTATTGTAGGTGAGGTTCAGCCGCTGGGCCGTACGGAGGAATCTCTCCAGATTAACATCATGGTCCTGCCGGTCGCGGCTGCAGATGGTGACGTTATCTAGATAAGGGAACGTGGCATGCAGCCCGTTCTGGTCAACCATCCGGTCCATCTCCCTTTGGAAGACCGAAACCCCGTTGGTGACGCCGAAGGGAACCCTAAGGAAGTGGTAGAGGCGGCCATTCGCCTCGAAGGCGGTATACTGGCGGTCCTCAGGGCGGATAGGGAGTTGGTGGTAGGCCGACTTAAGGTCGATGGTAGAGAATACCCTGTACTGTGCAATCTGATTGACCATATCAGATATGCAGGGAAGGGGGAATGCTTCCAGCTGGGTGTACCGGTTTATGGTTTGGCTGTAGTCGATGACCAGGCGGTTTTTATCGCCGGTCTTAACGACTACGACCTGGGCACGCCAGGCGCTGTTGCTCCTCTCGATGATGCCCTCCTTCAGGAGACGCTGCACCTCAGAGCTAATAAAAGCTCTGTCCCCGGCGCTGTACCGCCTGCTCTTGGTAGCGACGGGTTTACAGTCGCGGGTGAGGTTGGCAAACAGGGAGGAGGGCGGGACCTTGAGGGTGGATAGGCTGCAGGTGGTACGCGGTGGGCGGTTTAAAAGCTGCTGGTTGTCGACTGTGAGTGGGGGGAGGGGTCCACCGTATGCCAAAGTGACACTTTGAAGGTGGGATTGGAAGTCCAGCCCTAGTAGGACGGCAGCGCAGAGCTGGGGCAGGACGAGAAGTTTAAAATTTTTATACTCCGTGCCCCTAACCGACAGGGTCACAACACAGTAGCCGCTGATGTCTGTAGAATGGGACCTCGACGCCATCGAGATCCGGTTGCGCATTGGCCAGACAGTGAGGGAGTAGTGGCTCACCGTGTCTGGATGGATGAAACTCTCCGTGCTTCCGCTGTCGAACAGGCAGGTCGTGGCGTGGCCGTTTACTTTGATGTCCATCATGGACTTGGACAGGTGATGCGGGCGGGCTTGGTCAAGTGTAACGGAGGCTAGTGTATGGCTGAGCGAGCTGCTGTAGTCTGCGGGTGAGGCGGTGGTCGGGTCTGGAGACAAGGTGGCGGTCGAGTGAGGTGAACAAAATGGCGGTGCCCACGACGTTGAATAAAATGGCGGAGAAGATGGCCGCCCCCACAACTCACATGAGGCACTGCCGGCGTCGGTGGCCTTGATCAAAGATGGCCGCCACCACGACTCGCACGAGGGGATACTGGCATCTGTGGCCTTGATGAAAGATGGCCGCCCCCACAACTTGCATGAGGCACTGCTGGCGTCTGTGGCTTTCCCCCTGCAGGCCTTCGCGAAGTGGCCTTTCTTGTGGCAGTCGGAGCAGGTCGCGTTTCTTGCAGGGCAGCGCGCCCTCGGGTGTTTCGCCTGGCCACAGAAGAAGCAGCCCGCGGCCCGATCGCGGGGCTCCGATGTCGCAGCCGGTACCGGGGGTGGCGGTCCCGATCGGTTCCGGGACGCCGACGCTGTGGTAGGTCCCAGAGGCGGCGGTGCGAGGGGTATTGCGGCCGGGGTCGGGCCCGAGTCCCAGGGTCGCGCAGCACAGTACCTGGAGTACGCCTCGAGGTCTCGATGGGCCACTTCCAGAGAGCGAGCGAGGGCTGCAGTTGTATTCAAGTCGAGGTCCTTTGATTCGAGCAGTCTTTGCCGTGAGTAGTCGGACCGAAGGCCTTTCACGAAGGCATCACGGATATTCCCTTCAGTATTTTCTGCAGCCGTTACAGCTTTAAAGTCACAGTCCCTGCCGAGTGTTTGTAGCGCCCGTAAAAATTCATCTACAGACTCTCCTGGCTGTTGTGAGCGGGATCTTAGGAGATGTCTGGCATACATAGAATTTACAGGGCTCCGGTACTGCTCTTTCAGCAGGTTGAGGGCGTCCTCGTATGTAGCAAGGTCCCGGATGAATGCAAATACTTTAGGGCTCACCTGGGCGGTCAGAACTCTTAGCTTGGATCCCGGATGCACGCCGGATTCTCCCAGGTAGGATTCGAAACAGCTCAGCCAGTGTTCGAAGTCGAGGGCTGAGCTCGCTGCCTGTGGGTTTAGATCCAGGTACGGCGGTCGGAGGGCTCGCAGCCAGGCCGGCTGCTGGGGCTGTTGTAGATGGCCGTTTGGCTGAGGCTGTATGTCTGACTGGTCGTTTGGCTGCTCCGTTGAAGACATTTCAAAATTTAGCCAATAAAATTGATATACCTATCAATTCAGTTCATGAAAAGCGACGAGTTAAGTTAGTAACTATAGGTTTTTATTGGCTAAATAACAGAGCCCACCCTCGTGGGTGATCGGATCCAACAAGGAGGAATACCAGCCGGTCGACCACCTTTATACCTGGGCAAGCAGGCGGAGCCATGGGGCGGAGTCAGCTGTGGTCAGCCCAGGTATAACAGCGTGACAAGAGGTGACCTTGTGTAGTGATACAACAGTGTAAACAGTGATAACCATAGTGTAACGATATAAACAGTGATAACCATAGTGTAACGATAGTGAACGATAAAAGTGGTTTAGCACAGAGGCCAATAAAAATGACTTTGTTTCTTTGTGTCTCTTCCCCTTTTTTGTTGAAAATTACTATTCTAATTGTTTTATGACCTCATAAAATAGCAGAATCTTGCAGTTTTGAAGCCTGAAATTTCTTGAATGTGATTTTGTTATTGGGAATGGAGGAAGACACAGCAAATCGCAATTCTCCTATCATAGCTGCTTGTGATTGCGAACATATGGCTAACAAGTCACCTAATTGGTATAAATGAGGAAAAGATTGATAATCCCATTGCAAAGGCTGCACTAATTTTGAGAAATAGTTGAGTGGTCAGGTGAAAAAAAACATTTTTCCAACATGTTTTCCATGTCCTTGTTAACTCTTTTTGTAGAAACAGCAGGACACTTTTGATGTGGTAAGATTGCCACCTTACATAATCTGACAGCAACAAATGTGGAAATATGTCACAGAAAATGAGAATTCTGTATCCACTATTACCACGTTGCATTAATTATATGATAAATTTAAAACAAGAATGTTACTGTAAAGCCGCAGTACAGGACATGCAGTGAGATGATGGAAAACCATAATTGGATTTAAAGTAAAGGAAGACCTGCATGCATATAGTGCAGAATATACTAGAAATGTCTAAAAGTGATTGGCATACAATGAATTTGAAGTTCAGTGACTGTGATATAGGCAAACTCAGCAATTCTTTGCAGGCAGAATCAGGGGAATTTATAATGGGGAACAAAGAAATGGAAGACCAATTAAATACATATTTTGGTTCTGTCTTCATAAAGGAGGACACAAATAACTTCCCAGAAATGCCGGGGAACATAGGGTCTGATGAAAGGGAGGAACTGAAAGAAATCAGTATTTGTAGGGAAATGGTGTTAGGGAAATTGATGGGATTGAAGGCCGACAAATCCCCAGGGCCTGATAATCTACATCCTAGGGTACTTAAGGAAGTGGCCCGAGAAATAGTAGATGCATTGCTGATCATCTTCCAACATTCGATGGAATCTGGAACAGTACCCATGGATTGGAGGGTAGCTAATGTTACCCCACTGTTCAAAAAAGGTGGTAGAGAGAAAACGGGGAATTACAGACCGGTAAGCCTGACATCGGTAGTGGGGAAAATGCTAGAGTCCATTATAAAAGATGTAATAGCAGATCACTTGGAAAACAGTGACAGGATCGGACAAAGTCAACATGGATTTACAAAAGGTAAATCGTGCTTGACTAATCTACTGGAATTTTTTGAGGATGTAACTAGTAAAATAGATAAGGGAAAACCAGTGGATGTGGTGTATTTGGACTTTCAGAAGGCTTTCGATAAGGTCCCACATAAGAGATTAGCATGTAAAGTTAAGGCACATGGGATTGGGGGCAAGGTACTGACTTGGATAGAGAACTGGTTGGCAGATAAAAAGCAAAGAGTTGGAATAAACTGGTCTTTTTCCGAGTGGCAGGCAGTGACTAGTGGGGTGCCACAGGGATCAGTCCTTGGACCCCAGCTATTCACAATATATATTAATGATCTAGACAAGGGAACTAGATGTAATATCTCCAAATTTGCAGATGACACAAAGCTGGGTGGACGTGTGTGCTGTGAGGAGGATGCCAAGAAACTACAGGATGATTTGGACAGGTTGGGTGATTGGGCAGAAGCATGGCAGATACAATATAATGTGGATAAATGTGAGGTTATCCACTTTGGTGTCAAAAACAGGAAGGCAGATTATTATCTGAATGGCAATAGATTGGGGAAGGGGAAGTGCAACGAGACCTGGGTGTCCTTGTGCACCAGTCGCTGAAGGTAAACATGCAGGTGCAGCAGGTGGTTAAGAAGGCAAATGGTATGTTGGCCTTCATAGCGAGAGGGTTTGAGTATAGGAACAAGGATGTCTTGCTACAGTTGTACAGGGCCTTGGTGAGACCACATCTTGAGTATTGTGTGCAGTTTTGGTCGCCTTATCTGAGGAAGGATATTCTTGCCATGGAAGGAGTTCAGCGAAGATTCACCAGGCTGATACCTGGGATGGCAGGAATGACGTATGAGGAGAGATTGGGTCAATTGGGCTTGTACTCGCTGGAGTTTAGAAGAATGAGAGGGGATCTCATTGAAACTTATAAAATTCTGGCAGGACTGGACAGACTGGATGCGGGGAGGATATTCCCGATGGTCGGGGAATCCAGTACCAGGGGTCACAGTCTAAGGATAAGGGGTAGGCCTTTTAGGACAGAAATGAGGAGGAATTTCTTCACCCAGAGAGTGGTGAACCTGTGGAATTCTCTACCACAGAAGGCAGTAGAGGCCAATTCATTAAATATATTCAAGAAGGAGTTGGATATATTTCTTAAGGCTAAAGGGATCAAGGGGTATGGGGAGAAAGCAGGTACCGGGTACTAAACTTGGATGATCAGCCATGATCGCATTGAATGGCGGAGCAGGCTCGAGGGACTGAATGGCCTACTCCTGCTCCTATCTTCTATGTTTCTATGTTTCTTTTGCGCACTATAAGATTGCAATCAAATGAATGACCAGTCAATTTATTTATCTTTTGGTATTGTTGGTTGAAGGAGGAACATTGTCCAGGACACTGAGAATGTCCCGGTTCCTCTTCTAATAGTGCCATGGAATCTCTAACATTCATCTCAACCACCGGAACTGACAGATGGAGTCTCAATTTAATGTTTCATCCATTCGATCAATGCTATAAACACGATGCTTATACAAATAGATATTAGTCAATATGGTAGTACAAATCAAAATAGTACTATCTTATAGATATCATTATACATTGCCATGATGGTAAAAAGAAAGTACTACAGGAAGGAACATCCATGGGCCAAATCGCCATATCTCAATCCATACTGCTCTACTGCTTAAAGGCAAAACTTGCCCAGAGCATAGACAGAATAGATGGTGGACCCCACCAACAGAAACCTGTCACTGGAAGTAAGGAGCGATATTGGATTGTTTGAGAGGGTGACGTTGGAAGGCTTGGGATTGCAGATGTTGGTGAGCTGTGTAGATGAACTGAAATGTACCATATTAATCATTTTTCTTTTTGATTTGTTATAAATGCGTCTATACATATAAGTTCATAACAGTAGATAGAATGGAAAATACAGTACTCAAATAGAGAGGTATGCTTATATACTCCTAATTCACTGCCTGCTTGTTTCACAAAGCGGGAGAGTCTAGTGGTCTAAAAGACACACCCAAGGTCCTTACATCACATCATATAATTGGCACCACTTGCACTTAATTTTCAGAGCAAAAGAGATACACACAGTCAAAAATAGGGTACTTAGTTTGAGGAGGAAGCACAACATGAGGCATGGGATAGGTAAGGATGGGTACTAGCAGTGGGAGTTGGTGAAGAGCCAGTTATAGGGTAAATGTAATGGCATATTGATTATTCCTGCTGAGATGTCTTGGGATATAGACCTTAGTAGGATTGCTTTACAATCGTGTGTTAGAGCATATGGGTCGGGGTCTTCTGCATTTGTCCACAACTTTCCATCCATTTATTTTAACAAGTGAAAAATTACAGTCTGGTGAGTACAGAAGCAGAAAATACTGATCATAGTCTGTGCAGACAATCGATTGCTTCCATACACAAGGCAATAGAAGGTGGTTTGGGTCAGTTGACAAACAATTGTTTGCACTGCAGTCTGATAATGATGTGGTAACATCAGTGGCATCTGCAGTGGTAATCTCAGTAACTCAGGTCATAGACACAGAGGGAGCTTTACTCTTGGGTAATCCCAGTACTATGGAGGGTTTGGGGTTCACACTCCCAGAAGCTTGGAGAACAGTTTCAAGCAACCATGAGGAAGGGATTCAGAGCCCTTAGATTCCCAATGTTCTGTGATCACATTTTGAGGAAATGTCCTTCATAAGTTGCATGCGTGGAGTACAACTGGAGCAGTCAGTTACCACTGTAGACAGTAGTAGTTCTGCGGCATAATGTAGCCTGCACAAATGACAATAGATGCTGTTTCTTAGAAGAAATACTTCGGTGACTCTGGTAAAGGAGACCACCTGGAACTGATAATGGGCCTTCTCTGTGCACTGTAGATGACCATTAGGCTTGGCAACAACCCACTACATACATTAAACAAATATGAGATGTGTGGTGACAGCAAAACATGTTGGCCCGTAATTTGCGGTCAGCAGCAAAATGACAGCGATCGCCGCTGACCTCGAAGAAAGCAATGATCTCTGTGGTGAGAACTTTAGCTTCCTCAATGTGAAATTGATTGTAGCACTGTTAAAAGGGGAACTTCAGCGAACAGCAGCAGTGATGTCATCAAGCTGTCTGAGCAGCCAATCACGCTGAAGAATTATCACAGACAGCAAACCAGGAAATAAAAAGCATTGATTATCAGCACTTTTAAGAAATGTGACAGAGAGTGAAATAAGGATTGGGACATACACATGGGGTTAAGGTAGAAGCTGAAATATCATGAATATCATCAAAATCTTGTAATTTTTTATCATAATGGAGAAATTTGACATTCCACAAATATAAAATTAGTTTTTCAGGGCCAGAATTTTTGTTTAGCAGTCAATATGCTGTTAAAACCCCAGTTACACCTGTTTCAACAAGGTTTAACATTTAATGGGGTGTTTAACAGTGCTATCAGCGCAGAAAAGCTTTCATTTTGTCAGTTCCACTGATTTCACTAATTGTCAGCTATGGGGGGTGGGCGGGGTCGTGGTTCACAGTGCAGCCTGTTGTGGAGCAGCGAATGACTGGCCGCAACTTCAGGATGTCCGCATTTATCTGCGCATGCACTAAATCCTGAAGTTACGGTCAGTACAGAGGGGTAATGATGGCGAACGCTGAAAGCAAATACCAGTTCCACAATGGTGAGTATGTCCAGTGTAATGTAATAGTGCTGAATTGCAGCGCTCATTGAAAGAACAGGACAACAAACTCCTGGCCAACTTGTCTTCCTGCCTGCAGTGCTGGTCTGCTGGTCATGTTTATGCAGCTGGTGATATCACACGGTGATATGTGTCTGCATAGCTGCATGGCTCAGTTGGTTACACACTCACCTTTAAGTCAGAGGGCTGTGAATTCAGGGATTGAGCACATAATCAAACTGACACTTCAGCACAGAACTGAGGGCATGCTGCATTCTACATTCTAGTGACCTTTGTGTGAAAAAATTGTCTGTGTTAAATATTGACCAATTTGTAGGAGCATGACAATGAAAAGTAATATCAAAATTAAACACAGTTAGAAGAGGGTTATGAACCCAAACAAGAAATAACTAAAACAACATAGAAAAGAACCAAAAGAAGATACAAGATATAAAAGAAAATGTAATCGATAAAAAAGGGCAAATAGAAAATATGCAGGACACTTCCATAATTTATTCAATAATCTTTTGAGTCAACCGTATGAATATCTTTTTCTAGGATTATGTGATGGGATTTCTTTTGTATCTTGTGTAATGCGATTTAAATTTATAAAAATACTACGTTATGTTTGCAGTAAAGAATATTATAAAAACTGTTCTGGAAACATCTCTTTACGCAATGACCACAGCAGGCTTCTGTTCTGAAATATAGAGGTGCAGTACAGTCAGAGATAGGTAACAGATCCCTGGAGTCATTGCAAAATCTCAAGAAAAGCAATTAAATGCTGCTAAACAACCAATGAAATACAATAAAACCTAAGCCACTGTCCATGGATTGTGCTGCAGGTGAGAATCTGTGGTAATGAAATGCTCAGTCTGGGAGATCAATGTCAATTCGATTGATGAGGCCTTCCAAATAAAAAAAGAATTGCAGCTTCACAAGAGAAAGTAGCTGGGAGAGGATATTACATTTTGGCAATGACATGCTTGTAGCTAAGAAACACCTCACTTTTTGACATTTAGTTAAATGCTTCCTTGCTTTTAGCAAAAGTTTTGCAGTAATTCGCCAAACGTCAAGCACCAAATCAAACCTCATCATCAATATCAGCATCACTTCTCATTGGCACCATTAAATCTCTCAAGGATATTCCACTATCTTGGAGTGGTTACCACACACTGTAATGGGGGATTATAGGTTTCTATGGAAAGATGAGCTAGTTGAACCGATTAGCGTCCCTCATCTGTAGTTATCTTGTTTTTGCAACCCTATTACGTTTTTAACACTTCCCTTCCCCCGTGTCTCACTTTTATAGTCACTCTGTTAAATATTTTTGCTCCATCTTTCTACACTTTTGGTTCTTCAGCTCTTTGTCCAGTTTTTCCCCTATTTTCCATAACTCATTCCTTCCAAGGATTTAAAAAATGTAAAAAAAATCAGTACTTCCCATAGTCTTTCCTTCCTCTTGCAACCTGTGGAAAACTTAAGCTTAATGACTACATCCTGATTTACTGAGACTTAGGCCGGAATTTTGCCGGCGCTCAGGGGGCGGGTTTGGAGGCGGGACCACTGGCAAAATCGCAAAGATTGACAGCGGGCAGGAAACCTGCTGTCAACCCGCCTCCAATCAATCTTCCCAAGTGCCGGGTGCCCGATTTGCGCATGGACCCGACACATCGCGGCGGAAAGAGGATTATAGCCACTTAACTGCCTGTTAAAGGTTGTTAACAGGCAGTTAACAGGCTCTTTTTAAATTTTGACACTTCTACTTTGGGCTTCCCAACATCTGAACACCATGCCAGGTAAGTGTGGCATGTTGTGAGTCTGCTGTAATGTTTCTGCATTGATGACAGCTGCAGAAGTGGTGTGAAGGATCCAATGGTGCACTGGTGAGTTTCAGAGGTAAGAAAATGTTGGGAAATCATTTTTAATGCATTTAGACTTTTCTGCAGGTAACAAGTTTTGAATTGTATGTGTAGTCCCACTTCATTGGGAGAACCTCTCTCACCAGTGACAGATCGCTTCTGTAACCTCCCCTGCAGCTGCCATCTGTTCTAGCCTAAGGAGGGAGTCACTGGAGAGCCTGGGTGCAAGAGCTCACCTTTGTACAGTGATTGTGTTTGCAGCATCTCAATGCTGTCAAACACTGAGAAACAGCTGTCAATAAAAATTGTATGTGGTCCCTTTAAGAAAACCGGCAGATGACGCGTCATCAAATGATGTCATCTGACCGGCTTCCTCTTAATTGGCCGGCAAGCCCGCAGGGCGTGCTTAACAAGGCCAATTGACATAAAATCACGTCTGTGGGCAGGATGTAGTTGGGGGCAGGACTGGAACCCGGAAACCACCTGACCCGCTCCCAAGCCAAATCGATCGAGAAAATCGCGGCCATGCTTTTACTCTTTTATACCTGTACTATGGGCCGCGCCCATAAAAAAGACTTATGTCTTGAAGTTGGTTATTTATTTTCAGGGGATTAATGGCTTTATTAAAGGGGGAGTTTCATACAAACACATTAATCTGTTCGTGACTAATATCACTCAGGCCAATTTCATGTTATGTATCTATTTTTAAAAAGTGGATTAAATCTAAGCACTAAACCTATACAAGTTGCATGCCGATCAGTGAGCTTTTTCAGCAGCATGTATATTTTATAGGATCTTGTAGGAGCAGGAGCACAGATGATAAAGATTACAGAATTCCTCGAATATGTAACAACTGATTGAAGTTTTACACTAAAACCTCAAATTCTACTGAGATGATCTTGATTTTAATTAATTTATGATCTCAAACATTTTGCATTTCAATAGTTTTAGATATATATGTATATATAAAATGTAAACAGCACTTACTATGTAGTTGGTGTGGACATCTTGGTTGATTGAGATTTGCATTTTGCACCACCATGACCTTAAGATGAGCTTCAAAAAAATCTATTATCACTGCTGTGTACTGGTTCTGATTTTATATATGTTGTTTTTGCCACAAGTTTATTGACATCTCAATTAAAACAGCTAAATATAAAGAATATCGAGTGTCCTAAGATTTAGTGCTCTGACATTTTTGAAGAAGCTGGTCTTCGTACATTTAGAAGGTTGTGGGTTTAAAGCTCAATCCAGAAATTTGAATACATAATCTAGGCTAACTCTTCAGTGCCGTACTGAGGGAATGGTGCACTACTGGAGATGCTGTGTTCAGATGAATTTGGAGAGGTAAATAGAATTTGCTTTGACTGTTCCTATGTACATCCACGTGCTATCTGTAAAATAAAGCAGCTTAATGATTTATCTGGCTTCCTCACACCAATTATTTCTCCGTTCACCTTTGAAGAATTGGATAAATGCAAGATGGCACATGTGAAAGATCTGCTATCCAGCTCAGATCACGAGGCAGTCCTATTGCTTGCACTCCTGGGTTATGATGTCACATAATTAGATACTCAACAGTATGGGCACACTCCTGAATAGTACGACACTCCATTTACGGGATTGATCAGCACTGTTGTACCCTAGACAATACAGAAAGAACTTGTATTTATGTAATAAAAACAGAAAATGCTGGAAATACTCAGCAGGTCAGGCAGCATCTGTGGCGAGAGAAACAGAGTTAACGTTTCAGGTCAACAACCTTCCATCAGAACTATTTATGTATTTATGTAGCACCTTTCATATCTTCAGGACTTCTCAAAGAACTTTACAGCCAATGAATTGCTCTTGAAGTGCAGTCACTGTTATGTAGGCTAATGCAGCAACCAATTTGTGCACAGAAAGCTCCCACAATCAGCAGTAAGATAAATGAAGAATTAACCTGTCTTTTGGTGGTGATATTTGAGGGCTAAGTATTGGCCAGGAAACTGGAAGAACTTTCCTTGAATAGTGAACAGGCAGACATTGGTTAAATGTTGCATCTGAAAGACAATGCAATACACCTTCAGTACTGCACGGAAATGCTATAGCCCAGATTATGTGTTTAGTTCTCTGGAATGGGGTTTGAATCCACAACCTTCCAACACAGAGACGAGTGTGCTACCACTGAGCCAGGCTGACACTTGAGGTAGAACCACAACTTGTAACAGTGACCCTGGATCAATGTGATATTTTCTTGATCATCACTAGTGAGTACTTAATATGACCTTTGTATTGGTCATTTTTTTTTTATTAGTTCCTGGGCTGAGGGCGTCGCTGGCAAGGCCAGCATTTATTGCCCATCCCTAATTGCCCTTGAGAAGGTGGTGGTGAGCCATCGCCTTGAACCGCTGCAGTCCGTGTGGTGAAGGTACTCCCACAGTGCTGTTAGGGAGGGAGTTCCAGGATTTTGACCCAGCGACAATGAAGGAACGACGATATACTTCCAAGGCAGGATGGTGTGCAACTTGGAGGGGAACTTGCAGGGGATGGTGCTCCCATTGGCCTGCTGCCCTTGTCCTTCTAGGTCGTAGAGGTCGTGGGTTTGGAAGGTGCTGCCGAAGAAGCCTTGGCGAGTTGCTGCAGTGCATCTTGCAGATGGTACATACTGCAGCCACGGTGCGCTGGTGGTGGAGGGAGTGAATGTTGATGGTGGTGGATGGCGTGCCAATCAAGTGGGCTGCTTTGTCCTGGATGGTGTTGAGCTTCTTGAGTGTTGTTGGAGCGGCACTTATCCAGGCTCCTTACTTGTGCCTTGTAGATGGTGGAAAGGCTTTTGGGAGTCAGGAGGTGAGACGCTCGCCGCAGAATATCCAGCCTCTGACCTGCTCTTGTAGCCACAGTATTTATGTGCCTAGGCAATGGTGACCCCCCAGGATGTTGATAGTGGGGGATTCGGTGATGGTAATGCCATTGAATGTCAAGGGGCGGTGATTAGACTCTTGCTTGTTGCCTGGCACTTGTGTGGCGCGAATGTCGTCCAGGTCTTGTTGCATTCGGGCATGGACTGCTTCATTATCTGAGGAGTTGCGAATGGAACTGAACACTGTTCAATCATGAGCGAACACCCGAGTTTTGACCTTATGATAGATGGAATGTCATTGATGAAGCAGCTGATGATGATTGGGCCTAGGACACTGCCCTGAGGAACTCTTGCAATGATGTCTTGAGGCTGAGATGATTGACCTCCAACAACCACAACCATCTTCCTTGTGCTAGGTATGACTCCAGCCAGTGGAGAGTTTTCCCCCTGATTCCCATTGAGTTCAATTTTACTGGAGCTCCTTGATGCCAAACTCGGTCAAATGCTGCCTTGATGTCAAGGGCAGTCACTCTCCCCTCACCTCTGGAATTCAGCTCTTTTGTCCATGTTTGGACCAAGGCTGTAATGAGGTCAGGAGCTGAGTGGTCCTGGCAGAACCCAAACTGAGC
The DNA here is from genome assembly GCF_052327205.1 of Somniosus microcephalus. NCBI lineage: Eukaryota > Metazoa > Chordata > Chondrichthyes > Squaliformes > Somniosidae > Somniosus > Somniosus microcephalus. The sequence continues at coordinate 228,952,516 of NC_140992.1, forward strand.
ATCAGTGAGCAGGTTATTGGTGAGTAAGTGCCGTTTGATAGCATTGTCGACGACACCTTCCATCACTTTGCTGATGATTGAGAGTAGACTGATGGGCCAGTAATTGGACGGATTGGATTTGTCCTGCTTTTTGTGGACAGGACATACCTGGGCAGTTTTCCACATTGTTGGGTAGATGCCAGTGTTGTAGCTGTACTGGAACAGCTTGGCTAGAGGTACGGCTAGTTCTGGCGCATAAGTCTTCAGCACGACAGCCAGGATGTTGCCAGGGCCCATAGCCTTTGCTGTATCCAGTGTGCTCAGCCGTTTCTTGATATCACGTGGAGTGAATCGACTTGGCTGAAAACTGACTTCTGTAATGGTGGGGCCCTCAGGAGGAGGCCGATGTGGATCATCCACTCGGCACTTCTGGCTGAAGATGGTTGCAAATACTTCAGCCTTGTCTTTTGCACTCGCATACTGGGCTCTGTCATCATTGAGGATGGGGATATTTCTGTAGCCTCCTCCTCCCATCAGTTATTTAATTGTCCACCACCATTCATGACTGGATGTGGCAGGATTGCAGAGCTTTGATCTGATCCGTTGATTGTGGGATCGCTTAGCTCTGCCAAAAGCATGCTGCTTCCGCTGTTTAGCATGCATGTAGTCCTGTGTTGCAGCTTCCCCAGGTTGGCACCTTATTTTTAGGTATGCCTAGTGCTGCTCCTGGCATGCTCTTCTACACTCCTCATTGAACCAGGGTTGATCCCCTGGCTTGATGGTAATGGTAGAGTGAGAGATATGCTGGGCCACAAGGTTACAGATTGTGGTGGAATACAATTCTGCTGCTGCTGATGGCCTACAGCACCTCATGGATGTCCAGTTTTGAGTTGCTAGATCTGTTCTGAATCTATCCCATTTAGCATGGTGGTAGTGCCACACAACATGATGGAGAGTGTCACAGAATCAGAATCACAGAATCTACAGTGCAGATAGAGGCCATTTCGGCCCATCGAGCCTGCACCGACACATATCCCACCCTATCCCCGTAACCCCACGTATTTAATCCCCTAACACTAAGGGTCAATTTATCATAGCCAAATCAACCTAACCTGCACATCTTTGGACTGTGGGAGGAAACCAGAGCACCCGGAGGAAACCCACGCAGACACAGGGAGAATGTGCAAACTCCACACAGACAGTCGCCCGAGGCCAGATTTGAACCCGGGTCCCTGGCGCTGTGAGGCAACAGTGCTAACCACTATGCCACCGTGCCCTCAGTGTGAAGATGAGATTTCGTCTCCACAATGACTGTGCGGTGGTCACTGCTACCAATGCTGTCCTGGACAGATGCATCTGCGACAGATAGATTGGTGAGGACGAGGTCAAGTAGGTTTTTCCCTCGTGTTGGTTCTCTCACCACCTGCCGCAGTCCTAGTTTTGCCTTCAGGACTCAGCCAGCTCAGTCAGTATTGGTGCTACCGAGCCACTCTTGGTGATGGACATTGAAGTCCCCCACCCAGAGTACATTCTGTGCCCTGCTACCCTCAGTGCTTCTTCCAAGTGGTGTTCAACATGGAGGAGTACTGATTCATCAGTTGAGGGAGGGCAGTAGGTGGTAATCAGCAGGAGGTTTCCTTGCCCGTGCTTGACATGAAGCCATGAGACTTCATGGGGTCCGGAGTCAATGTTGAGGGCCACTCGCTCCTGACTGTATACCACTGTGCTGCCACCTCTGGTGGGTCTGTCTTGCCAGTGGGACAGGACATACCCAGCGATGGTGATGGAGGAATCTGGGACATTGGCTGAAAGGTATGATTCTGTGAGTATGACTATGGCAGGCTGTTGCTTGACTAGTCTGTGGGACAGCTCTCCGAATTTCAGCACAAGTCCCCAGATGTTAGTGAGGGGGACTTTGGAGGGTTTTCTGGGCTGGGTGTGCCATGGTCATGTCTGAAGCCGGTGTTGATGCTGGGTGGTCTGTCTGGGTTTATTCTTCTTATTGTTTTTCGTAGCAGTTGTGTACAACTGAGTGGCTTGCTAGGCCATATAGTCACTGTGGTAGTTAAAGAAAAGAAAGACTTGCATTTATATAGCGCTTTTCACGACCACCAGTCATCTCTAAGCGCTTTACAGTCAATTAAGTACTTTTGAAGGGTAATCACTGTTGTAATGTAGGAAACGCGATAGCCAGTTTGAGCACAGCAAGCTCCCACAAACAGCAATGTGTTAATGACCAGATAATCTGTTTAGTGATGTTGATTGAGGGATAACTATTGTCTAGGACACCGGGGATAACTCCTCTGCCCCTCTTTGAAATAGGATCTTTTACGTCCACCTGAGTGGGCAGGCGGGGCCTTGGTTTAACCTCTCATCTGAAGGGCGGCACCTCTGCCAGTGTAGCACTCCCTCAGTACTGCATTGGAGTATATTTTTGTGCTCATGTCTCTGGAGAGGGACTTGAACCCGCAGATTTCTGACTCGGAGGTGAGGGTACTATCAACTGAACCACAGCTGACACATGGGACGATTTTGCCAGCCCTGGGGAGGTGGGTATGGAGGTGGGACTGCCGGGAAAATGGCAGAATCTGGGGGTGGGTACCCACCCGGGGGTGGGTACCCACCCTAACCACCCTGCCCCAACCCGCCTCCGTGCCATCTTCCCAGGAGTCGGGTACCCGACCCGCGCTGGGAGCCGCCTCCTCGAGGCGGGAAGGGGATTAGTGCCATCTAACTGCTTGTTAGCAGGTAGTTAACGGGCAGTTTTTTGGATAATCCCTATTTTGCCACCTAAAGTGTGAGCTTCCCGACGGCTCCGAACCTTGCCAGGGTCAGCGAGGCGAGCCGTGGGTCTGCGGGGGTCGGAGGGGCCGAGATGTCCGGTGTGCAGGTGAGTGATGGGTGCATGTGTGCAGAGGTAAGTGTGTGAGGTGAGTGTTGTGTTTTAAAAGCTTTACTTACCTTTGCTTCTTCCTGCAGGCTTCATCCCTTCAGGTCTCGGGAGTCCCTCAGCTCACCAGTAGAGAAAGCAGAATGGCCGCTTAATTCTCAAATGCATCAGCCTTCTGCTTTCTGCTCAGGAAGGCTTTCTAATTGAGTCTTGAGTAAAGAGGGATCGCATGGGGGCTGGGGGGTTGTGGCCGGACTGCCGGAGGAGCACGAGGTGGGCCAGGACCTCCACGGGGAGGGGTTTGTAAGAAGATCGGAGGCCGGGACCAGCACGGGCGGGGAAGTCAGAAGAAGATCGGGGGCCGGGACTAACACGGGGACGGGGGAGTTCGGGTATGCATCCGGGGCTGGAGAAGCAGGGGGGGATCGGTGGCCTCCTTTGAGTGACCGGGGGGGGGGGGGCGCGGGGGGTCTCCGATCGCAGGGCATGTGTTAGGCAGGGACACTAGATCCAGGAGGTATGTGTAAAGGCACTTACCTCCTGGATGCAGCAGTCCTCGCCTTGCATTAGCTGGTGGGTTTCCCAAGGCCTGCAAAACTCGACCAGCTAACGTTAAATTCAAAATGGAGATTAAAGCAGAGGCTTCCAACAAGATGTTGCAAAGTGAATTTCTCTTGATCCCAATACGGCAAAATGTATAGGTTAAAAATTATGAATTTTCATATCAAGAATGTCTGAGATCACCCAAGCTACAGGCATCTATTTCTTTTGGGTGCTATGGAGCTTTGAGCATGAGTGTGCACCAGAACTCCTATTATACATTTATTTAAATATTTCTATTGTGCTGGAAAACATCGTGATGCAGGATTAAGTAAATGTACCATTGTCGTGCTCCAATATACAGAGAGCTTATTAATTTGGGGCTAGCTCAAAATCAAGGTCACAGATTATTTACTGAGTGATATTTTCAAATAGATTATTTGTGCTCTGAATTAATGAATATATTTCTAGGTGACTTACATATAGAGAATTAAATGTAGCAGATAAACCTAACCTGTTACAACACTGTCAGATGGAACCAATTTCAGCATTAATATAGGTTGTAATGCAATGATGATCTGGACATGGTAAATTGCAGAATTACATTACATCAAAATAAAATTACAGTCTGAGTCAGAAATAGCAGTAACAAATTTTTTAATGCTAACACAGTTGTACCAACACATTGGGCTGGATTTTCCTAAGCCCCTGGAGTCGGGTTGGAGGCGTGCGGGCGATAAAAATCGGAGATCCGGGGGTCCCGACCCCATCCCGCCTCCAACCCGCCTCCATGTCAATTTCATAGGAGTCGGGTACCCGACAAGTGCTGGAACCCGACTCCCAGAGGCGGGAAGGGATTAAAGGCAATTAAACTGCCTGTTAACAGGTAGTTAACAGGTAGTTTTTTGCCTATTCGCGATTTTTATTGCAGGTTTGTGGGCTTCCCGACAGCTCCAAACCACGAAAAGTTTTCAAGGCGGGACGTGGGTCTGAGGTCTTGGAGGGGTCGAGATGCCCAGTGTTCAGGTGAGTGAGGGGTGCAGGAGTGCAAAGGTAAGTGTCATAGAGTCATAGAGTCATAGAGTTTTACAGCACAGAAAGAGGCCCTTCGGCCCATCGTGTCTGCACCGCCCATCCATCCCTGTCCAGTCTAATCCCATTTTCCAGCATTTGGTCCATAGCCTTGTATGCAATGGCATTTCAAGTGCTCATCCAAATGCTTCTTGAATGTTGTGAGGATTCCTGCCTCTACCACCCTTTTAGGCATTGAGTTCCACATTCCAACCACCCTCTGGGTGAAAAAGTTCCTCCTCAAATCCCCTCTAAATCTCCTGCCCCTTACCCTGAATCTATGCCCCCTTGTTATTGACCCCCCTACTAAGGGGGAAAGTTCCTCTTTGTCTACCCTATCTATGCCCCTCATCATTTTGAACACCTCAATCAGGTCCCCCCTCAGCCTTCTTTGCTCCAAGGAAAACAACCCCAGCCTGTTTAGTCTTTCTTCATAGCTGAGGCGCTCCATCCCAGGTAACATCCTGGTGAATCTTCTCTGCACCCTCTCCAAAGCAATCACATCCTTCCTATAGTGAGGTGACCAGAACTGCACACAGTACTCCAGCTGTGGCCTCACCAGCGTTTTGTACAGCTCCATCATAACCTCCCTGCTCTTATATTCTATGCCTCGGCTAATGAAGGCAAGTATCCCATATGCCTTTTTAACCACCTTATCTACCTGTTCCGCTGCCTTCAGGGATCTATGTACATGTACACCAAGGTCCCTCTGACCCTTTGTACTTCCTAGGGTCCTACCACTCATTGTGTATTCCCTTGCCTTATTTGTCCGTCCAAAATGCATCACCTCGCACTTTTCAGGGTTAAATTCCATTTGCCACTTTTCCGCCCATCTGACCAACCCGTTTATATCGTCCTGTAGCCTGAGGCTTTCCTCCTCGCAATTTACCACCCCACCAATTTTCGTGTCATCTGCAAACTTACTGATCATACCTTTTACATTCTCATCCAAATCATTTATGTAGATCACAAACAACAAGGGACCCAGCACCGATCCCTGAGGTACCCCACTGGACACAGGCTTCCAGTCACAAAAGCAACCTTCGACCATCACCCTCTGCCTCCTGCCACTCAGCCAGTTTAGGATCCAACGCGCCAAGGCACCCTGGATCCCATGGGCTCTTACCTTCTTGACCAGTCTCCTATGCGGGACTTTGTCAAAAGCTTTACTGAAGTCCATGTAAACCACATCCACAGCATTTCCCTCATCCACCCCCCTAGTCACCCCCTCGAAAAATTCAATCAGATTTGTCAGACATGATTTACCCTTGACAAAGCCATGCTGACTATCCCCGATTAATCCTTGCCTCTCCAAGTGGAGACTAACTTTGTCCCTCAGAATTTTTTCCAATAATTTCCCTACCACAGATGTTAGGCTCACTGGCCTGTAATTCCCTGGTTTATCCCTGCTACCCTTCTTGTATAATGGCACTACATTAGCTGTTCTCCAGTCCTCTGGTACATCCCCTGTGGCCAGAGAGGTTCTGAAAATTTGTGTCAGAGCCCCTGCAATCTCCTCCTTTGCCTCCCACAGCAGCCTGGGATACATCTCGTCCGGGCCTGGGGATTTATCCACTTTTTGGCCTGCTAAAACCGCTAGCACCTCCTCCCTCTCGATGCTAATATGTTCAAGTATGTCACAGTCCCCTTGCCCGATTTCTATGTCCGCATCGTCTTTCTCCATAGTGAACACAGATGCAAAAAATTCATTTAAAACCCCGCCTACATCATCTGGCTCTACACACAGATTGCCACTTTGGTCCCTAATGGGCCCTACCCTTTCCCTGGTTATCCTCTTGCCCTTAATATACTTGTAAAACATTTTAGGATTTTCCTTTATTTTGCTCGCCAGTGTTATTTCATGGCCCCTCCTCGCCCTCCTAATTTCTTTTTTAAGTATGCCCCTGCACTTTTTATACTCCCCTAGGGCTTCTTCCGTCTTTCGTCTTTTGTAACTGCCAAAAGCCCCCCTTTTATTTCTAATGCATTTTTGTATATCCCTTGTCATCCAAGGTTCCCTTTGCTTGTTGGTCCCACCCTTGACCTTTACAGGAACATGTTGGTGTTGTACTCTCTCTATTTCCCTTCTGAAAGTCTCTCACTGTTTTGATGCGGATTTTCCTATAAGTAGCTGCTCCCAGTCCACTTTGGCCAGATCCTGCCTTATCATATTAAAATCGGCCTTCCCCCAATTTAGAACCCTTATTTCCGGGCCGTCTTTGTCTTTTTCCATGACCACCTTAAATCTCACCGAATTATGGTCACTGTCGCCAAAATGCTCTCCTACTGATACTTCCACCACTTGCCCGGCTACATTCCCCAGAATTAGGTCCAGTACCGCCCCCTCTCTTGTAGGACTTTCTACATGTTGGCTCAAAAAGCTCTCCTGGATGCACTTTAAGAATTCTGCACCCTCTAAGCCTTTCACACTCTGACTATCCCAATTTATATTGGGGAAGTTGAAATCCCCCACTATTATTACCCTATTATTTTCACACTTCTCTGAGATTTGCCTACATATCTGTTCCTCTATCTCCCCCTGACTGTTTGGGGGCCTATAGTACACTCCCAGCAAAGTGCTTGCCCCCTTTTTGTTTTTAAGTTCTACCCATAAGGCCTCATTAGAGGAACCCGCTAATATATCATCCCTCCTTACAGCAGTAATTGACTCCTTAATTAATATTGCAACACCCCCTCCCCTTTTACACCCCCCTCTGTCTCGCCTGAAGATTCTATACCCCGGAATATTGAGCTGCCAGTCCTGACCCTCCCTCAACCATGTCTCCGTGATAGCAACAATATCGTACTCCCATGTGCTCAACAACAACTTCAGTTCATCCACCTTATTTGCAAGACTCCTTGCATTAAAATAAATGCCTTCCAGCCCTGCCATATTCCCTTTTGCCTTCACATATTTGCTCTGCCTTCCCAGCTGACTTGTTTTTTCCTCTGTATTTGGCTGTAAATCACCCCCTACTATAGCTCCACTCTGTACCCCATCCCCCTGCCAAGTTAGTTTTGCAAGTGTTTAAATAAGTTTAACTTACTTTTACTTACCTTTACAGGAGTCCTGCATTCCGGTGTCGGGAGTCGGCTGCAAGAACCACAGAAGCTCCGATTTTTAAAAAAAAATCAGCTTCTTTGTTTCTACAGCAAAATGATTTTAAAGTTATCCTGAGAAAGGACTGAGGCTGAATTAGCAGTTTTTCAGTGCTTGACAGCTTCAAACAGCTGTTAAACACTGATATTTCATCTGCCAAAAGCTTTTGACAGATGAAATATCAATCTCTGATGTCACCTGTTGCCGGGTGGCCCTTAATTGGCCTGCTGAGCCCACAGGGCGGGCTCAACAAGGTCAATCAGAGGAAAATCCAGTGGGTTGGCCACATCTCCATGGAGGCGGGACAACAAGCCCGAATGTGGGTTTCCCACCTCCAACCCGCCCCCGTAGCAAAATCCAGCCCATTGTCTTAGTTCTCGCCTAAATATTCTACAATACTATGTTAAACATCAATTTACTACAGTACTGATCCTACTGTACTATACATATACACATTATGCCATTAATATTAAGATGAGATTAGTTTGTAGTAGTAAATGACATGTGGCGCCCTCTGATTTAGTCCCATCCAGTGCAAGTGGATTAATAGTGTAGGGGGTGGCGGGTGGCGCGTGCGCCCAGTCAGTTATGCTCCTGACTGCCTGCGAGCGGTTCGAATCGCTCCCACGCCCCTGGGTTCTAGACACCGGACTTAGGCACAGGCGGCGATACAGAAAGACTTGAGTAGACAGGTGGTTTGGTGTAAGAAAACCAAGATTTTTATTAAAACAGAAATGAAAACACAGTCTTATGAGAAAATTACTGGTAGAGAACAATTACAGGCATATAACACTATAATTATACTTATACAGGGAATGGGGAACACACGGCACATCGAGGGAAAAATGACTACTTTAACAATCCCCTTATCCTTATCCCACCCCTATACCTAACTAGATTTAGCTATGAGGGGCCAGGAATTCATGCTCACCAATCCAAGGCAAAACTTGTTGTTTTAGCAATTGTGAATTTTGAGGTCTGGGCTGCTGTCCTTTGGGGTACTTCGTCGCCACGTGGTCTCAGGGCGCGGTGCTGGAGCTGCTGCTGTGACACACCTTTCTTCTCCTCAGCTACCGTCAGCATCTCGTCGCGATGGGTTCTCTTCTTTTTCTCCCTTGGGCGGTCGTCGGCGGTAACGTTGCGTCAATGAGACGATTAGCAGTCTTCACTGCTTAGATTTTCCTACCCATTTTTAGAACGCCAGCATATTAGTTATGGCGTGGACACCTGCGTTTAACGCCTGCTCATTTGCAGTGTTCAACTAACCAACTTAGTCTCACTGTCCTCAGATATTTTCTTCCCCGAGTGTTAGCTTATAACTCAGCGCTCGGTCTTAATTAATACGTCTTCTGCTGCCCTTCTCTGCTCTTTGTTGGGTTTACCTTACTCTTCATCTCGGTTTGTCTCGCCTCATTTCCTCTGCCCTCTCTCGTGGCCCGGGTGTCCTGGGTGACTTTGGACTCGGGTCTTGTTCCCCTCCCCTGCTGTTGGTATGGATGTCCTTGACTGCTGAGAAACCAGTGCGGGGAGCGAGAAGAGAACCCGCCACGAGGCCAGGGCTCGAGTGCGAGTGGCGGCAGCCCAAGGCCCGACAAGGGGTCAGAGTCGAGAGCAGAGCAAGAGTCAAGAGACAAGACAAGAGAGCGATTGCTACTAAGGGCCTACAATTATACTCCTTTCGATGGCCCTTATCTGCACGCCAAATCAGGTCAGTCCATTGTTTCACTTTTGGCGGGCTGTGTTAAATGATTGCACCAATCTAAAATAACTGGTTATAGATGGCCATTTATCGCACCTAATGGCCTGATGTCCGGGCTGTATTGTCATTAATGCATTTTGATCGGCCTGTCCAGCCTTGATGGCTTCCTTAAGCTGTTTCCAATTATTTATGCGGGCAAACTAATGGCCTCATGTTTAGGCCTAACTGGGTTGATCTGTTCCAATTTGACGAAAATGCACATTCAAATGTTTGCTTAGCTGTCTGGCCCTTCAAACACAAAAGTCCTTTTCACAGAAATGCATTTTAAGTTTCGATTTCCCAAAGCTGCTTGTTCTGAGCTGCAGAGTCCAGGCTTTTAAAATCTTACAGGCTTTTGGTCACGAGGTGCGGACGCCATCTTTGGGTACCCTTTTTAAATTGTCCCTAGGGTCACTTTTATTAATAACCTTGGGGAAATGTGGAAATTTTGCGAATCCTACAATAGTGGACTAATGTAGAGAGCCATTGTCCCTGCATGTGCCTTGTGCTTGATGTGGCTCTGGAGTTTCAACATTGTAGTATGGGCACATCTGTCATTCACTCTGGCCTAGTAGACTTCTCAAAGATGACTGTCTTGACACAGTATTTTAGCCTTCCTAGGAATGTTGCTCCAAATCAGATATTGTTGGTACAAGACAGAACAAGACAATTCTGTTGCACTATCCTTTGAAATAATCTAAACAGACTCCTGTTGCTTTAAGAGGTGGAGCCTATTACTATTAATGCTTGTGGAGAGGGGCCAAACACCTCACCCATTTCATTGGTTCCACTCTTATCTATCATAACCAGAGCATCTCCAGCAATGGCTTCTCTTTCCACCCCTGCACCATGACCTCCGAAGTCCCCCAAGGATCAGTGTTTGGCGCACACCTCTTTCTCATGTACGTGTTGCTGATGCACCCAGCTGTACCTATCCACCACCTCTCTCGACCCCTCCACTGCCTTTGTGTTTGTTAGACTGCTTGTTCAATAGCCAGTCTTGGATGAGCCACACTATCCTCCAGTTATACATTCGGAAGACTGAAGCCATCGTCTTCAGCCTTAACCATAAACTCTGTAACCGATTCCATTATCCTCCCCGACCATTGTCTCAGGCTAAACCAGACTATTCGCGGTCTCGGTGCTCTATTCGATCCTGAGCTGAGCATCTGAGATAATATTTTCTCAATTACAAAGGCCGACTATTTCTTCCTCCATAACATTGCCTGCTTCAGCCTTTGCCTCAGCCCATCTGTCGCTGAAGTTCACATTCATACCTCTGTCACCACCAGACTAGACTATTCCAAAGTTCTCCTGGCGAGTTGCCCATCCTCCACCCTCTGTGAACTTCAGCTCATTCAAAACTCTGCTGCCTGTATCACATCCTGCACCAGGCACCGCTCACCCATTAGAATTGTCCTTGCTGAACTCCATTGGCTCCCAGTCTCCCAATGCCTAAAATGTAAAATTCTCAGCTTTTTGATTAAACCACTTCATGGCATTGCCCCTCCCTATCTCTGCAACCTCTTCTAGCCCTATATCCCCCTGAACTCTCCTTTCCTCTGACTCTGGCCTCTTGTGCGTCCCTCCCTCCATTTACCCCACCATTAGTGACCGTGGCCACAATTTTCCCAACCCCGAGGAGGTGGGTTTGGAGGCGGGACAGTTAGAAAATCGCAAAAAATGAGCGCTGGTTCGGAATCCGCCTCAAACATGCCTCCGCGCAATTTTGCCAGAGGTGGGTTTGATGGGTGCGATTCGGTCCCGCCTCCATCAGTCGGGAGAGGTAGTTAAGACCCTTAACTAGTCATTAAGGGCCTCTAAAATCCTATTTTGACAGGCCTTTGTTATTTTGTCACATTTTGCGCATGTTGCACGACCCTCCTAAACCACGCCAGCTAATCCTGGTGGGTTGACAAGTGGATGGCCTCCTCACAGCTGCAGCTCCACCATTAAAACAGAGCTTTCATCAGGGAGCAGTTGCAGGTGGCAGAACTTTTGTTCCACAGGTCTTTCAGCACTTTTAGCAGGCCTACCGAAGTCGGAGCTGCTGCAGCTTCTATCTCTCAACTGTGGGACCTCCTTGGAAGATCCTCCCACCGCTTGGACTGAGCTCTTCCTCAACGGAGGTATCTGCCAGCAGCATAGGAACCATTTATTTCCTTTCATCATGGACCTCAGATTCAGATGAGGAGCAGCCATGACAGCAGCAGAACCAGGCAGCTCAGCAGCAACAGCAGCAGGAGCCCCAACCTCCTGCTCACCCACCTGATGCTACACAGGGCAGAAGGCGCTAGCGCATGGAAGCACGTCGCTGCAGGAGATACCCTCCTCTCAGGGTTTACAGACAGAAGATGAGCTACCTCAACATGAGTGAGCAGCAGTTTCGCGGGAGGTTGTCGGAGACATCTGCGTAATGCTGCACGAACACCTGGAGCCCAGAGGAGCGGGTGGACACCCCTTACCAGTGGCTGTCAAAGTCACCACCGCACTCTACTTTTTTGCCTCAGGCTCCTTCTAGGGATCATCAGCAGACATCAGCGGCATCTCTCAGTCGGCCGGCCACAGTTGCATCACGCAGGTTACCGATGCCACTCCCTCAATGTACAGCTGGTATGTAACCACAAGGAGGAGATTTTGCATGTTTGCGCCAAGTTCTGTGGTAGTTGCCATGACTCGTTCATCCTGTGGAACTCTAGTGTTCCTCTGCTCTTCAATCCGCCAAACCAACTTAACGGATGGCTCCTTGGTGACAAGGGCATCCCCTGAAGAAGTGGCTAATGACGCCGATCAGGAGGCCAGCTAATGAGGCTGAGGAGCGTTACAACGCCAGCCACATTTCGACCAGGTCCATCATCGAGCAAACCATTGGCTTGCTGAAGATGCGCTTCCGATTTCTTGATAGATCAGGTGGAGCCCAGAATGGTCGTGGTCTGCCGTGCCCTGCACAACATGGCACAGCGTCGTGGCTTGCAGCTTCCTGATGAGCAAGCGGCTCAGTTCATAGCCTCCTCAGATGAGGCGGAGGAGGAGGAGGACCGAGTGGCGGCATATCTACCAGCAGCGGCGGCAGCATGCGAGCACATGGCTGCTGTGATGCAAGGGATGCACTCATCCTGGCCAGATTTGCATAGGTTGCCCATTGTGGCACATGTGCTTGGCTCCTTCTTAACACATGATAGACAATGGACATGACTCTCTGGCCTCCTTTCACTCTGACCACTGACCTGACCATGCAAGTGTCTCGGGGCCTGCAATGTGGAGCTGCCTAAGTTGAAATGACAGATGCCATCACGCCAACAATTTGCCATCACCTAATTTTATTACGTGCACACAGGGATGGCATTTCATCAATAAACAGAAACAATCGCCCAAGTGCCTACCCCTGTAACTAGTGGTGCTTTATTTTTCTTTTACACATGCTCCTATGTGGTGCTTCCCCTGTGGCTTCAACAGACGTGGAGGCCCCTTGCTCGCTTTCATGCTGCTCCTGCTTCGACACCTTTGGCGGGCGTCCTCTGGGTTTCCAAGCCTGTGAGGGCTCGCCAAACATCTGCTCATCCTGCAGCTGAGACGCCCATCTCAGTTGGGTGCGGACTCTGGTGGGGCTTTGACCAAGGGCTACGCAGTGCCATGGAAGTGTGAGCGCTTGGAGAAGAGCCTTGTTCTCTGCCACCAACTTCCCTCTCATGGGTCAGGACCCTCTCAGCACTTACAAGTGGCTTGAGAGCACCTTGCTGCACAACAGGGGGGGCCATAGGGACCTGTTTCTGCACTGGCAGTCCTACTCAAAAGGACTTCCATGAAGGTCTGGTTTCTCTGCTCAATAGCTGCCCAAAGCTCCTCCAGAGATGTCAGTCTATTCTGAACATTCACCATGTTTTCCAGACTCTGGTGACTTAGGTCCTCCATGGCCGTAGCCATCCTCTCCTCTACAGTAGCCACCCTTTCCAAAGAGGTAGACACTCTTTCCAGAGAGGTAGCCATCGTAACCATGGAGGTTGCCATCCTTTCCGTGGTGGTGCGTTCATGCGCCATTGCCTCCACAAAGGCACTGCTCATGTTAGAGTTGGACTCCTCCATCCTCTCCACACTCACAGTGACCCTGGAGACAAAACCTGTCAGAGACTCCTGCACCTGCTCCTGGAGTTCCAGCACCGCTCTCCTTCTGGATGGATCCAGAGGCACAGGGTCCACATGCAGCGGAGGAAAGCTAGGAGAGTCCTGCGACCTCCGACGAGGACGCTCCACTGCTGTCATGTCTCCACCACCTGCTGATGCTCACCTGTGAGATGTGATACACACGGTGACAACACTACTCTATCTCGCGAAGGTCCCACTGAGGTGTGCGTATCTGCACTGGTGCTGGGTGCGCTTACATCTGCTGACGCTGCATCCTCAGAGGTTGCAGGTTCCCCTGAGGAGTCTTGCTGCTCAGCCTCTTCCTCATCGACAGTGGGGTGGAGCTCTGTGGATGGTCCTGTGGGGGAGTAAAGGCATGGGTTAGACATTTCACGGAAGTGTGGCATGCAGATGCAATAGTGCAGATGCTCAAGTGGCATTTGTATTGATTTCTTTGTGGGTTCAATGACGACACATTCATGAAAGAGAATGAGTTTTAATCTAAAGTCTGTTCAACTCTTTATACAGCATTTACAGGAGACATCATGTTAGAAATCCATCTAAAGCGAAACTGAAACTAAACCAAACTGCTTGTCTCTGTCACATGACCTCTGCTGGTCAGGCATAAGAAATCAATACATGCAAACATGCTGATAAGGCATCATAATCAAACAGGCAAATAACATCACTATTTGCTGATATCATTACATCTCCCTTTCTTAAAACAAAAGTATTTTACTTTTAACTAACAACATGTTTTCTTTGTATTAGTCTGCATTTTAACTGTCACACTTAATGAACTTACATTATCATTATCATGATCAAGGTTTTTTAACCTTGCTTTGTGTGTTCACATGAAATATGTCAATACACTAGAACTTGAAGAAAGAATAAGATAACATTACTTCCTTCTATAACAATAGTCCTTAAATTTGCTCAATGAGTCTCTCAGGAGGCTTCACGTGTCTTGAGGATTTTCTGATTGATTGTCCTTGAATCTGAGTTGTTGCCTCAGATGATGTGTTCTCAGCTGTGTGATCAGGTTGTTCAACAGTATCAGTCTCTTGACCTGCTGTGTGATCAGGTTGTTCAACAGTATCAGTCTTATGACTTGCTGTGGCTGGTCCCATGAGAAAATCTCGACGATTTCTTCTCAGAACAGCACCCTCATCTGTCTGAATGGTGTATGATCTTGGTTGAACTTCACTCAGGACAGTTCCCTTCTGGGTCCATATGTTTGTTTTGTCTTTGAACCTTACTTGGTCACCAGTGTGGAGTTCAGGTAGGTCTTGTGTTCCTCTGTCATAGTAGTACTTTTGCTTTTCTTTCTGTTGCTCTTTGAACTTCCTCACTTTCTCCCCCTCTTTTGTTTTCAGGAGGTTCTCCGGGATGGGTAGGTTTGACCTTAGCCGACGTCCCATAAGGAGTTGGGCTGGTGACATACCACACTCGAGCGGCGTTGTGCGGTATACAAGCATGCTTTGGTAGAAGTCAGTTCCACTGTCTTTTGCCTTGTACATCAGTCTTTTCACTGTCTGGACCGATTTTTCCACTAGTCCATTGGACTGTGGAAAGTGAGGACTTGACGTTGTGTGGACAAAGTCCCACTCTTTGGCAAAGTGTCAGAAACTTGCATTGTAAAACTGGGGTCCGTTGTCTGTGAAGACCTCGCTTGCCACGCCATGTCTGGAGAATATGGCTTTCATATATGTTATCACAGCATCTGCAGTGGTGGTGTGAAGTCTACAAACCTCTGGATACAGGGAGTAATAGTCTGTGACTACAAGATAGTCCTTCCCTTGACATACGAATAGGTCAGTGCCTACTTTCTGGTAAGGTCTGTCTGGTGCTGGGTGTGGCTGTAGTGGTTCTACCGGATTGCTTGCTCGATATTTCAGGCATATTGTGCAGTTTGACACCTCATTTGTCACATCTTGGTTGATTCGTGGCCAGTACATCACCTCTCGTGCTCTTTTCTTACACTTTTCGATTCCCAGATGTCCTCCATGGATCTTTTTTAACATCTCTTTTCTCAGACTCTTTGGGATAACTATTTTACTTCCTTTGTGGATGATGTCTTCAACCACTGATAGTTCCGCCCTGCAGTTCCAGTACTCTGCCATGTCAGGTGAGCAGTCTTGCTTCATGTTGGGCCATCCATCCAAGATGCTTTTCCTCAGTCGTCTCATTGTTTCATCTTTGTTTGTCTCAGTCTTTATGAGCTCCATTTTTGCATCTGCTATGGGCAGTGCACTTGTGATCATGTCCATGTAGGCGTTCACTTTTTCATCCATTGTGGTGTTTGTGGGCTCACTTGGGTCAACAGCTCTGGACAACGTGTCTGCTGTATACATCAGCTTACCCGGTGTGTATGCAACATTCAGTGTATAGCGTTGCAGCCTGATCATCATTCTTTGTATTCTAAGTGGACAGCTATTTAGTGGCTTTTGGAACAATGCAATCAAGGGCTTATGGTCAGTCTCTACACTGATTGCTTGTCCTGCCACAAACTGGTGAAATCTTTCACAGGCGTATGTGATGCTGAGCAGCTCCTTTTCTATTTGAGCATATCGCATCTCCGCGTCTGTCATTGAGCACGATGCATATGCAATAGGTTGCCAGTAGTCATATTTTTGCAGAAGAACGGCACCGAGCCCACTCTGTGATGCATCTGATGATATCTTGATGGGTCTCGCTGGGTCATAAAACCTCAGAACTGGTTCCTCTGTGAGCAGTTTCTTTAGATCGCTCCATGACTTCTCATGCTCATGATTCCATTCCCATTCTATGTTCTTTTCAGTTAGTCTTTTCAGTGGCGCCATCTTTTCTGAGAGTTTGGATATGAATTTCCCCATGTAGTTGATCATTCCATTAAACCTCTGCACGTCCTTTTTGCATTGTGGCTTTGGCATATTCTCAATGGCGGACACCTTTCTGGGATCTGGTCTGATGCCCTCACTGCTAAGGATATCTCCCACGAATGTCAGTTCTGTCACCCCGAGCTGGCATTTCTCTCTATTCAGCTTCAGGTTTGTTTTCCTTGTTGCTTCCAGCACTTTTTTCAGTCTCTCGTCATGCTCAGTTCTCGTGGTTCCCCATACTATGATGTCATCCATTGATGTATCAACTCCCTCCAGGTGCTCATAGATCATATGGATAGTTTTGTGATACACTTCAGGAGCTGAGGCAATGCCGAATGGTAACCTTAGGAATCTGTATCTGCCAAATGGACTGTTGAACGTGCACAGTCTTGAACTTGCTTCGTCCAATTTCATCTGCCAAAATCCTGATGATGCATCTAACTTGCTGAAATACTTTGCATTTGCAAACTGTGCCATGATTTCCTCATGTGTAGGAAGCTTGAAGTGCTCTCTCTTTATTGCTCTGTTTAGATCTCTTGGATACAGGCAAATTCTGAGCTTTCCATTCTTTTTGTCCACTACGACGAGGGAACTCACCCACTCAGTCGGCTCATCTATCTTCTGAATCACGTTCAGGCTTTCCATCCTGTCCAACTCTGCCTTCAGTTGCTTTTGAAGAGCAAACGGAACTTTTCTGCATGGATGTATGACCGGTGTCATACTTTTATCTACTCTGATCGTGTGTTCTCCTGGAATGCAGCCTAGACCCTTAAATAGGTCGTTGTACTCTTTCATGAGTTCATCATAGACTGTCTCTCCTTCGCTTTACACAATGAGGGCTCTCTTTACCAGGTTCAGTCTCTCACAGGCTTTTAAACCTAGTATGGCCTGCACATCCTTTGGCACCACGATTAATGCTAGCGTGTGCTCTCTGTCCTTGTGTGTTACTTTGACAATGTATCTTCCTTTCACTGGTATATCAGTACCTGAGTATCCTGTCACTTTCACTTTTATTCCATGTATCTTTGGACTGGGTCTAATTTTCTTAAAATCAGTCTCTGATATCACATTAACTTGTGCTCCAGTATCCAATTTAAATGGAATGTGTATGTCATTCACTTTTAGTGTCAACATCCAGTCTCTTTCTTCTTTTTTGTTTTCAGACACAACATCTACATAGAACTCCTCTATCTCGCTTTCATCTACTGTATGGACCTTGCTTTGTTGCGCTTGGTTCTTACAGCAACGGGCATAATGGTTGTTCTTGTTGCAACTATTGCATGTTTTACCATATGCTGGACACTTTCTTGGTGGATGCTGTGTACCGCATCGACTACATGTCTTTCGATTGCCCCTTTCATTTTTGTTTGCTGGCCATGCCTCTTTTTTCACATTGGCGCTCTTTTTGTTAAACAGTTTGTGTCCGTTCATTCTCACTGCATCCACGTTGCAGCTACTGTCACTGAACAGCTCCTTTGCCTGCAACTTCACAGTCTCTGTAGCCCTACACAGTGCTATGGCTTTTCCCAGGTCTAGATCTTGCTCTCTTAGCAGTCTTTCCCTTAGACCATTATCTGGAATACCACACACCAGTCTGTCTTTTATCAGCGAGTCTGTCAGTCCCCCAAATTCACACGATTTGCTTCGGTTTCTCAGTTCAGTCACATACTGATCAATAGTCTCTCCCGTTTTCTGTACACATGTGAAAAACCTGTGCCTCTCAAACATCACGTTACGTTTAGGTATGCAGTAGGCCTCAAACTGTTCCATTATTTTATCTAGCTTCATTTTGTTTCCATTAGCAGCGAATGTGAAGTTATTATACACCTCCAGCGCTTCATCACCCATGACATGTAAGAACAGTGATGATTTCCTTTTATTACTTTTCTCGTCAGCTCCGATTGCCGCTAAATACAACTCTAAACGTTGTTTGAATCTCCTCCAATTTTCAGCCACATTACCTGTCAACTGAAGCGTCGCCGGTGGGAGTAAACCTTCCAT
Source organism: Somniosus microcephalus (assembly GCF_052327205.1). NCBI lineage: Eukaryota > Metazoa > Chordata > Chondrichthyes > Squaliformes > Somniosidae > Somniosus > Somniosus microcephalus. The sequence goes on from NC_140992.1 coordinate 228,970,818, forward strand.
TTTTCACTTCGTTAGCTATTCTCTAATGGTAAGTAACGATGTTCTCTTTTGGCTTGCTAATCTGTGGAGAGCTGATTTAACTTCAGATTTTTCCTCTTCATCTTTTTCAATCACTTCTGACACCATGTATTGATTTCTTTGTGGGTTCAATGATGACACATTCGTGAAAGAGAATGAGTTTTAATCTAAAGTCTGTTCAACTCTTTATACAGCATTTACAGGAGACATCATGTTAGAAATCCATCTAAAGCGAAACTGAAACTAAACCAAACTGCTTGTCTCTGTCACATGACCTCTGCCGGTCAGGCATAAGTAATCAATACATGCAAACATGCTGATAAGGCATCATAATCAAACAGGCAAATAACATCACTATTTGCTGATATCATTACAGCATTCTAATAATGTACACCAGCAGCCATTTCAGTCACTCAAGCAGTGTAAATGAGAGAGATCGGGCAAAACTATTCTGTCACCAGCTTGGTCTGCATCACCTGTCTGTCCATCCCCCACTTCCACCTCCACCTCTGCGCCGACGATGTCCAGGGCTGCCTCTTCAGCCTGGGTGAGATGGGCTAGGGAAGGTGACCTTTCTCCTGTCTTCACCCTTTCCCTTCTATTGTGGGCTCTCTTGCCCTGCAGTGAGGGAGACAAGTGGAGTTGGAGTGAGAATGATGGAGTGAGTGTAGAGAGTCCAGAGCATAGATGCTTAGAAGGAGACAAAGATGGAGTGAGGTTCCATGTCCAAGGGCCCTCCCTGTGCGTTGTTAGTCGTTGTCATTGCATAACATTGAAAGGGAGTGTGAGGGCAGCATAGTCGAATAGTGAAGTGATTGGGTTCATAGACTGAGAGGGATGGTGAAGGGTGCAAGGGTTGTAAGGGTAAAGTGGGATGTGGAGGAGGAGGTTGACAATGCAGAGTGCTGGTGATGAGAGGAGAAGGGGAGCAGAAGGAGGGTCAAGCTGATGTATACTCACTTTGCTTGATCTTACAAGTTCATTGAACCTTTTACGGCACTGCAGCCATGTCCTACTTTACACTGATCTGGAGGTTATAGCCCTTGCCAGCTGGACCCACACAGCCTTGGTTTCTTTCGGAGGCCTCTTCCTCCCAGATGAGGGGAAGAGAACCCCCCTGCTAGCTCTCGCCCCCTCAACCAGGATACCCAGCGCTTCATCTGAGAACCTCGGGGAGACCCTTGCCTTGGAGCTGGCCATTCTTCAATGAGATAAAAGTTTGGAGGTGATGCAGCACCGACCAAAAACCAGTGGAATGAGCCAAGGCAGCAAGCAGCCCTTAAATGAAGCTGGATAAGTGACGTCAGCAGAGGCGAGTTTCAGTCCCAAAAGACTAATTGGCCCAGGGGAACCCACACCTCTGAAATTAACTGGCCAATTAGGGGAAAATCACAATTTTTTCCCAGCTGACAGTGGAGGCAGATTTGGAACCCACCTAAACCAAAACCCGTCTCCTAGGCCCCATGTTCTGGAATTCCCTTCCTAAACCCCTTCACCTCTCCTCATTTAAGGCTCTGCTCTGAACGAGGTTTTGGTCACTCGTCCTCATATCCAATTCATGGCTCGGTGTCCATCTATGTCTGATCAAGTTTTTCTACGTTAAAGGTGTTATATAAATGCAAGTTATTGTTGAGGAAGGAAATTTGGTGAGGGTGCAAAAACAACTATTCAGTTAATTTAAGAATTGGCGTGTGAAAGAAAACATTGTTTTTTAAAAAAAAAAGACAAGTAAAGATTTTATTAAATGCCTTATTTTCCCCAGTGGCCAAATTCAGGACCTTGTAAATGATACAGGTTAGATCCATAAATCCCAAGGACAAAAAGAAAGAAAAACTATCATTGAAACCATTATCCTTATCACATCTGTGAGAAACATCTCAGAGCATTTGAAACATTAACAAACTAAAAAAGGACAAGCAAAGACAAACTGGTCCAGACATGATGCAGCCTACATCTACCATCAATCCACCCCCTAGTAACGTCATCTCCTGCAAAAGGCAAAAATCCTGAGGAAAAAACCTTTGGCCAATTTGGAAAAAATAACTGGTCAATTCCTCTCCGACCCCCAAAGCCAAACAAGCACTTTCAGGAAACCACAATGACTGATGTCACCAGTAAACGCTAACTCCCGCATAACTTTTTATAATTTGCAATGTCCTCCACTCACATGAACTCTCTGTGAAAAGAACCACTAGCTGGTGTCTAAACCAATAACTATTATATATTTTTTACTGATGTCCCTAGTCTTTCCCTCTCTATCTAGCTCAAAAACCTATTAACTATAGTACCTATTCTCTTCGTTATTTTAAAGACCTCAATCATATCCTCTCAAAGCCTGTATTTCTCCATTGAAAAATGCGCCTATTCCCTGAACCTATCTTAATAACAGAGAGCCTTAAGAATACGTACAAAGAAGGGTAAACAAATTTCAATCATGCTTTTCTTGATATATATTAATGACTTGGACGTGGGTGTACAGGGCACAATTACAAAATTTGCAGATGACACAAAACTTGGAAGTATAGTGAACAGTGAGGAGGAGAGTGATAGACTTCAGGAAGACATAGACAGACTGGTGAAATTGGCGGACACGTGGCAGATGACATTTAATGCAGAAAAATGTGAAGTGATACATTTTGGTAGAAAGAATGAGGAGAGGACTTATAAATTAAATAGTACAACCCTAAAGGGGGTGCACGAACAAAGAGACCTGGGGGTATGTGTGCACAAATCGTTGGAGGTGACAGGGCAGATTGAGAAAGCAGTTAAACAGGCTTACAGGATCCTGGGCTTCATGATTAGAGGTATAGAGTACAAAAGTGTGGAAATTATGATGAACCTGTATAAAACACTGGTTCGGCCCCAACTGGAGCACTGTGTCCAATTCTGGGCACTGCACTCTAGGAAGGATGTGAAGGCCTTAGAGAGGGTGCAGAAAAGATTTATGAGAATGTTTCCAGGAATGAGGGATTTCAGTTATGTTGATAGACTTGAGAAGCTGGGGTTGTTCTCCTTGGAGCAGAGAAGATTGAGTGGATATTTGATAGAGGTGTTCAAAATCATAAGGAGTCTGGACAGAGTAGATAGAGGGCAACTGTTCCCATTGGCAGAAGGGTCGAGAACCAGAGGACACAGATTTAAGGTGATTGGCAAAAAAAACAAAGGCATCGTGAGAAAAAACTTTTTTACGCAGCGAGTGGTTAAGATCTGGAATGTACTGCCTGAAAGGCAGATTCAATCACGGCTTTCAAAAGGGAGTTGGATAAGTATCTGAAGGAAAGAAATTTGCGGGGCTACGGGGAATGGGCAGGGGAGTGGGACTAGCTGAAGTGCTCTTGCAGAGAGCCAGCACAGGCTCGACGGGCCGAATGGCCGCCTTCCGTGCTGTAACCATTCTATGATTCTATAAATGACCAGTCAATCTTATTTTGGTGGTGTTGGTTGCGGGAAGAATGTTGGTTAGGGCCTTGGGCCAACTCCTTACTCTTATTCGAATAGTGCTTAACATCCACTTAAAGCACTGGGACAGGCCAACAGAACCATAGTTTGTTGACATCTCAATCAAAGTACAGCACCTCTGACAATGTAGCAGATTACTGCATTGGAGGATCAGCCTAGATTATGTGTGGAAGCTCATGAACCATCAGGCCAGGATATTTCTTGCTGGTACAGTTGCTGCTGGAAGTGGAGTGGGGCAGGATCTCCCCCGCCTGATGTGCCTGCTGCAGACCCAGGTGAATTTTCTGGGGTAAGTTCAGTTTACATATTTTCAGGAGGAAGGTTGCCAATGGAAGAGGAGGAAGAATGGCTGCTGCTGTAGGATTTCAATTCTTGCAGCAGCTTATAGGGTCAGACGCATACTCAAACGAAAACATGTGCCTTTATCTTCTTCAGAAATTCCTGCAGTGTCAAAAGAAAAGTTTTGCTTGCCTCAATTTCAAATTTTATAGTCCTTAGCATTCCTGGACAGTAGTTCTATACAGGTGTTACTTATATCCAGCAATGAGCAGGTGGTGATGATGGAATATGGGACCTAAAGCACCATCATGTTACTGCTTCAGTTAAATACACCTGCCCATATTTAGACAGGTAGTTTTGCCATCCTGTGGAAAATACACCAGAGGATCAGTACAGCTGAAAAAATGGGATGGGATCTGGTGTTATGGGCCTCTGCAACCACCCGCTCAAGTACTGCCTGAAAACAGTAAATAGAAGAAAATAGAGCTTTGTAACTTGGAGATGAGAGGAGCATCAGCTGAGCCAAGCTTCAGCACAAAAAAAATGTTGTAGGCTGTAGCTTAGTGGACTATCAGGGGGCCATCCAGAAAGAGGGCATTCCTGGAGGTGCAGCAAGAGGTGCAGGAGGCTTTGACAGGTTTTGCGAGCGCGATGTCTGCAAATGTGCACAGAATGGAAGAGTCTATCTCCAACATGAGCACCACCATGTCGCAGGTGGTGGCGACTGTAGGCTCTTCCATGGATAGGGATGTCACATGCATGGAGCACATGGTCTCTATGGAGAATAGATGGCAGATGCTCATTGATCTCCTGTCCAGGAGGGATGTCAACCTAGACGTGGGTCCTCATGGCCCCACTGCTGAGCAGCAAAGTGCTCTCCAGCTACTTGCTAGCGGGGAAGTGCGGGTGGCCCATGAGAGGGATGATAGTGAGAAGGGACATGGAAGTGGGGCTCCTCTCAAAGCACTCACACTTTCCCCCCATTGCCACCCCCTCCGTCAGAGCCCCAGATGCCTCCTTGGATTGTGGTGGCCGTGTCTGCCCCTGCACAGTTGCAGGAGGAGTAGGCTTTGGCGGGGCCATCAGTAAAACTCCAAAACCACAGGGGTAGCACCTCGTAGAAGCATGCATAAGAGAAAGATGAAACACAAGTAGATTCACAAGAGTAGCCACTTGGGTGTTTTGCTAAATGAATCAAAAATCTTTATTTTCACCACTTTCCAGTCATGGACAAATTTGTGTGCACCTTTAGAAGTGGCTTAGTGAGCTGGAGTGAATGGTGAGATATAACATTACCTCCAGCAATGGTGGTCAGTATGAAAGGAATGGTTTGGTCATTGTAGAGATCATTTATGGTGTTGTGGGGTGGTGCCAACCTGGCGCAGCATGTGGCAGCCATATGGGCATACTACATAAAGTTAAGTAAATCTGGCCATGATGAGCCCATCCCTGGCCTCCCGGGCAGCAATGTGCTCGGCTACTGTTGGGATCTGGATCACAGCTTCCTCCTGCTCCTGCTCCTGCTCCTCCTCCTCCTCCTACTCCAAAGAGGCTGTGTGCTCAGTGCCTTGTTCCTCATGCAGCACTAATCCTCACTGCTGCGCTATGTTGTGCAAGGCGCAGCAGACCACAATGATTCAGGAGACCCTGGCTGGTGCGTACTGAAGGGCTCCTCCAGATCTGTCAAGGCATCTGAAGCGCATTTTCAGCATGCCTATTGTCTGCTCTATGATGCATCTGGTGGCAATGTGGCTCTCATTATATCTCTCCTGAGCCTCAGCACTTGGCCTCCTCAAGGGTGCCATGAGCCACGTCTTCAGTGGATACCCCTTGTCTCTAAGCAAGCCAACCAGAATGTCTGTTTGGAGGAGCGTAGAGCTGAGGGAGGGTGGACTGGTGCAGGATGAAAGATTCATGACAGCTGCCAGGGAATTTGACGCACACATGCATGGTAATGTTCCTTTGGTTGCAGATGAGCTGCACTTGATTTTGCAGTCGATGACGCCCTGCACCCGTGGGAAGCCAGCCTGAGTGGCAAAACCGAGCGCTCAGTAACACTGGCTTCACCAGTAGCAAAGTTGATATAATTGTTTGACTTGTCAAACAGGGCATCGGAGACCTGTGTGATGCATCTGTGGGTGGCCGACTGTGAGATGCCGCAAATGTCTGCTGCAGATCCCTGGAAGGAGCCTGAGGTGAAGAAGTTGAGGGCGCTGGTGACTTTGACAGCCACTGGTAAGGTGTGTCCACCCTCTCCTCTGGGCTGCAGGTCTTCCTCCAGCAATGTGCAAATGTCTGTGATGACCTGGCATGATAGCCTAAGCCTCCTTTGGCACTGCTGCTCCGTCATGTTGAGGAAGCTCATCCTTTGTCTGAACACCCTGTGTTGGGCGTATCGCCTCTGGCGCGGTGCAGCCCTGTGCTGATGCCCTCTGCCCTGTGGACCATCAGGTTGAAGAGAAGGTTGGTGGTGTTGTTATTGGTGCTGGTGGTGTGCCTGGTGCTGCTGGTGTTGGGGCTCATCGTGGTCCAATTCTGAGGACCAAGGTGAGACAGTATAAACGGCACCCATGCTGATGGAATAGATAGCAGGTCAAGTAGAGATGACAGAAGCAAACTATCAATGAGGTGATAGGTTCTACCAATGAGGTGAGACTGGGTGGCGACTTTGCTGGAAACACTTGCAGCCTGTAGAAAGCTAAATCTGTGCTGGTAATGCAGTCAGCAACAGCTTCTGCCTGAGGAAAGTGATCAGCTGTGAGGTGGGAGTTTTATTGTACTTTCCATGCTGTGCACTAATCAGCTGGATCAATGTCCACTCAACTTCCGCCTCAGGTTGACAGACGTGGTTACCAAGCTACGTGATTCCCGTGGTCATCCAGTGAAATTTGAAAGGTAGGGTTAAAAAGACTCTCAAGGGTTTGCCGTTGGGGTTGCTGCCACACCGGCAAACATGCCCGAGGGAAAGGGGCGGGATGACGGCGGGGTCCCCGACCCGCTGCAAGATTTTTCACATTTCCCACCTGACCCGCTTCCAATCGTGCCCGTATAGACCCCAGAAAATTCCGGCCGGTGAATTAGTCAATTTTAACCAAACGAGGGTGAGGAGTTCACTCAGTGGGAGAGAGGGAAAATCAGAGTATAGTTCAATCCAGACTGTTCTCGCACATCTCCTGACAGCTGGCTCAAGTGTGCCATTGGCAGAGGTCAGGGAACAGTTTGCCCAACTGCTGTCCGGTGAGTGTTAGAAACTAGAGGTGCCTAAAAATGTATATGGCTACATGAATAATACTGTGTTTAAATGCTAAGTTTTGTTTTCCTGGAAAGCTTGCAATAGAATTTGAGACAGTCTTTTTAATCAGTTAGATTAGGTGAAACATAAACATTCCACACAGGGGCCCATAGGATGGTCCTGCCAGGCCAGTTATCGGTTGTTTGTAAGTTAGGGTTTTGATTTTGTTAATGTATCTTTAATTTGGCCAGTGAAAGCCCAACCTATGTGTCTTCCATTATTACTAATAACCATATTATAATCTCTACAGATAGAATTTGGAGCTTGTTTAGCAGAACTGCTTGCGAAGATAATTAAAAGTTAATTAGGAAAAGACATAGAATGAAAGGAATTTGAGGAGGCTAAGGTATCCATCTTAGAATGGGCCATTTGCTAGATGAAGGTGAGATAGCGATTGGCTAATGTGCGACAGCTCTGGCTGGGACCATGATTACGAGGGTCAGGGCTGGGCCTTGTACTTGCTGGATTAAGGAGGATAGAGTCAAGAGGGATAAGGTGAGTTCCAATGAAGGAACCTTCAAAATGTAAAAACAAGAAAGATAAATTGGATGAAGTGATGAGACCCTCTTTTGGGGAGGGCTTTCATCCAACAGCCAAGACAAAGAACTTGAGCTGTCATTGGTTGATGAAGTTTTAGAGGAACCTCTTTAGGTTAAATGGTCTTGTCAATAACTTGGCCTCAGCCCCACCCCTAAATTGAGAATAAAAGTGACACCCTAAAGGCTTGCCCACAGAGACGGTGGAGGGCAGAGCCGAACAGAAGTTGCAAAGAAAAGTTGGGCTGGTCAAACGCTCTTTTGAGAGTGATCCCACGCTCACCATTGGAGGTTCTAGAATGAGAGAGAGCGAGAGAGAGAGAGAGGCAGGAAGCCAGAGAACTGTTCACGCATGCCAGCCATCTGTCTGATCGGGTCCGGTACCAGCTGCTTGTCACGTCGTATGTTTTTGCTGTATTACTAGTATGTTATATTCCGTCCTAAACACCGATTAAACTCAATATACCCACCATATTGGTTTGCACTCAACCCTGTTTACCAGAGATACGTGAATCTCTACATGAGGAAATGGTGCACAACTTGGGGTATTGAATAAGTTGGAGAAAAGAAAAATCCCTGGTTTTAGTGGGAATGATGACGCGCTCCATCCATTTCTATCATTCTTCCGTACTTCTTATTAAATTAGATGCGCACATTACAACTCAGTGCATGAGCTATGGCAATTCAATTATTTTAAAAGCAGCTGAGAAAGGCACACCTGCACAAGATTATTCTGTGTAGATTTGTCAAAATGTGCCCATACTCTTTAGATATTGTTGGAAATGACTGATTGATTAAACTATCTCCAGTGTTTTATAGTTCAAAACTGTTGATTTAAATTTAGTAAGCACACTTGTCTTTCTGGAAAAAAATGCTTTTGATTTCTAGATATTTTCAGTTGAAAATGAGCACTTGTAGGTTGCCAAAAATCTAAAACTAGAGCAGCCATTAGTTACAGTGATTGCAAGGAGCACTTGACTGAAACAACTGGTTGCCATGATTGACGGAGTTTATGCTTATAAATAGTTTTGATGCATGTCAGTGACGGTTTTAAATGAAACTAACTTGAAATCACCAGTCTATTAAAATGCAATTGTTTTGAAGGATGAATGTGCTCACTCACTTTGTCAGAAATTTAAGATGTTTTACAGCTATAAAGTGACAATTATGCATGATCCAGTCAGCTTGAAGCATGCAAAATGAAACTCCGCATTAGTTACATTTCTGATGAGTCTAAAATAGTTTTGTGCCAAGTATCATTTTGTAGTAATCAGTTTACTTATTTTTTCTTTATAAATAATCTTGTTGACAGTATCAAGTGGATGAAATAATGATGAAATATTAGTAACAAACACATTTGTATGACATAATTTTAATAAAGGCAATATCACATTTAAAATAAATGGATTAATGTTTTCAATAGTAGGCAGAAGAGTTCCAGATGAACACATTAATGTGTTTCTTACTAATACCACACCATGCAGTTTCAACCCCAAAGGGATCGTCTGGAGACGATGATGACAATGAGCTCTCCCTCCTGCTTCTCCCACTCCATGGGCTTCATGCCATAATTTACTAAGAAGGTGATGAGCCAGATTAGCTTTTGGCTCAATATTAAACAGCAGAAGGAGGCATTGTCAGGCCATAATCCCAATTTGAGAATTTGGCTATCTCCGAATGATAGAGCTAATAGAAGCCAGAAGCACAGGAGAGCCTACAATCTCAATAAATTCAAGTTGTGCTTGCTTTTGCTGCACTGTTCATAGGAAACAAATGTGATGAGAATGTGTTACTCAAAACTGTTGTTACATATACAGGAAGTGCGTGCTAAATGCAACATTTCTGAGACAATTCTAGTTGATATCCCATGGTGTGTCTCATCAGAGGTCAGAGGGTTTTCAAAGCAAATGGATCTTGTGTGGCTTTGCTTACAGTCTGCCACATGATACCCATTTTATAATGGCTTGGTGTTTCACTATGTAATGAAGATTATATTATTTTTCTGTTATATTCCATCTTTTGTAGCCTTGCTCACAGAGAAATGTGAAAAAGAGATTTGGTTCTTTTACTCTAACATTACATAGATGATAAAAATGAATTTGTGTGACATTGCTCATGGAAAGTTGGAGGATGTGTTTTATAAGGAGAGGGGAATTGTATGCTGTAAAGCAACATGTGGAATAACAACAGAAAATGCTGGAAATATTCAGCAGGCCAGGCAGCATCCATGGAGAGAGAAACAGAGTTAACGTTTCAGGTCTAGGACCCTTCATCAGAGCTGGAAAAAGCTGGAGATGCAACAGATATTAAGCAGGTGCAGAGGCAGGGGAGGGGGTGGTTTAGGAGGGGAGGAAGGAATTGAAAGAACATACTGTGCTTATGTAAGAGGCAGGAAAGATAAAATGTTGCAAAAGGGAATGGCAAAATCATACAGCATGAAAAATGGGGGCAGGGATAATTATCTGAAATTGTTGAACTCGATGTTGAGTCTGGAAGGCTGTAAAGTGCCCAATCGAAAGATGAGGTGCTGTTCCTCGAGCTTACGTTGAGCTTCATTGGAACAATGTAATAGGCCAAGGACAGAGAGATCAGAGTGGGAGTGAAGCGAAGAATGAAAGTGACATGCGACCGGAAGCTCAGGGTCACACGGACTGAATGGAGGTGTTCCGCAAAGCGGTCACCCAATCTGCGTTTGGTCTCCCCAATGTAGAGGAGACTGCATCGTGAGCAGCGAATACAGTATATTAAATTGCAAGAAGTACAAGTAAATCGCTGTTTCACCTGGAAGGGGTGTTTGGGGCCCTGGACAGTGGGAAGGGAGGAGGTAAAAGGGCATGTGTTGCATCTCCTGTGCTTGCACGGGAAGGTGCCAGGTGAAGGAGAAGGGCTGTTAGGGGTGATTGAGGAGTGGACCAGGGTGTCGTGGAGGGACATGTATTATCGTGGCATGTTTTAGATGGTGTCAGGAATAATGGGAATATTGGGTTAAAATAATCTAGAGTAAATGGTAGTGAGACATTTTGTAGAAATTGAAATAAAATAAATCAATTAAAGGAAATGTGAATGAATAAATTAATGTGAAATACAAAGTAGCATAGTAAAATGTGTATATAGTGTGTATCAATGTTGTGTAGAGTAAAGATTTTATATAAAGTGTGCTTCAATTTAATATAACAGTATGTTGTGCCTTAAAGGAATGTATGTTTGGTGTAAATTATATATTCATTCTTTAAAAGCAGCTAATGCTTGTCTACAATCATACCTTTTAATGTAGTTTCCCAATCTACCTTAGCCAATTCACCCCTCATACCTACATAGTTTGCTTTGTTTAGATTTAAGACCCTAGTTTCAGATTTAACTAAATCACTTTCAAACTCAATATAAAATTCTACCATATTATGGTCACTCTTCCCTAAAGGCCCCTTTACTACAAGGTTATTAATTAACCCTTTCTCATTGCACAATAACCCTTTCTCATTGTATCAGACAGATCACAAAGCATTACACTCTGTATCCTCGGTACCTTAATGTTACAATAAATGTCAAATTAGCTGACTGTCATCCCTGAGGCACAAAACCTCATGCAATCGACAACCTCGGCAAACATTAAAGCATTCCACAAAGCATGGCTCACAAATTCAACAGAAGTTGACAGCAATAGCTCTGGGAAAACTGCAAGTCCCTATTTTTGTGACAAGCTGAATCTTGTGAGTGAAATTGGTAGCGCAGGTACTTGTACACAAAATACAATTTTATAGGTAAGGGTACTCGTGTTATAGTGCAATATGCAGTTTTAAATAATGTTTTAGAAACCTTTAGTTTACGCCCTGGAAATTGGAACTTTGTGAGAAAGAAAGGCTTTTGTAAAACCACTTTAAGTGATTTGATTGTTTTTTGACTGGTAAATTTTGATCGCTTCTCATTATTGTAGACTCTTGATTTGTTGTGGTTGTAAGGATTTTGAAATTTGTATGCGATTTGATTGGCTTAATTTCTACTTTTTGCGAGATTTTCATAATTTATCATCATTACAAAGCTCGGAATATGGAATTCAAGATGGTCAACTCAGTGTGATGATGGAGCAAGATATAGGCAGAGTGACAGAAGTGTGTGATTCACAGTAAGGGCATGCAGACATACTGGCAATGTATTATTTAGATAGATAAAAGTAGATGTAGTTGCTTTTCTAAGGTATGTATCCACTTTTCAGACCAGTCTGTCTTGTGCATAGATTACTGACACAATTCATAACAGCTATGTAACACTACTCGCTCGCAAAAGCTAATCAAGGAAAACTGATTCTTAATTTCATTTCTGATTCACTGGGCTTTTTTTTGCCTAAAAAGTGTTGGTAATTGAAATCAAGAGCTTAATATAACAACCGATGTAGAGCACATCTAGGCAGTGACCTTTTGTCATAGTGCTGTAAGATTTCAGTTTTCAAGACAGTCCTCAGGACACAGGGGACAGGTTCTTTATTGTGCTGGATATTGCTTTCAAAGTGCTCTAATTACCTAAATTAATAATGGCATTTTCGTTCACCTCATATAGGAACAAATGTATTTGAATCACCCTCAAAAGAATTGAATCACTTGCTCCCCAACTCCGATGATTATTTTGCATGCATTGCATGATTAAAACCAAAAAGGTCACATTGGGTATTTTATTTTCCAAAAAGGAATATTGTAAAATAGTGTGAAGACTGCTCCCTCACTATAACATTCTCTTATAAACTATAATCTCTGTTATAAGCAACATTTACCTAACCCCCCACCCGCCCAATACCACATGTAACAGCCTCACTGCAATAAAACTCTCACTGGAGCATTTTTTGTGTATGACTCCCAAAAATAACTTTATTGTGAACAGTTGGTATTGTAGTCTATCATTAAATTTAGGGCCAAAATTTGTATTTAGTAGATACTAAAATCTAATGGTAAACTAAAATTGCCATGGATGATTATTACCAGTGCAGTCTTGTGCAATTATATCACTGATGGTACGGCCAGCTTAAGTACTGTTTCCAGTTTAATTTGTTTAATGGTACAAATGTAGCAAGGAAAATGCATGCACCAAATTCTATTAAATCGTGTGAATATGCTATAGACACATGGGGGTAGATTTTCATCTTGCTGTTGGGGCTGAAAACTGGCATTGTGATTGGTCACCCATTACAGAAACTGCCTGATTTTTCTTTCCCTTGATTTAAATGGAAATTAAAGTCAGGCAGTTCATAAAACAGGCAGCTGATCCGCAACAACAGTTTTACTCCCCAGTGGCAAGTTGAAAATCTACCCCATTGTCTATTGCTGAAGATTAAGGTGTTCTTAGTGTAGTAGAGCCACCTGGTGGACTACTGATATATATAATAATAAAGCCATGTGCAGTACAGTTCTTACCAGAAGCCATGTTGTGCTGTTGTGTATATATATGCTGTGTCTCAAGGTATCACAGAATTGGCAATGAGGATGCGATTGCGGATTCCCTAGCTGAACTCTTGACGTTGCCAGAGTCCGGATGACCGCGCCTATGGGAATAATAGGGCAATTGGGTGAGTTCCATCATGATCAAGAGACTTTTGGAGCATAGGTGGAGCAGCTAGATATGTTTTTCCACTGTGAATAGTATCGTTGAAATCCCTGATGATATAGAAACATAGAAGATAGGAGCAGGAGTAGGCCATTCGGCCCCTCGAGCCTGTTCCACCATTTAATGTGATCACGGCTGATCATCCAAATTCAGTTCCCTGTCCCTGCTTTCTCCCCATATCCCTTAATTCCTTTAGCCTTAAGAAATATATTGAACTCCTTCTAGAATATATTTAATGAATTGGCCTCAACTGCCTTCTGTGGTAGAGAATTCCACAGGTTCACCACTCTCTGGGTGAAGAAATTCCTCCTCATCTCAGTCCTAAATGGCTTACCCCTTATCCTTAGACTGAGACCCCTGGTTCTGGACTCCCCCGCCATCGGGAACATCCTTCCTGCATCTAGTCTATCTAGTCCTGTTAGAATTTTATAAGTTTCAATGAGATCCCCTCTCATTCTTCTAAACACTAGCGAATACAAGCCCAATCGACCCAATCTCTCTTCATACGTCATTCCTGTCATCCCAGGTATCAGTCTGGTGAATCTTCGCTGCACTCCCTCCATGGCAAGAACATCCTTCCTCAGATAAGGCGACCAAACCAGCACACAATACTCAAGGTGTGGTCTCACCGAGGCCCTGTACAACTGCAGCAAGACATCCTTGCTCCTGTACTTAAATCCTCTCACTCTGAGGGCCAACATACCATTTGCCTTCTTAACCGCCTGCTGCACCTGCATGCTTACCTTCAGTGACTGGTGCACAAGGACACCGAGGTCCCATTGCACTTCCCCTTTTCCCAATCTATTGCCGTTCAGATAATAATCTGCCTTCCTGTTTTTGCCACCAAAGTGGGTAAACTCACATTTATCCACGTTATATTGTATCTGCCATGCATCTGCCCAATCACCCAACCTGTCCAAATCATACTGGATTTTCTCTGCATCCTCCTCACAGCACACACGCCCACCCAGCTTTGTGTCATCTGCAAACTTGGAGATATTACATCTAGTTTCCTCGTATAGATCATTAATATATATTGTGAATAACTGGGGTCCTAGCACCGATCCCTGCGGTACCCCACTAGTCACTGCCTTCCACTCGGAAAAAGAGCCATTTATTCCAACTCTTTGCTTCCTGTCTGCCAACCAGTTCTCTATCCAAGTCAGTACCTTACCCCTAATCCTATGTGCTTTAACTTTGCACGCTAATCTCTTATGCGGGACCTTATCGAAAGCCTTCTGAAAGTCTAAATACACCACATCCACTAGTTCTCCCTTATCTATTCTACCAGTTACATCCTCAAAAAATTCCCGTAGATTAGTCAAGCATGATTTACCTTTAGTAAATCCATGTTGACTTTGTCCGATCCTGTCACTGTTTTCCAAGTGCTCTGCTATTACATCTTTTATAATAGACTTTAACATCTTCCCCACTACCGATGTCAGGTTTATCGGTCTATAATTCCCCATTTTCTTCCTACCACCTTTTTTAAATAGTGGGGTTACATTAGCTACCCTCCAATCCATGGGAACTGTTCCAGAGTCTATAGAATTTTAGAAGATGACCAGCAATGCATCTACTATTTCTCGGGCCACTTCCTTAAGTACCCTAGGCTGTAGATTATCAGGCCCTGGGGATTTATTGGCCTTCAATCCCGTCAATTTCCCTAACACCATTTCCCTACAAATACTGATTTCATTCAGTTCCTCCCTCTTATTAGACGCTATGTTCCCCGACATCTCTGGGAGGTTATTTGTGTCCTCCTTTGTGAAGACAAAACCAAATTATGCATTTAATTGGTCTGCCATTTCTTTGTTCCCCATTATAAATTCTCCTGATTCTGACTGCAAGGGACCTACGCTTGACTTCACCAATCTTTTTCTCTTCACATATCTATAGAAGCTTTTACAGTCAGTTTTTATGTTCCCTGAAAGTTTACTCTCATAATCTATTTTCCCCCTCTTAATTAATCCCTTTGTTCTCCTTTGCTGAATCTTAAACTGCTCCCAATCCTCGGGTTTGCTGCTTTTTCTGGCCAATTTATATGTCCTCTCCTTGGATCTTATGCTATCCCTAATTTCCCTTATTAGCCACGGTTGAGTCAACTTTTTTGTTTTATTTTTATGCCAAACTGGGATGAACAAATTCTGTAGTTCATCCATGTGATCTTTAAATGTTTGCCATTGCCTATCCTCCATCAACCCTTTAAGTAACATACCCCAACCCATCCTAGCCAACTCATGCCTCATATCATCATAGTTTCCTTTATTTAAATTCAGGACCCTAGTCTGTGAGTCAACTACTTCACTCTCCATCTTAATGAAGAATTAAATCATATTATGATCGCTCCTCCCCAAGGGGCCTATGTTCCCCGACAAGATTGCTAATTAATCCTTTCTCATTACATAATACCCAGTCTAAGATGGCCTGATCTCTAGTTGGTTCCTCGACATATTAGTCCAGGAAACCACCCCTTATACACTCTAGGAATTCCTCCTCCACAGTATTGTTACTAATTTGGTTAGCCCAATCTATATGTAGATTAAAGTCACCCATGATAACTGCTGTGCCCTTATTGCACACGTCTCTAATTTCCCATTTAATACCATCCCCAACCTCAGCATTACTGTTTGGGGGTCTGTATACAACTCCCACTAACATTTTCTGCCCCTTGGTATTTCTCAGCTCTACCCATACAGATTCCACATCATCAGAACTAATATCCTTCCTTACTATTGTGTTAATCTCCTCTTTAACCAGCAATGCTACCCCACCTCCTTTTCCATTTTGCCTGTCCTACCTGAATATTGAATACCTCTGGATGTTGAATTCCCAGCCTTGGTCCCCCTGGAGCCATGTCTCCGTAATCCCAGTTATATCATATCCGTTTACATCTATTTGCACAGCTAATTCATTCACCTTATTACGAATGCTCCTCGCATTAAGACACAAAGCCTTCAAGCTTTTTTTTTAACACTCTTAGACATTTTAGAATTATTAATTACTGTGGCCATGTTTGATTTACACCCTTGATTTCTCTGACTGCCACTTTTGCTTTTTTCCTTCCTGTCTTTTGGTTCTATCATTGCTTCTCTTTCCTCTGTCTCCCTGCACAGCTTCCCAACCCACTGCCATTTTAGTTTAAACCCTCCCCAACAGCACTAGCAAACACTCCCCCTAGGACATCGGTCCCAGTCCCGCCCAGGTGCAAACCATCCAGTTTGTACTGGTCCCACCTCCCGCAGAACCGGTTCCAATGTCCCAGGAATTTGAATCCCTCCCCCTTGCACCATTCCTCTAGCCATGTATTCATCTGAAATATCCTTCTATTTCTACTCTGACTAGCACGTGGCACTGGTAGCAATCCTGAGATTACTACCTTTGAGGTCCTATTTTTTAATTTACCTCCTAACTTCCTATATTCAGCTTTTAGGACCTCATCCCAGTTTTTACCTATATCGTTGGTACCTATATGCACCATGACAACTGGCTGTTCACTCTCCCCCTCCAGAATGCTCTGCAGCCTCTCCGAGACATCCTTGACCCTTGCACCAGGGAGGCCACATACAATCCTGGAGTCTCGTTTGCAGCCGCAGAATCACCTATCTATCCCCCTTACAATAGAATCCCCTATCACTATAGCTCTCCTGCTCTTTTTCCTCCCGTCCTGTGCAGCAGGACCACCTATGGTGCCAGGAAGTTGGCTGCTGCTGCCTTCCCCCGATAAGCCATCTCCCCCAACAATATCCAAAGCGGTATATCTGTTTTAGAGGGGGATGGCCACAGGAGACCCCTGCACTACCTGCCTGCACCTACTACTCTGCCTGGCGGTTACCCATTCCCTTCCTGCCTGTACAGCCTTTACCTGCGGTGTGACCCACTGATTAAACATGATATCCCCGACGTCCTCAGCATCGCAAATGCTCCAGTATCTATCGATTCGCAGCTCCAGCGCCGCAATGTGGTCTGCCAGTAGCTGCAGCTGGATACACTTCTCGCACACATGGTCATCAGGGACACATGATGTGTCCCTGATTTCCCACATAGTGCAGGAGGAGCATGCCACTGGGCCGAGCTGTGCTGCCATGACTTACCCTTTAATTAAATTAAATTACATTAAATTAAATCAATGCCACTAATTACACTACAATTAAATGTTATCCTCAAGGGCCCTTGTTTACTAGTAGCTGGGCAGTTTTAGAAATGAAACAGGCTATTTCTTTGACTGAAGCAGGCCCCAAGGTGTATGAAACCCTGAAAAGTTTGCTTGTTCCCGCCAAGCCGAAGGACACGCCACTGAATGAAATCCTAACCAAGTTAGAGCAGCACTACAGTCCTGAGCCCCTGGAAATTGCTGAAAGTTATCATTTTGGAACACGTGATCAATTAAACCCACGAGGGTATCAGTGAGTTACATTGTAGCTTTAAAAGAGCTACCCTTTCACTGTCATTTCGGAAACTTTCAAGACCGAGCTTGGCGTGACCGCTTTGTTTGTGGGTTGAAAAATGAACGTATCAGAAGTAAATTATTGATGACCCCTAACTTGACTTTTGACTTAGCTTGTCAGACAGCTATGTCGGTGGAAAAAGGCCGATTGATACTCCCGAGAGTTCCGTGCCATTTCAGGTCATCAGACAACTGAGGTGAATCGGCTGCAGGCTAAAAGTAAAAGGCAGATAGGCCCCAAGGCCTCAGCAACTGGCCAAGGTAACAGTGCATTGAAGTCGTGCTATCAGTGCCTGGGACAACACATCGCTCAAAGATTGCAAAAAAACTGGGCATCTTGTGAAGGTGTGCTGACAGAAGAGTAAACCAACTGGCAATGCTAGAAGTAGAAATTGCCAGACACTACATACCGTTGAAGAGAAGCAGTAGGACGAGGAGTTTCTGGAGATTCACGTCATCAGGAGCACAAAGGTATCTAACAGTGATTCGCGAGGTATCATCATCCAAGTAGATGTCGCAGGAACCAGGATACCCAGGGAAGTCGACACTGGCGCATCCGTGAGCATAGTACTGGAATGGCTATATCGCGATAAGTTGCGTGATTATCAACTAGAGAAATCAAAGGTAGAGCTGCGAGGCTACTCAGGAGAGCAAATCCCTGTAGTAGGAAGTGTCACCATACCAGTGAAATATAAGGATCAGTGTCAGAGCTTGCCTCTCATAGTAGTGGCCGGAGACAAGCCTGCCTTGATAGGTAGAAATTGGTTGGGATCACTGAAGCTGGATTGGAATGAGATTTTTCATGTGGAAGCGAAATTTGCATTGAAAAATGATGTCATCAAGCAGTATCTGAAGGTGTTCAGCAAAACGGCCAAGGCTTCAAGGTGAGTGTCAGAGTGCAAAAGGATGCAAGACCAGTTTACTGCAAGCCACGTCCTGTACCATACGCACTCAAGGAGAACATTGGCCTAGGAATTCAGTTGTTAGCGCCAGCCGCTAGCACCTTAGGAGAAGGAGAAGTGGGGCGCTAAGCAGCTAGCGCCCGGGCGTGGCGCGATCTGCGCCTCTCGCGAACTTCACTCAAGATTTAGCGGCGGCGCAAAACCGCAGCACCCGCTCAGCTGCGCACGCAGATCCTGACATCATTTCATGGTGCAACGCCCTTGGTGTGCCCCGAACCGGAACTTCAGTGGCGCCGCCCTTCTGTGCGCCTGGCGCCCCCAGCGACTGGTAGAGGGGAACGGTTCCCAATGTCTGCAGGGCGCGGGGGATGCTATTTAAAGGGGACTCCTCCTGCATTATAAGTGGCGGCCATTTTATGGCAATCCTTCTGTGTGAGTGATGTGCCAAATAACTGCCCGAATCTGAAGTTAAAGCTTAAGACTGAAGCCTTTTATTAAATAAGAATCATGGCAGAGTTAACAGAGTCCACCATCAACCGAGCCCTTGGTAGACCATACCAGAAGAGGGGCGGGGCCAGGGAGGAGCATTAGTGGTTCCCCCTAGTGGAACATTCCAGACATTACAAGTGCAAGTACAAATATCAGAACACAGTTATTTCATCACATTCACCCCCTGCTATAGATTCAGTCTGTCAGGTGGTCTGATAATCCTCTGGGAACGACGTAACTCTTGCTGAGGCTCCTCCCAGAGTACTAACTCCGGTTCATTCGAATTCCCAGAATCATCAGTATTTTCCACACTGAGGGTTTGTGTCTCTGAAGGTCCAATACCACGATTGAAAACTCTACTCTCAGAGTCGAACTCTTTTCGAGCTCCAGCAGGTGCAAGATCTTTAATAGAGACCGTATCCTCTCGCCCATCCGAATATTGAATATACGCATACTGGGTATTAGCATGGAGGAGTTGTACTTCCTCCACCAGTGGATCAGTCTTGTGGCCTCTCACATGTCTGCGCAACAACACAGGGCCCGTGGTCGTCAACCATGTGGGTAACGATACTCCATTAGTAGCTTTTCTTGGAAAACTAAACATCCTTTCATGAGGGGTGACATTCGTCGCTGCACACAAAAGAGACCTTATGGAATGCAGCACGTCTGGCAGGACATCCTGCCAGTGAGAGGTCGGCAGGCATCGTGACTTCAGAGACAGTACGATAGCCTTCCACACTGTCGCATTTTCTTTCTCGACCTGCCCATTACCACGAGGGTTATAGCTGGTAGTTCTACTCGTTGCAATCCCCTTCGATAGCAAAAACTGTCGTAATTCTTCGCTCATAAAGGAAGAACCCCTATCACTATGTATATAGTTAGGCATGCCGAACAAGGAAAACAGTTGGCAGAGGCATTTAATTACAACAGCACTAGTCACATCCGGACAGGGGATAACAAAAGGGAACCGAGAGTACTCGTCTATAATATTAAGAAAATAGACATTACGGTCGCTCGATGGAAGGGGACCTTTAAAATCGAGACTCAAACGCTCAAATGGTCGAGTTGCTTTAATAAGATGAGCTGGCTCGGACGGCTTATAGAAGCGGGGTTTGCATTCAGCACAAACATGACAGGTTCTGGTCATTGTCCGGACCTCCTCAATAGAGTAGGGTAGATTGTGGGACTTAATGAAGTGGTTCATTCTGGTAACCCCAGGGTGGCAGAGTGCGTCGTGGAGACTTTGAAGCTTATCTGTACCTAGACTAGCACATACTCCTCGTGACAAAGCATCCGATGGCTCATTAAATACTCCAGGCCTGTACTGAATATCATAGTCATATGTTAACAGTTCTATTCGCCATCTTAAAATCTTTTCATTTTTGATCTTGCCTCTCTGCTTAGTGTTGAACATAAAGGCCACAGATCGCTGGTCAGTAATGAGCGTAAAACGTTGGCCAGCGAGATAATGTCTCCAATACCTGACTGCTTCAATAATTGCCTGTGCCTCCTTTTCCACTGAAGAATGTCGAACTTCTGGTCCTTGCAATGTACGAGAGAAGAAGGCTACTGGTCTACCAGCTTGGTTAAGAGTTGCTGCCAACGCAAAATCAGATGCATCACTTTCCACTTGAAATGGGATCTTCTCATCCACGGCACATACCACTGCCTTCTCAATGTCCCGTTTGATATTAAGGAAAGCCTCCTGAGCTTCCGCCGATAGCGGAAAAGACGTCGACTTAATAAGAGGTCGGACTTTATCTGAGTAGTTAGCCACCCACTGGGCATAGTACGAGAAGAATCCCAGACACCTTCTTAAGGCTTTTACAGTGTGAGGTAAAGGTAATTCCTTAAGTGGGCGTAATCTTTCAGGGTCTGGCCCGATTATCGCATTCTCCACAACGCAACCAAGAATACACAAACGTGTAGTATTGAAGGTACACTTGTTTTCGTTGTAGGTCAGGTTTAACCTCTTTGCAGTCTCTAGGAACTTCGCGAGATTTTGATCATGCTCCCGTTGGTCACGCCCACAGATGGTAACATTGTTCAGGTACGGGAATGTTGCTTCCAACGCGTATTCATCCACCATACGATCCATCTCCCGTTGGAAGACGGATACCCCATTCGCCATTCCAAAGGGCACCCGAAGGAATTGGAACAGGCGCCCATTAGCTTCGAAGGCCGTATAAGGTCGGTCTTCTATTTTGATGGGGAGTTGATGGTAGGCAGACTTTAAATCAATGGTGGAGAACACGCGGTACTGAGCTATCTGGTTCACCATCTCAGAAATACGAGGCAAAGGATAGGCGTCTAATTGGGTATACAAGTTTATAGTCTGGCTTTAATCGACCACAAGTCTTTTCTTCTCATTAGTTTTAACCACCACCACCTGGGCACGCCACGGGCTACCACTGTGTTCGATGATTCCCTCCCGTTGAAGTCTTTCCACTTCCTCTTTTATAAATGTTTTATCTTCTGAACTATACCGTCGACTCTTAGTCGCTATAGGTCTACAATTAGGAGCAAGGTTCGCAAACAAAGAAGGCGGGCTTATGCTTAAAGTAGAAAGGCCGCAGACTGTGAGCAGAGGCTGGGATCCACCATACTTAAGGGTAACGCTCTCATGCTGACACTGGAAGTCCAAGCCTAATATTAAGTTCACACACAACTGAGGTAATATGAGGAGTTTAAAATCCTTATACTCCGTATCCTTAACGGTCAATGTGACTTTACAATATCCAGTTACCTCCGAAGTAAGGGATTTGGACGCCATCACAATTTCACTTCGAGTAGGATACACCTTCAATGAACAGGAGTTAACAAGGTTGGGGTGTATAAAACTTTCAGTACTGCCACAGTCTATCAAACACCCAGTAGGATGACCATTAATCTTAATGTCCATCATAGATTTTGACAAGGAACACGGTATGGTCTGGTCAACCGTAGCCGAGGCTAGAGTAAAACGATAGGCGGCAGCAGAGAAGACATCGGGTACAGGATTATCCTTACACACTTTACTAAAATGTCCCCGTTTCTTACATTTAAAACAGGTAGCCTTTCTGGCTGGGCAACGTTGCCTGGGGTGTTTAGATTGGCCACAAAAATAACACTTAGACCTATGGGGCACAGCCGCAACAATAGGATTAAGTGGGGGCTCCATTGGTGTTATGGATGCCTCCATACTCGGAACACACGAGGCTGAGAGAGATGCATGGGCTGATGCATACACTTCTGAATTCTTCTGGGATACATCTAACGATCGAGCAGCAGCGACAACCATTTTTAAAACTAATGAGTCGTTCTCGAGGAGTCTCTGTCTAATATAATTAGATCGGAGGCCAGATATGAAAGAATCGTGGATGGCTTCTTCCTGATACACTATGGCAGAGACAGCCTTGTAGTTGCAACCCTTAGCCAAAGCCTTAAGGTCCTGCAGGAAATCGTCCAGCGATTCCTCGGGTAATTGCCTGCGAGTAGACAGGAGATACCTGGCGTATACTTCGTTAACCGACTTAAGGTACTGGGCTTTAAGAGCTGCGAGGGCCTCTTCATATGTAGTAATATCTTCAATTATAGAGTAAGTTTGATGACTTACCAAGTTGGTTAGAAGACCCAACTTGTTAACCGTCGGATCGGTCGATGATGCGATGAAGTGTTCAAAACATCGGAGCCAATGCGTAAATTTCTTCGACGCATCTGCCGAATGGGGATCGATATCCAGACGCTTTGGTTTCAAAAATCGATCCATCTTAATAAAATTGATGTGCCAAATAACTGCCCGAATCCGAAGTTAAAGCTTAAGACTGAAGCCTTTTATTAAATAAGAATCATGGCAGAGTTAACAGAGTCCATCATCGACCGAGCCCTTGGTAGAACATACCAGAAGAGGTGCGGGGCCAGGGAGGAGCATTAGTGGGTCCCCCTAGTGGAACATTCCAGACATTACAAGTGCAAGTACAAATATCAGAACACAGTTATTTCATCACAGTGAGAGACGGATATTTGGAGAGAGACAAAGGGAGAGAGCTTTCTGCTTTGACTCAGCACTTGCACAGGTACTTCTGGCTTCAGGCCAGAGCTTTGCACTTGGATTTAACTTTCAGTGCCATAGCCTTGAGTCGCCA
This sequence comes from Somniosus microcephalus, assembly GCF_052327205.1. NCBI lineage: Eukaryota > Metazoa > Chordata > Chondrichthyes > Squaliformes > Somniosidae > Somniosus > Somniosus microcephalus. The sequence continues at coordinate 228,993,953 of NC_140992.1, forward strand.
CATATAATGGGGGCTGCAATGGGTGGAAACGTTGGCTTACTGCATTGCATTCAAAGGGCTCAGAGACGCCGTGAGAGAGTGCCAGTCATGGCGAGACGAAGAAGGGCCAACAGGCGTCGGCACAGGAGGCCTTACCCACCCAGGGTATACCACCAGCAGTTCTCATATCTGAACCTGTCTGAAGAGCAGTGTGTTCGGAGGCTGCGATTCAGAAGGGAGGTGGTCACTGAGATCTGCCACCTGCTTCGCAGAGATCTGCAGCCACAGCTGAGGAGCAGGACGTCTCTGTCGGTGGCACTGAAGGTGACGGTGGCTCTCAACTTCTATGCCACCGGCTCCTTCCAATCCACTACTGGGGACATTGCCAACATCTCCCAGTTCGTGGTACATTGCTGCATCTGCCAGGTGACCAATGCCCTTTTCAGAAGGAGACATCAGTACATCTCCTTCCCCATGACTCCTGGACAAGCAGCAAGAGTGTGCAATGGGATTTGGAGGAATAGCGGGCTTCCCATGGTCCAGGGCACCATTGATTGCACGCAAGTGGCTTTGCGGGCACCTCTAGAGAATGCCGAGGATTACCGCAACTGGAAGGGCTACCATTCGCTCAACGTCCAGTTGGTGTGTGACCACAGGCAGCTCATACTAGCTGTCAATGCCCTCTTTCCAGGCAGCAGCCACGATGCCTTCATCCTGCGCCAGACTTCTGTGGCAGACATTTTCGAAGCCCAGGCTCATCCACGAGGATGGCTTCTCGGGGACAAAGACTATCCTTTGTGCACCTGGCTGATGACCCCGCTCCGTGCGCCCAGCACCCCTGCTGAAGAGCGATACAATGACAGCCATCAAGCTACCAGGAACATCATTGAGCACACAATCGGCGTGGTCAAGCAACGGATCCGCTGTCTGGACCGTTCCGGAGGAGCCCTACAGTACTCGCCTGAGCGAGTCTCCCATTTCGTTGTAGTGTGCTGCATGCTGCACAACCTGGCTATCCTGAGGACTCAGCCACTGCCAGTAGACATTGGAGGACCACCAGAGGAGGAGGAGGAGGAGGAGCACCAAGATGGGAGGGAGGCACAGAGTGCAAGGGCCGTCCGTCGGCGGCTTATTGCAACTCAGTTCTAGGCCCCCTCTCAGGGAATGGCTTGTGCCAATGAAAGAACATGAATGGAGCCGCTCCGCAAGCCCTCAGCCGGTCAAGGCAACAAATAGTTCAAAGTGCAAACATGGACAATGTGATTAAAGAAAATTTTATTACTTTGCAAACTCTGTGCCCTTCCCGCATGACAAATTAATTCAGATAAACCCCCCAAAAAACCATCAGAGAAACAACTGGCTCTCACAACCTTCAGAAAATAAAAAAAAAACAGTTAAACAAAAATGACCATGATCCTCGGCCTTCATATAAAAAACAAACACAACAGTCTCGGCCTTCATATATAAAAAAAACATTCTTGGCCTTCATATATAAATAGTACATTTGGCCACACCTTCTACTTTTTCCCCTATGAGGGTGATCCGCCTCGCTTCTGCGAATGGCTCCTTCCCGCCCTGCAGCTCCTCCTCAATGGGACCCCAGTGGCTGCAGCAAGGCTGGGGGAAGGCTGCTGAGGGTCAGATGGTGAGATGGCAGATGTCCTTGGGGGACGGCCTGGACCAGCTCTGGGTCTGGAGGGCCCGGCTGCTGACTGCTCCAACTCTGCTTGGGCGGCAGCAGTCTGTCCTACGGGTGGTGGCAGCTGCAGTGGAGGAGTGACAGTGTTGGCTGCAGGAATGCTGCCAACCTGACAGAGCACAGGCACTCCCTGGTCGGCTGATACACTGGCACTCGCACGGGCCAGCACTGCAGCATGCGCAGCAATCTGCTGAAGCACAGACTGCTGGGCTGCTGCGGCGCGGTGAGGGCCCCGGCAATGACTGGCTGATCCAGTGAGGGTGGCAGCAGTTAGTGCCCGTGTGGCCCTGATCTGTGTCTGCACAAGACCAGCCAGTGAATGCATGGCACGACTGAGCACTTGGCTGGAAGCCGCCTGTCCTGCACTGAATTCTTGCAGACTCCTGGCCTGTGCTGCCCCGAATTCCTGAGCACTCCTTGCCAGTGGCTCTATGGAGTCAGGCATCCTTGCCAATGCAGCCATGAGCTCAGTGTGCCTGCGCTCAGCCTGGGTGCCCATTTCACCAAGGAGCCGCACCTCCTCTGCGCTCACCGTAGCAGGACTGGAGGCCGCACTCACCCTCCGGGGAGAAGGCTGCCGAACTTCCCCACCCCTCCCGCGTTGCTGCAGCCCGCTGGGCCCCGTAGCTTCACTCTCCTCAGACCCTTCCCCCCTGCACCCCTCCAGGGAAGACGTGTCCCCATCATGGCCATGGGCTGCCTCGGCTGAGGGTGGCACTGATGGGCCGGCTTCCTCTTCCTCCTCCTCGAATTCAGAATCACTGACAGTGGCAGCTTGAGGGCCTGCCTCCTCACCTGGCGAATCAGCATCTGAAAGCAGGGAGGCACAAGAGTTGCTTTAGAGTGAGGACAGGGCGGCAGCGAGGGAGGCATGAGTGCTGCTATGCACTGCATTGGTTTGATAGTGGCAAAGGATGCTGGTGTGAGGCACAAGTGGAAAGAGAGAGGTCAAAAAGGTGATGACCTTACCATTGCTGTCCAGAACAGGGTCAGCATCTCCACTGGCGACGGGGCCAATCAGCTGGCCTGCCATAATGCGCTCCACACGCTGCTCCAGGTCGCTGAGATCTTTGAGGTCAGGACAGCCTCCCCCGGTCTGTCGCTGCTACCTGCGATTGTGGGCCAGCTTGCCCTGCAAGAGAAAGGACGGCCTCTAAGTACAGTGTCAAGCCCTGATCTTGCCTGCACTGCCTCCCATGGTGGAATAGCCCAAAAAGTGTCAAGCCCTGATCTTGCCTGCACTGCCTCCCATGGTGGAATAGCCCTGACAGTGTGTAAAGTGCTGAATGTGCAAGTGGTTTTCATGAGAGTCCCATAGCTCTTGGATGAGGGCTGGGCATTGGGGCTTTCAGGTCCCTTTGGCCAGAAACTGAGGTGCACATGCAGGGATGAACAGGATAGTGGAAAGGGTGCTCACCCTGACAACCTGAGTGAGGTCGTTGAACTTTTTCCTGCATTGAAGTGGAGTCCTGGCAGCCATGCTGTTGGTGATCACCCTGTTTGCCACCTCCCTCCAGGCTTTTCGGTATTCGCTGGGAAGCGGCCTCCTCCCACTGTCAGGGAAGAGGACAGGTTGCCTGCGCTCTACTGCACCAACCAGTAGCCTCAGGGCACCCTCGCTAAAGCGCTCCGCTCGCTCCCTAGCCTTCTGCATGGTCCTGGGCGTAGAAATGATGATCCAGCAATGGTCAGGCCTTGCTTCAGGGCTGCAGTGTGCAGGGCGTGGCAGCCAAACAAGTCCACCCTCCTCCTTTAAGAGCTGGCCGGCGCCAGCGTGTCTGCCTTCAATCAGCAACTCGCCGCACCTGCGCTGCACCCGCCCTCGGTGTTAGCGCCTCGGCTCGCCGGCTTAGCACCTTATGATAGTCGTGCATCGCCTGCTTTAGTGCAGCAGCAACCTCTTAGGGCGATGCAACTCAATTTCGGTGAAGGTGGCGCTAAGTTGCGCCGGGCGCTAAATTTAGCGAACGCCCAGCTGTAGCGCCCCAAACGTGGCGATACTGAATTTCTAGGCCATTATCTCTAAGGTAAATCTGAGTAATTGGGCTACACCCATTGTTGTTGTACCTAGGTCAGATGGTAAGGTAAGGTTGTGTGGTGATTATAAGGTAACCGTAAACCAGGTTCTAGAGTGTAATCTACCCAATACATTACCAAATGTGAAAGATTTGTTCACAAAGCTGACAGGTGGCCAGATCTTTTTGAAGTTAGATCTAACAAACGCCTACCTACAACTTGAGTTAGATGAAGAGTCCAAGTCATGCTTGACCATAAATACTCACTGAGGCCTATATCAGTTCAATAGGCTACCATTTGGAGTGTCTTCTGCCCCTGACATATTCCAGGGGTTGATGAACCAAATTTTGCAAGGGATTGAATGGGTAGTCTGTTATTTGGATGACATACTCATTTCAGCACCAAACAGGCAAACCCATGATGAGGTGTTGAATGAAGTGCTCAAATGGCTAGAGAAGCACGGAGTATGAGTGGCAGCTCACAAGTGTGAGTTGTTTCAAAACTCTGGAGTACTTAGGGCACAGAGTAGACAAGGATGGTTTACCTTCAACCAAGGGAAAGCTGGATGCAATCAGAAATGCACCCACTCCCAAGAATGTCTCTGAGCTTCGATCATTTTTGGGTCTTTTGAATTATTATGGAAAGTTCCTCCCAAACTTGGCTACATTGTTACATCCACTGAATGAGCTGTTGAGAAAACAAATCCCTTGGAAGTGGTCAAAAGAATGTGACACAGCATTCAAAGAGTGTAAAAGCCAGTTAGTAGAGTGTACTGTTGTGTATGTACCTTTAAGAGAAGAACTGATTTTATACTGCAGTACCGGCAGTGACCACCCCTGTATAAAAGGTCCTAGCAGGCTTCTGTACTTCAGTCTGACGTTACCCTCCTGTTCAGACCTCATTCTCAGCATTGCTGGCTGTGCAGCTGCCTCAGTCAGCAGGAGGAGAAGGAGCAGCCAAACCAGGAGAGTGGAGAGTGGAAAGTGGTGGTTTCCTGACCAGGAAGAGGAGGACAACGATAGGTCACCACCACCACCTCCACCATCATCATCACAACAACACAGGTGCCTGGAGAGAGAGGACAGAGGAAGAGAAGGAGAAAGGAGGCCAGCAGCAACATCAACCAGGGGAGAGACCTTTCCCATTACTGCCTCCCCAAATTGGCCTCCACTTCAGGAGAGGGAGAGAGGGGAGAGAAACCACCATCAACCAACACCAACTGTTCGGAAGGAGGGAGGAATATCATCTTTCAGAACATCTACAGGTGGGTGTTATTTGGGGCACTCTCCCAAAGACTTTGTATTTTAGGTGGGGGGAGAAAAGAAGAAACAAGGCCGGATCATCAAGGGGTGTCTGTGTGTGTGTGTGGCTCTTGTTAAAAACTAGGCCACACACACCACTAATAAGCACCCCTTCTATTGCCTGACCTGGGACAGCTGGAGCTGCCTAGGTGAAGTCCAATTTCATTTATTACATCGTTAAGACCTGGTGTGGGACTGAGCCTGGAGCATCTCCAGCTTTCCCAGGTGAAGACATCTTCTCCCCCTGCCAGAAGACCACCACCATCAAAGACTTTAAATTTCCATCGGAGAGTGCACCCCTGCCAACACCCACCCACCCACCATCCTGAGTGGCAACCCTGCCCTTGCGGCCTCCCTCCTTCCCACCCCCCCTCTCTCGATCACTTTGTCTCTCTCTGCCTCTTTCTCTGAGGCACCTCAATTTCATCTCTATTTATTAATTGCCTATTGAGCAGAGGGGAGAAGGCCCCTCTCCCAATTTCAATCAATAAGGGGAGAGGTGTGCCTTCATTTTAAACAGCTCCCTCTGCTCAATAGAGGACCAAAAAATACCTGAGGCCATTAACACCTTCAGGCCTGTGACTTGGGGTGAGTGTAGCCCTTATAAAATCACCCCATAATGGTGACTGCATCTTCGCCGGTGGCGGGGCCAGCCAGGACTTATGCGGCAGTGGCAGCCACAGGCACAGCTGCTCCCGCTGCTTCTGCTGCCCCGTCACCTTTAAAACTCATGACAAAAAAGCTTGGGGTGAAGAGCTACACTCACCCCACTATGACCATTGAGGCCTGTGTTAAAGCCATGGCTGGGGTTGTCGGCCCCTCAGCCATCGTCGCGGCCTCAAAAATGTACGGGAAGGCTGTGTTCTTCCTGGGGTCGGAGCGGGCGGTGTCCCTGGCCGTCGCCAAGGGGCTCACCGTGGGCGGGACCTTCCTGCAGGTGGATCCTCTCGAGGCCACCGCGCAGAGGATCGTCATCACGAACGTCCCACCCTATGTTCCTGGTGAGCTCCTCCTCCCCCATTTATGCCAACTTGGGGAGGTGAGGTCGGGGATCACACCCATCCTGCTCGGCTTCCGGGAAGCCAGCCTTCGCCACGTCTTCTCCTTCCGGCACCAGCTGTTTATCCAGCTGGCGCGGGAGGAGGACACCGACGGGGCGTTCGTCGTCCACCACGAGGGGGCCGCCTATCGCGTATTCTGGACGTCGGACGGTGTGCAGTGCCACGCCTGCAAGGAGGTGGGGCACATTCGGAAAAACTGCCCTGCCTCCAAGGCCGCCAGATCATCTAGTGCGGCCGAGGCTGGCGCCGCCGCCGCTTCTCCCCCCGGATCTGCCCGCGTGTCGGGAACCGCTGATGCGCGTTCGACGTCGGAGGCCGATGCCACCAAGGCCTCCGGCAGGGGGGAGGGAGCGCGTCCGGCCGGAAGGAAGGCGCGGCAAAAATCAAAACACCTTAGGGCGGGTCCCCCCGTGGAGGGCCAGCCCTTGCCCCTTAAGCCCCTTACACCCGCGCTCCTTGCGGAGTTAATCGGGGCAGACGCGAGTGGGAGGGGCCTCGTGCCCGAGCCTGTGGCCGCAACCGCCGTAGCGGAAACGCCAATACCTGCAGCCGGGCTCGGGCCCAAGGAACCCGACAAACCTGCTCCGCTGGAGGGGGCAGAGGAGGAGGCCTCTGCAGACGTGGAGGTCTCCCTCGCTCCCTCCATGCTAAAAAGAAGGCGCGACCCCCTGGAAGAGGAGGAGGACCGGGAGGAGGAAGGTCCCTCTGAGCAGGGGGAGTCGTCGCCCGCCGCGGGTACTGCGCCACCCCCCTCCCGCTGTCATCACCACCGGCAATCGGCAGGGGCCGCCTGTCCCTCGGAAGGCTGAGGCAGATGTGTCTGTCCGGCACGTGCCTCCCGGGAATGGGGACGAGACCCTGCCCATGGGGGTGGGCGCGGGACAACCCACGGCGGAGATTGACATTTTATCGGTGCCGTTACCCTCGCCGGGTCGGGCGGCCTGGGGTCTGGGTCAGGCGAGCTCGAGGAAAATGAGCTCGCCCAATGCGACCCGGACATCTCCCAGGGGCTGCTCGTCCTGGTAGAGGTTTTAATTCAAAACTCCCCATCCGCTGGGTCGGAGGTTGGTGGCAGGGAGGAGGATGGCCCCCTCGCTGCGTCTCTGGTGCCGGACGAACTGGAGGAGCTGTGAATTGTTCTCTCCCCAGCTTCTCCAGTCCTTCTGGCGTCTGAGGCGGAGGGGGACTCTGAACCGCCGCCGTCTTCTGGCCCAGCACCCCTAGAGGGGCCCAGGGAGGAATCCTCTGCCGCCGATCCTGGGGGTGGGATCCGGGCGGAGGCGGGGCCGGCTGTTGCGGCCGAGCTGTTCGCTGTGCACTGTGCGACGGACGGGCCAGCCGCTGGTGACGACCCCCTGGAGGAGGATGGGGACTCGGTGATGGGCACGGAGGACGATTTGGACTCCAGCGCTGACGAGGCGCTGGATGACCTCGTGCCTCTCGCCGAGTCTCCCCTCATTCCCGTAAGGGAACTCCGGGACTTTATGGCCACGTGCCTGGGTCAGCACAATAAGATCCGGCAGGCCGTCGACAGGTGGTTGGAGCTGGCGCTGCTCATCGTGTCCGTCCGCGCCGCTGTTAAAATCATGGGCGCGGACGAGGGCGTGAACCCGCTCGAGCTGCGTCGGCTCAGAATGTTCCTCACTGGGCTGCTGAGGAAGTGGCGGCTGACCAGCGGCTGCGCTCCCTCCCCCCGTTAGGTGTAGGTAGAGGTTGCACTATGCTTCTGACATGAAGATAACCATAGCCAGCCTCAGCATCAACGGCAGCAGGGAGGCGCGCCGCAGATTCAATAATTTCTCGCTCCTTCGGGACGGGAAGTATGCGGTGTGCTTCCTGCAAGAAACCCACACCGTTCCGGGAGACGAAGCCATGTGGCTCCTGGAGTGGCAAGGAGGGGTCAGCATGAGTCACCTCTCCAACAATTCCAGCGGGGTGGCTATCTTGCTGGCTCTGCATTTTCAGCCGGAGATCTTGGGGGTCAAGGAGCACGTGCCGGGCCGCTTGCTCCAGGTCACTGTTCACCTGGGGGGCATGCTGCTCCATCTAGTGAACGTGTACGCCCCTCAGACTGGTGCGCAGCAAGTGCGCTTCTTCGAAGAAGTGTCCGCTCTTTTGGGCTCTGTCGACGTGGGCGAGTGCGTCATACTCGGGGGGGGATTTTAACTGCACCCTCGAGGTGAGGGACCATTCGGGTCCCCCGCGAAGCCCGGCGGCGATGGAGAAGTTGAGGGACCTGGTCGGGTCCTTCCACTTGGTGGACGTCTGGCGAAATCTCCACCCCGACTCCAGCGCCTTCATTAGCGTGAGGTCTGGGGGAGGAAGGTCCAGAATTGACCGCCTCTACATTTCCCGGGCGTACGTCTCCTGTGTTCCGGCAGCTTCCATGCGGCCGGTGCCATGCACGGACCACCACCTGGTATGGGCGGAGCTCGCTCCGCTGCGCGCGCGGTGGGGGGGGTCCGCGTACTGGCATTATAACAACCCGCTGCTGGAGGACGCGCGGTTCCGGGATTTGTTTCGTCGGTTCTGGGCCGACTGGAGAAGGAAGCGGGGGGGGCTTCCCCTCCTTCAGGCTATGGTGGGACATGGACAAGGCTCACGTCCATCTCTTCTGTCAGGAGTACGCGAAGGGGTCGACCAAGAGGCGGGAAGCCCGGGTCGGGCGGTTGGAGAAGGAGGTGCTCGACCTGGAGTCCTGTCTCGGTCAGGTCGTCGAGGACCCAGCCCTGCGGAAGGTGTAAGAAGAGAAGAAGGGCGCGCTGAAGGACCTGCAGCTCGTCGGGTCCCGAGGCGCATATGTGAGGTCGCGGATCCAGCTCCTGCGGGACCTGGACCGCGGCTCCCCCTTCTTCTACTCGCTGGAAAAAAGACGGGGGGTCCGTAAGCAGCTCTTGGAGCTGCTGGCCGACGACGGATCTCTGGTCTCGGATCCGGAGGGAATCCGCGCGGAGACCCGCGCCTATTACGGGGCTCTGTTCTCTCCGGATCCGTCCAGCGAGGACGCGCGCAGAGTTTTGTGGGAGGACCTGCCGAAGGTCGGCCTGGAGGGCGCCGAAAAATTGGACGCTCCTCTGAGTTTGGAGGAGCTGTCCGGCGCCCTCCGCCAGCTCTCTAGGGGGAAGTCCCCAGGGCTGGATGGGCTGACCGTGGAGTTCCACAGGGCGTTCTGGGGCGTCCTGGGGGGCGACTACGCGCGGGTCCTGGGGGAATGTTTGGCGACCGGGGAGATGCCCCTCTCTTGGCGCAGGGCGGTGATCGTCCTGCTGCCTAAGAGGGGTGATCTACGCCTCCTTAAGAACTGGCGCCCGGTCTCCCTCCTCAGCACGGATTACAAAATCTTTGCCAGGGCCGTGTCTGTTCGCCTTGGCGCCGTGCTGGCCCACATGATCCACCCCGACCAGTCCTACACGGTCCCGGGCCGGACCATTCATGATAACATCCATCTGGTCCGGGACCTGGTCCACCATTCCCAGAGGGCTGGTCTGTCGGTCGGCTTCCTTTTCTTGGATCAGGAGAAGGCGTTCGACAGGGTGGATCACGAGTATCTTTTCGGGACTCTGCGCGCATTCGGGTTCGGGACGCATTTTGTCGCCCGGATCCGACTTCTGTACGCTGCCGTGGAGTGTCTGATTAAAGTTAACGGGTCCTTGACGGCGCCCCTTCGCTTCAGGAGGGGGGTGCGTCAGGGATGCCCCATGTCCGGCCAGTTATATGCCATTTGCGTGGAGCCTTTCCTGCGCCTCTTGCGGAAGAGGTTGGCGGGACTGGCTCTGCAAGGGCCGGGCGTGGAGGTGGTCCTCTCGGCTTACGCCGATGACGTGCTCCTCATGGTCACGGATCCCGTTGACCTGCGGAGGATGCGTGAATGCCAGCAGATTTACTCGGATGCATCCTCCGCCAGGATCAACTGGGGGAAATGTTCTGGACTCCTGGTGGGTCAGTGGCAGGTGGACTCCCTGCCGGAGGAGTTCAGGCCCTTCGCCTGGAGCACTACACACCTCCTCTACTTGGGAGCCTACCTTAGCCCGGCCGAGGACGCCTGGCCGGCGAACTGGCACGAGTTGGAGGCCAAAGTCACCGCTCGCTTAGGACGCTGGACAGGATTGCTCCGAGTGTTGTCCTACAGGGGTCGGGCGTTGGTCATAAACCAACTGGTGGCCGCCATGTTGTGGTACCGGTTGGTTACTCTGATCCCCCCCCCTGCGTTTGTCACCAAGATACAGAAGAAGCTCATCGACTTCTTCTGGAACAACAGGATACACTGGGTCTCTGCCGCGGTTCTGAGTCTCCCGCTTAGGGAGGGCGGTCAGGCGTTGGTGTGCCTCCGCACCCAGGCTGCGACTTTCCGTCTTCAGACGCTGCAGAGATACCTGTACGTTGAGGATCCTCCGAGATGGTGTGCGCTGGCGACGTATTTCTTCCGCCAGCTGCACGGCCTCAATTACGACATGCAGCTCCTGTTTTTGGAAGTGGGCAGCAGGCGTGCCAGCCTGCAGGAGCTGCCTGTCTTCTACCAGGAACTGCTATGTGTTTGGAACTCCGTCGCTTCCAGGCGGAGCTCTCCCCCGTCAGGAATGGCGGCTGTCCTTCGAGAGCCGCTGTTCAGGAATCCGCACCTCCGCGTCCGTGAGTTCGGGTGGCTGGCGGAACGGAGGGCTGTGCCTGGCAGGGTGACTAGAGTCGGGGACCTACTCGATGGCGGAGGAGCGGGCTGGATGGCGCCGGAGGAGTTGGCGCGGCGCATGTATTGGGACAACGTCCGGCTCGCGGTCGATGCCATCGAGGCGGTGAAGGCGAGGCTGCACCCCGGCGCCACGAGGTGTATCGAGGCGGCTCAAGCGCGTGGGGCGATCCCGCCCGAGCTTACCCCCGTTCGGACGGAATTCCTTATCGGCGCCCTGCCCCAAAACTCCCCTCGGGGATTGGCGCCTCACAACTTGAGCCGTCTCGAGGAGATGCCCTCCGTGCCTTTTCATTCTGCACGGAGGGGTTTCCTGTACGGGCTGCTCCTGCACACCTTCCACTTTGCCATCTTCGCCTGCCGTCCGGACACGCCGTGGCGTGCCGTTTTACCTTCCGGCGGAGGCGGAGGTCCCCAATGTGGGGCTCTCTATGCGGGAGTCCTCCCTTGTTCCATTGGGGACTTGGCCTGGAGGGTGTTGCACAGAGCAGTCCCGTGCAATAGATTTTTAAATAGGTTTACGGACTCCCAGGCCGCCTGTTTGTTTTGCGGTCTGGAGGAGTCCGTATTTAACGTGTATATGGGGTGTGAGAGGTTGCAGCCCCTCTTCCATTTTTTGAAGGGGCTGCTCCTCAAGTTTTGGTTGCACTTCAGTCCCACGCTCCTGATCTACGGTCACCCCGTGCGGAGGGGAGCGGGCAGGTTGGAGGACCTCCTCGTGGGTCTGCTCCTGGGCCTGGCCAAGAAAGCCATTAATTGGTCCAGGCAGCGGGTAGTCGGGGGGGTCGTCCGACCGGATTGCCTCCCCCTCTTCCGTGGCCATGTTCGCGCCCGGGTGGCCCTAGAGATGGAGCACGCGGTGACCGCTGGCGCGCTCGAGCAATTTCGTGACCGGTGGGCGCCGCGGGGACTGGAGTGCATAATTAGTTTAAATAACCAAATTTTAATTTGATTTGTTAAGGTTTATTTAAAGGGTTATTAGATTTTTAGTTATAGTTTATTTGTTAACTTGTTTTGGTTTCACACAAAGAGGAGAAACAAGTAACAATTAACAAAGGGAAACCAACCAGTGAAGGTGCCATCTAGGGGTTAGTGAAGCAACTGACCGGCACCCTCACACAAGCTCAGTCTGTTCCTTGCAGTCAGAGGAGCAGGTTGTGCTCTTGAGCTGCTCCTGCTGCTGCTGTGGGGAGAGAGTGTGTGGTTGCCTTGGCCTGGGAGTAGAGTGGAGTGGAAGGAAGGAGTGACCCCAGGCCACCACCACTACAACCCACCCACACCAACCCATCTACATCATCTACAGAGGTGCCTGGAGAGGAAGGAGTGGAGGACAGAGGAGGAGGACAGCATTAGAACAGGTGAGGCCTTTTCCAGCACTGCCTCCCAATTCGGCCTCCAGCCCAGGAGAGGGAGAGGGGGAGAGAGGATACAAACAGCTCCACTTGGAAGGAGGGGAGGAGCTGCAACTCAAACATCTGCAGGTGGGTGTCTCTGCGTATTCCCCCTAAAGACTTTTGCATTCTAGGCGGGGGGAGGGAAAGAAGATGGGCCGAAAGCCTGGCCTGGGTTGGCTGGAGCCTGCCCAGGTGAAGCTTGTTCCTGCGCATCGAGAAGACCTGGTGTAGGCTGACCTTGGGCGTTCTCCAGCCTGCCCAGGCGAAGACATCTTCTCCCCCTGCCCGAAGACCAGCTTATAGCTTAAAGACTTTGTGAATTACCATCGGGGGAGTACACCCTGCCGACACCCACCCACCGTCTACCATTGTTGAGTGGGAACCCTGCCTTTGCGGCCCCCCCATCCTTCCCACCCCCTCTCTCTCTCTCTTTGTCCTCTCTCTGCCTCTCCAAAAGGCACCTCTTTTCCTGTTTATTATTACTAATTGAGCAGAGGGAGGAAAGGGCCCCCTCCCAATTTATACCATCAAGGGGAGAGGTGGCCCAGTACATTTACACTCCCTCTGCTCAGGACTCTCTTACCGAGGCCATTAAAAACCTCCAGGCCTGTGACGGAGTTGGGGTGTGTGTAGCTCTTTTTTAAGAACCACCCCATGATGGCCAGTACTTCTTCGGCGGTGACGGGGCCGGCGATGACTTACGCGGCAGCGGCGGCCAAAGCCACGGCCGCTCCTGCTGCTGCTGCTGCCCCGTCGCCGTTCCGGCTAATGACTAAGAAGCTTGGGGTGAAGAGCTACACCCACCCCAACATGACCATCGAGGCGTGCGTCAAGGCTATGGCTGGGGTTGTCGGCCCTCCGGCCATAGTGGCCGCCTCGAAGATGTATGGGAAGGCTGTATTCTTCCTGGAGTCCGAGCGGGTGGTGGCCCTGGCCATCGCCAAGGGGCTCACCGTGGGCGGGACCTTCCTGCCGGTGGACCCTCTTGAGGCCACCGCGCAGAGGGTCGTTCTGTCAAACGTCCCGCCCTTTATCGCCGGTGAGCTCCTCCTCCCCCACTTATACCAACTCGGGGAGGTGAGGTCGGGGATTTCTCCGATCCCGCTCGGATTCCGGGAGAGCAGCCTTCGCCATGTCTTCTCCTTCCGACGCCAGGCCTTTATCCAGCTGGCGCGGGAGGGGGAGACGGACGGGGCCTTTACGGTCCTCCACGAGGGGACCCCGTACCGCGTCTTCTGGATGACGGACGGCGTGCGGTGCCACGCCTGTAAGGAGGTGGGGCATGTTCGGAAAAACTGCCCCGCCTCCAAAGCCGCCAGGGTGACTGGCGTGGCCAAGGCTGGCGCCGCCGCCGCTCCTCACTCCGGGTCTAGCCGTGCCCCCCTCCCAAACAAATGCCACCGGGGCGTGGTCGTCGTTGGAGGCCATCGCCATCCAGGCCTCCGGCGGGGGGGAGGAGGGAGGTCCGGTCGGAAAGAAGGCGCGGTGCAAGACCAAAAACCGCAGGGTGGGTCCCCCCGTGGAGGGTGTCCCACTTGATTTGGAGCCCCTGACACCCGAGCGCGTCATCGCGCTGATCGCGGAGTGCGGAGGTGAGGGGGACCACGTGCCTGAGCCCGTGGCCGCGACCGCCGAGGCGGGTACACTAGAACCTGCGGCCGGGATCGGGCCCGGGGGACCCAAAGAACTCGCTCCACCGCAGGGAGCAGGGGAGGCCCCTGAAGAAATGGAGGCCTCCCTCTGCCCCTCCGCGCTCAAGAGAAGGCGCGACCCCCTGGACGAGGAGGAGGACCGGGAGGAGGAAGGTCCCTCCAGTCGGGGGGAGTCGTCGCCCGCCGCGGATACTGCGCCCCACCCCACCGCTGACACCATCGCGGGCGAACGGCAGGGATCGCCTGTCCCTGGGGAGGCTGAGGCAGAGGCGTCTGCCCAGTTTGTGCCTCCCGGGGATGGGGGCGAGACCCTGCCCGTGGGGGGGGTCGCGGAACAACCCGCGGCGGGGATTGACCCCTTAACGGTGGAATTGCCCCTCGACGGGTCGGGCGGCTTGGGGTCTGTGTCGGGCGAGCTCGCGGAAGATGAGCTTGCCCAGAGCGGCCCGGACTTTTCCCAGGTGCTGCTCGACTTCGTCGAGGTCTGTCAACAATTTACCCCATCTGCTGGGTCGGAGGCCGGTGGCGTAGCAGAGGAGGGCCCTCTGTCTGTGTCTCCGGCGCCGGGCGACTTGGAGGGGGTCGGGTCCACGTATTCTCCCGTCTCTCCGGTCTCTCCGGCCGTTCCGGCGCCTGGGGCGGAGGGGGTCTCCGAACCGCCGCCGTCTTCTGGCCCGGCCCCCCTAGAGGAGCCCAGGGAGGAATCCTCCGCTACCGATCCTGGGGGTGGGATCCGGGCGGAGGCGGGGCCGGCCGTCGCGGCCGGGCCGCCCGATGCGCACTGCGTGGCGGACGGTTCGGCCGCCAGTGGCGACCCCCCGGAGGAGGACGGGGACTCGGTGGTAGGGGCGGAGGAGGACTTAGATTCCTTCGCCGATGAGGCGATGGATGACCTCGCGCCCCTCGCCGGGACCCCCCTCATTCTTATTCCCATCAGGGAGCTCCGGGACTTTGTGGCCACGTGCCAGGGTCGCCAGGGCACCCGGCGGGCCCTCGACAGATGGTCGGAGCTGGCGCTGCTCATCGGGTCGGCCCGCGTCGCCTACAAGACCATGGGCGAGGACGCGGGCGTGAGCCCGCTCGAGCTGCGTCAGTTCCGGTTGTTTCTCACTGGGCTGCTAAGGAAGTGGCGGTCGACTAGCGGCCGCCCTTCCTTCCCCCGTTGGTGATAAGTAGGGGTTGGTTTATGCTTCTGAAATGAAGATAACCATAGCCAGCCTCAACATCAACGGCAGCAGGGAAGCTAGCCGCAGATTTAATAACTTTTCGGTCCTTCGGGACGGGAGGTATGCGGTGTGCTTCCTGCAAGAAACCCACACCGTTCCGGGAGACGAGGCCACGTGGCTCCTGGAGTGGCAAGGAGGGGTCAACATGAGTCACCTCTCCAGTGTTTCCAGTGGGGTGGCTATCTTGTTGGCCCCGCATTTTCAGCCGGAGATGTTGGGGGTCAAGGAGCTCGTGCCGGTCCGCTTGCTCCAGGTCACTGTTCGCCTGGGGGGCATGCCGCTCCATCTAGTGAACGTGTACGCCCCTCAGGCCGGTGCGCAGCAGGCGCGCTTCTTTGAAGAAGTGTTCATTCTTTTGGGCTCCATCGACGCGGGCGAGTGCGTTATCCTCGGGGGGGATTTTAATTGTACCCTCGAGGCGAGGGACCGCACGGGCGCCCTGCCTTGCCCGGCGGCGACGGAGAAGTTGAGGGACCTGGTCGGGTCCCTCGACTTGGTGGACGTCTGGCGAAATCTCCATCCCGACTCCAGCGCCTTCACTTGCGTGAGGTCTGGGAGAGGAGCGTCCAGGATCGACTGCCTCTACATTTCCCGGGCATACGTCTCCTGCGTTCCGGCGGCTTCCATGCGGCCGGTGCCGTGCACGGACCACCACCTGGTGTGGGCGAAGCTCGTTCTGCCGCGCGCACGGGGGGGGGTCCGCGTATTGGCACTTTAACAATCTGCTGCTGGAGGACGCACGGTTCCGGGATTCGTTTAGTCGGTTCTGGGCCGGCTGGAGAAGGAAGCAGGGGGGCTTCCCCTCCTTGAGGCTATGGTGGGATGTGGGCAAGGCTCACATCCATCTCTTCTGTCAGGAGTACGCGAAGGGGTCGACCAAGAGGCGGGAGGCCCGGGTCGGGCAGTTGGAGAAGGAGGTGCTCGACCTGGAGTCCCGTCTCGGTCAAGTCGTCGAGGATCCGGCCCTGCGGCTGGTGTATGAAGAGAAGAAGGGCGCGCTGAAGGACCTGCAGCTCGTCGGGTCCCGAGGCGCGTACGTGAGGTCGCGGATCCAGTTCCTGCGGGACCTGGACCGCGGCTCCCCCTTCTTCTACTCGCTGGAAAAAAGACGGGGGGTCCGTAAGCAGCTCTTGGAGCTGCTGGCTGACGACGGATCTCTGGTCTCGGATCCAGAGGGAATCCGCGCGGAGACCTGCGCCTATTACGGGGCTCTGTTCTCTCCGGATCCGTCCAGCGAGGACGCGCGCAGAGTTTTGTGGGAGGACCTGCCGAAGGTCGGCCTGGAGGGCGCCAAAAAATTGGACGCTCCTCTGAGTTTGGAGGAGCTGTCCGGCGCCCTCCGCCAGCTCTCTAGGGGGAAGTCCCCGGGGCTGGACGGGCTGACCGTGGAGTTCCACAGGGCGTTCTGGGGCGTCCTGGGGGGCGACTACGCGCGGGTCCTGGGGGAGTGTTTGGCGACCGGGGAGATGCCCTTCTCTTGGCGCAGGGCGGTGATTGTCCTGCTGCCTAAGAGGGGTGATCTCCGCCTCCTTAGGAACTGGCGCCCGGTCTCCCTCCTCAGCACGCATTACAAAATCTTTGCCAGGGCCATGTCTGTTCGCCTTGGCGCCGTGCTGGCCCACATGATCCACCCCGACCAGTCCTACACGGTCCCGGGCCGGACCATCTATGATAACATCCATCTGGTCCGGGACCTGGTCCACCACTCCCAGAGGGCTGGTCTGTCGGTCGCCTTCCTTTCCCTGGATCAGGAGAAGGCGTTCGACAGGGTGGATCACGAGTATCTTTTCGGGACTCTGTGCGCATTCGGGTTCGGGACGCATTTTGTCGCCTGGATCCGACTTCTGTACGCTGCCGCGGAGTGTCTGATTAAAGTTAACGGGTCCTTGACGGCGCCCCTTCGCTTCGGGAGGGGGGTGCGTCAGGGATGCCCCATGTCCGGCCAGTTATATTACATTTGCGTGGAGCCTTTCCTGCGCCTCTTGCGGAAGAGGTTGGCAGGACTGGCTCTGCAAGGGCCGGGCGTGGAGGTGGTCCTCTCGGCTTACGCCGGTGACGTGCTCCTCATGGTCACGGATCACGTTGACTTGCGGAGGATGCGGGAATGCCAGCAGATTTACTCGGACGCATCCTCCGCCAGGATCAACTGGGAGAAATGTTCCGGACTCCTGGTGGGTCAGTGGCGGGTGGACTCCCTGCCGGAGGAGTTCAGGCCCTTTGCCTGGAGCACTATACACCTCCTCTACTTGGGAGTCTACCTCAGCCCTGCCGAGGACACCTGGCCGGCGAACTGGCAAGAGTTGGAGGCCAAAGTCACCGCTCGCTTAGGACGCTGGACAGGATTGCTCCGAGTGTTGTCCTACAGGGGTCGAGCGATGGTCATAAACCAACTGGTGGCCGCCATGGTGTGGTACCGGTTCGTCACTTTGATCCCTCCCCCTGCGTTTGTCGCCAAGATACAGAAGAAGCTCGTCGACTTCTTCTGGGACAAAAGGAAGCACAGGGTCTCTGCCGCGGTTCTGCGTCTCCCGCTTAGGGAGGGCGGTCAGGCGTTGGTGTGCCTCCGCACCCAGGCTGCGACTTTCCGTCTTCAGACGCTGCAGAGATACCTGTACGTCGAGAATCCTCCGAGATAGTGTGCGCTGGCGACGTATTTTTTCCGCCAGCTGCACGGCCTCAATTACGACATGCAGCTCCTGTTTTTGGAACTGAGCAGCAGGCATGCCAGCCTGCGGGAGCTGCCTGTCTTCTACCAGGAACTACTATGGGTTTGGAGCTGCGTCGCCTCCAGGCGGAGCTCTCCCCCGTCAGGAATGGCGGCTGTCCTCCGGGAGCCGCTGTTCAGGAATCCACACCTCCACGTCCGCGGTTTCGGGTGGCTGGCGGAGCGCAGGGCTGTGCCTGCCAGTTTGACTAGAGTCGGGGACCTACTCGATGGCGGAGGAGCGGGCTGGATGGCGCCAGAGGAGTTGGCGCGGCGCATGTCCTGGAACAGCGTCCGGCTCGCGGCCAATGCCATTGGGGCGGTGAAAGCGATGCTGCCCCCCGGTGCCACGAGGTGTATCGAGGCGGCTCAGGCGTGTGGGGCGATTCCGTCCGAGCTTACCCCCGTTCGGACGGAGTTCCTTATCGGCGCCCTGCCCGAAACTCCCCTCGGGGATCGGCGCCTCACAACCTGAGCCGTCTCGAGGAAATGCCCTCCGTGCCTTTTCATTCCGCACGGAGGGGTTTCCTGTACGGGCTGCTCCTGCACACCTTCCACTTTGCCATCTTCGCCTGCCGTCCGGACACGCCGTGGCGTGCCGTTTTACCTTCCGACGGAGGCGGAGGTCCCCAATGGGGGGCTCTCTATGCGGGAGTCCTCCCTTGTTCTATTGGGGACTTGGCCTGGAGGGTGTTGCACAGAGCAGTCCCGTGCAATAGACTCTTAAGTTTGTTTACAGACTCCCAGCCCGCCTGTTTGTTTTGCGGTCTGGAGGAGTCCGTGTATCACGCATATAGTGAGTGTGAGAGGTTGCAGCCCCTCTATCATTATTTGAAGGGGCTGCTCCTCAAGTTTTGGTTGCACTTCAGTCCCACGCTCTTGATCTACGGTCACACGGTGCGGAGTGGAGCGGGCAGGTTGGAGGACCTCCTCATGGGTCTGCTCCTGGGCCTGGCCAAGAAGGCCATTAATTGGTCCAGGCAGCGGGCGGTCGAGGGGGTCGTCCGACCGGATTGCCTCCCTCTCTTCCATGGCCATGTTCGCGCCCGGGTGGCCCTAGAGATGGAGCACGCGGTGTCCACCGGCGCGCTCGATCAATTTCGTGACCGGTGGGCGCCGCGGGGACTGGAGTGCATAATTAGTTCAAACAACCAAATTTTAATTTGATTTGTTAAGGTTTATTTAAAGGGTTATTCGAGTTTTGTTTACAGTTTATTTGTTTAATTTATTTGTCTCGAAAAAAAGAGGAACCAACCAGTGAAGGTGCCATCTAGGGGTTACTGAAGGAACTGACCGGCACCCTCACAAGTAACAATACTGTGGAGGAGGAATTCCTGGAGTGTATAAGGGATGGTTTCCTGGACCAATATGTCGAGGAACCAAGTAGAGATCAGGCCATCTTAGACTGGGTATTAAGTAATGAGAAAGGATTAATTAGCAATCTTGTTGTGCGAGGCCGCTTGGGGAGGAGCGATCATAATATGATATAATTCTTCATTAAGATGGAGAGTGAAATAGTTGACTCAGAGACTAGGGTACTGAATTTAAATAAAGGAGACTGCGATGGTATGAGGTGCGAGTTGGGTAGGATTGGTTGGGGAATGTCACTTAAAGGGTTGACGGTGGATGGGCAATGGCAAACATTGAAAGATCGCATGGATGAACTACAGAATTTGTTCATCCCTGTTTGGCATAAAAATAACACAAAAAAGGTGACTCAACCGTGGCTAACAAGGAAAATTAGGGATAGCATAAGATCCAAGGAGAGGACATATAAATTGGCCAGAAAAAGCAGTAAACCTGCGGGTTGGGAGCAGTTTAGGATCCAACAAAGGAGGACAAGGGATTAATTAAGAGGGGGAAAATAGAGTATGAGAGTAAGCTTGCAAGGAACATAAAAACTGACTGTAAAAGCTTTTATAGATAAGTGAAGAGTAAAAGATTGCAGTCAGAATCAGGGGAATTTATAATGGGGAACAAAGAAATGGCGGACCAATTAAATACGTACTTTGGTTCAGTCTTCACAAAGGAGGACATAAATAACCTCCCAAAGATCTCGGGGAACATAAGGTCTAATGAAAGGGAGGTACTGATAGAAATCAGTATTTGTAGGGAAATGGTGTTAGGGAAATTAATGGGATTGAGGGCCGATAAATCCCCAGGGCCTGATAATCTACATCCTAGGGTACTTAAGGAAGTGGCCCTAGAAATAATAGATGCATTGCTGGTCATCTTCCAAAATTCGATAGACTCTGGAACAATACCCATGGATTGGCGGGTAGCTAACGTTACCCCACTGTTCAAAAAGGGTGGTGTAGGGGGGCATCTTTTTTGGGGTTTACGGTAAATTACCTTCCTTTACCTGGTTTACGGTAATTTACCTGGTCAAGCAGCTTTTTGCCACTGCACCTCTGACCAATCCCAAACAGCGGTTTCGAATCGCTAAACCCCACCTTCCAGTTCGGACTGGAGGACTTATAATTAATGATATATTAAAAATGGACAACTGGTCTGGATGTGAGAAATCAACTTTTAGTACACTAAAGAAAACTACATCACACGATTTTAGTAATCACTGTACAATTGCTTAAATGGGGGAAGACAGACGGCAAAAACGAGGGATAAATGGTTACAATGTTAATTAAACAATCGTAGCAATTTCCCTTAAATTACCACCCCCTTTAACTCCTTACTAGATTGCCTTGCTGAGGAGTCAGAAACCTGCTCACCTGTGGTCCAAGGAAATAAGAGAGAGATAGCTTCTCAGGAGCTATCTTTATATCCTGCCAGCTCCTGCTGTTTTGGCGCTGAAAGGGTCTGTGTGCAAATTGGCACCCAAAAGTTCGAATACACAAGAGAAAGGCTATGATTGGCTGATTCAGAGTGGTTTGAATGTGTCTACATTCTGGGACCAAAATGTTCCCGCCCACATCTGGAGTTTCTGGGCTAACCAAAGGGGACACACCTGAATAATGGGTGATTCAAAACCCATTCATTCCAAACTGTTCTCTTTCAAAAGTCCTTTTACGGAGTTTTGATGTGTCTCATTATGTGTAAGTGGTTTTCAATGGGCTGGATTGCTGTGTAAACAGAGCCCTTTGTTCTGCGGTTTAGAGTAACCGCAGCTAATCCTTTATGTCAACATCCTGCAGTTTCAATAAATAAACATCGATTGTCAGCAGGGAAGGGAAACTCCCTGGTTTAATTGACAGGTCTGACTGCCACTGCTTGATCCTCCCACTCTACACAGACACTTCGAGCTGCTTTCTTTTGTCTTTTGGCCATGCTTTTCTGACGGCCATTTTCAAACCGCTTTGCAATATACACAGTTCGAAACTCAGAGGTACCATTTTAATCTTAAAGTCCTGATGTTGTCCAAGAGTTCTGGGTATGCTTTTAAAACATTGTCCAACCCAGGGACAATTCAAATCACACAATTCTTCGTCCACAATGTGGACCAATATTTTCCGATCTTCAGGGATTTAGGGGATTTTTGTGAACCCCTACATTCCTCCCTTTGGATACTTCCAACTTGATTGTAATATCCACTCGAAGGAGTGAGCAAAATTTTCTGACCCCCGACAAAGAATCATCCCCTGTATTTACCTAATAGCTACCTACCACTGATCCCACGACCCGTCTATTCCCCTCAAATTCGAGAAAAAAACGTGGTACGGTAGGCATCTTACAGATACATCAGTTTACAATAAGAGTCTCATACCCCTGCATCACTTGTTACATTATACAAATCAATCAAAATTTACAATCACTTGTTACATTACAACTTATTACAAAATGTAACAATCTTAGTTATATAATGTAATCAAAATGATCCCAAGCACGGAGAGGTTCCTACGCCTCTGCTCAACTTGGGGCTGTAACACAAAATACAAAAAAAACCTTGAACAACATGCTTAAACAAACCCCGACCATCACGTGCCAATGATGGGTCATGAAATTCGAGTGGGTATTGCTCCTCCCACCCGAGCAGTAAATGTTCATTCCACCCCCACCCTTTGAATGGTCTTAAACTTTTAAAACATGCAGAATGGATTTTACAGAACAGTCTGCTCCGCCAGCCACGAGCCGTTCCCTTGTCCCTTTGTGGAGGCGGGGTACCCCTCATGTTTAAATTTACCTTGGCACAGACTGAGACCGGGGAGAATGGGATCGCGACTCACAGTCCCTCCCCCTCCCGTCTTCCCTTGACTGGCTGCAGAAAATGATGGGTGCCTGTGTGGCGGCTCTCACTGGCCCCTCAAACTTGGATCCCAGATCCAGCCACCCACTCATCATCCCCAGCCACACTTCCACTCTAACCTTGCCCATGGGCCCCCAGGTGAGTTCCTCCCTTCCCCGAACGCACCCACATGATTCTCGGGTCTCCCCCTCCCCTTTACAATCTTTCCCGGGCCGTCACCACCCACTCCCGGGGTATGCTTCCCCTTGACAAGGTGCCCGCGCTTCCCCACCATGACTCCTCAACAGCGAGGTCTCCCGCAAGTGAACTTCGGTCAGGATAGTGCTGGGTTGGGAGCCGTGCCCCACCCAGCTGGGGCCATCTCTTCCGCGTAGGAGGAGTAGGCAAGTTCCTCCGGACCCTGTCCGGTTTCTCCCGCAGGTTGCTGCGGGTTTTCCCTCTGGATTTGTCCAGTGGCGAGGTGATCCCCAACATTCTGTATCCATATCTTCCTTTGATCCCCAGCTCGGGCTGGGCGAACAGGGCTGCTCCTTGGTTCATTCTCCTGAAAAAACTTAAAAGGACATGCAGCCAGGCCTCTCACTGACCTGCTGCCTTAGGTGGAGACATGGTCAGGTCCCTGGACCTCGGACCAAAATACAAAGATTTGGCACACCTATGAACTTAAACTATAAACTTAAAACTACAAAACTAGTTATATCAAAACTTAAAATTCACCTTAAAAGCACGCTATATTCAAACCAAAGCTATAATACAAATGCCGCCCGTCTCCGGGTAGCCAGGCTAATCTCTGGCACTGTCGCAGATTACTGCTGGCTGCAGCGAAGCTGGACTGCCTCCTGCCTCTAATCCCTCGCAGCTTATGGCTGCTGGTTGGGGACCTCTGTTCTTTGGCTTCTCCCTGGTTCGGGAGATTTCTCTCCGTGGCAGGTACTCTGGTGACCATCTTTTCTTGGGCTTGCGGATGCGCTGAGACTTTCTGAGGGGTGTCTCTGTGGGGGAAACGTTGGCTGGCGGACCCTGAGCCTGAGTCGCAGCCCTATCTGGCTGGGAACCTTCTCCCCCTGGTGCAAACAGCACGGACTGTATAATATACCTGGCAGCCTGCCGGTACTCCGGGTTTGTCTCCTTTTCCCTACCCACTCCTGTACTGGGGGCAGGTATTCCCTCACCATCCGCTGCTGATGGCTGAAAATCTTCCTCTCCAGGTCCAAAACCTGGTACCAGCTCCTTCCCTATGTCCCCTGCAAGAGGGATTGCTATCCCTGCCTCCCCAGGGTCCCACATCATGGGAGGGACCACTCTAGAAGCGGGCTGGGAAGCTTGTTCCCTTAAACAGGCGACTGCTCCTGCGCGAACCTCCTCCCCAGAGCCCCTCGGCAGCTCTGGCTTCAAACAGGCGATTGCGCCTGCGCGGGAAAACTGATGAGGAGCCGCTGTGGTCCTGTCGGCAACTGCACCTGCGTGAACAATCTCTTTAAAGGGCTGGGGAACTGCTACACTAGCACAGGCAACCACGCCTGTGCATTCAATTTCGTTAAAAAAGATAGGAAGAACCACTGGGTCTTCCAAGCAGGCTACTGCGCCTGCGTGTATAGATTGGGAAGCGGGGACCTTTAAACGGCCGACTGCACCTGCGCGCTCGGCCTCACAGTGAACAGGAGCCGCGGGGGGTTCCAAGTTCGTGACTGCGCCTGCGCGAACCTGGTGTTGGCAAACCTCTCCCCTCAGGCGCGCAACTGCGCCTGTGTGGGAAAACTGAAGAGGAGCTGCTGGGGGTACGGGCTGGGGAACCGCGCTTGCACGAGCAGTCTCTGTGAATGGATTGGCAGCAGCCTGCAGATTTCTAATCTCAGGTTGCTGTTTCTCTGTTTCTGAGCCAAATAACTTGTTCAAAGTTAAACTTTGGCCAAAACCTAGGTTCCACTGGGGCAGGGAAGTGTCCCAATTTGTGGGCTGGACAACTTTTCCCTGGAAACAAGCCACAGTGCCTGTCTTTACAGGCTGTGAACTTGAACTTGTCTTGTCAGATTTGTACAATTTACATTGTGTCCCATCCCTGCCTGTGATTGCTGCCACTGGCCCGGACTCATATGGGTCCCAGAAAGTGCCTGCTCATGCACCCTCCTTGGCCAGCCTATCGGCCAGTCATTGTGTGGAGGCAGAGGTGGGTGAGGGGGCTGTAGCACTACTGATGGCTGCCACCTTTCCCTGGTTGGTCAGGAGAGACCGTATTGCCTCCAGTAGTGACTCAACTGAGGCAGGGGAAGTGCCTGTCTCTACCCTTTGAGTTGAGGCTGCAGGGATCCCGGCTTTATCGTCTCTCCCAGGCTTTTTACAATCCCTGCGCCAGTGGCCCTTCTCCCCGCACTTGTAACAAGTGACCTTGTTCTGGGAGGGACGGCTCCCCTCCTGACGCCACTCTTTCTTATATTGAGCCCCAGGTTTAACCTCGTGGACTTTACCCTTTTGTTGGGGGGTCTCACTATTCCTCCCATTCCTATATGCTACCGTGAGCTGCCGGATTACAGTCTCTTCGGTTACTAGGGAGTCTCGGGGGTCAAACCAAGTATCAGCTTTTACTTTTATCTGGGGTAGGCAATTGGACACCAGGCAACGAAGCCATTGGGTCTGCTACCTCTCGTTCAGGTGAGCCCTATTTTGTCCCCCTGTACACGCGCTGTTGTAGACTGGCCACAGCCTGTCTGCAAATGCCTGTGGGGTCTCCCCTTCCTTCTGCAGGGTTTTCCCTATGCGATCGAATGGATTGCCGTCATTCGCACCCATGGCTTCCAGTATTTCCTCCTTTAGGTCCTCAAAACCCTTCTGCCCTCTCTTCGCCTCATCTGAAAGGGTCTGATAGAGCTTGCTATCCACAGAGAAAAGCAACATTCTTGCTTTCTCTTCATCATCACAGTCACTAACAACGGCTGCCTGGTCTACTTGTTGGGAGTGCATTGAGGGGTCTCCCTTTTCAGAGAGCATGGGAATATGTTTCACCATGCCTCTGAGCTGTTGGGTATCATAGGGTACCAGATAGGTATTTTGAACAGTCCCTGGGTTATTATTGCTCACGGCTGGACTGTACCTCCGTTGTCAGAGGGGGTACACTGGTCCTGGTCCCTGCCTGCCTAGCGGGACCTGCTGGAGTTCTCCTACCACCCCATTGTCCACCCCTTCTTGCTGCCAGAGCTCCTCAAAACTTGGAGCTGTGGGCTGCTGTCTTGTGATCTCTAATTCCATAGCCAGCCTTTCCCTGGGTGTTGCCTGTGGGGCGGTTTGATTTGGGCTGCTGGTACTGTCCGACTGACCTGCCTTCGGGCCGATCAGGCAAATCATCTCCCTTGCTCCTTTTAAAGCCATGTTAAGGCTTTCTAACTCTGCCCTACAGGAGCCATGATCTGCTTCACTAAACCTTTGGTCGCAGGCCAGCTTATAAGCTGCTGTAACTTCTGAGATGAGGCGGACATTCTCTTCCTGCAGTCTCATCTCGCTATCTCTGGCGTGGTCGCCAATGTGTAGGGGGCATCTTTTCCGTGGTTTACGGTAATTTACCTTCCTTTACCTGGTTTACGGTAATTTACCTGGTCAAGCAGCTTCCAGTTCAGACTGGAGGACTTATAATTAGTGATATAACAAAAACGGACAACTGGTCTGGATGTGAGAAAATCCACTTTTAGTACACTAAAGAAAACTACACCACACAATTTTAGTAATCACTGTACAATTGCTTAAATGGGGGAAAACAGATGGCAAAACGAGGGATAAATGGCTACAATGTTAATTAAACAATCGTAGCAATTTCCCTTAAATTACCACCCCCTTTAACTCCTTACTAGATTGCCTTGCTGAGGAGTCAGAAACCTGCTCACCTGTGGTCCAAGGAAGTAAGAGAGAGATAGCTTCTCAGGAGCTATCTTTCTATCCTGCCAGCTCCTGCTGTTTTGGCACTGAAAGGGTCTGTGTGCAAATTGGCACCCAAAAGTTCGAATACACAAGAGAAAGGCTATGATTGGCTGATTCAGAGTGGTTTGAATGTGTCTACATTCTGGGGCCGAAATGTTCCCGCCCACATCCGGAGTTTCTGGGCTAACCAAAGGGAACACACCTGAATAAAGGGTGATTCAAAACCCATTCATTCCAAACTGTTCTCTTTCAAAAGTCCTTTTCCGGAGTTTTGATGTGTCTCATTATGTGTAAGTGGTTTTCAATGGGCTGGATTGCTGTGTAAACAGAGCCCTTTGTTCTGTGGTTTAGAGTAACGGCAGCTAATCCTTTCTGTCAACATCCTGCAGTTTCAATAAATAAACATCGATTGTCAGCAGGGAAGGGAAACTCCCTGGTTTAATTGACAGGTCTGACTGCCACTGCTTGATCCTCCCACTCTACACAGACACTTCGAGCTGCTTTCTTTTGTCTTTTGGCCATGCTTTCCTGACGGCCATTTTCAAACCTCTTTGCAATATACACAGTTCGAAACTCAGAGGTACCATTTTAATCTTAAAGTCCTGATGTTGTCCAAGAGTTCTGGGTATGCTTTTAAAACATTGTCCAACCCAGAGACAATTCAAATCACACAATTCTTCGTCCACGATGTGGACCAATATTTTCCAATCTTCAGGGATTTAGGGGATTTTTGCGAACCCGTACATTGGTAGAGAGAAAACGGGGAATTACAGACTGGTAAGCCTGACATCGGTAGTGGGGGAAATGCTGGAGTCCATTATAAAGGCTGTATTAGCAGAGCACTTGGAAAAAAGTGACCGGATCGCACAAAATCAACATGGCTTTACAAAAGTTAAATCATGCTTGACTAATCTACTGGAATTTTTTGAGGATGTAACTGGTAAAATAGATAAGGGAGAACCAGTGGATGTGGTGTATTTGGAATTTCAAAATGCTTTTGATAAGGTCCCGCATAAGAGATTAGCGTGTAAAATTAAGGCACATGGGATTGGGGGCAAGGTATTGACTTGGGTAGAGAACTGGTTGGCAGACAGAAAGCAAAGAGTTGGAATAAATGGGTCTTTTTCCGATTGGCAGGCAGTGACTAGTGGGGTACCACAGGGATCTGTCCTTGGACCCCAGCTATTCACAATATATATTAATGATCTGGATGAGGGAACTAGATGTAATATCTCCAAATTTGCAGACGACACAAAGCTGGGTGGGCATGTGTGCTGTGAGCAGGATGCTGAGAAACTCCAGTGTGATTTGGACAGGTTGGGTGATTGGGCAGAAGCATGGCAGATGCAATATAATGTGGATAAATGTGAGGTTATCCAGTTTGGTGTCAAAAACAGGAAGGCAGATTATTATCTGAATGGCAATAGATTGGGAGAAGGGGAAGTGCAACGAGACCTGGGTGTCCTTGTGCACCAGTCACTGAAGGTAAGCATGCAGGTGCAGCAGGCGGTTAAGAAGGCAAATGATATTTTGGCCTTCGTAGCGAGAGGGTTTGAGTACAGGAACAAGGATGTCTTGCTGCAGTTGTACAGGGCCTTGGTGAGGCCACATCTTGAGTTTTGTGTGCAGTTTTGGTCGCCTTATCTGAGGAAGGATATTCTTGCCATGGAAGGTGTGCCGCAAAGATTCACCAGGGTGATACCTGGGATGGCAGGAATGATGTATGAGGAGAGATTGGGTCGATTGGGCTTGTACTCGCTGGAGTTTAGAAGAATGAGAGGGGGTCTCATCGAAACTTATAAAATTCTAACAGGACTAGACAGACTAGATGCTGGAAGGATGTTCCCGATGGTCGGGGAGTCCAGAACCAGGGGTCATAGTCTAAGGATAAGGGAAGCCATTTAGGACAGAGATGAGGACGAAGTTCTTCACCCAAAGAGTGGTGAACCTGTGGAATTATCTGCCAAAGAAGGCAGTAGAGGCCAATTCATTAAATATATTCAAGAAGGAGTTTGATATATTTCTTAAGGCTAAAGGGATCAAGGGATATGGAGAGAAGGCAGGAACAGGGTACTGAATTTAGATGATCAGCTATGATCTCATTGACTGGCGGAGCAGTCTCGAGGGGCCGAATGGCCTACTCCTGCTCCTATCTTCTATGTTTCTATGTTTCTATGTTTCCTGATTGACCTGCAGCTGATAGTAAGCAAGCCGATATTGTTCACACCAGGTTTCATCAGTGGGGTTTCCACCAGGCGTGTTTAACGTGGGGAAAGGCTGAAAATAGCAAGGGCCCCTTAAAATGGCATTATAGATGCCAATTATTGGTGATTAGGCTGCCTAAAGACCAGTCCCGCCTGCTGCGGGCGGGACTGATTCAGGTCGGATTGAAATGCCGGGATGAAAGTCGGATGGGGCAGGGAAACAGGCGGGGGGGAGGTCGCGAACCCCTAGTTTTGCAATTTCCCCCCCACATGCCTGAAACCCCGCCTGATGGCTCCAGGAAAATTGGCCCCAAACAGTCTGAAAGTGTAAAGAGTCCAAATGTAGATCAAGGCCAGCCCTTGGAGAAAATTTCTCCACAGGTTCAGCATAGAACGAGTCAAATTCCTACAACAAGATCTGAAAGTTCTGTTCAAGAAAGAAGGTATCCTCTTCGAAACAGAAAACCAGTGGTTAAGTTTAATCTGTAAATATGGAAAATAAGTTCATATCTTTTGTTTGTGTTGCAGAATTCTATAGTAGAATTTAGAAACATAAAATGGGTTCCATTTGAGAAATGTATTCCAAGAGTTGTGTATACCATGCAAGTCATGGACAATTATTATTTGCTATGATTAACTTCTTCAATAGGAGGGAGAAGTGTAATAGAGCCACTTGATGTATAATAATAATAAAGCCATATGCAGTACAGTTCTTACCGGAAGCCATGTGGTGCTGTTGTATATATATGCTGTGTCTCAAGATATCACACTTAGTTAAAAAAAGCAGAGGATTCCTAACATAGTGAGCTTCTTCATGCTGTTAAATGACTGCCCTCTTTGTTCATCTCTCCCCACATGTTTGTTGCGGCAGTTGGTCAATTTATCTGGTCTAGCTGTGCCAGGGATTGCACAAAACTATGGGCACTTTGTGTGTGAGAGATATGCAAAGAGGCACTTGTTTAATGGAACATATTAAAGTGAAATATCAGTACCAATATCAAATTATTTTCCTGGTAGATCTACAACAGTTTGAATTTTCTGAGACAAACTAATTAAAGTGTCACTTTTAGAATCTACTTTCATGTTATCAAAATTGTCTCCACTGCTGCTGATTGGTTTATACTGTTTTTAACCTTTAGAGAATACAGAACCATTTTTTGCAGAAGGAACAAAATTAGAACATTTAAAATGGGTTAGAATTAATTCAGAACAGATTTTAATGAAGTAAAGTTCAACTCCATACATTTCATTTCTTCTACTGGTAATATGGTATTGGGTATCAGGAATTTAAGCTATAATGTGGCTTGGGGTAAAATTTTGTTTGATCACGCTCCTGTGAAGCAACTTGGAACATATTATTACATTAAAGGTGCTATATAAATGTAAGTTGTTGTTGTAAGGACCAGCTATGGAAGTTGGGCTTGTTTTCTTTGGCAAAGAGATTTTAAGGTGACCTATTTGATGTTTCAAGATTATGAAGGGATTTGACAAAGTTACACCAGGCAAATTGTTCAGTATACCAAAATGTTCAATATCGGATGGCCCAGTGGGCCAAAGGGTCTCTTTTTGTGCTGTATAACTCTATGGCTATGACTATGACAAGTACAAAAAATTTAGAAGTTAGGACTAAGAAAGGAAAACAAATAAAACTTTTCACCCAAATGGTAATAAACTGGTGATATAAGTTACCAGGGAAGCCCATTGAAGCAGTTACTATAGAAGGGTTCAGAAGGCAAATGGATGTATTTCTAGAGTGAGAAAGGATTTAGGGATGTGGTGCAAAGGTGGGTAAGTAAAGTTGTGATCCATTGAAAAGGGATTAGCCTGTTAGCTCTAATGACCTTTTCCTGTTGTGAAAAACGCTTTTTCTTCTTAATTACATAGGCTATACGGCACAGAAACAGGCCATTTGGCCCAACCAGTCCATGCCAGTGTTTATGCTCCATTCGAGCCCCCTCCCATCTTTCCTCATCTAAATCTATCAGCAGAACCCTCTATTCCCTTCTCCCTCATATGTTTGTCTAGCCTCCTCTTAAATGCATCTATACTATTTGCTTCAACCACTCCCTGTGGTAGCGAGTTCCACATTCTCACCACTCTTTGGGTAAAGAAGTTTCTTCAGAATTCCCTATTGGATTTCTTGGTGACTATCTTATATTAATAGCCTCTAGTTATGCTCTTCCCCACAAGTGGAAACACTGGGCTGGATTTTACCTGCCGAGACGAGACAGTGGGTGGGACTGCTGCCTTTGGGTTCTAGCCCCGCCCCCAGCGACGACTGACACACAGACGCTTTTTTCACCTGATTGGCCTTGTTAAGCCAGGCTTGCTGGCCAATTAAGGGAAAGCCGGTGTCAGATGACGACAGTTGATGACGCTTCATCTGCCAGTTTTCTTAAAGGGACATGTACCATTTATTTTCGCCAGATGATCTGTCAGTGTTTGACAGCATTGAAGTGCTGTCAAACACTGACAATCACTGTACAAAGGTGAGCCCTTGAACCCAGGCTCTCCAATGACTATCTCCTTAGGATGAAACAGATGGCAGTTGCAGGTGAGGTTACAGAAGCGACCTGTCACTTCTCCTAATGAGGTGAGGCCACACAAACACTTCAAAGCTTGTCACCTACAGAAAAATCTAAACACATTAAAAATGACTTTCCCAACATCTCCTTACCTCTGATACTCACCAGTGTCTGATTGGATCCTTCACACGACTTTTGCAGCTGTCATCTATACACAGACATTACAACAGACCCACAGCACATCTCACTTACCCTGGAGGGGGTTCCCCGACGTTGGGAAGCCCACAGCAGAAGTCTCAAAATGGGAAAAAGCCTCTTAACTGCCTGTTAACTGCCTGTTAACAGACAGTTAAGTGGCTATAATCCTCTTCCCGCCACTAGGAGTTGGGTCCCTGCACAAATCGGGGACCCGACTCCCGGGAAGACTGTTTGGAGGTGGGTTGGGAGCGGGTTCAGGACCCGCTCCCATTCTTTTTGATTTTGCCAGCAGTCCCGCCTCCAAACCCATCTCCTCAGGGCTGGTAAAATCCAGCCCACTGTCTCTGTATCCACTCTATCAAAATTTTTAAAGACCTCTATTAGGTCACCCCTCAGCCTTTTTTCAAGAGAAAAGAGGCACAGCCTGTTCACCCTTTCCTGATATGTATACCCTCGCATTTCTGGTATCATCCTTGTAAATCTTCTCTGCACCCTCTCCAATGCCTCTATATCCTTTTTATAATATGGTGACCAGAACTGTATGCAGTACTCTAAGTATGGTCTAACCAAGGTTCGATACAAGTTCAGCATATCTTCCTTACTTTTCAATTCTATCCCTCTAAAAATAAACCCTAGTGTTTCTTAATGTCCAATTTTACAATATATATAATTTCTGCAGATATATGTTTGGAAATGTATATTTTTAAAGGTATATAGGAAATTCAACACTCTGGATTATGGAAAAATGAAATACGTAGAAAATTAGAAGGCATTTGTACTGATATGAATAATTTCATTATGAAAAATGGGTCATTTACAACAGCAGAGCTTATTATAAGCCCTTTCAGGACCGTGTTGCAATTCTGAACCAAAACAAACACTATAAACAGATCAGAGAATAATAAACATTCCTCTGTGAATTATAAAACCAAAATCCAATTTGGAGCCCTGAGTGATTTTACTCTTTCTAGCCCGCAGACGCTCGGGCTAATTCAAGCTCTGCTACAGCTGGCCTGGCTGAGCACAGACAGGCAACTGAACCTGGTGTTTGCACCGCACCACACCAAACCATGCATTTAATAATGGAGCCATTGTGGGCGGGGGGTGGGGGGTGGGGGGAGGGGAGGGAATTGTACATTTAAGGAAGTAATTTTGAGAGACATTTTGATGAATTCTAATTTTAAAAGAATTGCCATGATAAGCCTTCAGGAGTAGCTGCATAAATGGTGCTAAGAGTCATCAGATGCAAAACGAATGCCTTTAAATCTGAAAAATCCTGAGCGCACTTCAATTTTCTAATTTTCTTAAGACATTAAATATAGTCAGAAAGAAAATACATAAACATTTCAGAAATATAATAAGCACAGAAATATGACCAGTACTATGGTGCTTTGAAGAGCCACTTTTCTAGTAAAGGACATTTTGTGTAGCTTGAACTGTACAGCAAACCAGGAGAATTCATTGCTTCAGTACAGTGGCCTCTATTCCAGGTAACTTAAGACAGCAAGAAAAAAACTGTCTGCAGGATCTCATTAATACTTTCACAAAGCTAAAGGGCTCTATTCTCAAAAGTGTTGTCATTTTTGTTCAAAATATACACCCTGTAGTTTGTATTTGTACTGCACAGTTTTATGGTAATATCTCACACTGCGTTTTTCAGTGACTTTGCAAATGTTATTGAAATCATGCACTCTTGTATCACACCAACTGTGCAGTGTAAATTATAAGCAGTGATACTGTCACAAAAAGAGGCTTGTGGCACTATTAAAAAAAGTTGTAAAGTACAAAATTCACAAATACAAAATAAGTAATAAAAGCAGAAGGACAATGTTTGGGTTCAATATGTCCCTTTCCATCTAAGTAGAATTAAAAAAATATCCTTCAGGTGTCGATGCTTCATCTTATTTTTTAGCTTAGTTTTATTATTTATAAATCTATAACAAGCATTCTTGATTAATAAGCAATCTTTAAAGTAGGTTTTAATTTTGTGAGCTATAACCAGTGGTGTATCGACAGGAGGTTTTTTTCTCTGGCGGTGGTGGGTGGGGTGGGGGGGAGGAGGAGGTGCAG
Organism: Somniosus microcephalus; assembly: GCF_052327205.1. Taxonomy (NCBI): domain Eukaryota; kingdom Metazoa; phylum Chordata; class Chondrichthyes; order Squaliformes; family Somniosidae; genus Somniosus; species Somniosus microcephalus. The sequence continues at coordinate 229,026,773 of NC_140992.1, forward strand.
AACAGGTGGGGGGGGGGGCCTGAGGACATGCCAGACACCTCACCAGAAAAAAATGATGCTTGACCTCATTTCATGCATTTTCAGCAATTTGGATTTGTTTTTTTCTGATGTGTATACTACCTCAGCATACAATTAAAACAGAGAATAAGCTTCACTGATGGCTTACTGCGTTTATTCAGCGAGTAGCTGAGCCATACAGACCATGAAAGTTCTACAAGCTGTCAGCCACATCCAGCCAGCCAGTGGAAGCCATCCATCCATAACTAGCTGCCATCAGGCCACAGCAAAGCAGCGAGCTACCTCATCAGCCATCAGCAGCCAGCCCCACCACCATCAGCCAGCCATCAGAAGCCATCCAGTGCAAGAATGGTGTAGCACGAGATGTTGGATTTATTAGTGACTTCTTTATGCTAGTTAAGTTTATATCTGATTTTGAAATTTTTTTTGCTTTGTGTTTGAATATCCCTTTTACAATCATTTTGTGCTATCATGCCACCTTTATTATATACCCAGTTCGTTTTTTGAGGGAACTAGATATAATATCTCCAAGTTTGCAGACGACACAAAGCTGGGTGGGCGTGTGTGCTGTGAGGAGGATGCCGAGAAACTCCATTATGATTTGGACAGGTTGAGTGATTGGGCTGAAGCGAGGGTGATGTGAAAAGACTACTGAGCGCTTGGTTTGAGTATAAAACAAGGCTTTAATCAACTGTTTCAAAACCATGAGATTTCTAGTTACATCACTAGTTCCTGGTTACAGAAACATCCTGAGCAAGCTGGGCCCACGCCTGAGTATTTATACTCCTTGGATGGCGCCACCAGCTGGTCGCCCAGTGTTACTTCATGAGTCATGATAAGATTCATGACACATGGCAGATGCAGTATAACGTGGATAAATGCGAGGTTATCCACTTTGGTGGCAGAAACAGGAAGGCAGATCTGAACGGCAATAGATTGGGAGAAGGGGAAGTGCAACGAGACCTGGCTGCCCTTGTGCACCAGTTGCTGAAGGTAAGCATGCAGATGCAGCAGGCGGTTAAGAAGGCAAATGGTATGTTGGCCTTCGTAGCGAGAGGGTTCGAGTACAGGAACAAGGATGTCTTGCTGCAGTTGTACAGGGCCTTGGTGAGACCACACCTTGAGTATTGTGTGCAGTTTTGGTCGTTTTATCTGAGGAAGGATGTTCTTGCCATGGAGGGAGTGCAGCGAAGATTCACCAGACTGATACCTGGGATGGCAGGAATGACATATGAGGAGAGATTGGGTCGATTGGGCTTATACTCGCTGGAGATTAGAAGAATGAGAGGGGATCTCATTGAAACTTATAAAATTCTAACAGGACTAGACAGACTAGATGCAGGAAGGCTGTTCCCGATGGTGGGGGAGTCCAGAACCAGGGGTCACAGTCTAAGGGTAAGGGGTAAGCCATTTAGGACTGAGATGAGGAGGAATTTCTTCACCCAGAGAGTGGTGAACCTGTGGAATTCTCTACCACAGAAGACAGTTGAGGCCAATTCATTAAATATATTCAAGAAGGAGTTAGATATATTTGTTAAGGCCAAGGGGATCAAGGGATATGGGGAGAAAGCAGGGACAGGGTACTGAATTTGAATGATCAGCCATGATCGCATTGAATGGCGGAGCAGGCTCGAGGGGCTGAATGGCCTACTCCTGCTCCTATCTTCTATGTTTCTAAGTGGGGGCTCTTCTCCATTGCCTCCCCCTCAGTCAGAGCCCCACATGCTTCCTCGGATCCAAATGGCCGATTCAGCCTCTGGACAGTTGCAGGAGGAATAGACTTTGGCGGGGCCATCACAGGCTCTAAAACGCAGAGGACATCCGCCAAAAGTGTCTAACCAGTCGCAGCAGGGAAGTGGACAACCTGCCTCTACCTCTGCTGAGGCCACAGGGGTTTCACCTCATAGAAGCACTCAGAAAGGAAAAAAGACACAGAAGTAGATGCACAAGGGTATGCACATGGGTGTATAAAAATATGTTGACTTTAATCTACATATAGATTGGGCTAACCAAATTAGTAACAATACTGTGGAGGAGGAATTCCTGGAGTGTTTACGGGATGGTTTCCTGGACCAATATGTCGAGGAACCAACCAGAGATCAGGCCATCTTAGACTGGGTATTATGTAATGAGAAAGGATTAATTAGCAATCTTGTTGTACAAGGCCCCTTGGGTTGGAGCGATCATAATATGCTCGAATTCTTCATTAAAATGGAGAATGAAGTAGTTGACTCAGAGACTAGGGTCCTAAATTTAAATAAAGGAAACTACGATGGTCTGAGGCGCGAGTTGGGTAGGATTCATTGGGGAATGTCACTCAAAGGGTTGATGGTGGATAGGCAATGGCGAACATTCAAAGACCACATGGATGAACTACAGAATTTGTTCATCCCAGTTTGGCATAAAAATAAAACAAAAAAGGTGACTCAACCTTGGCTAACAAGGGAAATTAGGGATAGCATAAGATCTAAGGAGAGGGTATATAAATTGGCCAGAAAAATCAGTAATCCTGAGGATTGGGAGCAGTTTAGGATTCAACAAAGGAGGACAAAGGGATTAATTAAGAAGGGGAAAATACAATATGAGAGTAAGCTTGCAGGGAACATAAAAACTGACTGTAAAAGCTTTTATAGATATGTGAAGAGAAAAAGATTGGTGAAGTCAAGTGTAGGTCCCTTGCAGTCAGAATCAGGGGAATTTATAATGGGGAACAAAGAAATGGCTGACCAACTAAATACATATTTTGGTTCAGTCTTCACAAAGGAGGACACAAATAACCTCCCAGAGATGCCGGGGAACATAGGGTCTGATGAAAGGGAGGAACTGAAAGAAATCAGTATTTGTAGGGAAATGGTGTTAGGGAAATTGATGGGATTGAAGGCTGATAAATCCCCAGGGCCCGATAATCTACATCCTAGGGTACTTAAGGAAGTGGCCCTAGAAATAGTAGATGCATTGCTGATCATCTTCCAACACTCGATGGAATCTGGAACAGTACCCATGGATTGGAAGGTAGCTAATGTTACCCCACTATTCAAAAAAGGTGGTAGAGAGAAAACGGGGAATTACAGACTGGTAAGCCTGACATTGGTAGTGGGGAAAATGCTGGAGTCCATTATAAAAGATGTAATAGCAGAGCACTTGGAGAACAGTGACAGGATCGGACAAAGTCAACATAGATTCACAAAAGGTAAATCGTGCTTGACTAATCTACTTGAATTTTTTGAGGATGTAACTGGTAAAATAGGTCGGGGAGAACCAGTGAATGTGGTGTATCTGGACTTTTAGAAGGCCTTTGATAAGGTCCCGCATAAGAGATTAGCGTGTAAAGTTAAGGCACATGGGATTGGGGGCAAGGTATTGACTTGGATAGAGAACTGGTTGGCAGACAGAAAGCAAAGAGTTGGAATAAACGGGTCTTTTTCCGAGTGGCAGGCAGTGACTAGTGGGGTACCGCAGGGATCAGTCCTTGGAGCCCAGCTATTCACAATATATATTAATGATCTAGACAAGGGAACTAGATGTAATATTTCCAAATTTGCAGATGACACAAAGCTGGGTGGGCGTTTGTGCTGTGAGGAGGATGTCGAGACACTCCAGGATGATTTGGACATGTTAGGTGATTGGGCAGAAACATGGCAGATGCAATATAATGTGGATAAATGTGAGGTTATCCAGTTTGGTGGCAAAAACAGGAAGGCAGATTATTATCTAAATGGCGATAGATTGTGAGAAGGGGAAGTGCAACGAGACCTGGGTGTCCTTGTGCACCAGTCGCTGAAGGTAAGCATGCAGGTGCAGCAGGCGGTTAAGAAGGCAAATGGTATGTTGGCCTTCGCAGCGAGAGGGTTTGAGTACAGGAACAAGGATGTCTTGCTGCAGTTGTACAGGGCCTTGGTGAGACCACATCTTGAGTATTGTGTGCAGTTTTGGTCACCTTTTCTGAGGAAGGATGTTCTTGCCATGGTAGGAGTTCAGCGAAGATTCACCAGGCTGATACCTGGAATGGCAGGAATGACGTATGAGGAGAGATTGTGTCGATTGGGCTTGTACTCGCTGGAGTTTAGAAGAATAAGAGGGGATCTCATTGAAACTTATAAAATCCTGACAGGACTGGACAGACTAGATGCAGGAAGGATGTTCCCGATGGTCGGGGAGTCCAGAACCAGGGGACACAATCTAAGGAGAAAGGGTAGGCCATTTGGGACAGAAATGAGGGGGAATTTCTTCACCCAGAGAGTGGTGAACCTGTGGTACTCTCTACCACAGAATCGGTGGAGGCCAGTTCATTAAATATATTCAAGAAGGAGTTAGATATATTTCTTAAGGCTAAAGGGATCAAGGGGTATGGGGAGAAAGCAGGGACCGGGTACTGAATTTGGATGATCAGCCATGATCGCATTGAAAGGCGGAGCAGTTTCGAGGGTCTGAATGGCCTACTCCTGCTCCTATCTTCTATGTTTCTATGTTTCTATATGTTAGTGTTAATTTCAGTTATTTTGAGGGCACAGATAAATGTATTTCTTTGCACTACTTTCCGGTCTTGTCCATTTTTGCCCACTACCTTGGAAGTGGCTTTGTCACTTGGAGTGAATAGTGAGACATTACTTAACCTCGAGCACTGGGGGTTTGGGTGAGAGGAATGGCTTGGTCATTGCAGGGATGCTTTATGGTGTTGTGGTGGGGGAGTGGGGGGGAACTTAGTACAGCATGTTTCAACCATACGGGTGCATTGAAGCAAGTTAAGTAAATCTGGCCATGATGAGGCCATCCTGGGCCTCGCGGGAAGCATTGCTGCTGGTGCCATCTCCACCTCAGTTTCCTCCTCCTCCTCCTCCTCTGAAGAGGCTGTGTGCTCTGCGCCTTGCTCCTCCTTGTAAGATTTGCAAAATTTCTACATTTCCCCAAAGGTTATTATTAATAAAAGGGACCCTGCGTGGACATTTTAAATCAAAAAGGGTACCCAAGATGGTGTCCGTGCCTCGTGGCAGAAAGCCTGTGAGATTTTAAAACTTGGACTCTGCGACGCAGGCAGCTTGTGGTGAAATCGAAACCAAAGCTGCAGTTTCTGTGAAGAGAGACTTTGCATTTTGGAAACCAGACAGGACTTTGAATTATGTATTAGATCAAATTGGAGACAAATCTAAACCCAGTTAGGCCTATAGTTAAGGTCATCAAGCAGTTTGCATAAATAATTGGGAACAGATTAAGGAAGCCATCAAGGCTGGACAGGCCCATCAAGGTGCATTCATAACAAAACAAGTCAATTATCGGGCCAGTAGATGCGATTACCGGCCATCTAAAAACAGTTAGTATAGATTGCTACCATTATTTAAAATAGCCCGCCAAGATTAAGACAAAGAACTAACCTGATTTGGTGCGCAGATAAGGGTTTTCGAAAGGAGTATAATTGAAGGCCCCGGGTAGCAATCTCTCTCTTCTCTCTGGCCTCTCCTTGCTCCTCGCCCTCGTGGCTGCTGCTCCTTCCCCGTCCTGAGCTTACCCACTGGCCTTTGCCTGTGCCTTTCCCCATTCCATCTGGAATCGCCCAGGCACTGCATCGGGCGGGCGCGGACAATCCAGGCCAGGCGAGACGGGACGCGATGAGGCGAGGAGGCAAGACGAGTTGAGGAAGACGACTGAGGAGACGAACTGAGGAAGACGACTGAAGACAAGCTTCGAATGATCGGGCCTTCAGTCTCAGCTGACCTGCGACTATCTTTATGCAAACTCAATCTGTCGGCCGAGGAAGAGGAACCATCATCCCTGCACGGTAAAGTACCCAAGCAGAGACTTTAACTTTGGGGTATTCGTACCTGGACAACGCCCTTGCAGCACCCGGAGACCACGTGACGATGGCAGGCTCCAGAGAGCACCAAGAGCGAACCCCGAACCCACTGCTGTTTTGAGTTCAGCAGACCCTTTTTGATTGGTGAGCATAAATTCTGGCCCCTCATAGCTTAATCTAGTTAGGCATAGGGGGGTGGGATAAGGATAAGGGGATTGTTAAGATAGTTGTTCTCCCTCGATGTGCTGTGTGTTCCCCATTCCCTGTATAAGTATAGTTATTTGTATTTGCCTGTAATTTTATACACTGGTAACTTCTCATAAGACTGTGTTAATTTTCTGTTTAATAAAATCTTGAGTTTTGCTTACATCCAAACCACCTGACTACTCGAGTCTTTTCTGTATCACCACCTGTACCTAAGTCCGGTGTCTAGAACCCAGGGGTGTGGGAGCGATTCGAACTGCTCATAAACAGTCAGAGGCATAACTGACTGGGCGTACGCGTCAAACACCATCACACGCCACCCCCTACATCCTGCAGCTCCAATCCTCGCTGCTGCGCTATGATGTGCAGCGTGCAGCATACAACGATGATTCTAAAGACCCTGGCTGTTGCACACTGAAGGGCTCCTCCAGATCTGTCAAGGCATCTGAAGCGCATCTTCAGCCTGCCTATTGTTTGCTCTATGACACATCTGGTGGACCTGTGGCTCTCATTATAACGCTCCTTGGCCTCAGTACTTGACGTCCTCAAGGGTCTCATGAGCCACATCTTCAGTGGATAGCCATCGTCTCCAAGCAGCCAGCCAGTAAATGTGTTTGGAGGTGCGAAGAGCTGAGAGAGGGTGGACTTGCGCAGCACGAAAGACTCATGACAGCTTCCAGGGAATGTGGCGCATACATGCACGATTATCTTTTTATGGTTGCAGACGAGCTGCACATTGAGTGAATGGAAGCCCTTGCGGTTTACAAACACTCCTGGGTAATGATTGGGTGCCTTCAGGTCACATGTGTGCAGTCAATGATGCCCTGCTCCTGTGGAAAGTCAGCCAGCGCCACAAAGCTGAGCGCCTGCTCAGTAACACTGGCTTCATCAGTGGAAAAGTTGACATAATTGGCTGACTTGTGAAACATGGCATCGGTCACCTGGGTGATACATCTGTTGGTGGCTGACTGCGAGATTTCGCAAATGTCTGCTGGAGATCCCAGGAAGGAGCCTGAGGCGAAGTCATTGCGGGTGCTGGTGACTTTGACAGCCATTGGTAAGACGTGTCCACCAGGACCTCTGGGCAGTAAGTCTTGTTCCAGCAAGCTACAAATGTCTGTGATGACCTAGCGCGATAGCCTAAGCCTGCTGAAGCACTGCTGCTCAGTCATGTTGAGAAAGCTCATCCTCTGCCTGTATATCCTGTGTTGGGGGTATTGCCTCCAGCGTGGTGCAGCCCTGTGCAGCCCCTTCTCTCCTGTGGAGCATCAGGTCATTGAGGAGAAGGCTGCTGTTATGGTTGCTGCTGCTGCGGGTGGTGGTGCTCATCTTGGTCCGATTCTGAGGACAAAAGTGAAACAGTATAAGTGGCACCCATGCTGATGTAGTAGATGGCAGGTAAAGTGGAGATCAGAGGGGCAATCCCTTAATGTTGTGATACTGAGTAGCAATGTGGTGAGGTTTCAGAAATGACCTGCAAACTTCTGACACCTAAATCTGTGGACAAAATGGAGTCAGCAAGAGCCTTTCCATGAGGCAAGTAATGAGGTATAATGTGAGAGTATTTTTGTGCTTCTCCCAGCTCTCAATGAATGGACCCGCCAGTAATGACTTGAATCACGTCGCCCGCCTCTGCCAGTTGGGTCCCTGTCGTGCCTTCAAAGCCGGCAGAGTTAAATGTATGAGGCGGTGGGATGACGGTGGGTTCCCGGCACGCTGGCAATTTCGGGGATTGTTACTGCTGTCCCGTCCCCAAACCCGCACGCTCGGCAATGGGAAAAGTCCAGCCTTTGACTTTGTGCTAATGTATAAAACAGGTGATAGAAAATCAGCAGCTCGTTTTGCATCTCTCCCGATTTTTGACTTCAGTGGAAATAAAAATCAGGAGAGATCTGAAACGGGCTGCCGATTCGCTATCACCTGTTGAACGCTATGGCACAAAATCAAAATCTACCCCATGGTGTCAGTCACTATTGCAAATAACATTTTGTACAGTAAAAGATTTTTTTTAGCAGCAACTCCTCCGGAATAGAAATATTTAAAATTGACAATTATTTTGCCTCATAAATGTGGTTGTGTAATACAAATTTTTCTTAGTCACCAAGAAGCAGCACCCATACGTCTGTAATAGCTAAGACAGATCAGCATGTCAGTCTTTTTACATTCAGCTTCAGAGCTCTGAATCTAAACTTTTATTAAAAAATATATATTGGTATAATGAAGCTAGTGATAGATACAGAAGCAGTTGCAAGAATGTTTTTTGTGTGGTTTGTCCAATGCGATTTTTGTCTTCCATGTTGGTCCCTATTTTCAGCACTCATGTCCAATAACTGTAGTGGCCATGAAATTTAATCTCGCTATCATTCTGCCAATATAGCTGCTTAACACTGACACCGATGAGAATGTATGGGTAGGACTAGCTTTGTGACAGAATATAGTGGAGGACATTGGTTAAGTTAAATATATATGTGACTGTGTAAGTATACATTAGGATGTCCAGCATAAGCCTGATGCACAATACAGGAGATTGAAGAGTAGTCTCCAACCACTCTTGGGTCAACTCATTGTCTGGGGTTGCTTGTAGGATGTGTGGAATTACCCCTCGCCCCGTTCAACAGGTTATAGAGTTCGGACTTGAGACTTCTGAGAAATTACACCAGGCACACGGGTTCTGCCTTCAACCTTTTATTGTTCCGAAGACAGATTCAAAACCCCAACCACTATTCAAGCAGTCCACCAATAACGTGACAGGAAATCATGCAACTGCCCGCAGATGATCAGTCCAATGTTGATTGTAAGCCGCTTCTTTTTGACTGCAGTAGTTCTTCGTCTTTCGACTGCAGCTTTTCGAGTTGAGATGATCAGCCGGCTCCTCCTTCTGACTGCAGTGCCGGTATTTTTCGTCACTGGTTTTTATACAGTTTTCCTTGCCTTTTTCAGTATATCAGTCATTCAGAGATTGTGAGATGTTCCTTTAATGTTCGACCTAAGTGGTTTGAGCATTCAAAATTTCACATTAGTTGCCTTTATCAAAGCCCAATATTGGTCATTCGCTCATAAAAGTTTACGAAAGTGGCAGTAAACCACTTGGTCACATTTCACGTGTTATGTTACATAATTTTTGGCCTGGCAAATCATTTTAATATATACCAAAATTAAAAATTTCAGAAATTCAAAGGTTTGACTCTTCCCCTTTAGCCACCAAAAGCCGTTCTACAACCTTGTGGCCTGTTGGCACGAAGTCTGCAAATCTAAGGGGGATTGTTTATCTCTGTTGTCTATGACTACCCCCTGCAGTCACAACCACTTATTCTGTTAGTATCTACTATCTGACACCCAGCCCTTGAAATATCCGCATCATAAAGCAGCTTGCAAATACAACAGTTCCTTTTGAAAGCACATTTACTCCCAAATGTTTGTTGCCTTTTAGTAAGGCACATCGAAGCACATTCCATGTCCACGTATCAGTGAAAGACCGTCTGTTACAACTTTATTTCACTTCGAAAAAACCTTTTGGCCTGGCAAATCATTTTAATCTATACCAAAATTAAAAATTAAGGGTCTGTGTATACTTATATGCTGCATTACCTTATTTAAAAAAATGTCTGCCTGCATCCTGCAGATTTCAGGCAATACCCAATATAGTAACAGTTCATTTAAAAAAACAAACTATTTTTACATAAAAAAGCCTATATTTGTTTTAGCCACACATAGCCACTGGTTATCTACTACAAGGCATGATAGGATAGAGTACAAATCCCAGAAGATCATAAGTTTTTACACGGCACTGGTACAAATACACTGAGTACATTCTGATTGCTGTACTAGAGCAAAGGGCATGGATGAACAAGGTCATTCAGCCCATTTGATTCATCCATCCAAAGAGAACCTAATGTCTTCCACCCATCCCCATTATAGCATTCATTGGTTTCTTAAATGATTCCAGTGTTTTAGCCTCCACTACTTCATCTGGAAGTTTATGTTAATTACTCTTTGTGTGAAGAAAAAATTCCTGTTCTTTGTCCTAAAAGTATAATTCTCTAGTTTGAACCTATGTCCCCGAGTTCTACTCCTGCAGGTTAATTTAAAGTAATATTCTGGGTTAACTCTTTCTTTCTATTACCATAATGATCTTATATATCTCTATACGATCACCTCTCAGACACCTCCTTTCCAAAATGAAAAGCCCAAGTTTCTCCAGTCTCTTCTCATAACTCATTCCTCCAGCACTGGAGATTAACCTTCTGGCTCTTCTCTGCATTGCCTTTAGTGCTTAATGTATCTCTTGTTTCTTGGTGACCAGAACCAGATGCAGTATTGAAGGTGTGATCTGATTAGAGCACTATAAAGTTTAATTATTACCTCTTCTGACTTTTCTACCATTTTGGCTGTGTAATCCAAAATCCTATTGGCTTTGTTGATTGCTGCTTTGCTTCAGTTGTTTAGTGCCACATCTATTAAGACTCCTAGGTCTCTTTCTGCTTCAAGTATAGCTATTTCAACACCACTCATTGAATTACGTAGTATTGTATAGAAATTACAACATGGAAACAGACCATTCAGCTCAATCGGTCCTTGTTGGCATTTATCCTCCACACAAGCAGTGATCCTAATTCCATGTGTCCACCCTGTTCTCTTATCCCTTTATTCCCTTAACCTCCCCACTGGGCTCCTTCCCTGCAAGATGGTAACAATGTAGGATGCACTCCACCATCCATTTGGTGATCTGTTGCTCAGTTACCAGCTTTCCTTGGGTTCTTTCATCATAAGAAATAAATATCTCAATTGCTCTGTGCAATTGATGTAATAGTTTAGCACTGCAAATATCTAGAAAGAGTAAATAACATTCTAGTTCTGACTTGTGTGGCAGCAGATAAAACAGGGCAACAATTTCTTGATGCAAATTAAACTAGGAAACATAGGAACATGGGAATTACTAGATGAATAAAGGCCAAGGTTCATCTATGTCATCTTCTACCATCATGGTTGTTGCATGATAAGATAATGGAGTTGTTGACCAACCATAAATTTAAGGGGGAATTGGATAGATATTTGAGGGTGTGGTATTAGTCTTTGGAACTGGCCAGATGGACGGCAGAGTCTTTTCTGCTTCTGGACTTTCCTGTGATCCTATGTAACTAAAGGTTAAAATGTTCTGAGTCAGGCAAAATTATTCCACATCTTGGCTGTAGTTTTGGGGTTACAATGAATTTATACCTTACTTGCATTCTTTACTGCAGATTTTATCCCTTCTCGAAAATTTTTGCTTAATTCCATTAGATGAGATTTGTGTGCTTGTTAACATTGAGGTATAATCCACTCCTAAGTATTTATTTGCACAGTTGACTTATGACCATTGATCAAAAGGTTAACCCTAGATCTCTGCAGTGAAGTATGATTAATAATTTTGATTTAAAAAAGAGTTCCAAACTGAGTATTTAGGTATACCTGGCACACTTGCTCCTCTCTTAGCTTGTGACCATAATTTAGGGGGGAGATTCTGAATGTAATAGTAAACCGGTATAATTGGAGTTGTCAGAGTGTGAAAGTCTTTCAGCGAATGTCACTGGATTAAATAGTATGCGTTTTTTCCCCCTTGAGCTTGACATAAATATAATATCCGCAGGATCAATGATTAATTGTTTAAATATATTTCATAGCTTTATAGCTAATTTTGTATTTCAGTTAGAAATCAATTTGCTAAAGCATGACTGGAAAAAAATTGGACGAACAAGGGCAAATCACTGGATTCTTTAGTCATTGTCATGAACAATGTATGTGAAATGTGAAGAAACAGTGAACTTTGTGATGGAGATTCAACTGGACAGTCAGTTTACCAGCAGCTCAGCAGAAGAATGGGTGATAATCAACGTGAAAAATAGTTACTAGCTGGCAAGTAACCTGCCAGTAATTTGGATGAATTATTACGTGGTAAGACATAACATTTATTTGAGTGACTAGAGTAGATACAGAACCGAGCAATAGTTTTCAAATAATCTGTCTGAAGCTTTGGCAGTAAAATAAAACTTCCTCATTTATCAAATGCATCCATTGCTAAATATTGGATCCATTTTCCTATCTTGTGGTAATGGCACATCTCTTTATCTATTGCTCTAATGACAGAATTCACTTAAAATGTGATTTAGATAACTGTCAGTTCAAAACTGATTAAACCTAGTGTACGATAAAGGTAGATCCGTTATCCAGCACACATTTCCAGACAGACTGCAGCAGTCAAGGGATTATGCTAATCCCACACTTTTGCTTAATTGCTTTACTGCTGCTTTTATAATTAAGAAGCATTAACTTGTCACATATTGATAACTGCGATGACCCTGTAATGGGCTGAATACTTGCCGCATGATTAAAACTCCCTGTTGTTCGGTATTTCCATATGATTCAGTTAATTACTTTTGCCATTAAGGAGAAATATGAAATAGATTTAATACAAATACTGGAGCTTGGCAGCTATGCAGTGAAGTATGAATATATCACAGGCATCTGGAGCAAGCATCCACTGTAATTGTAGCCATTTCATACCTTCCATTGCTGCAGTACTGCTGCATAATTAGTGGTAATTATAAATCTTCTATGTCTAATTAACTGAAAGTGATGACCAAAGTGAAAATCCAGGAAATTATACAATTGTGTAGCAACTTTTTTTTCTAAGGAATCATTCAATATTTAGATCTGTTTTTATTAATCTGTTCAATAACAAGATTATACAAGTAGGGTTTAATGGAGATCTTGGCTGGAAATTGAGCCGTTCTTCAAGGCGAAATGAACCAGCAAACAAGCAAGATTTATGTCACTTCCAGCCTTGTCATAGAAATAGCGTCAGTTGAATTATCATCCCTATTTATACCTTCTGGAGCTCATTAACTAATCTGCTGATAAACATATTCCAGGAAATGTAAGCCATGGTTGCCACAGCAGCACGATCATCAGATGCCCCAATGTTTACAATGCATATTAAGAATATTACTGACATACTTATCTCCTCAATTGCAAATAGGAAATTAATTGCACAGTAGTATTGAAAATGGTTACAATGAGTCTGCACTTTCTCAGTCTTAATGTTACTTGATCTAAGGATTGTTTGGTTTAGAACGATTTAAATGTCATAATCTTTGCTTTGCTTGATTTGATTGAAACTGCCAAACTTAGATTAGGTCTGATGTGTAGTGTGAATTTATGGTTATTTTTGTCACATACTCAATCTTGCTTCATAGAATATGATTAAATTAACCTGTCGTGCTTGGGTTGTAAGACACAGCTGATGTGTCGAAAAATTTCACACTTAGTTCTTTGGTATATGAAGTGTGGCAAATCATAGTATTACCACCTATTTATGACATCATTTCCTGATGTGACATAGTTCCCCATGCAAATATATGCATGCTTGACAATAACCGTTGCAGTCATTCTTGAGTGCACTAAATGTGATAATTAGAATAAATGATTGATTTGATTTCAATTTGGCTAAATGTCTCTGAGCTGGCCTGGTTTCTTATGGTTTATAGGCATCAGAACAATTTCTACTTTGCTGTACATGCTGCATAAATATTTGACTTATTTTAATGGTTCTAAAGTGCTATCTGTTCATCATTAACATTTAAATAGGTGTTACTTCCATTATATTTCAAATGTTGCAAGATAGTAAGTGAGAGTTACTATGCTGCTCTACTGTGAATAACTTATCCTCAGGGTGCTCATTACCTAAAGTTTGCAAAATTGAGTCAGAAGTTGAAAATGTTTTCTGCTCCTCAGTCAGCTTTGGGTTACAAGAGAAAAGCAGGGAACAGCACCAACCGCTGTACATGGCCTTCTTTGACCTCACAAAGGCCTTCGACACTGTCAACCATGAGGGATTATGGAGTGTCCTCCTCAAATTCGGCTGCCCTCAAAAGTTTGTCACCATCCTCCGCCTGCTTCACGACGACATGCAAGCCATGATCCTGACCAATGGATCCACCACAGACCCAATTCACGTACAAACTGGGTTCAAGCAAGGCTGTGTCATCGCACCAACGCTTTTCTCGATCTTCCTTGCTGCAATGCTCCATCTCACCCTCAGTAAGCTCCCCACTGGAGTGGAGCTAATTTACAGAACAAACGGGAAACTGTTCAACCTCCGTCGCCTCCAGTCCAGAACCAAGGTCGTCCCATCCTCTGTCATCGAATTACAGTAAGCAGACGACGCTTGGACAACGTGGACCACTTTCCATACCTCAGGAGCCTACTGTCAACAAGGGCAGATGTCGACGATGAAGTCCAACACCGCCTTCAGTGTGCCAGTGCAGCCTTCGGTCGCCTGAGGAAGAAAGTGTTTGAAGACCAGGACCTCAAACCCGGCACTAAGCTCATGGTCTATAGAGCAGCAGTGATACCCGCCCTGCTGTATGCCTCAGAGACATGGACCATGTACAGCAGGCACCTCAAAGCACTGGAGAGGTACCACCAATGCTGCCTCTGCAAGATCCTGCAAATCCATTGGCAGGATAGGTGCACCAATGTCAGTGTTCTTGCTCAGGCCAACATCCCCAGCATCGAAGCTTTGACCACGCTCAATCAGCTCCGATGGACGGGTCACATTGTCCGCATGCCTGATACGAGACTCCCAAAACAAGCGCTCTACTCAGAGCTCTGGCACGGCAAGAGAGCCCCAGGTGGGCAGAGGAAATGCTTCAAGGACACCCTCAAAGCCTCCTTGAAAAAGTGTAACATCCCCACCGACACCTGGGAATCCCTGGCCCAAGACCGCACAAAGTGGAGAAGAAGCATCCGGGAAGGCGCTGAACACCTCAAGTCTCTTCGCCGGGAGCAAGCAGAAGCCAAGCGCAGGCAGCGCAAGAAGCACACGTCAACCCAAGCATCCCACCCACCCGCCCCTTCAACCACCGTCTGCCCCACCTATGACAAAGACTGTAGGTCCCGCATTGGACACATCAGTCACCTACAAACTGGAGTGGGCCTTTGGCGTAACGGTAGCATCCCCCCCGCTGGGCCAGAAGGCGTAGGGTTTCGAACCCCGCTCCAGACAGTCCCGGCAAGTGGAGTCGGAGCTCCAGCTCTAAATTCTGGGTTGACATCCAGCGGGATACTTGCGTCCGTGGGTGTGGGTGGCGCCCCCCTTCGTATGGGTTGTGGGAGCCCGTAAAACCCTCCCACCATAGGACTAACCACCCTAATGGCTGGTACGAAGGTGGTTACGGTCACAGAAGGAGTGTTAATCGCGGCTAGAAATCCTTCCACCACTTCATACAGTTCCCCAAAGGGAACAGTGTGAAGACACGTACGACGACGACCTACAAACTCATTTTTAGTGTGGAAGCAAGTAGTCCTCAGTTCCGAGGGACTGCCTAAGAGACTGCAACATTTTATTAATGCAGTGACTATCAATACTTGTACCTCATTATAGATGTCAAGTCACTTCTGAGTTCAATGTTACAATGCATGGCTTGAAATCTGGATGTCCTATGAAAAACTCAAAATTGCTAATTAGTGGTAAACTGCATGCATGATGTGGTCGAAGAAATGCAGCAGCTGAAGAAACAGTTCCATATTAAATTAGCTTTATTGCCCCCCCCTTTCTAATTTTTGCCCTTTGCATCTTCCACTCTGAAGGCAGGGGCCAATGCTGGGTACAGTTCCAATGGTGCCAAGAGGATAGAGTGGCCATTTTTTTTCTTTGACAGTGATGTTTGCAGGTTAGTCAACTTTGGAGGCCATTATAGCCAAGCCTGATAAGTTCCTATCTGACATCCACATGTGCAATATCCTCCCTAGCGTCAAGTTATATCATCAATTACAGCAACCCCTACTGAGGCTGGCTAACTCCACACACAGATGTAATTGAACCTGGAGCCTTTCTGGTCTATATGGTTTACTATAACACGATTGGGTCTATTCACCTACTGAGCCACTTGGAGAGCCCTTGCACATATTTAAAACATAGAAGCACAATTCTCTTTGAAAAGAATGTAGTTGATACAAAATGCATCATATGTTAGTGCTTTAGCAGGTCAAGAAAGAAAAAATCTGACTGCCAAGTTAATGTGTTATTGTCTACTATATTCAGAGATCTGTAAAATAGATCAGATTTTAACTCTGACCCAGGAATTGATGATGATTGCAGCAAAATTAGTAATTGAATTGCTATAAGTAAAAAGAAAGAACATAGTTATAAACTGCATTAACTTGTATAAGGGGCTGAATTTTAAGCTGGTACAAGCTGGATGGTGGAATATGTTGGTGAACTAATATGCTCTACCATAGAATGTTGTGTGATGAAATATATGCCTTCATCAGCCCATGTGTTTTACCTGCTTGTATTGTGTGAACCACCCCTTTTGTTCCTATTGTATGTATTGGCTACGCCCCTATCTTTTGCCATATAAAGGTCTCAAGAGCTGTATGAGTCATTCCTACCAGACGAACCCGATGTGGGAAGACCTGCAATGCTGCAATGTTCTTAGTGATTAAAAGCCTTTAGTTGAATCCTTTAAACTCCTTGTCTTTGAGTTATTGAAGGCACATCAATTTTAATCACTAAAACACCAAGATGGATCGACTCCTGAAACCAGAGCGCTTGGATCTGGACCCCCATGCCTCAGACGCAGCCACACAGTTCGGACACTGGTTCCAATGCTTCGAATTTTTCATTGCAAACTCATCCACCGCCATAGCAGCCGCAACCGCTACCGGAGACATGAAACTGGGAATCCTGCGAAACTGGGTGAGCCATCGGGTCTCCCCTCTCATCCAAGATGCCACCAGCTACGGGGATGCCTGCTCCATTCTGAAGGCCCACTACGTGCGGCCAATAAACGAGGTGTATGCCAGGCATCTTCTGACTACTCGCACGCAGCGGCATGGTGAGTCACTAGAGGACTTTATACTAAGCCTAAAAGTACTGGGCAGAGACTGTAACTGTAAGGCCGTGTCTGCCATCGTGTACACGGAGGAGCTGATTCGAGACTCCCTTATCGCGGGCCTCAGTTCAAATTACGTTCGGCAGAAACTGTTTGAAAAGGAGGGGCTGGACTTAAAACAGGCTATAGATATAGCGCGATCGCTGGATATGGCCCAGAAGAACTCTGAATCCTGTTCCCCAGGCCACGCGGCCCACTCCGCCTCGTGCGTGCCGTGGGGGCCGCCATCTTGGAAGCCATCTTCACCTCCCAGGTCTCAGGCCAGCCCAGCACCATCGGAGCCCCAGCCTCCACCCAGGAGCCCCACTACTGCCGCAATGCATCGGGGCCCGAAATGCTACTTCTGCGGCCAGGACAAACACTCCAGGCATCTGTGCCCAGCAAAGGGCACCACCTGTTTTAAATGCGGGAAGAAAGGACATTTCAGCAAAGTCTGCAGAGGGAACCCCGCCTCCAACTCCACCACCGCCGCGTGCACGCCGTGGGGGTGGCCATCTTGGATGCCATCTTGTCCACCCTCATGGAGTCCACCATCTTGCCCCGATTACATGGACCTCCAGGACCCACTAGTGGCCTTGATCACAGTGGATTAATCCAGGCCACATCCGTTGTCCAAATCGATGATGGACATAGAGGTAAACGGGAACAAGGTTAAATGCTTGATTGACTGTGGGAGCACCGAAAGCTTTATTCATCCTAGCCTGGTAAAACAACTTTCACTAACGATAGTCCCCACACAGGGCAAAATCGCCATGGCCGATAAGACTCATACCTCAAAAATTACAGGTTTCTGCGCGGTTATGTTGTCGGTAAAAGGCAATGATTACAGAGATTTTAAACTATTGATAATGCCAGATCTCTGTGTGAGCGTGATCTTTGGTCTGGACTTCCAGTGCCACCACCAAAGTATCACGCTTACCTACGGTGGGTCCCAGCCGCCCCTCACAGTGTGCGGTCTGGCTACCCTGAAGGTCAAGCCGCCCTCTCTGTTTGCCAACCTCGCACCCAACTGTTGACCCATAGCGACCAAGAGTAGGCGGTACAGCTGGGAGGATAGACGGTTCATTGCGTCGGAAGTAGAAAGACTCAAGCGGGAGGGTATCATCGAATGCAGTACCAGCCTGTGGCGCGCCCAGGTAGTAGTAGTTAAGGGTAGCGAAAAGAAGCGGATGGTGATAGATTATAGCCAGACGGTTAATCTATACACCCAGCTAGACGCCTACCCTCTGCCCCGCATAGCGGATATGGTTAACCAAATCGCGCAATACCGGGTGTTTTCCACCATCGACCTAAAATCGGCATACCACCAGCTCCCCATTAGGCCGGAGGACCGTCCATACACCGCTTTCGAGGCGAACGGACGTCTCTACCACTTCCTCAGAGTCCCCTTTGGGGTAACGAACGGGGTCTCGGTCTTCCAGCGGGAGATGGACCGCATGGTCGATGAGAACCAGTTAACAGCCACCTACCCATACCTAGACAACGTCACCATCTGCGGCCATGACCAGCAAGACCATGACTCGAACCTCGCGAGATTTCTGAAAACCGCCCTCAGACTCAATCTCACCAACAACGAGGATAAGTGTGTCTTTAGCACCACGCGCCTTTGTATCCTGGGCTGCGTGGTGGAAAACAGGGAAATCGGTCCGGACCCCGACCGATTGCGCCCCCTATGGGAGCTACCCCTACCAAACACTCCCAAGGCCCTGAAAAGGTGCCTGGGGTTCTTCTCCTATTACGCCCAATGGGTCCCCAATTATTCCGACAAGGCCCGTCCCCTCCTGAAATCAACGTCCTTCCCGCTCACGGCCGAGGCCCACGCCGCCTTCAACAGCATTAAACACGACATTGAGAAGGCCGCGCTGTGGGCAGTAGACGAAAACATCCCTTTCCAGGTCGAAAGCGATGTGTCCGACTTCGCTTTAGCAGCCACCCTCAACCAGGATGGGCGGCCCGTAGCCTTTTTCTCAAGAACCCTCCAAGGGCCCGAGATCAGGCACTCCTCGGTAGAGAAGGAGGCCCAGGCCATAGTGGAGGCAGTGCGGCACTGGAGGCACTACCTAGCCGGCAAACGCTTCACCCTGCTTACCGACCAGCGGTCGGTAGCCTTCATGTTTAACAACAAACAGAGGGGGAAGATCAAGAACGACAAAATTCTCAGGTGGCGGATCGAACTCTCCGCGTTTGAGTACGACATAATATATAGGCCGGGGGCCCTCAACGAATCCCCCGACGCCCTATCACGAGGGATGTGTGCCAGCATCCAGGGGGACAGGCTACAGGGCCTCCACAATGGCCTCTGCCACCCGGGGGTCACCCGGCTATTCCACTTTATAAAATCCCGTAACCTGCCCTATTCCATCAAGGAGGTCCGGTCTATGACCAGGGACTGCCGCACCTGTGCGGAATGCAAGCCCCGTTTTTTCAGGCCCGACCGAGCCCACCTGATCAAAGCTACACGGCCATTCGAGCGCCTGAGCTTAGATTTCAAGGGACCACTCCCCTCCACCGACCGCAATGTGTACTTTCTCAACATTGTGGACGAGTACTCCCGCTTCCCATTCGCCTACCCCTGCCCAGATATGACCAGTGCCATGGTCATCAAGTGCCTCGGCAACCTGTTTTGCACGTTCGGCATGCCTAACTACATCCACACTGACAGGGGGGCGTCGTTCATGAGCGATGAACTGCGCCAATACCTGCTGTCGCAGGGGATAGCCACGAGTCGGACCACTAGTTATAACCCCTGGGGTAATGGGCAAGTGGAGAGGGATAACGCGACAGTGTGGAAGGCGGTCACCTTAGCACTAAGGTCTAAAGGCCTCCCCACCTCCCGCTGGCAGGAGGTCCTCCCAGACGTACTCCACTCGATAAGGTCGCTACTGTGTACTGCTACTAACGCCACTCCTCACGAGAAGATGTTTGTTTTTCCCCGCAAATCAACCTCAGGAGTATCCCTACCCTCGTGGCTCTCCACCCCAGGGACAGTCCTGTTACGGAAGCATGTGAGGGGCCACAAAATGGATCCCCTCATGGAGGCAGTACACCTACTCCACGCAAACCCACAGTACGTGTACGTCAAGCACGCCGACGGGCGTGAAGACACCGTGTCCAGAAAGGACCTCGCCTCGGCAGGAAGCGACGACGACGACCCATCACCACCACCCCCAGAAGAACCTCCACCATCCCCAGAGGTATCCTCACCACCCCCAGAAGTACCTGCAACACCCCCAGCACATGGGTATGCCCAGGAGGGCACCACGGACTCCCGGTCGGAACCCGAGGTACTGTTGCGACGTTCAGGAAGGACTATCACACCCTCGGACAGACTAAATCTGTAGAAGGGGTGAATGTGATGAAATATATGCCTTCATCAGCCCATGTGTTTTACTTGCTTGTATTGTGCGAACCGCCCCCTTTTGTTCCTATTGTGTGTATTGGCTACGCCCCTATCTTTTGCCATATAAAGGTCTCAAGAGCTGTATGAGTCATTCCTACCAGACGAACCCGATGTGGGAAGACCTGCAATGCTGCAATGTTCTTAGTGATTAAAAGCCTTTAGTTGAATCCTTTAAACTCCTTGTCTTTGAGTTATTGAAGGCACATCATGTTGCTTACAAGTTCAACCTTGCAGTGACCTAGTCACTAAATTGTTCTTCTGAAGTCGCCACAGGAGGCTTTGCTATAGGAAGGCAAGAGAAAATCAGGGTGGGTCAACCGGCACTGCTCGTGCACCTTCTCGTTACCAATTCAACATTAATACAACTAGAGGCTATAAACCATGTGGTCAATGGAAACCTGAAGGGGAATAAAAGAAAAAAAATGGAAGTGTAATAGGAATTAACTTGGCAAATTACTTCATTGCTTTTGGTACCTATTAAATTCATGGGTCATCTGAAAGTGGCTATTAATTGCCTTTGAAGTAAAGCTGGATCTAAGCTTGATATGCTTTTTATTTGTATTTTAGTTTCATGTGTGTTCAAAGTGGATGTATCCCTGGAAGGAATAATTTGATTTTGAGGATGGTAAAAATTGGACAGCTGTTCAATGAGCATCTGAAGTCTCCAGTCCTGGTCTGTGACTGTTGGCACAGATGCAATGCCAGCGGGTTCTCTTTGCCGTCATCTGCTTTCACCTCAGCTTCTGCTGTGCAGTACAGTTGTCATTGCCTGGGGCGCTTCTAATAAAATGTGCAGAAAGTGGGTTAATGCTTTCAATCAGAGCTGATGACGTGCTACAGGTCTGGCAAGATACATTGCCATTGCTTGTGATCTCAGTTCATTTCAAGATATCTTTGTGATGATTTGAGACCAATAAGATTAATAAATATTTTAGCTATTTATTAAAAAAAATATGGTTTATAGCAACGTATTAAAGATGTCATTTAATTCTATTAAAGTAATTAAAAACTTGTAAAATAATTTGAGACCTAGGCCCCAATATTTACAGGGAGGCAGGGAGGGAGTGGGGGCAAGTGGTAGTGGCCGGGATACCTGGAAATATCAGGAAGGCAGAAGTCCTGCTGAATTTAACGGCAGGACCTCATTAAAAAATGTTTACTCCGTTTCCTGCCAGGCAGCCGGCCAGATTGAGAGGCTGACCGGCTGCCATGCAGGAAACTGTGCGGTAGAAGTCCACATCTGGAGACAACTGGGGAGGGTCCCCGGCAAATGAAGATCGGGGGGAGGGGGCACGGAGTGTGGCAACGAAGAGGGAGCGAGGGAGGGAAGGAGAGATGGTGGGGGGAAGAGAGCTCATATAGTGATATAGTGGGGGGGCGGGGGGGGAAGAGATCAGATCGCGGGGAAGAGAGATTGCGACAGGTTTACTTGCAAGACTGGGGGTGGGGGGAGCACCCCTGCTCCTCCTGGGCCACAAGCAGTGCTGGAAAAGTCCTTACCGGCTGGATGTGGCCTTTCTCACCTCCCTTCAGCTCCCGGGGAAATCCAGCCCTCAGCCATTAAATTTAAACGGTTGCCAAAATCTGTGGAAAACAGCCTCATTATCATATTAAATCACTGACCTGCCTCTCCAGAGTGGGTAACTCGACTATCCTCAAACCTGCTGTGGTTAAAATGGAAGTAGGTATGATCGCGGTGGGTTGGGGTTGGGCTTCACATTTTTATCAATTTAACCCTCTCCCGCCGGTCGTGGGGGGGGGGGGGTGAGTTTAAAATTTCCTCCCCCCATGTTTCTCATAATAACTAAACATTGTGATCAATTACAATGTTTCATACTGAAATCTGCTTTAGGACATTGATGACTATGCCATAAGGGATTCCTTGGCACATGTTAGGCGTTGACATATCAGAGTGTATGTTACAGATCCAGAAACATTAATGGGCTGGATTTTAACTTCGTGACATGCAGGGAACAGGGGTGGGGTTCTGCTTTAGTGCGGGAAACACGGAAGTCAGTGCAGCGTGTCAGTAGCTTTTTAACCCAGCCACTGTAGTACCATACCTTTTTCGGGTTTGCCGACCAATTAGCATGAGCGATTTCAACTCCAGTATTTAAAGGCACACTCCAAACATGCACTTTGATTCAGTTTGGAATTGGGACCACAATAGAAGGAATTGACAGAGTGGAGTTCAGACGTTCAAAGGCTGTGCCTTGTTTTCGTGACACCTCCCTGGATGTGCTGCTGGGGGCTGTAAGGGCCTGCAAGGAGATACTCTTCCTTACTGATGGGAGGAAGAAGCTAGCAGGTGAAACAAAGAAGGCGTGGGTGGAGGTCGCCCATGACGTCAGCAGCTGGAGTGTGGTGCCACACTTGTGGATTCAATGCCAAAAGCGGTTTAATGACCTAAGCAGGGCAGGAAATGTGAGTACAGTGGCACATTCACCTACATCCTGATGTGCGTATCATCCCAACCCCCTCACACTGCTTTCTCAAGCCTACTCCAGCATATCTCTCCTCACACCAATTTACTTTGCCGGTACACCCATCCCTCTCTGTCTCTGCACTTCCTCACATCCCCATCTGTCCATCCATCCACTCTTCCACCTAGAAGGACAAGGGCAGCAGGCGCATGGGAACACCACCACCTCCAAGTTCCCCTCCAAGTCACACACCATCCTGACTTAGAAGTATATCATCGATCCTTCATTGTTACTAGGTCAAAATCCTGGAACTCCCTACCCAACAGCACTGTGGGAGTACCTTCACCACACGAACTGCAGTGGTTCAAGAAGATGGCTCACCACCACCTTCTCAAGGGCAATTAGGGATGGGCAATAAATGCTGGCCTTGCCAGCGACGCCCACATCTCATAAACGAATTTTTCAAAATCACTGACGCTCATCCTCATCCTTATGCACTGTCATGCCTCTCCCTCATAGTCACCCTCAACAAATGCTCTCCATCCATCTGTTCAACACATGCCATTACTCTCAATCATAGATCTCTTCTTTCCCTCCTTGCAGGAAAAGAGAGCTGAGAACATGAGGCAGAGAGCAGGAGGTGGCCCTCCAGCCATCTTTCAAATAACATCTGCAGAGGAGGAGGAGGCAGTGCTGGAGATCAGCAGAGTCTTGGCGCGCCTGGCCGTCAGAGGTGGGGGCTGTAATGTATACACCTTTAAGGGGGGGAACTATGTTTTACAGCTCTTGTATACTGCAGTACCGGCAGTGACCACACCTGTATATAACACTGAGTAGTAATCTGTACAGATCAGTTGCAGTGTGAGCCACGTTGAGTAAACACCTGTTGTACCGTTCTCCGCAGTCTGTGTCTTATTATACACGGACGCAACATTGGCGACGAGGCAGGTTCGAACCTACCTGCAACTCTGCATCACCTCCCGGGGATTCGTTCCTGGAGATCAGTGGATTGGAGGTCAAGGCCAGAGACCAGTCGGAGCACGGAGCAGGGAGGTGAGAAGCCCGGTATAAAAACCGGCGACCAGCGAGGCCCGAGACCAGTTGGAGCACGGAGCAGGGAGGTGAGGAGCCCGGTATAAAAACCGGTGACCAGCGAGGCCCGAGACCAGTCGGAGCACGGAGCAGGGAGGTGAGGAGCCCGGTATATAAACCGGCGACCAGCGAGGCCCGAGACCAGTCGGAGCACGGAGCAGGGACGTGAGGAGCCCGGTATAAAAACCGGCGGATTCAGCGAGGCCCGAGACCAGCCGGAGCACGGAGCAGGGAGGTGAGGAGCCCGGTATAAAAACCGGCGACCAGCGAGGCCCGAGACCAGTCGGTGCACGGAGCAGGGAGGTGAGGAGCCCGGTATAAAAATCGGTGACCAGCGAGGCCCGAGACCAGTCAGAGCACGGAGCAGGGAGGTGAGGAGCCCGGTATAAAAACCGACGACCAGCGAGGCCCGAGGCCAGTTGGAGCACGGAGCAGGGAGGTGAGGAGCCCGGTATAAAAACCGGCGACCAGCGAGGCCCGAGACCAGTCGGAGCACGGAGCAGGGAGGTGAGGAGCCCGGTATAAAAACCGGCGGATTTAGCGAGGCCCGAGACCAGTTGGAGCACGGAGCAGGGAGGTGAGGAGCCCGGTATAAAAACCGGCGACCAGCGAGGCCCGAGACCAGTCGGAGCACGGAGCAGGGAGGTGAGGAGCCCGGTATAAAAACCGGCGACCAGCGAGGCCCGAGACCAGTCGGAGCACGGAGCAGGGAGGTGAGGAACCCGGTATAAAAACCGGCGACCAGCGAGGCCCGAGACCAGTCGGAGCACGGAGCAGGGAGGTGAGGAGCCCGGTATAAAAACGGGCGACCAGCGAGGCCCGAGACCAGTCGGAGCACGGAGCAGGGAGGTGAGGAGCCCGGTATAAAAACCGGCGACCAGCGAGGCCCGAGACCAGTCGGAGCAGGGAGGTGAGGAGCCCGGTATAAAAACCGGCGACCAGCGAGGCCTGAGACCAGTCGGAACACGGAGCAGGGAGGTGAGGAGCCCGGTATAAAAACCGGCGACCAGCGAGGCACACCAACTCAGCAGCGGGGAGAGAGGTAAAAAGTAATCAGAGTGTGACGTCACCACGGAGCAGGTAAGTGATTGGTTGGTGAGTATTTCTCTTTTTTATACTTTAACTCTGTAGTTTATAGTTACTAGGGTCTTTTCTGGTATAGCAGGGACTGTTGGTAGACTATACAAGCGCCTTAGAGATATCTTTAATTGGTGATAGTAAATTAATTTAAATTAATTAAAGGGAAGGTCATGCCAGGAGAGCCCAGCCCCGTGATATGCTCCTCTTGCTCTATGTGGGAATTCAGGGACACTGCCGGTGCCCCTGATGACCACGTGTGCCGGAGATGCATCCATCTGCAGCTACTAGCAGACCGCATTGAGGCGCTGGAGCTGCGGGTGGATGGGTTGTTGAGCATTCACGATGCTGAGAGGGTCGTGGATAACACGTTTAGTGAGTTGGTCACACCACAGGGTAGGGCTGCACAGGAAGATAGGAAATGGGTGACCACCAGGCGGAGCAATAGAAGCAGGCAGGTAGTGCAGGAGACCCCTGTGACCATTCCCCTCTCAAACAGGTATACCGCTTTGGATACTGTTGAGGGGGATGACTCACCAGGGGAAGGCAGCAGCAGCCAACTTCCTGGCACTGGGGATGCTCCTGCTGCCCAAGAAGGGAGGAAAAAGAGTGGGAGAGCAATAGTGGTAGGGGATTCTATAGTAAGGGGAACAGATAGGCGTTTCTGTGGCCGTAGACGTGAATCCAGGATGGTTTATTGCCTCCCTGGTGCCAGGGCCAAGGATGTCACTGAGCGGCTGCAGGGCATTCTGGAGGGGGAGGGTGAACAGCCAGAGGTCGTGGTCCACATTGGTACCAACGACATAAGTAAAAAGAGGGATGAGGTCCTGCAGCAAGAATTTAAGGAGCTAGGTGGAAGATTAAAGAGCAGGACCTCAAAGGTTGTAATCTCTGGATTACTCCCGGTGCCACGTGCTAATGAGTATAGGAATAGGAAGATAGAACAGATGAATGCGTGGCTAAAGGGATGGTGCAGGAGGGAGGGCTTTAGTTTCCTGGATCACTGGGTCTGCTTCTGGGAAAGGTGGGACTTGTACAAGTCGAACGGTTTACACCTGAACCAGAGGGGGACCAATATCCTTGCGGGGAGGTTTGCTAGCACTGCTGGGGGGGGTTTAAACTAACTTGGCAGGGGGATGGGATACAGAGTGGAACTATAGTAGGGGGTGATTTACAGCCAAATACGGAGGAAAAAACAAGTCAGCTGGGAAGGCAGAGCAAATATGTGGAGGCAAAAGGGAATATGGCAAGGCTGGAAGGCATTTATTTTAATGCAAGGAGTCTTGCAAATAAGGTGGATGAACTGAAGTTGTTGTTGAACACATGGGAGTACGATATTGTTGCTATCACGGAGACATGGTTGAGGGAGGGTCAGGACTGGCAGCTCAATATTCCGGGGTATAGAATCTTCAGGCGAGACAGAGGGGGGTGTAAAAGGGGAGGGGGTGTTGCAATATTAATTAAGGAATCAATTACTGCTGTAAGGAGGGATGATATATTAGCGGGTTCCTCTAATGAGGCCATATGGGTAGAACTTAAAAACAAAAAGGGGGTAAGCACTTTGCTGGGAGTGTACTATAGGCCCCCGAACAGTCAGCGGGAGATAGAGGAACAGATATGTAGGCAAATCTCAGAGAAGTGCGAAAATAATAGGATAATAATAGTGGGGGATTTCAACTTCCCCAATATAAATTGGGATAGTCAGAGTGTGAAAGGCTTAGAGGGTGCAGAATTCTTAAAGTGCATCCAGGAGAGCTTTTTGAGCCAACATGTAGAAAGTCCTACAAGAGAGGGGGCGGTACTGGACCTAATTCTAGGGAATGTAGCCGGGCAAGTGGTGGAAGTGTCAGTAGGAGAGCATTTTGGCGACAGTGACCATAATTCGGTGAGATTTAAGGTGGTCATGGAAAAAGACAAAGACGGCCCGGAAATAAGGGTTCTAAATTGGGGAAAGGCCGATTTTAATATGATAAGGCAGGATCTGGCCAAAGTGGACTGGGAGCAGCTACTTATAGGAAAATCCACATCAAAGCAGTGGGAGACTTTCAGAAGGGAAATAGAGGGAGTACAACGCCAACATGTTCCTGTAAAGGTCAAGGGTGGGACCAACAAGCAAAGGGAACCTTGGATGACAAGGGATATACAAAAATGCATTAGGAGAAAAAAGGGGGCTTTTGGCAGTTACAAAAGACTAAAGACGGAGGAAGCCCTAGAGGAGTATAAAAAGTGCAGGGGCATACTTAAAAAAGAAATTAGGAGGGCGAGGAGGGGCCATGAAATAACACTGGCGAGCAAAATAAAGGAAAATCCTAAGATGTTTTATAAGTATATTAAGGGCAAGAGGATAACCAGGGAAAGGGTAGGGCCCATTAGGGACCAAAGTGGCAATCTGTGTGTAGAGCCAGATGATGTAGGCGGGGTTTTAAATGAATTTTTTGCATCTGTGTTCACTATGGAGAAAGACGATGCGGACATAGAAATCGGGCAAGGGGACTGTGACATACTTGAACATATTAGCATCGAGAGGGAGGAGGTGCTAGCGGTTTTAGCAGGCCAAAAAGTGGATAAATCCCCAGGCCCGGACGAGATGTATCCCAGGCTGTTGTGTGAGGCAAAGGAGGAGATTGCAGGGGCTCTGACACAAATTTTCAGAACCTCTCTGGCCACAGGGGATGTACCAGAGGACTGGAGAACAGCTAACGTAGTACCATTATTCAAGAAGGGTAGCAGGGATAAACCAGGGAATTACATGCCAGTGAGCCTAACATCTGTGGTAGGGAAATTATTGGAAAAAATTCTGAGGGACAAAATTAGTCTCCACTTGGAGAGGCAAGGATTAATCGGGGATAGTCAGCATGGCTTTGTCAAGGGTAAATCATGTCTGACCAATCTGATTGAATTTTTCGAGGGGGTGACTAGGTGTGTGGATGAGGGAAATGCTGTGGATGTGGTTTACATGGATTTCAGTAAAGCTTTTGACAAAGTCCCGCATAGGAGACTGGTCAAGAAGGTAAGAGCCCATGGGATCCAGGGTGCCTTGGCGCGTTGGATCCTAAACTGGCTGAGTGGCAGGAGGCAGAGGGTGATGGTCGAAGGTTGCTTTTGTGACTGGAAGCCTGTGTCCAGTGGGGTGCCTCAGGGATCGGTGCTGGGACCCTTGCTGTTTGTGATCTACATAAATGATTTGGATGAGAATGTAAAAGGTATGATCAGTAAGTTTGCAGATGACACGAAAATTGGTGGGGTGGTAAATTGCGAGGAGGAAAGCCTCAGGCTACAGGACGATATAAACGGGCTGGTCAGATGGGCGGAAAAGTGGCAAATGGAATTTAACCCTGAAAAGTGCGAGGTGATGCATTTTGGACGGACAAATAAGGCAAGGGAATACACAATGAGTGGTAGGACCCTAGGAAGTACAGAGGGTCAGAGGGACCTTGGTGTACATGTACATAGATCCCTGAAGGCAGCGGAACAGGTAGATAAGGTGGTTAAAAAGGCATATGGGATACTTGCCTTCATTAGCCGAAGCATAGAATATAAGAGCAGGGAGGTTATGATGGAGCTGTACAAAACGCTGGTGAGGCCACAGCTGGAGTACTGTGTGCAGTTCTGGTCGCCTCACTATAGGAAGGATGTGATTGCTTTGGAGAGGGTGCAGAGAAGATTCACCAGGATGTTACCTGGGATGGAGTGCCTCAGCTATGAAGAGAGACTGGACAGGCTGGGGTTGTTTTCCTTGGAGCAAAGAAGGCTGAGGGGGGACCTGATTGAGGTGTACAAAATGATGAGGGGCATAGATAGGGTAGATAAAGAGGAACTTTTCCCCTTAGTAGGGGGGTCAATAACAAGGGGGCATAGATTCAAGGTAAGGGGCAGGAGGTTTGGAGGGGATTTGAGGAGGAACTTTTTCACCCAGAGGGTGGTTGGAATCTGGAACTCACTGCCTGAAAGGGTGGTAGAGGCAGGAACCCTCATAACATTCAAGAAGCATTTGGATGAGCACTTGAAATGCCATTGCATACAAGGCTATGGACCAAATGCTGGAAAATGGGATTAGACTGGACAGGGATTGATGGTCGGCGCAGACACGATGGGCCGAAGGGCCTCTTTCTGTGCTGTATAACTCTATGACTCTATGACTCGGGCGTCGACCATGGGCAACCGCCCAGTCATCCAGCAGAGACTCGAGAATTGCGGGGGAGGCTGTCGAGAGCCAGGCTTGGCTTTCCAGTCGAGGTGGTCCAGCGAAACGGGCTGGCAACAGGTAGTGCGCAGACCCTTCCCGGACAACGGCGGGCTAGAGCCCAACCGAGCGGCACAGCAAAGGGCCGAGCAGCATCGACGGGGGAGAGAGAGGGCAGAGCGCACAGGGCGCAGCCTGTGTTCAGGGGCCGAGCAGCGTCAGAGAGAGGGAGAGAGCGGCGTTGGCAGCAGCGCAGGAGAAGCATGCGAAACCTACAGGATGCCGCCATTGCCACGAGAACCGCCGGGAGCGGCATTGGCAGCAGCGGGGGAGGAAGGAAAGCGCGGGAGATGCCATTTTAAGCCATTGGGAGACGCCATTTTAAACCACACCCAAAATGCCGAAGAGTGGCAGTATCACTGCATTTGACAATGAAGTCGAAGATTGGACTACATATGTCGAACGAATAGAGGTGTACTGCAAGGCAAATGAGGTGTCAGATGACAAGAAAGCGTCGGTATTGTTAAATTTAATGGGTGCAAAGACGTATGGTTTATTACAAAATCTAGTACCCTAACGAAGCCAATGGAAAAGAGTTTTGAAGACATAGTAACGATACTAAAGGAACATTTAAACCCCACACCGCTGCTGATAGCAGAAAGATTCAAGTTTCACAAATGGAACCAGCATAAGGATGAAAGCAATGCTGATTATTTAACAGAACTGCGCAAACTATCGAAACACTGCCAGTTTGGAGCGGGACTGGCAGATACCTTAAGGGACAAGTTTGTGTGTGGGCTTCAAAGTGAAGGAACCCAGAAACGGCTTTTATCTGAAAAGGACCTTACGCTGGAAAAGGCTTTCAGCATTGTGGTATCATATGAAGCAGCAGCACGGGGTGCTGTAGAGATACAACAGAGACCGCAAGAAAATGGCACAAACGAAATGTCATATGGAACAGAGAAGTGCTATCGCTGCGGCAGAACAACACACGACCAGAATGATTGCTGGTTCAAAGACAAAGTGTGCAGACAGTGTGGAAAAGTAGGACACATAGCACGAGTCTGCAGGTCGGGAAAGAAAACCAGCAATAAGAAACCTACCAAAGGGAAGTACAAGAAGGTACATAAGATGACGGAGAATAGTTCAGACGAACAAAAGAGTGATAATGACTCCGAAAGCAGGGAACTGAGTTGTCTGAAACTACATAATGTGATCACAACGGAGGATCACCGAACCATTTGGGTCACTCTCAAGTTAGCAGGAGTCCAGGTAAAGATGGAATTGGACACAGGATCAGCCCTAACAGTCATAAACTGACGGGACTATGAGCGGCTATTCTCACACATACCCTTGAGAGACACAAAAATTATTTTGAAGACGTACACGGGGCAAAAAGTCTACCCCAAAGGAAAAATAAGGGTGGCCGTCATATATAACGGTAAGGAAACACCAAAACTAGACCTGTATGTATTGCAAGATGGAGGACCACCATTACTGGGACATGAATGGATCTGGAAAATACAACTGAATTGGCATTCCATACAGGCACTGACTGTGGCTGACAAAAAGGATGACGACGTCACACCTGGGCGACTGTCAAAGATCCTAACTGACGCGAAAGAAGTGTTCCAGCAAGGACTCGGAACACTAAAAGGCATGACAGCGACGATTAAAATTGAAGAAATCGCAAGCCCAAAATTTTTTAAGGCCAGACCGGTACCTTATGCGATCCGCCCAGCCGTCGAAGCAGAGCTGGAGAGTCTGGAAAGTTCAGGTGTACTGTCCAAGGTAGACTGGAGCGAGTGGGCTACACCCATCGTCCCTGTGATGAAAAGGTCGTTGAGCAGCACGCCTGGGGAACCGAGGAAGGTTCGCATCTGTGGGAACTTTAAGGTAGCAGTGAACCCGATCCTTCACACCGTACAATATCCACTTCCGCGGATTGAAGAGATTTTCGCCTCGCTATCTGGAGGGAAACGCTTCACTAAGATTGATCTGGCCAAGGCGTATCTGCAAATGGAGGTAGAAGAAGCATCAAAAAAATACCTCACAATCAACACCCATAAAGGTCTCTACCAATACAACCGGCTGGTATTCGGGGTAGCATCAGCTCCGGCTATTTGGCAGAGGGCAATGGAACAAGTCCTGCAAGGGATCCCAGGGACCCAGTGTTATTTGGACGACATCCTGGTCACGGGCGAAAATGACAATGATCACTTTGCCAACCTGGAGCAGGTGCTCACTAGATTGCAGGAATATGGGCTCCGAGCTAACCGCCCCAAATGCGAGTTTTTTAGAAAACAGATCTCGTATTGTGGCCACGTTATCGATAAAGAGGGGTTACATAAGTCCCCAGAGAAGATTGAGGCAGTAGTCAAGGCTCCAGCACCGGAAAATGTGTCACAACTGAGGTCGCTCCTCGGGCTGGTAAACTACTACCATAAGTTCTTGCCAAATTTGTCTACAATACTACACCCACTGAACACCCTACTGCAAACTGGGGTGCCATGGAAGTGGAGTGACGTAAGTAGATGAGCTTTCCAGAAGAACAAAACACTAATCACATCGAAAGAGGTATTGGCCCATTACAACACAGCATTACCAATTCGGTTGGCATGTGATGCGTCACCCTACGGCATTGGAGTGGTGCTGTCGCACAAATTCTCGGACAGCTCAGAGAGGCCAATAGCCTTTGCGTCACGATCACTAACCTCAGCCGAGCGTAACTACGCCCAGATTGACAGGGAGGCCCTCAGCCTAGTGTGGGGAGTGAAAAAGTTCAATCACTATCTGCACGGGCAGAAATTCACCTTGCTGACTGATCACTAGCCTCTTGTCTCCATTTTTAATCCGAAGAAGGGCGTTCCGGTGATGACTGCGCAACGACTACAAAGATGGTCACTTTTTCTAGGGGCGCACCACTATGAGATTGAATATAAGGGCACGAAACAGCATGGAAATGCTGATGGGCTATCACGCCTGCCACTGCCTACTGCGGAGAAAGCACCAGCAGTGGATCCTGTTGAAATATTCCATTCGACTACAGTTGAATACCTACCGGTAACTAACGCTTGTATCGAAAAGGAAACCCGAAATGACCCGACACTGTCTCGGGTATATGATTTGATGGCGAAGGGATGGCCAGCACATGGCGACTCACTGTTTCCAGCATTCTTGACAAGGAGAGAACAGTTGTCAGTGTGCCGGGGGACCTTGATGTGTGAATCCCGAGTGGTAATTCCACCCAAGTTAAGGGATAGAGTGCTCAATGAGCTTCATGAGGGTCATCTGGGAGGGGTAAAAATGAAAAGCCTAGCCATAGCTTATGTGTGGTGGCCGGGAATCGATAAACAAATCGAGGACCTGACCAAGAGCTGCTCGGGATGCCAGAAAGTCCAAAATGCACCACCACAGGCCCCTCTACACCCATGGGAGTGGCCCTCATCTCCATGGCAATGGGTGCATATTGATTTTGCTGGTCCATTCATGGACTCAATGTTTTTAATAGCCATGGATGCGCACTCGAAATGGCCTGAGGTCATCAAAATGTCCTTCACCACCACGGAGAAAACTATTGTAGTCCTACGGACCATTTTTGCCAGGAATGGCTTGCCAGAACAGATTTGCTCCGACAACGGACCACAGTTTGTGTCCGAAGAGTTCCGGAGGTTCTTGAAAAAGAATGGGGTAAGGCATTACACATCCGCCCCGTATCATCCAGCCACAAATGGATTGGCTGAGAGGTTCGTACAAACCTTTAAGAAGGCAATAAAGGCTATGTACAATAACAACATTCCGCTGCAGCACTAGGAGGACAATTTTCTGTTCGATTACTGGAATGCGACACATGCAGTCACCAACCAGGCCCTAGCCATGATGTTCTTTAACCAAAGGTTAAGATCTCACCTGGATTTGCTCAGACTAAACATACGAAGAGATGTTGAGAGTAAGCAATTCCAGCACATCCATGAGAAGCCAACAAGGAGCTTCAATGTAGGGCAACCAGTCTTGGCCCGTGACTACCGAACAGAAAACTGGCAGCCAGGAACGATATGCACACGGTAGGGGCCACTAATGTACACAGTGGACATTGGGGAGAGCATCGTGAGACACCATGCTGACCAGATCCTAGAGTCACAGGAACAAGTCAACCCCATGCCTCGCCCATACGTACCTGGTGATGAACCCGACGTACAGGTCGCATCTACCCCAGAAACAGTAGCATCGGAGTTGAACCAACCGACGACAGGGGCCCAGAATCGCCTCCGCACCAAGAGCAAGACACTCGGGAAAGGCGCTATCCAGAAAGGATCAGGAAGCCTCCCCAAAGACTGAATATATAAATAGACTATTTTCAGCTAATGTTGCATGTTAAAAGTGTTAATTGTAATTAGTTTGATATTTAATTGTTAAATGAGTGTTATGGTACTGTTAATCTAAAAGGGGAGGAATTGTAATGTATATACCTTTAAGGGGGGAACTATCTTTTACAGCTCATGTATACTGCAGTACCGGCAGTGACCACACCTGTATATAGCACTGAGTAGTAATCTGTACAGATCAGTTGCAGTGTGAGCCACGTTGAGTAAACACCTGTTGTACCGTTCTCCGCAGTCTGTGTCTTATTATACACGGACGCAACAGGGGCCTCCCAGCTACCTGGTGACAGAATAAATATCAGACAGCCACAATGGCATACAATGCTCATTCATGTTGACCTGATATCAGCAGCAAGTGAAATATGGGCATAATGATCACTTAAAACATTCTTACCTTGACATTCATGCCTTTAATCTCCCACAGGGCCTTTAAGCGTCCCGCAGAAGGTGGTCCATGAGGACGACGTCAACTCATCAGAGGCGGTCACTCCCTCTGAGGGTGCCCCGTCACAGGACTCATGCAGACCATGCACCAGCTCAGATACTCACACTTCAGTAACACAGTGTAAGCAGCACCCATGCTGATCTGACAGATCAGAGCTCCAAACTGCAGATCAGATGTACAAAGCTCCAACGTGTAGATGACACATGCAAAGTTATAAAGCTAACCTCTCACCACAAGTACTGTGAACAAAGCCTTTCACACAAGCAGGCAAGAAAGCAGCTGTGAGGAGTCAGTACTTATTGGCATTTTTCCCTGTCATGTCTTCAGCGCCCTCAATTGCTGCTGTGTTCTCACCTTGCTTTCACTGGCAAGTTCCAGGAAGTCCAGGAAACCTGTAGACCTACAGTTAAATTGCAAAAGCCATGTTAATATGGCTGTAATTGAGCGATTAACATATTGAAATTGAGAACCCACCTCTCCCGAGGGGGTTGCACGAACACAGGCTGATGTGCTGGAGTTATATGCAAAGCCAGCGGGTTGCAGCCGGCTTCCTGATGCACTCGCATTTTTCCAGGACTTAATCCCCCACCTGCACCCAAACCCAAACCAACGTGCCCACCCACGTTAAAAATCCCCCCATTATGGTTGAGGGACCTCTGTGATATCATGTGAACATAAATGGAGGGCTTTTGCCATATTGGCAATCCACATGATTCTACTGTTTGGCATCATAATAGAGTTGAAATTTAATTCATTGAAAAAATGCTCCCTAAAGACAAAACTTATGACTTAGTTAAACTAAAAATGAAAGCTGTTCAGGAACAAAGCCCATTAACTCTTATCATAGCTTGTCAGGATTTGCCCTGGAGTGCTGCGATGATATCAGAAATTCTATGTGGAACTCAATTTTGATCCAGTATGCTATTTTGTATATGTTGCAGTTGCTTTTTTTCCACATAAACACACTAGTTTATACATCAGACCCCTCTAAAATCCTATTAGAATTTCGTTGAAGCAGCTAATTAAGTACCTTGATTTTGACAAAACATCCAATAAGAATAGGAAAAATTAACCTATTTCACTGTCTAAATGACAATGGCCACGATTTTGCCGGCACTCAGTGTACGGGTTCGGAGGCGGGTCTGCTGTCAAAATCTAAATGATTGACAGTGGGTTGGGAACCCACTCCAAACCTGCCTCCATGTAAGTTTCCAAAGTGTCGGGTCTGCGATTTCAGAACAGACCCAACAGCAAATGGCGGGGGAGGCATTTAAGATAGTTAAATGCTTGTTAAATGCTTGTTAACTACAATTTTGCCAGCCTATTTCTATTTTACCACTTTTTTAACAGGGTTCACGTCATTCAGAGATCACGTCAGGTAAGTAGGTCAGGTTCTCTGTCTCCCCATTGCTGTGAATAGGTGACAGCTGCAAAAGTGGTATGAAATTTACCATTTCACAGCTGGTCACTTTCCAATGTCAGAAGCTTGAGCCTTCAGGAGTTGGAAGACACTTTTGAGCTGTATGCAGTTTGGAAGTGTTTGGAGTAAACTCTCTATCCACTGTCACCTCCTTGGAGCAAGCTCTCTCACCAATGACAGATTGCTTCTGTCATCTCAACTTCAGTTGCCATCTATTCCAGTAACATTGGTGCCCTTGAAAAAATCTCACCTTGGTCCTCTGAATCCCTCCACGATCAGCCCCAGCATCAACATCACCAGACACACCAACATCACCAACAACAATACCAACCTTCTCTGCAATCACCTGATGCTGCACAGGACACAGGGCATCAGCACCCAACAGGGCAGCACGGTGGCATAGTGGTTAGCACTGTTGCCTCACAGCGCCAGGGACCCGGGTTCAAATCCGGCCTCGGGTGACTGTCTGTGTGGAGTTTGCACATTCTCCCCGTGTTTGCGTGGGTTTCCTCCGGGCGCTCCGGTTTCCTCCCCCAGTCCAAAGATGTGCGGGTTAGGTTGATTGGCAATGATAAAAATTGGCCCTTAGTGTTAGGGGGGATTAAATACGTGGGGTTACGTGGTTATGGGGATAGGGCTTGGGTGGGATGGCTGTCGGTGTAGGGACCGGGTGCTAGGGTTTGGATGATCAGCCATGATCTCGTTGAATGGCGGAGCAGGCTCGAAGGGCCGAATGGCCTACTCCTGCTCCTATCTTCTATGTTTCTATGTAACAACATTGCTGTCCAAGAGGCCAGCGATGGCATCACCATGGCCAGATTTACTTCACTTGGCACTCTACACCCTGGCTGCCACATGATGTGCCAGGTAGACACCACCCCACACCAACACCATAAAGCATCCCTACAATGTCCAAGCCATTCCTTTCACACTCATCACAATTGGGTTGGTAGGGGGGCGGGGAAGTTATGTCTCAACATTCACTGAAACTCACTAAGACACCTCCAAAGGTTAGCACAGATCTGTCCAATAAAGTAAAGTGTTGAAAATATAGATTTCAATGTTTGACAACACATTAACAGAAACTTCACATGAACATTGGCTAAACCACCCAGGTGCCTACCTTTGTGTGTTGTTAGTTTGTATGCTTGTGCTAGGATGAGGGTGAGTGTGAGGGATGACTAGTGAGATAGGGAAGTGATAATGTAGATAGAGAGGGATGGGTGGAGGTGCAAGGTAAGTTGGTGTGAGTAAAGATGTGCAGCAGTAGGGTAGGGAAGGCAGAATGATGGGGATGTGATGAGTGGCACAGCAGGATGAGGTTGGCAGTAACTTTTCGTGATCTGCTCAGGTCCTCCTGATGACATCCCTGCTTCTGCCCTCCTGTGCAATGTGCAACCAGGCTGTGTTGATCTCCTGGGGAGATCTCTTCTGCCCATGGGAAGGGAAAAGAACTGTGTCTCCCTCCATAAGCATATGGAGGGAGTCATGGGAGAGCCTGGGTGCAGCCGTGCACCTTTGTGCTGTGCTTGTCAGTGTTTGCAGCACCTCAATGCTGCAGAACACTAACAGCACAACTGTTGAGATCAATTTGGACATGGCCCCTTTAAGGAAACCGGCTGATGACACGTCATCAAATGACGTTATCAGGCCCGCTTCCTATTAATTGGCCGGGAACCTCGCAGGGCAAGCTTAACAAGCCCAATCAATGTAAAATCACTTGGAGCGTGCGGGCTGCAGCAGGCAGCGGGCTGGGATCGCGACACTGACCCCGGCCGCCCGGACCCACCTCGGTCGGCAAAATTGCAGCCAATGTGATCTTTTCATTGTTGGTC
Source organism: Somniosus microcephalus (assembly GCF_052327205.1). Classification (NCBI taxonomy): domain Eukaryota; kingdom Metazoa; phylum Chordata; class Chondrichthyes; order Squaliformes; family Somniosidae; genus Somniosus; species Somniosus microcephalus. The sequence continues at coordinate 229,063,974 of NC_140992.1, forward strand.
CCTACAGCACACTGCGATTACTCATCATGCTTTAGCGCTTTTTTCCCAGAAAGCAGCTCTGACCTCTGAGTGTGGCTGATGCCTTGCACCCCAGTTGGATGAAGTAGAATAATTCTCAATGACAAGAGTCATTGTAACTTCTTGGACCAAAGATTAAAGAATACCATACTCCTTATCATCATTGACAGATGAACAATTTTGTCAACATATATAGAATTTCAGTGACGTTTCACCTCAGCTCATGAATTACATTACCTCTGTTAGCTGCCATGCTCAGTATCACAATTTGGGATCTATTGACCATTTTTCCACAAAAAGGTCTGGGAAAAATAGAATTATTTAGGTGCTGTGTTTTAAAGCATAGTTTATTTATGCAGGTTAAAAAGGGGTCTGAAATGATAGGTAGTTAAGATGCTAATGAGCTAGACTCAGAAACTTTAAAATAATAAGCAATTGATTAGCCTGTCTCAGCAATCGAAAAATAACTCACAACGATCGTACTGGAAACGCTTTGACCACCCCCCCCCCCCCTTGACTATGAACAGAAGGAGATGAGAAAGGGGCAAAGGCAAGCAGTTAAGCTTTTGAAACATGAAGGCTGTGAAGGCAGTCAGGGTTGTTAGGTAAAGCTGTGAAGGTTTTAGTGGAGCCCAAGAGGTTAGAAATGCTTGAAGCCAGCTAATGAGTCAAATAACTTGAGCCATTATGTGGGGAAGCATGGTGTATTCTTTATTTTGCATTATTATGTAAAGATAACTTATACTGATTGAACTAAGTGAGCCTGATCACAACTGCTGTCCTGTATGTTTAACTCAGAGGAAATTAAAGCAGTTTAATTAATGTATGAGGCTTCACCTTGCCAACTGTTTGCTTGCCACACCTTTTTAGAGATTGAATTGGTACAAGTGTGAAAGACACGTATATCCGGGTCAGGTCACAAGGGGGTACCCTAGTTACACCCTTAGATTACGCTATTGCACAAGTAGATATATGGCAGTGTGGATCAACTGCCAGCAAAGACAGACCCTCAGACTGACATCACTGAACCCGAGAGGGTATCTACAGCAAACCCAAATTCATAAGACTCAGAAAGTGGGTAAGCTTTATTAGCTGGAAAATTATAGATTTCTTTAGTCTTATAAAATAGTTTTGTTCAATGCTGTCATTGTGATGACATTCAATTTTGTTCTTTAGTTAACTAATATCAGGATAACAATGTAATTAAACCTCTTCATCTGGCACCATTTCCTGACGTCTAACCTGAAAAGCAATCAGCATCATAGTGATAACTAATTAATACCTACTGAAAATCCTGTTACTGATCTGCTATATGAAATTGTTGGGTAGCGCTATCCTTATATCTGATAGATTATTGAACAAAATCTAATTTCTACCAAGGTTATTTCCTCAGCTCCTGGGATGTTTGCCTCAATTTGATTTTCAAGTTTGCAAGAAGTAAAGAATCAATCAACTGTTATAGACTATTTAATTATTACTCAAAGGACATCTCTGTTTATGCATACTTCTTACTTTAAGGTGACCCAGAGCAGTTCTGTATTAGGAAGATAAAATCTCAATTAAAATATTTACATTGATGTAGTTAATTTCAGTTCATATTAAACAGAAATACTTCTTTAATACAGGGATAGGCAAGTAAGTATTTCAGTGAGAAACTGGAAATTATTGACGCATTGGATATTACAGAAATGCTGATGGATGTAAAATAGCTTCAGTGGTAAAGGAAAAAAAGCCATTATCCGTCTGAGGCACCATAGCATATTATATGTATAGGGCATCAGCTCAGCTATACAAACAATATTTATGATGAAACTGGCTTATCTGCCAAACTGATGTGGAAAAAAATTGAAGGGAATTGGTAAAAGCATCAATTTTCTATCTAGTGGTACAAAATAGAAATACTGGGTTTGAAGTGGAAGGTTTGTTGTTTACTTTTCACCCCTCTAATGATTTGGGCACATTAGGAACATCTTTCTGACACAGCACTTATCTTCAACTGTAGGTATTTATCAGTGTAACTGGAAAATGTGAAGGTTATGAGAGAGCAGCGCAAGAAGTAAATAAAAAATTCATGAAGCAAATCATTGGTTTAAAGTTCCATTAATGCTTTAGCTAGCATTGGAACACATGGTGTGAGTGGAATGCTAAAGGAAATATAAACATTTTAACGCCAGGATTCATCCTATATTTTAAAGGCATGGAAGTGGATCTTGGAAACAGAACGAGGACAGGGGGAATTTTCGAGATCTAGAACTGGTGCCTGTCGAGATGCTGTTGTTCACAAAGAAAGTACCAGCTGCTCCTTAGTGCCAGTTTGGCTCAATGGTAACACTTTTGCATCTGATTCCGCAAGTTGTAGATTCAGGTCCATCTCTAGAACTTGAGCAAATAATCTAGGCTGCTACTTTAGTGCAGTACTAATGGAGTGCTGCTTTGACAAAGGTGCCATATATTTTGGATGAGAGAGTAAACTGAGGCACCTGTTCAGGTGTATGTAAAAGATTACATTTAAAGAAGAGCAGGGGAGTTCTCTTGGTGCCATGGCCAACATTTATCCCTCAACTAACGCCCCATTAAATAGATTAACTTTTCATTTATCTCAGTTGTTATTTCAGGGGTGTGGCTGTGCGCAAATTGCATTTAGCTACATAAGAGCAGTGATGACACTTCAATAAGTAAATCATTGGTTGTGAAGCTCTTTGGGGCATCCTAAGGATGTGAAAAATACTAAGGGCTAGAAATTCATTATAGCTGAGGAACGGGCGGTGTCACTAGAAAAGTTGGAGAATTTGCGCCAGGTGCTAATGCTTTAGCCTACATGCAAAATTCGTGTTCACTGCTCAAAAAAAATGATTGGAGTCCTAATTCAAGTCTTAAAGCCCAAGCTCATTGGCATTACACTCCAAGGGTGGACCAATAATAGGTGCAGTCTAGTCGCAAGTCATGATTGCCACAGGCTTTTTTCACAACTTAAAAGAGAGGTTCGTTGATGCTGCAGAAACTCATTCTCAGCATTGCTGGCTGTGCTGCTGCTTCAGCAAGCAGAAGCTGGACAAGGAGAGTTTAGTATAGTAGCGGGACCTGCACAGGGTGAGGCACCGGGGACGAGTGGGTTACAGCAAGGCCAGGGGAAAGGGTAGCTCGGGGGCCAGCTCCCCAGAGGGTGAGTTTTGCGGCACAGGACTCAGATGAGGACCTCGATGGGAGGCCTTTAGAAGAAGGGTGATGGGCATGCACACGGTGCAATGGCAAGGGTGCCTGAGAGCCTCTTGGCAATGGTAAGGAGCGTGGAGGAGTCTGCCTCCAACATTGCACAAGGCTCTGTGCATACCATGGAGCCCATCATTTCCAGTCTGCTAAGGCTGGTAGACACCCAGAGAGACTGTGGCGACCCAGATCTGATGCTGCGTGTGATGGGCGATCTGGTAGCTTTCATTACAGCACAGGCGAAAGTGCAGTCTCAGCTTGATGCCACGCAAGCTCTGACAACTGCCATTTTGACTGGGTCCACCACCGTCGACCGGGGCTTTCACGGTGTCACAGCAGGCCAGCAACCTGTGCAACAACAGATTGCGAGGGATGCTGAGGTGCTGCCCCAGGGTGTGGCAGTGGGTCAGTAGAGCAGGAACCTGTTACCCTCTTTCAGGATAACAGCATTCCTGCTCCCACCACCACCATTGCCCTTGTCGCTGCCTATCATCCAACCAGCCTAGACTGCTGCCACCCATGCTGAGGTAGTGCAGCCTACAGCCAGGCCTTCCAGGCCCAGAGCTGGCTGACGACCTCTTGCAAGGCCATTTGAAGTCTCCTGCACGGACACTCAGCAGCCTTCCAGCAGCCCTGCTGCAGTCACTGTCCAACACTTCGTAGGAGCACTAGTATAAGCAAAGGCACAGTAGTGACAGGCACTAAGGGATTGCGCAAGGGTGAATAGTTAATATTTTTGTTGTAAATATGTGTTCACTGATTATTGATAAATTTATTAATTCAGTTTGGATTCATTTGTGGTGTGTCTCATTTCAGCTTTGCACTGTGATATGACCTGCGACAGGGATGGAATGATGGGAATGTGGTGAGCAATGGGTACTGGGGTTTAATTAATTCGAACCGCAGTCTGATGAGGCAGTCATGGACCGCCCTTCTGGAAGGCCAATTAAGTGGCTGCCTCCTCCCTCGCTCCTGTTCTTCGTCCTCCTCCTCATCCTCCTCATCTTCCTCTTCCTCCTCCTCCTCCTCCTCTCCCTCTTCCTCCTCCTGAAGTTGTCCTGCAATCTCTGGTGGCAAGGGCTGGTTCCTCATGATGGCCAAGTTATGGAGCATGCAGCAGACCACCACGAAATGGGACACCCGCTCAGCCAAGTACGGGAGGGCTCCTCCCGAGTGGTCAAGGCAGTGGAACCGTTGCTTCAACAGGCCGATGGTCTGCTTGATGATGTTCCTGGTCGCAGTATGGCTCTCATTATATGAGTGCTGGGCAGGAGTGTTGGGGTTGCGGAGGGGAGTCATGAGCCAGGTGGAGAGCGGATAGCCCTTGTCTCTGAGCAGCCAGCTGTGAGCTTGACATTGTGGCTGGAAGAGTGCTCGCACAGGATGAAGGCATTGTGGCTGCTGCCAGGATAGCAGGCATTGACATTGAGAAATCGCTGTCTGTGGTCGCACACCAACTGCACATTAAGTGAATAGCAGCCTTTGCGGTTATGGAAGATCTCAGGATTGTTATGCGGGGCCCGCAAGGCCACTTGGGTGCAGTCTATGGTGCCCTGCACCATGGGGATTCCTGCTATCCTGGCAAAAGCACATGCATGCTTGTCCTGCTTCTCACTGGTGATGGGGAAGGAAATGTAATCCCTTCACCTACTATAGAGAGCCTCCATGACCACTCGGCTTCAGCGATTGTCGGTGAACTGTGAGTTGTTAGCTAAGTCTCCTGTTGCAAACTAGAAGGGTCTGCTGGTAAAGAAATTGAGGGCGATGGTGACCTTGACTGCCACTGAGAAAGCCGTGGTTGTCCTGATCTAAGGCTGGAGGTCTGGTTGCAGGAGGTGGCAGAGTTCTGTGACCACCTCCTTGGTGAAGCGGAGCCTTCTAATACACTGCTCCTCGCTTAATTGGAGGTAGGAGAAGTTCTGTCGGAATACTCTTGGAGGGTAAGGCCACCCGTTGACAGCCCTGATGGCCCTCCTCCTCCCTCTGGGCACATGTTCCAGTCTTTCTCGCTGCCTCCGCTCCCTCCACCATAGATCCTGGAGGGCGAGGTCGACTGCCAGTACAGCCCCCATTAATGTAACCAAGTGAAGCAGCTTGAGTTTTTTTAAGAATAATTGTAGCTACTTTTTTGTTGCTACAACACTCCTGATACAAAAGAACCTTGAAATCACGGAATGAGACTGTTGCACTATGTGAAACTGACAAGAAACCATTGAAACTGCAATAACCTGACAGCTGTGAGTCATTACTGATGATCCCTTTAAATAACGTCCCTGGAGCCGGCATCCTGGTGCTTCACTTCAGCTCTCCCTGTCACTGTTTATTGCGGGCACTAAGGTAGATGGCAACAATCAATTTCACAGATCGGGTGGTCAGTGAGCGTTTCACACTCACTGACGTCACGATCCACCTGACGTTGAGGCTCCCAGCGATAACTGTTACCGGCGGTGCTATGGTGGGGGGGGATGGATTTGGAGTGCGGCGCTGAATTCGCCTTGCCCCAGCGATAATGCTCTAGCACTCCATTAGCGCCATCTGCTGGCGCCAAGGGGACACATTTTTCTCCCAATATTAATACAAGTTTTTTCTTTTTTAAGAGTAACTCCACTGATCAGTGAAATACTATTTTTGATGGGTATATATTGTGCCAGTATTTGTTCCCTTGTGGCGGAATTCTATAATTCTGTACACTGTATGAAACAGACAGAGGCTATGAAGGAAGGGAGAGGTGGTAAAGATTTGAGAAAGAGAGGGAGGGATCAATATGTGGAAGAATGACTAAAGTAAATTGTTCTTCTCTAGTTATAATCAAAATAACAAAATATGTTGAAAGAAAGAAAAGAAAGACGAGCATTTATATAGAGCCTTTCACAATCACTGGATGTCCCAAAGCATTTTACAGCCAATTAGGCTGTAGTCACTGATGTAATATGGAAACGCGGCAGCACAGCAAGCTCCCACAAACAGCAATGTGATAATGACCAGATAACCTGTTTTAGTGATGTTGATTGAGGGATAAATATTGGCGAGGACACCAGGGATAGCCCCCTTCTCTTTTTTGAAATACTGCAATGGGATCTTTTACGCCCACCTGTGAGGGCAGACAGGGCCTCGATTTAGTCATAAAGTCATAGGGGGAGAAATTGGGTGAGTAGCGCCACTTGTTAGCGCCTAAAGAGGCAGGCAGTGGCTGTAGCGCCACTGGCTGCGCCTCCCGCGATATTGAGTTGGGGCGATAATGGTGGTGTTAGCCTTTTGCGCTGCGCTGCCACCAATGACGTCATCGGTGTGCGCAGCGCCCCATTCGCGCCCCGTTCACGATATTTGGTTGCGAACGCCGCAGTTGCGCCGTTCGCTACCCGCGCCCAGATCACGGGGCCTTACTGTGCCGGCAGCGGCGCAGGTGAAGGTGGAGTTGCGGGGCGGCCGCCTTTTTCGGCGGCCGCCTGCAAGCACCTCCGTCCCCGGCCTCCTGACCCCCCCCCCCCCGCAGCATTGCCGGCTGTTTCCCGAGAGCCCGGCACTTCTCCTCAGTGCCGGGCTCTTTTGCCGGCATTCGCGATCGGGGATTGCGCTGTTGCAGGCCCCTTCCCCTTAACAATGGGAGGAAGGCCTGCAGCACCGCAGCGTGCCGTGCCGCAGCGTGTGGTGCTGTGGCACGTTGCGCTGCGATATTCAGTTTCAGCGCCCTAAGAGGGACGCGGAGCGCCTCGAGCCTCGCCCCATCTCCCTCTAGGGGCAATGAAACTGAATATCGGACGATTGCTGAAGACTCGAACGCTGCGCTAAATCCTGCGCTCAGGCGAACTTGGCGCCAGTTTGGCACCTCAACCCAATTTCTAGGCCATAAAGTCATTGATTTATACAGCACAGAAAGAGGCCCTTCAGCCCACTGTGTCCGCGCCAATCATCAAGCCCTGTCTATTCTAATCCCATTTTCCAGCACTTGGTCCATAGCCTTGTATGCTATGGCATTTCAAGTGCTCATCTAAATGTTTTTTGAATGTTGTGAGGGTTCCTGCCTCTACCACCCTTTCAGGCAGTGAGTACCAGATTCCAACCACCCTCTGGGTGAAAACGTTTTTCCTCAAATCCCCTCTATACCTCCTGCCCCTTACCTTGAAACTATGCCCCCTGGTTATTGACCCCTCTACTAAGGGGAAAGGTTCCTTTCTATCTACCCTATCTATGCCCCTCATAATTTTGTACACCTCAATCAGGTCCCCCCTCAGCCTTCTCTGCTCTAAGGAAAACAACCCCAGCCTGTC